>NC_050203.1:66389219-67770719 GCF_013141755.1 Anopheles stephensi | reverse complement strand
TTATCCCCTCGCGGCTCAGTCCGATCGCGCCGATCCAGTGCTACGAAACAAAGTTAGTACATTGCATCTTTTGCCTAATCAAAACGAAACGCGCCCGCCAGATAGAACAAGGGGTGGCGGTGTGGACGGCCCGCCACATTAGGTGTGGGTGCTTTGAGGGAAGTGTGATGAAATTAGGCCGAAACTTTTGTTCTTTGTTGACTCGGCGTTATACGATGCGCAAAATATGCTGATTAATCAGTGTGAAAGCGTGCAGCTGTGCCGACACTGGAGCCCGGTCGGTAAAATGGGCTGGCCAGCACAACTGGTCGAACCGCAAATAAATGGTTACATCATGGTCGTATTTTCCCATGATCAATGGCTTATTGTTATTGGTGGTTTGAAGAGCGGTCGGATATTTGCTGTCTAATGAGAGTGTCAGTGTACTGTTTGTTGTTTTTTGTTGTTGTTATCGACTTGAGTTGTAGTGCAATAGACACGTTGCTTATTATGAAATGAAGTTACTTGGTGTATTTTGTTCATAGTAATATTGTATTTGTTTTTTTTTTAATTAATAAAGCTAATTAAACTGAAAAATTAATTTAAGTCATAGTTTTCATAAGAAGCCTTTTAAACCATCATATAATGTAAGCCTGTGGGTTCAAGTCTTATCTGGGCCGTTCCCCCATAGTGAGGACTGAATCTCCAACTATGGGGTATCAAGAAGTCTAGTAGGCCAGCAATGGCAGGCATGAGCTAAGCGGTTGTTAGGCCAAGAAAGAAGAAGAAGAACGATGGCCTTTGCTGGCAGAGATATCAACGTCACAAATCCGTCTCAATTTCAGACTACCACTCCACCATGATTCATATGGGTAATAAAAAACGATTTATTCAAGCCAGGTTGTTTGGTAACATTCTCATTACATGAAATTCACTTTACAGCCGTAAAGTCGTTACAGTTGCAACTGTCATTTAAGCATACGTACAAGCAAGTTTCCGAAATTAATAAAAGAAGATTTGTTATAAGTTTTACTGATTTGGTGTACTAAAAGCTAGTAAAATCATGATAATAATGCAAGTCTTTGCCATTGTTGAATTCCATTCTAAACTTTTTTCCGAAAATTTGTTCCAGCTGTCTATGACTCACAATAAGCACTTGTAATGTGGAATATATTTTCGCTAGATTTACAAAACAATTTTATATGCTAAGTTTAAACTTTAACCTTATTATTAACAGCTATTAGCTTAAACTGGATCGTGAAATGTTTAAGTTTTATTCGAATATAGAATCCTGGCAGAATTGCTGTGGAGAAATGATTTTTAAAAATTGATATTATTTTTTAAAATTGTTATTGGACTTTTAAAAAAATCCTACGCCATGGTAGAATTCACATATGCCAACATAAATTTGCACTTTACATCCCACCGAACCTAACTCGGCATATGCGATAATAACGGGCGAACTATTTCAAACAGAATCGTTTTTATTAGACACATTTTTATGACTGATTACTTGAGCAAATGGCTGTGATAAGCGGTTTAGTTTTGTGAAAAATGTTTATTATCATGTGCCTGTTTGATAACAAATATCAAATTAAGCATACAGAAGCTTCGATAACTCAAAAAACAAATATTAAAAGTCGAGTGCAATTTATTATATCTCAAATAACCGCACCTCGTAGAGCTTTACTTTCGACCTCTTACCTTGCACCAATTCAGCTACAAAAGTCATTGATCTCCCGAAAAGCCCGTAATTGCATTGAAATGTGCTTATAAATTTCACACAGCATAACAATTCTATTCATCGGCAAGCTAAATACTCCCATAATAGTTACACCGACGCACAGACACCACGGTAGGGCTACGGTCGAAAATTTTCGGTGCCCACAAAACAATAGGCCTCACCCGCTAAAGGACACACACACACTCACCGGATTATTGTCGACGTTGTAATGTCATTTTGTCATTGCTATTTTTCCACCCCACTACAGAGCGGTTGTAGGGACGCAACCTTGTGCAACTATTTTCCGGGCCCGCTTTTCCGACCGGCACACCAGAAGTCGTGAAATCGACACCGGAATCGCAGCCTAGCTGGAGCGTCGTCCGTCGGGCTATCGAGCATTCATTAGATTGTGTGTCGACATCGGCACGTATCGCCGCACGTTCGGTTCGTGAATTGCAATCGAAACAATGGTGAAAACACAATTATGCAATTTTATGAGCTGAAATCCAACAGGCCTAGAGGATGTGCAGGCCAGACACACACACACACACGCACACTCTGGAGCAAAAGGATGTCAAAAATTGCACTGAATGCATTGCGGAATTGCACACGTGCGAGTGTGTGTGTGTGTGGTACGATTGTGGTACGTTTTTAATCGCTTTTACGCGACTGGAATTGCATTTGAAGTTTCCTTCTGGGAAAAACAGGGGGACCCGAAATGAGGATGCGTCCGTTTCTAGTCGGCGGTCGGTTTTTGGTGCTTCGGAGGTTCCATGTTTGCGGTTTGGCTTTGGCGCGTTCCGCTGACCGGAGGCGGTGTAATTTTGCGCCTGTTTAGACGTGCCCGGATGCCGGCTGTAGTATTTGCTTTCAATTTTATGCTGGGCGAAATGCATGTTTTGTGCAACCGAACGGGCTTCGATCTGGTGTTTGTGTGTAGGATTTTGGGGAGAAAGAAAAAAAAGGATTCATCGTGTGTGTGTGTTTGTTTCCCCGGTCTGCGGTGGTGGCATCCAGCGAGTCCACCTGCGCCTGTATGCAGAACTGCTCACGTTGCTTGTTTTTGGGTCACGGTAGGGGTTTTTCGGGCTTGTTTGTTCTGGTCAAGTTGCCCGCCGCATGATTGGTGCCGATCGACGATTGCGTCTGCATGGTGTGCAAAAATAGCGGGATAGCTTTATTGGTTTTTTATAATTATTGCCATCGGCACCACGGACGTGTGTGTCGGACGGCCGAAACTGCTGTCCGACGGGGCCAGCGTTCGGGTCGGGCAAATTTATAAACTGTATTTACTCGGCAGGTCAGAAGTTACGAGCCGAACGACAGCGAACGCAGAGCCTGGTCCGCATTCCGTAACCCATTGCGCGACAATGCTGATAAGGACGATGATTCGCACGGAACCGTTGCACCGTGGTTGGCCCAATAACTGCTGCTGCAGGATGGATTGTTTGACTGCAGCATTAGGGGCCGTCCGTGGCTGTACCGTGCGTCGAAAGGTGTTAAACCGAGTGGTGTGTGCAGTTGCAGCTGCACCGTACCCAGAGCCGACTGTATCGCGAAAAATCTGTGTGAATGCTTAAATGCTTGGACGAGCGAATGGTGCGGGAGCGACACCGCATCCGCTTACCTTTTGTTGCACCATTTGCGTACCGCAAAGGTAAATAAATTTCATTACAATGTGTGAGAGTGTGTGCGGACCGATTCACCAATCTAAATTGGGCGGTCAGTGCGGTGCCTGCTTTCCGTTTGGAAGGCCTTTTTACCGAATTTGAATTAAGTTCGAATGCAACACAAACACATGACATGTGATAGTAGAGAAAATGGTGCGTGAATTGTTTACTGAAGTTTTAAAATTTATACTTAATAGCTTAAAATATTATTTTAATTTGTTCAATGATTATTAAGTCAATGTTCTTTGATGGGACAATTAGCTCCAAAGGACTGGGCCACTTGGACTTCTAACTTATTGGACCTGATTGTACCCGTAGCTGAACATCGTTTATGAGCCATAAAAGGTATGCCAAGATCTGTAAAGGCTACAGTGCCAAAGAAGAAGATAAAGGTAATATCTTCTTTTTTTGGCCTAACGACCTCTGAGGTCATGTCTGTCATTTCTGACCTGGACTTGATACCACGTAGTTGGATAGTCAGTCCCCACTAGGGGGGAACGATCTGGATGGGATTTGAACGCCGGTCCTGCCGTATTGTCCACGTCATTGTCGTTTTATCACCGGGTCGCCACATTAAAGGTAATATGTATTCTCTGCCAACTGCTGAACTATCCGCTAAAAGTCAAATTAATTCCTGGCATTTGCTAGTGACACTGAGAGTACTTATTAAAGGAGATCGCACCTTTGAAGTCGTCTAAAATTTCACCTATCTGGTGTCAATAGTCAGCACTGATAACAACATAGATGTTGAGATACGCGCAAAGGTTCTGGCTGTCAAACGGTCATACGAAGGCCTGTGGAAACCTTCTCACTCAAAACACCTTTCTCGGTGGATGAAGCTGTAATCGCGTAGATCATTTACGGTCCCAGTACTCTTATATGGTCCTTCGGACATCTATGTTGTTTGGGTTGGTCCAGATTGAAATTTAGTTGTAGTGTTGATAGTCATACAGTTACGGTTATAACTAAATGAAGGAAGCCAGAAATGGCGTGCTGAATGACAACGTCTGTGGATGTTTTTAGTGCCCAAGAAAAATAAAATGTAGCGTTGATACATCCCCATGAAAAGGACGGGATAACGCTAGATCGCTAAAGGTAACGATAAGTTTTACTGCAAACCTACTGGTCGTTATTCAATACACAATACTTGAAAGAAATAAAATTTAATGTAAGGTAGTTGGTTTTAATCGGAAAGTTTATTTAATTGAAAAGAATAAAGTAACTTCTTATTATAGACATAAACATCAGGGATGACCTTTGAGACTGCCACGCACTCTGAGTAAAAACAAACCAGAATATTGATAATAGGACTAAGAAAACAGTCCAGTGGTATCCAACGGCACGCTACGCTACGCTCAAATGCAGCAATGGCACATTGTTCAATGTGATTTGATTTGCCCTCGCCCTCGTACCATTTCTTCAACTCACCCGCTGCATGCACGTCGCTACGTCGACTTACGAAGGTAGCCTCATTGTTGTTGCACTCGTCCTTCCGTTCGGTATCCACTTCCGGCAGCCAAAGTTCATTACTATCTATTATCCGCCATCGTGCGGCGGCCTATGGATGGTAGAACCATAAAGCAAACTTCTCCTGTTCAGTCCCCACGTTCCGCCATCGAGTCGCAAGAAACTGCAGAGCATTCATCCAATCATATGGGGGGGAGGGATAGCTGACCGGCTACAAATTCGCTGCACAAACAAGCGAGACCCAGTTGCTCGGCAAATCGATCGATCCCGTTCGCGTATGAAGCAATTACATGGGACCGGTGTTTTTGCAACGGGTGTATTGCAGTTTTGGGGGAAGGATGGAAAAACGCCATTCGACCGGCTGGACCTGAACCTGTCGTTATCGGGCGTAAAATATCGGCACAAACGCGCTCGCTGTACTACGCTCTGTTCCGGCGTTTGAGGTTAGGTTGTTCCGGGACTTTTCCGAGACTCGCCGCCAGAGTCAGGTGCAGCCGTTCTTTCTATGTTGGAGGTTTTTTTTAAATTCAAACCGGAACTACCATTGTACAGGTAGCGCACGGATGGCCTGATTTCCCCGCTCAGCTCAGTATTGGGCACTATCAGGCCGATAAATTTATCGGCATGTTCATGTCAGACTTTGCCAAACATTTAATTTTATCTCGTGATTCATACCGCCGACCTACGGTGTACGGACTCCGGTGGTACGTTATGTTTGGTGGAAGGTAGAAAACTGTTTGGCTTTTCCACCGCCACCACTGAAACGGACAAGCCCACAGTTCAAGCCACGGTGTGTGGTAAGTTTAGAAACCCACAGCTCACCACCAGGTTGGTGAAAGCTGGTGAAAGCGTAGCGTGGCGTCGCTGGTGGTTTAATGGAGGCGTTTTACGCGCGAGTGCCCATACAACAAGATAAGCGCAAGACATAATGTTTCAATCGCGCGGTCTCCACTTTGAGCTTTGGGGAAGACTATCGATTTTCAGCTGCATACAGTTGTTGCGTTCACCGCGAGGAACGGACCCACGGTCATATGGGGCAGAAGGATCGATTGGTTGCGTTTCTGAAAAATCACCTACCGGTTGGTTGGCGAAGGAAAACATTGCAGTGGTTTGTAACCCGGTGTGACCGGTGTATGTAACGGAGATTCTGAAATGGTGATAAGGTGTAAAAGATTTGTTGCATTGTACATTTGTTACGGTGTAACATGTACGCGGAATGCGGCTGTGGGTTTATTTTGTAATGCTACATGGTGGATAAGTAATCGAGGGAATGCGATGTAACACCCCGTTCGAATGGCTTCTAGTGCGTATTTAATTCTTGTCAATATTGATGAATAGTTTGAAAAATTGTATGCATGTTTACAGAAATAAATTGGTCTACAAGATCAAATCAATCGTTTCTACTAATTGAACAAACATCAGACATGATCATGAACAAGCAAATGATTTAACATTCAGCATCTGAAGTCCATGTTGCTGGTTCATTCATCGCTGTGAATATTGTTCAACTTGAGTACGCATTATTTCTAGAAAGGTCTGAATCTGTGATCACTGTTAAGAAAAGTGTGAGCGTTGGGTTTTGTCTAGTTATGCATGTCTCGTTTAATGATGCCGGTACGAGGACACTTTTTTCTTAGAATGAAAAACATTACATTTGAAGAACTGGATTTTCAGGGTATCTCTGCTAGACTCAGTAGACTCTAGAAATTGATAAAGCCTTGCTGATGCCGAAATACCGATTCTCTGGAATTTGTCATTTTGATGAACTGTGCAACACGCACGCAGTTTGGGACTGATGCTTTTGAATTTGATGGCAGAATAGACTTTTGGTTTTCCTAAAACCATTTTTTATCTTTTTTTCCTTTTTGGTAGTTGTTTAAAGTTCTAAAAATAAACATAATTTATAAATTAATGTTTTATCGCATTCTGTGAAATCTGTATTGTGCTGCTAGCTATCCATCAACTTCCTTAGAGCCTCTGAGTGAATTTCTTTTAATAAAGGAAATCTTCTGCAAAGTAGAGATTGCAGCTAAAACATGATTTATATTTGTAGATGAATAAATGGTTTTTTCATGGTTCACAGGACCGGGGTTCAAATCCCATCCGAACCGTTCCACCGTTGTGAGGACTGACTATCCAACTATGCGGGATCAATACGAGAAAACGATTCCTGACAATTAATTGAACCTGGTTGCAAAACAGCACGCACACAACCATGCCGCTACGATAGCATGTGAAAGCCAACTAACAGCTAATGATCAATACACATAAAATCAACCATATGGTAGCGTCTTCCAAACCAAAGCCTACCGTCGGCCACCGTCGCGCATCCGATCAGTAATCTTTGTTACAGGTAAGATGTTGTTGCTTCATCTTGTACACGGCTGGCTTCTGCAGTACAATCAACAACATAAACAGCCTCTTCCCTCTCCATCATCCCTCTCATCCTCCCACACCCCTTTTCATCTCCCGCAGTCAAACAATCAACCACTAATCTGTGCTCATCGATATCCGGCGGCTATTTGTCCGGGGTACCGGATCTCTGCTCGTAGCACATTATTGCAGTACAGCATCCGATCACAAAAACCACAGCCAACACATACACAACCGTGCCGTCACCCATTTCAATCTGCCTAATGAAGCCCGAGTTTAACGATGTTTGCACTTCCGGTACCGTTTTCCGGTCCATCCGTCCGTCCGAACGCAACCCTTTTCCCGACCGGCTCTGTTCTCTGCCATGAAGCTGATGCACCGAAGACAGCGATACCACCTCAGAAGAGGCTGTGAATGTCTCCTTCTTTCCCTTCCCACACACATACACACACACACACCTCACAGTGCCCTTAGAAGGGAGAGGTGATAGCAAACAACAAGAAGTTCATTACATCCGAAATTAATTTCCTGATTTGAAAAGCCTTCAGCTCAGCTTCCGTCTTTGCGTTTGAAGCCAGCGGAACTCGCTCGCTAGCAGAGGGAGTCAGTTTTTAAGTCGCAGGCCATAGAAATTGAAATCGGCAGTGAGGAGGAGGTTTGGTTCGGTTTCCCTTAGCAGCGAGAAAAATCCTGTACCCGTGTGACGGTGAGTAGGAACGGAAGTTACCGCTGGCTGTCGGTGTACGGTTGAGTGTGAGTGATTACAGCAGTAGCTTTGTTCGCGCGGAACACGTACGCCAAGACGCAAGGTAAAACGCGCCCGGCCAAGTGCCATCATGCGCGAAATGGTTCCCGATCAGATGAGGCCTTCGGGTTCCTAGGCGTGTTCGTGCCTGGTGGGTTTAAACTTTTCTTCCCCAAAGATGGAAGCGCTGTGTTGGCTGCTGGGGACACTGGGGGTGAGAATTGAATTGATTTTCTAAATTAAATTTAACGAATAAATCACATGTATAGTTAATCAAAGCACCCACCAGCGCGGGGGAAGTGGGTAGGGGGATCGGAAGTGAAAAACAACCCAACACACGTGTGCCGGCTTCCGGCAAGCCGG
The DNA here is from genome assembly GCF_013141755.1 of Anopheles stephensi. Taxonomy (NCBI): domain Eukaryota; kingdom Metazoa; phylum Arthropoda; class Insecta; order Diptera; family Culicidae; genus Anopheles; species Anopheles stephensi. The sequence continues at coordinate 67,762,399 of NC_050203.1, read as the reverse complement.
TTTCTGTACGCTCATCCATGCTTATGGGGAACCGGATATTAGCACGGTGTGAATATGGGCGCGAATGTTTCCGAACCTCCAGCATTTAGCATCTTAACGTACGCTTCAATTAATCCGTTTCGGTGGAAAACAACTTACAGACAGCGGGAAGGCACTAAACGTGCCCTACTCCATCCAATTGGACGGCATTCGTGAAATCGGCATTTGGGAAAACGGATGCCTTCCGAACGGTAAACGTGACGCACTGCCCAGCCTGTTTGGTGTGTAAATAAACAAGGAGTAGCGACTGGGTTTGGCTTATCGGTTGGCGGGTGTGGATTAATTTGCGTGAAATCAACTACCCACCGCACAGCATGTCTGGGCAACATTTTTTGTTCTGCACGATTTTCTCGTTAGAACTTGTGCGATTTCTACACGATCGACGCGAGCAGTTGTCTGATTAACGACACGGTTGTTTTGCATGTACGAAGCTATTGAATGCCGTGCGGTGGGATGTACGGTTTTTAGATGTTTTAAATGAAATGTAGCTTATTTTGCTCTGTACTATGGCTCGATTAGAAACTGCTGTAGGGTAAATGTCGTCGTGTGTGAAGAGAATAATACAAACTGAGAAAGGATACAATTAATCATCATTGTAAAATCATTTCCATTTCGAATTATTTTTTGTTTTACTAACGAAATTCTCTATCGTAGGGGTTCTTAAGATATGGATGGGAAAAATTCCTTAGTTCGTGTTTACCTTCGAAACAATATTTTCAATGTTTTGTTGAGCATATTTTATATGCCTTGAAATTGATAAGTAAGCAATACGGCTAGGCCGTTCTTTACGAATAAAAAAAAAAAAAAAGAAATTGATAAGTAGCCGAGGTGATGGCCATTTCCTGCATCATAATGTTGCGCCTTTAGGTAGGCAACCCGCACGCAGTATAAGCATATCATGTAGGTTAGATAGATCAGGATCATGATTAGTATATGTGATGTTATTCTTAACGTAACTCTCAGACAACGATCTTTAAAGAATATTCCAAATATCAGACATGGAGGGCTTAAAAAATCTCAATCTGCCTTCATTGTTTTGATGGTTTAGGATAGCTTGTTGCGAAAAAAATACAATAAAAAATTAAAACGCAACGTGGATACATTAAATTAATTAGATCTCAATATCTTATGGGCGAAGGTTTCGCAGAATTTTCCCTATACAACTAATCAAAATACTATCAAATAGAAACGTTTTAGTGGAAAGTGACCTGAACATTTTGAATTAAAATCGCATAAATTCATCGGAACGGCGTATCGTTAAAAAATAAACAGAAATTAAGTGGATGCTTTAAACGAAGTAATTTGATTAGCGCACGACCCCCGGCTCAGGTTCTCATGTACATGCACGGCATGGCAGAATGAAGGATGATACACGCACCCAAGCCGTAGGACGTGGGTTTTGCGTGTGGTGAGGGCGATACACGAAAAGGATACGAGCAACATCAAACGATGATTGGTGGCTGGTAAATCAATTTGCATTTCAATTTCATGTATGATAATTTTCTTTCCGTACCGCGGAAAGGCGGTGGAATTATTTTGTCCCTCCAATAGAAAAGGAAACACACAGGGAAGCATGTGGGGCATGGGTTCCGCGCACTCAGGTCGGGGCTACGGGCATACATTGAAATTCACGCCGAGAAGGAGTTGTGATTTGAGCGGTGCCATTTGTGGAAGTTGCCCTGCGGAAAAGTTTTGCCAGATTCGTTCATGCATACACGAGAAATGGCAAGATGGTACATTATTTTAAGGATCACCGTACCACCAGCACACGATGTCACACGGTGCGTGACGGATGGGGTGAGATTTTAGCACATGAGAGAGAGAGTAGAAAGATTTTTTTCGCGTTCGCGTTCACTTTCACCGACAATGGGTGAGCGCGCGCGGTTAGTTAAGTCGCCGCCTCAGGGCGGTCCCGACACGAGGCAGAAGGATCGAGGGCGAGCCAGTGGAATGGAAATTTCGCTGGAAAATGTTTCACCAGCAACCGAGCAAGTTGGCTGGTGGTGGTGTTGATGATGATAATTTTAGCGACACGAGTACCCTTAGCCTAGGCCTCGGTCACATCCACACCGGGGCACTGTTTATTAGCATAGTCTCTCGCTGACTTTTTGACGACGGGGTTCAGCACAGTAACATCGCTTTTAATTAATGGCAGCCATGGCAAAATGGCGAGGGCGCATTTGTGACGCGCAAACTTTTCCCAGCGCAAAGTTTGGCGCAATTTTTGCAGATGCTACCGATAGGATGGCCTCATGGCGCTAGTTTTTAACCGTACCCCGGTAAGTGGCTCCAGGGTAATTGGATTGTTCGAGCGAAGGGTTTTTTAATGGTAACCGCTGGCAAACCGAATAATTTATCACAATCGATGGAATGGTTCAAGGCGAAGTTTAAGCGTGGCAGAGCTGGTTCTGATGAATTGGAGGACGTACAACAAAATTGACTGAACTGAGTATAAATTTACAGTTGTCTTAAACACTTTTAATCACCAATTTTATCTTAGGGGATGCTAGGTTCATTATTACTCTCTTCAATCGAAGCTTTAGTACAATGTTATCTACGCGACCTTCTGTCCATGCCATCCGTAGTGAAATCCGCAAGCATTAAACCAAGGACAACGGGATGCATTTTGCGCTTAGTTAATCTCGATTGATTAACAAGAACATCGCATGCAGTAAACAAGACTAGAACAGCAACGAACGAACCATCGCAACATGAAAAAACAACATCAGAACACACCGGATCAACAACAGCAAAGCGTCTTCATTCGAAGCCACGGTCGAAAGCAGCAACATCCAACCGAACCCAGCATCCAGGGTTGACGAGCATTAGCAATTTACATATTCTCATACAAAGCTGACCCCATCTACCTATCTGGCTTTTGCTGCAATCTGTGATGCATTCAGGTGTGTGACATATCGCCCTGTCCCGCTCCCCACCAAGTCATGGCGGCGTAGGTAAAGCAAACAGACACACACACACACGGTGATGATACTGGGACGATTTACATTGTACAGTCTAATGATTCCCTTAGCCTGCCAATAAATATGGTAATGAGAAAAATGTACACCCCTCCGGATCGCATCGCCGATGCAAAAAGGGACGACCGATCCGCCTTGAGGCTTCACCGTAATGGACGGTGCTTTATCTTGCGTTGCTCATTGCACCGGAGACGCAGCCCACTAAAGCCCACTTTAAATTGTATGCGACCGTGTGCGGACGTAGTCGTGCTATGGTTGTGCTCGAACACGCTCCAAAGGACATGAGCAACAAAAATGGGAGCCATTAGATGAGGCAAGGGGGAATGGGTTACGGAACAAATTATGCTGTTTATTTTCGCAATTGGCTGCAAGAAAAGAATGGTTTAAATTGTTCCCGCACGAACGTTATCGGTGGTGGGTTGTAATAAAATGAGAGATGGGACGAATAATATTGTTTAGTCTACTTTAATGTATTTGAATTGAGTTCATAGGATGTTGGTGAAGAATCTATGGAATTTGAAGCCTATTTATTTTTTTGTAATATTTGAGGAATATCTTTCGAAAAGCTTTCCAAGATGTACTAGTCATGTCCGATCCATTTGCGGACTCTGTTCATAAAGAAAGTAGATGATGTACAGAACAGTCTCCCACTGTAGATATATTTCTTAAAACTCCTTCTTCTCTGAGAAACTCAAACGGTTTTGGCCTGCCATTTCAGGATTTCTGTGACTTGATTTTACCCATAGCAACCTTTCGTCTGGGAGGCAATCTGGATGGGAATCGAACCCTGTTCTCTGTCATACTCGGCGCCGATATAGCCTGGACCACTGGATCGCCTCAAAAATCCTTCTTCTTCTTCTTCTTCTTCTGTGGCACTACAACCTCGAGAGGTCTCGGCCTGCCATTTCTGGTTTTCTGTGACTTAGTTTTACCCGTAGAAAAGTAGTCAGCCTTTCGTACGGGGAGGTAGTCTGGATGGGATATGAACCCCGGCCTTGCCGTGTGAAGACCGGCGCCGTTGTCGCCTCGGCCACCGGACTGGGAAAAATCCTTAGAAGTGGATAAAAATATTTCAGACCTGTTATTACTGAAGTATCATCGATGGGAAATGCTTTTTTGAACAGAATCCAGAAAGTGCATAAAGTCTAGTTCTACTGGCAAATTGTCCAATTCATCCTGAACAGCATCCAGAAATGGGTCCACCTTCACTAGTTCATCTCGAAAGCCTTGTAGGTCGCACATCCCTTAAGATGGCTCCATTCTAAAATTTAGGCTCACAATCTGTGATTTATTAATCCAAAAGCTTGCCATAAACCATCATTTATCAATATTACAATTTTTGAATGAATGAAAACACCACAATAAATTACTTTTATTTTTATATTACCAGCTACTTCACCACCACCATCGCAAGACACCCCCACAGACGCTCACTTTCATTAACAGCAAAGTATTGGCAAAATCGTTCCTCATTCGTAATTTATTGTTTTCTTTGCGCTGGAACGTCTTCCGGATTCCGGACCAACCCAGCTCGCCAAACCATTTCCATCATCCGTCCACCACCAAACCGCCAAACATCCAACAGCTTCATCGCGCGACTCTGCCTGACAGCAGACGGATGGTTGGACTGTAAATCATCAAACCGAAAATCGGCCGCCCTTGCTGGACGAAAATGCTTCCTTGCTTGCTCGCATCTCCTTTCCGCATTATGCAAATGAGTCGGGAAAGAATTTTCCCATTTCCCGTTTCTTACCTTGCGCAGACAAGGGCTATTGTAATTTAAATTTTCACTTCATTTTCGAAAAGATAAATCTTCTAGCCGCGTGTTTGTTATGCCTTTTTTGTCTGTTTGTTGTTTCATGCGGCTGTTATCTTCTTACGGTTGTTTTCTGCTTGTTGGTGCTTTCCCCCGCCGATCGTGGTTCGAAAGGTTCAATCATACGGGTGCGTCCGAGCATCCATATTTCCGGTTCCGGAGTCGGTTCTTACTGGTGATCCTTTTTTCCGTATCGTAACAGGGAAACAGTAGCACCAGGGCAGGTGAAACTGTCCTGGTCTTGGTCTGGGTTTTTCCTGACGGTGAATAATTTAGGCTGGGTTTGTGGAGCCTTTTTTTAACGAACATGTCCATCCTTGGACCAGGTGATGTTAGGGTCACGATGGGACGAGTTATTTTGTTTCCGTTTCCTTCCTTTGCTCCAACCGTTTTGTTTGTGTTTGTTGGTCGTGATTGCGTTCCGTCTCTTTGGGTAAAATTTATGCAACCGATTGGCCCCGCACTGTCGCGGTGGGCGGTACTGTTGGTTTAGGGTTTGGCCATTTCGTTCGCACGGAAGATGCTTCTGCTCCGTTCCCGATGCCACCCAATGTGGGAAAATTCGCGAAAGATATTAGAAGATATTACGAGAGTGCAGATGGAAAACTTCGCCCTTCAGATAGAGAAAGACCGAAGAAGAAGAAACGTTATGCTAAGCGCACGCGGTGCTCCCGGAATCGAATTGCAAACAGAACCGATGACGCTTTGTCGACAAAAACCTTTGCCGTTGGCAGGACCTCCATGTGAAAATAAATCGTTCGAACGTTTAGAGAGAGTGTGAGAGCCTTTGACGTATAATCAAACAAAAGCCGGTAAGAATGGAAAATGAAAGAAAAACCTCCCATCTTTACCGAACTTCCTGTTCTAGGTAAATCGTTCTTTGCACTTGCCGCCCTTTTTTCGAAGCTGCTGGAACTGCTTTAATAGGTGATTGGAACGGGAATAGCGCGATACTTCGATACGTGATCGGGAAAACTGGGTGGGGTGCGCGAGACAGGCAAGCAATGAAGTATTATTGAAGTGCTAGAAGTATTTACATTGCATGTAATTATGGGCACCTTTTTCATTATCGGCACGTGATGCGCAGATGAAAAGCCGCCTGGTGGGAAGTTTAATGATTTTCCGAACGCCGGTTCCGTGGGTCGTTGGGCATGGGGTTGTTGGTACAGGGTTTTCGGTAAATATGTTTCTATGAGCAAGAGCGCTAGCGCCAGTCGTGATCTTTTGCTTCTGATCTGTTGTGCTAATATGTGCCGTGAGCGAGCACGGGTTGGTGTTATTTGGTTGAAGTTATTAAAACTGGATGAGGAAAGTTTGTGTGCGTTGGCAATTGATTTTTTTTTCATAGCATGTTTTCTTTTGGTTCAGTTTGTGTGGTTTATTTGTGCAGCAAACATTGCGTATGTTGCTTCTTGGTTTGAGGTTAAGGGTTGATAAAAGCGTTATCTAGGTTTAATAATGTGTGCGCCTACTGGAAGTCATGTTGGTGTCTTTCGAGTGATACGTCAACGTGACACACGTTCTAGGCGACTCTCCCTGCAGCTAAGCCCATAGTACACAGGCTCAGAACAATGTTTACAAGTATACGGCTGACCACAGTACCTCATACGCCAACCTTACCGCACACCCTAATGAAAGACGGGACGGATGTCACCAGCTTGATACGCACCATTCAAACATGTGGTACGGGTTCCATCAACCTCTTCTCGGGATTCCATAGATCGTGCTCGATCGAGACCACCATTCCAAATTTTCCTAACGCACGAGCAACATCCTAATCATCTCTATTGCATTCGGGTACTGCTTTCCTTTGTGTGTGATGAAGTACCTGCGTAGTTTACCTGCGTGCTCCTTCGCTATGGTGAGGGCACGCTCACGCTTAGGAAACATGACGAAAATCGTTCTACGCATAGTGGTTCGCTGCAATCGCCGTTACTCTTTGCCGGTCCTTAGCACGTCAAAAACCAAAGCCAAATAGGAGCATCGGTATAATCGATACTAATATTGGCTGCTTAATCGTCCAGGGATATTTTAGGTGGAGAAAAAGTGAGAATTAAAACTGGTGTTATCACTTCGTCTTTTTCCAACGAACTGACTCTTAGTCCACATTGATGTAGTGAATTATATGAAAACTAAGGAACAAGTTTAGTAAACACGCACGCTGGTCGAAGAAATACGGTTAAAAATCAATGAAATTTAGTGGTATGATATTTGTTTTTCTCTTTTATTTTATTTATTTTATTTATTTATTATTACGGACTGCTGCCGTATTGTCACCACCGCGTGTGGTGACTGTGAATTAAATTCACGAAAACAAACAATGAAAGAAAATTGACTAGGCATTTCCTCCTAGTCATTTGCCATATCCCGGGCATGCTCGGTTGTGTAGTGAAGATGAGTGGTTGTTGTCCATTTCTATTGTTTGTGCGTGTGTGTGTGTGTTGTAGATTTTTTGATCCGGTTCTATTGCTGTGGCTTTGGCTTCGAAGGGGGTTGGTTTGGTCCGGTTGTCTATTATGGGTCTGGACTGAAACAAACAAGCACAGTTATTTGCACAGTACAAACATGAATTTTTCTGCGTGCAATGTTCTCCAAGCAGCCCAGCAATGACACAGCCCGTGATCAACCAAGTCAACATCGAACTCAAAAAAGATCGGCGGATTCCATCTCGCAACAGCTGGAGTGACTCCACTGTTTACGAGGCTGTACCCGCCGACCACTCCCGAGCCCAACGCCAACCCAGGCGACCCCGCTGTTCCAAAGCTGGACTGACTTGGAGCACACTACTACAGACAAAAAAAAAACACACAAGCCTGCCTCCTTTTAACGGCAGTAAGAAAATTGCCCTCGAATGCAATTGCTCCGTCAACAGATCACACATTGCACAACATAAAACATTTACCACAAAGACAACACAACATATAACAAAAGGAGTGGCGGATGTGGATTGGAAGGATAATAGGGATGCGGAATCAAAGGATGAGACCGTTGTCTCTGGCGAATCGGTAGATGAGCCTCATGTAGGCGAGGTCCCCAGTCGCCAACACTTCCCTTATTTCTATACCCGGTCGTCTGCCGATGCTCTCGACTGCGCTTAACAAGGAGGGTCTTGCAGTTTCAAACTCCACGCAGGACCACAGAAGGTGATCCACATCGTGAAATCCGTCACCGCAGCCACACACCTTCGTCTGAGCCAGAGTTATACGCTGAAGATGAGCATTCAACGCGAAATGATTCGACATAAGTCGAGACATCATGCGTATGAATGCCCGGTCAACAGAGAGCCCACCGAACCAAGGCCGCAGGGACACTTGCGGAGAGATCGAGAAAAGGAATCGCCCGAGATCATCCGCCTCCCACATGCTCTGCCAGCGAGACAGGAAAAGTTGCTGTGGTAGGCGAAGAAACTCTCGGGCCGAGATCGGACGGTCGTAAAATGCGCCTTGTTGGACGCCTGTTTTGGCCAGTGAGTCTGCCTTCTCGTTGCCGGGAATTCCACAATGAGAAGGTACCCAAATTAGCGAAATCCTGAACGCCTTGTCGAACATGGAGCCAAGCAATTCTATGATTTTAATGACCAGGAAATCCTGACTCTTAACAGCCTTCGGGGATCGTAGTGCTTCGATAGCGCTAAGGCTATCTGTAAAAATGAAGTACTGATCCGAAGGTCTCGCTGCTATAATCAATAGTGCGTACAAGATTGCGGCTAGTTCTGCGGTGTAGACACTACACGGCTCCCGCAATTTGAAAAATGCTTCGGCGGACTCACTAAAAACGCCGAAGCCGGTGCCTTCCTTAGAGGATGATCCATCAGTATAATACTGGCTTCTTTGGTCTAAATGACCATACTTATCCCTGAAAATGCCCGGAACTACCATCGGGCGAAGATCATTCGGTATGGTCTTAATTTCCTCGTGCAACGAGGAATCTGTTGTTAAAAGGGAACTGTAGGTCTCAGGAAGGGCAGCACGGTTTAATGCCTGTGGAGCGCTAGGATGCACTTGTAGGGCAACAAAATCTTCGTAGATTTTCAAGATCTTGCTCTTAGAACCTGTCTCTAGAAGCGCTTTAAAATTTTCTTCGATCAAGGGATTTGATACTGAAGAACGGACTAGAAGGCGAAGCGACAGCATTTCAAAACGAAGTTTTAGCGGCATCACTCCGGTCATCACTTCTAGGGACATGTTATGTGTGGATTTCATGCTCCCTAGTGCGAGTCTAAGACAACGATACTGTAGCCTCTCTAATTTGAGGATATGCGTGTTGGATGCCCAATGAAAACATATGCTTCCATATTCCAACACGGATAGTACCGTTGTCTTATACAGTCGTAGGACGTCTGATGGATGTGCGCCCCACCAGAATCCTGTGACTGTCCTTAGAAAGTTGATTCTTTTACTGCATTTTTGCACCAGATGGGTGATGTGTGTACTCCAGTTTAGTCTTGAGTTGAACCAAACACCAAGGTATCGAAAATTGTCGGTAGTTGATATCTTTTCACCGTACAAAAAGACATCAATTTTCGGGTCAAATAGTCTTTTCTCCCTGTTTTTTGTCGTGTCGCTGAAGGGAGAAAAGACTACCATCTCAGTTTTCTTTGCAGAGAACTTGATACCAAGGTTTTCAGACCACTCGGCAAGGTTGTCCAAAGTGGTTTGTAAAGCCAGTTGTATTTCGGCGGCGTCCCTGCTTGCAAAAGATATGACGCCGTCGTCAGCCAATTGTCTAATGCTGCAGTTCGGAGCTAGACAAGAATCTATTTCGCTAACATAAAAGTTGTATAACAGGGGGCTCAAGCAGGACCCTTGTGCTAGTCCATGGAAACTGGTCCGCTTTAGCTGAACATGACCATTGTTGAAATTCATAGCTTTTTCCGACAAAAGGTTGAACAGAAAGTTGTTCAACTTTGGACCCAGCCCCACATTTTCTAATTTTTGACTCAGCTTGTATGGTGATACTGAGTCAAATGCCCCCTGTATATCCAGGAAAATAGATCCCATGTTCTGCTTGCGTGCACGAGCAAGCTCTATTTCTGTAACCAGAAGGGCTAAGCAGTCATTAGTACCCCTGGCTTTACGAAAACCAAACTGGGTATTTGAGAGAAGGTTGTTCGATTCCAACCATTCTTCTAACCGGAAAAGAATCATCCTTTCAAGGAGTTTCCTCAGACACGACAGTAACGATATTGGCCGATACGAATCGTGTCTTGATGGCGGTTTGCCAGGCTTCAAGATAGTGACAACTTTCACTTCTCTCCACTCTTGCGGAACGCTGTTGACCTCCAACATATTGTTGAAGATGCTTAACAGACGCTTCCTCCCTATGTCGGGCAGATTTTGAAGCAATTTGCTACTAATCTGATCCAGACCTGGGGAGGAATTTTTGCTTGATAGGAGAGCAAGTGACAGCTCTACCATTGAGAACGGTGAATCCATCCTAGGGTCACTACCAGGCGCATGTTGTGTAAAGCTTTGCGCAGGAACGAAATCGGGACAAAGCTTGTGGGCAAATTCATACAGCCACTCGCCAGAAAAGCTTTCGCTCTCATTGATGTTGTTGCTGTTTCGCATCCTTCTAGCCATTCTCCAAAGCGAATTAAGTGAAGTGGCGGGGTCTAGATTATTGACGTATCTACGCCAATAACCCTTTTTCTTCGCCTTCAACAGGTTTTTGCACGTTCTCTCTAGTCCTTTATATTTTTCATATAAGGACCTCGAGCCCGTGTCCCGGAAGGCTTTAAATGCCTCACGCTTCTTGGTAAAAGCCGCTTGGCAATCCTTGTCCCACCAAGGAGTGGGAGGTTTTTTAAATGTCCTTGCTTGGTGGGAGCGCCTTGTTTGGGCCTCAAGGGCGCACTTGTTTATCAATGAAACAAGTTTTTCGTACTCCTTTATAGGAGATAAATCTTCCAAGTCAAGAGAAAGCGAAGCGGCTATTAATTCGCCGTATCTCGTCCAGTCGATGTTCCTCGTTAAGTCACATTTAACGGGGGTTCCTTCTACTGGACATCCTCCCTTGATGTAGGAAATTTCTATCGGCAAGTGGTCACTGCCGATAGGGTCCTGGATCACCTTCCAACTAAAATCCAGGGCCATTGCTGATGGACATAGAGACAGGTCCAGTGCACTCGCCCTACTTTGAGGTGTCTGCATCCTAGTTGCCTCTCCTGAGTTGAGAATCAAAAACCCAAATCTGTCGCAGAAATCTCGGATGATAGGAGTGCGAATGTCATCCTTATCGCACCCCCAGTCGATTCCATGGGAGTTAAAGTCTCCCAGGATCAAAAGCGGTCCAGGCAAGACCACTGCTAAATTTCCAAGATCCTCTTTGAACTTTTCAATTTTTTCTTTTTCATTATTGGCTATCGGGGGGATATAGATGGATGCAATTGTCACGTGAAGAACGCCCAGTTTAGCCTTAACTGCGACAGTTTCTATCATTTCTTGTCTAGGGGTGGGTATTCTGGTGAAAGTGTGACTCTTTCGAACACCAATCAGTACCCCTCCACCCCTAGTAACGCGATCTTCACGGATTATATTATATCCCGGGAAGGTTAATTTAATTTCATCCGATAGCCAAGTTTCACAGAGGGCAAACACATCGCAGTTGTGTTCACCCACTAATGCTTTAAAAGAGTTTAGCTTGCCAAGCAAACTCCTACAGTTCCACTGTATGATAGTAGCCGTAGGAGCCATTAATCATCCAAACGGACCATCATACTTAAGCATGGCCATTGAGCCAGCCACTGTTTGATCATCCCCTTCAGGAAAGGAAGGGCCCAAGTTGCGATCATGTGCAGATGCTGCGGGAGGTTTAGGGTCAAAAGAAGGGACTCAAGGATCTCGGACAGGGACGGGGTGGGAGTTCTCGGGAAGCTCATGGGCTCCGTCGGAAAAGCCAGGCTTTCCAATGGAGCTTCAGTCCGAGAAGATCGCTTCTTCTTGGGCTGTTTCCTGGCAATTTGGGGGGCGGGAGTTTTTGGATCAGCGTCACGTTTTGGACCGGGGGAAGAAACTTTAGCGTGGCGCTGTGGTGCCAAAGGTCTATTTTTTGTTTTTAGAACCTTCCGCTGTACCTTTTTGTAAGGTACTCTCATGATCTTTACCGATCTCAGTGGCACCTGTTCGGGTGCAGTCGGACTAGGCTCGCCATTTGCAGTTGTACCCAAAACTGCAAAAGGGTTCGATGCGTTTGCTCCCTTGAGAGCATCGCTGTACGAGCCGCGTGCCCGCTCGGCTACAGTTTTGGTCTGCTCCTTCTGGAGTTTCCGATACACAGGGCACAAGGCTACCTCATGCCACTCCTCCCGACAATGCGAGCATTTCTGGGATGGGGCTTTGCACTCCTCGGTAGCGTGAGCCCCTCTGCATTTTCCGCAGCAAATCTTGCGAGTGCAAAACGGATCGGCATGCCCAATCCGGCTGCACTTCGAACAGGTGGCCACCCTTGGCACGTATGGCCGGTTGATGGGTATCCGGAGGCCTTCTAGGATGAGGGCCTGCGGAAGTACCGTTCCCTCAAACGTGATCCGGAGGGAGGAGGTCGGAACATATTTTTTTTCATCCTTTGTTGAGGGATCAAGCTTGAATAGCTTCTTCACCTCAAGAACTTTAACCCTTGGGGTACCTGGTGCTTGAAATGCACCCACCCCAAAGTTCAAAATATCCTCCTCCGGATAATCGAAGTCCTCGATTACGCCGGTCACTTCAACCAGACTACCGGGAATATAAACCCGGTAGTGCTCCGTAAAATCTGAATCAGCCGCAATGACGTTGGCTTGAGCCCGGTCCTTTGCGGTGACCCTGATCTTGTTCGAGCGCAACCGAAACACGTCGGCAACGCCCGGGTATTTTTTAAACAGCTGTGCCGCGATCGTCCTTACATCGAGCTGTTTTGATCGCGGCATGAAAAAAACAAACGGCTTACCCTCCCATGACGGCGGGTAAGCACGAGCTCGATGCTCCGATAGCGGCTCGCTGTTAAGGGTCAGCGGGGCATTGCTTGCCGGCGGGGCACTGTTCGTGGCCTTCGATGTTGAAGGCCTCTCTTCCAGGGCCACTTTTTTCGTGGCTGGGGCGGCCTTAGGGCGACCTGGCTTGCGTTTGACCTCCCTACAAGGCCCAACATCCCGATCCGACTCGGACTCTTCCTGCTCTACCCCCATGGTAGAGCCGGACACAACGGAAGGTTTGGGAAGAGGGGAAAAAACTCACCGTGGGGAACGATGCACAAATAAACACACACACACACCTACACACACTCACTGGCTACCAACGTCGATCGATGCGACAACGCAGCGATGATACGCTCGCTTATCGCAACGATCTACAGGTGCACACACTCACAACACTAGACACAAACGTCGATCAGGGCTAAGCGCCGCTCGATCGATAGTACAAACTCCGAGCGAAAGTCGGAGAAAGACGTAAACAACGATTAGCACGCTACGCGTAATCTCGTGGGCTACGCAATCGCACTCGAGAGAAATTATCACTATCTGCTTTTAACAAAAAACTCGTAGGAGCGCTTCCAAGCGATAAGCATCCTCTCACTACGGAAGCTGGAGGCAGACTGCTGATTTGTTTTTCTCTATTGTATTTATAATTTTATTTTCCAAATAATGTTAATCACTGTACACCAAAGTCGACATAGTCGACATAAGCCTTCCAGCGATCAGCTTCGATCATGAAGGCGCCTACGAGCTGTGATTAAATGCTGTTGTTGTGCTTTACTTCTACAACGGGCATGCATCATTCAACATTCATAACCAAATACGTTGCGATAAGCCTCAAAGTGAAATTAAAAATATATCACGTACAATTTAAAATTCGAATATCCGTTTGGACAAAATGTTCTTAATTTTCAATGATAATTTTATAAAATATTTTTTCATTTAAACGTTGTTTTTTTATTAATAACCAAACAAAAATAAATGTTTCAGTTTTACAGGTAGAACGTTGCTTCGATAGAAAGAATTTTGGAAAACAAAAACTGCCAACGAGACATAGATCAAATTAATTGCCTCATAGCATTACGCTGCCTTCCTAAACCGATCGGACGTAAATGATACGATTGGAAAATGGGGAAGGTATGCAGCGCCATGCTGATCTGATTATGTGCATATTGGTTTCCGTAAGCGAAAACGTACATTGCCATCATCGTAAACATTTTGCTGCGTTATGCTGTTTCAATGAGCTTATTATGCTGTTTACAGTGCACACCGAGAAAAGCACAGTGGGATAAAATAGTCGTTTGGGAGGAATTTCTTTTAAAGATTTTTTATAATATTTTTTAAATCAAGTTATGTGTCTAACTCAAAATATAAATAAATAAAAAAAATTAAATTAAGTTAAAAAAATCAAAAAGTTTTAACCTCAAATTAAACAAGAAAAGTAAAATACAGTAAAAAATATGTAACGACTTTACGGATTTTTTTTTCTCTCTTTGTTGGCAGAGTGTTCAAAGAGTACCATCATTCTGATGCCATTCGTGTTGCATCCACCGTACTGCATGCATGTGATTGACATAAATCTCTCCTGATGGTGCTCATAAATGTAAAATTGTGATAAGAAAACCTGCCCGAAACCGGTGCAACTATTTTGCATGGTAGAACGACACTCCAAAAGCGAAGAAGCTCCGGAATGCCCATTCAGTTCCGTTGCATTTGTCGCATCTTGTAACCATAACCGGTGGGTTGCTTTACCAAGTCAAAGCGATCAAACGGTTCCGCAAATGGAAGGTACGATCCTCATGGGATCGCTCTCGTGGAAGTGATCTTTCAATCGATCCTGCCCCGAAGACGGTACACGAACCGCGTGGAAAGCTCTTTGGTGCTGTTAAACGGGGTCAACGTGTTCGGACGGTTTAGAGTTGAAGGTTTGCCGACGGTGTAGCACACCGTGGGGTCACAACGATGGCCACATCTGTGTGGAACGTTTTCTTCGTGTTGATGCTTTATTTGCATATTTTATGCAAACGTGTCTGGGACAGAACGAGATTTGCGTGCACAAAAATGAGAAGGTGGAAATATTAAAGTGATGGTTCTAGATTCAAGCGGCACAAGATATAGTTCGTTAAACCAAAACAAAAGAGAAATATTTTAAGTAGTTTAACTTATAGTTCTTTTTATGTTGTGTTTCCTGTGCATCATAAAAATATGTTAAATTTAAACTTCATTGCATGTTAAAATGATTATAACGCCAAGCTTCTGCTAGATACAAGCTTGAAGTACAAGCGTCTGACCTCGATCGTCTTAAAGGATACTACACACACACACACACTGCCAGTCCTCGCGCCCGTAATTGCGATTGTCTTGAACCTGAGCTCAGACTATACTGGCAGCAATGTGTGCCGGAAACCGTGTGCATTATGGGAATGTACTTGTGGTCCTCGGTCAGCCGCCGGGTTTAACGTATCTCGACGTTTGGACACCGTCGCTGCTCACTGGTGGCTACCGCATACGGGAAATCGTAAGATAAGTGGCGCTTCGAGCGTAATGAACACGAGCCAACACACACACCGGCACACATTGTCCCGTCCGAGATTGGCAGCGTTGAAGATTATTTACATAATGGAAGAAAATCTCACCCGAAACCAGATGGGTCGGCCGAAAACGGGAGGGATGCGGTGGGTTTTGTGTTTGCGACGCCAGAAGCTTCCAAAGTTTTGCTGTAGCACGCGTTAGCACTTCTTGTGCATCGTAGAGGGAAGGGTTTCGTGTGTGAGATTAAAGTGAATACCGAACGGAGCGTAGAGTGATTTAATTGGATTCTGTTTTACAGCTGGCAATATCGTTTCTACTCCCCGGTGCAGATCGTGTACAGTGTGCGGAAAATTGAGCGGGTTTCAAACAGTTTCAAAGCATATTGGAAAGTTAAAGGAGCTAAAAGTGTCTAGTGTAATTTTTGGCTTGCGACCATGAGCTTGAATTTATCTCTATAGATTGCTTAAAACTATCTTCAAAAAGGGTTTATTGTGTTATTTCTTAAAATATAATATTCATGCTTCTAATTAAATTTAAAGCAACGATCAATTTCAAATAACTTGTAGGAGATGACACTCATTGTAGTTGTCTCTTGTCCTCTTCTTTTTCTCCACTGGCAAAACGACCTCTTAGGGTCACGCATGCTATTTCTGGCCAGCTAGACTTAATCAATCTTCACTATGGAGGGTACAGTCCAGATGGGATTTGAACCCCGGTCCTGCAGTATGAAGACTGGCAATACTTCTAGCTAAAATGGTACAAGCAAAAATAATCAATTCTCACTTAAATCCAGCATTAATTTCCCCTGGAACTCATTACCATTTGCAGGAAAAATCAACATCCTATTCTAACTTGTTAACCGTACCATTGTGTTCATCTTGCACAACAGTTCTGTGCTGGAGTTAAATCTAATTACTGTACTGCACCCGAGTGGAATTTGTAATGCTTTGATTGATGCATTTGCACCAATGCTAAAACAAAAAGCACGACAAAACAAATAAATCCGCTTAGCAACATGATTCGTAAAGCCATCGAGATAGGAAAAACTGATATCAGCGGGACAATTTTGTGCTGACTGTGCTCCATGGGTCTCTAACCGTTGGGATGAGAGTCAGAAACATGGTGGAACAGGGAGAAAAAAGCATGCAGCGCAAATCGGAACAAGCAGCTCGCGAAAACAATCAGTTGCAGTTTGTTGCATTCAATTT
This sequence comes from Anopheles stephensi, assembly GCF_013141755.1. Taxonomy (NCBI): domain Eukaryota; kingdom Metazoa; phylum Arthropoda; class Insecta; order Diptera; family Culicidae; genus Anopheles; species Anopheles stephensi. The sequence continues at coordinate 67,745,875 of NC_050203.1, read as the reverse complement.
GCAAATAAATATTCCTCCCTTTTGTGATAAATCGACGGATTCTTTTGCTTGCGCGCGCGCGCTCTCTTTCTCTCTCTCTCTCACGCCCGCAACACTGCTTTTACGCTCGGCCGCATTTGGAAGCGAGTCGATCCTGTTTCATGTTTCGATTCCACTGATAATCGCTACGAGTGTCATCAGGCTCAATCGTTGCAATTGTACGTTACGACCCTCTCCCCGGCTAAGAACCCTTTTGCTCCAACCACGCCAGAACGCGAAATCACTTTCGCGAATTGCATTCATCCTTCCGGCATGGCAATATTGCAATAAATTGATGCGCCGGAGTCGGTCGGGCAACGACGACAATGTTGTCTGGTGTTGCCATAGCAGTGATGTTCCCAGCACCCCGGCCAATGGTTCCGATTTCCGTACCGTATCGGGTCGACTTTGTGGCAACGGCGGGGTTTGAAGTGTGCTTTCGTCGTTCGAAGCGGAATTTGAAACGGGGCGTGAATGTTGGATAAAAACCGTGGCTAACGAAAGGCACATGCAGGCGACACTAAGATGCAGGATGCGCTACTACAATGGTCTGAGTGCTTTCAATCGAAGGCTAAGTGGAAAGCTTTGCCGATGGCAAAGTGGGGTTTTTATTTGATGATAATAATAAATCCAATTCCGATGAATAAATTATTTCGCAATGGATCAATGAGACGGGATTTAATACACGAATCGTGGCAAGATTGGTTTCCAAAGGATTTTGTCTATGTTTGAGAAGGTTGTCTGCTGAAATTTTGTGTTTGGTGTAGATGGATTGTTTTTGGGTTTCATTTGATGTATATATTCAGAATAAGCAATCAATATAAGTGTTTCTTGGGAGATGTCAGGAATTGCATTATTCTACGCAAAAATTCAAAGTGTGACATTGTACGAGTAAAGCCTACAGAAAAATTAAGGGACATCAGGATAATTTTGTTGAAGAGTTGTTGAGAACTTTTGACGCATGTAGAAATTGCTCATTTCAATGAACGCTACAGCGAACAGAAGAGCCAGGAAATGCTTGGAGATAACCGTCAAGGAAGTACCGAACACCTACTGCGGTAATTTTTTGCTGAATACTATCCAGCTTGGGAGCGACCAATGGTGGTCTCCATACGGCAGGACCGACCCTCAAATCCCAGCCGGACCGTTCCACCGTAGTGAGGACTGACTATCCTACGTGGTATTATTATGAGCCTCTTTGAGACCGTTAGGCCAAGAAGAGAGAGAGAGAGATAGAGAGAGAGATAGAGAGAGAGAGAGAGATAGAACACAAAGGCCTAGTCGGTTGAGATACACTATCAAAGACAATTTTTAAATCCGTGAAACACGTTTTTAATTCAAATTAATTAAACGAACCGTGGTTTTAAAAGACTGTATTGCCTTGTATATACTTAGTATGAGTTGAGCATTTAATTGACTCTGTAATTTTTAGAGACAAAACATTAAAAAAGATAGATTATCAAGAATAGCTGCGGCCTGCAACTAAGCTTGGTATTAATTGGAAGTTTATAAAATATTCACTATGTGGCTTTGAATAAACGTTTCCATGATTTTCGATGTCCATGATTTTCTCACACAAAAACGATCCCTTTATTAGCAATATCGAACTACATTCTTAGTTTTCATATCAAGTGGCCTTTTGAAAATGCTTGGACATTCATTGCAAAAATATAAACCCATCTCAATAACTTTCTTCGTCGTTCATCCACTTAATTCTATCGATAAGTCGAGTAAACCTTCACCCGAAACAGTTGTAAAAATTGCTCAAAATCATAAGCTTCCTTTCAGCCGGATATCTTTGTTTTACGAGCGCAAAGTTCCGGCAAGAGCTTCTTCAACAAACAAAAAAATGGAACAATCCATTCGAACTCGTCGAAGAAGTTGGTTTTAGCAAAACGAAACAGGGATAAAACCCTTCTAGCTGTCTAGCTTACATCCGCTGCAGATAAGTTGAAGCGCCAAATCCCTTCCCGTCATCCCTACGATAATACCGAACAGAAGCTTAATGTTTTCCCTGTGTGTTTTTTGTTGCTTCGTTCCTTTTTCCCCTTTCTATGCTTTACTAGGTTTAGCTACTAGAACATACTAGATAAAAAGGTTTAACAAAAAAATCGAAGTTTCTTACTTTTCGATCCGACCGATGGCATTGCTGAGTAATTGAAACTGTATCGGTTGATTTGAGAGCAAGATAGTGAGGGCAGAAAAAAAACGAACAGGATTACCGGCACACGTACACACATTCTTCGGGTAATCTAGCAAAGCTCCAGTAACTGATTGCCGGCGGGAAACTAGAGACCTAAAACTGTCCCCCACATCAACAGCGCTCGGGTTCGAAAGGTTTGGAGGCAAAAATTGTGCAGCAGTAGTAAGTGTAATTTAAAACCTGGCAAGCATACAAAACCTCGCCTCTCCTTGGGGAGGTTAACGTTTAATGCTGACAACAGTGTTCGATTTCAAAACAACTTCAGCTGCCGATGAACGGGTAGACTGCCGCATCGGCGTAGCTGACGCATATGCCGATGATGAGACATCAGTTTGAAGTTTGCTCTGAAGTTGCGCTAGAGTTACATCGTAACAGTAATGTTTTGGGTTGGTGTGTTGCTGGATGGGGTGCCGGAAACTTGCCGGCTCAAGTAAATCATGCTGGATCCTTCAAGCAACTGGCAACCCACATCGCAAGCCGGGCGTTGGGAGACAAAAAACAAAAGCTCGAAGAAAACGCTCCGGATGCTTGATTGTTCTCGAGTGTAATGGAAGACAGAGTTCACCAAATAGTTCCGCAGCTGGAGAGGATTTTCGTCTTTCGATGGAAACTGTGTGCACTCTGCAGTGCAGGAAAAACCATCGGCCTCCGCACTGCTCCGTCGATAGGGGGCGGTTTGCCTGGCTGTTGAAGCCCGTTGTCGATTCGAGAAGGTGGTGGGAAAATATTTTTTAACTGCATTGCGGTCTTGTTTTTGTCGACCAGCTGGAAGTGATTTGCGGGCGAAGAATAATGGAAATGCACAAAATGTTACAAAAACTGAAGCGTAAAAGCGAGAGAGCGAGTGTTCGGTGGAGACATGCTTGAAATTGATGATATTATTCATTACACTTTTATCCGGTGCATTCGGTGCATTATTTTACGAGTTTTTTTTTTGGGCGTATTTTATAAGGCTTTTCGAAGTTGCAGTTAATCTCGAAACGGCTGAGCACACTTTACACGCATTGTAAGTGCATTCAAGTGATGATGGTTTAATATTTTTAGAATTTGTTCAAAATGAGCTTTCACGGAAATCATTGATTGGAAATATTTTAGTTTATCCCTTTCTTCAGATATTTATGTACATTCAACAGCTTGAGAGATTTGTAAGGAAAAATGTGTGATTACTTTAAACTTATCAACAAAATCGAAAGGTTTGAGTACACTTTAGGTTAAAAATCTTCAAGCCTAGTTCAAATTATTAAAAATCAATTTGTAGAGTATAGATGCGGACCGGCCTGCCGTGTGGTTATTTGTGACAAAGTCGCCGGTCTTCATACGGCAGGACCGGGGTTGTAGTAAGTAAATAGTAAGCACCAAACAGTAATACTTTAGAGGTCGTTATGCCAAGAATAGAGCGAAGTGCGAACTCATAATAATCACTTGTAAACTAAAAATATAAAAGAAATAATGTAATGAAATTATCAATTATTCTACTTATACTATTTTGATACTGGCTATCATAATAATATTTAAAATATTAAGTATGACGGCTTGACGTCGTAAGGCCCATGTGCTGTCAATTACAGAACACAAAAATGTACCAAAAATTTAAAAGGTAAATCCCTACTTGTTATTTGGCTTATCTCGGGCATTCTCGTGTACATAAAATAAAGCTTGTTAAGTTTGTATTTAGATGTTAAACCAATTAATATGTCTTTGTCTGTTTAGTAACAGCTAAGCGATTTGTGAAATTCATGCCTTTAGGATTCCTAAAGTATCAGTATAATAAGATTGAGTTTCTTAGGAGTACTGTTTGCCACCGAACAACATGCTTAATTCAATTGTTAAACATTTACTTTTCAATTTTACTTTGTTGGAAAAAGTATAAAAAGAGTAGTAAAAAGGCTGAAGCAATTTTCCAAACAGTTTTAGTTTGAAAACATGAGTTACCTATATGATGAAGGAATGATCAATTTCGCATCTGAACCAACTGCCAAATCGAAATCGGCTCAGTCATCCACATAAACAATATCAATACGGCCTTTTTGCAAGTAAATTTCTGCTTTCGTTGCAAAAAAAAACTCCCCTGCCGGACCGGTGAAAACAACAACGAATCGATTGAAATAAAGCTTTATTTACCGTCACATCCGCAGTAGGTAGAGCGAATCAGTGCAAAACGAAATAACATTGGCAAAAACACTTTATTCCTGCTTTATTGCGTTAATATATGATGATCTACACAGTTTCATGGCCATTAATTCGTTGGCGATTTTTATTCGATTCGAACCGTTTCGATTTCACGCGGGCGTTCGAAGTTCACTGTCTCTTTTTTGCTCCAATTTTAAAAGAAAGAAAGAAAATGCTATTTTCATTTGTCTACACATCGAAGAACATAGTTTGAAGACCAGCTTCGGTACAATGTCGTAAAGTTTTTTTTTGCTTTGCTTGTAAAATAGTTTATCTTGAAGAAGTTTTTAAGCTTTGTTTGCCCGGTGCTGCTGTTGCTGTGAAACATATCCGAAAGACCAACATTAGCAGGAAGTTATTCGGTGACGGTCAGCACCACTGTGTTGCTGTTGCTAAACCGTAGTGCAGAAAGTTGAAAGCAACAGTAGCAACAGCAAAACAAAAGCAACAGCATATGGCAAAAAAAACTTGCCGGCCGGCCATATGTTTGCGTCCCCACAAGCTTTGGGTTGCAAAATTTGATAATCAAGACTTCCATCCAGCTCGTAAGAATGAGTAGAGTTCATCGAAGCATTCAAGCGACGGTCGATAACAGTTCAGCAAAAAAAGCAAACTGTTTCATAGGATACAAGCTCACTGGAAGGAGCCAAAGTGAAGAAAATAAACCTAAACTGTAATAAAAATGTTTCCCACACACACACACGCAGGGGATTATGTTGAATCTGTAATGAAACAGCCGGGGAACAGATCGTTTAGCTTGTCTTTTTTATGATATAGACTTAAACGATTGCCCGTCATATGTAATAAAAAATCAAGCCATTTCATCTAGCTGAACCAACGGTGGAACATAACACAACAACAACACCTTTGTCACCTACAACCAACGCTAGCGCAGCAACACACGCAATGGTGGAGTCGGCATTTAGCTCGAAACTCCTTTTATTTTCCATCCTATAGGAAATTAAAGCTGACCACGTTTGGTGCTGTTGGTTTCACATTGCAAATGGGTTGACACCAGTTATTACTTACTTACATATCAGGCGCTACAACCGCTGTGCGGTCTTGGCCTGCTGCCAACGCCATCACTTCATCTCAATTTATGCCTAGCACGCCTCCTCTGTCCGTGTGGACGGCCTAAAAGGACTTTACGGGCTGGGTCGCTCGGTGTCATTCTCATGACGTGACCAGCCCACCAGAGTGACACCAGTTATTATTGGAGTATTATTGTTAGGATTAAAATTGTAATGACTTAAACAATTTTTCTTTTTTCCGCGTGGTTTGATTATATCCTAGTACAAGAAATAATTTGAAAGCTTTTCTTGTATTTTTGTTTGAATAGTTTTATAAAAGGTGTGAAATAAAGTTTGAAAGAGCTTACCATGTTTGGGCATGTGCGTATCAAATGATTGGCTAGGGCATCTTATAGCCGTTAAGCCATTAAATAGAGGCTTGAAATATTATAATCATAATATAAAATGCTGGAGCCTTTCTAATTCTAAGGTTAACTCTGAATCACTGAAATCGACAAATGATCCATAAGACAACATTTTACGATGCTTCAGAATCTGAATCAGGTTTCAGTAAAATTCAGCATGCTCGCTCGTCAAAACCTAAGGTAAGATTAAGGGTTGATTGACTAGAATCCTTAAAGTTTAGTAGTTGAAAGACGGAGGTAAGATGCACTAAAAAAAGTTTTATAATTTATTAGTTTATAAAAGAATAGAGATCTCATACAGTGTAGAAGCATTATGATTGCAGCACATTGAACAACGCCTGATCTGCTCCTCGAATTATCGAATTACAGACTGCTATACGATGGTCAACCTGATGGAGCCCATCATTACTGTCCTTAGCCCGATCTAATTTATTACTTTCCATTCCGTTTCTGACTTCGTTTCCTGTTAACGTTCCCACCAGTAAGTTGGTTAAGCAATTTTCCTTATCGATTTTGTTTTGCCACTTTTTGACGCATATTCGCACCCACTGCTCGAATCAGCGCAAGAGTAATGTAACACATTCGAGCGAAAATTAATATATTCAATTCAATTCACGTATCAGGGGCGTATATGCAAATCCGGCTGCGGTCTCGAACGAACGCTATCCTCCACGCATTCTCCGGTTTCGGTGGCGCAAATATATTCCACGGCATGAATCCTTGCGGAAGTGCCCTAGCTGGCAGTACCTAGCACCCTAACAAATCATAATCTATTCCCGATGGTTCTCGGTGCGGTTCTCGGTCGTCCGCCCGGACGGTCTGCTGCGTGCCGTATAGGTTCTGCACTCGATTGAAGAACCCGCGTGTGTCCTGCCAGGAAGTTTCACTCGATCTTTCACTGGCGCTCGTCTAACCACACTCTAAATTAGCGCCTATTTCGACGCACGCAAAGACACGGTGGATGGCAGGCACGATGGGTAACCATGAGAATGCATTCGGTCGTTTCAGCATCCAGCGCCGGGGTCCATTCTTGGACACGGATGCTTCGCCCGGCAGCCGATGCCGTGGTGTGCAAATCTTCCAACCGATTTAATGGTCCAACGAACCCCACCATTACGGAGATGGCCACGGTAGATCTTGCCCCGGGCGCATACAAATGTCGCCCGTCGTAAATTCAAATTCAAACCCAAGAATTTCATCAGCAAGCTTTTCTGGTGGCTGGTACTTGCGCTGCATCCTGCATGCGAAAGGGGAAAGGGTTGGCCGGGTTGTGATGGCGTTGCCAGCACACTGGCTCGGCCACAAACCAGTATCCGGTGACAACGTACAACGAAGTCACCGACCATGACAACCGGCGTAGTACTAGTGGTCGTGTGTGGTTTTCGGGGAGACAGTGACTCCTTGTCAGTTGGCACGAGCTTTGCCTGGCGGACGGTTGTTCCGATCGCAGTCAAAACCACTGCATGGGCACTGCGGAGCGATTGCCCGCCTGTGTACACAAAGTCTTGCTACGGACAGTTAACCTTGAATGACCTTATTACCGGCTCGGTTACGAACGGTAACGGTGAGAGACAACGTTTCCTCCGTGCACGGATGATTTACGATTCCGGAATCTTTGGATGGATTAATTTTGATTACACACACACACACATGAGCAAGGAGCGGGTAACTCGCTCGTGGTAGGAATCCGGAGAACCACAGTAAGGCAAACCCTGACCGATGTTCTACATGCAAGTGTCCTCGATTGGGTGGGGAGAAATCGGAAAGCCCTAGATTCCAGCCCGAAAACACAACTCTCCGGCGGTCATTGTGTGCCAGTGGTGTTTCGGGCGTGACAGTTATTGGGGAATCTCACAAGAAGAAATTGGATTAGATTCTGGCTTATTTCATTACTTCCGCCACCCGATAGCGAAAGGAAACAAAGATGCAGCCACGTCCCTGTCGGCTCGGATGTTTACGAGTTTGACGAAGATTTAGCAGGAATTATCGAATCGGGCAGCAGCATTATTATTTATCCTTCCCCTCGTTTGCTTTGGCCAGCCGAACAAACAATCCGGGAATTCATCCACGGCGAAATATTCAAACACAACTACCAACACAATTTATCGGCCGATAAAGGATAACGATTGTAAGCCTCGAGTGGGAGTAGGTGTGTGCGTTGGGGTGTGATTAAATTTTGAAATATGACACCAAACGTTGGCATAGGAGGCGAATCAAAAGCGATCATCGTTTGTTGTTTTGTTTGTGCAGTAAGTACATTGCACTGGTGTGATGATTCAAGATGGAGCTGCGAATAAACACATACGTACAGATACGCTCAATGGTGTCATTATTCATACACTTAATACACCCAATTAATTACGAGCAAACGGGAGCAGACAACGGCCAGTGGATTGTTCGCCGGAATCGAGGACACTGTAATTACATAAATAATACGTGGACACTGGTGTTTGTGCACAGGAACAGACCGGCACACGCGGGATTATAATCAGGAAGTGGATTGTCGTCGGTGCATTTAGATATTGATAAAAGATTTATTCAGTGGTGATCTTTGAAAGGGAACGGATGCACTGGTCGGTTTCCAATAAGACATACAGTGGCTGCCAACTAATTTGAGACTCCTACGAATTAAGGGTGTTTAAAGTAGTAGTGCAGGTGGTGAAGTCATTCTCTTCTTTCTTGGCTTAATGACCTCTTAGGTCATGGCTGCCATTTTCTTTTTTTACTAGACTTATTGATTCGGCGGTCCAGTGGCTGCGGCGATAACTGTTGTTTGCTCGGCAGGACTGGTGTTCAATTCCCATCCAGACCGCCTAACCGAACGCAGGGCTGATTTCTCCCCGAAAACAATAATGAGTTGTTATGGTTGCAGATTAGGTTGAGGTAAAAAGCTAAGTTAAGCTTAGTTCTTCTTGAAGTCATAAACCGTAAGACCTCACAAGGATGTGACTACAATTTTGCTCAACAAATTCGACATAAATTGGCCTGCTAAATTTGGTTTCCTAGACCTGATTTCAACCGTGACTTGATATCCGGACAGAGAGACGGTCTTGGGCATACATTTATTCACATACATATAGTTTAGAAAGTGCTTAATTTTTTAAAAAAAGTGTTTTGAATCGCAAATAGAGAAAAAACAAAATAAAACTAATTTGGGCGATATATGTATACTAGGTCTATGTGAAGTAAATAAATTTAATAGTTCAACAATACTCATTAATTCCCTAGTTTTAAATAAGCTTTATTGAATCAAGTTTGAACAGAAAGTTGGTCTTAAATTGATACAGATATGTTTAATACTATTCGCAGACCTGCATCTTCGTCTAGCAATTCCCAATAGCCAATCGCCAGAGCCTGGCGACTTCAGTTCAAAGCACTATAATAATTTTCTTAAAGCACAGCATTGTAACGGCTGTTCCATTGTCCTTTCAGAAGCACGGAACTTAAAATCCTGGTCAGGCTCACGTTGTAGTCAACATCAATTTTGTTGTCAGTACTTGAAGATTGTATGTTGCTTCAAAATGGAGGAAAACATTATGGTCTTTAAATGTCTCTTCCACTCTTTAATTTAATTATTCTTTCTTTACTCGTTAATAGTTGCTACCCGTTTGAATACTTTATACAAGGGTTTAAGTAACAAAGAGCTAAAGGGTATAAAATATGATACTCTTGATAAACTAACAATGGAGTACTACTCTGTTTAGCTGTGTTCAACATTAGGCCAGTCATGTTAGATCTACTGTGTGCTGTAACTGATACAATTTAACTTCCATACATCAAACTTCAGCCATTGATAGCATAACCACTACCACCACAAGCAAAACTATTGATTGACTTTCCATCGCACACAACAGGAAACGCAATCAAGCTCATAATCATGGCACCCGCGGAATGCACCCGGCAACCTCCGGTTCGATTGTTTCACCATTGCCCCGAACGAGGCGCGCTAACGGATACTGGCAACACACAATGCACTGTGGCTTGGCAAAATTAGCTATGCATCCTAAACCATTCAAAATTAAATTCACAGTCCCGGTGCGCTTCCGGTAAAACGGCATCGGTAAACGGCACGTGCATTTAATTTCGCAAATGGTGCACCAAAGAGCGTTCATTTTCAATTAACAGTCATCGAAGCACCCACTGAAGGCGTTGTGTCGCGTGTGCGTTGTGCATTGTTCACTTTCTTCCCGAGGCGTGGAAAATAAAGGCCTTTCTTTAGATGGTTGCGTTCATAGGAAGTCGCTGTCGTACACACATGCAGAGAGCGCGAATACGCACACATTTAAATTGCATTACCGACCCGCCGTTGACGTACGCCCGTCGTCAATGAAGCGAGCTTACCTTGGCAACGGCGAAAGGACGTGTCACAATAAAAATCCAAGCAAGCGAAACAAAGCACCAACCCAAAGAAATCAGGCGCTACAAAATATATTGCAATATTCTGGTGGCTGTAAAGTCACCGTACGATAACGTGCAACGATAATGAATCATTCATTGGTCCCGAGGAAATTTATCGTTGGGTGGTGCTGTGAATACGGGTGCTATTTTCTTACCCCATGCCCAGAGAGAAAACACTAGCGACTTTCGTCGTCCGGAGGAACAAATCCTTCCACCAGGTACAATAGCACCGGGCGGAGGCACGCACGACGAGCAGGCGCCCGACGAACATATGCATTCGAAATTCCTGTTGAAGCATAAATTGAAACATAAATTTCTACATTTCCGATGGGAACAAATGTGTCTCCACCAGGCAGCAGCATCCTTGCACTTGGGGTGTGTTTGCAGGGCGGAGACGAGAGAGAGAGAGAGTGTGTATTTCTTTTAGCTTGAGATTTTCCACTTGAAGCTGGTGACGTTCGTACAGTGATGGGTGAAAATTGTATGACGTGTTTATTTGTGTGTAATTGAAAGACACGCTATAAAGGGTTTTTATCATAAAATTTTTATTGAAGGAGCGACTTTTAAGCTAGTGACAGAATACTTGTACTATGTATTTTTGTTATTTTTCCTTTTAAATGGTAAATCAACCTGTCATTTCTGTGACTTGATTTTACCCGTAGAAAAGTAGTCAGTCCTGCGTGCGAGGAGTCGGTCTGGATGAGATTTTAACCCTGGTCCTGCTGTGTGAAGATCGACGCCATGATCGCCTCGGCCACCGGTTCAAGTGAAAAATCGTTGACTAAGACATTAAAAAAGTCGTGTATATTTCTTAGCAAGTGAATAGCAATTCCAAGAGTAGCAGAATGTTAAAATAAAGTTAAAATCTACAAGTTTTCTATTTTTCTAGGCACCAAGACCCCGATAGAGCTTGGTTTGTCACATGTGGCTGCTTACACTTTATTTTACCCATAGCTCAGCCCAAGTGTAGTTACTTTCCCTGTCAACAGTTATACTACCGCTGCATTTAATTTAAAAATAAATAAATTGTTCGCTTTTCACATATTTTTTACCGCTCTTTACTCAACCTTTCTTCTTCTTCTTCCTTGGCACTACAACCTCGAGAGGTCTCGGCCTGCCATTTCTGGCTTTCTGTGACTTGGTTTTACCCGTAGTAAAGTAGTCAGCCTTACGCGTACGGGGAGGCGGTCTGGATGGGATTTGAACCCCGGCCCTGCCGTGTGAAGACCGGCGCCGCTGTCGCCTCGGCCACCGGACCGCCTCCAACCTACTCAACCTTTAGGTTCAAAAAAATACAGTCAAAATAAATATAAAATCTCGCAACAAACAACAAATAACAAACAACTTCAGTTTATTCAATTTCCCCCGGCTTACATGTCACACAATAAATTGACATTTGGTTGGTTAAAATTTATGTTAGAAAGCCAATTGCCATAAAATAATACATTTCTTGCACGCATTGTACGCGCTCCCGGGAACTTGTGATATCGAAAATGTAATTCCATTCCTCGCCCGCTTCGCCCATTTACGGGTGGGCATGGTGCACCCCATCATCCTCACTGTGCTCGGTGCTTTCGATTTCGATGACAATGCTTCTCACAGGATGGTGCTGCTGCCTACCGGTGAAGCCTACCGATGGGAACGCGTTGGCGGACCCGATGGTTTATTGTTTTCAACGGCATTACGGCAAACACTATTGGGGTGCACATTATGCCTTAGACATAATGCCATCATCATCACCGCCATCATCATCGACCCAGTCCACCCAGTCTCGGATGGTACCGGTTGGATGGCTTGCTGTTGCTGGTGATGCTATTGGGAAATGAAATTTTGGTAATGTGTCAAACGCATCGGCTTGGGATGGAGCGATCCGGGACAAAAAGTGTGGGGGGACCCGGTGTACGACGGTCGGTCGATATTGTTTGCCAGGAATCGTGACTTTTTGCCAGTCGAAGCGAAAGGAGCAGCTCAGCTGCCGAGTGTACGAAACCCATTCGGAGAGGGTTCGGATGCATGTGAATAAATCAGAAACAGATATTTGTGGCACATACGGACGGGTTTGCGTACGCCACGGCTCGGTTGGGGCATGACATGACGTACGAATTTTATCTATTTCTTGTGACTTTAATGCTTTTCGGTGCGTGGTGATGGTTTATTGCTACATGTGCGCGCCGTTTGTTTCACTTTTGCTGAAGTTTAAACTGCGAAAGCACTTACGGTTGTTGATGGATGGGAACTTTAATGGGTTTAGAAATAATGTTGAATTTGAAGTTGTTTTCTAGAGGTTTGAAAGTGACCTTCATAGTGATTTTAACTGTTAGGATTTAAGCTGAAACAATTTTTGTATATTTTAAAACATAAAAGGTTCTTCACTTTAAAACACATTTTTCAATAGTTTCTCAACAAGAACGTACAAATTAAGCCCGCCGCTTCACAACCACTCCTCTCTACGTTGCTCCCTCATTAGACGGTGACCACGATTCTAACCCAAAGCTCGGCTACCCTTCATCAGCGCTACGCCGTAAACAAACCGGAACTAAATCCTTTTATGCCGCTACATCCGCTTAGCAGGAACGCCTCTGCCAGGCCGGGCGAAGACCCGGAGCGCATCGTGGTACGGTAGCGCAACTCCAGCAATTGCAACCAGTCACGTACGGGCGTACGTGGTAATCCGTTTTAAATCGGATTATTAAAATAATTTTACAAAAGTAAATTAGATACACACACATACATACGTGCGGGTGTGTGAGTGTGTGTGTGGGTACAAACTGTGTAAGCGGCAGAAACATGGGAACGTGGCTCGGCGAAGGAAGTTGATGGTGCGAGAGCATAAAGTACACGGCTGAGAATTCATTATCGCAATTAAAATGATCAAACTATCCCAAGTGGACCTGGCGCTCAGTTCCGGTGGGCTCGCTTTTCCGGGTTACCCTTTCATAGCAACCTTGCAACCCTAGGGGCAAAGATTGGTGAGGCTCGTTGAACAGTTCCTGGAAGTATAAAAATTGGAAAATAATGCAAAACTTGCAACACATCGATCGAAGCACTATTTTTAGTGGGCAAATCAATTAGTAAATTTTTGTATTACAAACAAAAAAAGGGGCACACCTTCAAAGGCCATCCATTTTCGTTTAGTTTTGCCGCTAAAAGCCATTCAACCATTACCGGTTAAATCCGATCAAAATATGCACTCTCCAGCAGCCTTACAGCAGCAGCCGGTTTGCTCGGTGCACTATTCCTGTGCACTGCATTTGAATGAACCCTTTGAAGCAACTTTTCCCATCCGGAGGGGGTGGTTCGGGCTTCGCAATCAGAGATAATGGATGTAAAAATGTACCAAATTAAATAAACTCCACGCTACTGGTGGCAGGTTGAGGGAAGAGGAGGGCTCTGCAGGAGGCCGTAGCCGGTGCTAGCCGAGTTTGGTTTAAAAGGCCACATAAAAGTTCAAACATGGATGAGGCTGTGCTAGGGTGCTATTACCTAGGCTAATCATTGGCAACAACTTTTATGGAGACGGATCTCGGCGTTCGGTCGTCATAATGGTAAAAAGGTGAGAAATAATATGAATTATGTGTGACCATGTGAGGGTACTACCTTTATGAATTGCCCTGTGGCAATTATTGATGTCTTCTTCGTTTTGAATACAATTTACCAACAAATTTGTCTTAATATAAGCAAGTTGAGAGTTACATGTTATTTTATTAAAAATAGAACATTGTAGATGGAAATACGGCTTCCTATTTATAATTACAAAACACTCTTGTATTTAAATTTCAATTGAATGTGGCGTTCTATTAATGTTTTAACTTTTGAGTGTTTTATAAAAACTTAAAAACATATTTTTAGATTTTTGGAAAAAAAACTGCGAATTTATCATGGTTTTTGTTCAAATATAGTTATTTTTAATGCACTCAAGCTACAAATCTTGATCGAAGCACATAGTTTCTGTTGATTTTTTAAATTATTTTCCTTAAACTAAGCAAAACTTTTCCTTTTTGGAATTTATTTTGAAATTTTCAATAAAACCTTTAAAAGCCATCTGAAAAAAAGATGCACCTAAATTGGTGCAATAGCAGTGAGTGTTAAACCATTTTCAGGAATGCACTTGCTCAGATCACTCTTCAATGTTCTACACCATTGTACTACACACACACACACACACACACACACACACACACACACACACACACACACACACACACACACACACGCTCCCACCCACAAGCCCTCCTACACAAGCCAGTGTCGTGTTGAGCAAATTGGCCAATAAAGTAGCAGCAGCAGCAAGATGAGCTGGGCTGACTGGGCGTGAGGTGTCGTGTCAGGGACAACTAACCACTTTTCCTGTCGGATCAATGTGAAGCCTGAAAGCTGGAGGCTTAGCAATTACTCTCGTGCTTTTGCCTTGTTTTTGTACTTGTACATCTCCCGGTTTTTTTTTTGCTTTCATGCTCCGTACAGCCCTGTAGGGTTTCTGCGTGCGAATGCATGAATAAATTATTTAGAATAATTCAAAGCACCAGGAGACGAGCAACGAGGCCCAGGAAGTACAACACCAGAGAGGGAGAGGTAGCAGGAAAAAAAAGATAGCTCAACCATAACTATAACGGAGCCGGGGTGGAAAGGATTCATTCTTCTTTTCACACTGGATGGATGTAAAGGTTCGCACTGTTCCGTGGTCTCTACCGGAGCTCTTTGGTCCGGGTTGTTTGAGGCAAATTGTATAGCTGGTTAGAGTAACGTAACAACCAGTTAGATAGTTTTTCCTCCACAATTTTTCCTCCTCAGCGACCCAACGTGAACGTGACCCGTCGTGGAGGCTTTTGTCTCTGTGGTGCAGAAGTGCTGGATAATGGGCAGAAGCGTTGGGTTGAGTGTGTGTGTATGTGTGTG
The DNA here is from genome assembly GCF_013141755.1 of Anopheles stephensi. NCBI lineage: Eukaryota > Metazoa > Arthropoda > Insecta > Diptera > Culicidae > Anopheles > Anopheles stephensi. The sequence goes on along the minus strand of NC_050203.1, from coordinate 67,730,756 downwards.
TACGCTTTCCGGGCTGGATCCATTTTTGCGCAGTTCCAGGCAATTAATGAAACTACAACTTTATATGCCAAGTACATGCTGGCGTGTGTGGCGTGTGCATGGTCTGTGTTACCATCAGGCAACCAGTGGGAGACTGAGACAACAAAAGAGCATCAAGTGCTTTTAGATATTCCGGTCACTAGCCATTTTTGAATGTCCCCGAGGGATGGCCGGATGGTCGTGGGACCCTGCACTAACAGCTCTTCGGGAGCGAATCCCTATTTCTATGGTTTTAATTTACGGCAAAAAAAGAAACTAAATCTAATCGATCTAACAATTGGTGTTCGAGCGTGTACTACCGATCAGCTCTGTTGGGCCGATATTGTTAGGGGTCTAGGATATTGGGGTGCTTTTGTGAAGAATTTTCGCTTAGCGATAGTTACAGGTTTAAACTGCTGAAAATTTGTTAGCGGCTCGTTTTAAACTCGTTTCATGTTATACAAAGTTTACGTAAGATGATTATAAGCGGTCAAAAATACTCAAACCATCGAGTTCAATCTGTTCTTGGAAGTCCTTTAGTTTCAGCAGAAATTTCATCTTCATCGTTGGATGATTTCACTTTCACCCTCAATATTTCGTACTGAATGTTCTTCAAACTGCTCAGAAAACACGAAGCAATGCATGTTTGATTTACCGTCCCGCTTCTCCTTCCTTCCTGAGTATCGATTGCGGAATTCATCTCTACCTTGCCCGGTTGGAATGCAATCACAACGTACTGTTATTGTTTTCACAAAATCAAATCAATACCTGGCTAGCTCGTACGGCACGTGCACCCGTGCATCGTGACCAATCGACGAACAAGCCGTTGAAAGTGCACTTGAACGCGAATTCGATTCAACAGTTATTTCACCCTTCGTGCAACGACGTAAAGAAACACTGCAGAAAAGAATGCAAGCTAAAAAACGCATACAACCCGACACATGAAATAAAACTCACCTCAGGGGGCCGGTCGTACGCTGTGGAATGGTTTTTTCCCACGCCCGCCACACCGTGCTGGTCTGGTGCATGCTTTCCAATAAATCACGTTTCTCATCTGTAAAATCAAAATCGACGGCGGGATGCGTCGGGCTGGCGTCGATGAATGGTCGCGAAAGTGGCCAACGCACTACACTCAGGGGCAGCATTTAAATGACACTCTCTCCAGTGACACATAAATTGTGCGCTTTCCTGTCGAAATCGAAGTCAGTTGACCAGGTCCTCTCCGCACTGCAACAGTCGTTACTTCGTCGACAAAAAATAATAAAAAAACGAATCCCATTCGATGCCATTTGAAAATCACCATCCAAATGCGCGTGTAACGATTCTTTTCGCCCATTCAAGTGTGCCGGGCGAAGTTAATGGTAAAGTTACACCTCACACATCAACCTTTTACGTTGCGAAAATGTGTCTCAGGTCGGTTTTAAATCTAACGTTATTGCACTGATAAGAGTCGTTTAGCGCGAAATTGGCTGCAAGACACCGAAAATGGGATTCGCATTTACTCTGAAAAAAAAAAGATGAATGTTACTAATACGATCAGTTAGGACGTTGGTAATGGTGGTTTGGGCACAAGGGAAACGCAAACAAGCGCATGCTTAAATGGATCTAGTCCTTAGGATATTATATTCATTTGGCCGTTGCACATTGATATGGTAACATGTGTTATTGTCATCTACGTGTTTCTGTAAATCTTCCATAATGTCAATAAGTGTTGTGTTTGGTGTTATTGCTTCCTCTTAGTTGGCAATACAACCTCCAGAGTCCTCGGCCTGTCAATAGGTGCAATTTGTGACTTGTTTCTTCCCGTAACTGGATAGTCTTTAGTCCAAAGCTAGTTGATGTAGAAAAGAATTCAGATGACAGGGGAATCAAATACCTTTTATTGAAATGTCATCAGATGATATTGTCATAGTAGCCGTTGTTACTGAACGTATTTGCACGTACGCTGGGAGGTCATGTACAATATCAATGGCAACTATGACAATATCATCTGAGAACATCACAATAAAAGGCATTTGATTTCCCTATCACCTGAAGTCGTTCCCATATCAATTAGCTTTGTTTGCCATTCCATCTAAGAAGCCTGCCATAAAAATGGATGCTATTGCCTTATCAACTGAAAACCCTGCAATTTTAATTGTTTTGTTCTTCCTATTTTTTCTATCTAGCTTTTTTCCAATTTAATTTGTACATGACTTTTTTTTTATTCGGAATGACGGTCTGGCCGTATTGTTTCAAATGAAATTGAACAATTCAAAAATAAAGAGATTTAATTTTTTTTAAAGATATGAATAGGAAATTCGAGATTTCTGTTTTCATTTCCTTTTAATTATTTTTAATTGTTTTCCTTTTTTTCCAAAAGAGGTACAGTCAGGCCATGTCAAAAAAATTTTATTTTAATTTTTTAACATTTTTTTGTCAACATTTTTTTACAAAATTTTAAACATCGGGTTTTGTGATAGAATATTCACTTTAAAATTGTAATACAGAGTTTCTGATTAGGACATGATTGAGAATTTTTGAACCACTGTTTTCAATTAAAAAGAGGAATTTTTCAAGCCAGTTGTGGAATTTTGTAATCATACAAGAGAAACTTTCATGATGTGAAGAAAGGTTTTTGAACTTTTAGTCTGGATGTGCATTTTTCTGTGATTGGTTGTATTAATCTAACTAGTAATTATTTAATTTCGAAGATACTGTCAGTTTTTCATCCGAAAATTATCTGACTTTTTTTTATTTCTACTGTCTTAATCCCCAGGTGGTTGAAATGTGTCCTGCTGGAAGATACATTCTCCTAAGTGATTTAAAAATTTCTGTAAGGGTCTTACTGAAGAGCTGAAAGATTCGAAGCAATACTGAATGTTTCCGAATGAAGATCCAACGTCATGAGATATAGTTTTAAATTTTGTGGAATATCCCCTTTAAAACGACAAACTTTAAATTTAATAAAACAAATCTGTTCTCCATTCTACTACACCCATCGAAGGAATTGTAGCCCTTGCTATGTCTCAAATACACAGCATCATCATACTCATTTATCATCGACTACATTAATTTGCATATTCATGTAATCTTTTGCTTGTTATGATTATAAGCAAAACACAATCATGTTTATGAACCACTGTGAATGGTTTTATGAACAGCACTCACTTTACGGCACTCTCTTTCGCCTTCAAAGTAGCTTCTTTACCCCGTTTCTTTTACGATTTCAATAACAGTCGCTTCGGCTGTATTCTATCAAAACCATCTCCCCAGCAAAGCACCGTTGCAAAATGGCAAACAAATTGTTTTATTGCGCTCGTAACGATCGTTTAATCGGTGGGCCTGTCGACTTTTTATCTTCTACCTGACCAACGCAAAGTCCAACAGTCCACCGCGCACTGCCCTGGACACGCTCGAGGCCACGTAATAATTTCACTTGGACCGTTTAGATAATTTCTTTCAACTCGTTCCCCGTATCTCGTCGCACGGCTCGTAAGTGGACATGCTTTAGAATCATAATAAAGATTATAATAACAGTTACCGAATGATAATGATAATGGCAACGTTGATGGCAACGATGGTTAACTGTTATGGGGTACGATTATTCTCTGCCGAAAGGGACACGCCGCTTAGCGGAAGGTGAAATTAATAAATTTGAATTAATTCCTATCTCGCTACATCTTCACTGGCAACTCCTTCCGCCGGGTGCTTCTGGCCTGGCCCGGGCCATTACCCGGCTTGGTGATGAAAATTTAGATAGCCCAAAATCTACGGTCACGATCATGGTGCCGTACCCGAATGCTGCCCAAGAATCGGTGCACTTTTGATGGATATCGTAAATGCACAGAGAGAGAGAGAGAGAGAGAGAGAGAGAGAGAGAGAGGGGCCGAGCTTACGGGCAGCCACAGCATTGCAGTGCCCGACTTCCGACCATGCATAAATTAATTTATTCTCCCAACTGGCAAATATTAAACGCCTCGCCAAATATATTTCCATATCGATCTCCCCCGATCTCCACTTTCCATCGCGCTTTTCCACCAGCCTGGCGGCCAGCCAGTGCGACGACTTTTAGTTCACTTTTCTGCTGGTTTCGGAATTGCCGTTTTCGCATCGACATCGGGAAGAAAATCCGATCGATGTAATCATTTCACAGATGGGCTAGCTGCGATTTTGACCCCCCTAACCCCCGTCTCCTTCCTCATCCTGCCCCCCGCTACCCCACGGGGGAAAAAACACCGACGTGCGGAATTTCGATAAACGCTAAACCGAGGGATTTTGGCTTCCACGTCCACCGCCCGGCAATGCACGCAAAGTCCCGCTGCTTTTCGGTTTACCTGTTTCGCGGTGTCAGCGATGGGTTGGGGCTTGGCTGGGGGAAAACGAACAGGGAAAGCGGATAGCGGAGGAGGGAAAATTAAATTTCGATGAAATTTAATAACGATTTTCATCACATTTATTTTCGATTTTCCATTTCGTTTCAAATGGATTGATTTGCGCGGGGTTTAGGTGTGTGAGTGTGCGTGAGTTGGGTTTAGTGAGGGATAATGCGCCCGTTATCTGGTGAGTGCTGGCGGAAAAGTTTCAAATGTTGTTGTTGTTTAAATATTATAGAGATTTTGGACCACTTGGGTCTCTTTCGTCTCTTTTACTGGGATTGTGGATGTTGAAGGAATTGGAATGTTGGATAGGTTGTGTGAGAGGGTTACTGAGACGTTAAGGTGTCCCATTCCTTTCGACTTTAGAAGTATCAGACTATTTTCAATAGTTGAATCTTTTTCTAAGTTTGTACTTGAGTTGTTGAGGTAACTCAGTCCTTTTTTGTGTTGTGGACGACAGACTACTGCAGTAGTCGAATTCACCACATTGTTTAGTTTTCCTCTCTAATGTTGAGTGTGTTTCTTTATTATTGTTATTATATTTTTTTCCCCTTTTTTTACCGGCTTAATTATATTTGGTTGTATAAGTTTGTTTTTCTTAAAAATTTCAATACTTTTTTCTCTTCTTTAGAATCTGGTCCTAAAATGCAGTCAATATTGGAATTTAACTTAAGGTGGTGTCGCTCCCTTTCATATCCTCGGCATTCCGTTAGGATATGATGTATAGTGACTTGGGTTCCACAATACTGGCAAAGTGGCGCTGGTGCTTTAGCTAATAGGTGGCTATGGGTTAGATTTGTGTGTCCAATCCGTAATCTGGATAATATCTTTTGATCTTTGTTGTTATCTGGGTCTTTCCAAGGTTGGATTGTTACTTTTACTGATCTTCAACAGGTTGTCTATTTCCTTATTCCAAGCTCTCTGCCATGATTTTTCTATTAAATATTTGCATTGTTTTAGTGCATCCCTCTTAGAGATAGGAGGGGAGTTGTCAGTTGGTAATTGTCGACCTTCATTTGCCAGTCTATCTGCTTTTTCATTGCCTATTATACCAGTATGGCTTGGGATCCAACAGAAGGAAATGTTTTTAGCATGGTCTATTGCATCTATTGCCTGAATATGGGGATCTTTTGAACGACCATGTTCTACTGCAGCTAATACACTTGCACTGTCGGAGAAAATTACGGTAGGTCTGTCTGGATCAATGTTTTCATCTGCTGCTATATAAATAGCAGTGGCCTCAGCTGAAAAAATTGATGAGTAGTCAGGAAGTTTTATCGCGCAACTAGAATTATCAGAGTAAATGCCACACCCTGCGGAGTTCATATAGATTGACCCGTCGGTGTAAATTTTGTGATGGTTGAAATATTTACTGTTGATATGCTCTATTGAAATTTGGTATGCTTGTTTATTGTTTTGTCTAAGTTGATCGTAAATAGTCCAGTCTATTTTATGTGAGTTCTGGAACCATGGGCGTTCCGAATTTCTAGTTATTTTTAGAATATCTGGTAGGAGATGATTAGTGGTCCTTTTAAACATGTCTTTTGCTCTCTGAATTAAATTCGGGCATTCTACTCTTTTCTCTAAATTGCGTAAAGCCGTGCCTATCAAACGGAGTGTTATTATCTGTGGAAAAGGAAGAAGACCACTTTCACATATAAGTGATTTTATAGGGCTAGTAATGAATGCACCGGTGGCGCATCTTATAGCTGAATGGTAGATAGGAGCTAAAATATTATTAATACCGTCAAACTCTAAACTAATAAGTTCTATTCCGAACAAAATTTTTGGGAGAAGCCATCCATTAATCAATCGAATCATTATGAGACGAGATGCCCTGATTTTTCCATATCCTATCATTTTGAAGACATTTATGTACGATGTAGAGGATGTTTTGATATTTTTCAGATGTGGTTTGAATGATAGTTTTGAGTCGAGAGTAATTCCTAAGATTTTAGCTTGATTAACGTTCGGAATAATGCTGTTTTCTATTGAAATCTTCTTAAGATTTTTTGTCTTCTGGGTTTTACAAATTCGTAAGATTTTGCATTTTTCTGGTGCTATTTGGAAACCTGTTGAATCACACCATTTTTTTAGATTATTTATGCCAGTTTGGAGAGCCTTTCTCGATTTACTGGAAGAGACATCCGAGGAAATTAATAGAATGTCGTCTGCATATATGAGGGGGGTGATATTATTAGGGACATGTGTGAAAAGGGACTCGATACTAATAAGGAAAAGGGTGGGAGAAAGGATAGCACCTTGCGGAACTCCATTTTCTAAGTGTTTGATTTGCGAAAATGTATTGCCAATACTAATCCTAAAGGTACGGTTTTCTAAAAAGTTTTGTATAAAGATAGGTAAATTTCCTTGGAAGCCCCATCTTTCCAATTGATGTAAAATGCCATGTCGCCAAGTCAAGTCATAAGCCTTGGCAAGGTCAACAATGGCTAGGTCTATGTGTTTATTATTGTTCTTTGCGGTTGTCAATATGTTTTCTAGTGTGGCGAAATATGTTTCCGTACCGTGACCGCTGCGGAAAGCGTGTTGGTTTTTATGGAGTAAGTTTTTAGATTCTAGTTCATGACAGAGTCTTCTGTTAACTATACGTTCGAGAATTTTAGAAATACAGTTTAATAAAGAGATTGGCCGGTAGCTGTCAACGTTAAAAGGTGATTTAAGTGGTTTGGGAATAGGAATTATATAACTGTTTTTCCAGTGCAGCGGGATTTTACCTGTGCACCATATGTTGTTATAAATTTGGAGGAGATATTCTAAAGCACCACTGGGTAGATGTTGAAGTAATGGGTATCCCACTCCATCTGGTCCGGCAGACTTTCCATTACATTTGCTAAGTGCATGAGAAAGTTCTTTTATTGAAAATAGTTTGTTGTATTGTAAATCTTGGGATGTTTGAAAGGATGTTTTTTTCCGTTCCATAGCTCTTTTGTGCTTTAAAAACTTGTCGGAATAACTATGACTCGAAGATATGGATTGAAAATGTTTTGAGAATTCTTCCGCTATGGCAACTGAGTCATTAATAGGATTTTCAGGGTTGAGTAGGGAAGGGAAATTTGTGTTGGATTTCTTGCCGTTCAAAATGTTTATTCGCCGCCACATTTCCTTTGAGGATATGGACGGATCGATTTCTTGTATGAATTTTTCCCAGCTATTTTGTTTTGATTTAGCTATTAATAACTTGGCTTGTTTATTTGCTTCTTTGTATTTTTGTAATATTGCTGGTTGGATATGGTCGTTAGTGATCGAGGTTGACAATTTCCTGAGCTTTCTTAGGTACTTCCTACGAGTTTTTATTGCTTCAGCAACTTCCTCATTCCACCAGGGAACGTATTTTTTGGGAATTTTCCCACTGCTTTTAGGAATGCTTTGGGAAGCAGCCTCTAGGATTATATCAATGAATCTATGTTCATTTACCTTCATCCTGCTCCACGGAATATTGTTCAATATTTGTTTATATTTTGACCAATCCGCCATGTCGTACTTCCAACGAGGACGGAAGGAAGGAAAATTGTTGTATAGATTAGTAGGATTAAGTTTAACTGTAAGTGGGAAGTGGTCACTGCCATAGAGGTCATTTTCAACAGTGAGAACAAACCTCGATGCTATGTTATCCGATGTAGCACAATGATCTATAGAGCTCATTTGACCGGTCGAAGGATCGATACGGGTAGGTAGGTTATTATGGAGAGGAAATATTTGATTTTGTTGTAAAATGTTATGGATGTCTGTGCCTCGTTTGTTGGTTTGGGAACAACCCCACTGTGTGTTTTGTGCGTTTAAATCTCCAATAATGAGGATAGGATTTGGAATTTTTGCAAGGAGGTTGTTCAGCTCTGTTACAATGTTATTATTATAATTTGGCGATAAGTAAACACTTAGGATATTTAACTCTATTGGGCTTCTAATGTGAATGCATACTGAAGGTATGGAAGTTTTAATGCGAATTCTTGTGTAAGGTATGCTTTTGTGGATTCCCATGCAGGTGCTGTGGGATGTGATAGGGGAATTGTTAGTTATCCAATGATAACTGCTTAGTGGTGTTCTATTGAGCAGAATAGGGTTTGTGTAGGCTTCTTGTAATGTTATTATTTTCGGCTCATGTTTGTTTATTAATATTTTTAATTCATCTAAATTTTTTGAGAAGCTACGTATATTCCAATTCAAAACAAGTTTAGTTTCACCTGGAAAAATTGTCCTGATAGAATTATTTGTAGATTGTGCTGTCATGATTAAAATTTTAGGCTAAAAAAGATTTGCTGATGCGATGATTAGGTTAATGAATTGTTTTTTTTTTTTTTTTTTTTTGTTTCTATTTACGATGTCCTTTCCTTGTCTTTTTGGCCGAGAGTTCTTCGCTAGAGGATGTCAATGGATGCTTGAAGGTGGATGGTTTGTTATTTTTATTTGTGATAATTGTGTTACCTGCGGTGTCTTCTGTATCTGAGTCCGAGATGAGGTTTTGGCATTCAGTTTTGTTCTGTTTTGTTTGAGTGAATTTTTCAATGGTTTTTGTGAGAACAGTAATCTGGTCTTTCAGTAGGTTAACAGTTTGAGTGAGATTTTCTATAATTTTATCTTTCGGGTCTATTGCTTGGGCTGCAGCGATTCTTTGTTGAGCAAAACTGTTTGACATTTGCTTATGCGTGTTTTGTTCGTATGCTAATCTAGCCTCGCGGAAGGAGCAGTTGTTGTCGGTTTTAATTTTTATAATCTCCGCTTCTTTGGTGTAGTGTGGACATTTTTTGTCAAAAGTGTTGTGATGTTCGTTACAATTAACGCACGTTGGTGACACTGTGCAGTGACCGTGGGCATCTTGTCCGCAATTTGCACAGATTTCTTTGTTTGCGCAGTTTTTCGTAGTATGGCCAAATCGGAGGCATCTGTTGCAGCGCATAGGTCGGGGATAATAAACCCTTGTTTTTATCTTCTCTAGCCCGATGTACACATATTCCGGAATTGCCACTGCTTGCATAGTCACCACATATGCATTTGTTTGCACAATTTGGCCATTCACTCTTTTTGTGAATCTGTATACGTCGGTGATACCTTCTGCTCCCATATGTTCTATTATCTCTTCTGATTTTAAGGCGCCAATCGAGCTGCACGTAAACACAAACTTTACGGCGTTCAGTGTAGGATGTGGTGTAATTGAGATCTTGTCGCCGTTCATCAAGGAATTGATCTTCTGCAGTTCGGTAAACACTTTTTCTGATCGTGTTTCCAGCAGGAATGTTTTGGAATCCAACGGTCGGCCAGTAACAATTTTACCAATTGCACGTTTAATCGTGTCGCTCAGTATCCATGGATTCGCGGGAAGGGTTTTTTCCCCCACTGTACGTAACAGCAAAAACCGTTTTTCTCCGTACTCGCCGTTTCTATCCATATACAATGGCAACGTTCTCCCCCTCTGCTCTATAGTAGAGAGTGGGGGGAACATAGCTGCGGCCGCCGACGGGCCCGTCATTGGGATTGTTTGACTTTCTCAGAATCTGTCGTTTTGCGTGCACTGTGACGTTAAAAAAAAAAAGGGGGATTTCGCTAGGAATAGAGGAGTAGCAATATCGCTAACTAACACACACAAACACACACAATATCACTCGTGAGTCGCGCGCGCAAGAGAAAACACGTCCGATCACATCAACGTTTCGACAGCAACTGAAAAGTTTCAAATGTTTGGTCAAAGTTTGTGAAAAGTTTGCGCGCGGACGTTGTTGATCGCAAGCAAAGGTCAACATAACATATAGTACTTTTGAGAGAGAGAGAGAGAGAGAGAGAAAGAGAGAGAGGGAGTAAGACGAGTAGAAAAGTTTATGGGAAGAAAAACAAAATTGCAAAAAAAAGCGGTCATGTTTTGATACAAAACCGAGCTTTGCAGATGTCTAAATGTTTTTGCTGTTCGAAAAAAAGGTGGACAGGTGAAAATTAACTCAAGGCAAAAATAAAATAAATGAAAGTATTTTATATTGGATTCGTTGCGCTTAACATAGACTCTTTTTTATTTTTTCAAAATTTCGCTTCTAGAAGACGCATTTTACTTACTGACTCACGTTTAATAATATTTTTTTCTTTTCATTCTGGCTCATTTATAGCTCGCACATTTCAAGCAAATAAATTACTCCAATCTTTAAAATCTGGATCATTGTTATCAAAGTTGGAGCCATCAGCTATATGTGCCAGAAATCATGGGAGTAATTAAGGCTTCTATAGATTTGATGGTAGAGAAGAGTTTCGAGGCTTTCTAATCGCTTTTTTTAAAACATGTGAGACACAATCTTAAATAAAATTTACCAACCAAAGGAATTTATGGCTAAGCAAAAATTGAAAAAATCTGTAAACAATCAAACAATAACTCTTCTATGTGTTTGAGCTGATTTAACATCAATTACCGATCAATTAGCTGCAGCTCTCACATTACTTGGTTGGAATAAGAGAATCTTCTTCGGGAGCCTCAGCCTGCCATTTTTGGCTTTTCGTGATTTGCTTTTATCCGAAGCTGGATGGTCAGTCCTTCGTACGGAGAGATGTCTGGATAGGATTTTATATCCCTTATCCTAGCATTTTTAGTTGCATATTTCTGCGCTTCATATTTTATCGAAATTTTACTCATGCTTCTGACACTAAGGCACCTGATTAATTGAATTGAGATCCTGCAGCCTTGGCATGCTTCCAATATTACCTTATTCTTTGTTTCGCTTTCAATACTTAGAAAAGGCTTCAGTTTCAACTACAGGAAGAGTATAGCATCCTAAGAAATGGAGCAGTCAGGTGTATAGGCATAGACCATGTAGTTAAAGTTTTGCTGGAATAAAGAACATGTGTCGTCCATGGTTGGAGTTTATTACGATGTTTGGACTTTGATCCTTCGAAGGACCTGGATGTTTAAAATGTGACACATTGTTTGCTCAACGTTTCATACGGTGGTCATCACTACAGAGATAGAGCCGCAAACGTGTTCCTGATGGCTATTTCTGACAAGCTATTCTGATGGAGCGTTTTATAGGCTGAAGTACTGCTTCACATAGGTTCTAATGGTTTAAACTTATTTATGTGATCTTTATTAAAATATAATAATTTTTCATATTTTTTAAAGATTAAAATAAGATACTCCGTTCTTAGTCTCCCCTCAAACATATGTAAAAATCGTCCTCTATAGCTACCTTAAAGTATTACCGAACTTCATCAGGCAGCTTGCTGGTTACTTCGCTACGAGGGAAGATAAAAAAAAAACAGCAGCAACAATGCCCAAGACTTACAATTCGAACTACAAAATAGAATTCCAACTCGCAGCGAAACCAGCTTCATCGCCATGGTGAGTATATCTCGTCAAGAGCTCGTTAGCCTTCCCTTCCAGGTTCGGGGCTGTATCCCAGTTTCTTACCGGTGGCACCGGTATGTGGAACAACATTCCCGATCAGGCCGCTCCCTTTCGCCGATGGAATGCCACATAATCATCTTGCATGCTTCCAAACTCCCCGCCAAGCATGATGTTTCCGGACGAATAAACGAACGCGTTCCGGGATATAGAAACTCTCCCGGGGAATAAATGTGAGGCGCACATTCTACATAACTGTACGCAACCTTGTATTGTTACTTCTTCACTACCGGTTCTACGCATATTTGTAGCACATCCCAACCCTATCGCCCCTTCCCGGGTAGCGCGTTTGTTTGCGCGCGTGTTCTACTTCTACGTCCATTAGCTTCCGTCCCGTGCCATAAGCAGTTCCTTCGAGCCTGTCAAACAGCTTGGATGATGGTGGACGAAGAGAAAGCGGCGGACAGGAGCTAACGAGACAGACATTCTTCCGGGGTTGGGTGTTGGCCCCCTGGTGGGACAAAGTGTTTTTCACCAGTGTGCAAAAACCAAGGCAAAACAATCATACGATCCTACCATTTTCCTTTCATACCCATTTGTTGTTGACTGTCGTTCTGTTAGCGCAGTGTGGTGGCATACGTTTCGAATTGGTTTTTTGTTTTGGAAAATGGAAAATTTGTGCATTTCTTTTCTTTCCAGTTTCTTTTCATCCTTTTTCTCTGTTAGGAAAAGGTGACGAAAAGTGGTTTGCATACGAAAAAAAGTGTCAAGAAAATTTTAATCTGATCCAAGTAGGGGCTCAATATGAAAACCATCATCTATCTGTCAACATTTGACACCGGTTGTTGGCACTGATGGGGCAATTAAGCGATCCGGGCGTACCTCGCTCCATTATTCTATTTAGGCGTAGACAGCAACAGAACACACTAGCAAAAAACGATCTCGTGACAATATTTTACTTACATTGAAGGTTATTGAAAGCTGTTAACTGATTGAACTTCCAGCAGCCATCCATTTGTTACCGAGGGCCATGGCACAATTGCGGCAAAACGACTTACGAACCCAACGCCTCCTGAGCTGAGTTGGTGGATAGAAAAAGAAAACATATTTACACAACGAGCATTTGAATTTCGTCGAATAGGATTAGTAAACCCCGGGTGCGAAATTGAATGGCACAAGCCGACTCACAGTTCCGTGACAAGACCCGACAGCGACCAGGGACCAAGAGTGCAGCACCTTACCCCCCCAAAAAAAAAGGGGGGCATGATAAACATTACCGATGGGACCTCCAGTCAATCGATGAATGAGAAACGGGGAAAAAGAAAACTTCTTCGTTGTAGGAGCAAGCGGCATTCGCCGAGGGGTAAGTAGTACCGGTTGGCTCCGGTTGAGTGGGGAAATAATCTTCCGTACATAGGTAGCTGTACCCAGGGAGCTTCTGCCCCGAAGTGATCAGCGGGAATTCACTGGAGGGTACCAGACGCAAAATGGCGTCTGTGCTCGCGTGCGTATTGTATTGACATTCCGGTGAAATATTGAAGCGGATGGAGACCGAACATGCTATGTGCTTTGGAGAAATGGGCACATGAAAAAACACACACACACACACACATTACGTTATGGATGTAGACATTCCGTAGTTCATTGTAAAACATTTTTTGTGTTCCCGTTGGGAAAGGCAAAATGTTTACTGTGTTTTCGTTGCTTTGTTGTACGGCGTGTAGAATGTGTAGAGCAACAAAAAAAAAAAAAAGATGGAGGTCTTAGGAAAAAACTAAAGAGCAAAAGTTGATATTTTACTCCGCTAGCAGGTCGCTATCTACGGTGCAGTGGTGAATGTACGACAATGCTGCCACACTGTACCTACGCAGTATCTCTTTTGATTTTAATCTTTTCAGGACAACATAAGCTGCATCGATTACAGTAGGATGATCGTTGCAGTCGATTCGAAAGGCAGTACCGAAAGCTGGAACCCGCAATTGTAAGCTACCGGCCGGACGGACAAACCAGTGTCCGCAAATCCCCTTGCTACAATTTATTGTTATCCTCGACTGGTAGCAGTTGGCTTGGAATCAGTCCGTACGGTGATGGAATCCGCTCGAAGGATCAAGCCTACCTTCATTGAGGACACAGTCGATGAAGGATCCATAGGCCTAGAACACACGTGTGATACGGTTGAGGTTCTTACGGACAAACCGGCCAAGCACATGGCGAAACCATTGCAGCGTCGAAAGGTCGTCTTTTCGATGCAGTCGTGTTAATCGTTTGGTCGGGAATCACTTGCTTCAAGTGTTTTAGGATGCTACAACGTTGGACGGTGTACGTTCACTTGTAAGGAAGGTATGGGTAAGCTTCGACCAAAAGGCACAAGGTACGACGCTAAAGTGCACCAAGCTCATCCAGGGAAACCTGTCTCGGTCAATTGTTTCATCCAATAGCGACACCATTGTGAGGCGAGTACCGTGAAGATAACCCTGGCCCGTACCAGGCATGGTATGTACGCATCGGATTAAACTATGGTTTGCGTATTGCTGGTGGTCAAAATGATTGGCGCAAGAGAATTTACATTAAACAGTGAGTTTAATGAAATAGAAAATAAAATTTGTTTCGCATTACATTTTACTACTTAAGAAGGATATAAATTTATACAAAACATTGCTTTACTGTAAGCAACATATTTATGCTTCGACTTTCTCGTTATCCATTGTCTCAGGTTATCCAGTACATCCGTAGTCGCTGGGCACAGCAATTGTGTGCGTGTTACAACACCAAAAATCGATGGTCAGGGCCACTCGGGAAGATCGGGAATAGTGCATCCGTCCGTAGGCAGTGTACAGTGCAAAATCATTGGATGGCTAGCTCTGTTGGAATAAGCAGTGGAGAGTAGCGCCTTGCGAAAGGATTCAATTTTCCGGCAGCACTAACGATGCGCCTTGAATGTAAACTATCATGAGCCACCGGCAGCGTGATGTGGCGGAATTTGGTTACGCTCGTGGTAACCTAACCGAGTAGTGGTCCCAAAAGTAGGAACTGTGTAAATTGCAACCATTTAAGAGCTACACTTGCGTGGAAGATCGGTTACCGTTGCTTGCATAAATCTAAGAATTGGTGCCTGAAGGTTAGTTAAAGCATTTGAAGTCATGTCAGTTTCAAAAAGCAATATTGAACATTTTTGTATACATATTTTTTTAAACAACATTTTTTAGCTGGTTCTTGATTCTCTTATCAAAATACTTAAATCTTTATGAGGCGTTGTTCGCAGAATGAGTTCTTATGGATGTGGTTATCAGAACCATCTTCAGTTAAGTTAAGTAATTAAGACAAGACATTTGATTGAGATTCTTCTTTTTCTTCCTTGGCACTACAACCTCGAGAGGTCTCGGCCTACCATGTCTGGCTTTCTGTGACTCAATTTTACCCGTAGCAAAGTAGTCACTCTTACGCATGTTGAGGCGGTCTGGATGGGATTTGAACCCCGGACCCTCCGTGTGAAGACCGGCGCCGCTGTCGCCTCGGCCACCGGACCGCCCCGATATTTGACTGACATTGTGCTTGAAAAATGGATGGGACATTGGTAGTATTGCACTACGATTGTTATACAATTTTAGGTAAGGCTGTCCCAATGCTCTACAACAGATGTGGTCAAAGATCCTTATTTATAGGCAACAACTTCTGCTTCTTGACCATAAGGCATCAAGCCGTCATAATTGAAAATAAATAAAAACTTCTTCTTCTTCTTCATCTTCTTCTCCTGTTTTGGCCAAATGATCTCTTGGGTCATGCCTGCCATTTTTGGGTTACTAGACTTAATGATGCCGCATATAGTTGGATAGTCAGTCCTCAACACGGGGAAACGGTCCTGATGGGATTTGAACTTGGGTCCTGCCGTTTGAAGACCAGCACCGTAGTTCTAAAGTTTATTCATACCTAATTATGCTTCATTCTCCACGAAATTTAGCAGCTAAGCAACGGTCTTAGGATAACCAAATAATCGAAGATTTCTAGTGCAATAAGCTTTTATCAATCAAAATAAGCAATCTCGCTAAGTCCCATTCGCTTCGCCTGGTCATTCGTCATTTTGGTAGCTGCGCAGACCCGTGGTTCAGAGATAACCCCATTAGCCCTTTCAGGACGGGAAAACCTTTAGTTTGGAAAGTAAAGTTGTGCTTGAAAAACCTAAAACATTTGGAAATAAAACTGAACTGCAAGCCAAGTAATTTAACTGACTCACAAAACCGAAAAAAAATGCATTTTAATGTCCATCTATTAACTTACCAGCCCAATCAATCGTACGCAAAGCCTCATACATAAATGAATCTCATGCCCTCTCGTCATTTTATTATTCCTAATAAGTATTTTATTCTGTTTACACGTCACACCGCCTTCGTTCCGAATTCGTTTCACGCAGCCCTCGGCTGCTTCGGTCTCGGGAAGAAATATTGACTCACGTGCCCTGGTACTACTAGCCGCACGATGGAATGTGAATTTTTCCCCAATAAAAGCGGCCAGTTCATTCGGTGTTCTTCTTGGTTTTGCGTGGTTGTATTCTTAACCGGCCCCCGGTAGGTGCCGGATTGATTGAGGACAAAGCCGTGCTGGAATCGTCACCGTAGCCCCAACAGCCGCACAATTGGCAAGGTGCCATCGCGTGAATACTTATTTTTTTCTCCCCACCCACGGATTCTTCATCGAAACCTGTGAAGACGAAAACTGTCGCTCGCGTGCTGGTAATGGGGTGGTTTCCGGTGCGGATGCTAACGGTCGGTTAGCTGCTTGTTGATGGCGCGACGCGGTTCGAACGGGCGTGTACTACCGCCAATTATGTGAGCGAGGAAAAATGGAATTCTATTCACGTTTCACCGTCAAAGATGGATGATTTTTGGATTACGAGTAAATAATCACATTTACGAGTAACGACGGTAGCGACCGCCGCTGGATGGGGTGGAACATTTTTTTCTTGAGATTTTCCTCTCCCTATACCTTCACGCCCTAGTGGGCCAATGCTGTGAAAAATGAACGCCATTGTCGAAGAGAGGAAATGCGCGGAATTGACAGGACAGGTGGCACGCAGCTGGGCGAAACACGGGGCGGTGATCCGGTGATCTATCAACGAGATGTTTTCGGTGGCATGATGTATTGAAGCGTGTGGCAGTTGATCGAACGACAGCGGCTGGCAGGCATACGTTAATGCGGGTCCGGGCTGCTATTTGTTGCGGGTCAAATCTGTCAAATTGAGGCCATGGAATGCATGGGTTCCCGAAATGGGCTAAAAGCTATTTATTTCTTGCTCGGTTCCGCCTTCGGTTCACCGATTATTTGATATTGGATGAATGGATTCGCCGGTTGTGAGATATGCTTGCCTATTGCTTTCGCGTCTGCACAAGTCTGCACATTTAGCAAAACATGTATATAAGTCTCGAATATATTTGATTGGTCGAATAACATTATGTCAGAGCATTTCGAAAGACTATTTTCTTATATTTTATAAAAACACATTACAGTCATGACGAAAGAACTGAGATTTATTGTAGCTTTTATACTAAAAGGCGTTTTTATTTTGCACATATTTCTTATAATCAAAATCATAATATTACAGTCGCAGGAAACTTACTGACTTACTTCCTTCTTATCAAGCGCCGGCTTCTTCTTCTTCTTCATTGGCACAACAACCTGAAAAACCTGCCATTTCTGGCTTTCTCTGACTTGATTTTTATCCGTAGCAAAGTAGTCACAGCCCTTCGTACGGGGATGGAATCTGGATGAGATTTGAACCCCGGTCATTACGTGTGAAGACTGGCGCCATTAACGCCACGGCCATCAGACCGTCTCGTTTGTCAAACTAATATTCCTGGTTCTGGCTCTCACCCAGCTGGCGGACGCTTCCCAATTCTCTTCTGTCCATATTGATGGCCTTAAAACTCTATATAAAATATCTACTACGACGAACGAAGGTGGGAACCTTATGAATGTATCTTTGCCGTTTGAGACATAACCTTTCTGTCCAAAGCTTGTTAAACCCTTAAGGCCGAATTAAGAGTAGCAAGCACATTTCATCACACTCGTCACGCTCCAGATGGGTGGTCATGTCATGCGAAAGACTCGGGACGATCAGGCCGGTTTTCAGGCCGTTCACATAAACAGAGGAGTCGAGGTAAACCCAAACTGAGCTGGAGTCCACGATGTTCGAATAGATTTAAAAGAGTGTTTTCCTCCGAATATCAAACATCATAACAATTCTTGAACTAGATTTTAATGTTTTACCACTAATATTAGTACATCCGTAAATAATTTCCATTTAAATATATTATTATGCAGCTGTCATTCACCACAAAGCTCAAAAGCAGCTGTCCTTTTTAAAAGATGTTGTTTTCTTTTCTATGCTAAACAACTCCACCCCGTTCATGCTTCTCCTTAATGATGTACATTAAATGCAACGTTTGTTAAAACGTATTAAAAAAACGAAATTAAACAAAACCTCCGTCACCCAAAGCTCTGTGTAACGTTTTCCTTTGAAACTTCTCACAAAATTGACTGTGCCATGGTTTCTCAACGAACCCAAAAGTCAGCGTGTGCGTTCCCGTTCGTGTTTCTTTGGTGTGTTGCGTTTGTTTACGGTTGTGCGAGCTGGCACACAACAAAAGACAGCCCCGCTTACGCCCGGAAAAGAAGTCATTAAAATATGCGATGCATCTGGTGCCGCCCACGGGTTACACCGGCGAACCATTGCTGCAGGTGGCGTAACGCAATAATACCAGCACTTGGTCATTTTGTGATACGAATTGAAATTGCTTTGAAGGTCGTAAAGCATAAGCATCTCCACGTTAGGCGGGGGGGCTTTTTCCCTTCGTTCGTTGGTTGGGTGAGGGTAAAAATCAGGACCGGTCCAACGGTGGCAAAACGGCGACGTTTTATGGACTACTTAACCGGAAATGGGTGCATTACTGTACACGCATTGCTCACGCAGCCGTGTGTGTGCAGGGGATCTCTCTGTGTGTGAGCATTTTTTACAGATTCATTTGTATTGAAACGACGTACTGGTTGAAAGATTCGTGTCAAAGTTGTTTTGACATTTGACAATCGAGGTTTAAAGCCATTTACTGTTAATGATAATGCTTTAGGAGAGCTTTTGAAGGTGGCAGATCTACTTATGTGGTGAGAACATTTTATTCAAAATCTTTCTTTAAGTCTGAAAAAATGTAAACATTATAGAAGAGAAAGAAAAGCTATCTTTCGTCTGTGTAGTCGTCTGTATACCAAGAACATATCCTTCATATTGCAAAAATCCATAATTAGTTTTTCATGCTTTTTTAAC
Source organism: Anopheles stephensi (assembly GCF_013141755.1). Classification (NCBI taxonomy): domain Eukaryota; kingdom Metazoa; phylum Arthropoda; class Insecta; order Diptera; family Culicidae; genus Anopheles; species Anopheles stephensi. The sequence goes on along the minus strand of NC_050203.1, from coordinate 67,711,735 downwards.
CCTCTTTTCTGTACCATTTTCTTGAAATCCATTTTCTTCATTTTACTTTTAAGTAATATAATACCCTTTTTTGATTCTTTCTTATTAAAAAGGATTCTTCTTTTCCTTCGAAAATCTCTCCCATAACAGAACGCTAGAAGTTTCTCGGTGCACCGAAAATAAAATTTAATCCTTTTCCCAAAGCCTTTGAAAGTGAAAATTTTCTCCGAATTCTTCCACCGTACTGCAAGCGCACCCTTTTCATCTCTCAGCCAACGCAAACAACGTAGAACAAAACGTGAAAATCAAACAAATTCCTCGCGCACAAGAGCTGGTATGACAAATCAAATTTAAAGAATTGAGCTCAGAGTCGGTTGCTGAACTCAGGGCGGTTGAAAAGACAAAGGAAAAACAAAACCCGGCTTAACCATCAACGGCCCAGCCCACCGGGAGAATTGTATGAGAGATGGTGTGTGTGTGTGTGTGCCGAGAATGAGTTTAACAACTTCCAGCTCGGTCGTCCGTTTGTCTTTCCGGAGAACCGTTCCGAGGCGTCGCGATATGATCCTTGAATTGAAATGGATTTGAAAAATGAGCGGCCTCTTCCAAACGTACGATAGGCTCCGCCGGATGTGGTTCATGTGTATCTTTTAATTTGGCCGGATTCGTTACGACGCTGTACGGCTACACTTAATTCAATTTTCATTTTATACTCCGTCGCACGGTTCCGTGCGTTTTATTGCACACGGCTGGGATGTATGTATATTTCCTCATCGACCGGGTAAGCGACTCGGTGGGGGGGGGGGGGGGGGGTTGAGGCTTTGGCTTTAGTTCGGCGTAATTGTATTTGTATTCTGGTGGCTGGCTGCCGGGCCATCCCCCGGAGTAGGGTATTCTTTCGTCGTTGTCTTGCGACGTGCCGGAAGACATGCGAGACACGATGAAAAACGATGATTTGAATACGAATTTCGTTTCTATCGGAACCGTTTTGGGTGCTTGTGCTTTATGTGGTGTGTTTCGTTTTTTTCGGAGGTTTTCTTTCGTCGGAACGCGCTCCATAATGCCACGCCAACAAATTGCGATGAATTGTGGAAGCTGTTGCACAAGTCGTGGGGTAAAGGATGCCGGTGTACGTGTTTGGATACTGATTTGTTGTTTGTGTTTCTGGGGTTGTGATTTTGCTGTGCTCGAGGAATGATTTGTGTGGTAAATTACTTTTTGTAGAGACAGTTTTGGGCGTAATTTGCTTGAAATTCGTAATTCAAAGTATAGTGGATGCTACAAAGGAAATGAAGATTTCTACAAATTATTGTAGGATGAATGTTTTACATATAGTTAAGCATATTAAATAAATAATGTAGTCCCATACTTTGCATCGAATATTACACTTTAAAATTGAAAAACCCGAGAAAACATGTGAAAATACCAACATATTGTACGAGTCGCCTCTCCACTGTGCTGCAGATGCAGTGGCAAAGTTACAGATAGAACTGGGCTCTTCTGCACGTTTTCAACACCTTTAAAGACGAAGTGAAATCTGTCTAGCAGTTTTTGAACAAAAATATTTCAAGACTGGTATGCTGACGTACTATTGGTTCGTTTTTAATGCTGACGTAAACATATCTGTATTCTTTTTAGTAAACCACAATACATATGGAAACCCGCTTGTAGCTCTATCTACTTTTAAAACATATTATCCGACGGTTTTAATGCTGAGAACCCTACTCCAATTGTTCATTCGACTATTCAGGATGGTTGACAGGAAAATGCGGCAGTTTCGCCAATCTTCACTCGGCAGCACCAGATATTGCACCCAAGGAAGACAACTCAAGGAAGCCTGCAATGGCAGGCCAATACCCGTTGGGTTATAGCTACAATGAAGAACCACACCTTAATCAATATCACTGTCAGACTTAGTATGAGGCTTTGGCATGGACAAAAATGACATTCTCTCCATGTTGTACAATATATTTTACAAAAGATGCGTTGACATCCGGTTCAAAGCTTCATAACGATAAAGCCATCGATGTCGGGGTTATTTCATCAATTTATGTCAGTAAGCATTTTATTGTCACACGCCACTGTTAGAGGGTCTAAATCTGTTCTTTCAATACAATTAAGCATATTTTCAGGAGTGAGGAAGTTTAATACTTGATGAGGTTTTAGTAGATCTTGTCGATGTACCTCACCATTGCCAGCTTATTTTTCTAGTTAAAATAATATTGTTTTGGACGAAGCTGAGTGTGCAGTTCAACTACTGCTCATTGCTCTAAATTAATATTATGGAAAATACGATATAAACACCTGTATTGTTCGTTGTCCGGGGTGGTCCAGTAGCCGAGGCATTCTCAACAAATCAAACCCCATCTAGATCGCCTCTCGGACTGACTACTTTGCTATGGGTGAAAACCAAGTCACAGAAAGCCAGAATTGGCAGGCCAAGACCTCTCGAGGTTGTAGTGCCAAGGAAGAAGAAGATGATTGTTTATTGTAATACAAATTTATCCGATCGCTGAAAAAAGCATATTTTAATACATTGGTTATCGAGCTTATTTAATTCTAGAGAAGCTTCTTTAGCGTATTATAAATAGAAAGTAAGTGCAAGCTCAATTTTCAATTTAATATCAAATAGTTCTTGATATGTTTCTTTGTAATGCCACATGGAAAAGTTCGCTAAACATCTTTTTTTTTGTCAACAAAATCACAAATTATATTAACCCTTTACCATATACAACAGTACGACACAGAAGTAAAAAAGCCATTTTCTTGAAACACAAACACAAATCACTTCCTTCACTTGGGAATTCGACACACTTTCACTCACACGCTTGTACAATCTTTTTATTCACTGCTCCTTTCGATCCAATTCCTCTTCACGGACGTTGCGCACACTGTTGATTGCAATCACTGCTACAGCTGGTTGAAGGGGACCAAATGCATTCGCAAAGGGAAAATATTGCGTCAACAATATTACGATTTGACCCGATGTCAACCAGCTATATCCGGTGATTCAAACTGATTCGCTCAATCGATGACCGCAGCACATGAAATTGGTTCACTTCACTGGAGCCGGGGCCGATCATCCCGGGACCGAATCGACTTTGCAAACAAACTCTCCCCTTATTATCCCAACACACACACACACACAGTTTTTCCGCAAAACACAACCCAAACATCACGATTTCCCATCACGGATGATCGGAGGAATCCCTTGGAGCATAATTCGCTTTATGTTCATCACCATAATCACGAACCGGGGGGCCAGCTGGGCGAACTCGACTCGACCTCCACGGAAGCGCACAGCCATAACAATAACCGTAACATTATCGTAGATAAGACGAAACCCGACCAAACCCACCGGACGGTTTCGTCCAACCAGCAGTTGACCAACGCCACTACAGCGGAGCGCAGGCGGAGATCGGAGAATCGTTTTCGGGATCGTCCCCGTCCGTCCGGTTTGCCCTTCGGGTTGATTTTGCGGGAAAAACTTGAGCTAACTAATTTCAAACGACCTGCAAGATTGAGATGGCTGCCAACGAATGGCCGTGTGGGCGGTGGTGTCCTGTGAGCAGTAGAGGGTAGTAGTAAAGAAACAATAAAAACGAAATCCTTGTGCACTGCGGGTGGCTGCGAAGTAATGTTTGCGCCTGGGGCGTCTTGCGTAGGTTCGCAGGCCACCCCTGAACGATTTGCTTTGGTACATAATTTTATTAATGGTAACATTGTTTTACGACGCTTTCCGATCTCGCCCATCTCATCGCGGTCGTTTCCGATCAATGGCCATCAAACGGCAGCGAGATTGAAAAGATACGGAAAGGGGGAATGCTTTTGGGGAAAGTTGGGAAAAATAAAACCAGAGCTACGGGCTGGTGGCTCGGTGTTTACTACTAATTGACCGCCACTGGAGCGTTGTACCGTGGATGGCAGGAGCCGTGAACAAACAAAACAACGCAGAAAGGAAAATGTTGCAGGCAAATTATGCATCGGATGCAGGAAAGTCCCAGGGAAAGAGATTTGGTTGGTGGGCACGTGGTGTGTGGTTGTGTTTGGAAAAGTGATCGTTATTTCATTATCTTTCATAATCCTCTAAAGTGTGCGGCATCTGTGTTGTCATGCTGCCTGGGTTTCCCGGAGCTTTCCGACGTGCTTGTAGTTCGTAGTTTTGTTCCCAGTTGTTTTTTTCGGTTGTTGTCATTTTCATCAATCGCTAATAACCGTTCATTTAACGGGAGAGGACTGCGGGAAGTTTAATTTTTAATTTATCCATCCTTCACTCGGTGCGGTGCTTCCCAGCAAGCAGGCCGGAACGTCTGGTGGGTGGTTAGTAATTTTCCCAAAAATTACTATGCGATCGAAAGAACCAATCAACGGGCGATGTAATTAACCCGGCCAGCTCCGATGCTGTCGCTAGCAAAGTGATTGTTGGGCGAGGACTCAACGGTACGGTTGAGATATTGATTTTTTTTGTTTGGTGAATCATATTAGCAAGTTCGCGTTGCATGGAAAGTTTTTACAGGAAATTCAATTTTCCGCTGACGATTTTTTGTGGTTTTGTAAAATTATGAGCAAATGTTAAAGAGGTCTGACTTTTGAATTTCATATTGAAATAACTTAAAATGTCGAAGTTTTATCGGAGGTTAATATTTAAGGTGACGGTCAAGCAGTGGCGGATCAACCAAGGAGCGGAAGGAGCGGCCTGTTGGGGCCTCCTTGGTCAGTGGGGCCTCATCGGTAAGGGAAATCGTGTTGTTTCCCTCTAACATCACAATTAGAGAGGTCTCAACTGCCATTCAGGTCAAGGGGAAAAAATCTTTAACCAATTTATTGGACATCTATTTTGGCTGAACTATAAGTAAGAAGATGTTTCACTTTAGTTTTATATTAAAACCCTAATTGGAGTCTTGTTCACGTGAAGAGTTCTATCCTATATGAAAGAGGTTTTTGTAATTCAATTAGTACCTCTTGAAGACTAGCGTAATCGTTTTGAGTGGGACTTTATCAGGAATGATTATCAGGAGTAATACAATATGAGGTGAACCGACATTTATTCGCTTGGTTTACATCAAATGTAGTCTGAATATTCGCAGGCTACAGACTGGTGGACAAGATAGACTCTATTATAAAAATCCAGCTGTTTTTGTCTAAGAAGATTACGTCCATGTGACAATTCAATAAAAACGAGAAGCTGACGAAGATTGTTAAAAATAGCTTTTGTTGATCAAAACAGCTTATTACCAACCACAGCAACGGTCGGTGAAAAGTGCTTAGGAAAATCTCGACCGAAGTATTTTCTCATATCAATCCCTAGCTAATACGGTGTTACAGCAAATTGCAGGATCAAGAAATATCCACAGATGTGTATTAGGAGCTATTTTTTCTTATTATATGGCATTCGATGCTTCTAAATATATTTTTTTTAATAAAAGCTATAATAAAAACTGCATCACACTGAAAACCTTAATTTCCATACTAAAAGGAATTAATTATTGTTGAAGAGCCATCCACCTCTCCATCATACCGTCGTCAGAAAATTGCATCTCAGCACTCGAACTTCAGCTAACTTGCTACGTTTCTGCTGATACTGTGGGGAGTATCCCATATCACGGAATGGGATTTTCTTTTGCTAGCTGGGAAATGATTCGTTTCCAATTTACTCCCACTAAGCAGCACCGAGTACTTCACCCCGAGCACACAACTCTATTCCCACCCCATAAACACCGTGCTTCCGTGGCGTTTAGCAACGACCACAAAAACCCGACCACAAACCGGATAGATGGCTGGCAAACATTAGCTGAAATGCTTTGCGTCACCGAAACTTCTGCCTGCTTCCGGGGGACTTGCGAGGGGGATTTAATGTCGGGCTCCACACTTATCGGGGGGAGCGAGAGTGCTTCGGGAAGACTCTTGGTGTGTGCAACAGCCGTATAATTATTGCAATTGCAGTGCCAATTGCAGAGCTCGGTTCTTTTTTCTCTTCCCTTTTCTAGAAAGCGAATTCGATTCCAATTGGACGGTCCTTCAAGCGGTTGCAAACAGTCATCGTCTCCCCACACACACACACGCTTTCAGCGCTCGTTTAAGATGTTTGCGTTTGCCGTTGGAAATCCGATGCCAAAGGAGTGCAAAAAGAAAAAGGGAGATGGGAGACATAAAATAGCAAACACACCAGCAAGCTGGAGGATAGTGGTCGAAATAGAGCAGAAATAGAACGCGAACGAACGAACGAATTAACTGTTTCAATTACAACCCATCTTTTGCTCGCAAAAGGTCGAAAGGTTCCTCGGCAGGATGCGAAGCCACAGTACTTTCAATCCCATTTACTTCGAATCATTGAACCATCAGTGGTTCTGGTGCTGGCGGTGGCATTTAGCTGCACTTTTAAAGCACTTTTTGTTGGTTTTTCTGAGAGGGTTTACTTTCTACTTGGTCGAGTGGGCGAAATCGGTGCTAGATGCACTCTTACCGATGGGTTCGAATTGATTGCAACTGAATGCTAAGTGAGCTTGAGTAAACAGCTAAAGTAGCTTTTTAAATTGATGTTAGAAGCACTGTTTTAGCAAGCTCCTCAAAAAATCTCTCTAAGAATATAAAACTACAACAAAGAGAATGGTGTAGTCTACATCAAGAGTAAGAGAAACCCTGAGGATATTGGGGAGATTATGAAAACGAGCTGACTTCAGCGTAATTTTAATCGCTAGAGCTTCGTCTAACTTACATCTCAGTTACAAAACCCTGGTAGAGCATACCAGCTAAAAGAAAGCAAGCAAGCCGTGAACCTCCATTCCAACAGATTCCACCGCATTACGAATGAATTTGCACAATTTGCATCGTTTTTTCTTCTTTCCTGCGAGCTATCTGTCACTAGGTTTTCCTAATTATGCCGTTGCCGATTTTCCGTGGAACATCATTGCGCCTTAATCGTGTTTCATTTCCAACTGGACCTAGCGAACGTTGGATTCCCGTCTGTTTTTGTCTTTCTCACCTATTAATGCTCAAATGCTACCAAACACGTACGCCGCGGGAGCATTCGTTCACGTATTCCTTTGGGAGCTTCATTCATTAGAAGCGCCCATTTTAACACAATTATCTCGTTTCTGTTTGGTCTAACGAGCACGAAAGAACTAGAGAGGCAGATCTTTCTGCTATAATCCTTCTTCTTTTTTTGGGAGATCCATTTCCAGTTTGCTCCACAATGGAGGCGATCTCACACATCCGTAATATACTCGGAAGCAGGAATTCGATTTGATTAATTCGTTCGGAGAAAGAGGACAAATGGAGACAAGGCAGATAGAGAGATGTTTGATAAAATGGAATTATCACCACCGTAGAACATGACACTACCGGGCCTTTGACTAATGAGCGATGAAGTCAGCATGATTACGCGTTTCCCATTGAAGGTGGTTTAGCTGATCGTTAGCTTTCGGGGAACAATTTGAGGGGTCACCTGATCGGGAAATGAGCGCTTTTGAGTTAGCTGAGACAGGGTTTTGTGTTACCCCAAATGGGAGCTAAATGTCCGGAACCAAACAACCGGGTATCGGGTAACGCAATGTTCCGAAATCAGGTCATCCCATCGTCTGGGCGTCGTTCGGCTTGTGTTTGCTGACTGTTGCAACAGCAAAGAACGCTAGGGCATTGTTTTGGTTCGCGAGTTCGTCAAAACAACTTACAGCTCGAGCTAGCTTAGCTTGACCCACAATTGCTGCACAGTGCCATGTCGGCTTAAATTTGAAGTATAAATGTGGGTACCGCACCAGCAATCACTTCAGTACAGTATCTGTCCCCAGAACACTTACACACACCAGACACTCATCATGAAGTTCCTCGTTGCAATTGCAGTGTGCGCCCTGGTCGGTGCCTGTGCGGCCGACAGCTACGGCAAACCGGCCTACCCGGCGGCCCCCGTAGCCCACACGTACGCTGCCCACGCACCGCACGTCAAGTGTGGCGCCAACCTGCTGGTCGGCTGCGCACCCAACGTTGCCCACGTGCCGTGCCATCCGGCCCACGGTGGCCACCACGAGTACCATCATGCTCCGGCCCCGGCTTACCACCACGCCGCTCCGGCTCCAGCATACCACGCCCCGGCCCCAGCTTACCACGCGCCGGCCAAGAAGGAGTACCACCACGCTCCGGCCCCGGCCTACCATCATGCCCCGGCTCCGGCCCACGGTGGATACGAGGCGAAGAAGGAGTACGTCGCCCCGGCCTACCATCATGAGGCGCCGAAGAAGGAGTACGGACACCATGCTGCGCCCGCCATGCACCACGGAGGATACGAGGCGAAGAAGGAGCAGGGCTACGGCAAGCCGGCCGCGTACGGAGGCTACGGTAAGCGATCGAGCGACTTCGAGGCCGAGATGGAGGACTAAAGTGTGTGCGAAGCAGGTGGAGCGCACCGAAACGGGATAGTGTGATGTTTTTTTTTATTGCTGTTAAGTAAAATGACACCAATAAACCATGGCTTTATTAGACAAACAATCGAAACATCTGTGTGTGTGTGTCTTGCTTGAGTGTTGGGTTATTGTTACGGAGGGTTTTGTGATGAGGGCTTTGAAAGAAATCTGTTGAACGTTGCTTATTTGCCAGATCATCTTCCACATACAAAATTAGAGTTAGAGCCATCACTAGCAAAAGTTTTTCCCTTATCTTGTTTATTGAATAACTCTTTAAAACCTTGATTGATTTCAGACTTGAAACAATATGACATCCGTTCTCATTTTGGTTGCGATAGGTTTTTTTCTGGAACACCTTCGTGCAACAGCATTGATTTGTTCTTTTCGGTTGGACATTATGGCATATGGCCGAGGTGCCTCACATCGCGCAATGCAAGAATTTTCATAATGAACGATAAGGCTCCTCATAACAATTGTCACCTCATATTATAGTAAAATTGATCTTTGAAATGCAATGGATAGTCATCAATTATTAAGTTTAAAAAAATGGCTGTTATCTTCTCTTCTTTGTGCCTTGAATAGTGATGATAAATTTTAAGTTTACCCTAATACAAAAATGACTTGAAAAAAGCATTCAAATTACCTTTAAAAAGGAAGCTAGACCATATTACTTTCCTCTGACTCGAATTGCTAAAGTATTTTACTTAGAAAAACGGGAGCAAATTTCCATCAAAGCATCTCTTCAAATCGATTATCACATCAATCTCAATGGGTCATTACGGTTATGCCCTGTCCAATCGTTTCAAAATATTATTCTTCATGGAGCCCATTTCAGACCTTCCCAAGTACTCATCTATCCCAGGGATATAATTTGTCCATGGCAACAACTCGATCCATCAGATGCTTCAATTCATGAAATTGTCGTCCAGCATACTCCAGCAAATGAAGCTTGTTTCTTTTTTTTCAGTTTCATGAAAATAAGTTAAACAGTTGATTCTGTATGTCTCTCAGAGAGAGTATAATGCATAACTAGCATATAATTGCCTTCATCCTTTTGTTCTGTAGCTTACTTACAAAACAATTATAGAACTGTATTGTGAAATCACAATTAGATAAATTATACTTTCCAACTGTAAACCGACGCTAGAAAATCTAGCAAACACCAACACCACATGTTCACATGTGCTACGTCATGTGCGCGATAATTGCATTAAAATAAATAGGAAGCAAAACAGAACTCACCCCGCCCAATCGACGGAAGTGATTGGGGAAAGAAATTATACAATTATCATTATTACCCTTTTTGGCGAGCTGCTGTTTGGTGAAAACAGAACAAAACAATAAACAGCACCAAACGCTACTCATAACTGGCAATAAAATTCAATTCCTTTCGCGTGAACGATTCCGTTTGGGGGTGCCCCCGTACGCGCTCGATGAAAACCCTATTCCGATTTGAAATGCGAAAATATCCGTTTGTCTTTCCCGCGGGTGTGAGATTTCCGCAAAACCGTACCCATAGAATGTACGAGTGTTGCTAAACGCGTAATCTCTGGTTATTATCTTACCATTGCGCTCCCGCGGGGGTTTCTCCCCGGCAGCGAGGAAAATCCCATCCTCTCATTTTGGTGTAGAGCAACAAACCAAAAAAAAAGGAAACAAAATTTGCCCTTTTTCGAGTTGGATGTTGCAAGCTGTACCACTTTTTTCCCCCGGTTGATGTTTTTTTTCTTCATCGAACAGCTTAAAGCGAAAGTAATTTCACCAAAAAGCCTACGGTTGTGTGTAAATGTGGCAGAGTTTTATTCGAATTAATGCTCGCGCGTGTACCGCGTATGCTTTTTTTTTGGGGGGAGGGCTGAAAGTAGCATTTCAAAGAGCGGAGTGGAAAAGGCCTGTTTAAAATCCACTCCCCCGAGTCGGCCCAGCATTGCTCGTATTTTAAAGAGTAAATGTTGCCTTACTCGACAATTTCCCTTTTTGCTGGTCCCCGGGTGGGAGAGAGAGAGGGGGGCTAAGCTCCATGATAAGTGGAGTACAGGAAAACAGGAAAAAGTCGATAAAAGCCGTACGGTATAGTGTTGGAAATGTGAATGTGTCGGGGCTTTTTTGCCAACAACTTCCCCGCAGGCTTTTCATTTTAAAGTCATCGCCAAATGTTGGTCTGCTCGCTAGCAAGTGTACTACACCTTTAGGGTGTACTTTACCCTAATTTATGCTTATTACTTCTCGGAAGTACCTTTTTTCGGGCAATGATTTTCGTGTGCCTTTTTCAAACGGTTCGAAATGGATTATGCGATAAGCAAGTGTCTGTGTGCAAAAAAAGTTTTCTCTAAATTTAAAAATAATTAAAGATTCTACGCACACTCACACGCTATCAGCTTGAATGGAAATGCTTGTTGGCGATGTTAAACCGTTGCCTTTAGTTGAAATAAAATCAGGAATGTTTGCTACGACCGACGGAGCAACCCCCCCGATGCCCAAGTGATCTGCATTTAATTTAGCGGCCTCTTCATCCTGTCATCTGCCAAATGGTCACCGTTAGTTCTAGGTGGAGTCGTTGAGCAAAGAATGGCATTTGAATGGGCAAAAGGACATCAATCGTTTGCAGCATCGCAGTGCAAATACACTCACATACATGGTCCACTCAGCAGGGCAAACAATCGCTTCGCCGGACTGGCGCATTTCATTACATTATGCACAACGACAGCGACAACCAGCTAGATGCGTCGTTACCCAGCAGCGGGGTCATCAACTCGCTCGGCACAGTGCTTTGTTTGCAGACCAACCAACGGACGGCCATCAGCTGATTTGGCATTCCGTTTCAACCAACTACCGCGAGAGGGGGGGGGAGTAGGGACTGAGTGGTTGTTACTGGGGGGGGGGGAGGGATGAATTGTCAACGGCCGGACTGACGGGCGGAAAATAAAAGACAACCCCCGGTACAAAAACAACGCACCGGAACGGGACGGTTGATGGGTTTAAATGTTTGATGCCGATGTCAGCAGCAGCAGCAGCAGCAGCAGCAAACAGTAACAGCCTGTGGTTAGTTTGTGCTAGCGATGCGTTTCTGCATGCTTTAGCGGGGTTTTTGTTTTTCCCCCTTTTGTGGTTCGGAGTGAGGTAAAGTACAACAGGGAAGTTGGCCAATGGCCGATGGATTGCATCGCGTTGCAGATTTCGTTGTACGTGTGCTTCCGCTTCGGTTTCGACTTTGATCGGCCACGGCAACAGGCGTTGCTGGGCTGCAGGAAAACAACCTATCTGTTGGCTGTTGTGTTTTGATGTTTAACTGATTGAGGACAGCCATGAATGCAACAAATTAATGGATGTGTAATGTTGAGTAAAATTTTATAATTATTTGAGATTAGAATAACCAGTTGAATTTAAATAATGGAATGAAGCGTTTTTACCTTTTCGATGTCTACATGAAAAAATTGAGTTCGGTTAGAAGCTTACAAGATGTTCTCTAAGGGCTAAGGAGGGCTCGGTGAGGTTATCTGTAATGAAAAGAATTAAAAGGTTCGGTTAGAACTGACCACACATTTATTTATTTTGTTATTATTGAATGGTTTGCTAAAGTGTTTAAGTTCCTTACAATCCCTGTTTCAGCAAAAGCCCTAATTAATCACCAAAATAAAGATGACTTTAACGTACCAGGCGAAGCCTATATTTATTACCATTTCAGGGTTTAAGTTAAGTCAGAGCTCTCTTAAAATGCATCAAATTCTTTAGATATTCATACAATTCTACCATTGGCTGTGTACTGAGAAGATCTTCCAAGATCGATCACAATAAGTTGCTGATGGGTGGTCGAGAAACGGAGTATATAAGAAGCAATTGTGGACAGCATCTGTAATGCATCTTTTTCACCTTTCGGAGTTTTGTCAAACAGATACCTTCAATCACGTCTCCAAGGCTCTAAGGCTTCAATAGCAAGTTAATAAAATCGTGATTGAAATGAATAGAGTTTTGTCAGTAAGTGAAGCCAGTGGCGGATTATACTAGGCCGTCTTGGCCTCGTCGGTTAGAAGGACCTTGTCGGCTTGGGAAATCCTGTTGGTCTTACTCACAAACGAGTCAAAATTCAAGGGGCCTCAACTGCCATTATGACCGGGGCCTCCAAAGACCTTGACTCGCCACTGAGTTTAGTCAAAGTTTGGCAACTCAATTTACATTGATTTATGGATGGATTGGTGATAAAATTCCAAATCAACGCCATAATCTAGAGTATTAGAAGGACCAGGCAGTCATATACAGGTATGAGCTCTTGATGTGTTTTGAAATGCTTTGGGATGGCTTTTGTCGAAAAAACACTTTTGTTCAAATATCGGTTTTCAGGATATTATTGTTGACCAAAGTCTTATACACATTAATCTCACGCCAAATAATGTTCCAACAATAAAGAAAAATGAACAAGTTGCAAGAAGATATATCAGTTAGATTGAATTTTCCAAGTCCAGAAATGCGATTTGTTTTTCAAATCACCATCAATATCGTTAAAGGTTTTAAGATTATATTCATTCATATGCTTGCTATAGACTATACATTAATAAATTTTTCCTTAACTTTGAGCATGATCGCTTCTTCGCTTAAACAATTTTATCCATTTCTTTCTCTCACAACTCACTCAAATACAGATGAACACCGTTTTGCTTAGTTTTACATAAGTCTTGTTTAATAAATCATAATACTCCATCAGCTCACATAACAATACGCCCTTCATCCACTGGTGCTTTACGCGCGTCTAATACTTGGTCGGTGCCGGAGCATGATGGACCGGTGCGTGGTAAGCCGGAGCTGGGGCATGGTAAGCCGGGGCCGGAGCGTGATGGTGAGCTGGGGCCGGAGCATGATGGTACTCGTGGTGTCCACCGTGGGCCGGAACGCAGGGCACGTGGGCAACGTTCGGGTGGCAGCTCAGCAGCAGGTTCGATCCGCACGGCACATGATGTCCACCGTGTCCACCTCCGTAGTGGGCGGCCGGTTTGCCATAACCCTTGGCATGGTAGTCAGCCTGGGACGATCCGATGGCCAGCAGCAGGACGGTAGCGACAGCAATGATACACTTCATGATGCTAGTTGTGACGTTTGACTGTGAACGTGGTTACGGGAAATTAACAGCTGATGTGCACTTGATGGCGTTACTCACAGTGGACTAATACTTTAAACTACTGGCAAACGACAATTTATAACGAGCCAATGTGTTTCATCCATCAGCATTTTGTAGGTGATTGTTTGGAGAATTTTTTTTCGCGGGTGTTTACAATCGATTGACAGCAAAAACACGCATCACGCACATTTGCCCAAACTTATCAATGAAAAAAGGATCAAAAGTGTGCGTGGGGTTGTTGCTGTCGACTTAAATTTGCAAACATATTAACTTTACTCCAGCTTGCTTTTCATGCGTAAACTCAATGGAAGCTTTTTTATGTGCAACAATTCGATACATTCAGATAGCCCCATGATTAAACTTTGAGTCTACCTTTTCGTTTGGTTGTTACTCAAAAAGCATTATAGTTTTCAGCGATTCTTGTTAAAATTTTTCGTTAATCCGATGAATTGGATCAGGCTTCAAATATTAGTTCTTAGTTTTTAAATTGTTATCACAAACAACTGTCAACGTGCTTCAAAGATCCGAAATTATGCAAGGCTTACTCGTACCTATAAATGATCATTTCAAGTATCGTTTATTCATGTAGAACAGCCTGGCTATGTTGCATTTAAAGTTAATTTACGTAAATCTTTTGAAACGAAGTTGAGGGTGCTTCAAAAATTATTGAATTCCTTGGGATGCTTCGAATTATTATTATTAGAAAATATTTCTTTTCGGCCCTAAAATGAACAGAGCGGAATTGAAAGGAACTGACGTTTACTTTATCACCACCACATTTGATGAAAGTGAATTAAATTCACAAAAAAGTATAACAACATTTATAAGGCATTTTCTCCGAGTTATTTGTAGCAACTTTTGTATTAGCTAAATAAAAATAAAATAAGTTTTTCGTCAATCAGCCTCATTATTTGAAATTTTTAGGGAAAATGACATAGTGTTCAAATCTATGTTTCATTTCGATTGTGTCAAATCAACAAATAAAGTGTTGTAAACTATCACTTTTTTCACCGCTGAGTATATCTTTCATCAGTTCAAAAAATCCTTGTTTTGAACAATAGTCTTCAAGGCTTTGCCGACCAACAAGCGTTACGATAGATACTACTCATTTTATTTTAAATCAAGCGTTAGTTTAGATCTAGATAAGATCGTCGGAAGCTCGAAGAACACATCACTAGCATAAACAGATTTCCGTAGCCCGCATGGAAGCGCATTTCTTCTGGTGTTCTGGTCATTTGACGTTTTGATGTGAAACTAATGCTATTTATCGTTGTTACCAAATGTTATTCAGATTGAAGAAGGCTGCAATTAACGAGATACGTTTTTATCCACAAACATGAATTTCGTTCACAATAATCGATGCAGTCCATATTACGGGTCTTGTTTATGTGGGCCGCATATTTAATATCATCTATCAAAGAACAGAAACCAACATTACTCTTTTTATTAGTAAATTAAGAAGAAGGTTGTGAGGTTGAGGTCCAAGTATCTCTGTCGGAGACAACAATTGAAAACTAATATTTTTCACAGCATCAATTGCAAAAAACTGAATTGTAAATATTTTTAGCTTTAACGTCATTCAGATTAAAGGCTTGTTTTAATTCACACCTTGAATGTTCCATTTTAGAACGCAAAGTTGCATTGGTTTTATATCAACAATGCTCTCAGACATGAATATGAAGTAAAAGGCTAGTGATTTGTTACTCAAAATAGATTATAGTCAAAATATTTTAGCTATTTGTTTTTTATTCGTATAGCGCAGCCTGGTCGTATTGCTTTATATTTTTCTTCGTATAAACAAATTTTATCAAAAATAAACGATGCGAAAAGAATAAGGAATTGATAAATTCTAACTATAATCCACGTTGAAAAGGTAGCATACAAATGGAGTTTTGGTAACAATAATGCTTGATAAACTTCACTATCATCGACATTCATTTGCTGTAAAAGTAGTGTTCTTTAATGGAGTAATATAAGCATATCGTATTGTTAAAAAAGAGGATTTTTAAATAAAAAAATATCGAAAATCATTGATAGCACCAAATTATGGTCAAGAGTGTTCCATTGAAAAATATATCATTAAGAATTGGACGATATACTTCCCTTGAAGCGATTGGTAGCATATGCTACCCATTTTTCAATAAACAAAAAATCAATCACCTTGCAAAATGGTTCCAAAGTCAATCGATAACGCACAAAATTCAATATCAATAAAAAAAACTGGATTGCCTTCCAATTTTGTCGTCCGTTTTTTATCCATCTGATGGGTGCACCCTAGCGACGGAGTGTGAAAAATAAGGAAATGAACCACATTAACACCGTCAACCGAAACCCCACAACAAACAGAAAACCACAACCCAAACTGCATACAAGCTGAAGCTCGCTGTATGGTTCCTGCTTACGGAACCGCTTTTCCAGCGCGGCAAGAAAAACAAGCCCATAGCACCAACCAAATGCGAGCGCTGAAAAAAGTTTGCTGACGGTGGAAAACCGATTTTTGTTGTTTCTCGTTTTTTCGAGAGGGTGGTTTTGCAAATTTTGGCGTTCGCCGGCCGATTATAAATAGTGACCGCCGGCCAGTGGTACAGTATCAGTCAACGTTTTGTTCTCACTATCGAACAGTGTTCAACAGCCAGTGTCACTTCAAGACCCAACCCCACCAAACACCAAAACCAGCACCATGAACTCCATCGTTGCAGCAGTCATCCTTTCCGTCGTCGTCGTTGGTGCCATGGCCGACTACCCAGCCCCGGCCAAGTACGAGGCGCCCGCCAAGGGAGGATACCACATGCCCACCCACGGATACGCCCATGCGCCCGCACCCCACCACGGAGGATACGCTCACCAGCCGGTCGTCCACGCTTACGCTGCCAAGGCCCCGCATGTCAAGTGCGGCGCTAACCTGCTGGTCGGCTGCGCACCCAACGTTGCCCACGTGCCATGCGTCCCAGCTCACCACGGAGGACACGGTGGATACGCCGCACCCGCTCACCACGCCGCCCCGGCCCACCATGCCTACGCCGCCCCTGCCCACGGATACGCCCCAGCCCACGGCTACCGTTCCTTCTCCGAGGCTGACCAGGCATCCGCCTTCGATCTGGAGGACTAAGCGGCGACCCGATCACCCCGAAACGGACCAACCGGATGGATGGATAAACAAATACGGATAAATTGGAACATGGAACGGCTCGAAGGACCAACAAAACCGGCCGCTGAAGCGAAGGGGAAGCAGAGCTGTCAGCTGGCCACAGAACTGACCTCCGAAACGGCTGCCAACGTGGGGCGGCTCCTAGCCTAGTATCTTGTGCACTGTTTGATTTGCAATTTGATTTGAGGAAAATAGAATTCATTACTATTAACGAAACCAAGCTATGCGGTGTTTGTTGAACATTGGGGTGATAGTGGGGTGGGCCAACAGAAAACATCCGAAACAAAGCGAAAGAAAAAGCAAATGGTACAAAATGGTGATAATTGAATTTGAACAGCTAAATCGATCATTCAGTAAACAAACTTTGGGACGGTGGGGAAAAAAGGAAAACTGTTCCATTTTTTGCTTCAACAAATGTTAAGCGGAAGTAACAAATTCAAACAGAACGAAAATTAATTTGATCTGGAACAATTTGCAGACTTTGAAATTTTGCTTTGTAAGTACACAAATCAATGATCATACTTGGTCGTTTTGTTTCCTTTTTAAATCAGAAAAAAAACTTTAACTGATAACACTTTACATAGTTTTCTATTGAGCCACTTTTCCTGTTGCCATCCAGCTGTAACACACCCCAAAGACAGCAAGTGGTTTGGGGGGCTACGAATTTAATTAAAATTAAATGTTTGCTTTTGATCACGATCTTCGACAGTGTCGAATTTTTCGGTGTAAAATCAGAGCCCACAGACCCTCCTCATCATCCTCTCCCGAAAACCCAGATCAACGGGAAAACGTTCGAACCGGTATCGGGAACAGTGGCGATTGGCATGGCATACGTTTAATCGAAAAACTTTTGCCCGCCCGAACGGTTCGCCATTTTTAGCCCAGCATGAGCCCATCAGGAGCATCAGTGTTATGGAGCTGTTGAAATGTGTTATGTATGGGTGTGTGTATATGTTGCACAGTTTCGTGGTCCATTTTCTTTTTTTCTCTCGCCTTCGTGTTTGGTGTTTCAGGCAGCAAGGAAAAAAGAACTTTTCTCCTTCATACCCGAGTACGTCAAGCGGATGGTTGCTGCATAATGAAAACTGGCCGCGCTTGGTTGCGGGTCGTTAGCTTCACGGTTTTACCAAGGGGTTTATGATACGAACGAAACGAGACTTTGGCGCTTGGTGATGTGAACTTTGGTTCAAAGAGCTGTCGCAAAACTGTTCAATGGGGTCCAGTTTTCGTCGATTGCCCATTCAATTAGCTGGATTGTGTGTAAAGATGAACGGGTCAGGAAAGTTTGTTCCTAAAGCTGTGAGAGCAATTTAACGTTTATTAGGACCATCAAAAACCGATCGAGAACTTATGATATAAAATATTTGAATAAATTATTCCACAAATTAATAAGTCCACAAATCAACCTATTTTAAATTTAAATGAAACAAACTAGGTTAAAAAGGGTTTGTCAAAGACAAAGAACGCTATTTTTAATTTTGATTTTTGAACGCCAGAGTTTTTGATTAACTTTTCATATCTGGAATAAGATGAACTCTATGGATTTTTTCCTGAATATTTACATTAGATCCTTTAAAAGTAAATCCAAGGTTGTCTTAAGCTTCAAATTAAATGGTCTCATATTACATTCCCTATCAACGCCATTACTATCAGTTGCTTCTCTTTCTTTAGCCAACATAAAATTGATGTCTCCTGTAGATATTTATCTAGAAATCCTTTATATGTTTGCCGAGTCCGTATGATTGGCGATGAAGCGCTTCTAAGCGATAGTCATTACGATAGGATAATTTTGTCTCTCGCTTAAGTGGTTAGTTTTGTATAACAATGTCCATTTTTACCTGTGTATTCATCACCGTTTAGAGGGACTATTTCATCGCCTTTCCTCAAAAGTCTCTGCTGCATTATTCAACGTCGCAGAGACAACGATTCGGCAACATAGTTGAGTGGCTGGGATTGTTTTTGCCCTTATAGGCAATTTTGTCTACATCCATAAGATAGAAAATTTTGGAATGATGCAATCGGCCATTGCTAGTGATCAGAATGTGCCCCCTCTATCTATTACTCGTACACTCAGGGATAAATATTGAATGGCTTCATTTAAAATTTTGAAAAAAATTGCCATATTATATTTTTAAAAGCTCTCTATTTCTATTAATATCATGAAGTCCATTCTCGACTTGTCATCAGTATCTAGTACAGCCTCAAGAAGAAATCGTTTTATGATTTCTTCAGGCTAGAAAATAAACTTCAGTTTGCTGTTGAAAATGCTTGTTGATTAGACCTTCCCCATGTTCTTCAAATAAGCTGACAGTTGTATAATGAATTTATAAGCTTATCCTTAGCACGAAATTACTCAACCACCGTTCCAAACCTTCCTTGATGCAGTTCTTCAGTGGTTTACAGCACTTGAAGCTTTAGCTGCAACCCCCGAGTGCATTACGAACGCCCATTCCAGCAATTCCGGGAAGAAAACAAAACATCTACTTTCAATTTAGTGCCTCGTTCATCAAAACCATTGTGTCCAATCGAAGAGACACATCTGTCGACGAGCGCTACAACAATCGACGAGCTGTTTTACAACGCCGGATAATAAATCCACAGCAGACAGTCGGCATGACGACAGCCATCCCGCCCACGGAAATAATTCATTTTAAAAAACAAATTTATTTAAGCGATTCCTTTTCGCTTTCCTATCCGCGTGTGCCGGTGACATCCGATTGCACGAATCGGAGAAACAAATAGACAAGATAGTTTGCAGTTCGAAAAGGAAGGAAAAACTACACTCCAATCCTCAATCAGGCCACAACTGATCCACAACACAGAAGACGAAAAGAAAGAAAAAAATGGCGGTATGTTTATTTTATGCTGAGAGCTTTCCTCGTTTTACTCTTTCTGTCTTGTTCACTCTCGTTCCATTCGTGGTGTGTTTATTTTCCCGAGACCAATTGGGTGGCTAGCATTTCGTGGCGGGGGAATTTTCTTCTACCATACCATTTCCGACCAGTCCATTTTGCTGGGGATTGTGTGTTGTTCCTGCAATCTCTCGCTCAGTAGCGCCCTGGCCACTTCTAGTGCATCTTTCACTGCAGCCGTCGGCGAGTTTGCTGCTTCTCAAGCATTGCAGCTTAAACAGTGAGCTTTGGAATTTTCACAGAGTGAAGCAGCAGCTGTGTTTTCTTAGCGAGATTTCATCGTTTTCAAGATGCCAAGCCAAGATGTGCCTCGCGACGATAAACACTGACGTGAAAACTGCTGCACTGGAGGTTGTGTTTAGTTTTTCGTTCCTTTTCAATAATTCCATTTCTTTTAAACGATTTCATTTACACAGAACAACACGAGGCCAAGTGTTTGCTTAGAGAAATTGTTATCTGACGATAGCAACCCTTTGTGTAGGACGACTTACCGAAGTACTTACCATCTGCTTGGTTCGGTGTAAGGACCTTATCACTTAGGCGGTGGAAGGACTTTTCCATTTCGATTTCATTGCTCACGTGCGCCAGCCAGATTCCTGCAACAAGAAGCAACAAGAAGTAACACATTAAAAATACACTCACATCGGACGAGCATGAATGCTCATTGGTGTTATTGTTAGCGAGGCCTTTGGTTATGGAGAATCCATTACCTGGGCACCCACTTCTTTGCAAAGTGCCGCAGAAATTTATATATATTTCATTAATTAGCATGCTAGGCTTGTTTGCATAAAGAAACGAAAGGGAAAACGACCCGCACATTGATTGCCTGCACACGGTGGTGGCGCACGTACTCGCTCGCTCGGAATAAACAGCGTTGGAAAACGCTTTTCCTGGTACGCTGCAGGGCTTTGGATGCTTAGAAAAATCGAGTCGAGTGAAAGCAGGCGAATAAAAAAATTTCCAATTATCATACCGAGTAGAAGGAAAACCCCAGTATCGCCCTCACTCGGTTTGTCAGGTGAAAAACCATTTCCTCGAAGATGGAAGGTGCACCTTCCAGCTATGGTCTGTTTTGCTGGTTGGGAATGGTGCCGCACTGCTTATTTTGCATCGTAAGATGGATGGCAGGATGAATGATTTAGTCATGTTTCATTTTTCATCCCACTCTGACTCATCCCCAGTCGTGGGAAGGAACCGCTTTTTTACAGTGGAAAGGATCGTTTAATTTTTTTCCTTCTCTTTTGCGTCAAACGAAATGCCCTCTGCTTTCCACACTGGTTTTTCTTCCCTCCCACTCACACACACACAAGTAATGATATGAAAATTATGATAAACTCTCCCACCTTTCTTCTTCACCGTGGGTTATAGCCTGGGCGAGATGTTATAAGCAGCCGATCATTAAATTCACATTTTCCCGCACCGTTTATTCGTGTTTTTCTTCGCCCACCGACACGGCTGCTGCTTCTTCGGGTGGATGCGGCTCTCAACCAATGGCGAAACTTAACCTCAATTATGCTACCGAGTTGTTGAAATATTAACGAAGACTACTAACGAGCCAACCAGGGAGCGGGGGGTGCTGCGTGCCGTGGTGGTGGTGGATGTGGTCATGCCCGGAGTGGTTTCGGTGGCAAACCCCACAAAGGTTATAATGTGTTTAATTTTAGCATGGGTACTTGTTTTAAGATTTTCAATTAAACGTTTGTGTTTCGGGGTGGGTTTGAGGGTTGCGAGCGAGATATTATATTATTTGTTTTTATGAGCTACAACGTTAACGCTCTTTATGCTCCTGTCAATGTGGTGTTGTTGGGGGGAAAATGTGTGTTGTTCGTTTTGTAAGTCAACGACAGAATTAAATGATCTTAGAGGGTAGTACGTTGAGCTACTCTATCTCGTGGATACTTTTTTAAATTTTTAAGTTTAAATGGATTAAAGGTTTCAAACTTTAGAGAAAATATAATTAAGGTGTAGTCAAGAGGACATTTCCTTTCTAGTCCTTTTTTTAGCCAAAATAAAGCATTAATGCTCAGCATTCATAATTTTCTAAGGAAATTGTTTATTAAGATTCCTCATTCAAAACCATTTTGCTATCAATTTTAAATTTTAACTTTTATGGCAATAAACAGTCGAACACCTGTTTAAATTCTAAATGGCGAGTTACATACGTATGATCGGTTAAATTTAGGATTACGATAGAAGTGTTCCGAGAGCCAATGCGATAACGGTGACGCTTTTTACACGGATGGCCCAGGGTTCAAATCCTATCCAGATAAGCTCATGGGCTAAAATCAAATAAAAATTGGCAGACTTTGGAGACTTTTCGAGGGTGTCAGACAAGGAAGAAAAAGAATTACGAATTTGATATCCAGGAGTACGGATGCATTAGAGCAAAAGAAGGTGAATATCCTTGACAAGATGGACATTGTTATTTCAAGCTCACAATCCATACCTTAGCCAATGTCACCTTTACCAACAATGAGTTAATCAAGGACTAAGCACAAATTTTCTTTGGTCGTTTGAATGACTTAGATCGAAGAGACTTCAATCTGAGTTCAGCAGCTTCCAAGAGAGTTTTATAGGCAAATTTTAAGCAGGAGATCTTAACCAATCATTATGTACCCTGTACAGAACAACATTTGAAAATCAAGGATTAAAAAAAACAAAAAAGTGCTGCAGGATGAATGATTTGATAAAAAAAATCATTGAGTTGTCCGAATGAACATGATGATATGATTTTTAGCTAATATTTTTATCCCTATCCTATTTTATAGAGGGACATAGCAGCTGTAAAGTTAATCTTATCATGTCGATAACCGTTCAAGAGTAAAACCTTCTAACAAAGCATCTCATTAAGCTCTTCAACATCTCTTTCTTTTAGGTGAAGTTCATCACCACTCCAAAACCATTCAACCGTATGTTCCGCATCAACGGAAGATAAAACCTTTCTCAAGCTCTGTTATGATACAGCTGCACGCAACACCGGTTTCGAAACACTTCACCATAAGAAGCTTTCCCATATGGTTATCAAAAACCAATTGCCATTTGGCACGGCCGCGCCCTCATCCTCGTCAGCCCATGTTTTTGGCTTTGTGCGTTTGCTAAGCAACCACAGTCTGCAATCAGTTCGCATCACACACTGCAGCAAAACAGCATAAAGCCTTGTTTGATCAGCTTATACCCCCACACACGCATACCGACACCGCACAGCAATCTGTCGCGATGATGAATTATTCACCCCCAGGTGACATGATCAACCTTCTCCGGTACTTCTCCGAAGCAGATGTTGCATTAGCGCCATGCTTGTAGCAATGCTAGGTTCTTCTGTTCTTGGCTCAAAAATCACGTCCCAAGTGCAGCTTAGTTCGTAGAGCGAGAGAGTTCTGTTTCGCCTCAGCTCAGATTCATCACCTCAGGAACCGGATGCATGGAAAAGGAAAGTGGGTTCCCATTATTTTCTCTCTCTCTCTCTCTCGCTAAAGAAACGCAACTTAAACATCCTCAGGCTGTTCGGTTGATGATCCTTGTAAATCATGTTTATTCAGCAGCGAGTTCTGATGCCAACGATGGGTTGGCCAACGGTTTTTGGCTGTTTATGATGGCGGTTTATGATGATGCTGCTGCCAGCAGCAGATTACCACCGACCCTGGATTTTTGGTACACTCTCTGACAACCCCTCGAGTTACGAGTTTCCCGGAGAAAAAAGGGCCCAGGAAAATCACAGAATCGAATCCCCAAACAAGACAGGAGGAGTGAGTGAGTGGAGTTCTTACCATCGATACCGTGTGCTTTAAGAAGAAAAGAATAGAAAAGAAAGGAAACCAAATTATCTTCCGATCCGGTAGCTTTCCTCCCTATGCTTTCGTCCCCAATACATCACCGTGTGGAAGTTCTTAGCGGGAGGAAAAAAGAGCCGGGAACTCCACATCCCAAATGAGCCGATATTTATGCATGAGCACATCACACAAACAGACCCGAGCAGTCACACACACTAACACGCAGGGATCCATATTTTTATGAATTGTATTTACATATTTCACAGCTTTTCCCGAGAAGAAAAAGGGCAGCAGTAGAATACAGAGATGCTAGATTTTTCTTTCTTTGCAGGGAAGGGAAAAACCAGCCCCAAATTGGATACATCTCACCGAAAACTGGGACGGATTGGGTTTTGAGCGAAGGGGTGGGGGGGGGGAGGCATAAAGTTTATGAGTTTGCACAAACGAAGCCACCCTACGGAGTGTGGTTTATGTGTGCCAGTGTGGTTCTTCCGTGTCCCACCAATCTTTTCCCTGCCCCGTTTGTGTGAAGTTCAACCCAATTTTCGAATTCTTTTGTCCCTTC
The DNA here is from genome assembly GCF_013141755.1 of Anopheles stephensi. Taxonomy (NCBI): domain Eukaryota; kingdom Metazoa; phylum Arthropoda; class Insecta; order Diptera; family Culicidae; genus Anopheles; species Anopheles stephensi. The sequence goes on along the minus strand of NC_050203.1, from coordinate 67,687,855 downwards.
CGTTCGACCTAAGAGGGGAACGGGAAGAGGGAACGACCCAAAGACCTTTTTTTGATATTACCGGGGAACTGAAACGATTGGGCAGGCTGGATGTCTTCAGCATTGTGTGCGATCGTTTTTTATCACCTCATAAGATGGAATGCTGCATGAAGAAGCATTTGAAGCATTCTGGTGCAGTGTCTTCATGCCTTGAGCTGGACGGAAATGAGTGTGGCGCTGTTCGTCTTTAGACTAATCAATGGTGGAAAGTAGTTTGCATATCTTGCTGTCCTGCTTTAACCTTTTTTTAAATGGGGGAAAAATTCTTTCGCTTTCATTTTCCCGCTGAACCGTGCCACCGCTCATAAAAGCCTCATAAAAAAGTGGCAAATTTTCATCCATAAAAATCGCATGTCTGCATAGTAAAGACACAAACAAAAAAGAAAATAGCGAGGAGACAAAACCGTGGGCAAAAAAAAGGACAATTTTACTGCTTTTCCACAGCGCTATTAAATCGCTCTTTACCGATCGCTTACAACGCTCGTTTTGCTGTCAGATTCAATTTTCAACAGGCCCTCCATGTAGCGAGCGCGAGACCAGACAGGGATTGGGAACAGAATATGGGGTGCCCGATAGTTCACAGCCAGGAGCCAGGATTGATTCTCCCTGGTTCCCCGTTTTTTTTTGCTCCACCCCGCTTAAAGCCATAGCCCAGCCAGGAGATAGAGAGTGAAAGTGATGAAAAAGGCATAAACCAAATCAAGCGCGATACACAAAACGGGCAAGCGATGAAGGACACCGACTGACGTGGGGACAACGAGCGTGAAGACGACCGCTTTTGCCCCGATTCCTGAGGCACGCGAGGGTTGAATGTGTCATAAAACTAACACCAATAAAAATTCAATCAAATTTCGATGGGTTTTCGATCGTCTCGAATGATTTCATCTCGAGTTCGGCTCGAGTTGATCGATGCCGTGTTTTCGGTGGCTCGGGTGGTATGGCGATGGCGTCGAGGAGATTGAGAGAGTGTTTCCAAGCCGTTTGGCCCGAGTATTTTTTTTACGTCAGCCTTCAGAGAATGGTTTGAACGTTTTGCGTATGCTATTTTGTAGCGAGCGTTGACTCGTGATTGTGAGAAGCATTTGGAAATGGTCTTGTGTGTGTGTTTAGGGTTTCTTTTATGGCTGGTTCGCAAAAAATGAGCAAAAATGCAAGAAATCGTGACAAATGAGGGTGAACATTTTTAGAATAATACATAAAATCCTCAAATGAACGCATTTGTTTGGTGAATGAGTCTTAGGAAAAATTTTAGTAGACATTTTTCCTAAAATTTTCATAACAAATTGGCTACGCTTGTTCCATTTTCGACTTTCGTTCGTAAATTTTTTTTTTAACAAAAAATGGTTAATTGGTCCCTTATTGGAAGCTTTGTTTTAAGCAATAGTTCAACAGCTTTAAATGATTGTAGCGAAATTGTGGAGAATTTGCTCAGGACTTGGGCCTGCTTTTAATTTAATCATTCAATCATTTAAACTTTGGAATAAGGTGAAAGTGCCTTTCAAGTGGTCAAGGCTCAAGACTAAGAGCGCAGCAACACTTCTTCTTTTTTTCTGGCTTCAACAATTTAATGGAGTGTCTTAATGATTTCAAGTTAAATTAACGATAACATGGACAGCTGAGAGAATAGGGATTACTAACTCTAATAGCTACGCGAATTATGGGTAAATACGACGCTTTTGATAAATTGCGTATGATCCTTTTCTGAACTAAACCATTGCAATTATTTTATCCATTACTGAATTTAGTATGACTTCCTTCTATGGCATTGATGGATTAAAGTAGAGAAAAACCCATAGCTTTATTTGGATTTATTTGACATCAAAATTCAAATTCATCGGTAATCATTATACTAAAGAATATAACCCTGCATGGACGCATGGAACAATCTGGTATCTTGGTAAGTGATTAATGATTTATAACCCATAAATGAAGCTTGGTTTAATAGGACTGTCAAAAATTTTATCATAACAAACATTTATTGGTTACATTTCAAATTATTTGTACAATCATGTCAAACTATTGATCTTTTTCAACAAAATGTGTCCAACTCTTCAAGCATCCATCCCATCAGCAAATCTCATGAAGCGCGCCGTACACATCAACTTTCAATTAATTAGAGGCCAATTTCGTCTGATATTTATCTCTCATCCTTTTGCTCATTTCCACAAGCTCGTGGCTCGTTTGCAGCAGACTACAATCGATGAAATGCGAAACTTTCCAACATCCACATTTCCAGCCGAATGAATTATCGGGTTCCATCAATTTCCGCCCGATTCCACAGTCCGATAACCGCCACCAAACATCGGAACCGATCCGGACCAAACTTCTTAATCTTGCGTGCTTAAGCAATGTGCTGACGGGGCGCATCGAACACCGGCTGCTGCTGTTTTGGGGAAATAATTTCAACCGTACCGGTCGGGAGGAAATGGTTTATAAAATCGCTTCATCGGGAACTTATTCCCAGCTCCCGGCACGCATGAGCGAAGTTAAAACGAGCCCGGGAAGTGCGAGGAAAACAACAACTACAGGACGAAAAAAAGTCGCCGCTCAGCAAGATACAGAAAACACATCAGGATAAATTAGGCTCATCTCGATCTTTGACCGTTTTTCCACTTGCGGGCCTGAAGTGGGCACGACGGCAAAATTGCGCCATTGCCGCAAAGGTTTTCGGGGGAGCCGAAATCGAACCCGGGCGCCGAACTTTTGCTAAGCCTTCGCAAAACATGTTGGCAGAAATTAATTTCAACCCACTTCACATTTTACTGCCGCCAATATGTTGCGGATTATGGGCCCGGCTCGCCTCTGCCAGGGGCAGCCTCTGTCCACCGATCGTGGGACAGGATCCTTCCAATCATCAAACCACTTTTCCCCGGGTCATGGGAAATTCGAAGGAAATTTGATGCGTATCGAAGCGACGTTCGGTGATGATGCTTCAGGGTGAGTTGGAGTAGGCATCAGAAAACTTTCCCGGCCACATTTCCAACCCAAAAGAGCAGAAACGGAACGGAGTTTGACGAGTTGCCGAGCTGATGGGAGCCAAAACTTATAACCGGGAAGAAACTGGGTGGCGTCGTTGCGGCTTCCAGCATCAGCTCAAGTGGGTGTACTGACAAATGAGATCCATTCCGAAGTCGGACAGGCAAACGAGGGGGGGACTCAACTTCAACGTTGCCTCCATGGTGGGCGGGCAAAACACGACGGAAACTACCCTCATTAGCCGGAGCCGGGAAAAACGGAAATTGTGAAGCTACGATTGTTAAGCGATACTATCAAACTAATGGCAACCACCGTTAACCTCTCACGCTCTGGCCCTCGTTCTCTGCCCCGGTGCGTCCTAAGACCCCCTGCGCCCGGACTCCCCGAAGTCCGTTTGAGGGGATGAGTTTTTGCCAAGAGTCAAGGAACGGTGATAGATTTCTTTCGCGCCTTCCGGGTTCGATAAGGAATGAAGTTTTTCGGGAAGCAAACAAAAAACAAGAAATAGGGAGCAAGAAATCACAAGTGGCAATCAAAAGCCGGGACCGATAAGAGATGTTGGGTTTGAGTGGGAGGGAGAGAAAGAAGGAGAGAACGAGAAAGGATAGTTAAGTGGGCTTGTTTTGACATAATGCAGCCTCAGCAGGTTATAGGAAACAATAAAACATGGCAACACGATGACAATACGTTTGGAGGATGGCCTTAATTGCAGGGTTTGCTGGGTTATGTTATTTTTTACGATCGTTTTTAGGGTGTTTTGTTGAGTGAATCTTGTGTTTCATCTTATGCGCAAATTTCCTAAGGTTAATTTTTATTCAATTCTGTTTATTTCTTATTATTTAAAAAAAATGCTATCTTTTAATAGTTTTAAACATGAAAGTTTTGTCTTCTTTTTCTTACTGCTTCCGTTCTGATTCTCATTCTTGATAATCTTATTGCTTTGAATTTTTGACTATGCTTGTATCTTCTATTACTCATGTAGATTTTTTTAGATTCTCATCTTCAGTGTGCTACTATTTGATTCCTTTTGATTATCTTTGTCGCATCTTTTCTTTTATTCGCTTGTGTTTAAACCAATTTAGTTTTTATCAGTTCTATTGTTTTTAATTTTATAGCGCAATCTAATTTACTTTTTCCATATTCTAGTTTTCTCCGTTCCATCTCTTTGGCCACTATGTTTTATTCCTTCGGCATTTGTTACTCTTTTCATTTGCTGCTCTTCGTTCTTTGTTATATATTTTGCAACTTTTGCTCATATCATTATTTTAATTTTATTTCTTTTTCTCTTTTCTTTCTTTTTTTTCTAACCGGTATTCAAATAAATTGTATCATCTCATGATTCTGCTCAATATGTTTCCTTCCTTAGGTTTTAAGTTTGTTTTCTCATGAAACGATTTGACTTTGTAATCCTCATGAAACTTTTTAATTTATTTGCTTATGTTTTCGCTTTGATTCCTATAGCGCATTGTCCTTTTTTGCGATTCTTTTACGTCTTAAGATCTTTACTTCAGTGTTTGTCAGTTCAACGGTTTACTCATTTTTTCCTATTTTTTATGGAATTGAACTATTCTAATTTTCATAGTTTTAACAGTTTGCTTAAGTAGTACCCTGTATAAAGATTTCTATGATAAATTAATTTTTATTACTTCTTGGATGATCTTGCATGCTGTGTGACTGTTTCTGTAATATTCAATTCCCATTCAAAAATCCTTTCAGAATTTAAAATTTCTCTTTTATTTATAAGTTATTATTTCTCTTTTTCTTATAAATAATAATCCATTGTAGATAGCAAAAATTCTCATGAACAAAAAAGAAATCATTTGTTGCTGAAGAGCTAACCCAACAAATGAATTTAGAAACCCTGCGGGCATTAAATCTTTCCCTGTTTACAAACAATACCAAGGGAACAGGAACCATTCGCTACATTTCTCCACGCACACATACACATACGACCAATCATTAAATGGGTCATCCTTCTTATTTGCACTATCTTCACACCCATCCCGGCAACCATAATTCAGTGCTAAATATAATAAGCGCAAAGTTTTCCAGCCACCCCCTGCCGAAGCCGGATTTCCGGATGTCAAACGAGGTCACCCCTTCGGTCGTTTCCCAAGAAAGCGAACGAAACACAAAACAAATCGATGAGCTCTTGCGTTTGATTTGATGCCCTATCGGCCAAAAGCGGGTCGACGAAACTTACTGCTTTACGATTTGTATTTTTACAAGCATTTCTGTTCTGAGTGTTTTTTTCTCTTGCTTTCTTTCGCTGTCTGATTATCTCCAGATCGCTTTTCTTCGAATTCTTTACGAGGGGGAAAAGTTTTCTGACTGGGTTTTCCCTCTTCTTTTTGTCATAATTTTTAGTTCCTCGTTCGGTGTTTTTCCTCGTTCTCCGATACGATTGTTTCTGGGGTTGTTTGATAATACGTTTTTGTGTTGTTTTTCTTGTCGTTCGCTAGCTTTCGGTGGCATTTCGATGGGGTTCGATTTTCCCAACTGCGCTTGTTTGTTTTCTTATCGTAGAAGGAGTTTTTGCGTTCGTTAGGGTTTTTTTTCCTGTGCTTTCGCTTTGCCATTTGTCTCCAACACGCCACTGATAAGACGTTCGGTGAGATGAAGTTCCATTTACTGGCTCACTTTGCGGCATCCTGCTTTCCGTTGGTTTCAGTTTTCTATACTCGCTCCCAACCGGTATATCGCGTTTTTCATCACCTTGCTGAGTGTGAGTTTTTTTCTCGTTTACTAATCTTTTCTATACTACAAAGCCTCGGCATTGTCATGGCGTCTCGATATCGTGTTTCAAGCACCGTGATATCATCTCAAAAGTGAGTGGGCCAACAACAAAAAAACACACGCCACACAGCCTTTCAATCTCATTTTGGTATCAAAAAACATTCTTGAAAGAACCTCCCCTTGGTCGTGCCGCTAGGCGCTGTGGTGTGGAAATTTTCCCGAAGCACACATTTATTCAATTGGTATGGCATTAATTTAAAGATAGCGCTTCACGAGGATCACGGAATCCCGCTCCGATTCAACCGGTTTCACCGCACGTCTGGGTGGTTTTTGATGTTGGCGCCAGCACTCGCTTTTGCCGGGTACCCCTTTGTTCTTGTCGTGTTTTTCGATTTTCCACCGGCTGATGGAAAGTTTGTTTGCACTCGCGAAAAGTTGTTTGGGGAGTGTGAGTGTGGTAAAAAGTCAAAGCATCACGTGATTTTGCCAAACGCAAAGCCACCGACGCCTCCATTGCGTTACGAGAGTAAATCCAACGCGAACGTTCTAGGATTACCCGGGCGATCGATTGATCTCGGCTGTCAACTGTTTACCGTCGAGGGAAATTGGAATGCGATGGAAACAATTGAAGTGAAATTTGGTTTCTGCATGAGCGAATCGTATTAGTGTGGGTTGTGTGGAGCATGGTTTGAACGGTTGCGGGAATAGCTCATGCTCGTGGATTGATTGTGAATAGTTACAAAGACCGGGCTATAGGATTGCTTCCATAATACAAAACGGAAGATTGAGCTAAATTTATGTTTGTTTCTGCTTGACTTTTTTTAAGCTAACTGTAAGCATAAAATAGCAAATATTGAGCTATTTAATTTTCAAAATTTAAACCCTGTTCAAACAAATCATCGGCCGTTCTTGGGCTCTTTTGCTTTGTTAAATAAAACTAAAATGTTACAACACCTAATTTATTGAAAAATGTTTGAAAACCCATAGAAACCAAGCTGTAAAAGCAAACCGTAAGGTGTCGTAGGATTTTCTATTTCAAAGTAGGCAAAGACTCTAGAAGGTTAAGTAATTACAAGATTGTATCATTCATTTATCCCTTGCATTTATTTATTTAAATTTATCTGTTAAATAGTTGACCTAAAGTTAAATTCTCTGAAATATTTCAATAACGAAATGGTATCCAAAACAGCCAAAAAACCACAAACTCAACTACCTTCTACTTTCCGTAAAAGTCCGGGGCTTATCGCTACAATTCGTGTAGGCTGTTGACTTAATTGACTTAAATGAGCAAATAAACAGCAAAAAAAAATTCGCCAAGCTTCAAAACGATTCATAATTTTCTGTCCGCTGCACATTCCGTGCAAAGTACTGATTCAAATTTACCGAACCCCACTTTTGAGCGTCCCGAAACGATGACCATCGATACCGGGTCATAAATATCGAATGGTGAATCAATTTACACTCCGCGTTGCCAAAAACCAAAGACTCTGGCGCGCCCATCCCCCGCAAAAGTGCAAGTGTTTGCAGACGAAGCGAAACGAATGCGTATGGCACAATCATAATCACCTCCTTCCCCCCGGTCATAAAGTGGTCAATGTACGGCGGGCCGTTTTTTCGTGACAACTACCCATAAATGCTTGATTGATGATAGGAGTTTGCGAGTTGCCTTCAAAAAAACACATGCGTGGCATGCGTATTGGAAATCGAAATGTTTTGAATTTGGCGGTGCCCGTCCTGATGGCTGTTGTTGTTGTCGTCTTCAGCGCGAGTTGCTAAATCGGTGTTAAGTCGAAGCATTTTCCCTCCACCACAAGCGTAAGCCCCAAGGGGTTGGTTTTTGTATGAAAAACGCAGACAAAAAATATCCAAAAACTCGCCAAAAAAAGGAATCGATTCGTTGAAAATCACAATCAATTAAACGTCGCTCGATGGAAGCCCGATTAAACGTCATGCGTAGGCGTTTTGCTGGTGGCGAAAATCGGCCTATAAATAGTGACGCCACGTTTCGAACACCACATCAAGTAGTATTCCGCATCCGGTTAGGCCGCCCGGTAGTAGTCAGCTTGAGAAAACAACTCAATAACCCACCCTCCGTGTCCGTGATCATGCAGTCCATCGCAGTCGTCCTGCTGTCCGTGTGTGTGCTCGGCTGTATGGCCCAGTACGGTGGTTATGCACCGCACCCGAAACCAGCACCGAAACCTGCCCCGGTCTACCATCACGCCCCGGCCCACCCGATGCATCACGGTGGCGGTTATCATGGCGGCAAGGGAGGCCATGTGCCGTGTGGCGCGAACCTGCTCGTGTCCTGCTCGCCTCACGTAGCGCACGTGCCCTGTGTGCCAGCCCACGGCCATGGTGAACATCAGTACGGTGGCCACCAGCACGGAGGATACCGAGCGTTCGATCAGGCCGAAACGGAAGCTGACGAATGAGTTGCTGCGAGCTGAAGGAAGCGACCCAGTCTGCGGAATGCTGCGATGCAGCTGATGTTTTGATGTGTGCGTGAGTGTGTGATAATAAAATGCTGAACGTTAGAGAGCGCATCCGTCCCTTTGCAAACTGTTTGTTGGGTTGTGTTCTCGTGGCTCGAGTCGTCCGAAAAACTGCATCGTTTTGCTGAGGTTTTCACCGAGAGTTTGAAGCTGGTACTGCAACAGCTGGCAGATGATTCAAGCAGCTTGGTTCTTTCAGAACTTTGGGGAAAAAAGCATTGATTGTCTGGACTAAATGGGATTCTGCCCAAAAATGACTGTGTCAGCAGTTTTTTCTTTCTCTCGCTCTCTCTCTCTCTCTCTCTCTCTCTCTCTCTCTTTGCTTGATGAATCCGGATCCGGAACAGAACCGTCTCATTGGTGTGGTGTGGAACACAATCCAACGGCCACCGATCAATATGCGGCCAATAATTAATTCCTCATCCGGTGTCAGTCGGCTCTCCAGCTCCAACGGGCATATGGAACCTTTCAACACGTTGCCCACCGTGCACAAGCTCACGGTGTTCCTGCTCCTCCGGCTCGCTTCTCCATTCATTTCTAGGGCATGAATAATGCAACAGCACACGCACACACACATTCATTCCTATCCAGCAAAAACAAAAACAAAAAAAGCAGGTCTCTGGCCGCTGCCGGTAATGGGATATTGTCACTGATTTCATAATTAGTTCAGTGTTCCATGCAACACCACCCCTTCCCAGAGCCTTCCGTATGCCGCCACCCGTCAGACAGACACTGGACAGGTTCCCGAATAATGCCATTATGAAGTTTTTCCCGTTAATGAGAAACGAGACACGGAAATAAGACTCATAATAACTTGCGAACCTCCGAGACACACGCACACGCACAGAGGCACACTCAGAGTCCACACTTAATAATGCAATCGTTCGGCTGCATGAATGTGAGGATTGCATTTTTATGCTACGTTTTTCCCCCATTTTTTGGGATGAATAAAAGTTAACAAACACACCAATCAGGTATGAATGATGATGATGCTGATGAAAGCTTTTATTTGAGCAGCGTATTTTGTCAGCTGATTAATTTGCAAACCACGGTGCGGGCGATGGTCAAGGATCATGTTGTGGTTTATCTTCACAGTATTGAGTTTTTTTCCTTGTGTTGGAGTCAGTGGAATTTATTTCGGTGATATCCCGACACGGGAACCTTTAATTGAGATCCGAAAAGTTTCATTTCTTTTCTTTTCTGTGGCGTTGGACCAACTCATCAAATCAATTTGTCTTTCAATATCTGTGGGACTTACTTCTTGCTTTAAACTAATGGAGTATTTTTAATACTTACTTGTGTCGAACGGGGATGACTATTTGCTAGGTTATGCTTCGAATGCTGTGGAAATCTGAAATTAAAAGAAAATAACATCGAATTCATTTATAAATGCACCTCTTGGTTTTTTAATTTAATTTTGTACAATTTAACCGTTCGTGTCTCTATAACCGAGGTAGGATTAAATTTGCATTCCCTCGAAGTGTATTCTATTCAACAAAGTTTATCAGCGGTAATCAATTGAAGAGTTGGACGAATTTAATTGATTGTATCACTGTTCTGAATTTTAAAGAGAACAGCATTTTCATATAAATAAAGCCATCGTTTAATATAATCTCTCAAAAAATATTCAAGCCAAAGCGACGAAACTGATACCGCAGTTATTTTTTAATTTTAATAAAATTACAGATAAGGAATTAGTTGATACCATATCATTTCCATCTGTCTCAAAAATGATTTGAATAGCTCGTGATCGCTCGTCAGATACCTGTTTTGCAAACCTTGATGTCACTTTCAAATAGTTCTCGATTGATTCTCCTTTCTCCATAAATTCTGCATCATACAGTAAGTAGCTTTGACAGCGATTGGGATGAGTTTTCGAAGATCATATAATTTCCTCAAAAGCGACCATTTTCCTCAAAATTTAAAATTAAACCTTAAAACATGGTTAAATCTGTCCATCAATGAGCAAGGTATGAATTTTTACTTCAATTTTATTATCTCTGTAGCATATTTGTTTTTCAGTCGATTCAGAGACCGATTCTGATCCATCCAAATTCCTTTTATGCTCATTGGTAAAATAAACATCAAACGACTTTCATTTTGCTGGACTTTAATCTTGTCTCACCATTGCATAAGAAGTTTGTTTTAATTGTTTTTGCAACTGAGCAAAATACGAAATAAAAAAAATCTATTTAAATATCCACCACACTATTCAACACAATTTTATTCTTCGCTAAAGACACAATGAAACATAAGTTAAAGTAAACAGCAGCTCAAACGCATCTACATCAGCACATTCCCACCCGGTCACTTACGCCGACACTCAAGCGCTGCCCGTAACTGACGGTGATATTTGAGCCAATAAAGACATGTTAATGCTGATGAAGGACAGTTTTTTTTTCTTACATCGCCAGCCGCGTCCGGCACACTTCACAGCAACAGTTGCAAATCAAGTCTGCTCGATCGTGGAAGTGTAATGACATCGTTTCTGTGAGTGTGTGCAAAAATTTATTGTGGTGACAAGATACAAAAGAGTTAAAGCAAAAGTAAAGGTGAAACATTAGCGTACGCGTAGCACATTTGTACCATAATGGATTTGTCTTGTTGTGTGCTTTTTGTGCTTTAATTATTCACGGACAGAAATGCTTAACTACACACATACAGACAGTGGTAGAGAAGGTCTTTTTTGTTGTTGCTTTGGTTAAACTTTGAGTGCGAAAGCTGTTGAATGCATGCTGAGAGTGGACCTGTCATCACACAGGCTGGTGTCCACCCCCAAACAGGAGGCATCCTTTTTTCATATCCGCTTTTCTTTTTCTTTTTTTTGGATTTCGCTCCCCATCGTTTTCTTCATCTTCTTGAAGCAAATTGAAGCTAACAGAAACAGAGCCATAGTGGCGTGTCCTTCCGGTGATCGGAGCTCGAATGCACAAACTGCTCCTTTGCTGTGTTAGTGGTTGTTGTTCCTTTGTGTGTGTGTGTGTGTATTTTAATGCCTTTTTACCCCAAACCCCAAACGCATAAACACTAACGAGAAAGTGTCTGGGCGGCGAGTCGTGGAAACTTCCCCGCTGCGGAAGCAAACATAAACCATAAACACACCAAACAACCAACCCAAGCGGGGGTCTGGCCAAACGGTCCAGCTTCCCAGCGGGAAATCCTGATTACAGAGTGTGGCTGTCGTACGGTGGTTGTTTGTGATTTTTTTCCCTCTCTGTTTGCTGCTTTTCCTCACTCACATTGCTCAACTTCTGCGAGCTGTGGTAGTTTGTTGTCACAGCATTAGCATTAGGATTTTCCCACGCAAGTCGCATCGGCTGCCACGCTGTTTGTATGGGAAATTTTTCATTTGCACTCACTGAACCGTGCGAGATTAGTTTCAATTAGTTTAATGAGTAAGTAAATATGCATGAGCGTTTCATCGCAAAACCGGGATGCGAGAGCGCAAAGCGTGCCAGCCAACCGTTGGCTTCTTCCAATATCCGGCCAGTGCGGCCACACAGAATGAGAGAGACCGGAAAATGCGAGAGTACGTGGCGAATGCTTTCGGTGCAACTGGTTCCCAACCAACATGGGGCTTGTGTGTTACCGATGGTAATTTATGCCGTTGATAATTGGAGTGCATAAATTAAGTGTGTGTGTGTGTGCGTGTGTGTGTGAGTCTATTATGCTTTCCGGTCGCGAGTCGGAGTGAAGTCGACTGCGTGACAGTTCATTCCCTTGGAAATGTCATCATTAGCATCCGCTGCTGTCTGTGTCTTTTCGCGACATTTTACGGGCAAGCAGAATCGTGCTGATGGCAGTTATGAGATCGTGTGGATGTTTGTGGTGTTGGCCCGATGTGTGTTTGTAAGACTGCTTTTTGTTTGCTTAATAAGCTGTAAGTTACATTCAAAAGTCAGGTAATAACAAGCGTTTGTTTGTCTTTTAATTTACATCTTGATCGAACGAATTAACAGTCCGATAACAGTCCTAGGATACAAGAACTTGAAAGAGACCTTTGTAACACTTTTTATACATGATAAAAATACCTACTTGGTTTCCTTGACTCTGTCCAATTTTACTTGTATTTATGGAAACATTTGAAACCATTTAAATTTCTTTAAGAAGGATATTTTCCATAGATGATCAAACAGTTAACTTATGTTGAATCATTTATTTCGCATTTTATTATTAAAAAAAGCGTTCGTATAACTTTGCAATAATAATAAATTAACGATGAATTTTTGATTTTTGGAAACAGTTAGTTAAAGTTGTTCAACAAGTCACTGAATTTTCGTAATATCAGTCCGAGACCTTTCGAGGCACTACTGCCACGGAAGAAGACGAAATCGATTTATTGCTACAAACTTTGCCTTCATAGCCAACATAAAGTCAATCATGGATAAAATTTTACGGCAAATTGTGAAGCACACTCTTACATCAATCAAACGCCAAACAGCCCAACCAATCGTTATTTTGTATCAGTAATTAATCTTCATACTAACAGTGCATAAATCTTTGATCAAGTATCGCTCCCAGCTTCGAAAAAGCATAAATTCCTACACTTTCATTACTAAAGCAGTGACGGTCGGTCGCCTTCGCAGCAACCGAGAAAATCCAAAGTTTCGCAGTGCCTCCCGGTACGCCCGGTACTTGGAAATGCCATTAAAACTCATCGCTCATCCGGTTAATCAATTATTGAAAATTAAATTAACGTCGAGTGGTTCGGTGGTGGTGGTGGTGATGGTTGTGCTCCAAAGTTTTCATCAAGGATCGGAGCTGATGTTTAAGTTATTGGTTCCATTTTAATCGCCAAAAACAAGTGTGCTGCCAGCATTTCCGCCGTGAGGACAGGACCAGTTTGATGCATAATTCGTACACATGCGGGGTTTCGGGTAAAGCTGTTTTGCTACCCGTTTTTCGGGTGGTTTTAAATCGTCGAATCGATGAATCCGATAGCTCGAAGGGTGAAGTTGTTGTTTTGCGGGCGGTAGAACACAAGCACGGGAGTTCCTTGACGAACTAGCGATGTACAACGAGGTAAAGTTTAACCACTACCGCAAACACTTGCCGGTACAGTCGGGGAAGGATGGTAGAATCATTTAAAATACATGTCCTGACCACAGTCGGTGGCCCCAAAACCACCGAATGATGTCGATCGGGAGGGTTGCAGGAATTCATGATAAGAGTTTTTTTTTCTCCCTTTCTGTCCCTTAAAGTTCGATCGGCTCAGAACGGATAGAAACGGTGTGGATTAAGATTAAGAAGCACCTTTTACGGTGGAAATGATACATGAATCAACACTTGCACCTGCGAGGTTGTTGCCGATGGCGTTGCACAAGAAAACGAGGGTTAGTATTAAAATTTAACAGCACGTGACCCGAACCTTTCGTCTTGAGGAAAATCCGTCTTTCGACCCGAGCGACGGTATAGCGCGACTGGCTGATAAGCAGGAATTATGTGCTCTTCATTACCATGAATAATTAAACGGTCGAGCAAAATGTCTTCTTCGAGGCGGTCCTGGCAGAAGCAATGTTTCTAGAGCAAGCGCGCTACAATCATAAGGTGGCCGGTTCTATTCGATTCTAGACGAAAGCTCCAATTAGGGTAGTTTTTAATCATGTTCAATTATTTAAAGCTTCGCTTCTGTGTGCACGGCTTTTTTAAATGAAAAGAAGAAAACTATGGAAAAACCCCCTAAGAAAAGCGATACATCTTCCGTTCGAGAGACTTTAAAGGAAAGAATCTATGAATTAAAAGCCCAATCATGAAGATAAAAGCGTCAAGTAGTCCAAGGCAAACATTTTCCTCTGAAATTCTTTTCCAGACAGTAAGTTTTATCATTCTCTCAACAACTCGCCTTTAAGCTCCGCTTAAGCTACCTTCGTCGATTTGATCTTAACGAATTTCAATTGTTTCCTAAATACCAAACTGAAAATTGTATCGACTTTCTTTTCCCGCTTCTAGTCGATGGCGTGTGGACTAGGGGAAATCGGAAGTGCTTTCAAAGACTTTTTTGTAGCTGTGTTGGCGCACAACAAGCACAACCCAGTATCACCGTGCAGGAATCAGAATTGAATTTGCTGGCCGGGCCAAAGCGAAGGAATGTTTTGGGAAGGTAGGGAAAAATCTAAACAATTTTAATTTTCATCGAACGAAGAACAGCACTCGACAGCCATTGCAGCCAATTGCTATGCTGGTCGTTGCGGAAGACCGACCGCCCTGCTGCTGCTGACCGTATGGAATGCTTGGGTAAAAGTTTATTTTTCCACCTCCTTTGCTGCGTTTTGTTATTTTATTTTTATTTATTTATTTTTTCCTTCCGTTTTTTCTTTAGCTCCAATTGGTACGACCAAACATTGACCGAGGGTGACGTATCGGGTGGAATTTTTGGAGTGTGAGGAAAAGAAAGGGGGAAAAAAAATCTTCGGTTTGAGGAAGTGAACACTTCTTCCGTTTGGTCGGTTGGTTTGCGAAAATGCCTTCGAGTTGGATTTATTTATTTATTTGTTTTTCCTTCACACTTTTCAGCGGTACCAGCAGCACCTAACAGACGGACATTTTATTTCCAACACCATCACGATGGCTTTCCTTTTTTTTTACTTCCACTGGTATTATTATTTCGGCACACATAGGGTTTTCTTTATTTTTCGCCTCAGCGCATTTTGTCACCCATTTGCTCGGAGCGTTCGGGTTCGCCGGCGCGATGGATGGCGAATTTAACGGCGACAACCGAACGCGTCAAATGCGATGCTTTATTTCGCCAAAACCGGCCGGTGGTGCATGAACCCTTTTCTGCTTTTTGGGATTTTTTTGGATTTCGTTCGTTCGCTCGTTTGTTTATTTGTGCCAATTGAAAAGTGCTTCTGAAAAGGGGTGGGTATCGTTCCGGAGTGGTGGGATTCGGTGGTTACGGAGCTTTTCCACTGGACTTTTTGATTAAAATTCTTTACACAAAACCACACCGTCGGTGGCATAGTGGTGGGTTTTTTGGAGGCTTTTTGCTGTTGTGCGCTTGCTTGCCGGAGTGTTGTTTTATTACATTCCAAGTAGCTGCAAGAGCATCTTGGGTCTTGAAGGAAAATTGCTACATCCAGCATGAACGTTGTTTTCGTTGTGTAAAAATTGATAGTATTATGTAGTGCAGTAACTGAAAATGATTATGATTTTTTTTTTTACTAAATCATCATTATTTTGTTATAAATTCCAATTTCATCCAGCATGGTGTAAGGCTTCATTTGTCCCAGTCTTAAGCAGGAAGGTACTCTATAAAATAAATTTTATAACGATAAGAAAAAACATCAAATCATCTCTTCCTTCATTTTGTGTTCAAAAACTGTAGAATAATTTTAGGAGCTTTAAATTCACTACTTTATAACGGATAAGTTCTGCAAGACAGTAAGAAAGGCTTAGGATATCAGATATTTTGTATCAGATTCTTGAACCATGTACAATTTTTTGTGAGCTTCTCAATAATAAGAGAAAACCTTTTCAACAACGAACTATGTACCCTCAAAAAAATATGCCGTATTTCAATAGGCTGGTATTAAATCGCAGAAATAAATTTAAACATTATTCTTTCCTTCCTTGGCTCTTCAACCTCGACAGGTATCGGCCCACCATTACAGGCGTTCTGTGACTTAATTTTACCCCTCGCTAGGTTGACGGGATTTGAACCCAGGTCTTGTCGTGTGAAGACCAGTGCGCTTATTGCCTCTGCCATCGGCATAGCTAATAATATTTAAAGAAAGTTCCTTTAGCAGAGTTTTTTCTAACCTTTTACCTTTTACTTAACCCTGTTCGGAAGACAAGCTATCTAGTTACGGGTTAAATCAAGTCACACGGAACCATACATGACCGCCCGCGAACTTTAAAGGTTATAGTGCCAAGGAAGAAGAACGAACCATGACTTTCTATTATTTGTGAAACTATTTTAAGCTTTAAAATACAAAAAAAACTGTTTCAGTCACATAGAACCACGTTACCCTACGAAACGCAATAAAAACCGTCCCACACGTCACAATTTTCATTAAAACTTTCCGTTAATCTTTGCTAAGCATATTAGCTTCATACTCCTTTCGCAACAAATGTCATCCTCAGGCGAAGTCGCGTCGAGTCAACAAGTCTCTCTCCCTCTCTCGCGCTTCAACCCACCACGTTCAGGCCAGTAAGTTAGGTTAAAAATTACACACAATTTCAAACAGACGTGGCGCTTGTCACATAAGCGTTCAGATTGTGCTCACCGCTTCCTACCACGCATCCAAGCGCAAAGGCGCTAAATTAACGTCCTTCCCGAAGGTTGACGTGTTCTACTCGTTTAAACTTTAATTATACTCCGTGCCACGGATCCCGACCTCAAAGCACAAAAAAAAAACTGGGTAAGAAAAGTTCTGGCCAGGATGATGTTACTAGGACGGTCATAAACTGTTCCTGGGCACGAATCAAACCGACGGCGTGAAGGGTGGGTTGGATCGGCGTTATGGTCGAGGTGTAAAATACAATTTCCTTCCCAAGCAGTTTCGTTCCGGCCTTCAACCGGGCCAACCATGACTTGGCGCCTTCTCGATGCCGGATGTAAGGTGGGTTGTGAAGGCAAATGCACCTTGCACCGTGCTGCAAACCCATCGCTGACAACACACAAAAAAAGGGGCAAATGAACAACAGAACTAACTGCAGCAGCTCCGGCTGCATTTGATTCCGGATGAGCTTTCCCATTTTCCGGGAAAATGGGGCAGGAAGGTTGTGCTTGGGTTTAAAAAATGTTTCCTTTTCCCTGTGCATTGCAATTACTGTCAAACCACCACTCCAGCACCACTTCGCTCCCCATTCACAAGTTTCCGTCCGGCAAAGATCTATGTTTCGATCGCCGGACGATCCCGGAGACGCCGGGGCGAAAAGCGAACAGCGAAGCCAAGTGGAAAATCACTTTTCAATTAAAAAACTTTTTTATTAGTTTTTATTTGTACAACTTCTTTTCACATTCCCATGCGCAACCCTTCCCGTGGTGCATGCCAGGGAAAAATGTTGGGAAAACATAATAAAAGAAAGGAAACGTATGCAACCGGACGGCCAACATTGTGTGAGTGCGCGCGTTTGGGAGAGGGTGTTGAGCTTGTTTGCAAACCAGCATTCGTGGTAACCAGGCAAATACTGCTCTTTGCAAGCGTGCTTTAAATTACGCGCTCTGAAAATGGGAAAACTTTCCTTCTTGCTGACCCACTTTCACACCCCTCCTGCGGTCGAGCAGCTATCGTCGATCGTCCCAAGCGATTACTGCGAGTGAATGATTGCAGATTGCAGCATTTTTAACTGGCTCTCCTCGAGTCCGTTGTTTGCAGTGGCCGGAGCGAGCATGGATTGCATGGAACATGACGGCGGCGTTCGTTTGATTGTTGTTTGAGGAACGGTTTTATTTGAAGCTCATTCTCGCGTAAACGGGGTTTGGAGTGCAAAGAAATGGTCGGCATAGTACGCTTCTTTTTGCAAACATTTTCTTAATTGCATTTTTTTCGCAGTTGGACAGTATTTGTTGAAGAAATCAGACTCAAAATACGACAGAAATCTATTTTTTTTTTTATTCATAAAGAACGGCCTGGCCGTATTGCTAACAGAAATCCATTGTTAACTCAAAATTAAGCAAGTACAACGATTTATTCATTATTCAAATAACCAGCATTTGTAACAGACACATGTTTTGGTTGTTGTATTTAAAACAAAAGGTTAACTTCGAATTTGATGCAAATTTGTCACAGTTCTTACATTCTAGGTGCGTTCTACAAAATTTAAGTATTATTAATCCTTCTCAAATGGACTTCCGGCACTTAGAGATGACCCAAGTCATAGCTTTAAGCTGTCTCAAAAACAAAAAATCATAAGCAAACAGCTCGTTCAACTATCAGCTTTTCCCCCATTTTGGTTAAAAATATTGAAGAAGACTTTCCGATTGATGAATGGCCAACAAATCTATAAGTTGTTGCTGAGGGAAGTAGAGAGTATATTAAATTAAAGACGCAATGTCGGCTATGTATTCCTCACAGACACAACACTGGCTAGAAATTTTGCATGCCTTCAATCTTGAACTAGAGCTTCTTGGACAAGTGGCCAGATGCCCTAATCCTATTCTTCAAGGTATAGAGCGATCTAGCTCATAGTTTTGGTTTATCTCTCTCTAGATTTACTCCACTCTCAACTGGCTCCTAGGGGCTGTGTGGTCGAGGCAATTACGATACTGGTCTTCTCATGGCAGGACCGAAGTTCAAATCCCCTCTTCCGAAACCAGATATGTTAGGCCAAAACCTTTCGAGATTTGAAACACAAAAAAAGAAGAAGCTGCCCTGGAAGACCCCATTCAATATTCTCAATTTTCTCTAAAAAGAAAAGTTTTGAAGAAAATCATTAGGTTTCGGGTAGAGATCTGGACTAAATAATATCCAAAAGTTCAAAAAACGAAAACATTGTCTCTATTTAATTTCTCTTCTGTTTTTCTAATGAAGTATGCTGGCTTAAAAAATAACAGCCATATTTTTACAGACATCGCGTTCAATATTCAAAATTAATTATTTGAAGTATAAATACTGTAGCACTGCACATTGAAAATCATGTAAAATTATCTGTTTTCATTTACTTTTTTGCCAAATTCGATTTGCTTTTTTATGATAAAAATTAGATCTTAAATATTCTGCTCCATATCATAATCAATAATTTGTTTTCGCAAGCAGAAATTCTATTCTAACCATGATATGCACGTTTTCCGAGAAAGCTAGGATTTTTGTCTACATTCAAATTAGCTCTACGGCAAGAGCAAAACAAAAAACCAACACCACAAAACCACAAAAAAATGTAAACAGCATCATCAAAACCACCAAAAATCCAACCTTCAACCAGCCAGCCCACCCTGCCGAACGGGGCGCATGGTGCAAAAGAAAAGAATCAAATCCCTTCCTATTAAGCCACTGTGACTTCCTTCCTGGCGGCCGTTCCGAATCCGGCCGAACTAATAGCATCCGCACAGCCCCCGTACGAGATCTTGCCCGCGCACAGCAAGCATGCGGTTTTGGCGATTAGGATGATGACTGTTGCAAAGTGGAAATCGCTGTGTGGAAAGTCAAACGCCGTGTGGCCGTTTATGACGTTCTACGTTCTCTTGTTCCCCAAACGGAGGGAAATGATTACGTGGCGTTATTACTTTTTCTTATGCTTCCTTTCACATGGTGTGTGTGTGTTTTTCTCATCCTAAATCCCCTTTTAGCGTGCCTCACGCTACATGACAAGATGGACGGGGCACCCTCCGAAGACGAGGCAGAAGATGTCTTTTTTAAAGATATTTGAACACTCTAATCGTCTGGGTTTGATCGTTTCCGGGATGGGGTTTGCTCAAATGTGTGTGCGTGTTTTTTTTCTTCTTCTTCGTTTTGTTTTGCATCATCTTCATCATCTGTAAAGATGAAAAATGGTTGACTTTTTGCCGGGTGCTTCCTTCACTGCCGATGACATATGAATAGATGGAAATGAAAAGCGAGCAAACATGGTAGCAAAATATCGAGATTTACCATGATCTGAATGGGAAGTTCTCGGAAAAGGGAACTGTTCCATATCTGGGTTCGCTGAGATGGAAACGTTATATCTGTTTCTATTGAACCAGAAATGATCGATCGACACAGCCGGTAGAGATTAAAATATATGACTTAAAGGGGGTAGCATTCGGGATTTGGGTCTTATAAATAAAGCATTAAACTGGTCATTAATGTAAGTATTCCTTTTATTTTTAGTAAGGGAATTCGAAAACAGTTGGTGAAGTTTTCTATAATGTAGAAAAGTTCATTTACTGTGTGAAAAGTGTACATGAATTGCAAGCATTCCACAATGATGTTGACTAACACTTTCAAGAGAACCTTCATTACTGCCGATATTTCTTCCTCAGCAAAGAGCTCTTAATGCCATAACGAAGTTTCCACAAAATAATTTGTTAAGTAAGTGGCTGTCCACTATATTACTCCGGATCTCATAAGAATAAAAAGAAAGCAAACACTTCAACCCCGTAAACTATCTTGTTTTCCCAGAGCAAGCTCATGTATTACCACCACCTTTTCGCTATCATTTTCCCCACCTACTCACTGGACATTACATTACAAAACTTCGGCTCACCAAGAGGGAACAAAAACTCTCATCATTTTTAAAGCATTGCATCCTTATCGGTATGAAGCACATGAAAAAAGCAACCAACGGTGAAACCAGCTAATGTGTCCACTCCGGTCCGTTCCGTGCAGTTTAAGTGTTTGCCAGCAAAATTGCAGCATCCTCTCGTTGCACAAACTTGGCTGAAACATCGTTAGTATCACTGTGGTGTTTCCTTCAGCTAACCCAACTTAGCTGCGGTTAACAAGTAGCAGTGATACCGACCGGAGCTAAAAAGGACGAGCTCTAACACCAACCACACCGGCTAAACTCTTACCTTTGCCACACCACAATCTTACGCCTCACGGGACAACGCTGCCCACCAGAAAACCCATCCTGCACCGAGACTTCGGGGACATAATAAAACCACCGTGAGGTTTGCACGGTGGCCGGAACCGGCGGGGAGCAAAATGTGAAAAGACCGTGGCAAAAGTGGTTGATATAAATTATTTACAGCTTTTGCGGTTAGGGAGCAAGTATGGTTCCGGCTCTTTTTTTGTTTTGTTCTGCATTATATGTACCGCTCCAAGCACTCGGCACGAGGTAGGGGACAACGGTCACAGAGTTAGAGTCAGGCTGGTCCGACAACGTACCACGATCACCCTGGGGAAAGATTCCTGTGCATCCTCGGCGGGTTTTGCCGGATGTGACGGGTGTACAGAGGGACGCGCTATAACAAAAAAGAAACATTAACACAAGCACTAGCGTCCGTCTGGAAACCGAGAGAGAGAGAGAATAAAATTTGTTGTAAATTACCTTTAATGCGTTCAATGTATGCGACTGCGGCTGGGCAAGGCACGGGAGAAGCACCTTTGGGTACCGTCTAATTTATGGGCGTAGATGGCAAAGGAGGAACGGTAGAATTTCCAGCCATTTAGCATCAACCAACGAATCGCGGCCAAGTCCTTGAGGTATACTTTAATGTGGCAGTTGGACTGCTTGACTTATTTATTCGGGTAACTCCCATATTTGCAAGGTTTTTGCTAGCAGAGATAGCTTCTTTTATACTTATTGTGATACTTGAGATGCTATATGTAAGAGCACTCTTTAAAAAATGATAAGGAAGTGTTTTCAAGAAGAATCTTCACGAAAACCCACTTTAAAATAATGCTTTGTTCTAATATATTTAACGAAGAGTTGCCATAAATCTTTTTTTTTTTAATATCTGGAAATGAATTTCTGGCCGGTGTGGGAACCTTCGGGATATTGAAGACCTCTAAAATTGGTTCTGGTAAAAACCAGAAAAGGGCGCTTGAGATAATGTGAAGAGCCAACTCTCTTTCGTAATGCTTAATGTTAGATTTATTGAATCATCATTAATAATTGTTTCTCTCTAATTGCAGTTCTCACCCGCCAACAAAATATGGCCCACTGGAAGCTCTTCCACCAGAAGTAACAGTAACCCATTGCCATATGCGTAATGTGTTTATTTAAGCAGCTTTTAACACCGCATTCATAAAATCTTTCCGAGCGTTAAGCCCACTCAACTAAACATCAGTTGCAGTCAGCAGGCGGCTAATATGTTTAAATTGGTTTGCATGTGATTCAATTTTGAATGGAACGCTATATCTCATAATGTCCGTACTCCGGGCCGAGATCGATGATAGCCCGTTGACCTGAATGATATGCTCCACCATTACGTTCTGCTCTCTGTTCGGTTCTGTCACCAATCTCCGGCAGATTCTCCCACTTAAGGGTGTCGGAAATTAGTTTAAACATGAAACAATTACCCTCCGATTGCAGCAAAGCGTTGATGGAAACCCGTCTCCAGCCCAACCCCAACCCCAGAGACACTAGACAAACGCTCCCGTGCAAGGAATACTAATGCCGCCCGGCTTGAAGACGCACGAACCAAGAACCTTGAAGGGTTCGCACGACAAGAAGCAGAATGGCTAATCGGAATCAGTGTCATAGATCTGATCTAATCACGTCTGCTGCAAGCGCTGTGGCGAAGAGCGACGTTGGGCGCTGCACAAAATTAAACACGGAAGAGCCAAAGACAAGCAGATGGTGTGTGTGTGTGTCTGTCCCGGAGCAAGATCGATGCATTACGGGCAGTGTTTGGCCGGTTATGTACGCTCCAGTGGCACAGGTGCAAGAATTGCATGTTCTCGCAGCTGCCAGCAAGCAAGCGGCAGTAGCAGGATGCAGCACCGGCCATCTTCAAGAAGAAGAAGGAGACCCCCAAGCGTACAATGCTAATGGTGTCTAAAATAACACGCTGCTTCTTTCACCAGGTTTGAGGCGTAATGGAGAATGTGGAAGAAATTTAATTTGATTTGTTATCGTTTCAGGAAACCGTGCAGCCAGGAGACCGAGTGCTGGGGAAGATGCAGGTCTGTGATTGAGTTGCTGGTCGGTGCGAGCTGCCGGGGCCGGCTAGCTTTCGTGCTCAGAAGACGACCCCTAGACGCATCAGACCTAGCCGGAACCAGACAGGTGGTGCAATTTGTGGGTTATAATGAGACAAGCGAAACCATCCGAGCCGAGTGGTGGCGAGAAGCGAGCAGACGAAGAAGATGAAGGCTGAGTAGACAACACATCCGGTCCGATTCCTCGTGGAAAGCGGGGAAGCTTTTGGGGTGTTTGAAGTGCCTTTCTATGGTGGTGGATTCGTTGAAGTTGGTCTGTCGATAGGGCATCGACAGCTACACCCGTACCTGTCAAGAGCGACAGGGCGTATCCATTTCCCGAGCGTACTCGTGGCTTGCCTCTTGTCGGATAAGAGACGTACACTCGTGTGCCTTCTGACAATGAAAAGAGCACAAAGGCCCCCTTGAGCTGTTATATGGTAAAATGTTGTTTGAAGAACAGAAGCAACTGCTACTCAGCGCTTCAGGTGCGTACCACACTCTCGTTCTCCCTGAAGTGTCTGTATCTTTTGCCGGGCGAGGATCATAGAAATGCCACCCAAGAGCGCGCTTGGGGTATCTATTGCACGATCTAAGCCCTCCCGCCGTCGCACCGTAGGGCACACACATACACACACGTCAAACTAGCTCGGGAAACAATTGAATTTCATAATAAAACAATTGAATTAACGAAACAAAACAGACTGCTCTACTGCGAGCTGAGGGGATCCGTGATGTAGAACAGTGTCATTGAAGCCCGGCTCCTGCTCAGAGTTTCTCGCGTAAAAGAGCTCCCGGGGTTTGGTCGTGGGTTGGTGTTGAAACTATCAAACAGCACAGCCGAACCCGTATGCCGTAAAACCATTTACCACCACAAATATGCCCGTAAGCGAAAGGCGAAAGATTAAGACTTACTCGTGTCGGAGCTGACACGCCGGTGAGAACGACGCTCGGCTGAAAACTTCTTCTCCCGCGTGTGGGTGCAACGGCTTTTGGGGAATGAAATTTAAATATTTTTCCCCCCATACTCTACCTATGGGGTTCCTGGACGGTTCGGCACACACAGCGCTTCGCTCGTTCATACTATGGGCCAGAGACGTACAACTAGTGATGGAGGAGCGAATGTTTATCTTTCACAACACAACGCCCGGTTAAGCTACTACCTACCTAGCTGGGATCCGAAAGGATGTCTTTAGCTCGAACAAAAGTTCGAGCACCGGCAAAGGCTTCGGGAGCCAGCAGGACGAAAGCTCAGCCGTACAATATCCTTATGGCTGGAGGCAGTTTGCTCCCTTTAAGCTACCGTTTGCAAATCCGATTGTGGCAGCTCGTTTGACTGCTTCTGTCTGAGCCATTCCAGCAGACGGAAGGCCCCTTTGCCAAGCAGTATCAGTTCCCCACGGGAGCGCAAACTTCGAGCAAGTTCTTCCGATTTTTGTACCTCATTTTTCAACCAAAGAAAAAAAAGGAAAGTCCCCCTCGGGTGAGGCTCTTCCATCACCGGGGAGTAGTAGTCCCACCACCACCCGGGAAAGACATGCATATTTATTAGTTTTATTTCTTCGTCTTTTATTTTTTACTCTTTGTTGCTCGTGCTGGTACGTGTGCTCCATTCTCAATAGGATGGAAACCGATTGGGCGGTGTTGGCGGACACGTTTCTCCGTCTCTCGTTTTTCTTCTATATCTGCATGTATTTATGGCTTCAAGCAGACAAAAGACAATGTCAGCGAAAAAAAAAATCAGAGAAGCGATTATCGTGGCACGAAAACCGAAAGCAGTCTCCTGGAGACCTCACCACGTGGTGGAGAATTTCTTCCGTTTTTTGAACTTAAAAAAGAACTTTAACATTTTCTTACTGTTAAACCGGAAGAACTGTTTCCTTCTCACCCGTCCCTTTTGTGTCACAAAGATCTGAGGAGCTGCTCCCGGGTGAGAAATGAATAATCAAACTGACGTTTCCCGAAAGCGGACGTGTAAATATTTGCACCTTGCCGACGGACGGTGGCAAACGTTCTACCATGATGAACTGACAAAGCAAGTTGTCGGGCTATTGGCTCTCGTCCCCGGTGTCCTCTATGTCAACCCCGGTACACCTGGGTGGCTGGGTGGTCCGTTAAGGGGAAATGATATAAATCACGTCTATAAATTTTCCACCAAATGTCACCTTTGGCGATTGTGAACGTGAGAGCTGCTGCTCCTGACGGCTCGTGGGATATTGTGTGGAATGGTTCTAATTTTAAGGGAGCTTTCTAAAAGCTGTTTTTTTGGGTAGAATCGTAAGTCAAAAGTCTTAAAACTACTGGGGAATTTTAAAAACTTTTCCTAAAAATCATTTACAAAAATTAAGATGTTTTTTCAGTAACCATGCTTCGTTCTAAAAATAATTTAAGTAGTTGAAGAGTCATAAAATGCAATTAAAAATTGTAGGAAAATTCAATCAAAGGCTAAGGTACCAGTAATCTTGCGTAATCGTAATTTAAGGACTCATAAAAGCAAACAGTTTTGATGGCCATCTATTGCATCAATTAATTTAAATTGATATGGAATGCCTTTCCAGCACTTCTCTTTGAATTTAAAAAAAAATTGGCCAATTATTCAAGGTTCATGAAATTCAAAGAATATTATTCAAAGCATTATTGAAAAAAATATATAGTTAAATATATATTTAACTGATAGTTGAAACACTTAAATGAAGTGTTCGATCCAACAGAATCGATCGAAAAATTATTTTGTAAAGGCTTCGACACCTTGCCGCAACGTTCTTCCGATCCGTTGTGCTTCAACACTACGAGCCAAACTTCCATAATTGCACTAATGAAGTTTAAAGCTACGTAGTCATGATGCGAGCAAAGTTTTAATGAGAAGCACAATTTATGTGGCATTGTTTGCTCTCGAAACCCCAATTACGTATGCTCGCATGCACAATTTCTTCACCGCGCTCTGTTGTGCTATTAAATTCTTCGCCTGCAACTTTCACAGGCTTTACCTATCGACGATCCCCCGTCGCAGCCTCGTCCGTGCTTTATGATGGAAAACTTGTGCTCACCTTCTTACTGGGGGCGTGAGATACCGGTGTGTAGCCGACTCGTGTGCCGAACGGGGAACAGGCCGTGTACTACCGATCTGTAAAGAAAGCACATACATAAACATATTACTATTCATTGTTTTACTCACTTTCAGGCACTTTATTCTACACCCCCTTTGGCAACTGATGGCTTGCGGGCGGGCGGTGCCCGAGGTGCCCGAGCGAGAATCAAGATGAAACACCGACACGTTCACTTGTCAGCAAGAAGGAAGACGCTGCCGGGTCGGATGTTGCAGTCGCAAGTTTGACGCTGCCGGTTTGTCATTCGTAAGCGTTTCTCACCGGATGCGAAGGAAAGGAGCTTTGTGTGTGAGTGTGTGAGTCGGTGCTGAACCCATGCAAACATACAAAGTGCTTCTTAATGGTGTTTCTTGTTAGGGCTCAATTAACGCAAGCTGCAGGGTTGCGTCTACACGAGCATTGCAGAGGTTCGTATCCGTCGTGGTGCCCATGTACGACCATTTCTCACCTTCGATCGCAATATTGTTGCACGACAAAGGGCGCACAATTTTAAGGCAAACAATTTTGCTCATTGCAGATGTGGTTGTTCCCATAAATCAAAGTCACTTCTGATGCAATATGCCACCCGGTGCAGGAAAAGTTGAACTTTAGAAATTTTCAAGATGGAGTTTCTCTCCTTTAAGTATTAAACACATTGCTCATGTAAAGAAGTGTTACAAAGATGTCCTTTGAAGTAGCCAAAATTACAATCCTACGTCAAATAAGTTCGGAAGGCAATTTTGTAGTTTGCCAAACAAGAATTCACAATAAAAAGGAAATTTGGGGTTTAACTCCTCACAAAAGCGACTAAGTGAAGAATGGCGTGTTGTACAAATAGCTGTTTCTTTGAAATATTCCAAACCACTTCATGAACTATTCTTGTGTTTTTACGTCTAGCTAACAGAACAGAAAAAAAAACACAAAACGATAAAGTACTTCTACAACCAACTTCAGACATTCCAACCGGGAGGAACTTGAACCAACCAACCTAATATGTTGAAAGAAAACTTCAACTAGCTGGCACCCATCTCTAGCAGCTCGAGCCAAAACTTCAAAGTTACCCACTCACATCTCACCCATCTCAGCTCCAAACTCCAAAAACAGGGAACGTTCGAGCACCTGCTCCAGTCCTGGTCGGAAACGAAATTGTAACATTTTTTACACACGTCTCCCGGTAACGGCGGTAGTGTTATTTTATGAACGGGTTAAAACAAGCTGCAATGAAACATTCACGAGAATTGAGCTTTTCCGGGTTTGGGGTGCCTTTTCCAGGTTTTTACACCTTCTCTCGCGACGATCCTCAAGACGAGACGTGCACGAGGTGAGCGAAAAAAGTCATAACCAGGTTTACACTGCACTTGCACGTCGTCGTCGGAGCGTGGTTCCGTGGTGCAATGCACTTTACTCCGTGGGCCACATCTGCGAGCGGACGATTGCTGAAACATATTTATGCTGATGCATTGCTGTTCGGAGCTGCAGCTGCTCGTATTAAAATCCCCCTCCCAAAAAAGGATGAAGAGAGCACAAAACCCCAGACATGGTGGTCCAGAAAAAGTGAACGTACAGTATTGTTTCAGTTTAAAATAAGGCGACTTGGCACAGCACACGGAGGAGGAACCCGTTTTTGAGTTGGGTATTAATGGGACTGCTAGTTTTTCGGGTTCGGACGTTGAGTAGCGCTTTATATTTGCATGCATACTCTCGTTTGACGCGCTGTTTGTGGCATTTTAGTTCTGCATCCGTATCCGACAAACACACACCCCAGACGCTTGTTTTCTGGGAGCGCAGAGAAGAAACGATAAAAACCCCAGTCCACAGATGGTGATCACTATGGCTACTACCAACAGCTGCGTTGTTTGGGTGGTTTAATTGAATTTTGCTCGAGTGAAAACGTTTCTGTGGACACCTTTTTTCACCCTCCGGTACTTCAAACAATTTATTTCCTAAACGCTTCATTAGCGCATGATGTGTTTACTATGCAGCAGTGGACAGTGTTTTATGCGAGTGCACTTAAAAGGTTTATCGAGCGTTCGTGAAATCGGTGAAAAGTTGAAACAAAAAAATTGTTTCCCAATTGTTTACATTCAAAAGCTATACATTCAGCATTATCAGAAAATTTGCCCAGTTTGGAATTTATCATCCTCAAGAAAACACATATTTCAAACGTACTCCACAGACTTTAGCTTTAAATGTCTACAGTCCACAAATTCTATCGATTTAAATTAATGTCAGACTAATAATGACAATCGAATCTTTGAGCGAAAGCTTCACATACAAGTTGCTCCTTCTAGTAAGAAATCACATATTCATCTCCAAAGAAGTTGATATCCTCTGAGGCGAGACGTCCTTTGAAGTTACTAGACCTTGCACTGCATGACAGTTTGATATGAGCAACATAAACTTAACCTTCTGAATAACATTTGTTGAAAAGCTCACAAAACCAGAAAACGTTTTTACATGCCAATCTATTGCAAAGCAATATACCTTAAAGGACTTTTTTTGTTTCTATCTTACTCGCTTTGCTAGTAACGCTGTATGTCCCATAATCTTCACTCGCATTATTCTTGCTGGATGGACAAGACTGCAGTACTAAATAGACCATTTTCCGACCGATCCCTTTTCTGTGCTCGTGCCAAACAAGTTCCTTGTCTCTAATGGTATTTGTCTCTTCAGTAAAGTCTGACTAGATTTCAAGAAAACTGAATTGTAATATTAAAAGCGAATAGTTGGATCCAATTGCTGGTAGTTACTGGTTCCAATTTGAGGATTTTTTGTGAGGTTATAATTTTAATATTAAAATTTGACAGTCTCCTTACTTGGTTCTTCTTCCTTGAGCCTATAACGTCGAGAGGTCATTGCCTGGGCCTGCCAATTTCTGGCTTCATGTGACTTGATCTTACCCGTAGCTGGATCCTTCATGGTTAAGGCAATTTATTCAATTATAAGCCTCAGCTTTCCAACATTAGTACTGTATCACTTTCATGAGAGTACTTTTAGGCTAAAAAAAATAAAACGACTTTAAAACTGCAGTATGTACCTATTGATCTAGGATGACCCAATACTCAAAAGATATCTATTTTTTCAACTACAACAAGCAAATCATACTTTTTTGTTATTTGCTTTACAAAAGCAATTAAATTGAAGTTAAAGTTGCAAACATATTAAAAACTGAAGTTTATACTCCAGCGTACAAGCAAACCATACCAACACTCTCTACAAACAATTCAAACAACCATGTTAGCATGACCCATGGACAAATGGAAAACCAGTTAAAACCATAACAAACACTCGAACACGACAGCGTACCGATTTCATACCGGCATAACAGCATATGGCGCCACCGTTTACCGTTTACGACAGTTGCGTTTTTTATTGAGCTTTCGATATTGGACAGCAACGTGTCATACCCGTTTGCTGCACAACAACAACAACAGCAAATGGAGCCCAAAACTAGCTCTAGATTGCTTTTTGGTTTTGCGGAATGACCATGAGCGGAATGCGTGCGGATGTTATCCACCGGCTTCACATGGTACAGATTTGAATTTTTGGTAGCTGGTATGCATGAAGGGTTTGAATGCGCAACGTAAAGGAGAAAGAACCATCGGGACGGGGATGCAAAAAAAAAAACTTTATCAATGACGCAAAACATCCGGATGACGGTTTAGCATGCCCATAGCAGTAGCCGTGTATCGCGCCCAGAAAAAAGACGATTTTTAGTGTGAAAAATATTTCGAAGAAGAAGACTAGCAAAAAAAGGGTGGTAAAACGATGTGAAAACTCGTAACGAACTGGGGTGTGTTTTTTTGTGTTGCGCTCTTTCACTCCACCTTTGAACACGCGCCGTGCCGAGTTTGGGTGATGAAGTTTTGTGAACTTTGCTGCTGTGGGAGGAATTTTTACCAACGAGCGATGTAAAAAAAAAAAACCCGGACACCATCACGATACCGCCCGTGGGGTGTTTGAATTTGCACCAGGCTTTACTCGTAACAGAAAAAAAAGTCTCAACCCCCGATCGCCCACGTCCATTTGGCACTTGGCGCGATCCTCCGGCATATGGAAGCTTCGCGTTGAAACTCTCGTGTCAGTTTAGATAAGTCCAAACAGGGTTTTTGTGCGGGGGACGTTTGAGAGTGGGGAGGGATAAATCCGAAACAAATCTAATTTTACCACCAATAACCCTCCTACGTGCAGGGGATCGCTCTCGACCCCCCCAAAAAAAGAAGGCGTAAGAGGATACGCAAGCTTATCCCTTTTTCGTCGCGGGGAAAAGGATGATGAACCGAAATTTGTTGTCCGATTGTCCGACCGACCGGCCAGATGTTGTTTTAGGATTTCGAGCCTTCGAAGCTAGGGGTTTCGGATAAACGTGCCGCACAGGTTAACAAAAACGAATAGTCATATAACAAACTCCTGCCTTGCCCGACTCCATTCGGGTTGGGAACACTGGGTGCCCTGGGTTCCTGAAGCGTCTGGGGCTGTGTGCGAGGTGAATAAAAATATGAAAATTATCCTAATCTCCATAATCTTCCACAATTTGACGCTTTGATGGGTTCGGCTTTTTCGAACCCGCCCGAATTCGTTTGGATGATGTAGGGCGTTTCCCCGTATGAACTGATTTTGTAACGCATCATAAAGTTGAACATGGATGTACCTTTTTTTGTTAGGTTTTTTTTTTGGGACAAACGAGCTTCTGATGAGGTTTTGCAGCTATAATAGAATCTGACATCAACACACTCTTAAACTGCGAAGGATTTTTTGGGGAAAATGATTTGGCGATGACAGAGCCCCGACATAAAGACAAGCATTCGAAAGTTAAAGTTGCAAATTCAAACCTTCACGTCTGGTGTTATCAAAAATATCCTTCCGTAAGAGTGATTCTCACAAGCAGTACAATTTCAAGCTTGACCTCAAACCTTTCTTACCGTATCGAAAGTCGTAGCTGTTCAAAATTCAATATACTTAATATACGTGCTCACCGGTAGAGCACATTAGGGAGGCATTAGGATGGAAATCAAAACCAAAACACAAAAGGATCAACTATCTGCAGGGCCCCCAATCATCCTCAATGCCTTTTCTTTTAGAATTGTAACATCAGAACGAGAAAAAACGAACATGTACTTATCTCCTTTACTTCCTACGTCAGAGGTGCCGGGACAAAAGGGGAAACCATACCATAATCCACCATGCGTCTCCATTTGATCCGATTCCCATTGATTGGGAGTGATCCTTAACGTAAAGGCTTAAGCGGTTATGCGGAATGCAAAAGTGAGTGTGCACTGGTGTGGTGCCATTTCTTGAAACAAAAGCCCTCACAGTCGCTTTATCCTTCCCAACCCCTCAACTCACCCGCTTGTAAACAGAAAAACTCCCTCCTCGCAAAGGATTCAAAAAGGGACGAGGCTCTGTATTGTTTTGTGTGCGCAGTGAGAAGTTCGGAACCGTGCCGGGTGTTGAATAAAAAGGTGCAAGAAAGCGAGAGCCCGGCGTTAGTCTTTTGAGTCCGGAAAGGGCTTTTTGCATCTGCCCCCGGAAGATGGAACGTAAGCCGCTTTTGCCTGCCCGTCGTGCCCGAGACGCTCACCGTACAAAGCGTACAAATCTTATTTACACATTTTATTTACGCTTCCCACACTCACACACGTGCCGAGCCGTCCTGGGCAACGTCATCCTCCTCCTGCCCTGGGTAAAGACTTTATGAACTCGTCTCCTGTGTGTGTGTGTGTGTGTGTGTGTGTGTGTGTGTGTGTGTGTGTGTGTGTATGCCTGCCTGCTTTTCTTGGATGAAAGGAAAGCCGAGTTGTGCTATAAAGATGGGGTCGGTCTAAAGACTAGCCTAAAGAGCGAACAATAGCCGGTCCTTGTAGATGGTCCGACTGGAATGGTTATGGTTGCTGCGCCATATGAGCCAAACCGCACGCTGGTAGTTACTAAATAAACGCCTCGCGTTAGAGAAACTGGGCGAATGGTATGGTGGTGTGTGGTTCAGCTATCCAGCCAGTCCCTTGCTCCGGAGCAGGCTGGAACCGGATTAAGCCTAAATGAAAATAAAGAATAATGTGACGTGCATGCGGGTCGTCTGTGTGCCAGGAGTAAAACGTGGCTTCCGCTAAGTCTCGTTCTGCTGAAGGAAGCCACAGAGCAAGAGCTCACTGGTAGCATCGTTAGTAGGACTCCCCCTTTTTCGCCCGAGTCACACACACACACACTAAAGTACACGATTCATCTGCACGATAAACCCCGGACCGGATTGAGTAAGCCGCTTTTTTCCGACGAAACACAACAACAGGCCGGCGTCGTGTTTCGTTCATCGCATCTCAATTCCGATCATTCGAACGTTTATCCCTTATCAATTTCCTTGAAGGATTTTCTCAAACGGCTAAGTACGTACCCGGCCTGGTGTGGTGAGCCATTTCCATCCCCATGTGTGTGTGAGCAATAGAAGAAACCTCTTCTCGCCAGGATTTACCTGGTCCGCTTGTCACCGGCTGTTCGGTTAGAACGTTCGGGGCAAAAAGTGTCAGGAAGTTGTTAAGAAATTGCAAAAGCTTCAACGCAGGATCTCGGGTGACTTACCGGAAACAGGTTGGATAATTGCGTACCATTTCGTACTTCTTTTAAGGGAACTCCGAACGTTACGGAGCTTACGCCCGTAAAATGTGGACACAACACACACGGAGCAAAAATCTATCGCAAATAGGTTTTGGGATTTTTTCTTGCTTCTCATTCTCGTTCTTACAGTTGCGTACACACGTAAGTGAACTCGGATTGTGGCAAGCATGCGTTATGGTTTGGCATGTACGCATTCCAGGGTTCCTTTCTCGAACCTGGAAGGTAACAGGGTAGTTTTGCAAGTGACAAGCGTTTACACAACTCACCTTAACGAACGTCTGCAAGAAGCAGGTGCCATGCTCGTGTTTCTTTTGTCCCCCTTTTTTAACGTGTGGAAGAATGCTAACAGGGAGATTAAACGACACGACGTCGTCTGGTTGAAGTTCTTATGTGTGTGTGTGGAAAGCAAGACAGTTACAGTGACGTGTGCAGACCCGGTCGGAGCAACATTGTACCATGTAACGAGAGTTGTTGTTGGCCCAAGTCTTGTAAGGTAATTTGAACGTATGTTTGAACGTGTCGAATTCAGATCATGTTCGACATGGTAAGAATGAGTGGGGTTTACTCCCGAGCGGTTGACTTTTTTTTGTCGTAAGTGAAGGAAATGTGAAGGAATCCTGATTGATCTTGTAGCACGTGAGTTTGATTTGGAAGTGAGCTAACTTTAGCAGAAGGCGTTATTTGATGTTGAATGTTCTTCGCACGTTTAAACGATGGTTTATTGGAAGCACCAGTAATGTACCAGTTAAGCTGAGAAAATGAGATGGTTCTAATTGGGGAATCAAGAGTAAGACCGACAGAGCTTTGTCTGACCTGAAACTGTGTAAATTGGTGCTTGGAAAGCCAGAAAAGGCCGACCAGATATTCCCTCACCTTAGAGAGCTTCAGAAAGTACTTATGCACCAAACTTCATGCAAAACAATAAGGTGATTTCTACCTGCAGATCTTGTGCGAAATCCATTTCTACACTCCTTCACTATTATAACGAAAATATTTCCCACGTCCCACTCATCCCTCGCTGGCTAATAGTGGCACAGCAAGACGACAAAATGAAACATATCTCACGCTGTTCCGTGCTGTCAACGAGTGTCCTGTCAAATTGTCCACTCAACGACGAACCTACCGACGTAATGATAAAAAATGAGCCTTCCCTTCAACACGAAACACACTTATCAGCTGCTGACGGTGGGGTCGTCTTGTTGGATGTACACTTTTTTCCGGCGGGACCACATTCTTCACGTGATTACGCACAGCGATGCCTAGAGCGTTCCCGAACGAGATGGCTTTAGCAAACCAAACCAAACCAAACAAAAAATCCTCCCCGGTAAAACTGGTCGGTGTGGTGTGAAGTGGTGACAGAGAGAAAATACAATATATTTCCCAACCCGCGGGCTTTCCGTTTCGCTCCCCAAATTTCGACAGAAGCCCACCGAGACCGAGGGGGCAGCGACTTAATATATTGCACACCATTCATCACTTGACAATTTAATCCCCCGGGGATTAGGCGAGAGTTCGGGATGCAGAGAAATGGCCGAACGGGGCCGGTCCTGGGAAAGGAAATAAGAGATAGATTAAACCGGAAATGGAGTGATGCGCACTACCCGGCCACCAGACTCTAATCCTTCACACAAGACTGAAATATAAGCAGGTTGAAGAGGGTTACACCGGAAAAGCAGGACCGCGATGAGTCGTTATTGGAAAGAAAAATCATGTTTTTATCATTTGAGATGTTTCAAGGAACTGCTCGGATTAGGAACGATCGATTTGACCACTCGGTTTTTTGCTCTCTAATTCAGTCGGAATGCTATTTTAAATGTGTTTCCAAACCCCCCAAAACTTTGTATTTCCTTAAGTTTGTTATTGTTTCAGGCCAGCAGGAACTCTGCACAACATGGCGTAATTTATTCCTGCTCGTTATTCATCCCGAACCTTGCGAAAGATTGACAGATTGGCCGGTAAGTTCTTATCTTACGCGAGCCTTTCGCACAGAAACTGATCTTCTACCGTATTTGTTGACTTTTTGTCAGCAATCTACCCGACTGCAGTATTCCACACCACACCAACGGCGTTAGTAAGTGATACATTTTTTTCCCCTTCTCAGAACGTGTCTAACGTGCTTTAAAGTAGTTGGTCCCGGACATGGTTACCTTCGGTGTACCGTAGCCATAAATCATCGCACACGTCCCAGCTAACTTAGCGACTCGAACCGGGTGACGCCAACTCACCCAACTTACCACCAAGTTTGACTTCCCGTGTCAGCCAATCTCTCCGCTGCAGCAAGAGCGACCGGGGATGATCATCCTTGGAGCGGGAAAAATTATGACTGAAAATAAAACCGACCGTGCCGGATGCGGACACAAGATTTCAGCCGCATGACGATGAAGATGGTGGGTTGTGCGGAGGGCATGAAAAACGGTGGTCGGCAATTGGAGTTTAGCTTCTAGGGCACAGCTTTCGCTGGAAGCAGGATGGTTGGGTAGTTAGCTGATAGTATGCTAACATGTATGCACACAGTCGAGCCATCGGGGATGTTGGTTAAGGGTGAGCGATATCATCCAACCAGGGGATGATTTCATATTAGTTTGTTTGCGTTTCTTCTTTTAGAATGATTGTTTGAAGCATTTAGACTTACATTTGCTAGATTTATAGTAGTTTGATTGGACTTTTTTTAAGGCTTGCAATTTTTAGCAACACAGCCATCTTATTACAAACTATACTTATAAAACTACGGAAAATTTCCCACCAATCTCCTATTTTATATAGTAAAGAACGAATATTCCGCAATGAGTTATGATCACAAAAAAGAACCCAAACAGGAGGAAGCAAATCACAAACAACAAAAACCCACATAACCTCAACATAAGGAACATTTTCCGGATGCTACTTGTCCATGGGAAGGAAACAACAAGCCAGAGGAGAAAAAGCGAAACTTCATTCCAAACCGACACAAAACGCATGCAATGTGTACACACTAAAACCGATCCATAGCATGAGAGAACTGGTAGCAAAAAAAACCCCTAGACCAAATGGAAAAGCAAAAACTTAACTTCCCCGGGATTGTTGGCCAGCATAATCAGCCGGGAAAATCGGCATACGGCGTTCGCTGGAACGCAACGATCGATGGAAGCCTGTTTCGTCTGGGGTTTTTTTTCCTCCTTCAGTTCCCATGTCGTTCACTTTTGCACAGTTGTTTATTGGTTGAATGTTTGCTGCTGGTCGTGCCGTACGATTGTTTTGTGCGATTTCTTTCACTTTATCTCCTATACTCCGGGCCGCATTACCATCGAGCGAGTTCTTTCGTTCCCAAACAAAACAAAAAAGAAAAAGGCAAGCTTTTTCCGAAACCATCCGGCCAGAACCAATAATGTGTTGTGGTTTTTTGGTGCGGCGTGTGGCGAAATGGCCCAACAACGGAACCGGGTCGATTTCCCGAGAAAAACCCCACATCCGAAACATACCGCTTGAAAACAATACCGTGGAAGAAGACTCCCGTGATCATCGGGCACTAATCGGGGGAGCGAGAGGGGGGAAAACGGGACGAAACGATGGAAGGATATTGCATCAAAGATATAAATCAACATGCGCCCAGGGCACATGCTGCTGGAATGCTGTCGTGTGGGGTGGAGTACAGTGCAGGTGAATGTGGTTACGAACATTCTTAGCCCCATCGATCGTGAAACCCGGTGACGTGAACGTGCAAGCTAATGACCAAACTACGCCTAGCGCGAGGAAACTGAGTGAACGATCGATGCCGAACGAAGAGAGACGGACGGACAGAGTTTGTTAAGGGAAGTTTGTTTTATTTCGTCTCGGTAGGTGATAACGTTAACCGGCTTTTATCTGGTGTTCTGCAAGCGTACGGATTGTTTCTTCGGATTGTGCAAGCCGACCGAATCACATGGCCATTTTCACGTCTGATTGGCGATTTACGTAACAACGCCCAAATGCTGGCCCACAAAATGAGGCATCCGAGCCGTGATAATTCACTCGCTTTAGGGATGAAGGTATGCGAACGCTGCGTGGCTGTGGTTCGGCTTGATTACGGTGGTGTTTCAGGATAGTTCGTAATTATATTGTGGTTTGAATTTATTGATTGCATTGATTGCAGTAATGATTGTGTTATTGTAATAAGGATGTGTGAGAGCCGTGATATGATATGTTTATTGCTTGTTTCAAAATTTAACGATTTGAAGCTATCATCTTCAAGAAGCTCCTATAATTTACAATCTGAAAACTAATCACGCTGTATGAGTTGTTTAATTTTGTGTATCTTAGTATGAATCATAGGTTAAATAAATGATACTTTATCGAACGTTCGATTTAAATTATTTGATATTGGTTCGTGGATAAATGAATGCTCCAACTTTATTTTACTACAGACACAGGAGATGTAACCTAAAAATTAAGGTAAATAAAGGTTAAACTAATCAAAAACAGCCTCAAAATAAAAAAAAATACTTTCCCTCATGGCTCACAAAGATGTAGCACAATGTTGGAAGGATTTGGACAGTAATTTGGCCTTTAGAATGTCACAGCAACAATTAAGTACAGATATTGCTAAGAATATGGATACAAAAATGGACGGTCCGATGGTAGATGAGACAGGGGTGCCGATCTATACACGGCACGACCGTGGTCCACATTTCATATGAGCCCTTCCCCCCATTATGAGGACTGACTATCCAACTATGCGGTATCTTTGAGTCTTCTAAGCCAGAAAAAGGCAGGCATGACCGAAGAGGTTGGTTAGTCAATATAGAAGAAGATCGATACAAAAATAGTAGACCAAGCTATTGAGAGAGATGTGTTTCGGACGCTAAATGATCTAAATTTTAAGTTAAAATAAAAAAAATAATAAATTGACTACAAATCTATTGCATTATGACAATCTTTTTTTACCTGTAGTTTTTTATTAATTTAATAGATTTTTTTCCTTCCTTCATATGAGTTTCTTAACATGCATTACTTAAATATATTTCGTAAGCATCAAATGTTAGTAAATTTGTGCTAGGATAAGCTTAACATTTAAAAATTCTTAAACTTTTACGTCCTTAAAGTGACTTTTGAAAATTGTTGTAAGATTTTCTCATTGTTGGTCAAATGTTTGAAATAACCAATAATTTTTATTGACCTTCTTGTAGCAATCGAATCAAACTTTAAATTAACAAATTTCAATATATTTAATCTATCTCTCTCTCTCTCTATTTAATTCCCGCAGAAAAGCGATTCATGCAACAGCCGGTTGGCAACAACACCATCAATACCAATTGGCCATAAAATACCCCAGAGACGAGACTACTTTAACTAAGACGTCAATCTGCCCTACGTCAAACGAACTCCAGCCATCCGAACCTCGACATAAAGCCTCACCCGGCTATTCAGAGCTTATGCTCGGAACACTCACTCCCCCCGAAAAAACCTCCCTGGTGCCGATTAAAGGGGCACGCAAAGTGCTCCCGGAAAATGTTACGCCAACGTTCTAATCTGTCAATAAAACCTTCGTCCGAAAAGTTTTGATGGGATTTGGATAGCTGGCACGATAGCCCAAAACTTTGTCCGTTACGCAGCGAAAGCGAACGTTTTGGACGCATCGGAAAGCCTGACGGACAAAGGTTCATCTAGCCGAAATATGACTTTATCTTATCCGGCTCCGTACCCAGGAGATTTACGGAGGGTGAGAGGCGATTTCTCCAAGAGTCCCATAACTAAGACAAATTTTAACGACCGACCGGGATTGGATCAGACGAGCGTGATAGTTTGTTTGTTTGTAACGCATTTCACTGTGATGGAGGGCACCTTTAACGCGCGCTTCAGCTAGCTCTCAAAACTTCAAGGTAAGCTAAATAATCCTCCGAACGGTTTATTTGGTAAACCCTTTCCCCCTGCACAGATCGGATTGACTTTCTGTTCCCGTGCGAGCGCTAAGATAAGCGGCAAATCCGAGCGGCCAGCCAGCAACTGTTTGCTTAGGCACTTCCTGTTTTGGTTTGCAAAACATATGCTGCGCAGGGGATCCGTTTCAGGGCGCAGCTTCAAATGAAGAAATAAACTCCCCAAGCGAAAGCTTCAAGTTTTGAACCTCAACGCCAAAAACCAACACACACACACACAGGAGGATGCTCGAGGCCATAAAGAGCCCCATAAACGGGAGATGGGTTTTCCGCGAATTTCCCCGAGGAAGTGAGACAGGACGCAATCGTACTTGCGTGTGTGTAAGAGAACGAGAGTGAGAGTTGAAGTCTTTATTATTATTGCTTTGTCCCGGCACGCAAGGAACGCAATCGGAACGGGTCAAAAACATTGATGATGGTGGTACGCAATGAACAGCCACCGGAGAGGATCCTTTTTCCCCAGTAGCGAGCTGACTATGATTGTCTGTCAGTTCCCGGTTATACATTCTCAGGAAACATCAGCAGCAAACGAATAGTTTGCAACAGACAAAAAAAAGCCAGAGAGGTTAAAAAACAAATGGACTGCATTCCAGCTCTCCAGGACACGGCCAACACAACCGCAACAAAATTGTGCACACAACCCCCAACTACATTCCAGCGTTGGGGGTTTGGGTCGATGGCGATGGCTTCTGCCGATGACTGTCAGCTTTCCGGAACAAAACTCCGGGACCCGTTCGACTATGTTTACTCACACGCATCAACGGATTTCGGCTCGGTTTAATTGCTTTGGGATTTCTACCTTCCATTCTGGGCCCCCCGGACTGCGGACAATACACACAAATGGAAGGGTTGGGATCGACCCGGGTTTGCGGTGAGCCGGCCATTTGCGAGAGGTTTGCAGCACGTGCCTTCCCGTATTTCTGTGTGCTTGTGTGCGTTTTAGAGTTTTGGTCAGGATGACGTTGCCTTTTGAACTGTACCCCGAATGCTGGCCCTTTTTACCAATAGCTTTACTGAGTGGCTCTCTTTCACTCGCCTCCTATTCTCGTTTACTGCTTCAAAAAAGGGAGGGAGTTTTCCCTCCGAATAAAAAGAGCACCTCGAAAGCAAGCAAAACTGAGGCAAAACAAACCTCCGCTTGCGGTGTATTGCGGAAAAACCCCAACAACACAGTCATCAGCAATATCCCGAATCACGAAACACACACACACAGAGGGAAAAACGTCGCCCGGCATAGGAAATGGCCACGGGTACGGGTAGAGAAATATATGTTGGTATTTGCACCAGCAACTGCGCTTGTTGTTGGGCGTGCGGTTGTGCAATCAGAAAATTGAAGCTGTATTTCTTTCCGCCCGACTGCTTCGACAAATGCCACTTGACTCAATGGCCAAAGCAATGGTTGAGGGGGGGGGGGGGGGGCAGGCCAGGAAACCTCGCAGCAGCAGCTCTGATGACTAAATAAAGCTTTAAGAATGCAGTTGCATGTGCGCTCGGTCGGTTGTTTGGATGACAGGATTTTGGATCAATGTTAGCTTCATTTCTAACCCTCGCGAATTCCTGGCAGTGGTCGTTAGGCAAATTGTACTAGGGGAAAAAGGAAGCTTAAATAAAATCTACCACAAAAGCGGAGGCGGAGGCCCGGTTGTGAAATATTGATTTGATAACGCCATGAATTTAATTTGTTTTATTCATTTAGGTGTTCGAGATTTATGTCCAATGGTTTGATGGATTGTTTATAGAAGTTTGATTGAGTTTTCAACTTTCAAAAATTTCCATTTGTATGCAATACAAGGATCATTCGGTGCTAATCCGGAACTGTCAGCATCTCGAACCTACAAGCCTCTTTAATTATGCTCTACTTAGGATATTTTTCACTTCAACACCATTTGTTGATTTTTTCTTGGTTTTTTTCTGCACCCTCATGGACTTCAACCACCATTTCCATTAAACCTCGCGCCTCAAACCCCACACATAATGGATGACCCCTTAATAGAGCCATCAAAGGGCCAGGCCAGGCTGTAAAAAAGCTGTTTGTTTATCGTCCTTTCATTAGATTCATTTAACGGCTAGCCGAAAGTGATCGAATTTTATTGCTTTCCTTTCAATTTGCCCATTTTGACCGCGGTGGCGTAACGCACCACGCAATTTACTGCAGTGTGTTTTTACTTTTATTGTAGCACTCGGTTCGCTTTCTGTTTCCGGTCCCTGCCAGATCGTCCGCAAGTACCGGTGAAAGCAAACCCGCCCCCCCTTCGACTGGTTTTGAGTGGCAAGTGCCATTTGTTTTTCATGGTCGACCCAGCGGGGTTTTCCAGCCCTGAAAAGCCTTCGTTGGAGAAAAATTCTATTACGAACGATTTCGGTTTTAACGACGATACTATTTGTATTCCGCAATTCCAAGTTCACATCTCAGTGGTGCTAAAACCTCACAGACGCACTAAGCCTTAACAAGCGAGCCAGGGGTTTTACGAGCCAGCGCTAAAGGTTGCTGAGTTATCTTAGGCCTGGGGGGAGGGGGGGCAATGGATTTTCACCAATCCCACACAAAGCAATCCTCTTTCGGAAAGCAATCATTACGATTCCGGTAGCACTCGCTGTAACAAATCAAGCTTCTTGTGGGTGTGAATTTCACCATCACCAGCCAACCTGCTAGCCATTACCGTTTGTGAGCGACATGCATCTTGGCATGGTAGTATCGCCGCTAATTTATATCACAACCCGTAAGCGACCGACCGACCGGCACAAAGAATTTACGGTCATTAATTATGCGCAGGATAATTTATCAAAAACCGATAGCATAAAAGCCACTTCCCTTTCGCCAACAGTGGACAGTGCCGTAACGGGGAGGCTACGCCTCTCGGGGAACGACGAGACGATATTCACCTGAAGTAGTGGCCGAAGAGAAGACTCCAAAAGGCTATTTTTCTTTTTACTTCCACTGAAATGGTGCTAATGGTGAAAGGCCTGATGCTTACTACCGAGACTACTAGTCCTAGACCCACTTTGAGGGCTTGAGCTTTGCAATGCGATCTTTCGATGGCGGACGACTAGAAAGCCAGTTGGCAAATTAAAAAAATCCTCACTGAGTTATTGCTTTTCTTCCCTTGCTTAAGAAGCAATCAAACATTAATTCTCTCCTTTCCTTCTGCCGTACCCCTTAATGAAACCGAGCTAGGAAAGGAAAAACCTACCAGGAATGGGTTTTGAAAAACTCCTTTTCCCTTTGATGTGAAACGACATCGTTTTCTGTCCTGTTTTATTTCCTTGGAAAAGAATGGGCTGCACAGAGACGGCATTCGTCGGAGTCAAGCCAGCGAATGAATCACAAATCAAAAATCCTTGCAACACACAAACGAAACGTAAAGCTACGGCACGAGCTCGATCGATTAGTCGTCAATTTAATTGGTCTGAGTCGGAACGGTGGAAAGGATTTCCCGAGCCTAGGTTGAAAGATTAAACAGCAAGAAAAAGCTTTGAACTTTGCCTTTTGGCTTAACATTTTGGCGTTGCCATTGGCTGCGAGACTGAGCGTCGTTGGCAGTGGGAAAGCTTCTTGAAGTGAGTGACTTTGGCTTTAAAACGATATTTTAAAGAGCATTTCAATTTACCTCTATTAGTGTTTCAGGATTGTGACTTCTGAGTATCAGGATAATAATTCTGAAATGAAATGGACATGTTAAAGTGTTAGCATACCGTGTTCAAATAGAGTTCCTAAATACTTTTTCTAAGAGATTTCTTCAAATTCACACCTAAAGTCTTAATTCACCACACTAGGGACATAAGGCAGTAGATAAACGAAAGATAAAGAAGAGTTCACTTATTCAAACACACTGCCTTGAAAGTAACTGACTTCAAACTTCGCTTTCGTACAATCTGCTTTGCTAAATCTTATTTCTCAAAATCTTCCACCGTTCACTTCAATCAAGATGCACAGCACTCGAGAAACACTGCTGAAAGACACCTTCAAGAAGATTCCTTGAAGCACCTCCCCACCCGGAGCTGTTTCCCCGGGTTGCTTAACCCATCCGTGACCGAGTGGATCTTTTGTTGTTTGAGACTTGCTTTATCAAAGCGTCCCTTAACCCGCCGCCCGGCCCCAATAGCTCAAACTCGTTTCCACCGTCCCACGGTTGCTCGTGGAACCGAGCTAAGGAACCGTTCGTTTCTAGTTTGACAAGTTTGTTCATTTAATTACAATAGTTGAAAGTCCGGCAAAAGGACTTTGAAGGCAACGATGACGCCTTGGACGACGACAACGACGGTCCCAACAACAAGCAGACGCTTCCCGTTGACGAGGGTCGTCCGAAGCGAACCCCGGGAACTGGAACTGGACCGAATTTCGCCACAACTTTTTCGCACGCAGCGCACCAACCTCCAGATGGCGACTCGCCCCAATAAACAGACCCCAAAGTCGGACCACTTGTCAAAGAATTCAG
The DNA here is from genome assembly GCF_013141755.1 of Anopheles stephensi. Classification (NCBI taxonomy): domain Eukaryota; kingdom Metazoa; phylum Arthropoda; class Insecta; order Diptera; family Culicidae; genus Anopheles; species Anopheles stephensi. Next base: position 67,645,080 of record NC_050203.1, on the reverse strand, counting down.
CCGAGGGTGAGTCGCGGGGTAAAGTGTTAAGTCATCGCAAAGTTTAACGCCTTCCGGGCTTTGGAGGATCCTTCGTGCCTCGCATGACGCCAAGGGGCGAAACAGAAATTAAGCAACAATTCGGTCAGCGCCATCTTGCCCAGGGCGCCGCCTGATTCGGATACGGGTTTTGCTTACGGTGATGATGGCCTGATGATGAAATAAAATCACGAATTCTAGCGTGAAACGTGACCGTGATTCATAATCATACATCTTCTCGGTCGTCAGGGTGTCGGGCAGCCACGCAGCCGCTTGATTGACGACTACTACGGAGCAGGCCCGAGCCCCCAGGGGGGGGTTAGAGTGATATGAATAATTGCTACGAATGTCTGCGGGTTCGTTGCTGAGCGATGTGTGTGAAAAAGGATGACAGGTGCTGATCGCGATGTGGTTTGCGGTAGGCAGGAAAAGGTAACGAAACTCTGGGACGAAACCGTCAAGGGACTCAAAGGGATCCTTTGCCGAATGTTATTATTTACAGCGAGGTTTATGTAACGGGCTTGAAAGGCGTGTCGCCTCTCAGCCTGTGTTAGCGCGTGGCAGGATTCACGACTTTAAATAGTCTTCTATTTTTATCCTGCTTCTTTCCGGGGAACAATATACAACCCTAATCGAATCGATTTAGTGTAGATGAAAGGTTCAGTATCCCCTTTTCGACGGCGGATTTCCCAATACAATCGCTTAACATCCCCAAGAGCGAGAGAGAGGGTGAGTCCTCCCGATTTCCGATCACAATCCACTCAAGCCCGTGCTCCGGTTAACTGATGCCTAATTTAACTAAATCCAGCTCCCAACAAACCTAAACCGTGAATGTTCCAGCTCGTAACGTCCCGCTTTCCAGGCGCATTCGTTCTCGGGGAGAGTTTTTCCGGGCCCTCTTTTATTGGACCGTAAATCAAAACGAAAAGGAAATTATTTACGGCAGTTTAGCGTAAAACGGTCCGTCGGTCGGTTGGTCGGCCGGGCCGGGTGGATTTCCGACGTTACCAATTTGCCATTCATAAAACTTTAGCACACCCAAGAGAAGACCTCCTCTCAATTCCTTCCGGCTACCTCCCTCGAACCGGGGGAGGCAGCGAGGCAACTAATTTCATTGTTTTTCCTCCCGGTTGTTTGGGAGCCCCAGTTTGGCGCTGGTGTCGAAAGAACAAGGTAAGCCCACCAGGATTGACCTTTTATGCCGTGTTATTACACCGGGCTAAGATAGGATTACACACAAAAGAACCGAGAGCCAAAGCCACTCGCTGGCCGGGCGTCCGTTTTCGGGCCGCCAGTAAGATCCTTTTTTCGGGAGGCAATTCGTTGCTGTTACTACTGGCCCCGGTTGGCTGCACAAAACCCATCTGACCCGTGTGCTATGGTTTAGGTGGTCCATTTTGTTGCCTCCCTGCATGCGTGTGTGTGTGTGTGTGTGTGTGTGTGTGTGTATTTTATTTACGTCGTTACTTTCACTCCGTCACCGTGGTGCGCTCGTAACGTTCCTCGGGTAAAATAATCACTATTTATCTTAATTTAATTAAATTAAAAGCTCTCAGTAGGCCGGCCGCTTCCCGAGCTCCGAAACCGAAGCAACCGGCTTCTGGGAGCAGCTTTTGCGTGCCGGCAAGGATTAATCTTTGCTGTGCGACCTGTGTTTCCCCGACAGGCAAGATGCTGAACGTGGCCTTTTAATTATCGGTACGCTGTAGCGGGTAAGCGACGGAAGGAAACAACCAAGCATCAAACATCCCGAACCGGACTTGCGGGCTTAGGGAAATAGCTGGAGAGACAACGAGAGAGGGATTTATCGAAAGGGATCCGCCCGAAGACGGATGGTTGAGATAAGCTTGAAATTAAAAATCAAACCACACCTCGGATCGTTGGATCAAACCGGAAACCTCTGTCAGAATGTTCCGGAAACAGCATTAAAATCACTCAAAACAAAGACACTCAACAATCATTTAAATGGAAGGTTTATAGCAAAATTGTTATTACTAGATTTAAGACCAGTTGATTGTGGTAGTACAATAACACCTTTTAATGATTTTTCATCAATTTAAAGCAGCACCATCATAGCGCCTCGAAGCAAGTGAAATTGGTAAACACTGCCTGAAACACGTAATAAATACGTGTAACTTCACTTAAAGCACCTTCAACCAGGTGTCAGGCAATCGGTTGCTATCGGACGCATTAATGGTTGTGAACACGAATCATTTACCCAAACCACACTCAGTGGAAATGTCTTTCGCGTCTTTCGCCAGTCTGCTGGTGCAAAAAATTCACCCACTTCCGTCGGATCCGTGTGGAAGGAATAATTGATTGTCGTCTCGCAATATATCAATTAGCACGCGACGGACGTTTTGTTTTCCCAGGAGAGCGAAGTGTTTTGGTTTAGGGGGCATTTTCTCGTCCGATTTGCGCTTTGTGCTGTGGAAGCTTTTACGCAAACGAATTGGGATTTTGGTTGTTGACTGATTTTGAATGATTATGAAGAACGCAACATGGTTTTGTTGTGGTTTGGTTTTATTAAGTTGTGGAAATTTAATTAAAATGGATGGCTTTATGATGTGAAATGGTGAAATAGAGTTCCGGGTGTCTTTTACAAGAGCTAATTAATAATTTATAATACCCTTCCTAAAGGATTCTCAAAAATACGATTAAACGATTAAACATGTTGAGCTCTACAGTTATTAATTGATTTGACTTTGCTAAGTAAAGGTGTTGTATAGGCTTCTTCTTATTCTTCTTTCTTGGCTTAACGACCTCTCAGGTCATGCCTGCCATTTCTGGCTTACTAGACTTGTTGATATCTTCTTGTTGGGTAGTCAGTCCTCACTTTGGGGTAACGGCCCAGAAGAGATTAGAACTCCGGTACTGCTTTATGAAGACTGGCACCACTGTCACATCTTCCACGGGGCCACCTTTATAAAATTAAGGTCTTAGCTGAGAATGGGAGAATTTTTACTTATTTATATATTCAATAAGACGGCAGGCCTCGCCTATATTGCCCTTTCATGAGAGAATTTAGGGTTTGAAATATTTTGTCGACAGTAAATGGAAGCTGAAAATAAATTCATAATGTCCCTAATTTTTCCTTGAATTGTACCCTAACCTAGCTTCTAGCTATCCGATTTACAGCTTTGTTTTTTTTTTTAAATTAAATTTATGAGGCAACGTATGGAATAATCACGTTATGCTGAGTCTTTCGGGATATTTTAATACTAGCATATTAAGCATGCTCCAACTACCAATGCCATACACTCCACCGAATCCATTCACTTAGTTCAAGCTTAGTACAAGACAAAGTTTAGTAGCGAAACACTCTATAAAACCCACACCCAACACCGTTTTCCTAAACCTACCGTCAAGACATACCATAATCGCCGATCGAATCGATTCGCCTACAAAACGTCACTTAACTTATTAATTGAATCATAAAACAAACAGCTGGCAAGCGTTCGCCGGGACATGGCTTTGTCCAAGACACGCCGCCGGCAAGTGCACCGGAGTGACGGAACGAACGAGCGCCAATGGCCACCAACCGCCACACAGCTCTTAAAAAGTATCCCTTAAGAGCAACGGGAGTGCGAGAGTGCGCGCGCACTCCCGCACAACGATGTTATTCAATGAAAAACTCGTTAATGTTATTAAAATATTAAACACAAGTGGTGCGGTCATCCGTGGAATGAATAGAATCGGGTGAAAAACCACCATCACCCATGATCGCCCACGAACCATTTCCGCTGGATGGTTGTTACCCAATTTCGCTCTCACCCCGAACCAAGAAGAAACACAAAAGGCGGTTGGCAAAGTTTTTGATTCATTAAGTATGCTGCCAGCACACGAACTTCACCTTCCTTTCTAAAATTCCACCATCTCAGATTTAAACAGAAGAGTCCAACTTCCTTTTTTCCGCCGATGGGGAAGTTTTTCACCACACGAAACTGGCGGAATGTTCCGCAACAAACTTTTCACTTTCAGGTGACCATTGACGCATCGGTACAGGGTCTGGTGGGATAAGGTGTGATCGACTATTCTGACCAAAGGAAGAAGAGAGCCCATCGTCATCCCCTCCCCCCTCATCCTGGCTGCCAGCCTTTCGGCGGTTACCAACTCACAACTCTTCAGCTCATCCTGGTCGTTTGTAATCTTTTCCTTTCTCGCATCCCACTCGCCGTTGGAGTGATTGTGGTGGAAAATATGTAATTTTGATAATTGTATTTTACGAGGTAATTTATATTCATAACTCTTAAATGATGGAAGGAAAAACTTGCTCCATGGCTCCAACAGCCGAACACCGAACAGAGCAGCTCAATCATCTACCGGTGCTGTTTTCCTTGCCGTGGCAGCACAAGATTTTGTCTCCGGTGAAACTTTTCCTTTCCCAACGAATGCCCTGTTACGAGCGGGAACTTGCAAAAAAAGGCGAACCCATACCAGCGCACGGCTCACCGTTTACGATGACACCGAAAACTTGTCGCAACAGTCGTAAAGCACGCGAAGTTAATGTTACAGCCAATTTCGGTGTATGTGTTGCGTTTACGGAACCTGGCCAATGTGCGGCTTTTCTTTTTTGGTGTTCGCTGTAAAGTCTCAATTTTCCACCACCATTCACCACACTAATCAACGTGATCCGTCGCGCTCGGAGCAATGTCGGAAGCGTGCGAGAGCGCGAGTTAAAAAGATTGCAATCGTCGTATCGCTCTATTTTGAAGTGCTTACCGGCCGGTTTTAAGCCACTAACGCATACATACGAAAGGCTTGTAAAATTTTATCATTTTCCTACGATCATTTTACGATAACGTTTATGGGTTGGCAAAATGTGACGCTCGCTGACAGGCGTCTCTCGGGCTTAATTAACGGCTCGCTCGGCATCCGTGGCGGCTTTATACTGCCTCAATTAGGTAATGTAACATGCGAGATTGGTTATCAAAAATGTTTTAGTTTTACTACGCTGGCTGGTTTATGGGACTTGTGCGCCTCGAGACGTTTCCCTCAAAGGAGGTAAAATTCCAATAAGAGAGAAAAAGAGATTTTAAAATATACATCAAACCGCCTTAGTTTGCCATCGGATATATCTGCTGTCAGTCGATATTAAAATATCATCTTCAGTTGACCTTTCTTTTGGAGGAGCGATTGGTTTGCAAACCGTATACCAAAATTTGTTCGTTATCCCAAAAACCGAATTATCATAATATTTTCTACGGATCCGATAGGAACCAACAAATGTCTCCATCGGAAACCCAAGCATCCCCGCTTAATATTCTCTGACCGGGCGCATTATAAAAACTGGACCGAGGCAACACAAATTAGGGACTTGCATAAATCTTACCCAATTTCTCGGAACTAACCTATGCGACAGACCCCGGGATATGGCTATTTATGTGACCTTTTTCGTTCAAAGTCTCGGAGACAGATGACGTCGGCAAAAGGGGCTCGTATATATTTCAAATATACTCAGCAGCTGGCCGGGACAAAACGCCCGGCTGAAAAAGCTTCACAGTGCAATGATGCACACCGAGATGTGGAACTGGAATTGGAAATCAGGAGAAAAAGAAAACAGAGGTCGTAGAACCTCGCACAGCGAGAAGCTAAATTATGCATACAACTCGTGAACTCGGCACACTTGTACGGTCCATAGGTCGAGCAGTGGTTCGACCAAATGGATCGTCGTCGTCGTTCGTATAAGAGCAGCATTGGCAAGAATTTCTGCTCAATGTGCATATCTTACCGGTACGACATGCGCAACGGTCAACGGGCTGACGTTATTTATTTACTTCAATGCCGTGGTACGTAGTGATATCATTGGAAGCGAAGAATTCAGGTGAGCATTTTCTTTTGGCAAGAACTTAGCAGAGGAATGTTGAAATGCAAACCAACTTGAAGGGAATGTTCGTTTTAGCATGGAACGCTTCACCTGTGCACTGATCGAAGCGACTGATATCGTGATTGAGTTGTAGATTTTTTTATAAGGGTTTAAATATTTGACCTATAATATATAAAATCAATATTTGTGTTTAAGTAATTTAATATTTTTGGGGTTGGTAATGTACTTCAAAAATCATTGAAACTACCTAAAGTAAGGCTTGACGAGCTGTACGAGCTGTTCGATGATCCCACCAGCGTGCAGCGAATTAGTCTCGCCAGGCTGAAGTCAACGTGTCATGTCATGAGAATGACACCGGACGAACCAGCCCGTAAAATCGTTTTAGGCCTTTCACTCGGACAGAGGAGGCGTGGTAGGCCCAAACTGAGTTGGAGTGATGGCGTTGATGAGTCCACCAGAACGGCCAGAATAATGGATTGGCTGACGACGGTGCTAAACCGTGAACAGTATCGAGGATTGTTGCAGCAAGCAAAGACCGCGAAGCGATTGTAGCGCCGGATAAGTAAGTAAGTAATGTAAGGCTTTCTTTGTTTCAGAACAGAAAATTTGCCGAATATATTAAAATCAGGAAGGTTTAGGTCATTGAAAATTTTTTGTGATGTTAATATACCAGGGGTCTGGTCCTTCTGGTTAGAAACTGTCCTGAATAGGAAGACTTCCACGAAGATCCCATCGTCCACGACTTTTCGGTACGTACTAACAAAATTTTAGACATGAGTTTCGCTAAGAATTTGAATTTATCAAGCTGGAGAACCTTCCAATTAATACGAGCAAGGGTTCAGAGCAAACAGAAACTTGTTAAGGGGGATACCTATGTACTAAGATTACATTTATGTTTTTGGCACACATCATCACAAACATCTGAGGCTTTATTTTTTTTTATACTTCTCTTATTTCTCTTTTTATATTCTTAATGTATAAACGCGAGAGAAAAAAAATCTACTTATTCCACCTGTCAGAATGACAACTACTTAAAAGCGCCATCTGTGAACAGCGATTTACAACTACAATTCCATAGCATATGCAAGATATCAGGAACTTAAATATTTTATTCAAATATTTAACACTGATCCAATGAATCATACCAAATCCATTCAACAACTCAATTAAACTCAGCGGTGGTGCAAATCTCATCACGGCATTCAAATCCTGTTGTTTTGAATGGCTTGTTGTTAAGATTTTCCTGACTGCTTTTGCCTCAGATCTACATGAATTTTGCAACTTTTTCACTGAATGCTTGAATCAATCCTACTACTACTCCAACTGCTGCTGCTGTTAATAAGCTTTCACGTTGTACTTTCGCTTTCCCAACTCCCGCCGCATCGATGCACGAACGGTGCTGATGAGTGTGAGGCACAAAAAGCTGACATAACGTGAGGTAGAGATGTCTGAGGCTGCTTTTTTGTTCTCTTCTTTATTCCTCTTATGCACTTCTCCATTATTCATCCGAAACAGTTCCTTAGAGCTGCTGTGAATGCTCATGTTTATCAACGAATCTGATGGGATGCATTGGCACGGTGCAATCGATACCGACCGCAAAAATAGATCCCGAACCCGTCAGTGAGCAAACAAAAGCGCTCCCGAGGACTGCGTGTGTCGATGCGCACCGTACCACACCGAAGCTCGAGAAGCCTGGCCCAATCCGGAATCATCATCGAAATGGCAGATATGCGCAGGTGGAAATTGATAATCCGTTCGGAATTGATTTGATGTTGTGCTTATCGGCAAACCGGTGGGGTACGGGCTCGTGTTGATACTGATGAGCTGCGGTTTAAGTATCGTGCTGTCGATTTGCAGACGGATTATCGACTGAAACGCGCGGACGGATATTTACCTGGGTGAAGCACGGCAGCACGCCAAGCGGCTAGGGCGGTGAGATTGTTGGGGAGCTTCGGGAGTTCGATGGCTGGAGTGATGCATCGTGACGGTCGTTTTCTGCAAAGGACACGGAAATGAAAACAGTCAGTTGATGAGTACGGATGTGTGATTATCAAAATTAGAAACACAGGGAGACCCTCGAATGCAAACTGTTTGGCAGAGCACATCAGTACTGCTGGACGAGCTCATAATGGATGAGCAAGCAAGCTAATCAAATACTCTTTTAATACAGTATTTATCAACAAATCTTTGTGGGATTTGAAGCGTGAGAGAAACATTGGAGTTGATATTCATTTGGAATTCGTTTGTAAATCTTAAGTTAAACAAGTACAAGTTCTGCTTTACCAAGAGCTTCCCACATTGCATGTTCATTTGTGCCCTTAATCTTTGAGCATGAAGCCGGTCACAGGCGCGAGAACCACAGCATTCAAATCAAAATCTGTCCCATCTTGATGAAGATACCTAGCTAACCGCCTTCAACCGCACAAAAGCGTCGAGTAAAAGCCTCATCTTATCTCCTGTTGGCCTCATTTCGTGTGCCATTTACACGACACCCTTCTTGCTGCTGGTTTCCCTTCGGTGCTTTTGTGACGCAACAGAAAAGGGGTTTCCTGTGTACCTGAGCTTCTTGTGGTATTCATTTTTTGTATGTACTTCCACTGCCACGAACAAACAGCTGCCGGAGCTAGTTTTCTATTCACTGCAATGTCTCATTATGCAACCGCAACATTCAAGCCGGCTTCACGGCACCGGCGGGTGCGCCTTGGAGGTAGCAGTGGTGAAGTGTTATCATCATCATCTGCAGCAACATTAAGGGCTTAGCAATTTCTTTCAACACCTGTTCGAAAATTACCCCACCGCAAACAACACGGGAAGCTGGTGGGACGAACGATGTAAAAGTCAACGGCCACACGAACGCAAGACGTCACATGACACTTTGAAAAGCAATATCTGGGCCAGTTGCTATCACGTCCCAGCGAAACAGCTTCTCGACAGCTTTTCGGAGTTTTCCTAAAGAAGGGTTGCTCCACATCGATGCTAACAGGGGATGGAAACTAACATTTGGGAATGTGGAGTCCCTACTTTCAATGGGGACACCCACCAAAAGTTTGCACAACCTTTTCCCAGACTTTCTTGACTTCGAAACACGAACGCACACTCACGCATCGTAACCTTCTGGCGCTTAATCGACAACATTTTGTTTGGTAACTTTTGCTCGCTGCAAACTCGGCTGCAATCTGACGCGTCTGAAGTAACTGAAAACGAGCACGATTTGTGCATACTGGAGCTTCCAAAAGTTGGGAAGGAGTTGGGAATTCAAGACAGGTACACGAAAATCCCACTGCGGTAGAACACTGTCGAGCTGCTCTTTGGAGTTGAGGGTTTTCTTCGTTCGGAAAGGCCCTTCCTGACAGAGTCTTGCTTTTTGGGGTGTTATAAAAACAGACAAAACACGGCACACACTCACACTTGGAGACGATGATGCGTTTTTGCTGGTGAACACTTTTCGAACTCGGTAAGTACTCGGAAAACGGTACGGCATACCAGTGGAAAGCGTACGACTTGAAAGCGGTAAGCAATATTCGGGGCTCGCTTCAGCACGATACCGCATTCGTCGGTATGGAGATGTGGTCCTCTTCGTCGTCGTCGTCGTCACCGTCTTCACGTATGGCTCGTTAACAAGTAGGTAAGATTTTGTTCGTGAAAGTGAAATGTCGCTCAAGAGCTCAAGAGCACAGCGCCGGGCAAAAATCTCGGCGGACCCATATTAAAAGCCAAACGGATCGGACAGAAGTGTGAGTAAGTGTGTGTGTGTGTGTGTGTTTGGGTGCTTTTCATATGTGGAAGAAAAAGTTTTCTCTTTCAGTGCTTTGGTCGCATGTGTACCTCCTTCTTATTCATCCCTTCCATTCCGTTTCCCTTGCCGGCTTCCTCCAGAAGCCATTCATTCCCGTGCTCCATTTCGACCCAGCTGAAGTGCATGCCTTTTTCCACCCGATTATCCTTTTTGCCCGGTAGCGACCGTTGCATGCAGCTGTTGCCTTGAAGGACACTCGCTTACACTGGGATGCAGCGCGAAGAACCGCTGTGCCATTTGTGGAAGGGAAATCTTTCAATTTTCATCACACCATTCTTCGTTTCGTATCGTTCTGCTCCCGGGTCCGGGCAGGTTCCATGTTTGAGGATTCTTTTGACTTTTACTTCCACGGTCGTTTCCACACCCGGGAACTGGAAGCTCATACTCGTTCTCGCCGTCATTTTTGCTACGAGATACGATGCAAGATTCTCCGTACAGCCCACCACACCATATGGCGAACATTAGAGGAATAGGACGGAAAAAGCGAGCGTAGAAAAACAGAACCCCCATAGTGCATGGACCCATTTCTTTTCATGCTTCATTGCTATCCACCCGGGCTATAGCTCCAACCTTGATGCTGCAGAGATGTCCATTTTTTCCTCCTTTCTTGTTCAGCGTGCTGCAGTGAGTGTCCTTACATGGCCGGAGCTGACTGGCTGGCTAGCTGGGTGACGTTCGTGCTCTCGGTGCCTGATGTAGTTCGGGTTGTAGTACATTCGCCTGAATAATGTCCCTATTTATGGACGCCCATGTTTGTCCTTTTATTCGAGACTAAGTTATTGTAAGGAGTGGGAGAGAGAAAGTGGGAGCGTGGGTTCCCTTCCCGGTTTCATAACAAAACCATACGGAGGCCATTCAAAAAGGACCCAAGCACGTCATTAATATAAATCAGTGCTTATCCAGTCCGTCCCAGTTACGGGAGCGGTATCTGTTCAGTCGCACCAGCTGGACACAATCAAACTCGTGCACACACACACTCGATGCCATCCGGTTGGTACGGAACAATATGCCAAATGAGTGCCGGCTCCGGTTGGCACAATGGGCCATGGGGACTATGCCGAGGGGTTTTGTGTTTGATCAAAAGAGTAATCCCGGTAAAAGTTCGCAAATCAGGCCAAGTAAACGCTTTTAAAGTGAATATTTGCGCCCGGATTTATTTAAATAGCATTCAGTTGTGCTGGACAGCGTGGCACATGAGCGCTTTGCTATTGTTGATCGTGGGCAAAAGAAATGGAGTATGTAACAGAATAAACAGAAAAGAAGTGGAATTGAAATTGGGTTTTATGATTTAAATTATTTATGCGTGCTGATTTTTATAGGGAATAAGTGATGCAATATGCTAACTGATATTAGAAACAGTTTTCAAGAGAATGGAAAAGGACAAGAATTGTGAAAAGTGTAATGGAACAAAAATTTTAAAACTTTAAATTCATTTCAATTTATTGTTAAAAAAGATGAAGGAAATTATTACTCAAAACCATTATATGAGAAAAAATATTTAACAAAAACAAGTGACGTCGTTCTTTCAGAGTCTTCCAAGACTCATTCTAAAAAGAAAAATTTTCATCCAAGAATCCATACCATTCAAAAAGGTCTCCTTCGTAAAGAGACATCGTTTTCTATGTGACGCCGATGTCCATGAAAACTTGTCGTGCCTTACTGCCTTTAAGAAACTATAAGGATCCTCTTCACATACGGTACTTCGTATACAACGGGACCTTATGGTCTCGTCATTCAGAATTCTTCACCTTCAAACAGACATCGTTGTCCAAAAGGACCTCATCATCTATAATTTATCGTCTACCATGGAATCGATTACCAAGAGACCACCGCCCAAGTGATCTTGTTGCCTAAAATCTATCACGAAAGATTTTAAGGCTTATCGAAGTCATTGTGATATTAAAAGAGCTTGGTATCCATGGTTTTGTCTTGTCCTGAGCATAATCTTTGTAATCTCTTTAAACAGAAATTATTTTACTTTGTCCACGTTTTGCATACCATTATTCAATACAATCTTTTTCATAAGGTCTATTCAAAAAATGGTTTATTTTAAGAAAATATTATGAGGTCTGAATCAGTTACAATTCATTTAAGCAATGCAGGACAATGTCCTGACTATAATAATTTAACTTTATCCCTTTAAGAATTTAACAAAAAAATTAAAATAAACTCCTGTTAAAGTAGTTCTCAAAACCATTTCAAACTATTTCAGAGCATAAATTTAATTTCTATCAGAAATCCAACTTCAAAACCCGCATTTACCCAAGCTCACAAGCTCCCGCAATTGCTAACCGCAAATGCACTCGACATGATTATTCCCTCCAGTCAGGCGCTCCAGTGCCACCAATGTGCTGGATGTTTTAAATTTAAATTTCATCGATTTTAAACCCAAGCTCTCGGACTCGTATTCCTTGCCCTTTTTCCTTGCCAGCGCCGCGCACGTGATTGCTCCGGGGAACGGTACAATTTATCGTAACAAATTAAATTTTATCTCACCTTTAACTTTGGCCGTACCGTGCAAGGCTTTCAAGTTTAATTCCGCTACCGTCCCGATTGCTCCACGTGTTTTCCCCTTGGGCCAAATGAAGGTACACTCTGAAGGCTCTTGAGTGGCCCAGGAAGCGGTCTCGGTTTATTTTATTTCATGGTGTGTATGTGTGTGTTTTTTTTCGCAGAATGTATGGAATGTAAGTACTTGCTACATTGGCCACCAGCACTTATGTTGAAATGCACACACACACACACACATACATACATCGTCCAGCAGATAGGTTTGGTTGACTGTTCTGGCAGCAGCCGGGTAAATTCTACCCTCGGTAGGAGCTGCTAGCTGTCCAAGCCTTCGTATGAAAAGCCTGTCCTTCATGGGGCGCATACCAGCAGCATATCTGCTTTCCACATACTTCAACTCAAGAGAAGGATGGGAGGAAACACACACACATACAGAGTCTACACACATATAAAGTGCAAAGAAACAGAAGGAAAAACCTTCCACAGCACACCGAATAGCCCCGGGAGAAATCTCATGCCACCGCGTGAAGGGACGTAATCAGAGGGTCAGAGTCGTTTTTTTCCGCTTCTCAGGACCATGCTCCCTGACTACTGCTTCCATATCTTGCCTGTGGTTTGTTTGTATGCTCCACTCTGTGTGTGTGTGTGTGTTTGTATGGACGGGAATCATAAACATTTATCTTTTTATCGCGTCGAGATTCCCGGAGCCTGCCAGAAGGCAAAAACATTCCTACGACCAACACGCGAAAAAAAAAAGAGAAAAGCGGAGCAAAAAAAAGCACACACTCACACATATCCAGGTCCTGAAAACTTCACAAACGACCCTCATTCGGAAGTCGGTCCCGGAAAACCGTTTGCCTTAATTGTTAACTGCCCGCGGGGAGCCCAAAACCAAGGAAGGAAGTCGGCCAAAATGGCGAACGATGTAACGACGATGGTTGGCGGAGCAAAACGTTTCGCTGATGAGCCTACACCTTTCCCCACCCGACGACGACGACGACGACGACGACGGAGGAGCAAAACCGTCAAGAATGAAAAATACATTTCCGACCCGCTGATGAAACGAGAGCACAAATTGCAAAGGTAGTGGCACTTCGGTCGGGCTTCATCACAACCAGGGTGAAAAACACTTGCCACACAACACGGAAATCTCACACAACCGACCGCCCGTGTTCACACGCCGGGAATATGAAATTACTTCAAATGATTCGAAATTAAAACACTCGACCGGGATGGAACTTTCCAATGGATGTGTGTGTGTGCGTTGTTGTGCATGGAAGGTATGAGCGGTAATCGGCTCGCTCAATCAGGTCTCGCTTAGGGAACTGTACAGCCCCAACAGTTTGTCAGAATTCCTTAGTCATATGCAGAAAAAAGGCAAGCGATGTAGGATTATATGCAAAGTTTCACATGGGACTTTCCACCTGCTTTTTTATATACTTTCGCTCGTTGATAAGAGACAGCATTGAAATGAGAGCTTCATTAACAGCGGCTCGGTGTCGCAAGCAGGCTGCCATAAATGAAAGAAAAGTTTTCCGGCCCATACCCAATTGCTATGAGTTGTGCAGTTGCGCGTGCAGTAAAATGCATCAAGCTGACGCTGCTACTGAAAGACAGACACTAGCAGAAAAGACTGAGAATACTACAGGTAACACACGTGTCGGATGCTACCCTAATGGGTAGAACGTATTTTTATCTTCCACATTTCAGTGGACAAAAAAGTTGTAAAATTTCTCACGTGAAACTGCAAACTTTCACACAGTTTTCCCACTTTTCCAGCTGGCTGAATGCTGCATCAATGATGTAAAATACGATTTTAACTTTCACCAAACCGTGAGATACGCTTCATACAAAGCAATTATTTTGGGCGATTCTTTCTACCATGCCTAATGCTACGGTTGGCATTCGTCACGAGCAAAACTGTTCTCGCAGACTGGTAGAGTTACTGCGAGAAGCAGAAGATGTGGAGTGCTTGTAAATTGTTTTGAATCCCTCTTCAAACTGCGTTGTTGCTTGACTAGAAAAGTTTCGCTAATGATAGAGTGTGTTTTCAGGGTTTTCATTCACTTCATTTAATGTGTTTATTTAGTTTTCTACTGATGTTAATTGGTTGCTTTCATATTGTTTTTTGATAGGTTTTACCTTAGTATTTTTAGAAAAAAAATGTTTGGAAACTGAGATCTGCCAATTCAGTTCAACTGGAAAAAGTTAATCAAATTTTAAATACATATTACTTAATTTGATGAAGCAATGAAATAACAATCCAATAAAATCCATCCAAAATGTTGATTAACTTCAGAAAGCATACAACAAATAAAGACTACATAAAACATGGTCAAAGGATTTACTATTGCTATAATTCCACAAAAATATTGTCACTCCTAACTGGTCCTTCCGGAATTCAGGGTCTTAACGATCGACTGCTACACAGCCTTAGCTTCAGAACGATTGGACGAAATCCTTCATTAGAAGATTGTCTTATACACATTTTTTTTTAGCACTGATGATATACATAGAGAATCTGTTTGATCGACGAAGTACTGATTTATCTGAAGCTTTGTCATTTCTCCAGTGTGGCTAATTCTACGTCGTCGTTTATGTATAACAATCTAAAGCTTGTCAGAAATATGCATCAGTATAGTGGTGGGATGATAGATATAGATGTTTGGAGGCCCCGAGCGGTATGGCAGTTGAAGCCCCGCTAATAGCGATATTAGAGGAAAACAAAAGGATTTTCCTCACCGATGAGGACCCCCTGACCGATGAGGCCCCGAGTGGCCGCTCCTTCCGTTCATAGATTGATCCGCCACTGCATCAGTATTAAGACTTCATCGCTTGGACCATAGTGTCACGACAATAAATCTATCACGCTTCAGTTTTAATTATTAGATTCTGCTTATGCTTGTGATTATTAAATATTCTTAAAAGGCTATAATATTTTATTCTTTATTCAGATTGTAAAATAAGAATCTACTAGTAAATTCGAAGCGGTTATTTTTCTATTTTCTCTATTTACAGAATACACAGATTCAAAAGACTGTGATTCGATCGGTGAATATCATTCAGATAAAACATGGCTTTATACCACACATGCTACTAAACCCCGGGCTGATCGTGGACACATAATAACAAAAAGCTTAACCACACTGAGCTTCCTATTGAAAACTCTTTTTTAAACCCAATCACAACACTAAACACTGTTATCCGATTCCGAAGCATTTCACCATTTCCACTGTACACGGCCCTACACAGCATTGCCTTAAGATGTAGCCAGGTACGGTAAGATTGCTTTCACTTGACTAATTGCTGTCAAATTATAGTCTTTTAACGGCAGAGTGAGAAAAGGATGCCGCTCCGGTCACTTAACAACCTCGAGACAAACGGGACAAGCACCAGTTGAAATAGCGTTCCCTTCCATTTCCAGCAAAGGAAGAGCACCAACAAAAAAAAAAAACCACGCCAACATCCCTTGTAGCAGAGTAAAACATCTCTCGTTTAAGGAATCAAAGAGTTTTAAAGGCTCCTTTAACCCATATCATTCGATCAGTTGGAAAAGGGCTTCGTATGCCACGGAGTCGGTAAAGAAGCGGTAGAGAAAAAAGAACCGGTTCACTAAGTGTGAAATCTAATCGTAGGTCTCTTGGGGTCGGGCTGTGAGCCTTACCCAGCTTACCTGCTTCATCTTTAATTAACAGACGCAACGGACCATTTAAAAAGCAAATCCACCCGTCCGGCATCCCTTTTACTTTCATGAGAAAAAAAAACCAGGACCAGGTCTGATGATGATGATGATGATGATGACAGTGATAATGAAACGATGGTAAACATACTGGACGGCGGTGAGAATGCACGAGCGGATGATGCTGCCGTAAAGCCATCGGATCGGAAGGACAGCGCACGATAAGACGATACCGCTAGCCAATTCAAAACCTTCATCATCTTCAACATCCCCGAAGTGGGTACTTTGTGCGGTACCTCAATTTCTTATTGCCACCTGCAAGCAATGAGGCCGGCTGGCTCTGAAGAGATAAGACAAGCCAGAAGTACCAGGCAACCAAATTATGTCCTAAGTAGTAGACGCAGCATGATCCGTGTGCGCGGTGACCCGAATAAGAATGGCAGAACACAAGTGAAATCCATCCCACCAGGACTAATGAATACCAGCGGCGCAGTCAGGATCAACATATTCAACCGCAGCACTAGAAGCGGCTGAAGCATGAGATCCACGTAAAAGGAAAACACACGACACGAATTCATTTGGTGCAATTTTTCATTACACTTCGAGGGGTTTAGATGTATTAGAGCTCTTACATTACGTTTTTTTTTGTGTGCAATAGACAATGCAGCCACAAGACAAGGTTCGAGAGAGGGATAGAGTGAGCGCGAACAAAAAATCCCTCGGCACACTTGCACACAATCTGAATGAATATCTTCATTCAAGGACCACTCGGTACGGTGGCATTTTTTTTTCTTTCTTTCCTCCTTCCGCCCCCGGGGGGAGCGACAAGAATACAACTGGTGTAGTTTTTCCTGTGATGTGTCTTTTTTTTGTTTTCTCTTCTCCGTCCCATTTGGACTCCGCGTATGCCCTTTGGCTCGCGCTTTCGCTTGATGATTCTTAAATATTCATAACGCTGAAACGAAGTGACACCGCCAACCGGTTCGGCCTTTTAGAGTAAACAACTTTTTACCTCGGGTGAAGAACGGTACGGAACATAAGCGAGAGAGAGAGAGAGAGGGAAAAAACACATACATACACAGCCCTGAGTAAGGGTTTATTGTGAGAGATTTTTTTTCTTCGTTGTGTTGTTGCGTTATCTTCTAGGTGTGCCGAACCTGGGACGAAATCCCGGCAGAATAATAATGGGTCGCCATTTCGACAAGTCGCTCTTGCCAAGCACCCTCGACAATCGTCCGTATAATGAGCGGGTGTCGTTATCAGTCATTTGACCCCTCCCCCCCCCCTCCCAACCCCACACATCCCCATTCCGTTGTTCATCCCGGCAGATTGCCCAAGGCGTAAAAAAGGCGCCAAAAGGTGAAAAGAGCAATTGGACATCCTCTGGTTGTTGTTTTTTGCTTGCTTCCAACATTTTTTATTTGTTGCACAAAATGTTGTTTGTCATTCGGGTGCCTGCATTAAGGGGCCGTTTTCTGTAGGATCTTTTTTTATATTTTTATCCCTCTATTATTATCCCCGAGCTCTGAACGTGTCTTGCCGATTCGACCTGAATTTTTAACCATCATTAACCCTTTTCACCGAACGTGTGCGGGAAGGTGAAAATTTTTCAAAATGGATTGTCACTGAGCCTACGGGGGGTTTTTTTTATCTGCCCAGTCCACTTCTTGCTGTTGGTGGAGTTGTAGATAATAATCTTACGGAAGGGTTCATCCGGTGTTTCATCCGGAGATTAAGGATAAAAAAAACCGGACCTGTATTGCAAACGAATGACTCTGTCAACTGGTAGACGAAAGTAAACACTTAAGGGTCGAGTATTGTCTTGCTGTGTTAAGATGGCTGTTTGAAGATACATTTTTGTTATCCTGAGAATCCTGCACAATATACGATTTTAAAAAGATATATGTATATAATTTCAACTAGGCTTTTGCTTATTATATTTCAACAGCGTATTTTTTTGATTTCCTAAAACAAATTTTGATGTACTTTAGAGTCCATTTTTTGTCTGTGAGAATTACTCGTTAAGATGCCAAAAAGTGTCCATCTGTCTCCTGACTGACTCCCAAGCTAATAGGACAAAAAGGCAAATACTTCAACATTAAGAAGTAATTGAGCGCATTGATTATTCACTGCGGACGACAGCACTCGATGACAGGAGTCCTCCGTCCACCGAAACCCCAGCCCCTAAAAAGTCCTCTTCCCATGCCGTTAAAAGTCCGAACCATCTATCCTTCCTGCGACGGGTAAAACAATCAAAACATTATGATAAAGCGTTCTCATTCTCAATAAATCAATCTCCCCATACCGGTAGCGTCCCGTCGGTGTCCTTCGGCTTCCCGTCCACAATTTCTTCATGTCATTTTTCATCCGGACTTACAATCATTCTCGGACATCTTGTCCGGCCCCTGGCCGGTGTAGAAATATTTGCCCAAGCGAAGCTACCTCCCAAGGAAGACGAGTCCAAAGTCCCGAGTTTGAGCTGGACTATTCGGTAGCTGTCCATTAAAATTATTGCCGAAAGGAAATAAATGAATTCCGTTCCGGGCTTTCAGATTGCTGGCATTCATATGTGAGATCCCTTTTTTGCTGTCTCCTTGTTTCTTTTTCTTTTGCTTTTGTCTGCTACAATACAAGCAGATAGTAGAACGGACCAATTCGTTTCCTGAAAATCACAACCTAAACCTTTTTCTGTTTGGCCCATTCCAAAAAAAGAAACCCGAAATGGACCAATTTTGTCCCTTTTTGTTCGGGTTAGTCCTTGGCAAAGGGTGTTTGGTCCGGCACGGCGCAAGAGTACATAAATTTGTTAAGACTTTGGGGCATTTGACTGTCTCTTCTTCTTTTTGGTTCGATGCTCTGCAAATTGATGATTGAAACGGTTCGGCATGGTAAATTGAATAGAAGGAAGAGCCATGGATAAAAAAGATGAACCAGAGCAAAAACACAGGAGCAAAGCAAAAGTATTGCTTTTAATGGTTATTGTAGGTAGGTTTACTTTCTACAAGATTCGAAAATTTCTAAACTTTTAAAGATTGATTTAAAATTGTTCATAATAAGCATAGAAACTTCATCCTGTCGACTTAGTTAAGGTTAAGTTAAGGTTTCAATCGCTCAGCTCCTCATTCAAAAATGCTTCTCTTCAGTCTTCCTGAGGAATGTCTCACGAAGAAAGCACAACGAGTAACAGATCCGAACGATCTTCCCAAAATACGCTTCCAAAACCAATTTCATCTTTTCAGTCAAGCAACTCTCTACCCCTCACGAAAAAAATGGAAGCAAAATCTCATTTATTTCACCACTATTTGATTACCAATCATTGAAAACAACTGTCACCACCTTTCTCAATCATTGGCACATCCACATACCCCACCGGCTCGGTACGGTTCAGTTGTTCGGCAAACAACTTCTTCTTCGACTGCTCGCGTCACGTGAAGTGAACCGAGCGAAATGATAATCCAATCGACAGGTGACTAGAATGCGGTGTGATATAAAATACGACCGCGCAAAGGCCATCCTGCGAGTCAGTGTGCTGAAATGCTTTCCTCAGTTTTCTTGGAGCTATGTAAACATAAATTGCATTTTTTTTTTGCCTTCATAGATCTCTCACTATCGGTGACCTAATTCTATCTGAAATTCGCAATCGTACCGCTGGTAAGCCTCGAGCACACGAAAGAACGGCAAACAGCGACAGTATCACACCTCATCCTTGCTTCGTCCGATTCCCGATAACGACAAGAAAATGGACTCGTAAATTTGATGCCAGCGGATGGCGACGAAGAATGTGATCAGTGCTGTACGGGCGCAGGCCCACACTCATCTGGACGCAAAATAACGATGTCTCACGACGTCATGGGGTGTAAGGCAAAACGTCATAAATAAGCAATTGTTTATCCTTCGGGGTGTAACAAATTACCCAGATCATATTCCATTACGCTCACAGTTGTGCGTAACGTTATCGGCTTCCGGGCAAGGCAAGAAGTGAAAGCAAACAAAAAAAAAGGCAAAACCGGGGACGTAAATAAGATGAAAAAAGGAAACTAAGGAACGTGGGATCTTACATGGGGGGGGGGGGGAGGAAAAGGCACCCCAAGTGTCCGTTTTATGGGCAAACACGGGTTGATAAACGAACCCAGCAGAATGAATATTTATTTGAAAATAAACGTGTTTTGATGAAGTGCGTCAATTACTGTTGATATGAATTTTTTATGGTCAAAAATTATTCTTTTGGGCCCTCTTATTTCTTGTGGAATTTTAAAACTAAAATCTTTCTTCAAAATATATTTGCTTAAAAAAACTTCTACCACTGTAGCAAATTTAATTTACCCCAATAAGACGATTATCAGCCTGGACTGAAGCGAGCAGGCTACAACAAAAACCGCTCCCTGTCTGAAAATAAACCATATCACCCCGGGGGCATCAATCACCTTTCGCTCCATCCTGCTACCCACTGCCAGTGCACATTTTCGCCTTTTTCCAGACATAAAACAGCTCGCAAAAAAATATTTCCGCGTTTTTACGCGCAAGGCCCACTTTTTCCCCATCTTTCTCGCTGGACCTTTGTGCCAGCCAGTGCGAGCGACCGATCGGTCCAGCATCCTTGTTACTGGGTTGTCTGGGGTTTTTTTTTGGCACCCATCAACAACACACCGAGAATCATCACGCATCTCTCCACCGAGCAGCTCGTTGACTAAAAGCCTATTTTTCTTCGTCAATAATAAATGGCGAACCTTAGTTTACGGTGTCATTTTCACTCACAGCTGGGAGCTCCACGGTTGGGTATATGGTACAAACGTACACGTAGACTTCCTACAAAGGAAAGCGTATGAACAAGCGTTTTGTTAAAACCACAGCCCGAAACCGGTCGGTCGGTTGTCGTCTGTACTTGTTGGCGAGGCACAATTTTAGCAAAAAGCTCCGATGGAGGCGCATGGTGCTTCACAGCATGAAACTGGCTGCGTTCTGCATTTTAGGGGGTGGCCTCCCCCCACGACCAAAGTAACGTTCCACTCGCGATAAACGATAAGCGGACGGTCACGGTGCAAATGGGTCACACTTTAGCGGTAGTGGTTCGTGATAGCGAACTGAAGACCTCTCCGTACGTATTTCACCCCCCGTATTTCGTCACCGAACGCCATTGTTAAACGGTCAATGGCTTTAGCGAACAATACGGTTCTGTACCTATAGAAATACACACACACGCACATGCAAGTGTTGAGCTTTTCAGTGAACAAAATACTTCTTTTTTCCCTGGGCCACTTGTGCGCGGGCTATTATGCGAACGACTTTAGTAGCATTCAATTTGAAATTTCTTTGTCAAGCAACGGGCCCTTGATGGGTGGGAAAGTTCTTTCAGCCATGACAGAGTATTTTTTTATTTTCTAGAAAAAAATCAGAAAGATTTATAGGAAAAAAAAATTTAAAAAAAAAAACAAACGCCATCACTAAGCTTGACTAAATTTTATGGCATGCGCTAGACTATGTGGGAGCATGAGAGTCGTTTATTCTACATGCATCCAACAAATCCAAGCACGTGAAAGTTGAACCGACAGCCAGCCATTTGCAAGCTGGAAAAAACGGCTCAGCAAAGTCGTTAATTGAGGGTGGCTTAACTAGTGAGCTGTGAAACAGGTTTCGGATGCTGGTCGTGCCATTTGTCGACGTACCGAAAGTGACATACACGAGTCAATGCACACATACACACATCCGTGTACGGGCAACAAGAAATTAGGCCTACCGTTGCACTTCGATGCCTTTTGATGTTTCACTCGCATACTGTTGGTGAATGCATCGGTGTTTGGCGCATGTAACTAATGCAAAAAAGGAGGAAAAGTCTGCAAGCACGATGAATAGGCTGACTAAAAGGGTTGGGATTATACTAGCGCTTGGGTTATCACGGGGGTTCCTATCGTATTCGGGAACAATAAAGAAGCTTATCAGGTGGAGCTTTTTTTTTCTCAGACAATGTTTGTTAGTCTAACTACCAGCCAGATAGAATATTTATTTATTTTATTTATTATTCAATTATGACGCCTTGAAGCCGTATTGTCAGATAGAATATACACAGAAGAATATTAACGATTATTTAAACTTTAGGGAAAAATTAACGCAAGAATAATTCAAATGACATTCTTTTTTTATTAATTGTATGTAAAAGAAATATCTCAAAAGCATCCAAGACCCTTTAAAAGATTCAAAGATATTGGCTCTTTCCCTTGATCCTTGAAATGAGCTTCTGTTTCGTAATTCATATTTAATATCTTAGAGCATTTTGTATGAGTATGAGTGTTTTTACCTTGTTTTCAACAATAAAGAACTTCAAAAGTTAGCCGAGTATGACATCAGTGATTAAAATTCTTGAAAATACTGTCTTAATTCACTGAGGCTGGCACACGATTTAGGAACAACATCTAAATACACGCCAAATTCTAGAAGGCTTCATGTTTCAGATAATAGATTCCGGATAAGAGAGACCAACCCAATAAGATGGAATTTAAAGCAATATAAATCATCCAAAACACGTGTTTACCACGAAACAAGGACACTATTGATAGGTAAAAGAACATATAAAGAAACGGAACACTCTGAATCTGTAGAGTTATTTCCCACCAAACAACGAGGGATATAGATCCATACACCATACTAGTATAAGAGATGGAGAAGTTTTGTAAAACATGTTCAACTCATTTAAAACTATTTTGATAAATTACCAAATGCTTTCTTGAAAATATTTCCCATCCAATGAAATTCTGTTTTTGTGGAAAAATACTGACCCATCATAACTATTTCCGCTTACCTTGAAAATTCCATACGACGTTCGCTCCGCTCCACAGCCAATAATGTCACACGTAACCGAACGCTTCCTCAACACACTCCAACACAAACACACACACTCACACACACATCCGTCACCCGTCTCCACAGCTGACGTCACACTTGTGTCCTTCTCTGTGTCAAAAACACTGGCGATATGCACGGGCCACACGGCACAGTACCTCACACGGCCCCGTCTTCACGATCACGGTGCGACGGAATCTTTTCTGACGGCCAGTCACGGCACCCACACGACGCTAGGTTTCGCTATTTTCGGTCACCCGATGCGACATATGGCTGAAGGTCCCGTCCCGGTGCTGGAATGTTGCGAAAATGTTGCCAATCTGTCACTGTGGCCTTGCTGACTGCAACCTTTTACAGCGTACTAATGTCATTATTCAGTTCGGTCTTTCGGTCAGCGTTTGAACCGAGTCGGCTAAAGCTGAGTAGTTTAGGTTTCGAAGGTTTTTCTCTCTCCTCCAAACTGAACGGTAGATAGGGTGATTACGACCGAAGAAGAATCCAAGCATCACTCAAAGTGACCAAAGCCCCAAAAATAGATCCACGACCCGCCGATTCGAGGTTTAAAGTTTTTTTTCCACTTCTCTCGCTACCGATCTCTCGAACGGTCCATTTCCAGCGTGATGATGCTCTGATGCTGTACTTAAGTGTGTTATTATTAATCTGATTTTCTTACACATCTTTCAGGGTTGTTC
Organism: Anopheles stephensi; assembly: GCF_013141755.1. Lineage (NCBI taxonomy): Eukaryota > Metazoa > Arthropoda > Insecta > Diptera > Culicidae > Anopheles > Anopheles stephensi. The sequence goes on along the minus strand of NC_050203.1, from coordinate 67,621,723 downwards.
AGCGCCGCTTCTGCCGCGATACCTCAACCACACCGCGGGTCAGGTGAGTGAAGGCCACGCGTTACGCTTTGACCAATCCGCGATGCCAACCGCGAGGTCGTGCGACCGGAAGGAACCCCATTTCACCCCCATTCTCGGCCTGCTCCATCTCTTCATGGGGGAGGATCTTTTTTTTCGCTTATGAGTAAATTTAAAAATAGCTCCCATTTGGACGCTATCGCTAAAATCGCCACTGAATGGTCGATGATTTTTCGCTAAAATTAGCTTATGTTTCATGTTAAACGGAACCGAAAATAGAAAAGTACGTGTGACTTTTTTTTGTGTCTTATTCTCTATTTTGGTAGCGTACGCGTTGTTGCCTACCTGTCTTTGATGTTCTTGATTTTGTTTTGAATTGCTTTGGGATGATGCTAACGGTTGGTTTGAGCTTCTCTTGTTTTATACTGACGTTTGAATTCAAACTTTGATTTGTTCGATTTCTTCTCCTATTTCTTACAGCCTTACTCAGTGTTCACTACGCTCAAACTTGACACCTTTTGTTTACTTTTCAACTACATTCTTCGCCACGAAAACTAGCTTGTCTTTTCCCGGAACACTTCCATCACGAAAACCATCACGATCCGTTATCTGCAACGAAGGAAATAAGGCTGCAAGGATACTGTTCCCACGGCACGGGAACACGAACCTACGATACCGACACGGCTTCACAACACTGACGAAATGTACGCACCGAACTCCCGCTCGTGACTGGTTACTGGAAAAATTTCACATCACGACCACACCTCCCGACACGGGCTGCTGCTGCTGCTACTGCTGCGATGGCTCGGCTCGGCTGTTCAAGGGGAGCCAAATGGAGAGGTGGGGGGGGGGGGGAGGGCGAGCCGAGCGGAAGCACGTAGTAAAAGGGATGTCCTATACCCAGGATGTTCTAGCCTGGATTCGTAAAACCCGAAGAACACCAACCACCAAACAACCCACCATGCCCAGCAGCTCCAGGAAACTCAGCCGCTTGCCTGGGCAAAGGATGGGCCCTTAGAACACTCCGGCGCATCCCTCCACCGTGGGTGCAGCACGGTGTAAAACGCGTTGTGTGTGTACACCGCACCCGTCGGTAAGCGAGCTGGGACTAAGCCCAGAAATTTAGAGCAAATCATCGCACCGCAACCGAGACATCACGGCACTACGGGGTTCGCTGGACGCAAAAGCCGCGCACCGGATAGATGTTCGTTGGTGTTTGTGTGTGTGTGCGTGTGTCGATATACAGAACCACACACACATTATGCCGAGCGGACAGCGAACAGCACCCGAAAGCCCGGAGCCGAACCCCAATATCCCGAACCGGTTTGGGGAGCGGTTTTTCCGCGGCGAATACCGGATTTTTCCCTACTTAAAGGACCATCACGGCACGTTTTTCTGCCGTCCGAGGTTGATGTTCATTTCCGTCTGTGTGTTTGTATGCGAAGGTTCGGGGAATGAACACTCAGTGTGGGGATGTTCATTCAAACACGAGCGAGTATTACGAACATACCAGCGAGTCGGACATCTTCGTGGATTCGTAATTTGCTAAGGGGAAAATCGGAGCGTTTGAACGAATTTTCCGCAAGTTAATACGATTTCCCAGCTATGGGCGAGAGTAGAGCGGACGATTCCGTAGCAAACCGAAACAGAAGATGATGAGCGTGTAGTCTGGGTACAGTTTTCGTGGCAACATAGAAACGATGCCGTGATTTTCCGAAGCAAGAACTGTGGATGGGAAATGCACGCAGGGAAAGTGGGCAAATTTCGTTAAATAGCGAGAGAGAGAGTGAGCGTTTGAAGAGAAGAAAATGGTTCAGGGATAGGCAGCCGGATAGTCATCGTGCACACACGCACACCATCGAACCGGTCGCTCTCGCTTAACTCCTACACCACCGTGGCCCAGCATCATTTTCCCAGCTGTCGCCCCGTTACGGATACGGATGGGAAAGTTTTTCCCAACCAACCTCCAATGTGTGTGAGTGTATGAGTTGGAAAGGAACAGGCGTCTCTCTCTCTCTCTTTCTTTCACACACAATCACACGACGGTAATGTAATGCTTGGTGTAAAGGAATGTGTGTCGGTCGGGTTCCTGTAACTTTGTTGCCATGGAGCAGGACGCTTGTTCGGGATGCTTGTCGTATCGGTGTGTTTTTTGACTAGTAATCCGCCGAGTACGCGAACGACCTCTCCGTAGGGTGACACGATGATGACGCTGATGATGATGGTGATGACAATGATGATGACGATGATGAGCGGGTGTGTGTGTGTTTGTTTTACTCACCATCGGGTTTTCTCACTACCAGGATACGAAGGTTTGCGCTACTCACGACCAAGCCAACAGCGCGACGGAATGTCACTCGAATTGAGTCGCCCGGTGGAGCAACACCATGGCAACCAACTGGAGCGCTACCATCGGGAGGTTTTTCGGAAGTTTTGAAAGCTACACACAATCGATCGAAACGATAGGGATATGAACGGAAAGATGTTTAATTTACGATGACGGTAAAATCTGTGTACGGCAACGCTGCATTAACTTCCGTAACGTATTAACTCCCAGGAAGAATTTAGCTTCAGAAAATTATGAAAAACAAATAATCTACGTAAGGCATTATTTCTACAGTATGGTTGTTGTAGTGCTTCTTACTATAAGCCTTTGCAGCGACGGCCTTGTGACGTCATCTGGCTATCTGATAATCCGGCCTCTCTGATGGACGTACCAACGTTATCTTTTGGGCTTAACTCAGGCCATGCACGATCCTTCTGTGCATATGGATCCTAGAAAACTTTAGAGGTTAAGTCGTCCGGTATCATTCTCATGGCGTGATTGACCCAAGCTATTGTGTTTAATTTGAAGCACAACCCTGAGACAGCTCGTCATTATTGTGTTCATGGAAGCATCTACCTCTCCCTGTCGAATGTGACTACGACGAAAGCCCGTGTCTCAGAGGGATTTGTGAGTACTGGCACAACAAAGTTTTTATAAACCCCAACTTCACCGGTGTGATCTGTACCAATTTGTCATTGGAATCAAAATTGTGATCTGTAATAAGAATTGGATAAAATAATGAGATTGATAAGAAATCTTATCAGAACCGTTCTTTTGTGCTTTTAAGGAGATGATAAATGGATATGAAGGTTGTAACGCCACATAACGAGAAGATTCAGCATAGACAAAGTGAAGCGAAACATAAATTATGACGAGGAATCTTACTAATTTTTCAATCGGTCTGATGAAACTGCTGTATCATATAAGATTATAGGAGTTTAATAAAAAATTAAAAAATGCTTTTTAAAACAATCCTTCGTTAGCTATGCTACCCTTCCTGCGTTTGATTATCAGTCAAAAGTGCTTAAACAATGAATAAAAATGGAATAGGTGCACCACTGCATTCAGCACGACAATAAAATGAAATAAACCTAAACATTAAAAAAAAACTTTTATCCTATTCTTACTTCACTGAAAACAACAAATAAAATAAATAAAACAGCCACTCCAAAAAACAATTTTACGTACGCCATACAGCCAGCAGCCAACATACTCCAACCTACCAAAGCAAACAGGTTTTCCTTTATCACACCATCATCAGCAATCGTCAGGAATGTCCCATTGATTCCACGTCCCATCCTCCACATGCGCAACCGTTCCTAATGAATTCCCAAACGAGCTCAGCCCGCCAGGCAGGGAGATAGTTGTCGAACAGAAATTGTTTCGTAAGCAGTAAGTGCCTCAAGAATCTTTGGCGTTTCAAGATTTTTGATTAGTTGACATGTTTTCCTTATTTTTACTTTCCGTTCGATTTTCACAGACACAGACCGGCATCCAGTGCACGCCTCGGATAGACGAGCCAGCAAGTGGGCATAAACGATCCGGGCCACTTTTACGAGCAATAAAGCGAAATCCAGTGGTCGGTTGCTGAGGAGTTGCTGAGGAGGACGTAAAGTACGGGCACAACTGCATCCGAGGGCATCGTTTATTGGTTAAAGCTGACCGGCAGCAGTCGGTGGTGGTTGCTCCAGCTTGTCGGGATGCGTTACGGCAACGAGCAGAATAATAGTCTGCCCATGAAATTTGCCCATCCAATAACGTGCCGTTCATGGTGGCTTCCGACCGACGAACCGTCACCGACCGTCGGATGGTTTCAGTTCTTAAAATGCACGTCAGCTATGCTGGGAAGTTGTCATATTTTTACGAGAAGCAAATGTCGGTTGATTTGCCGGACGAGACAAATTGGCCACAATATCGACTCCATAAAACAGTATCGATGGTGGGCTATGTAATGTTCAAAATTGCGTATCTCTCGCCAATAAGGGTGGTAGAAAAATATTCTACAATATTCTGGACATGTTTGTAATCGGCAGACCGATAATATGGGATACTGTTGATGCGAGGTGCTGTCGTGAGAAAAACTATTTATATAAGCAACCGCCGAAATGCTTAGATTTTCAACAAATATAGTTAAAGCGAGACACATCTGCATCATCTGCAGTTTTATATAGGATAACTGTATCAAAAATTGATTAGACGCACTGTTAACCCATAAATTATCCAATCAATCATTTCCGTTTTGAACTACGAGCACCCTGACAATTGTTTCTATCTTGATCATCACGAAAAGTCCGCTCCAAGAAGAAACAGTACGCCTAGATAGAAAGCACTAAATGCCACATTCCCGAGGGACGCAATCATTGCCACTGTACACCATACTTCGCCGCGCACGGAATTGATGAGCCATTTGCTTTCGGTTTTATCGCTCCGTGGACTTATTGCACCCCGGGATCGTAAACACGTTCACGTCGCGTCGCAAAATTAATAAACTTTCGCCAGTTCACCCTCGGCCAGCGCCTGTGTCTGTGAAAGCGAGGTTGCACTTTTTACGGTCGGTAATTATCGTTTCACCAGGAGCAATGAGACGTGAGCATAGCGTTGAGCGTATTACTTCCAACAAATTCGTATCATCCCTATCGCGTTGTGATTGGATTGGATCGATGCTTCACCGTGTCTTAAGGGGAGGGAGTAGAAAAGGAAGACGCAATCGGGTTTTACGTCCTGCTTTGCAGCTAACACAAGTGTGAGGTTAATCAAAAATCAGTTTCCACCGTCAGGGGTTCGTACGTCGGCAAAACTGTACGTACCGGCTCATTAGCATGCGTGGCCAAAACTGTCAGCTGGTTCGAGCAAGTCTAAAAATTTTATACAAACTAGAGCCTCTTGACAATCAACTGTGTTAGAGTTATGCTTCTTCAATGCCTTTAGCAAACCCTTGTACTATTTTAAGGGTGACTCACTTGCTGCTTTTTTTGGTAAAGTTTTTGCAATGGAGTTTTCCTTATCTTTTAACATTAAAATAGGTAAAGAAGGCTAAAAGTAAAAGATATGTATCTATTATCTTCTAGACCCATTGTGATACCATATTGCTTAATAGTCAGTTCTCACTTTGGGGAACGGCCCGGATGGGTTTTGAGTCCTGGTCCTTCCGTGTGAGGACCGGCGCCGCTGTCGCATTAACCACCACATCACCCCATACATGGGATAATAATGATAAATATCTGACCTAAACCCGACAATCGGTTGAGGGAAAGGAATTCATATCCAGGATATTTATAATTTGAAGCTTAAACTCTCTTTTTGTTACATTAAACGTATGATGAAACCATGTAAATGTAGTTTCCTTTGGCCAGTAACAGACAGGCTTCAATCCATTACATAGTTTGGAACTTCCTTCATGTTTTTTTTTTTTAAATTGAATTGAACAAGCGTTTCCAACTCTCAATATTTTCCCTACATCAAAGCAGAGTCACCAGGCTTCTTTCACGTCATGAGAATGTCACCGGACATCCCAGCTTATAACTGCTTGTGTGATCAGTATTTTACCAACATTCAGATGAAATAATGGCATTGGTGGGTTCAGAAGTAAAGCAGGTATAATAGACAGTTTGGATAAATCCACAAAACTCTAGCAGCACTTGATAAATAAGTGACTTTATTCGCTGGAACCACTTTGAACTCAACGAACAAATTTTTAATATTAAAATTTTAGTTTTAAAATAGTTTTTTTTTCTGTTGAACAAATATCATAAACAAACGAAAGCATAAATAAAATTATTAACAGACTTTTCTAGATGCATGCTACCGTTAGCTTCTCTCAACATTCACCTTTAGTCTAAGCTTCTCTTCTAACCCTCAACAAACACATCATTCTCAGGACTTTTCTACAATCCAGGTGTGGCTTGAATGTCTGTGTAAGTGTCATTCAAAAACTGGCACATAATTCAAAAACTTTTTCATGCAGAAGAACACCCAAACTTTCCTCAAAAGGTGTTGACGCTAGGCACAGCTGGCCGTGCACCAACCACGGAATACCGAATATCGCCCCTGCTACGGTGCAATGCAATCCGGTCCCAGTGGGAGAGTTGTAAGATATGTGTTTGTGTGTGTTTTCCCCCTGCTGTTTGACCACCCAAAACCTTGGAAAAAGTATAAAAAAATCGAGAAAAAAAGTTTTTCAAAATGCACTATTCGTCTTGCGATTCCTTACATGTTTTCTACCCATGCAAACAGGTAAAAAGAAAACTTCGTACGACGCGAATTCTAAGCAGCACATATCGATCGTGTTTGTGTTCTGCTTCGATCGTGAATTTCGGAAAGGTGTCCCATGTGTGGAACGTTCACGTCAGAACACCCGGTTGGCTAGTTGCGTGTCCGTTGGCCATTACCACCACCGAAAGGCAGCACCTGATTGGAGCTCGGATGGGAAAAGTTTTCCTACCTTACCTCCGCCAAGCAAACTCTCAGCGGAGATACCGGAGCGGTGAAGCTTAAAGTTCACCCTTCGGAAAGGATGGCCAGTGCAGCGTAAAGCGGCCGCAACAAAATCGCCGAACATTGAACACAAAGTTCAGCCAAAGCACCAAATGTTCAATCACTCTAATAACCCATTCGGAACGTGACACGCATACCTGACCAGGACCGAAGGGAGGGGGAGGCTTTGTGCCCTTTGTAAAGGACGCACAGACAGAGGACGTCCACCAGAGATTACAGCTTATTAATCAACCAACCAGCCGCCGGGATGGGTTGCTTTGGGAAAATTAAATAAAGATCTCATCTCGGAGTCGAAACCGTTCCGGAAGCACAAACTGTTGGGCGTATTTGTTCACATATTTGTGTGTGTGTGTGTGTGTGCCTCTAATTCCTCGGACATCCTCTGGAAGGATCGGTCTCTTTGGGCGTGTGCTTTGAGGAACAACCGGAACTCTCTACAGAGTAGACGATGATGAACCAACGTTTAATTGTATGCCCGCGTGTTCAGGCACATCATCCTATTCTCGCTAACACCAGATACCCCCCCACCCGAACGATCTATGGTAGAAGGGCTCTGAAAGGGAATCACGACGAAGGGACACCGCCGGGACGATAACGGGGAAATCATTGGACAATTAATGAGGCGTTCAATTACGCTTCAACCGAACGGAGCCCAGGGTTGAATCATCCGTCCTAGAGTGCTTCCGTAAGGTGCCAATGAATTGCCTGTGTATGTGAACGAATAAACGTGTGTGTGTGTGCATTGAGTGTATGTACGTGTGACACGTGTTCGCATGAGGGACGACGGTTACGACGCTAGCCACCCTCGGTGAGATGAGCGATATTCATCGAGGGTATCGAGCTGGAAAAGTGAACGAAAATGAAAGATTGAAGCACGGGAAGAATCAATTAAATTACCGCGCGTTTTCCACCCATCCAACGCAGCTACCTCCCCCCTACCAGGTCCCCCCTAACCCATAGTAATTTTGTACGAATGTTGACGTCTTTTTTTCGATCTCCATCTCCTCCAAAGCGCCACAACCGGTGGACATTCATGGTGGACACTCGCTGCTAGGATGAAGAGCGCCTTTCCTTTCGGGGATCATTTTCATGGTCAATTTAACTTTTGGTTCATTCGACTCGATAAAGCAATTCGAGAGCGAGAAAGAAGCGGTTGGTTGACGAGGTTCGTTCGTTCGTGCACGTACTTCCTGTTTTCGACCTGCCCAACGTCACCACCATCTCCGTCTCCTAATGCTAACCATCACAGGACGCTTTTCTGTTTCGTCTTTGCCTGTACTAGTTTTACTTTGCTCTTTGTGTCCTCGAAACGTTCGTAAAAACGACAATGAACGCAGCCTAGCCTGCTCAACCGATACAGGGCGTGTGCGTCCTACTCAAACACTGATCAATCATGGTCGGTGGGATTTTACGAGGCCAATTGGGTTTGTTGTGCCGAGTTTTATCTGGAACGAATTTCGGTGGTGCAAATGTGTGTATGTGTGCTCCGATGGGATATGGATGCGCCGGGGCGACTGAAACATTAATGTGCGGTAAGTGAGGCCCACGATAGCTAATTACTTATTTATATGATCGAGCCTTTGTGTCGATGAGTAGTGGTTTGGGTGACGCTAGGAAGATGGTTTCCCTGAGTGATTCAATAAGAAAAGCGACGCTTACAGCAATGATAATAAGAAAACTTAGTATCGCATTGCTTTGCCATGACTGCTTCTTAGCCTCACACTTTCAGTATAAAGTAAAATAGTTATATGAGTTGTTCAAAGCTTTAAAAGATAGTGCATGCTAAAAGGAAGGTGCTGTTTCAATCTAGCAAGTGCCTGGATCAGATCATATCATGTCCGAAATCATTGTTGTACTTTGGTATCAAAAAGACTGGGAAAACCCGAACAAGCACAGCTCAGAATTTGATAAAAGTTAAGTTTAAGTTTAATAATAGTAACTCAGAGTGGATAACAGTTTACACAGCTCCATTCGACAATTAGGCATTGTGCATGTCAAGAATTAGCCGCAATTATGAGAATTGTTTCAGTAAAATTGCTTCAAAATTCTACGTGAGCTGCATTAGGAAGCAGTACAGGGTTAATCAAACTAATTTATATTTCCTCCTTTTAATTTAAGGACCAGATCTTTGCATGAAACAGTTCTAATATTGATTCTTGTTAAATCTCTCTGCTACAACATCACATCATGCACCTGCACAGTCACGAAACTGATGCAAGAAAGGTGATAAACAACGTGTCAACACTTCCGCAAGTCAACGTACCAAACGCAACCTGTTGCAAAGTGAGTGTTGGTAAATTGAATTAAAAATAATATTATTACTTGCTGGCACGAACAAGCTTTCATAGCCCCTGCTCACAAAGAGTTAATACACACGCAATCTAACGTGTGTGACGATAAACTGCGTAGTATGTGCGATAATGAATGGGATTTATTTTTTTATTCCACACATTGACTTATGGTTTGAAGGGTTAAAAGTGTTTAATGCTGTTAAAAAAATTGCAGGGGGCGGTTTAGAATTTCAAAAAGCATTAACTATTTAGTGAGGGTAATTTAAGCCTATTTTAATTTGTTTAATTAAACACAACCACTCTAGTTTGTTTAATTCACCAGGGTGTGATAATTTTGCGCTTTAGCATACTCTCTCGCACTGGAGTTATCTAGATTGCAATCGAATTGAATCGAGCAATAAATCTGCTAGTTAAATTTAATAGCTTTTGAGCGGAATTAACTGCAGAAACCGATGGAAATGAGATATATTTGGATTGCCTTTTCTGTCCGACATGTGATCGGTTCCGAAGACCCCCCCGTCGGTTTTTTTAATGCTGCAAAATAATTGCATAAAAACTATGCACTTAAGTGCATAAACAACATCATGATTGTTTCAAAACTGTTTGGAACAAGAAGTGAATAAATTGTCTATAATTTGAGATAAACTAAAACATTTATTTAAACGACTGTTTCAATTAACTTTTTAAACACTATTCCACACTGTTCAACCAATTAGTATGTAATAAACAAAGAAACAGGGCGTTAGCGCATTCACCTAGGAAAATTGTATCTAGTGTTGACAGTGAATACGCAAGGCAAACAGCAAATAGCATTAATCCATTTTCTATACCACTATTCAGCATGCTAATTGCGCTTGCACAAACACACGCACACACGTTCACTTCAAACCCATTTCCATGATAAATAGACTGGAAAAATAACACTTTTCCTCGTTCACCTTGCGCGCTTGTACGGTGCATCGCCCAACAGCGGCCGGTAGTCGGGAACCACAGTTGGTGCGCATTTGTTTTTCAAAATTCAAGTGTTCATTAGTTTCTCATTAGCTTCCACCGTCTTCTCCAAACACGATTCAGTTACGGATTCAATGTCTTCCCACTCGAGAGCTTCAGCTGCATCCGACAGATTACACCCAAAACAAGGGGTTGAAAAATTACAAGCACACTCACTCACACCTCCCACACGCCCATCGACTAGGGCTAGGGAAATTTAATAATCCTGCACCGTGCAAGCACCCCTGAAGATGAGTTACCAGCTCCAGCTGCTGATTACAAAACAACCCACTTGCACCACTTAACCGTTACTGTGCTTACACTTAACGTTGCTTGTTTTGGGGAGGAAAAGCACACACATAGGAAAAAAAAGGTATGTTTACCTTTGCTCTTGTACCACCACCAATGCACGAGCTGTGCATATGTAAACACACACGGTGAAGATAATCTTTTATCGCAACTGGTTTCATCCCCAGCGTTTGTTTTTATTTTTTTTCTGCCTCACACTCGCGCACCAGAACTTAAACAACGGACGTCAAACAACAGGACAGGAAATGCACGTAATCTTCTTCATGTTGTAATGCCCACCCACCCACTCGTCCTTTCCACCACTTCGATCGTGTTGCACATCGCATCGGCTCGGTTGTGAGACGCTGCCCGGCTCCCGAAGACATGTTATGGATGGGTTTTGCCGTTATTACAGAAAATTACAAAAGAGCATAAAAACTCATAAATTACAACCGCCGTGTGCGCCGTGTTTTGTTTAATTGCAGATATCTAAATGTGTGAGTGTTCCTCCTTCACCGCTGGTGTCGGGTTTCGGTTGCGAATTTGCAAACATTTCCGCTACGTTTGCATGCTGTCCCTGTACGGGAGATAATGCACACATTCTTCAGCTGCTCCGCACGGCCAAAGCCTTACCAATGGACGGGAGACGCTCTCCGGTGGAGGCGCCTGGTTGTTGATCATCATGCAGGCGCCCAGTGGATTGTACCCATGGAGACGCCCAGTACCCCAGCGAATAGGTTTGCTAATGGAAATGCAATTGTTGTGGCGAAGGGAAGGCATTACACCGACAACCCATACATTCGCAAACTAGGGCAGTCTGCTTTTTGCTCCCCCAGCACGGCAAACATCCGTTAAGCTGTACGTTACATTCATCGTAAACAAAGGCACCGTACAATGAAGCTGTAATGGCTGGGCCACATCGCGTGTGGTATCTGTGGCCGAGCGAAATCTGCACTCGTACACACACACATACTCACTGAGCACAAGACCAACTGGTACTTCTAGCCACACAGATAAGAAAACAAATCTCATAGGCATAAGAACACGATGATTTACCGATGACGATATGCCTTCCGTCCGGCTCGGGGACAGGTTCTTTCAACCGCTTCGGTACACATACACACATACTCACATTCGCAGATGACACAGATGTGCTAAACTAAGACGGCTAGGTTCACAGAGAGCGCGTGTTAGATCAGCATGCCTCGTGCCCCGTTTTATGTTTCATACACATTAAAGCAAGCGAAACGTTACTACATAATTATGGCCATTCGTTCGCGGCCGGTGAAGCTAATAGCGTTGCTGTCGGTCGGTTATCGATCGTTTTGTTCCACCCGCGAGGTGTGCAATTATTACTCTTCCACCAAAAAAGGACGTGATTCTCACCACATCGTACCGTGCTGTACTGCGCTGAAAACATCAGGGTGCCTTATGGAGTCCTGTTGAACGTCAGTGCAATCGTAGTTGTTTGGTCGTTTTTTTCTTTTGTTGCTTCTTGCTGTGTGTTTAGCACCATGAATTTCACGCTTAACGAGCCATCAAATTTCACCACCCAGCTATTTGCAGCAGGTTGCAATGGGAAGAATAATAATGGAGAAGGTATAAAAATCTCTAGAAATTGTTTTATTGCCACCGCTGGTGGTCGTGAATGTAGTGCAGATTGTGCATCGGCCCAAAGCTGTTTATTATTGCAGTGAGAATGCGTCGGATACCATGGTTTGGTAGGTTACTTTAAATTATTTTCACTCGAAAAAGATCTAAAATGGCCAAAACTTTATGGAAATGACATATAGAAGGAACATTTCCAGAATTCAGAAAATCGATAATCTTTCCTCGCTATCAGTAATCAGTTTCTGCCCCAAAGAATATAAATAAAATTCTTCTAAAGATCAGTAAATCAATAATCAAACAATTCTTAACTGATCCCTGTAACAGCTTTCTGCAGCAAAATAACTTTACAGCTTGAAGCAAGGAAAAACAACTTTCATTAAATCGTATTTTCATTCTCCCTTCACTTCACTTATTGTGATTAAAAAATAACCCAAGCCACGCTGCAAAACTTCCCATCCAGCGTACTCCAATTTTATACTTTAATCTTCCCATGAACAAGCTTATCGATCGACCAAACGACCACAACTTTTATGCCGCGCTCGACCATCGATTCCACGTCTACGTTTACCCATTTTTGCATGTTCCCTCTTCTCGTGCACCCGTCCACCCGACGTCCCACCAATCGACCACTTCCTGTTCCAACCGCCCACAGTCCTCACGCTCAAACTCGAGGGGACACAGCCACCGACAGCCGAATGGTAATTTAAAGTTCGCCGCCTGCCTAATAAAACTTGACACATGCCCCGGAGCTTCTCGTAAGTGCTCTGCGCACACCCGCCGAACCCGGATTGCCTCGGTAGAATAGGCTGCGATTACAGGCCGAGATTCAGCTCGTAACACTCCTTTTGTATCAACTTTCGTGTAATACAATCATATTCACCAACACCGCTTCACAGCCACCCCGACCACCGGCCACTGCCGTAATGTCTGAGCCCCCCAGGGTTGAGCTGTTGACCAACTTCCTCTTTTTTCCAGCCGGTTGAATATTTTTTAATTTCCGGTTGCTTTAGAACCTGCCGTTGCTATCTATCTACGCCTGGCGAAGGCAGGTTTCGTTGGATGGTCGGGATGCGCCCTAGTGTCACCTCGGGAGAAAAATGGCTAAAAACTTTCACTGGAAGCCACTTGCCGTTATGCAGCTTGCACCGCACAATCGGGATAAGGTGAAAGTTTAGTGGTCTTTGTCTTTGGGTGGGTGCACATCCGGGACGTATTGGGGGCGGGGAAGGGTTGCTTTTTTACATGAATATTAGTATGGAAAATATTAATCCATTTTGGGGGTTCGTATTCCGTTCTAAAATATATTGATCGCTCAGGACAGGCAAAAAGGCGCGCCTATTTATTTTAAAAAAAAAATTTGATACTAATTTATACCAAAACAGGAATTCTTATTTCCCGCAACTGTAACGGAAAATATTTGAATCAAATTTAAATTTAATATGAAAAAATACCTTAAATGTTCTTAAAAACCGCCAAACACTTTTTGTTGTCCTCAGTGTTGTCTCCAACCAACACTACATGCCCCCTAATGTTGGTGTCTATTGAACCACATTGCTCTAAAAACAAGCACCATCCACAACTCTCTTTCGACCCCACCAACAGCCTGTAACACTTACACCGACACGTCGCTTTAGAAAAGTTTCTGTCACCGCGTTCTGTGCCCCAAGTACCACCGCTACGGGTGGCACTTTTTCGTTCGTTCTCTGCTCACTCATTCTTTTCTGTCCTCCAAAAACAGTGGAATAGATTGTGGGTCCCTTTCCCCCCTCCCAGAATATTCCCCCACGGCACACCGATACCGTATGGTCCGCGAAGCCGTACCGTACGTGAAACACTAGAGCAAAGCCATATTTATGGTGAACCGTTCCAGTTCGACTGCTCCTGGTGGGATCGGTCCTGAAGATAAGCAAGATTTATGAGGTTATTTTGAATTTTTAATTTCATTCTAACTTCCCGATTTCCGAGGCGTACCATGACCGCCGAAGCACGGCTTCCCGCATCTCTTCCCAGGGTGGCCGAGTTGCACACCGAAAACGCTTTGCATGAAATCACACTTGCGTGCTTCACAATGGAACACTCTACCGGTGAAGTGTTCCAGTGGCTTAGTTCGGTTCGGTAGCGTGTCTTTCGGTACGTTTACCTTTCCAGTTGCTCTCCCACCCATTTGCAAGACTTCCTAGCCCATTACTGTCTTGCAAGTGAAAAAGTGAAAGGCCATCCGATTTCTGTTCTGCATGCAGCAACCACCAGACCGATTTACTGACCCAGGCAGTACCGGGCGTGGACGCGCTAGGAAGGATAGTATCGTGCCGGAATTGTGGTGGCGTTTTCGCGCTTGATTGGGACTTGATTCATGGAGTTTATGAATTTAATCGCTCCGATACGGTTCACGAAACCGAACCAACCGGCCGTGCCCATCCCATCCGAATCCAGAGACTCAACTATCCCGGACAACCCTTAATGCATCGCTTCAACGCGCTCACGTGTGTATGTGCGTTCTATGTACAGGGTTGTTTTTTTTTTCTTCTCGTATCTTCCCACACGGTAAGTATTGATCGTCGTTCGCTGTGGAAAAACTCAACTGCTAACACAAAAAAAAACACAAAAAGTAGCACACTATCTACACGTTTGCCACACCACCGGAGTGTCGAACGTTTGGCGGCTGAAGTGGAAGGTGAGACTTTTAATCAACTTTGCAAATGTACCATCGATGTAAATTGGAGAAGAACACATAGGCAAACGGGGAGAGAGAGAGAGAGAGAGAGAGAGAGAGAGAGAGAGAGAGCTTTGCTACAACCCGAGCTTAATTTCCGGACAGTCTCGGGTTCAGCTTAACGGGTCTGCAACTTTGCGCTTCGTCAGTGCCCTCCGCATACGTATGCATCCGAATGTTCCAACGCTTGGAAGGATTGCACAAAATATCATAAATTTGCTTCAGGCGGCAACCACCTGCACACCTTAATTAAAAAGTGGAGCAAACGACTCATTACGCGAGTGCATTTTCTAGCTTAAAGCATACGGCTGTAGCGATATGCTTTCACATCTTGTTACCAGGGCAATAATCGGGTGTGCGTTACGTATCATAATGCTCGAATGAATAAAACAAACGTGCAGATGCAACATATGCTGTTGTTCGTTTTGCTGGTACTTTGTTGTTGCCTTTTTTTGTTGTCTTCTTTACGAACATAATTGAACATTGAGGGTGTTACGTTTCTGGAGAAAAAAATAAGCCAATAAATTAAAAAATGAATGCAATGTTCGCGTTAAAATTTCAATTTAAATTATCATTTGAATGTTCATGAAAAATGTCCAAATCAGTAACACTTCAAATATAATAAAATACAAAATAATCCTACAACGTACCTCATTCGTCAGATAAAACGTTCGAAACTAAATGATTTAGAATTTTTGGACCGTACTTGTAGTGTCACCGTGTCAGTATGTCATTTGGGTCCTCTTTCGAGTGATTCAAGCATCCTTTTTTAGGAGGAAGTGACCAATAATCTTGATAAATTTGAGACCCTATTATAGCCTGATAGAGCGTGAAGACTGCGCAGAGCTACCTATTGAGGGCAATGCTCCTTTGTAGTGGCAGAGCTACCTACTTATTAAAGAGCTGCTTTGGAAGGACAAAGCAATTTACCGGCGGCGGAGCAACCTTGTGACGGTGAACCTGTAAAGTACATAGCTCTTTTCTGAGGTCAGAGCTATGTAATGAAGATATATAAACCGAGAGCTAAATATATACATACATACTTACATTTGAATTTTTTTGTGTAACTCTACTCCATGCAATAAACAAATGTCTTATGCTTATGATTATCAATAGAAAGAGTTTTTTGACCAACTAACAAGAGTATTGAAAACATGAATTTCATTCTTCTTCTGCCATGGCCCTAAAATTCTCGAAAGGTCTCGGCCAGCCATTTCTAGCTTATTGTGACTTTTTTTTAATTCGATGGGATTTGTACCCCAGTCCTTTCTTGTTAAGACCGGTGGCGCTATCACGATATAATCTCCTTTATTTTTAATAATTTCACAACCTTTTTTCAAAAAAGGGTAAATCAACGAACAACATTCTTTTGGAAAAAGGTCCAGCTAATTTATAACACACAATGCAGGTAATCAAGTAATAACTTTAACAGATATCTGCACCTATCAAACGATAATCAGCCACCGATCACTTCACGCCAAACTAGCGCACAACTTTCGACAACTAACTCGACATTTCAGCAAAAAGCCGAAACGAATCGCTCCATTCACATCCATTCCCAAGTTCAAACGACCAGTTCAAGTTGGCACAAACCACCATATTTTTAAATCTCTCCCCAAGTCTCCTGATTGCATTGCTCCTGCTTTACTTTATCTCTCCCACCGGTGCCTAGCCCATCAATATCGTATGTCAATATCGATGGTGACGACGTTAGCAATATTGTCGAATTTGGCCCCCGATGACTGAAGTTGCTGGTGGCACTAGAATTTTTCACTTTCTCACACACTCGCACCGAAGAAGCGGCGCAAACGTGCGGTTCATTCATCCACCGAAACAACCCAAGAGCAGAACCTTTGCGCGAAAGGAAACGCTCCGGAAGATGCATGGCATGGAAAGTCTTTCGATGATGGTTTAGAATGGGAGCAAAATAAAAACCGCACCGCACCAACTGGAAACGTAACGGGGAACGAACCCACCGGCAAATGGGTATCATCTTTTATTTGTCAATTCAGCAAAACGCTTCTACATTTCGGGCGAAGCGACCCGCACACCGAGCCGGGACCGAAAGTGATGTGTTTGGAGAAAAATGCTTTTGATGGGAAATGGTGGAAAATAAAACGAAAAATTTGGAAAACTTTTCCACGGTCCCAGTTCCAGTGGAAAAGGCGAGTGGAAGTTAAGAGTGGAGGTTCTACCCAAGGATGGGACGGTGAGCAGGCATTCGAAAAGATTTGAAAGATCCTGAATCAATTCGAAACGAACCAGAAAACGCCTGCATCCCTCTTGGTGAGGCGCTAGCAAAAGAAAAAACTTGAATACAAGAATGCCTTCCTGCGGTAACGAAAGATTCGCAAAGATGTGTTCCCGAAAACTAAATGATACAAATGAAAAAAAACGACAGCCACATCCCAAGACACAAAAACATGGTGGTTACGGTTCGGCGTACAAGAGAAGGTCATAAAGAATGTCACAAATCTTGCTCGCCTATCCTACACAAGCGGCATGATGGCGCTTTGCTAGTTGCCCCTTCCTTTTTGCTCTTTCTTACGTTCTTTTCCATTCCATCTTCCTTTATTTTTTGCACCCACGTATAAGCGAACAAAACTTTTGATGCTGGCTTTCACTACTTGCACCCCATTGTTCCCTATTGCTGCATCATCAAAGGAAACCTGATTCGTTTTGTTCTCTTGCCACTAGTTCAACCACCACAAGCACACACACACACATATGCGCCTACGATCACATCCCACTCGCGTTGAGTACTTGCTAGAATCTGGAGGGAAAAAACTGAAAACGATAGCAATAAAATAAAAATTAACCATGGCGCTGGGGTACCACGATGCACAATTTATCGCAAATGCAGGCAGAAAACTTTTCACACTATTATCAGGGTGCAAAAAGTAATAGCTTAAAGGGAGGGAGAGATAGGAAGAGATGAGGGAAGATATAAATTTTCCTTCTCGGAAGACAAAGAGGGTCATAGCTAATATCGAGCGTCACTGAAAAAACCTCGGTGTTCATAGAAAAACTCGAACATAGCTGTTTGTTTGAGGATGATATAGGGCTGCAACACAAGGGCTGAATCCGAAGCTTTGTTGTTTGTGTTTGATTTACTTAAATAATATAACAAAAATAATATAATATGACTCAATGCAAAGCATATACCTAAAACTTGAACTGTTCTTAAGGTTGAATGAACGCTCGATGCACCAAACAGGAAGTACCTGCCTGCTTAAGACTCTAATCGTAGAATAGATAGTTTTCGAAGGAGATTATCGATTGAAGCATATAAAAGAACTTTCGTGTCTTCTTTGGGTTCCACGAGCTCCTGCGATTCAAAAGACCTCAGCAATACACACAATGTTGATAAAAAATGTTCGGACTTCTAACGCCTCGCTGTGAATGTGATTAGGATCTGAAGAGTAAATTTGGAGTAGGAGAGTTAATAATCCAGGGAATCTTTATTTTGAGGCACATAATAGTCGTGAGACGGTTCAACAACAAGCCACAGGTGAATTTACTGCCCTCGCTGAAGAGATCAAGGAGGATTTAGTCCAAAGCCGAGGATGGGTAAATGTGCTGAATAAAGTTTCTTTGGAGCTGATTATTCACCTGGCCATTTAATTAGGACTCGCACTTTTTTAACAGGCCTTAAACAGCCAACAGTACATAATAAAGTAATTAGAGTCAACATCAATGACTAAGTCAATCATGTCTGGCGGTGGATGGAGACGCCTGGTGGTTTGGTAGCATTGATGGGTATGTATATGCAGAATACAATACGTTGAAGGAAAAAAGCGTGTAAAACTGTAAAATTTTAATTTGATTATTTTTTTTAATTATTGCTTTTTCAATATTTCTTACACATCACACTTCATTCAACATCAACTCAACACTTTCTCTCATAATCCTAAGGAATCAAAATCATTATCAGACACAGAGAAAAAATCTTTCTTCATAGTAAATTTAAAGCAAACAGCATAAATACGTCCAACATTCCTCACAATAAAAATACCTTACACAAGAATCACCATTTCAACAGTAGCATTCATTTTAACAAAGATTCCCAACTCCACCATTCATCGGAAAATGGCAAGTTTACTTATCATCATCATTATCATCATCTTCAAGCTGATCGTTCTCATTTTGGCAGCAAACAACTTGATTTTTGCCCGATTCTCTGTGACTGTTACCCATCGTCCGCCCCCTCCCCTCCAAAAGCACACGCCCTAACCACTGATTCTGCTGGTCAAACATCCCCGCACAGACACACCGAAACGCACAACGACCAAAAACCCTCCCGAAGAACGATAGTGACTAGTGAAACGGAACGGAATGGAATCATCCTCCGCAATTCGTCAGCGTTTATCTGCTCATTACAAATTAATTTCTTCGCGTTTCGCTTTCGGTCTGCCGTGAACCGTGAGCTCGTTTCTCCTGACGTTTGCATTCCCCGGTACCGCTCGTTACAGTGTGCGACGACGAGTGTGCGTTTCCACTTCGCTTCTGACGCTTTCTTTGCTTGCTGTTCCTCTAGTCAAACAGACAATCGACTAAATCTATTCGAATGAAAATGGGAATGGGGGCCGGCAAAAGAAGCGAAAGCAAAAAAAAAAGGCAAGCATCTCACCACCGATCGGACCCATGTCCACCGGTTTCCGAGAGCTGTTCCGTTGCCAAAATTCGGTAAGGAGACTCTGGACGAACCTGCCTGGCCAGGTGAAGATACGGACGGTGGTGTAGGGCCCGCAGTACCAGCAGCAATTACCAATCATTAATATCAATTGAAAATAAATTGTAACATTTGTTGATTTATTCGGCATTCGGTCCATTCCGTCCGGGGGTGGAACGATTGCTTCACTCCCGTTTTCAATTCCACACGGATCAAGGATCACAAAATCCGGCGCAACTTGCAACCGTCCTCGAAGCGCCCTCATCCGGTGAGAAATTGACACACACAAAAATAGAAAATCGCTCACCGAACCGATTTCGATCGAAATGGAGATGATGAAAATGATGATGTTAGCGTCGTCGGCATCGTCAATTTTCAGGACTCGTTTCCCATTTTTCCGGGTCTCACATCAAGAGTGTGCACGGAGCACCCAGTTTGCCAGAAGCATCAGCAGGAACGATTCTTCAAGAGTCCAGCATTCGAGTGCCTAAGAGGAATTGAATTAGATTTGAAAGTCGGGTGACAGGCCTGATACTCACACGTTGGAAGCCATCGATGTTCAAAATATGTCGCTATGGAGAAGGTTACCATATGTTTGCTGGCAGTTTGAAACACATATTCTCGGTAGAATTCGAGAGAAAAAAATATGTTTCAAAGCGACAAAGCGATTCATCAAAATTTTAGTTTAAAATAAAAAAAGAAGATTTCTATTTAAAAAAAAACCATAAAGTTTTATTGAACTATAAGCAATTTAAGATAAAATAATAATTATAAAATGTTTTCTTCCTGTGACCTTTTTTCCACAAATTCTACTTTATGTTGGGGTATCATGATTTAAAACAGGATGCACTGAATTTGAGAGTTC
The DNA here is from genome assembly GCF_013141755.1 of Anopheles stephensi. Taxonomy (NCBI): domain Eukaryota; kingdom Metazoa; phylum Arthropoda; class Insecta; order Diptera; family Culicidae; genus Anopheles; species Anopheles stephensi. The sequence continues at coordinate 67,601,455 of NC_050203.1, read as the reverse complement.
AATTTGCTAAGATAAAATTCACTAAAAAGCCAATTAAGGCCTATATAAATAATTAAAATTGCAAACTATCTATACTGAATCAATTCATCATCAACAATGTCCATCCATAAATCAGGATAACAACTTCTTTTCCAAGAACATGTTGTAACACATCCGCATCCCTACGATCCGTGTCCATGGCAACCGCAGACTGCAATCATTCGAAAGCCATTTTACCGTATCGTTTCCAGCTACTTTTCCGATCGCCCAACCGGTCATTTGCAATGAAATTAAAATCAATATCCATACTGTTATTGTTGCCCTTCGGGTAAATCCTGCCCATTTGCGAAATTGCTTTTTTTCCTACACCATTCCTAGCGCAACCTGCATATGCTCGCCGTGTTGCTTGTGCAGCGCAAGATCGTTCTTCATTTTTTGTTTGGTTTTTCTTCTTTTGCTCGTTTCTTCCCACTGCCATGCAACGTATGATTTGGTATGTTGAGACTGATAGTCATGAGCACCTGAATTTATACAACCTTGTACACGTGAATCTGCACAAACATATGGAATCGCCCTCGGTTTGCATCGGTCCTTACCATCGCCATGAGCGTGTCGATGTTTCACTTTTATTAACACCTTTTTCTGTTTTCACCCTTCTGGCGAGCCCAAAGTCCACTGCCAAGTGTTGTGCGTGTGTGCTTGTTTGTTGCCGTTTTGAAGCTAACGCGTCGTCCCGGTGAAAGTCCTTGCCTTTCCGGACCGTTTGCAAGGAGCGGTGTTGTTTGCTGATGGTTTTCGATGGTTAGTGTATGTGACGGTGAGTTATTAGGTGCTGCAAGTGGAAAAATAATGCACAAAGCAACACAACAAAAGGAACCAACGCAACATGGCCTCACAAACGGCCGACATGAAACGGTTATTGAACAAAGTGAGCACCAATCAACAGAATCTGTCCGGTCTGTCTGTCGGTCTGTTTCGTGTCTTGCTGCTGGTCTTGCTGCACGCTCACCTGCTGCTACTGCTGCTGCTGCTCGGTCTAACACGTTGGAGCACCAGTTGAACACCAAGAAGCCAATTGCCAAACGATGGGTAACGGTGCTGATGATGATGATGATGATGATGGAGAACCATTTTTCGGGCGTACTGCAAATGGTGAGAAATAAAAAGCAACCCCTACCGAGCAGCTACCTGCTCGCCCTAACAAGCATACGAGCGACGTAATAGCAATTGAAACAGGTTCATCAAATGCTCATCGATTGCGACCCTCCGGGATTGTTTGTCGAATTTGAAGGTGAGTGATTTTCACCTTCGACCCGAAGGCCTGGAGCTTCCTGAGAAAAACAAAAAATGGTCTCACAGAAACTCGGAAAAACGTCAGTGCATATCCTATAAGAATAGGGCGGTCACTTACCAAAATAGTATTGATATTTTTACTTTAAATTAAATTTTATAACTTTTTTTTTTGTTAATTTTAAATAAATTTTGAAAAAAAAATCTTTTACGTAAAAGCGAAATAGAGCTTGAAAATAGAAACGTTTGTCCTGGTGACCTGTAACAGCTTCCTCGAGCTATGCAAAAAAACATTAACTTCTGGAGAAAGAAAGACAATCTGTCGTCAATAACTCAAATTCTGGGAATAACGAACCCGTTCTACAAGGACAAGAAATCCTAGACAGAACATTGGTCTACAATACATGCCTGTCATGTCTAACACAAAGCTGCCGTTAGTAAAATAACTTTTTTAAGCTGCTTACGGCAATTATAAAAGATATCTAACAATGTAGACTATGCTCCCAAGATCTTGTCAAAGACCAAATTAATGTTTGGAAAATAAATCAAACACTGGGCCAGTCTCTATAACTTTACGACCAATATTGAGGACAAACTGATTGCCAAAGCCTGAAAAGAGCTGAAGATATGCCCTGCCTTCTTCTTTGGCACTACAACCTCAAGAGGATTTTACCCGTAGTAGAGTAGTCAGCCTTGCGTACGGGGTGGCGGTCGGGATGGAATTTGAACCCCGGCCCTGCCGTATGAAGACCAGCGTCGCTGTCGCCTCGACCACCGGACCGCTGAAAATATGTTTAAATGGCAGTGAAATCTATGATGCCTGCTATCTGTCACAGAGGCTAGCAATTATCGCAGTTGAATCTTATTGGTAATGATGGCACCACTGTACAAAGCCAATTAAAATAAAATAATAATCATAAATGTTCAAAATTGAGAGTAAAAGCTCTAATCTTAAAACTCAGTCCACAAGCAGTTAAAAGAAGCGCGAAGCCCAAATAAAAATTTCCCCAAAATTTAAAACCCCTTAAATCGTTCTTAAAGTCTCACTAATGTATTACAAAAATAAGTATAACCACCAACCGCCTGTCTGCAGCTGGTGAAATATGCCCTGCCAGAAAATGGGTCTATGTATGGCAGCAAATGATCGATTAGGTGTCGGAACTTCCACGAAACCCGGTACGAGATGCGTTGAGTACTTTAATCTGCCCCGTTGATTGCCTTTCGATTATTATTAGTCCCCACGGGCCTGGGAGCGATAGGCATGCTGTGCGAGAGAGAGAGAGAGAGAGAGAGAGAGAGGCTGCGGTTAGGCCAACCAACACTTTCTGCTGCTTTACGGCACTCGAACCCCGGTACTCGAGCGGAACACAAATCGGTACCGACTCGATTTTCTTGCCCGAGCTACCCTTCCCGATGGGCCAGGTTTTCGCCTCCCCTTTTTTCGTATTTTCCCCTCCGACTCAGACCCACTAGTAGTGATCAGCGGGCCCGGTGAGAGTAATCGCATATCGCAGCGGAGGCTTAATCAGTTAATTGAATTGTACGTGAAATAACACTCTCGGGGGCGAGAACGGCTTCGTGCGCAAATGAACCGTTCGATATGAGCTCACACAGACCGAAATGTTGTTATCGAAGTTGGCTAGCACGTGTATACATTTTTTTGTTGGCGGGGATACGTGCCAAAGCTAGGCCGGACTTTCCACTGCCAGGACAGTAACACGTATTGGGTAAAGGTCAAATTTAATTATCACCATCGAAGGGTGTAAAACTCAACCGAAATGATCAACTTTTTCTCACGTTATTACCTAACGAACCCGTGCCGATTAGTTCCAGGGCTGTGTTTTGCATGAACTGGAAGTTATGCAATTATGCTTGACATGTTAACTGTGTCATACACAATTTTAGTTCATTCCAAAATGGGATTGATTTTTTTTAAGTCTTTTATTTCAGATTTAGACAAAACCGCAGAATTTAATTAAGATATAATCTTCCTTCGAACTTACTAGTAAAAAGTTATCTTACATGTACACAATTTTATTAAAATTCACATTTGGCTCCTGTTCAATATAAAAATATTAAATGTATAATAATATTTTATATTTTATTATATTTTTTGTATAATAAAAACAAAACAGGATTTTTCTTTCTATCCAAGTTTTATCGCATATTGGGATTTAGCTTTGTAAAGTACTTTATAGAAAAACTACCATCTCCATTGAATACCTTTCTAAAGAAAAGAAGAAAAATCTTGGGAAAATAACGAAAAAAAAAATAGTTTCGCTTCCAACGTAAACTTCCGCCACCCATAAAGCATGTCAATGTGCGTGAAGATTTGTGTTTTTCTTTCCGCGACAAGACGAAAAAGAAAAGTCACTTGGCAATGGTTCGCCGAGCGAGCGACGAAAACCCCGGAAGGAAAAGCAACCGAAGGTACAGGTTTGGCACCAAACTCTCGCAAGGTGTAACGTCCTGTGGACCAATGCCGGTGCCTGTCTTGCCCACCATCCAGCGAAGCGTCTTGTGTCGTGATGTCGCCAGCAAACATTTCTCAATTTCCTCTCCCCTTTTCTCGGTCCCCTTTCCCTGCTCTCTCCATGCCTTGCATAGGCCCGCAGAACGACGTCAACGGCATACCCCATCGTTCAAGTGCATGCGGAAGGAAATCGGGAAAAATTACTACCCTCTTCGATTGCTGGCATCCCAATCGAAGTTGGCATTAGTGCACGGTCATGCATGTGTGTGTGTGTACGCGCGCTCACATTTGTGATTGCAATGCCACTGACACTGGCCTGGGAATGTCGCCAATGCGCGAACATGTTACAACGCGCGCACAATGCACGCAATCAGGAGCGGAACCGTAACGGAAGTGAAATCAGTTGACGGGAAAAGTCTTTGGTTCATTTCCGGTTTTCCCCCCTTTCCGCTTTCGCCCGGCCACCTTCCTCGATTGCTCGCGATCGATTGCAGGGCATCGTACGGGTGCAAAGATGTCGCTGTCGTCGCCGTCGTTGGGCAAGGTGATAAGACCTCGGCAAGCAATAGATATGATGTAAATGCCGCCAACGTAGTGTCGCAATCGTTCGGTAGTGCTTCTACAAAACATAGCCTCACACACACGTGAGTGTCTGTAACGCGTGGCAAACGTCTAGACTGGCACAATCAAAGATTTCCCTTCTACCATGACCAACACTTTGACGGAACAACAAACCCCCCCATTTCGGAACCGGATCAAATCGATTGCAACGGTGCAGCAGCGATTGCCAGCAATGGGAAGTAAAATTCATATTTTATTTATTGATTATGATATTTTATTGTGCTCATTTCCTTTTCTTTCTTTGCTGCGGTTTTGTCTTGTTTTCCCCCTCTTTTTTTTCTTCCACGAGCATTACCGATCGCTCAGCATTCGGTGGCGCCGCAAGCAGTAAAACAATCCTCGCAAAAAAAGGAAGCGTGAGGCAATATGTTTCCGCGTTTTATTTGTCTCATGAATTTAAATTATTCTCATTATTACATTGCAAACACGTGCAGCCCGCTCGTGGCCAGTGTTTATCGATTTTTAATTCGCATTAAATATACAATTCATTGAAAGCGTTACGGTGTCGAGAGGAATAAAAAAATGCCGAGAGAGCATTAAGAATGCATTTGAATGCAGGGTTGTTTAGTAGCTCGTTTTTTCTTTAAAAAAATAATTTAATGCTTAAACATAGGTCATGAAAACAGTTCTGATAAATCAATCAAAAAAACAAAATATTCAAATTTCCAACAAATGTTTCCTTGTTGAAAGCAAAATGAAATCAATATTTGCTTAGAACCAAAACCTTACATTAATATTAAACAAACGAAAAAAAATACTACAGCGAACCACCAAATTGCCAACGGATTTAAATTACAATTCACCCAAGGCTATTTGTAACAGCGAACCGATTAACCGCCTTTTGCCACAGCTCAGGTGATAATTTGCTTTTTATAACACACACACACCCGCCGGGATACGTAATCCGTTCCCGGTTCCGGTGCGTAAAAGCCGGCTAATCAGCTTTCGATTACAGTGTCGCGCGTAATCCCCGGCACAAGTGAATTACTGAGAACCGGCGCAATCCTTCCGTATCCGCATCAAAGTACTAACCGATCGCTAATTACCTCATAAAACAAGCCTGATCCATGAGTACTTAACGTGTAATGAGATTTATTACCGGCTTGGTATGGTGGCGGTGCTGTGTAACATGGTACACGCTTGTGTCAGAGTTTTTTAATTTATTAATTTACATGTTGGTCAATTAAGGGTACGCATCGAGTTGGTAATCATATAGAGATCATACGAAACATGAATTTACAAATAATCATACAGACGGTCAGGAATGGAATTTTTAATTTAAAAAATGTATATATTAACGACTATTTATCAAATTCTTGATTTGCGGTTCAATGGAAGCTTTAGTTTCTAGAGACCCAAGATGGCTTCAGTTAAATGGAAGCCACGAAGTCTTAAAATTTTGTAGTTAGAACTATAAAAACGTCCTAGTCACCAGGCGACACGATGGTCCTGCCGTGTGAAGACACGTGGAAAGAACTCGCGGAGTTTCGGATCGATGTGCGTTGCAATATTTACCAAGCGTCGTGTTCAGATTCCAAATTCGAAGAGAGTTATAATTGTGTTTTCTGCCCTATTTATAAACTTTCTGAGTGCCCCCCACGCGAGCGACACTCATCCTTACTCACTGTATACTTGAAATATTTCGTTTATCAAAAACTTGACGAAACTAGCTTTCGTCAAGTATGGTGTGACGTCTAAGCGTAAACAAAACATCTAAACGTAAACATACTCCCCCCCATGACAGAATGTCATAACAAAATAACTAACACGCGGTACTAACAGGACGGTTTCGCAACAGGTAAAACGCAAATTTTCGTAACAGGACGCGTGACTAATCCCTTTGCCGTTTTCAGCTTCACTACACGAGTAAGCTAATCCTCTCCAGGGTGTACATCAATGATGCGCGCCAGTGGCCAGCGGGTGATGGGGAGGGAATCGTCCACAAGGATGGCCAGTCTGCCGGGAACGATTTCGCACCGAACCGCAACCTTATTGTCCTTCTGCATTTCCTGCAAATACTCGGTGGTCCATTGCTTCCAGAAACGTTGCACGAGTAATTGCCAGGTTTGTAGTTCATCCAAAGTGTAGGTCTTCAGGCGCGTGTAGTCGGGAACGGGGACGGCGTACATGGAAGTACCGATCAGGAAGTGCGCAGGAGTAAGCGCGGCCAAATCGTTCGGGTCATCCGTCATCGGCAGCAAGGGACGCGAGTTCATCGCCGCTTCTATCTGCTGAAGAACGGTGCTGTACCCTTCGTAAGACAGCCTCGAGCTGCCCAGATGCCGGTAGAGATGTCGTTTGGCTGTCTTCACCGCAGCCTCCCACAATCCACCGAAATGTGGAGCCTTAGGTGGAGTAAAGTGCCAGGTAATCCCCATGTCAGAGCAGTTGGTGGCGATGATGTTTTGCTGTTGCTCACTCTGAAATAACTCGAATAATTCTTTTAGCTCGTGTGACGCACCTTCGAAATTTTTCCCGTTGTCGGAGTGTATATCCGACGGTAGCCCGCGCCGGGCTGTGAAGCGGTGTAAAGCGGCCAAGAACCCTGCAGTGGTGAGATCGCTGACCAGCTCCAGGTGAACCGCCTTGGTTGCAAAACAAACGAAAACACACAAATAACATTTGGCAGCGGCAGCTCTCTTGTACGTCGGCTTAAGATAAAATGGGCCGGCGTAATCCACTCCAGTAATAGAAAACGGCCGGCTCGGAGTGATGCGTTGATACGGAAGTTGGCCGGTTTGTTGTTGCACTAGGGCGGGATCCTGTCGTATGCAACGAAAACAATTACGGACTACTCCTTTCACTAATCTCCGTCCGTCGAGCGGCCAATATTCTTCTCGAATCTGGGAAAGTAATAGTCTTCCCCCGCCATGCATCAGCTTTTCATGAAAGTGGTTTGCGATGAGACGAGCAAACGGATGTTTCTTGGGAAGTAGGATAGGGTGTTTGAACTGGTAGGGAAGCTGTGCAAGCTTCAATCGGCCACCCACTCGCATTATTCCTTCCTCATCGAGGAATGGATTCAAGCGCCGTAGAGGTGAGCACCGCCCTATAGTTTCTCCCTTTTTCAGCAGCCGGATCTCCGATGAAAACTCGTCTTGTTGCGCCAGCTTGCATAATGCGAGTTTAGCTGCTTCCAGGAACTTAGGTGTGATCGCGGATGTAGTAACTGGTGACGATTGTTGTGTGCGTGTCTTGTGTTTGGTATTGTGTATGAATCGTGTGCAATATGCGATTACATGTAACAATTTGGTGTATGACGACCACAAATCGAACCAAGGGTGAGTGGTCTGTACATTTGCGACTACAGCACTCACCTGACGAATTTCAATATCAGCTTCGGCCGCCAGCAATGGATTCGAAATCGGCCAATCAGAAGCAGGTAACCTCAACCACTCGGGACCGCAACTCCATATCGAACTTTTCAGCATGTCCACTGCTGACATCCCACGAGATACCAGGTCGGCGGGATTTGTTGAGCCGGGAATGTGTTTCCACTGACGAGGATGTGAATAGTTCTGGATCTCAGCAACACGATTAGCCACAAAGGTTTTCCAGGTGTTGGGTGGTGACGCAATCCAGTTTAGCGTGACCGTGGAATCCGACCAGAAGAACGAATCGGTGACTTCGATTTGCATTGCTTGTCGAACACGATGATGCAGATGAGCTCCTAACACGGCTGCGCACAGTTCCAGTCTTGGCAGCGTGACGCGTTTCAGTGGGGCTACTCGAGATTTTGATGCGAGCAAACTAACTCGAACGTGCTCCTGCTGGTCTTCACAACGTGCGTAAATACAGGCACCATACGCTACCTCTGACGCGTCTACAAATGTATGGAATTGTATTTTGGAGTTTGGTAAGAGCACATACCTATCACGTTTGAAGTCAGCCAAATCTTTCCAATCATCATTAACAGCCTTCCATTTGTTATAGATGTGAACGGGAACCGGATCGTCCCATCCGATCTTCTGCAGCCACAATTCCTGCATGAGCAGCTTCGCACGTATAATGACCGGAGCGATCAATCCAAGGGGATCGAACATTCGGGCAATATTCGTTAATATTGATCTCATGGTGATGGTGGTTGTATCGACTGCAGCTGGTGATTCGAAACACAACACGTCGAGTTCGGGTTTCCATATGATGCCAAGAGCCTTTACCTTCTCGTTTGGCACAAACTGCAGCGAGGATTGTGTACCGATATGCTCCGCTGGTAAACCGGAGAGCACTTCCAAACAATTTGAAGTCCACTTTCGGAGTTCGAACCCGCCCTTGGAGAGCAGATCCGATAGTTGCTGCCGAAGGCTCCGAGCTTCATCCACGCTGTTTGCTCCACCAATGAAGTCGTTAACGTAGAAATTGTGCTTAAGCGCAGGTGTGGCAAGTGGATAAGCTGCACCTTCATCTTCCGCAAGCTGCAACAGAGTACGAGTGGCCAAGAACGATGATGGAGACAAACCGTATGTCACGGTATTCAGCTCGTACAATTCCATAGGCGATTCCGGTGAGAATCGAAAAAAGATGCGAACTAAACGTCGATCATCAGGGTGCAGGACGATTTGCCGATACATTTTTGCTATATCAGCAACAACAGCGATTTTAAATGTGCAAAAACGTAGAACGATGTCTATTAGTTCATCCTGAACTATGGGTCCAACCCGCAACGTTTCATTCAGCGAATAACCAGTCGACGTTTTTGCCGAACCATCGAAAACTACTCTAACCTTTGTAGTGGTGCTTGAAGCTTTGAAAACAGGATGATGCGGTAAATAATAAGCAGCTGTATCATCAGTAGTATCAGTGCTTATAGGAGACATGTGTCCCAGTTCTAAGTACTCCTTCATGAATGCTTGGTATGCTTCTCTAAGTGCTGGATCGCGTTCTAGTCTTCGCTCAAGAAGTTCAAACCGACGGATGGCTTGAGCTCTGGACAGGCCGAGTTTTTCTCCGAAGTCGGGCTGTTTTGGTAGACGGACAATATATCTACCTGTGTCGTCACGTTCAGTGGTTGCTTTATAAAATGATTCGCAATGCCGTTCATCGGGTGAGTATGCATCATTAACCGTTAAATTTTCTAGTTGCCAAAATCGTTGTAGGGATTCTTCCAATGATGCCATGCAGACGATTGAATAGGAAGTGGTAGGATGGGTTTTAGATGACACATTCTGATCAGCTGTGGTACCGGTCACTACCCAACCGAAAGCACTATTAATCATGACGGGTTGATGAGGTGCGGGACGAAGCTGAGTGGCATTCTCAAAGAATGCATGGTAATGACGAGCGCCGAGAATGATATCAACGGGAGCAGATTTGTAGAACATCGGATCTGCTAAATTGATGCCAGGCGGTATCTTCCAGTTTTTGGTGCAAACATCGCGCGTTGGAAGATTCGCTATCAAATTGTCGACCATCAAAAACTCAGTATTGATCGTAAACGCTGTCACTCGAGAGGCAATCTGGGCGTGTACGGATTCCCGTACTGTCTTCGTAGATTGTCCTGCTCCAACAATGGTAACGTGTACGTTACTCTTCTTCAAATTCAGCCGTTTAGCGAGTCGATCGCTAATTAGATTCGGCTGCGATGCGCTGTCCAACAGCGCGCGCGCAGGATGAGCAATTCCGAAATTATCAATGATATTCACCAAAGCAGTTTGGAGCAATACCTGCTCGGGTGCTTGCTGTAGTGCTGCTGCAAATGTGCGTTGTGTGTTATCGGTGGCCGTGTGATCGTTAGCGGTGTTGTGTGTGGGATGTGGCGGAGCGTTGTAACTAGGGCTATTCGGTGTGAAGTGCAGTTTTGTGTGGTGTGCCAAATTACAATGCCGGCATTTGTAGTGCGACGGACAATCACGAGCCATATGATTCTCGCGTAAGCAATTTATGCATAAACGCGCGGTCATCGCGAAACGATAGCGATCCTTAGGCTCCATTCCTTCAAATCGTGGGCATTTTAGCAATGAATGCAAGGAATTGCATAAAATGCAATTTGGCGTTTCATGTGACGTGGTACCAAAACTAGTTTGACGCGGAAAGGTTATTCGCCGTGAGTGATTGAGTTCATGACCCTGTGACGTATGATGGTTGTTTACTAACAACGTCTCCAATACACGCATACGACGGTGCAGGAATGTAATCAAATTGTCGTAACTAGGATCTGTGTTGCTAGATGCGTGCTCTTCCCAATCGCGCAATGTTATAATTGGCAATTTAGTGCATAGTAGATGCTCAAGTATACTGCCCCAAGAGTCCGTTTCTTCTCCTAAGTGTTGCAATATCTTTTTGTGCCTCTCAAATTCATCCACAAGATGGTGCAGTGTTGTAACGCTCTCCTTTTGAGCAGCCGGAATGGCAAACATTGCTTGCAAATGGCGTTTTTTCAGCAAATACTCATTAGAGTATCGCTCAGCCAAAGTGTTCCAGGCTAACTCATAATTAGCTGCGCTTATGGTGATTGATTCTATCACCTGAGCCGCTTCTTCTTTCACTGCGGCGCGCAAATAATGAAACTTTTGTATCGCTGGTAGATCGGCGTTGTTATGAATCAAGCACTCAAATGTGTCGCGGAAAGTCAACCATTGCATATAGTCGCCTGTGAATTCTGGCAGCGCGATGGTGGGAAGCTTGATGCCCTTAAGTGGGTTCGATCCAGTGCTCGGGTGCGCGGTAGAAGCTAGTTTTGCCTGCAGTTGAGATTGGACGTGAATCAATCTATCCTCGAAATTCTCTCGTAATGCAGCATTCTGCGTTGTTTCTTCCAGCGTGGAAGCGGAATCCTCCAACCCTTGTTGAACACTCTCCAGATCCTTGCATAATATTTCGAATTTCCTTAAACGAACCTCCACCTCTACTTGATCCCGTGCGTGAACGAAATCATCCAAAAACTTCTCGTACCGCGTAAGGGACGCCAACAAAATTGTCCGACGGGACGCCAAAACAACGGGTGGTACGGGCATTGTGCAATCGTGTGTGTGTATGTGCGTGTGAGTGAGTGACCTGCAGTGTAATGCGTGATGCGGCAAAAACAGCTGTACGGTGCACGAAAATCCAAACGAAATGTGGTACGACACAGAAAACGGTGAACGATGGGTCGATCAAACTCGCGAAAGCACCAGAAATTCGAGCTATATCCTGGTCACGGCACCATGAAGAATTCGCGGAGTTTCGGATCGATGTGCGTTGCAATATTTACCAAGCGTCGTGTTCAGATTCCAAATTCGAAGAGAGTTATAATTGTGTTTTCTGCCCTATTTATAAACTTTCTGAGTGCCCCCCACGCGAGCGACACTCATCCTTACTCACTGTATACTTGAAATATTTCGTTTATCAAAAACTTGACGAAACTAGCTTTCGTCAAGTATGGTGTGACGTCTAAGCGTAAACAAAACATCTAAACGTAAACACAAGTCTTCACACGGCAGGACCGGGGTACAAATCCCATCCAGATCGTTCCTCCGTAGTGAGGACTGACTCTCCAACTTCGTGGCATTATTAAATCTAGTAGGCCAGAATTGGTAGGCATATGATCTAAGAGATGATTAGGACAAAAAATGAGAATGATTTTTCATTTGGCTTGAGGCTGTACGGGGTGGTCCAGTGGCCAAAGCGATAACGGTGCCGGTCTTCACACGGCAAGTCCGCGAGGCTCAACTCACATCCAGATCCATCAAGGACATCAAGTCACAGAAAGCCAGAATTGGCAGGCTGGGACCTATCGAGGTTGTAGTGCCAAGGAAGAAGAAGAAGAAGAAGAAGAAGTAGAAGAAGAAGAAGACGAGGATGCAGGTCTATTTTAAGCCAAGAAAGAAGAAGAAGAAGAAGAAGAACTTAACATTCTAATTTTCCTGGCCATCACCTTCAGACTGCCAGACATCGTGGTATCGATTTCTTGATGAGGCCATATTAGAAATTTGAAGTATTTCACGTCTATGCCTCTCTTCAATGACCGCTAAAAACACACTCTTACTACCCTGATTATAGATCTGAAAGTTGTTAAAGACTCATTTCATCTAGCAACTTCACAACTAGCAATAGCTCTTAAATTCAAGCAATAACAACCCGCGAACTCCTCTCCCTATTGCTCTCGTGCGCTTTCAAAGGAAGGCACACAACAACCTTTTAATGTACAAAGACAAAAGGAGTATTTTAACTTAAAATTGTCTCAGCCACAATAGCGCATTTAATGGGCTCAGTGTTATGCAGAACACACAGAATTGCTATTCCGAGAAGCACATCGCCACCAACAACACCTTCATGTCTTAATGAATCGTACGAAAAGTCCATTTTTCTTTCCATGCCTACCGTCCGGTACGTGAATGACACGTTGACACCCACCGGAAATGAACTCACGCAATGGCCAGGCAGCCGGGAGAACTAGGACCAATTTCGATTGCTGACGGTTAACATTTTCGGTGATTAATCGTGATCTTTCACTAGGTCAAACCTGCTCTACCTGCACAAAACGGGCATCGATTCAAGTCACAAAACGAAAATCATTTGTTTGTTTTTCTCTCTCTCTCTCTCGAAGTAATGCACTGACCACCTATCCATGTATACCAACAAAATAACTCACGAAAAAAAAACACAAAATATCCTTACGAAGAAACAACAGACACACCGGGAGGGATTTTTGATCATTTTTGGCTCCAACAACTGCCTCCAGCGAGACGCAGTTCCGTTTTGGCTTTCTTCTAATTAAACTCACCCAGGGGGACGCAAGTGGACACATTTTGGGTTGGCATTGTTTTCCACTTCCCGCGCGCCTTCCAGCGCCACCCTTAAGTGCAATGCTGGCAATGCTGGCAAACGGGCCACCTTTCGCTACCGGTAGTCGGTGGTAATAATTTATTTTTAATGCTCCCTTGGCGAGATGACGCCGGCCATCCCTCATCGGTCGGTCGCTTTTGCCAATGGGAGGCGGGTGGGTGGCTTTTGTGTCTTACTCACCACACCCACCCACCCGGGCACAAAACCAGCACAACGATCAAGCTTAATGAGCTACAAGACAACCATTTCCTGGGATGACATTTGTCCGCGACTGTTGACACAGTTTCCCTGGGTCTCTCATCCTCGCCCGTCTAAGGACCGCAGACGATGCCGCACAATTTTACGACGACGAGGTCTGTAGGTGATCTGTTCGTTTTTTTGTTTCGCTCTCCCTGTCTCTTGCTTCCCTATTTTTCACGGCAGCACCACGAAAAGCGGAGCACAAAACTCTGACTTTTCTTCAGCGCGCGTCCATCCATCCAAAGCCAACTTGCTAATTTTCATCAACTTGAATTTAATCTTTTTATGCAAATTAACTTCCCCTTCCCATCCCCCAACCGACACCGCAACACAGGAAACTGGAGCTCGGTTTGCCAAAACTCTCGCCCGACCGAGTCGCTCAATGTGGAACTTTCTTCAAATTCCCTCTAGGGGTGTGCACAATTCTTACCGTAAGCTTTCGCCCCCCCCCCCCCCCCCCCCCCAAAACAGACCAGGCCTGATTGTGCTAGCTTCTCGGTTAATCTAAGAAAGCAGGGAAAGCCCGCCACGCCGGTTGCTGGTGGAATCAACTTTGCGCAAGTTGATGCCGCCACCGGGAAGCGGGTTCGTCCCCTTTCCGCTTCCCGCTGTCACTCCCACTAATATCAGCACACAGTAAGAGGTTCGCGAATTGACGCATGTCCACGACACCTCTGACCCCTTTCCTTGCCCCTTTGCTCCCAAAGGGGGGGAAGCAAAAAAAGGGGTGATAAGTTTCCAGTTTGGTATGCTAATTTTCACCCGTATCTCTCTTGGACTTGGGTTCACGATTCGAAAGCGCATGGAAGGAGTTTTTGTTGCGTGGTTGTTTTCTCCATTTCGATTTTCCTTTTCTGCAATTTTACCAATCCATCTTCACAGACAAACGGGCAAGAAGGGGGGGAATTATATCTTGTTTTTGCTTTATTCGCACTCCGATACAGACTCCAGAGTTACACTAGCGTTTATTTTTATACGTTTTCTTTATCCAGTTCTACTCGATGAAAAGTTGGATCGCTTGTTCGCTTTCCATTTGTTGGACGGTCGGTGTAATGTTTAATGAAGCAATGTATCAGTGCCAACGGGAAGAATCGATTAGTGTGATGTAAAATAGAAAAAAAAACATACTGGAATTGTTGATGAAATGTATTTCAACATAATCGCTACCCGAAAGTGATATTGGTGGAGAAAGAATATCCTTTGTATTTCACGTGCAATAACATGGAAAGCACTTATGGGAATAGGTTTTTGCAGGTTGGGTAAAAACGGACAGACTGTAAATTAACAACATTCTTTAAATAATATGTGTATCAATCATTTTAAAGTGAAGACTATTCGAACTGCTCTACATATAATTCGGGGGTAACATTTTCTGGAAAAAAACAAGTGATCCATACTACGAGCCTTGTGTGACCAAAAAGGATAGTAACATGCCCGAACGGTGAACAAACTGTCCATAGGCAGATTGAAACTAGATCGGCTTCTTCAAATTGGATGGCTTAGGCTGAAAGGTGATGAAAGAGTGTTCCCCACCACATTCTGCTAATGGCAGTGGAAGATAATATTCCTTGGAGGCCCTCAGCACAATAAACCATGGAGGTCCCTAACACAACAAACCTACTGACTAGGCCAGAAGTAGAGGTAAAACGGATACATTACACAGGGTCCCTATAAATGATCGTGGCTCTCAGGATGCCACACCCTAGTTATAAGAAGATACGCCTCTGTCGATATTATCGAGGCTCCTGGAAAGCTTGGACCCTAATCATCTGCCTAGTTTGCTTGAACTGAGACACAAACAAAGAGTACGAAGTAATCTTCAACAGCATACTGGTCAGATCGTCAAAAAGGTCATTGTTTCATCAGATCTATCAAAAAAAGAGTCAACTGCACAAACAAAAATTCAACTGCATTCATGGTCATGAACAGACTAAATCCTAATCTGCAAATGCACAAAAGCGCAGTAAACAACCAAAAATAATTCATAATTAAGGACACATAAACTAGCAACTAACCAAGCACACATATAACAATATTTATTTACCAGAAAACTATCAAGTCTTCTCTTCATAAAAATATGTAATTTAAATCTGATGAGTACACACATTTTAATTAGTTGTTTATCGTCTCGATTATCTCATTACACATACAACAAAACGAAACGATCTTCTCAAGTTAACTTCACTGCTTCTCGGAACAAATTATCATTCATTCATGTCGCCGTTTGTTGTGTCGCTTGCTGCTCCACCATTCAGCACCCGGTTTCATTCTAATTGCATTGTCATCTGGTTCACTATCTCCGTCCACCACACCACTTAACCTGCATCGGCAACCATGTATGACAGCTGCTGGAAGGATATTATATTTCATTATGTCAACCAGCTGACAACTGGAAGCGACTCACCTTTCAACCATTTATGTGCGCGGGTCCAACTCTCACATTCTCCGACACTTTTCCATTCCGACAACCTGCTACACCGGGTCAAACTGTAGAACACATGCACTTACACGCCCGTAACACCGTATACGTACACGAGTGTGTATGTAAAAGAATGTCGATAAAACAAGACGAGACAAGCCGGCTCGGGGGTTAATTTCTTTCCCCGGGAGTAACAGCGGTTGTTGTCTTCGAGACACACCGTAAAAGAACATCATCGCAACCGTTAATCTGCACCGTGTCTGACACTGTTGCTAAGCAAACGACAAGCCATTCAACAAGCCCGGACAACAATACATCGCCAGCGTGTTAACAGGCACGACGAAACGCGCATGATGCACATCCCCGGCATGGGAGGTACACGGGTGCAGGCGTTACCTTTCTGATAGCATAATTTATGTGTCTTTATGTGTGACTATAAAACGTTGCATCCACTTTTGCTCTGTTGGAATTTCACCTTTCCTTCTGGGAATTGCCGGGATGCGGGATAAGAAAAAGGGGTGGCTGGGAAGCGCCGCAAAAGCTGTCTGGGAGAACTTTATCCATTTCGTTTGAAGTGCGCTTCGGTGTTGAAAGGCAAGCTGGCACAATGAAGCGCCAAGATGAACTACTGACAGGCACGTAACAATAGGCCATCCTTCAGTCGCCTTTCAGTCGAAAAGGTGCTCGGTTCGTGTGAAGCAGTTGCCGAAACGCTTCTGCCCCGGCGAGATGCTGGGCCGTGAATGCTTTTACCGAAGATTTGATCGTCCGGAGACCGTGTACTTGTCAGAAGTCTGATTCAATCAAGTCAACATGGGAAACTGTGGGAACATTTGCTGTGGGCCTCTCTCCCGGTCCTCATCGCACTACGAATCGAGCTTGTCATTGTCCGATCTCGTTCTCGAGGCTTTCTTTTACTTGCCCGATGTGTCCGCCACACCTCCCAGCAATCTCGGAGTCCGGAGCCACATAATGGAAGCAATGAGGTGAAGAAGAATTACGATCGAGGCACGATGGCCGCACCAGGCACAATGGTTGTGGAGTGGGAAAATCCGAAGATCCATAGTAAGCTGTCAACCCGCTGTCGTTGGCAATGAACGGCATTTGGGTGTACGCGGGTGGCATTTCCGTTAAGCTCTTTCAGCTCTGCTCCGGTGCCGGTACTGGCGCACAGCAGTAGGTCCGGATCCGGCAAGCGTAGGTCCGGATCGAGCAGACAGGACGTGGTGACACGTGGTGATGACGTGGTCCCGAAAAACCTCGAGAAAGGGCTGCCAGTCGTAAGCCGCAAGATAGTGCCGCATTCTTGCACCGCACGCCACCGCCAAGCAAAATCGGGTAATGGCAAAATGCAGGACATCAAGGTAAATTGATTTAATGTCAGAAATAAATCAAACCCACCGGAACTCACCCAACAACCAACCCGGGGGATCTTTTTACCTCGGCCTAAAATTGGACTCGGCGCTGGCACTACTCCACCGCTCGATGCTGGTTGATTTTTGCTTTTTGCAAAATATTAAATTACCCTTGTCGACTGCTAAGACAACTGTGGTGAGACAGTCGCACGTGGAAACGCACCTCGGGACAGGATGATAGATGAGGGTGGGTGCTACAAATAATGGCAATCAATCCGGCAGCTCTAAGGGGGTTCGCTATCTTCGTCGAGCCAGCGCTAGGTAGTGGCAAATCTACATTCGTTGTCACATGCAGAGGTTCATTAGATTATTGAATCTGGGGAAATATTGTTTCCGAGATGAGCAAGTGATTTGCAGAAATAAGACAAACGAATTGCTGTAACAATGGTAGACGGAGCGATTCATATAGACTGAATAATAAAAGGGTTTACCAATCGAACTCAGAGGACGGTGGAATACTTTTTTCAAGTAACTAACTTATCGTGAGCAACTTACATGAAAAAAAATACAAATCTTTGAGCAAAAACTTTGAAATTCATTTAATTTGAAAATAGGAAAGAACATATCAAAAGCAATACATAAAAATTTTATTTTCGCGTAATTTTCGATTCTTTTTCCTTGGTTCTCAAACTCAAGAGCTCTTGAACTAAAAATATTTAAGTGATTCATACTTGACTTGATTTTCATCCGCAGCAGGATAGTCAAGTCCTGTCCACGGGGAGGCGTTATGGATGCGATTTGAACCCGACCCTGCCGTGTGAAGACCGTTATCGCTTCAGCCACCAAAGTGAACTATCCCAACATAGTTAAACTCAAACGGAATCAACTCTGAAACATCTGGTCATTAAGACGTACTGCCAATATCGAAAAAAAGATAAAATAATATTTTTGTTTTGAATTTTCATAATAAGTAAAACAATTGTTTAATGACAGAGAATCGATTTAAATAAATAATACAAAAATCAATTTCAATCATCAAATCAATCAAGAATATGTTTTCGACAACGACTTAAAAACCTCTTTAAAACATTCTTTACATCATTTACATATTTTTCGTTCTATGATACAAGTTGAAAATAGAGGTGTAATTAAAACCTTAAAATATTCTATTCCTTTATGAGCAACTCATAAAATCGACACGTTAATTGTTGCTCACACCTACTATGGCGGAAGCACACATCTGATCCGGTAACCGCCACACGAGCATGATGTAGCTACAAGTCCGAGCAGCTTCCGGAGCAGATTCATTCACATCTGACAGTAAAGAACATGACATACCGTGATTCAGAAGCGTGTGAGAGAGAGAGAGAGAGAGAGAGAGAGAGAGAGAGAGAGAGGAAAGGAAACTAATTGCTCGCCAAAAACCACAACCTCTGGTTGAACCACCGCCAGCTGACAGGTCGTGTAGATGTGTGACAATATCCCACTTCCGGCAGGTCAGCCACAGCACACTACTACCCCAAAACTGTACAATCGTCATCATCATCATCGTCGTTGAGACTCGCAGACTACACCACCGGCATTCCCTACTAGACCTCGCGTTAGACTGACGGTCAACAAGTTCCACCCGGCCCAGAACTAACCGCGCTCCCAGGACGCAGCTAATGTGCTTTGATTTGGGGACTTGATTATGTCCGACCAGTAGTGCCGTCGATGATGACGGTACAAGGACACACGTGTTTCTCGCAACGACTGCCATAAATAGTGCGGCCACATTTCAAATTCATAATCAACCATCGCTACCACCGATGGCCAAGGCACGGAGATCGCTTTCTAATCCTTACCAACCACGCTGAGCCTTCCTTGCTAGCGACAGGTTCGATGGGTGGTAAACCTTCAGGCTAAACACCGGTTACGCCACCATGAAATCGATCGCAACACACCCTTGGCGGGTTGCATGAAGTGCGAGGTCCGTGATATGATTGCTTGAAAGTTTGCTCCTTATCGGACACGTAAAACACGATCGTTCGCAGTGGGACCAATTTTGCCGCCAGGCACTGCAAAACCACACACGATACACGATTGCCGATAAATCGTGCTTCACTTTTTCACACCTCGTCCTGTCAGTTCATTTACGACGCATCACGCCCTGTGGCGGAGGGGGATTAATTAAGAAGCTGGTGGCACCGTGGGCCACGGTTAACTATCAGACCAAAGTGTTGTGCGTGTGATACGGCGAGTGTACCGTTCGGGTAATCAATCCATCAAGCTGACCCACGAGGTCGGGAAGTTATCGACGGAAATGAGCTCATATGGTGACAATCAGGCTAAAAGCAAACAGCCAAAATTCAAACATCAAAAGCAACCCAAATTGATAGAGCTCATTAAAATAGGCCACCGTAAGGTGAGTGTTGGAAAGATCGAGGAGTAAAAATCGATTTCATCGAAATTCCTATGCTAAGGTAAGGCTGTCTGGGGTTCTAATGTCTTCATTCATTATATCCTTTTCTTCAGTCCAAGGCAGATATTAGGCTTTAAATCAATGCCGATAAACATAGAAATTTGCTGGTCATTTAAAAAAATGTTATTTTGATTAAGATTAAATAAGTTGTTTGTAGTCCAAGTAATCAGACTCTTGTAGAATTTTGAAAGAAAAGTACTATTCATACGATTCTTTATTAGAGGCGACAACGGCACCGGTCTTCTCATGGCAGTTCCGAAGTTCAAATCTCATTCAGACAGTTCCCCCGTAGTGAGAACTGATTATCCAACTACGTGGTATCATTAAGTCTAGTAAGACAGAAATGGCAGGTATGACCTAAGAGGTCGTTAGGCCAAAGAAAGAAGAAGTATTCATTAGTTTTCCGGAGCTGATGTTTCTATTTGAGCTGAGATGTGCTGATTTTGGAATTTAAAATAGTTCTCGATGCTTCCACTACGAGTACGAGTCCTACAAGCGCCAATCCTCAAGCACGGGTAAAGGAAACAAGTTCAAGCATCGGATACTCACATGACTGACAAAGAGATTAAAAAGTACAAATGATGTTTTGATGGCCATCATTGCCACTCTGAAGAGCCACCTTTTGCTGGGAGTTTCTTTTATCTATAATTTCATTTGAGATGCTCTTGCTAATTTGTGATTGCTTTTGATTTGTGATATTTCGCTGCAACCAATTAGCGAGGACCATATATAAGGCTTTATGGTTAAGGCCTTAGGTTGCAAGAATGTTTAAGGTTAAGCTTTCAAACCCTAAGGAATCAAGCTTCAGCTTGATTATTCCAATGATGTTTTGCCAGTTATTGTTGATGGCCCTGCGAATATCATTAGTAAAAAGCAAATAGTTATAGGCGCTGCGGGTTACATCTATGGCTCCAAAGACGACTCCGAACCAACATCTCCGGAGCTGGCTCTGACTAAGGCACGCATTCGGTTTAGAACCCCATGGATCCGAAATAGCAGGTTCCTAGCCTTCGTCCACACATTTCTAGTCGAAAACAAGTCTACTATATCTTAGGAAAACTGAATCAATAAAATGCTTGAGCTTATAAATTTCGCAACAAACTTATCTCGAGAGTTTTGTATAGTTTAGTAACTCCAAAAAGTGCTCCGTTTCAACCATGTCTTAAACTCAGTCATTCAAAGATTCTAAAAATAGCACCATTCAAATTTCGGAGCACCAAGATAAAAAGGAAGCAAGTTTTGAGCTATTTATCTTCGAACTATTCTTCTCCATTACTGATGATAATCGTCCCCGTTCGTAAAGCCTCCCGAAAACGGGGCGGACATTGAACACTAAACCAGATGCAAACACACCAAGCGACCAAAAAAAACAAGCGAGATGTTCCACAAATTCTTAATGGCATGAATAATTCTCCGCTGTACGCAAAGCGAATTTAAGCGCTTCGGTGGAAAAAGTTCACAATTTCTCGAGCCGAATCGAAAGGAAAAAAAAGCCGTAGTAAAATACGATCTCAAACTCTGGCTGGTGGCCACCAGTGAACCAGATTCGGTGCAGAAACACCCCGAACTCGTTGACAGCACACTTTTGGTGCAAGAGGCTTTTTTTCTCTCGTCCGAATTTAGCGCTGGTCTGGAAATTATCTTACGCTTACACTGGTTTTGTCACCGACCGACCGTTCGTCTGCAAGGTGGTAAGGGTAAGGTATCCCCTTTCTGGCCGTAACTCTTTCCAGTTCGTTTCATCTCGAGCATTCGGCGTTTCGGTTCATGGTGGGGTCACTGGGTTGGGCAGTTTTTTGTGTGTGTTTCTTCCTGCGTTTTCTCCTTCGTTCGAACGGGGTTTCGCCGGGCATAATAACATCTTTATTTATGATCAGTAGTTTCCCGTTCCATTCGATGACCGACTGTGTTCGACTGCTTTTATCATTCGCAAAAATAGGGAGTTTTCACTGAGCGGTGATTCTCGTTTTACAATTGATTTTTTTTTTTTTAAATTTTTATTTTGTTTTAAATAACTTTAAACTATGCACCACAAAAAAGCCTTCTGTGCAGCCATCGCGATTAATCTATAACTCATTTCAATATTTCCCAAACATATCAAATAAATACGTCCATATTTGACCATGCCATGCCGGCTTGTTACTGTAAATTGTCTATAATTTTCAACAAAAGCAGTTTCCACTTTTCCTTCCCCCCCCCCCCCCGCCACCCCGAAAGCTTTACATTCACGATGCTCAATATCCTCGAAAGATGGTGAAATAGCGCTTCCCAACGCAGGCTACGTGTTTCCGTGTCCCCGAGAAAAGTCAGCAAAAATAATGAGTTCTTGGGCGTCTTACCTTGATGTCGGTTCATTTGTTATACATCCTCCCGTGCTCTTCCCTGCCACTACTGTCCGACGCACAACTGAAGCAGCGTGCCTCGCGAGACCGCCTTACGCAAAGCATTTAGATCATCCAAGGCACGTATTAGCATAAATCATCTCCCGGCTCTCGGAATGCCGGTAGCAGTAGGGAGTGTTTTTCCAACAAAGCGCTTGCGGAAAGGGGCGGCTAGCAGTCGCGCTACAAGCAGCGGGACGTATGTTTTGCATCCCATTGTACAATCGCCGGACCCTCGTTGGCTTATCAATCAGCAGGCCAATATTTGCCCATCCAAATTGTGCTGATTCATCAAATTTGAAATTCTAGGCACCAGACCGACCGCTCAGATCAGCCCAACGATGGCCAAGGTTGGTAGATTTCCGAAAAATATGCATGAAGCACATGTAAAGATTTGCTCGTAAGCCCGGTAATGCTGTCCAAATCGTCCATTGGACGGAGGTCGTAACCGGGTGCACAAACATGCACGAGTTAACTTGAAAGAAAACTTTCAGCTAGATTTGGCTGAATGCACCGGGACCACAGCCTTCAAACACAAGCGGTGGAAGTGCAACAATAACAACAAAATGGTTGCAAGAAAGTGCAGCTGGAACGGGCACTATTTACCGACCGGTGGCAAGGGTGTCTAAGTGCCTACTGGTTTGGGGGAGGGGGGGGGGGTTGGAGGACAAAAAAGAAAACAAAGGAACAGCAAGATAGTCCCAAAATAAACGAACCACTTGGAAAAGTCCGTGTACGTGGGGGCCAAATAGCACCGGATCTTGGTACCTCGACCGGACTGGTAAGGTACTTGTAAACCACAATCACGATCCTCGCGAGATAAATGTGCCGCTGGCTAGCGTCACAAGCAGCGAAACAACCGACAACAAAGAAACATTTTTCGGGACCGCGAATTTCTTCGCCAGTCTTGGTACCAGTACAAGTTAAGCAAACGAAGGCACATGTCTAGGATTACATTGGCTGGGGTTAGGCACTGTGGGACTTTTGTTTCACTGAAAGTGGGCATTTTACACGAGCAGCCTTATGGCAGGCAAAGGTTGCTGAGAGCAATATGACGTTTCTGATTTTGAAAGCTGTCTGAAGTGATCTGTGATGATCATGTCAAGCTCTTGTGAATTTAAATTTTTCGTCATTTTCCAGAAAACAATATTGAACTCTTTGTTCCAGGTAACACTGAGGTTAAAAAAAAATATTCGCTTTAAACGCCAACTGACTTCACATCCTGAGAATAACGTCCCAAAATTCGCATTCTTGTCAGCGAACGATCGCACACCGTATCATCGTTGCTACCAACTTAGCCCAGCATCATCGGCAGAATTCTACAACTTCTGCTCCTTCATCCACAGCGACCATCGCCACCCTACCCAGGGAATCAGTGCTCGGATCAAAACTTTACGAAAAATCCTACTTTTATGAAGCTGCAGCAAATTGCTTTAGTTGCCAAAAAATTGTTGTACGAAATCGTACAAATACGATACCTTTCCAAGAAACGTGCATGAGGTGTGGGAGAGGACCGCCCCACCAACCAAAAAAAAAAGAAGAAAACTCTGAATCAATAGTAAAACTCTGCAACACACACACAAAAAGCATGTGGTGGAATGGACGAAAGCTAGCAGAGTGGGTACAGCACACAACAACGAACCAACCAACAGACCAGCCAGTCAACAAAAAACTGCCTCATAAGACAGCTTAGCACGACGGAATAACAAACACCAGTGTGCAGCCGGTGAAGTGCGGCGATGATTATGTGCAAACGGACAACCTGTGGGGAATTTTAAACAGTAAGAACAATTTGCTCTCTGTCTCTTTCCTTGAACCTCACCTGGCCCTCAGCCAGTAATCTGTACGACCCACACACCAACACGGTACGAGTCTTTTGGACAGGTACGCCCTGGAACTTGTTCGATTACAAACTCCTGGCGGGAAAACTCGGCGGCGAGTCCTTGGTGCCGCTAAGCCGATGCAAAGGATTGTACGAAAACGGTAAAACGTGAATAATTTTCGAAATCGCTTCGAAATTACAGCTTGACGATTACCGACGTGCCCTAGGAACGACTCAATTTGCACTCTTTTTGTTGTTCCACGGGTTGTGTCTGCGTATGTGTGGCCTACAACCAGCGGTGCAAGTGTTTTGTAGTGCAATGCTAGCTTGGAGTTTTTGTTTTGGGCACCTCTTTTGCTAGTTTTATTTTCCTTTTTTTCCTAACCAGCCCTGTCTCTTCCACCGGCACTGTCTTGTCCCAAACTCCTGGCTTAATGCTGGTCTGCTGAATCTGCAAAACGGTTGTTGCAGCGAACGCGAACGGCGAAAGATTTCTTTCAATTTCTGCCGGTAATTGTCATATTTGAATCAATAACTACTTTAACGATCATCGACTCGGTAGCAGCGAGGAATACTAAAAATGGTGGTTCGTTTTGTTGTTGTGTTTTGTTGTGCGCGGTAAGGTTTTGCGTTACTTTCGTGGAACACGTGTCTTGGGAAGGAGAATGATGCGATTGAAGGTGACTTAAAAAGAAAAAAATACATAAAGCAGAGTATTACATTTTTTTATAGCTTATTTATCACACTTATCCAGCTGAAATTGATGATCGGCTAGCTCAATTAAAATTTCATAGTTCTTTAATACTACAATGCTTCAAAGGATCATTGTTTTCTCAAAAGTTCCTCTTTTTTATAACATGATTTAACTTCAACAGCCTCATGGATTGAAGAGCTTGCCGTATGCCTTAAAACGTCGGTAGAATTTAAGCATAGTTTAGCGCAACGGTTATGATTCAAATTCCACTAATTATCGAAATCACAAGCAATTTTCTTTTAACTCTTTTCCTTATCCCGGAAAGTTCTCCACTCTGTACAGACTGTACAGAACTTTTATAGTCCCAGTACTCACATACGCCTCTGAGACATGGACTCTGTCCAAAACTGACGAAGCCCTCTTTGCCGCGTTCGAGAGGAAGATGCTCAGAAGCATTTTTGGCCCGTATGTGTGGAAGGACAATGGAGGAATCACTGCAATGACGAGCTCTACGAGCTGTACGATGATCTCACCAGCGTGCAGCGAATTAGACTCGCCAGGCTCCGGTGGGCTGGTCACGTCATGAGAATGACACCGGACGACCCAGCCCGTAAAGTCCTTTTAGGCAGTCCACACGGACAGAGGAGACGTGGAAGGCCCAAACTGAGATGGAGTGATGGCGTTGATGCGTCCGCCAGAACGGCCAGGATAACGGATTAGCACACGACAGTGCTAAACCGTGAACGGTATCTAGGATTTTTGCAACAAGCAAAGCCTGCGAAGCGATTGTAGCGCCGGATAAGTATGAAAGCCTTCACCTAGATCACATAAGTCTGAAGACTTTGTAGACATGAGGAGCACGTTAGACTATTGATTGCATGTTTTGGGCAGTCTCTTTATGTGCCAAGGCGCCTGCTTAAGCCTTATTTCTTTCCTTCATTCTCTTCTTCATCGCCATCACTATTATTTATACGTCTTTGTGATCTGATCCAACAATAATACACATTTTCTGGGTTCTACTAGAGTTAACAAATGTTGGTTTCACCAAATACTGTTCAAAGTTTGATTATTATAGAATTATTACATTAATTACACCAGAGCGTTCGGTTCCAGTTTAAGTTTATAAACACTGGTACAAGACTTATAGTAAACTCTGGTCAATTTGCACTTCACTCTCAAAAACAGCTGGTAATTAAAACTGCAACAAGTTAAGATCAAAAAGCAAAATAATCCGAAATATTCATATTTGAACAGACATCGAGGCATCGATTACTAAATTTAATCAAGTCAGGCGCATAATACCAATTTTTTTTTTAGAGAGTCTTTGACAAAATGTCGATCAGAACTTACTCCAAATACCAAAGGTTAAAAAATTGTCAAAAGTTTTAGAAAAATATACATATCTCCATACAAACCAATAGTCTTTCCACTTTACCGACATGACTACATCGGCCCTCTTGCTTTCCAATACCTTGCTAATAACTAATATGAATATTATACTTACATCCAGCTTATTCTTTTTGTAAAAAATAATTAGAAAATTACACAGTAATTCCAAACGTATTGCGTATTCCTAGTAAAGACTCGTACTTATCAAAATAATGCGAATTTAAAGAATCCCATTACCCATTGTTTCATATTATAATTTTATTTTCCCGAGCCTTTTACACACAGAACAGCAAAACTGCAGGCAAAAACAGTCAAACAATAAAACACCGAACCATTAAGCTGTACATTTCACTCCTGCACAAGTGTGCGGAAATCGGGGAAAAAATCACAGCGCGCCACCCGCTTCCCACGATTATATTGTTTTCACGCAATGACCATCGCGTGTGTTTTTCCATCCATGTAATTTAATAAATCCATTGTTATCGCCGTCCGCTTAATGATGAAAACGTGTTGGGTACGCGCGACCACGTTACCCCGATCCCACGATCGGCCATTCTAGGCGAAATTACCCTCCCGGCGGATCGGTGCGGATTCGTGTGAGTTTACATCCTGTAAAATTTATCGATCTATTTATGTGCCCGAAAGCATTATGTGGCGCAGGGTGTTCACCCATTAACGGCTGGCTCCCATCATCCGTTTCCTCTTCTGTGTGTTTCAATCGAACCAACAACAAAAAAACCTTCCCGTTGGCGCAGCTTCTCAGGGTCAGAAGGGAAAACTTTCAGTTGGAGGGAACAACATGTCCAAAACAAAAACACAAAATACCGGCCACGTCCTGGTTCTGTTTTTTTTTTTTCGTTCTCGTGCAGCAGCATTTGTGGTGCTGAAAATGTTGATTTATGATTGGCTTTCAGCTGAACAATTGATTTGTACATATCCGTCGGCAGTGAGCCAATAAATCAGTCCGTAACTTATTGCAGACAGGCAGGCTCCGCAGGGAATCCTGAAACATGGGCGTTCGGAAGCAGTTGAACGGATTGAGGGCTTGTTTCGTAGCCCAAAATGAATTTATTTACATTGCAAAAAATAATTCAGATTACAAAACCTACCTTCATTCTATCTTATTTACAAAGTACTTAAATATTTAAATAAGTAATCATATAATCACACCCTTACACAACTGTTTCCGTTAACGATCTCACGCGTCAGCTTCACCTACATTATTCACACATTCTTTCGAGCCTCGTTTAAGCAGGCCCCATCATAATTTCCCAACTACTCCCCCCACTACGGAGGGGAGGGAGCGAAAACACAATTGAACTTTGAAAGTCATAAATTAGTATCAGTCGTCGGAAATAATTAATCGCATTCTCTTACCCCGGCTACGGTGGCGAATGCTTGACGCTGACAACGCTGCCTTTTGAACTGGCTGGCCAGAAATTATTTTATTCACCAACTGCCAACAGCGACACACAGACACGCGCACGAGCGACACAACGGACCGGATAGACAGCGATTTTTGGCAATCCACCATTTTCATGACAGTCATTATCATCGAACAAGCAGCATTACCCAGCCACCAGAAGAACCCCCAAAAACGGTTCCGACTTGTTCCGGGACATCGTTCATTTACGGAAGGCCCAGCTGTCATTAGCAGCAGCAGCAGCAGTTCTCGCCCTCCTGCAGTCGGGTGCTGCAGTAAGTAAATATGTATTTATCCACAGCGCGTTCTCCAACCGGAACCGGCACCAATAATGGAAAAAACGCTACACCGCTACCTGGGCTGGCGAGAATCATTAGCATTGCCTGGAACTCGTTATGCCGTTGCCACAGCCATTTCGAACGGTGGCGTGTAATTAATCGAAAAGGATAGTGAATGCATGCCATCCTTTCGAAACGCTTCGTTCACACTTCGTTCACGGTAGCAAAGATCGGTTCTTTCGGGGGGAGGAGGTGTGGTACAATTAAGCCATAACTTAGAATTATTTGCTGGGAGGAAAAAAACCGTATAAATTCTGTGGCTGGTCAGCGTTGGTTTTTGGGCAAATGCAGTTAGCGATTTGAGGGAATCCATTAGAAAATGGGAATGGGAAATGGCGCTCCAGCTAGAACTAGTTTGTGTAGTGGAAATGAATAAAATAGTATTTTTTCTTAGCTCAGCGCTCAATATTTAGCAACTGTTGGAAGTCGTTGGCTAAAGCAATATCGTCGGCAGTGTTTTTTGGTTAAAATTAAAAAATGCACACTTTAATGGTAATAATTTAAATGGTACTTTAAATTCAAGCTTTTGTTTTTGAGCAGATAATAAATTTTAGTATTCAACAGTTAAACAGATAAATTAATTTTAAATTTGTCTGATGGGTTATAAAATACACCATACACAGATAAATAAAATACCCATCGATGGAAATCTTTTTTAGGATTTCAACAACCTGTCCAAAACCTGTTTTGTCAAGGGAAAAAGATATCATAAAATTTTTATTTATTTATTTTCGATTATGACGGCTTGACGCCGTATGGTCAGTACCGCATGTGCTGACGAAGTACAAAATTCAATGACACAAAAAATTACCGAGGCATTTCCTCCTTGATATTTCGCCTTATCCCGGGCGTGCTCGGTTGTAGATGTGTGGAGGTTGTGGTGAGTTTGTCCAGTTCTATTGTTGGTCCGGGTCTATTGCTGTGTAGAGTGTGTTGGTGGTTGAGATGTGTACACACGGGACTCCATCCTTCCGTGTAACGGATCTGGACTGAAACAAAACAGAAGGAAAACAACAATTGTGACAGCACAAACATTTGCCTGTGAACAGTGGACCTCAATCTGCCCAGCAGTGATAGCCCGAGCTCGATCAAGCCAGCACCGAATTCAGAAGCTATCGGCGAGTTCCATCCCGTAACAGCAGGGTCTCTGTTAATTACGAGGTTGAACCCGCCGACCACCTCCGAACCCAACGCTAGCAAGGCCGCACTCGCTCCATCAAGGCTAGACAGAGATGAAGGACACTGTTACAGAAAAATTCTGCCTCTCTTCTTACGACAGTGACGTCTTTGACCCCGGATGCTGTTGCTTCGTCAGCGGATCACCCGTGGCACTACAACAAAAAAAACTTAACACTTAAGACAAAGACAACACAACGAATAACAAAAAAGGAGTGGCGGATGTGGATTGGAAGGATAATAGGGATGCGGAATCAAAGGATGAGACCGTTGTCTCTGGCGAATTGGAAGATGAGCCTCATGTATGCGAGGTCTCTAGTCGCCAACATTTCCCTTATTTCTATACCCGGTCGTCTGCCGATGCTCTCGACTGCGCTTAACAAGGAGGGTCTTGCAGTTTCAAACTCCACGCAGGACCACAGAAGGTGATCCACATCGTGAAATCCGTCACCACAGCCACACACCTTCGTCTGAGCCAGAGTTATACGCTGCAGATGAGCGTTCAACGCGAAATGATTCGACATAAGTCGAGACATCATGCGTATGAACGCCCGGTCTACAGAGAGCCCACCGAACCAAGGCCGCAGGGACACTTGCGGAGAGATCGAGAAAAGGAATCGCCCGAGATCGTCCGCCTCCCACATGCTCTGCCAGCGAGACAGGAAAAGTTGCTGTGGTAGGCGAAGAAACTCTCGGGCCGAGATCGGACGGTCGTAAAATGCGCCTTGTTGGACGCCTGTTTTGGCCAGTGAGTCTGCCTTCTCGTTGCCGGGAATTCCACAATGAGCAGGTACCCAAATTAGCGAAATCCTGAACGCCTTGTCGAACATGGAGCCAAGCAATTCTATGATTTTAATGACAAGGAAATCCTGACTCTTAACAGCCTTCGGGGACCTTAGTGCTTCGATAGCGCTAAGGCTATCTGTAAAAATGAAGTACTGATCCGAAGGTCTCGCTGCTATAATCAATAGTGCGTACAAGATTGCGGCTAGTTCTGCGGTGTAGACACTACACGGCTCCCGCAATTTGAAAAATGCTTCGGCGGACTCACTAAAAACGCCGAAGCCGGTGCCTTCCTTAGAGGATGATCCGTCAGTGTAATACTGGCTACTTTGGTCTAAATGGCCATACTTATCCCTGAAAATGCCCGGAACTACCATCGGGCGAAGATCATTCGGTATGGTCTTAATTTCCTCGTGCAACGAGGAATCTGTTGTTAAAAGGGAACTGTAGGTCTCAGGAAGGGCAGCACGGTTTAATGCCTGTGGAGCGCTAGGATGCACTTGTAGGGCAACAAAATCTTCGTAGATTTTCAAGATCTTGCTCTTAGAACCTGTCTCTAGAAGCGCTTTAAAATTTTCTTCGATCAAGGGATTTGATACTGAAGAACGGACTAGAAGGCGAAGCGACAGCATTTCAAAACGTAGTTTTAGCGGCATCACTCCGGTCATCACTTCTAGGGACATGTTGTGTGTTGATTTCATGCTCCCTAGTGCGAGTCTAAGACAACGATACTGTAGCCTCTCTAATTTGAGGATATGCGTGTTGGATGCCCAATGAAAACATATGCTGCCATATTCCAACACGGATAGTACCGTTGTCTTATACAGTCGTAGGACGTCTGATGGATGTGCGCCCCACCAGAATCCTGTGACTGTCCTTAGAAAGTTGATTCTTTTACTGCATTTTTGCACCAGATGGGTGATGTGTGTACTCCAGTTTAGCCTTGAGTTGAACCAAACACCAAGGTATCGAAAATTGTCGGTAGTTGATATCTTTTCACCGTACAAAAAGACATCAATTTTCGGGTCAAATAGTCTTTTCTCCCTGTTTTTCGCCGTGTCGCTAAAAGGAGAAAAGACTACCATCTCAGTTTTCGTTGCAGAAAACTTGATACCAAGGTTTTCAGACCACTCGGCAAGGTTGTCCAAAGTGGTTTGTAAAGCCAGTTGGATTTCGACGGCGTCCCTGCTTGCAAAAGATATGACGCCGTCGTCTGCTAATTGTCTAATGCTGCAGTTCGGAGCTAGGCAAGAATCTATTTCACTGACATAGAAGTTATATAGCAGGGGGCTCAAGCAGGACCCTTGTGCTAGTCCATGGAAACTGGTCCGCTTTAGTTGCACATGACCATTGTTGAAACTCATAGCTTTTTCCGACAAAAGGTTGAACAGAAAGTTGTTCAACTTTGGACCCAGCCCCACATTTTCTAATTTTTGACTCAGCTTGTATGGTGATACTGAGTCAAATGCCCCCTGTATATCCAGGAAAATAGATCCCATGTTCTGCTTGCGTGCACGAGCAAGCTCTATTTCTGTTACCAGAAGGGCTAAGCAGTCATTAGTACCCCTGGCTTTACGAAAACCAAACTGGGTATTCGAGAGAAGGTTGTTCGATTCCAACCATTCTTCTAACCGGAAAAGAATCATCCTTTCAAGGAGTTTCCTCAGACACGACAGTAACGATATCGGCCGATACGAATCGTGTCTTGATGGCGGTTTGCCAGGCTTCAAGATAGTGACAACTTTCACTTCTCTCCACTCTTGCGGAACGCTGTTGACCTCCAACATATTGTTGAAAATACTTAACAGACGTTTCCTCCCTATGTCAGGAAGATTTTGCAGCAATTTGCTACCAATCTGATCCAGACCTGGGGAGGAATTTTTGCTGGATAGGAGAGCAAGTGATAGCTCTACCATTGTGAACGGTGAATCCATCCTAGGGTCACTACCAGGCGCATGTTGTGTAAAGCTTTGCGCAGGAACGAAATCGGGGCAAAGCTTGTGGGCAAATTCATACAGCCACTCGCCAGAAAAGCTTTCGCTCTCATTGATGTTGTTGCTGTTTCGCATCCTTCTAGCCATTCTCCAAAGCGAATTAAGTGAAGTGGTGGGTTCTAGATTATTGACGTATCTACGCCAATAACCCTTTTTCTTCGCCTTCAACAGGTTTTTGCACGTTCTCTCCAGTCCTTTATATTTTTCATATAAGGACCTCGAGCCCGTGTCCCGGAAGGCTTTAAATGCCTCACGCTTCTTGGTGAAAGCCGCTTGGCAATCCTTGTCCCACCAAGGAGTGGGAGGTTTTTTAAATGTCCTTGCTTGGTGGGAGCGCCTTGTTTGGGCCTCAAGGGCGCACTTGTTTATCAGTGAAACAAGTTTTTCGTACTCCTTGACAGGAGACAAATCTTCCAAGTCAAGTGAAAGCGAAGCGGCTATTAATTCGCCGTATCTCGTCCAGTCGATGTTCCTCGTTAAGTCACATTTAACGGGGATTCCTTCTACTGGACATCCTCCCTTGATGTAGGAAATTTCTATCGGCAAGTGGTCACTGCCGATAGGGTCCTGGATCACCTTCCAACTAAAATCCAGGGCCATTGCTGATGGACTTAGAGACAGGTCCAGTGCACTCGCCCTACTTAGAGGTGTCTGCATCCTAGTTGCCTCTCCTGAGTTGATAATCGAAAACCCAAATCTGTCGCAGAAATCTCGGATGATAGGAGTGCGAATGTCATCTTTATCGCACCCCCAGTCGATTCCATGGGAGTTAAAGTCTCCCAGGATCAAAAGCGGTCCAGGCAAGACCACTGCTAAATTTCCAAGATCCTCTTTGAACTTTTCAATTTTTTCTTTTTCATTGTTGGCTATCGGGGGGATATAAATGGATGCAATTGTCACGTGAAGAACGCCCAGTTTTGCCTTAACTGCGACAGTTTCTATCATTTCTTGTCTAGGGGTAGGTATTCTGGTGAAAGTGTGACTCTTTCGAACACCAATCAGTACCCCCCCACCCCTAGTAACGCGATCTTCACGGATTATATTATATCCCGGGAAGGTTAATTTAATTTCATCCGATAGCCAAGTTTCACAGAGGGCAAACACATCGCAGTTGTGTTCGCCCACTAATGCTTTAAAGGAGTTAAGCTTGCCAAGCAAACTCCTACAGTTCCACTGTATGATAGTAGCCGTAGGAGCCATTAATCATCCAAACGGACCATCATACTTAAGCATGGCCATTGAGCCAGCCACTGTTTGATCATTCCCTTCAGGAAAGGAAGGGCCCAAGTAGCGATCATGTGCAGATGCTGCGGGAGGTTAAGGGTCATTAGGAGGGACTCAAGGATCTCGGAAAGGGACGGGGTGGGAGTTCTCGGGAAGCTCGTGGGCTCCGTCGGAAAAGCCAGGCTTTCCACCGGAGCTTCGGTCCGAGAAGATCGCTTCTTCTTGGGCTGCTTCCTGGCAATTTGGGGGGCTGGAGTTTTGGGATCAGCGTCACGTTTTGGACCGGGGGAAGAAACTTTAGCGTGGCGCTGTGGTGCCAAAGGTTTACTTTTCGTCTTTAAAACCTTCCGCTGTACCTTTTTGTAGGGCACTCTCATGATCTTTACCGATCTCAGTGGCACCTGTTCGGGTGCAGTCGGACTAGGCTCGCCATTTGCAGTTGTACCCAAAACTGCAAAAGGGTTCGATGCGTTTGCTCCCTTGAGAGCATCGCTGTACGAGCCGCGTGCCCGCTCGGCTACCGTTTTGGTCTGCTCCTTTTGCAGTTTCCGGTACACAGGGCACAATGCAACCTCATGCCACTCCTCCCGACAATGCGAACATTTTTGGGATGGGGCTTTGCACTCCTCGGTAGCGTGAGCCCCTCTGCATTTTCCGCAGCAAATCTTGCGAGTGCAGAACGGATCGGCATGTCCAATCCGGCTGCACTTCGAACAGGTGGCCACCCTTGGCACGTATGGCCGGTCGATGGGTATCCGGAGGCCTTCTAAAATGAGGGCCTGCGGAAGTACCGTTCCCTCAAACGTGATCCGGAGGGAGGTGGTCGGGATATATTTTTTTTCATTTTTCGATGAGGCATCAAGCTTAAAAAGCTTTTTTGCCTCAAGGACTTTTACCTTCGGCGTGTCTGGTGCATGAAATGCACCTACGCCGAATTTAATCACCTCCTCCTCCGGATAATCGAAGTCTACGATCACGCCGGTAACTTCCACCAGACTACCGGGAATATAAACCCGGTAGTGCTCCGTAAAATCTGGATCAGCCGCAATGACGTTGGCTTGAGCCCGGTCCTTTGCGGTTACCCTGATCTTGTTTGGGCGCATCCGAAACACATCGGCAACACCCGGGTATTTTTTAAACAAAACAGCCGCGATCGTCCTTACATCGAGCTGCTTGGTACGTGGCATAAAATAAACTAATGGCTTACCCTCCCACGACACCGGGTAAGCACGAGCTCGATGTTCAGATGGCTGATTAGTTTTTGTCAGCGGGGCACAAAAACTATTTGCCGGTGGGGCACTCGACGCCTTCGAGGAAGACGGTCTCTCTTCCAATGCCACCTTTTTAGTGGCAGGAGCGGCCTTAGGGCGACCTGGTTTACGCTTTACATTGGGCTCAATCTCCCTTTCCGAGTCAGAATTATCTGACCCCATGCCAGGACCGAAGACAACGGGAGAGGTGGGACAGGACAAAACTTACCGTCACACACGATAGACAGCACGCGCGCAAAGGTACACACACAAACTCACACACACTGGACTGATCACGATCGATGCGACGATGCAGCGTGGATACGCTTGCTTATCGCAACGATCAACAGATACACACACTCACAACACTAAGAACACACGTTGATCGGGGCTAGGCGCCACTCGATCGATAAACACAAACTCCGAGCGAAAGCCGGAGAAAGGCGGAGACACCGATTAGTGCGATACGGGTAATCACGTTGATTACGCTATCGCACACGAGGACAATGACCACTATCTGCCGTACGCAAATGACCCGTTTGACGCTCCACAGCGAAACACGTCTTATCGCCACGGAAGCTGGAGGCAGAATGAGATATCATAAAATATTATTTAAAAAATTGCAAATTAATACAGAACAGTCAGGGGACAACGAGAGTCCGGCGAAATCTTTTCGATACTGCTAGCGATAAAATAACGTTTAAACTGCAGCCTACGAATTATTTTCGGCACCTTACGGATATAGCTTGCAACGACCTGAGTACAAGGGCGTTACAAACAATTTTCTAAAATTGTTGGCTTTCTGCTGTCTTTTTCCGTTTCTTCTTCTTTGGCAGTAGAACCTTGAGAGATCTCGACCCGCCATTCATGGCTTTCTGTAGTATGGTTTTACCCGTAGCCCTACGCACGGGTAGGCGTGCTGGGTGGAATTTGATTCCCGGTCCTGCCATGTTATACTAGCGCCGCTATCATCTCAAAAATTATGCTGTACAGTATCTGAAATGCTATACAAACTCCGGTGTCAAATCCATCCGTGTCAGCACATTAGAAAATTGTTCAAGATTGTGAAAAATATTTCTTCAACGATCAGTTTGTCGTTAATGCAAGAATCCTCTAGCTCCCATCTGTCAATCGGTCACCCTAATAGCCGCTAACGACTAGAAACATTCTAAAATTGATTGCTCATGCAACCCTAGCTAGGGAACAGAGTAGTTTAATTTTCAGCGTCATTCAAAGTTAATCTCTCGAGCCTGATCGTATGGTTAAGGATCATCGAATCAAACCTCAACGAACGCTTCAACAGTCCAAGAACTCCCCTACAAAAGGAAGATTTGAAAGCGCCAATTAAGGCATAATAGAAACATGAAATATAATAAAAATAAAGTAAACATTAACACTAAAAATGTGTAAGATTGTCTAGATAGTTCAAGTATAAGTTCAACTTACTGCTTCAACGAGCTTCAGTAATATCTATAGGATCTGCTACATTAATACCTTGTAGATTACCATCGAATAAAATCAGTTGAATACGATTTTCTAATATAATGCTGTCAATATCCGAAAAGTTGGCCCAGTGCCCTAGTTGAGCCGATTCTGATCTATAACGCCTATGACGTCACAGCTCGTTCCCATTCAACGTGCTATCAAAACGAAGGCCTATCAAAAGAATACGAGTACGACACAAAACCAAAGTTGAGGCTTTAAGGATCCTTTTTTTTCGCATAAACCACCACAAACAACCACACTAACCATGGAAAAAGTCAAAGTTTTGCTATTAAAAAAAACTACCACCGCAACCAAACACGATCTATCAATTTACGCGCGCATTAACTCCCTCTCGTCTATACCTTATCCAACTGGCAAACAGTAATGGTGGGTTGCAGGCGAGACACAAAGAGTAGAAGCTCACAAAAAAACACATTACTGCTAGATTTTTCAAACCACAAGTACCGCAATTTAGTACTCCATTAAAATGATCACGGTCCAGCAAATCGACCGGAACGGTGCCCTGCTTACAAAATCGTGATAGCATGAGATGGAGCGAGGGAGGGAGAGAGAGATCGAAAAACAAACTCCCCGACCAGCTCGATAGGCAAAATGGTCGTAAAAAGATAATGAAAATCGATTTTACTTTTATCTTTAGATACGGGCAGATGCACACCGACGGAAAACCGAAGTGCCTATACTTTAATCGTCCTGCTCCAAGAGGTGGCAAGTGTTAGCCGAAACAGTATTAGCCGACCTAGTGCTTTACGACGTAAAATGAAATATTAATTAAACTTTTCGTGCGTTGAGAGAACACTTTTCTGTAGTTATATCAACAAATTAACGAACAGAATCGTTGATGGGGAATTTTAATTGATTTCTTCAAAATATTAAGGACAGATGTGTAAGGCTGCGGGATGCTGAGAATATTTAAAGGGCTCTCTTAAATAGCACGAGGGCAATCTTAACTATCTCGAAGCTTCACAATTGCTTCAAAGTGCTCACCTAACTGCAAGAATTAAAATCATCCCACTCCGTTACTATCAAATCGCTTTTCAATCCCAAAACAAAACATTCCTCTTAAAGTCACTCGTTTGGCGGTGCAATTTCAACAAAACACATCCTCGCCCGTTTGCAGCATAAAGCATCGCAAGAACCAAAAACTGACAAACAAGCAAAACAAAGCATCCAAAAACGCGGTAAGACTCTTGAGCGGGAAGAACTTTATTCGGGCAGAGGCACAAAGGCTTGGGTGAGATGCTTAGCGTAGCGAAGGGTTTATCTAAATAAATTCAGCAAAAGGTGAATTCTATTACCGCTCAGGTGTTCACCGTTTGTCCGGTTTCTGGCAAAACCCTTCACCCTGAATCGCTAGCCAAGTGCTTAGTGTCCTTCAGCAGTGTTTGCTGGCTGTTTTACCCACTCCCGGGCCAGCACCATATTCCCATAGCTGGCGAGTTTTATTTCTGGTTCGGTTTGGTATTACCTTCCCGGGCACATTTACAGCCCGTGTGCTGAAGGTTTTTATTGTGCTGTCTTGGTTTTAAAATTCAAAAGTTTATAGCTCTCGACCCCGACCCCTTGACTCCCCCGACTGTCACTCCGTACGGCAAATGCAACATCGCCCATGGAAATGAATCTCTGGACAGTATCGAAATCTTGACAATGGTGCAGGCACGACCATCATCGCCATCATTGCCAAAAATGGATTTGGTCCGCCTGCCCGAAGCAGCAGCAAACATCGCCAAGAAATGCTGGGAAAAGATGCGCATACATTTCTCCTCCAACCGGGACGATTCCAGCTTCGACTACTTTACAGAGGGAAGCCGTGGTGCATTCATTAAAATACCTTTACCCGTGTTACTGTGACCTTTGCCGGGGCATGGGAGGGCGCTCGAGCTCGATACTAGCGTAAAATTCGTAACACCTTTTTACGACGATGGCCAACACTCGCCGCTCCTTCCTTTGACACTCCGCAAGACAATCTCATTGTTTCACGCACCAACATTCATTTCGAAACCCATCCGGAGCGCAATGCGGTTGTCAAACAATTGCGAAAATCGAGACGGTCGAAAATGGTCACGCATTGTCCTCGTCCGGGTTCTCTGGTCCCTTTTTGGGGGGAAGCATATGCCATCCACTTTTTGTTTCACTCCGGGTTGCAGCAGGTCACAACAGAAACAGCAGCAGCAGCAGCATAACATAAACCCTACCTTTATTGCATTGATCATTGGGCCGTAAAATAAACGAGCGCTTTTAATTGGAACGAAATCTATTTTAATGACCATAATATGTGCATTAAAATGTGGTGTTATGTGCTTCACTTTTATTGTAAGCTGCGGGGTATTTAGAATGGGTGGGAATTAGATTTTTAGCAAGAGGCTTGTTTGAAAATAACTGATCATTACTATCATCGTTTCAATAGCATTTTTCAGTAATTGACAGCACTGCTTAATGGTATACGCAATATGAAGCAAAATGAAGATTCATTTAGTGAACAAGTGAAACCATAGTCATACTGATTATAGCAGAAAAATCCATTTGGAACGCCATTTCAAATGAAAATTATTGTACCAATCAACACAAGCTGAATAAGAGCCAACCCCGATCTATAGAAAATTGATGACAAATAAATGAATAAATGAAAAAATCCAATGTCATCGATTTAGGGCGGTCCGGTGGCCGAGGCGATAACGGTGCCGGTCTTCACACGGCAGGACCGGGGTTCAAATTCCATCCAGACCGTGTAAAAAATAAGTCACAAAGAGCCAGAAGAGAGGCCAAGACCTCTTGAGGTTGTAGTGCCAAGGAAGAAGAAGAAATCATCGATATAAGCAAAATTAACGCCGTACAACGCACAAGGGTGATAGATGTAAAATAGATGTAAAATATCAGCAGCACTTAATATGATCAAAATCAGGTCAAAATAAGCGATTAATTGTTAAAAATAACTATATAAACAAGGAACTCCGTAAGTATGTTAACTCCTCAGTTCCTATCTCAGGTTTATCACAGTATACCAATGCTGTATAAGTCCTTAATTAGAGTCTCGGTCAGTCAGTCTGCCAATCGAATATCCCAGTGATTTTGAGAGATGTATCAATTCATCTAAACTATTGCCATATTCAAACCTCTTCCATAACATGACTAGGGCCTGGAGACATTTCAGATTCCAGCTCTACAGCTTGGCATTGTAGCGACTCTTTCAGTGCCTTCCATCATATAAAGGTCCAAAAGTCCTTGTGAGAACCCCTCGTATCGAACATGAAAAGTGTCTATTACTGAGACTTGTATGCGAGTACTGAGACTTTAAACATACAGCCACAGTTTCTTTATCAAAGAGTTCTTTTCGAAGTACGCTCGACCCCCCAGTACCTTTACACGTATCTCAACATCTATAGTGTTTTCGATACTGGGATTCGACTCCAGATAATTACAGTTCTGGTTGACTAAAAAGCTAGATGTAACTCTCAAATTCTTCTTCTTATTCTTCCTTGACACAACAACCCCGAGAGGTCTCGGCCTGCTATTTCTGGCTTTCTGTGACATGATTTTACCCGTAGCAAAGTAGTCAACCCTGCGTACGGCGAGGCGGTTAATAATTAACAAAACTTACACTAAATGGCAACAATGTGGCTCAAACAAATGCTCTGCATTGTCGCCGAGGAATCCGATTGTTGACAGTAAGCCTTGAGACAGTAAGTAGAAATTGATGAAATATTGAACAAAAGAACGTTTAGAAATAATACAATTCCAATATCAAAGTGATTAAATCCATAGCAATCATGAAGTATTCTACAAAACCTGAACAAAAAACAACCAAACGCTTGAAGCATCATAGGCAAAGGTAGTGATATTTGTTTCCACACAATAATACACGGAAAATCTCATTTCGTTTGCTCGTGAGAATATCTGCAATCCATCCATTACACCACCTGTTTTATAGAAAACATCATTAATATTCTTACCAGTTATAACAGCAAAAGTTTTCCACTACGCTTCCGTGTTATTGCCACCCTTCCTCGGCCAACACCTCCACACCGGCCATCCCGGTTCGGTAGTAAAACTTCTTTACATTCAACAGCACGAGTTTTAATTGCTTTAAGTCATCGATGGTATAAATTTCATCCTGGCGCTGCAGCCATTCCAACGGTTGCTTATTGACCGCTTCCCCCGCACCATCACCATCGGTGCTCGGTGCAAGATTAAGAAATTGCTTTTCTTGCACTGCACTGCACTTTGCAACAATCTCGAGTGTCAACAAACAGACCACGGGGCTCAAGGAAAAACTATCCTTTACTCTATCAGTGTAAGGAGCGCCAGGAAGCTATGGCTATGCGTCGCCACAGTCGACATTGGGCGACCCGCCTTTCATAAATCAAATCTCGAGTGTTGAATCCATTTCACTCCTTATTTATAGCATCGTAGAGGGTTTCGGGAAAGACAAAAAGTCATTCCAACTCTTTCACTCTTTAGGAACTACGATACGGTTAAGTATAGGTTTAAGAGTAAATTCTTGTATTTTCAATCTAGAATCAGTGATTGTTAATATAATGATCAAATAATAACACTTTTTAAGTCTGTGAGGCAATCAAGGCGTTTAAGTTATAAATCCACCATCAAGTTTTGTTTCCAAAAGACATCATACCCTCCTGGAACTTTTTTGACAACATTCATTTCAACCTATTTTTCCTCCGCACGATTGGGTCCAACACGGTTCTATTCTTATGGTTTTGTGTCATTTTTTTACTACAGCGCTAGCGAAACACTTCCCATTCTTCAATACCGCTGTCAAATGAAACGACGTGTTGATGTGTTAAGTTCTGGGCAGACAACCGTCAACCCGTTCAAAAACGCATCGCACATCGTTTGTCACGGTCAGAATGATGATGAATTGAAGGAAGCGAATTGATTTATCTTTATGGCCACTCTAGGTTCTATCGCTTTCTTGATCGGTACAGAGACGCTTTGCAAAGCTGTACTGCGGATGGTAAGGCGAATTGCATCAATGCAGCTCTACTCTATGATACTTTGTCTAGAATCAGACTTATATGTGACGTACAATTCTTGCCTTATTTTTAAACGATGTAATATATCATTAAAGTCTCCCAGTTCTTAAGATACCTTATGTTATTAGCTATTAAGTTTGTAATTGCGTTTGGAAACTAGTCTTCAGAGACAATTCCAAGTCAACTTTTTTAAACTAATCTCCTTCCCACAATATAACTCATAACGCTTTACACACTCAAACACACCCTGGAAAATGGAACATCAACACATCGACATTATCGCCCCGCATTGGTTTCGATAATAAATGGCACAATTATCAATAATATTATTCTACCATTTTACCCCACCTGACATGATAACAGCAAAATTTATGAGCCTCAACGTACACACGCCCTTGCACAGCATCCATCCATTCGACCGACCGGTCGGCTTCTTCACGCAAAACGCGCAAACTTCCTCA
Organism: Anopheles stephensi; assembly: GCF_013141755.1. Classification (NCBI taxonomy): domain Eukaryota; kingdom Metazoa; phylum Arthropoda; class Insecta; order Diptera; family Culicidae; genus Anopheles; species Anopheles stephensi. The sequence continues at coordinate 67,560,425 of NC_050203.1, read as the reverse complement.
ATCGTCATCACTGTGAAGCGGTCGCATACGAAACATCCCGTCGTTTTATCTGGGCAATTACATACGCCCCTCAGCCTCTGCCTGGGCTTACTGCTGCTTGCCATATTAATCCACTTGCACATTAGCAAGCTGGCAAGCGAGCAGTTCTTGTGCACAGGGTTCGGGAAATGCTGTTGTGACAACCGAACCGTACTCAAGCGAACCGATTGTGCCCGTGACAACCGAGCCAAACACCGGTGGCCATTAATTGATGACTCGGGTGCTCGTGGGTTTCGTCTTCCTGTGTTCGGGCAGGCGTAGCGAAAAGCTGCATTAAGCATTCATTGTACCGTTTTCCACCTAAAATGGTCTGGGCCGGGCTATGCGCTTAAAGGTAATTAATTGTGGAAAGCGCAACGGTCTGAGTTGACCTGCTTTGAGCCGACATTAGCGGGCGTTTTGATAAATAAATACAATAGGCAACATCATGGGTGGGACTTTCAAATTTTGGGTTACGATTTAATATTAGAAAGAATATATTTAATCTACGAAAAATTTCAAGTTTTATACAACTTAAACCATAATCTTGAAATAAGGGGGAATCAAATCAAATCATCATATAACAATCAAACTTTACCATTCAGAATGCATCAGTTTAGACCATACAATGCTGACCATAGCGTTTCGGTTTAACAACGTCATTTGTATCTTCCAACCCTAGGTCTGTGGGTGTGTGTGCTACAACAGTGTTTCAAAGTTGTTTGCTGCAGAAGCATAATTCAATAATTGACGTGTCGCACCTCGGTAGATCATTAAAACTTTCCACGAGCGCTTTTGCAAACGCAATGGCTTTTCCACACTTGCTGATGATGGTTTTCCACCGGTGGTAAGCCTGAGCCAGCAGTTTTGCAGCAACATGGTCCATCATAGCGCTTTGTCTGGTGCTTGCCCATCGTTGGCAGCTAGTTCTAGTATGACAGTTCGTGTCATTGCTAACAAGATCGAAGCTCTTTTTTCGCCCGAACATAACTAACGATCCAGCTAAATGGTTTGTAATAAATAGATAAGAGAAATTTGTCTCTCTACTTGTATTTGAAAAGCATAGAAAATTTACGTTAAAGTTTATCAATTCTTGTTACACTTAGTCAGAGACCCATATAGGTAAATTTTAAATTGAACGCTGGTGGGTTGGTGAAAAGTGGATCGAACTTTAGTTCAAAATACCATACATCATCATACATTTTATGCTTGCTATCACATCGCATATATAGTTTTAGAGCTAGCCCTGACTATCGGTGCCATAAATCACATAATTAACAACCGTACACTGAAGGTAAAAGTTTATCGCTCTTTAATTCGAATGGAAAGGTTGAAATAGCAACCAACCAACCTAACCCATGTATGTTTTCATCTCCAGCAACATGTGCGTTGCCGAGATTACATATCACAACGTGTGTGTGTGTGTGTGTGTGTGTGTGTGTGTGTGTGTGTGTGTGTGTGTGTGTGTGTGTGTGTGTGTGTGTGTGTGTGTGTAAGATACGGTGTGTCCCCTATAGCTTGCTCGATTGTAGCTGTACCACTTCCCAGCCAAAAGGTGAGAAATTGTGAAAACATACATTCACCCCCCCACCCCCAAATTCCCTCATCCCCTACCACACACATCATCGCTGAGGAACGGATTTCGGGGAAAGTGGAAAACATATGTCGCTCATCGAGGGAGTTTGTGTTGGCAAGAGGCAAACGACACGCTGTTTTCGTCATGTCCCAGGGCTGAGAAAACTCTGCATAAATTACACAAAAGAGATACCGCACATACCGATACGTCGGATGATACTTTCCCCTGCTACCACCCATGCCACCCTTTGTCTGGGGGCGATGATAATGAACTATGTAGCCAGTTGTTGCAACATTCGACGCAAACCCAAAAAAAGGGGTTTAAGCCGGTACTACCCACCCACCCAAAACCCTCCAACCCAGGGACGTACGATGATCCGCATGGCCCAACTATCGGCTGATATGATCCTTGGGGGAATTTAATCCCGCTCGCACGGTTTTGCTACACTTTAATAGCTTATCGTCAGCGCTCAATGACACTTTAGTGTCGATCGCTTTTCCGGTCGGCGGTGGGAGTTCAGTGAGATAAGGGAACAGCACTTCAGGCGGTGGAAGCTGACGACAATTTAAAATTTAAAAACTCATTACCCATTTGTGTCATTGTACTGCCAGACAGCTGTACATTTGCGTTTCTTAGTTACTTTTGCATTAAAGGTTTTCGAGAGAGTAGGGTGGGATGAGTTTTCTATTATATTCCAGAAAACTAGGGATTGTTAAAATACAGCGAATGTTAAATTTAAGCTCAGTCTATGTTATTCTATGGTTGTGTATCCCTTTCGTCCTGTTATTGGGTTTATACTACTTAAATCGAGATCGAGGTCGATATGTTAACTATTCTATAGTTTTTCTCGATCATGCAAATCCAATTTCACATCAAAGACCGTAGACGTAGATAAAAAATTCACGATCCAATGTACTTTACAGCGCATTTTTTTGTTAGGTCCACACTCACCTCGGATTCATTTTGATTGTTTGGAACCTAGCCACTATGGTCTGGATTTAAAAACTGAAGCTACTAGCGTTTTCTGGATCTCAATCAAGTCTAACTACCTCCTTATAATAGAGCCAAATGTTTGGCCTGGAATCGTTGGAGGCGAGGCGAGATCGAACTCAAGCTATGTTCATTGACGGAATGCTAATGGGTGTCACTGACTTACCCTCACTTCTTTCCTGTGTTCCTATAAAGATCTACCAAGACGCACTAGATATGGAGCCAACGACCCGTTATATGCTTTTCCTCTTCGCTTGGGCAGCTTGTTACACCTGTTCGAATTCTACTCCTTCCAAGCTTCATTCCGCTCCCTCTCAGTGATTGCTTATCAAGCTTCTCCCTTTCCCGTTTCCCGAGATTAGTTAAATTAATTTAGATTTAGACTTTAGGTAGCTTTGCATTCTCCATTATGGTAAAAGCATTAATACCTCGGCTCCATCTCAACATGAGCCTTACCTGCCTCATCCGTCTATGCAGACCGGCTCCAGACCGGCTCTATGCAGACGGACCCATGCCGTATTGCCACAAACACAATTAAACAAAATTAACTACGCATTTTCTTCTATTTGCCATATCCCGGGCATGCTCGGTTGTTCATACAAAATTAGATAAATAAATCATAAAAAATTGCTTGTTCGTACAGCTCGGACCTTAAAGAAATAAGCAAGTAAACCAAGTAGAGCAAAGGCATTTGCCTTAAACGCTATCGTTTACAGTGCATTTTAAATGATTCCACCACCTTTTTTTCTTTCACTCTTCACGATTAGCTCTCTGTGGTCCAAAGCACCGTGGTACATGTAGCACTAAAAGCACCATGGGAAAAGGCACACAATGATACGATGGTGCAGATTGAGCTACACAAAACCGCTCGTGCTTCTTTACGCCGACTGCGTAATAGTCTCCAATGTTGGAGTCGTCGATCGCATCGTATCAACTCAAATGAGCAAATTCAATATGGATGTTCAACACGGTTCACGTTTTAGAGGCCTATGAATGTGTGGCGTGGTACGACTAGCTAGAAAAAAGGTTGATGCTTACAAGGTTCATCGGGAAGCCTAGACGATTCCGATACGGGATAAATCAAATTTGCAAGCATTACATCGAGTACTTTCTTCAGGATGCTGAGGTGAAAAGATTTTTTTTGCTGTCTTTTTGAAGACTTTTCTTAACTGGAAGAAAAAACTGCTAAAATAGAGTAAATAGCTTTGATTAATCGATTATCAATATACTTCACAGAACGGTCAATTATCAAACGTTTGACACATTTTGAAGCACCTTTGCTGAAAAACTCATTTGGAAGGCATTTTTTCGACACACCCGCACCCCAGAAGCCAATGAATGATTCCTTTCGCTTATTGCTATTACAGTTACTGATGAACCGTTCGCCAACTGCTGGTCGATTCCTTTTCCGAGCTCGCACCTAAATCAAGAAGCAAAACCCACCACCGATCCCAGCCCATATTACATGCAAATTTCTTCCCACCCGAACAGCCACATCGCAAAACCACCGTTGAATCAAAGCACGCTCGCAATGGTACGTTCTTTTTGCATGTCATGTGGTTAGCGGTGTCCGATTGAACTGAAATGAAAGTGCACCGGAACATCCTGCCAATGCAGGGCTCGTGAACCATTGTGCAGGAAGAATGGTGGAATCCGGGGCGAGCAACCAAACAAAAAAAAAACGCTCATATTAACCACGTTTCAAACGTTTTATCGCAAACGAGAATGCGCGCACGAGAAGCCTGTAAGCCTGTTGTGCAAAAAAAAAAAAGCGGACCAACAATTTACGATTGCTGGCAGCGATCCTCCCGCCGGGAAATGGATGGAAAGGAAGCGTTTTTTTTCTTCTTTTTGTTCCACGCCCCAAGTCTTTCCGTGCGTTTTAGATCGTCATCTGCCTTCCGGTGGTGCCCGGTCCGGGAGACTGACCATCGCGTCCACGCGGGTTTACTGATGATGAAAGCGCTACTTCGCTGATTGCATTCACAATTCCTTTCCACGAGAGCTCGTCAATATTAGCGTGCAGACCGCAATCGTCGAGAGTAATAGTATTGATTTGGCTGCGTTCTGTGCGATGCACTGCCCATGCGAAAGAAGATGTTGTGCATTCGGGTGGTGGTTGTAATTGTGCATGGTAAACGATTAAAGTGTTGATGTAGATCTTTAAGGCAGGCACATGTGGAGAATGCCTGAAATAACCAATACAAAATCTACATTTTTATTACGAAAAGTAGTTTCAGAATTGTTGAGTAATACAATTAAACGAAGAAAAATAAACAAAATTCTTGTAAAGGTTGGTCTGAAGGTTATGGCTTTCATGGTTTTATTTTGACCTCAAAATTAACTGAAGTAAACCGGAAAAAGTGGGTCATTACTGTTCAAAATTGCAGAAAAAAACTAATTTAAAGACAAGGCAATTCATATGACGTCTTGAAACATTACTGTTGACTCTTCTTTTTTCTTGGCTTAACGACCTTTTTGGCGTTCATAACTTTCATTTCTGACTAACAGCCCAGACCAGATTTGAACTCCGACCCAGCCTTGTGAAGACCAGCGCTGCTGTTCCATCGACCACTATTTAAATTATCGACGGTGTTACTGTTGACTAATAATTTCAATTTCTTGAGCTTTATACGACTTAAAAACTAATTACAGCAAACAAAGAAATTATTTCATTTATAACTTAAGATCCTTTAGAACCAGTATGTTGCCTTCACTAATAAAGCCATTCTTCATCTTAGCATACTGAACTTTCACACAGCTCCAAGATTTATTCCGCGGGAAGCGTACGATGCATTTTCGACTTAACCAAAGCATCACTCAAGTAGAGAGCACTATCAATAAATTTACCAGATGATCGCCCTGTGATGATACTTTCCAGTTTGGCTTTATTTATCTTCTCCATAATGTGCGTCCTACGAGAAAAAAAAACACAGCACCTTCAGCACCACCCTCCTGGGTTGCTTTCACGCCAACCCGGGGGTAAGCTTTTTGCAAACGGTTTCGCCCAACTGCACTTTTGCCGCACTAAATGAGCTCCGGGGAATATGGCGACATTACGCGCTCGGATGCACTGTGACAGCGACAAATGCGTGACGTCTGTCTGTTTCCCGAGACGGGACAACCACCGTGCTGGCAAAACTACCGACACCCAAGCGTGCAAGTTCACCTCCGGGAATGCGGACAGGAGAGGCTTCCAGCGTTCCAGAGAGACGTTCGAAAACAGTGCCACCGGAGATGCACGAACTGACATCGCATTTCCACGTCCCTGCGTCTCACATGATGCGCATGATGAAGTAGACCACATTCATTCATATTACAGTTTATTACAAACATTATGTCATCCCGAGACGGAAGTTGCCCCCTCGCTCGGTTTTGAGGGCACCGGTTAACCCCCTCGTTTTGTGTGCTGTGTCAAGTAAAAATGGTCCACGTCCACCGCGTAGTAATCCGTTCCGCTCGGTGCTTCAGATCCAGGGCAGAACGTAGTTTCTACTTTTTTTCTTCTTTTCGTTGCCCATCCACGTACCACAGCCCCAGCAAAGGAATATTTCATCTTCTAACGCCATCGGGAAGACAGAGGTTTGTCCTTCTTCCGGAACCGGAGCTTCCTACCGGGAGGTACCTTGGCCTGCGGTTGACAGCAGCGTTTGCCATTGTTCCTGAGCCGGAAAGGTTCGTTGCTTGGGCTTGACGCTGTGTTGTGCTGGTGTTGCCACTCCGCCGCTCTGGCAAAACCTTTTATGCCTCATACACATACTGACAGCACATGACTTCCGGTTCGTGCTTCGGAGCTTCTGGAACGGACGTGTGGTAAGATTGTGATTAATCGCTCATTAGGCAAACACACTGTATGGTGGTGGTGGTGGTGGTGCGAAGCAGGAAGTGCCGCTCGGTGCTCTGCGTCTTAGGAAAAAGGCATCAAGATGGGTGGATAGTGTTTTTGATCTGATTTAGCAACCAACGCCTAGAAAAGGATTGACGGAGAGTGGCTTGAGCCTTTAAAAAACCTTGAAGGACAATGTTTCGTGCAGGGAAAACCGACTCTTTAATAGTTGCAGTTTTTTAATAACTTCAAATTGTTCTTCAAAAACTGAGTAAACTTAAATCAGACGAAGGACATACTATTTCGAACAGATTCTTATGACTTGTTACGGAAATCAATAGCCAATAGATTATTTCAACAGTTTGTGGTTCCTTCGAAACTATTCGTTGGACCAGTGGTGCTCAATACAGTCTCTTAGCTGGCTGGATAATGTATCAAATGTACTTCCTTTATTCCTTTTTTTTTCTTCAGCAATAAGGAAAACCGATTTTCTTTAAATTAAACAAAATTCCCTTGCTCTAATCTGGTTTCGGATTTCGTACCACAGTAAACAGTTGCTCGCTTTATCCTGATTAAGTTATTTTAAATTTTCGTTTTTCCATCTGATGTATTCTGTGTGTTGCCCTCCACCATCAGTACCGACGCCAACGCAAACAGTTTTTCAACAATTCAATTTTTCCCAATCAATTACCGAGCATTATTTTATCATCCTTCCCTGCACGAACCCACTACACAGCGAAGGCGAACCCCTGCTCTTGCCAGCAAAATGACCTCCGGAAGACCTATTGATCTTCAGCCCGGTGGTCCCGACAGCAATGAGCGTGCAGCCTACAACAACCTGAGGGCAATCTGTCAAGTAACATAAATTACTTTACTTCTACCGACAAAACCGACCGACCGACCAACCAACCAACCAGCAACGGCAAATCGTACCGATGGCCGTCTGCGCTACCCATCACAGCATCGGCCGTCCCATGTTTGCGGAAAATCTAAGACCGACCGAGAAATTGATTCTCGAAACCGATGAAAAATTATGCCATCCCGTAGAAAACTAAGCGCTCGCACCATCGCTTCCATTGGGCTTGTGCCTCGAAGGAATGAAGTCATCGGTATCTTATCCATCCTGGAACGAGTAGAAACAGTGAGGATAAAACCGAACCCAAAGACTGTACAAAGTTCATTATTTGTTGTTCGAATCCCCTCACCAGAAGAGGGAGAGAGAGAGAGAGAGAGAGAGAGAGAGCGAAAGAGAGATGTTGGTTGGAGGGTTGAAATTTCTCAATTGTCTGCCAGGACACGGTATCGGCACTAACGGCGAACCTTTGCTAAGGTTTAAACGCTTAGCCCTGTTGTCGATTGCACCTCCCCACAGTACAGTGCCGAGAGCATCGAACGCTGCATTAAACTGTTGCACTGCATTAAATTCACTGCCTTACCCCCGTCATCGAAAGGAGCTTGACTTATGTCAACGAGCCCAAGACGGTACAAAATGGTTTATCGCACGAAATACACAGAAAAGATGTGCCCACTTTATCGACCTCGATCTTCGTCTGGAACATCGTCTATCGTTCATCCCCTTTCATCTGTCCTATCAGTCTGACTACTGACCACATTTCAGTGCAGAATAAAGTTCCCGCTCATCCAACCCTTCGGACTGTACAAAACTGGCCATACTGCGGCCATTCATCAATCCTCGCTTGTGCTTAAAAAGCAAACAAAAACTTTGAAGCAAGCCCAGCTAGGGACTAATATGTTTTTCCGATGTTATTGAATTTCAAAACACAATCACAACGTCCATTTTGAAGCCGGACTTTCAACAAGCCGAAAACGGGGAGCACAACCATTGTGCTTCATGTGACATTGTTCGGCTTACGTGTTTCTATTTCTTAGACAAAAATTTACCTTACCAGCAAGAAAAAAAAGAGAGAAGATAATGCATCAACATCGTTGCTATTACGCCTTTCCTTGAGCGGGCTGTTGTTTTCGAAGCTCTGTTTATCTTTTTCTTTATTCAGGGCTAAAACACAAAAATTGCTTTCATTTTGCACAAAACGACAACGAACGACAAGATGCTGGAGCCTTCCGGGCACAACATCTACCGGCCGTTCGAACGATGCTTCGCCGGATGGAAAATTATTTTGATTACGCTTTCAGAAACATTCGCCCAAGCGCTGGTTCACATGTGAGGTGACCCTCGATCTTTTATGTGTCGCTTAAGGTGGTGGGGTGTACGGTCTGGGTGCATGCATAGACTGTCTGTGAGGCTTACAGCTTGCTATTTTTTCTGTTTTCAGCCGGAACATTAGAAAATATGTTCACCTGTACGAAAGGGAAGACAGTGACACACACAAAGCCTTCAAGGCCTTTCGTTTAACAAAAATCAAGTTAATGCAATTTTGAGCATTGTACTATGCTTTCATCCGATCGGGAAACAGATAGCCTCAAGAGGTAGACTGTACTGATATTATTTTTAGAAATTTAATTAGTTTAATTCTCCGTACAAATATGTACCAATCTTTTCCTTAAAATGCTTTTGCGGCGACGAATAATATAATCAAACCTAGTACAACAAAATAAAAATAAACCTAGCATAGCATAACATTTGAGGATAATTTTGCCCAATAAGCGTTTAGCAGAATTATCCTTCGATTATGCACTCTTATACTCAGATCGATAAGCATGCAAATAAAGGGTAATTTGATCCTTACTCAGGATTTAAGAGTAGCTGCTACCTTAAAATTGAGGCTAAGAGCCCAAACATTTCTTTTGCCCCAATTGAAGACTTCTAGCATAGAAGGATACGAAGAATCACGATACCAAGGCAAAAAATAGTAGTTGTGGCCTGCCTATTCTTTACAGTTTGTCTCAAAGTCTTTGATTTCCAGCAAATTCTTGAGGAGGCTTGACCAGTGATGGGTCAAGATTTATGGAGGCCCTGAGCAAAATGGCATTTAAGGCCCCTCGAATTGTGATATAATAAGGAAACAACAGGGTTTCTCTAACCGACAAGGCCTCTCTTACCTATGAGACCCCGAGCTACCGCGCCTTCCACTCTTAGGTTGGTCCTCCACTGGGCCTAACCATGGCATAAAATTTAAAATAGAGTCCAAAAGGGCCATAGAAGACTTTATCAACACGTGAAATAAAACCTGACATACGAAACACTTTAGAAATCGAGATCTCGCAAAGTTTTTGAAGTGCTAAGCTAAAATTTAACTGTGCACATGATTCAGATCAGTTGGAGATCGATTGAAAGAAAGGTTACAGTGCCGATATTCAAAGAATGTACTTGGTTGTTTTCGCCTAAAGCTCTCAGGATAACAAGCATATCATTGCATGGATCACGGAAACGAATCTGAATCACTTTTTGCCATTTAAATGACAAAATACCCAAAACCGCAAGGAAACAAAGTAAGATCTTCTTCTTCTTCTTCGTTGGCACTACAACCTCGAGAGGTCTCGGAGTGCCATTTAAGGCTTTCTGTGACATGATTTTACCCGTAGCAAAGTAGTCGAATGGGGAGGCGGCTCTGGAGGAGATTTGAACCCCAGTCCTGTATATTACTATTTAGCGTCCTAAACATATTACTTAGTTTGATTTTTTTCATGGTTCATTCTTTTGAAGTTATGAATTTTACATCACAATCACCCATTCAACCCACAAAGAATGCACTTAAATCACCATAAACCATTCAGAAAATCTGCAAACAACTTCCCACCACACGCACGCACGATCAGTTTTACCATCGCAAAACGCCGCACCCCCTACCCGACCGACGCCGGTAATTGACCATCAACCCTTAACTACTGCTCGTAAGAAACGATCATTATCCAATTTACATAAACTACACACACACACAACTCCCGGTGCTTGCTTCTCGTACACTGACCACACCACACGGTCACGTGCGCAACAGCAAAAAAAAGGGGTTGCAGAGAAGAAGAAAAACAAGTCAAATAACACTTTCGGCTGTCAACGTTTAAATCGTAATGAAATCATACGACAGTTTCCCTTGCCTTTGATGGCGGACGGCAGGGAAACCTCTGAGTCATGGAGTCCCTCTGAGTGCAAGACATTCGACCCGAATATGAGCAACCATCCTTTGGGCAGCTTGGACCACCGGTTCGAGGGTGGTTGACCAGCTTTTACGGCACATATAAAGCCAATAAAATCTTAAACGATCTACTGATACGACACGAATGTCATTGGATGTCGGCAGGAAAAATCAACACACACGGACACGCAGAAGGAACTGTGAAACTGGAACGATAACCCATCGTACTTCCGCTTCCGGCCAGGGTTGGTTGGTTGACGAGTTGAATGGGCTTTGTGTGTGTGTGTGTGGTGGCAGCAGCTTGGTAGTGAATTTTTCAATATGCCTCTTCTCTGGTGATGGCTCGATCCAGACGCACAGTAAGCGAATCCGAGGGGACGATAATTGTAAAGTTCGTGCCAATAAAAAATACCATCACACGGTATGGGTGCTGCGAACCGTCGTACCACGCACGCCGCCCGGAATGATGTCATTTGATTCAGCACATTTTTGGGGTCATCCAAAGGCAGACTAGAGTAAACAAATACACCGACATGGTAGAGCACGGCTTTGGTTCCACCTCTGGTCTTTTTTTTTTGTTGCAGACAGCCCACCGGACGCGGAATGTCCACAACTTCTCAAGGCTCCTGCACCGTCCGGGCATGCTGGCCTGGGACGAAATCGAGCGTAACGTAAACATCTTTAACTCTTTTGTTGCATTTTTATTTACAATTTGAGTGCGTGTGTGTGTGTTTTTTTTTTCTTACTTCACAACTTAACGTTTTCCGGGGGGCTTCGGATGCCTTTTTATGTGACCTGCGCATGTCAAAGCATGAAAGTGGCTCAAATTTTATGATTATGAGGCAAAATCGAATAGTCGAAAAATCCGTACGAGGTCATAAATAGCAAAAAGGCTTGGATTACGGTTCATCCAGTGAAGGATGAAATATGCGAATGTTTAATTTAATGTTGCATGAAGTTTATGTTTCGTTGTGTACAGCTTTATTTCATAAGAGTAAACAGTTTAATGTGATGTGAAAACTTGGCATCTTTGAACAATCAGGATTTAGGATATTCCTTGTCTAATGCTACAGCCAATTATTAAGTACAAAAACTCTCAAGCAATAATCAAACTGATTTCCACAGCAAAATGAAACGGAATAACGCGCTCACGCTATCGAAATGACATAGTTTCACAAAATTGATTCTCAAGCATGCTCCGACATGGTGTCTTGCCGTACGAAAGCATGGAACCTACCCCACCTAGCAGCCCTCAACCTGGCTCACTTCTGGTAAAACTTCGGCCGTGTTACCCATCGCTCGAGAGCGGCAAAAATTAAAACTATCGAAATGAAAAACTTTCCTCATAAATTGCACCATTCTGGCCGGAATTGGTTGGTAGGTGGTCCACACCATCGTTCTTGTCGCCCGTCCACAACCGGGTTACTGATGTTAGCCAAGGATCTTGTCCTAAACGCTCCAGTAACTCGAGAGGAGCGGTCTCCAGGAGGAGCGGTCTCACACGAGTGCCACCTCGTGCGGTATGTCGTCAGTGATTGCTGGCAATTTAGACGAAAGATTATACGATTAGCTGTCGTAAATTTTAAAATGCCATCCCCCGATGGTACCATCTGCTTCTTACACAAGCTGCGTTTGCATACGCCAACAAAAACGCTAGAGAGAACCGAAAACCTGATCCACTGTAAAATTGGATCGTGTGTATGATGAAGTTTTCCGTTCCGCCTTCAGTAATGGCCATCCGAACCCGGGATCATACACATTCGCGTTCGACACTAGTAAAACAGTATGCGTTTGGCGACTCGTCTCGTAAAGGACGTTTCATAATTATCATGGGGAGCAAAAGTTTTATCCCCCACCGAGTTTGGGTCAACTCGAAGAACGCTCAGCACCAAGCTGCTGTCGAATAATCGGATGGGGTTTGTGCGTGGGACAAACAAACGAAAAAAAAACACGAGGATTTGCTTCGGTGATAGTCACTGATAGGGGTTCCTCCATTTCATCATAATTCTCCTTCAACAGCCTGTATTGCTTGGAGCCATAGATGGGAAGAACACAGTTCATTAACACAGAATGTCACTCATCGTCACTTTTGACTTTTGGTTTAGGATTAATCCACACCCAAGCCCACGGTTCTTCGATGAGGACCCCAGCCCTATTCAGGACGAATCAACGGAAGCTAATTAGAGATGGTTTTTGTTTCCGAAAGGTTTGATTGCTGAAAATAAACTCCTTTTTTGAGTGGAGCGGGTTTGACTGTGTTACTCTCATAATAGGAAGATTTAAATAACTGTGCTACGGAATCCTCTTCAAAGTATTTTAGTCCTAACTTTAATCACCTTTCCTTACATGAGAAGGTGGGACTTTCATTTAATTTATCATGAGGCGCATAATCCTAATAATAACTATTTAAAAATCTTCGGTACATTTTTTAAACATATAACGGTTAAACATATTAATTAAATAAAGTAAAATTTACATCAGCTATTTTAATCACAATCCTACTCTTCATACTTAACCTAAATATATTTGAAGTATTTGTTCTTCAACTCGTACCGTAAGAACCGACATATCTTCAAAAATTCAATTAGTGTCTTACCTTGTCTGCGTACACCATATTACCAGCAGCTCGAACATTGAACCAGCGCACGGGCCCTGGACACCACCCGGACAAGCATACTTTTGTATTTCACCGCTACCGAGAGAGCACTCTATCTGACACTCATATGCAGGTGCACTTTCACCAACAAGCACACACAATTACTCCATTACCACCGGCACTGGTTACAACTTCCAAAAACCCAGCCAAAGAGTTGCCGTGCGCTGCAAGACACCATCAACCGTGTCGGCAGGAGTCACACTCGCTCATACAAGCACCGGCGAAATGTTACCCACCCATGTGTATGGAAGGGGGGGTTGAACGGTGACACTTTATTAGACAGATTCTTTGGAGAACACGTTCGACTCGTGCAAACATCGCTATCGTACCCGGGCAAATATGGTGTTCCTGGACCGTGGTCCGGATGCGAAAGGCGCACCCAGAATGGCAACGTAAACGTTTGTGGCTGCAGGTGACTTGCAGGTGATCTGCGAAATAAATTGTCAACCGTTTCCAGACGCCGGTGCACGATGTTTCGATACCCCCTGTTCCTTCGGGCGACACCTTGCGACACGCCAAGCAGAGACGATCGGTGGCGGACGACGGGTTCGTATCCATCGTCGTACCAGCAAGCTGTGTGCAGCAATCAGTTCAGGCCTGCCGTGAGAGGTCCTTTCAATCCTTAAGGGCCACCGCTCCCAGGGCGGGATTGGGCTGCCCGGATTGGAGCGCTCAATTATTCTGCAAACATTGCACCGACCGACTGCACTGTCGAACGATGAGTGTTACGCCGGTGCTGCTTGTTGCCGGCGCCGGCCGGATATTGATTAAGTGGTTATTTAGTAACTGTATATTGCTGTCAGCGGACCGTGGGCGACACTTGCCGTAACCGCAAGTAGCGCAATCGGTATTATTATTGGCATTAGGCTCAGCAAGTCTTAGCCGTCACGGCGCAGATTATCGCCGGCGGGAACCTTGACGTGTGTGCCTGCATGAGCTGGGACTGCGGAAAAGTCGTCCCAAAACTAAATGAAGGCCGAAAGTGGGAGGCTTGCACCGTTTGGATTCTAGGAACGTTTATGATCTGAAATTTTGGAGATCGGATATGATAAGAATAGCACGCTGTTGTAACTAATTACTTCGATTGTATGATTCTCCCTGTAAATATATGCTTTTTATTACGGTGTTATTCTTTATGTCACATTCTCGTAAAAAAAGGCCTCACTAAAAAAACTGTATTGTAAAATGTTAGCAAATTTTCATTCTCATTATTCTCCATCATTATACTTCTGGTGGGCGCACTCTGGTGGCAGCACCCGGCAGCAAACATTCCCGATTGCATATTTTACAGTCCCATTCGTTGTATCGCTCATTAAAATGTAAATGAAAGGAGCTGAACGGTCGCGTTGTCTTCGGCGAACTTTTATAATTATGTTTTCCAACTTAAAACATTAACGCATGTTTACGGGGCTTTCGCACAGTCAGCGTGATGTGTCGCGCATAAACTCTTTTTCCCACATTTGTGGTACTGCGAAGGAAATACTTCTTGCGTTAATTTTACTTTTTTATCATAGTAATTTGTATCCGCGTTTGCGATTTCGAGGAATGATGCAATGCAAATATATTCTTTGCTGTTATTCGATCGAAGGAATAGAGTACAGCATTTCATTCAACATTTAAATAAGAATATATTTAACTAAATGCAAGTATAACATTTTTAGACGCAACATAACATCCGCAAACATTCGTAACAACAAGGGAAAGAGTCAAACGTCGGATTTTTTTTTATTATATTTATTTTATTTCCAAATGTGTTCAAATAATTTGAGCTACATTTTTATGCACAAAGCACTACGTAAACACCGTTTTTGTTGGATATACTACATAAGCTAAACGATGATTATTGATTTTTTACTTTTGATATGCAGTTGTAGGGTTAATTGAAACAGAAAAAAGGCTTTTCTAAGATTGACTTTCTTTAAATAATATTGAAACATTTTCTCAAACACCTTTTTTGTTATTCGTTGCGTTGTCTTTGTCTTAAGAGGTTTTTTTTTGTAGTGCCACGGGTGATCCGTTTACGAAGCAATAGTATCCAGGGTCAATGTCGACACTGTCGTAAGAAGAGAGGCAGAATTTTCTGTAACAGTGTTCTTCATCTCTGTCTAGCCTTGATAGAGCGAGTGCGGCCTTGCTGGCGTTGGGCTTCTGAGTTCGGTGCTGGCTTGGTCGAGCTGGGCTATCACTGCTAGGCAGTTTGAGGACCACTGTTCACAGGCAAATGTTTGTGCTGACACAATTGTTGTTTTCTTTCTGTTTTGTTTCAGTCCAGATCCGCTACCAGGAAGGAACTCCAGTTCCGTATTCAGACAACTTTTCCACCAACACAGTCATAGACAGCAATAGACTCGGACCAACAATAGAACTGGACAACCACACCGCAATCTCCACTCAACCACCACCGAGCACGCCCGGGATAAGGCGAAATATCAGGGAGGAAATGCCTTGGAAATTTTTTTTTTGTGTTCGGTTCGTGATGCGGTTATAATGCCTGAGAAATAATTAAGTATTATCAGTCTGGCTCTTCTTAATAAATAAAAAAAGTTAAAGTTAAAGTAAAATTGAGAAAAAAGCGTACTTACTTTATGCCCTGTTTCATTTTTACTGTCTTTATTTCTTCTTACAATTCTTCCTTGGCACTACAACCTCTAGAGATCTCGGCCTGCCACCATTTCTGGGTTTCTGTGACTTAATTTAACCCGTAGTAATGTAGTCAGCCTTACGTACGGGGAGGCGATCCGGATGGGTTTTGAGCCCCGATCCTTCCGTGTGAAGATCAGCGCCATTATTGCCTCGGCCACCGGACCGCCCCCGTTAATCGTCAAAGGATGTGTTTAAACATTCACCTATCAAAGATCATGTATTAATCTTTGGAAAATTCTCCAATGTACATTACAGACAGTGTTAATCCAATGATCTCATGTACATTTAAAGCTATCGATTACATTAGCAACATTTACACCATGCCCTTGCTCATCCTTTCTCAATTATCAAATTGGGAATTTGAACCGAAACCGTTACAGTAACTAAACCCTCTAACGTGAAAAGTAAACGATGACACACACTTCTCTACTGCCAGCTGAAAATAGTTTCTCAGCTTACGCTTCCCAATCGCAAGAATCTCCACCTCTATGCGCTTGCACAACCGTGCACAACCTTTTTCCAACTCGATGAATTATAGAACAGCAGCCCGTGCCGCATTCGACCCCAGTCCGACTGGTCCATCTGCAAGCGATGGCAGCGATGCAACACCGCGATAAAGAACCCGTAAATTGCACCGTCACAGTGTAAACTCAATCGAAATGAAATATATTGAGCACCGAGATGAGATAAATGAAATGTAATATAAGTGGGAAAATTGCAATCAAGCGCGGAAACCGGCGACGACCATGACCCCGGCACCATGGGAATATGGGGCGTGTTTCAGCGGCGGTCGATGGCGAAGAGGGAAAAACCAACATTCAAAAGCCAACGACGAGGGGGCCAGCCTTTGTTTTGCTGGCAGGAGGAAGGAGGGTATCGGATCCGAAAAAAAAACCGACAAAACCTACAACTACAAAAGGAATTTTTGCGAAAAACCCGGAAATGGCACCTAAAAATTTATCTCATGACAATGATCGGACATACCAGCACAAAAGGGAAGAGCTGCACGGCTGTGGAAAGATTGCAACACAACCGATGCAACGGCGTGTGTGTGTGAGTTGAAATTGCAAAAGCTTTTCTTGAAGTTTAGCGAATGCATTCCGGGCACACTGGGCTAGGAGGGCCGAATCGAGTGGACTAAAGTTCAACTTTTTCTGAAAAATCATTAACATCATGATCGGTGATCGTTCGAGCATCGTTTTCAATCTAAATATGTCCTTCTTTTTCTATCAAACTTTCCTCTTTTAAATCATTGTTCAATCTGCTCCAAGATTACAACAATCGTCCTATTGTGCTCATAGTTTTTTTTTTACGTTTAAACGAACAATGAGAACTACTTGATCTGTTTTATTATTTTTAGCTCGTATCTCGACACACACACAACAATCCCTATCTACTTGGCCCGAAAGCCACCCAAAAAAGGCGCTCAGCAGCAGCTTCCCTAAGCCACCGAAATGTCTTCGCCGGTTTTTTTTTTCTTGTTTTGTTTCTCATCTCCAGCATCTCGAGTGTCCTCCGCGCAGTTCCAGCGCGTACTCGCTGTGCTCAATCGCACATCGCACAAGTATCGTCTATCAAGTGTGCCCATCGTACCGGGGACGCAGTGTTTTCATTTCGCCCCATTCCCCGGAACGCTCCGGCCGGGAGATAAAAGGAAAGAAAATTCCATAAATTGTCTTGGGCGAATTGTCATTTCGGAAGCGGCACCGCTCGCAAAACTGTCGAACGTGTTGTGTGCGGATTGGGTTTCGAGGAATTGAAAATGGTACTCCAATCGGTGTCTTCACCTTCTAAGGGTGGCAGGGGGAAAGAAAGGTGGCAACAAACGTAGACCAAAATCCACATCGCAGCATTATTGCACAATCGCAATTCCGAAGTAAAGGATCACTTACAGACCGGAAGTGCCTAGTTTGTGCCCGAGGATCATCTTTTCCGAACCAAGCGAAATGGTTCAAAGATTTCGCCGGCAAGTGTGCCTTTGCCTCCACTCTCACACACACAGCAGCAGCAGCAGCAGCAGCAGAGCCACTCGAACCGTTAGTTGAAATAAGGGAAAAGCCGGGCTCACCACCGGGCACCGAGTTCGGCCGTTAGGATGGGCTCTCTATTGAATTATGTGACCGGAAAGGCAAGCAAGAACAATTGGCGCATTCCACACCTTTACGACCAAACCCTAACACCCACCCCACCCGGTCCTATCCTGCTGAACCTGCTGATTAAAGGACTTGGTTGTGTGGCATACCGATCGAAACCAAGGAAAAAAAAACCCGACAACGGATACAACAAAATTGTCTCATAAAAAGTTGTGCCTTTACCTTTCCGGACTTGCTTATAATGCTGGCAAATGGCACGTTCACACCTTTGCCTGCCCTGTTAAGACGCACCACCACCACAACCAAGCCTATCGCACCCATCCCGCAGGATGAAGATAACGCAAACATATAGTATATGTAGAGGCCGGGCCAGGCCCAACCGAAGCCTTTGGTTCGATAGTTATCACGCATCAAATTTATGTGACCACACTTGAGCGTACACACGGCGTACGGCATGCACAACACCCGGAGTTACACCTAGAGCTTCCAACTTCAACACGTACGTGACAAAGACACATAGACACGCACACACACAGTGTTCGACTTCTGGGCTCGTTATCGGTTTCTGCTAAGGCTTTTGCGAAAACAGGATGGGATTAACCTCTTACGACCGAGGTTGCCGATGGTGGCGACCCTGCCCGCCCGATCCCGGCCACAATCTGTGGCTTGATGCTAGTTTATGATATAATGATAAGCGGCTACCATCTACCTTTCCCCGGCAGCAACCCAATCAAAGTGAGTGAGTGAGAAATTTTTCGGTCCCCAGTAATGGGTTGCATGAAGTCATTTACAACAATGGTAGCGTCTTAAATTCGAGCTTAGGGCAGCTTAAATGCAACTAAATCTCCATTCCGAATGCATCCTCCAAGCGGGAGAGGCGGAAAAAGCAATAATAATTTTCTTCACTAATCCTCTATCAATTGCTGCTTTTTCTAGCAATAAAAGCATTTGAATAAGAGGATATTCTTCTTTGATTGTAAGATTCTCTTTAATCTCTCAATTTTATCGTAATAGCCTGAAGAAGCCTGTTGGAACGCAATGTCTTTTTGACTTGTTTCTTGAGCTCCTAATCTCTATCTATAGCATTCTGGAAGTGTGGTATATGTTCTTAATTTTCTTTTTTTAATATCTGGTACTAAATGCCTAAAACCATACACAATGGTTTACCAGATAAATTACCAGAAACTATGATGTGTTTGATATTCTCTCAATAGCACATATATCTATTTAACCTCATTTATAGGACGGTTTGAACGTTCTATTCTATCCGAAAGTCTAAGCTATTTCCAAATAAAGGAGGAAAAAAATATTCCTAAAATAGGTGGTATTTAGGAGGCTTTATTGTTCATTTCGTGCTTTTATATCGATTAAATCAGTAAGCAAAACATCAAAATCCTCTAACAAACAATTTCAAAACACTTCTAAGGGCGGGAAGAAGTTGAATATTTGTGTTTAAAACGTACAATAAATTCTATATAATTGAAAATAATTCCCAACTAATCGCACCTAGTCGACACTACGATGAAGCTACCAAGCAATCAATCCTGAACAGCCACCAGTTGTTTAAATTATTTTCTCACATGGAACCGAAGCTGCTTGCGTAACAGATCCAGCACCATCTTGCGCTTGTACGCCTCATTTGCTTCTCGGAACAGTGTTTTCCGATTCTTGCGAGCCTCCTTTTCCGCTTCCTTAAGTACATCGAGGGGCAACAGATCCAGCTCGGAGAGAAGATCCTAAAAAACAAAAGCAAACAGGCTGCTACATTTATCCACAAAACAATATTTCGCTATCTGCTCTGACACACCATTATGTGTTGATGTATGGCGGACAGTTTGTCTTTGGCAGATATTTCCACTATCTCAACCTGCCGGTGTTGTAGCTTGCGCACGAACAGATATAGCTGCCCGACGGCGGATGTGGTGATGCGCATGATTTTACTGCAATTTTTTTGAACAAAATATTGTAAAAAAATCTCTTTAAGGTCTAATAGTTTAGCTCCCCCACTTACTTGTACACAGACAGCTTAAGCGGCTCTCCCAACAGGTCGTAGAATTCGGTCTTCAGTTTATCATTTTTGCTCTGAATCGACTCCATCTTGGCACCGTACAGATTCAGCAGATCGTGATGGTTGGTAAAGTAGCGGGGAAACTGTTCCAGCACCTCCTTGTAGTGGTAGTCAATCTTGCTAAACACCATCAGCTTCTGGTTGTATTTGTTTATCAAATCGATCGTTCGCAAGTTCAGTTGCGTTAGGCCGCGCTGCAGCAGCACCACATCCGGCTCACAGCCCGGCAACCGTTCCAGCTCGGGGAACGTTTTCTCCAGATAGAAGCGAGCTATTTCCGTACCGATATTGCTGCCCTCGGTGCGTATGAAGATGGATTTACAGTTCCTGATGCTTTCTGACACCTGCATGAACCAAAGTTTTGAGACGGGGTAGAGCAAAAAAAAGGGTGAAGAAATTTGGTGTGCGACGGGGTGCTTTCGGTACCGTACCGTGTACAACGATCCATCCGGTGCCCGATGGAAGAAGTCATTCTCCAGACGCCATTGAGAATCCATCAGTAAGTAATAGTAGTTCTGTGAATTGAAATAACTCAAACAATTACACGTTCCACTCTGCCGTGCCATAAGCTTGAACAACAACAACAACGGGCGAGTTCGAGGAATATGGCCCGGGTCCGGAAGTTTCCTCTAGCAGGTTGTTTCAATTAATCTGAACAATCTCTCACACCGCCACCCAGGTAGCGCCACACTCGCAGCAGCTAAACAAACAACCTTAATTGTCCCACCCAATCACCGCTTCTAATTTCGGCCGTTTCCATCCTCGAGGGCAGGGAGCAAAAACAAATCCATCAAAAAACATCAACACTCCAAGCAAAACCCAAACACTAACGCAAATCAAAAGTATTTTGAGGGGGAGAGAGGCGTTCAACGCTATACCTGGCGTCCACCGCTCCGGAAAAGTTGCCCGAGAAGATTCTCCTCTTTTTGGAAAACATTTTACACACCGGGAAAACCTTCCGGAACCTTCATACCCCGTTCGAGCGTCCACTACGCCGCTTACCCTAATTTGCATAACCTTGGTCCACCGTTGTTCGAGCAGCAGTATTCGCTCGGTAATGGAATCCATCCTGTTTTGACGATTCTGAAGCAGCGCCCGTAACCGGACCGATTCTTGTGTCGCTTCCTTCTCCTGGTCAGTGGCGGCCACCAGCTTCGAGTATGCCTCCTCTTTCCAAACTTTGAACTGTGGTCTGATGCGCTGGAAAGGTCATTGAACGCATTTCATTTCAATGGGGCCGGGGTAAGATGCTTGGCGTGTGCCAGCACCACACCGAAAAAGCAAACCGAATTTCAAAGTAATAAACAAACTTTACTTTCTCCCGCTTCCAGCATGCTCCTGCCCGCTACAGGCGGTTACGTCAACGGCTCGCGCGACCACCCTTACCTTGCAAAAGTTTTTAATCCAGTTCGCGTACTGACGCTCCAAACTTTGTCGGGCACGGCGCTGCAGCAGGTTCTCCTCGATGAAGTACTGCAGGAACACCTTCCGACGCTGGTCGCGCATATTGAGAATGTCCGTCTTTGGACAAAACTTGCGCACCCGGGGACGATAGCGCAGCTCGTGAATGTAGTAGTTATCCCATTCGGTGGCGAGGCGGCTGTAATACTTGGTGGCCGCGCCCAGCTGCTCCTCCTCGAACTCCGGTGCGTTCACTTGCAACCGCTGGCGGACGTCTGGCCGGGAACGCATCAGGCTGGTGTAGTATTTCGAGCGTTGCTTGTCTGCAATACAATTGGATGTGTATAAGAATATTCATACATTAAAAACCTTCCTAAAGAACATATCTATCCTATGAGCTTTATAATGATACGATTTCCCATTCTGCCAATTATTACTACCTCTGAAGCAACCTCATTCAATACTCACATCGCTTAAAATCGCGCATCTTGTCGTAGAACTCCGGATCAATGTAGAACGCCCCTTTCCGAGTATCGCTCTTAGAGAGGCTCTTGAACCGGTTTGGTGGAAATGTTAGTTCCAGCTTTTCAGCCGCCGGTTTCGGCTCCTCCAGCCGAAGTCCCTGCAGCTTCGCCTTCTTCCTACTAGTCTCCGACCGATTATCATCCGACGCCGTTTCGCTGGCTTTAAAGTCCTGAAAACTAGTCATACGCTGCTGCAAACTTTCATCGTACATCCGGCGATACTGCTGCGACTTGTCCTCTATAAACCGATAGTACCGCTGCCGCTTCTCGCTCACAACAGCCTTCTGCACCTCGGCCGGTTCCTTCGTCCCAGACACCTTGCGTTCCGAACGCGACCGGCCACTGCTAGAAGCTCGCGACGCACTCGCACTCCCGTCAGCGCGCTTGCCCTTCTTCCTCCGCCCGGCGCGCATATTCTCCAAGGATCGATCGTACAGCAGCATGGTGATGCGCTTGAGCCGGTTCTTCTGCAACCACCGGCTGCGCAACCGATCCTTGCGCCGCTTCTTCTGTCGCTTTATCGTCGGTATGGGAAAGTAGGGTGTCCGCAGGAAGGAAAGGATCTTGACCTCCTCCATCTGGTCCTCGTCCTCGGAGGAGTCGCTGCTTTTCGGACACAACGGAATCCTCATGTGAGACAGGCGGGTATCGATTAGGTTACGCTCACCTTCCTTCTTGGTGTCCATCTCGCGGTACGACCGTACCAGCAGGCTCAGCGGAATGCCGAACTTTGTTTCGTTCTCCAGCAGCGGATCCTCCACCGGCAGCCGCGTAAACGGCCCGTACATGTGGCCCTCCACGTGCGGGATCTTGGTCGACCGGCGCACCTTCGTCACCCGGCGGCCCTCGTTCGAAATGTACTCGTGCGAGCGTGTGTCAACCGAGGAGCACAGTTCCGATTCCAGCGTTTCCCGTTCACGCTTCATCATCTCGATGTTGCTGCGGTTCTGAAAGTTGTACCGCTCCCGCATTGCCCAATCGCGAAAGGAAACATTCTGCCCAGCGGACGGTCGATCATCCTCCAGCAGTATCTTGTCCAACCGCTTGATCATCTCGCGATAATCATCGTTGGTCAACTTTTTACGCACCGTACACCGCAGCACGTCCGACTGATCGGATGGCGTTGAATGCTCAATATTACCCGCCGTCTGCAGCTCGTCCGTCATTTTTCGTATAAACTCGGTCACATTCTTAGCCTTCCGACGCTGGTCACCCCGATGCCGGCAGAGATTCACATTGCGCAGATCCTCGGTCAACGTTTCCAGAATACGGTTGGAGGTACGCATTCGCATCAGCTTCTGCACGGTCGAGAAACGTTGCGGATGTAGCTTGGAGCGAAAATTAGGCTTCTTACTACCGAGTCCACCCATGAAGTTAACCTCGTTCGGAGGCTTATTGTACGGGATCTCATAGTTGTGGTTGTGGTAGGGCAAGTTGGACGATATCTCCTCCCGGTTCCAGACGAAGTTTTTCGTTCCCTTTTGTGCAAACAAACCACAAGTTACTGAACACTGCTCCCCAAAGATTGCAACCACAAGACTCACCTGCAACACAGAACGGTGGCTGGATGTAGTGGGTTTTGTTCCCGGCAGGAGCGAACTAGCACTTTTTCTTGTGGACATCTTGGGGAAGAACTGTTTGTCACTAACGACGGCTTTCGAGGAAATGCCGCCGCAGTGCTGGTTGCAGGAATTTTAGCCTCCTTAGTGAACTGGCTTTCGTGATAAACAAACTCGTTGCTTAGTTTCTGCCACAGTGCCGTCCCGTATCGTAATCACGTCAGAGGACGCTTAACCATGCCAACGTGGAATTGTGTTGTTTGCTCCACATAAATAACGAGGTAGCTCGTTCGCAAGAATTCAAACATGTTTTCTATTGGAAATGTGCATTCTGTCGTGGAGAAATGCATTGCGGGTCCTATGCCACTTAAAATCAAGCTTCGTTGTGGGTCTTCAAATCCGAATTAATTCTAATAAAGCAAGATAAAAATAGTTCAGAAAAGATTCTTCAAGATCAAGTGATTTAAAATTAGGTAAAACAAAATTAAGCTATCCGATATGATTCCCGATTTCATATGGCAATATTCGTCCTTCTCTAAGACATCGTGCACTTGGAGAATCCACTTCTCACTAAACGAACTTCAAAGTCTTCTTTCTTCGTGGCATTAATTTTCCAAGAAACCGCATCATTAGTTACGTACCAGTTCAATTTGATCATAGAGAATTTAGCATGCCTCAATCAAAAAGCCTTACGACTAAGTGTACATCACCTGTGTATGATGGTTATGTTTTTTGTTCATTTAAATTCCCACTGTATTTTTGATACTTCAATCTTTCCTTTACAATTATAATTTCTTACCTTTACTCGCCAAAGTTTACTGTCGCAGACCTATCAACGCAACTCCTTTACCAGATACTTACCAATAACCACTGAACCAGTATTTGCCATCACGACGACTTGTCAACACTTGGTCGGATTCCTTTCCCCGCCACATACACACACACACCCGCAATAAAAAACAACAACCATGCCACCTCGTGGAACCCCATGTCAGTAGATTTTGTTACCAATTCGCAAACCCGGAGCCGCGCCCGCACCAAAACCTGAACTATAATTGAAAGCGTAAACTTTGTTAATTAAGAAGAAGCATCCAACTATTCCAGGCGAAAAGCCCGGCTGCACGTTTGCGGTTTCGCTTCTCTAGAAGAATAAACATTTTCTACCGGAGTTTATTGTTTGTTTACTCAGCGCGTAAGGCACACACACACTGACGCATGAAACAAGGGGAATCCAAAGGGAGTCGATACGCACCGAAGCCCATCAGACGCCATCATCCACCTGCGTGTCCGCATCGGAATTAATGGGGACCCGTTCACCGAGCTAGTGGTTCGGAATAGTGCCGAAAACCCGGGAGTCCTTAAATGAGAGACGCCAGCCAAATTAAGCCACACGACACCGACGACAGGGCTGTGGAGCTAAATGGAGACATTCATTACACTAAGACACCGTGACTAGACGGGTGAAGTGAACCGGTTGGGGTGAAACGGAAGGAAAAAAGCACACAACTGAAATACATATTCCAACATCCCAATATTTGCTTTTGCTAACACCAGCAACATAAATTTTCCCTCCCGACCCGTGTTACCTTTGTATCGCAGCTGTTCGGTGTGGTAGACCGACGGGGTGAAGGCAAAGCGAAGCAACTGATTGAGGCTAACGTACCCGGGTAAATGTTGACGGTTTTTTGGCTTCATCTGTGATCGGCTGATTGATACCGGTAGGTTTCTACGGATGTTTGGATAAGGGGGGAAAAGGGGACACGTTTCGGCATCACAGCATTGCCCCTTTTAAATTTGCCATCAGAAATTCGATACAGGTATTGCGCGCAATTGTTGTCATTGAAGCGGTGGCATGCATTCAATTAATTAGCGCTTGTAAATGTTTGGAAAATTATTATTCCAGGTGGATCCACTTCTTTTAATAACATTGGTAAACAGGAATTCAAATTAAGATCGACAAATAAGCTGTCTTGGTGGTTATAGCTCAAAATGAATATTGCATCGATTGGATTTTGCACTAAAATATACTATGATTTTGAATTCTTTATTATTAACCTTTTACCTCATTAATTAGTTGTATTCCACAAGACTACCTTCTCAAACAAGTGCATGATGACCGTGGTTCAGTCAAGAATTGCACCCTAAAATCAAGAGTAAGGGTGAATGTTATCAGATTTTAATTACTCAGACCAGAACAAAAAATTTAACCAAACAATTTAAATTTTATCATTAAGAATACAACTTGTGACTCATCTTCTTGATCCAACGATCTCTTAAGGTAATGTTTTCCAATAATGGCGTACTAGACTCAATGACATCACATAGTTAAATAGTCAGTCCTCACTAAGGGAAAACGAACCAGACGAGATTTGAACCTCGGTCCTGCCGTGTGAAGACCGGCGCCGCTGTGGCATCTAGCACTGGGCCGTCCCTATTTGGCTAAGTGATATTCAATTGACAGATGCTCGACAGCTAGGATCGTTCGGCCTCACACAAACTCACAGATTCTTATCATTACATCAATTTACAGACAATTTATAAAACTTCTGTAAAAAAATGCACTTAAAGCCAAATGTAAAAAGACTAATTTAATCATCTAAACTTTAAACGGGCTCGCCTTCCCCAGCAACGGTACACAGACAAATAAACAAACACAAACAAAAACCCTTATAATATTATCTTCCTGCCTACCGTAGCCGAATCCCGCTCGCTCGACTTGACTTTTACCTTTTCCTTTTCTTTTCGACTACCGGATGCTGATGGTGTCCTTTGCACATTGTGTGAATTCGCCGTGCACACTTCCCATCCCCCGGCAAATCTCTTCATTTAGCACACCGCTCCATCGGCCGGATGCTAACCACGGGTCCAACCAACCTCAAACGGCAACTCTCGGCAACAAAGTCCGGCAGTCTGGTCCTAAGACAATCGTAAGATCGCCCTCCTCCAGCACACCCTACCGGCTGGGTAAACGAGCAAAAGGGGTTCAAAGGGAAACATTGCATAAGGCCTGCTTGGCTGCCGCGGCCTTCGGTACCCTTGCACTGTCTCACTGTCTGTCTCTCAAAGCCGTGACACGCTGTCTACCCTACGGAAAAGAATGTCTCCGGCCGGTTTGTCGGATGCTTCCCGATGGGTTCGCCAAAACCCATCTCCAGAGACACGTACACACTGGCTTAGCCCATGGTTGTTGGCCGGGTTTGGAGTAAATGAACTAGAAACGAAACTTTTACCGAAAAGATAAATTTAAAATTTTCTTCATGATTGTCTTTCGGTACCAGCTGAAATGGCTGGGGAGGCAGAGAGAGAGAGAGAGAGAGAGAGAGAGAGAGAGGGAAGGAAGAGGAAGCTTCCAACTCCTTGGCAAAGTCGAGCCGAAGCTTCTGTAGTGCATGTGCAAACTCTTACATTTTACTTTATATATTTTCTTAGCTCTCCATGTCGTAATGTGTACTGCTCCAGTGCTGCGAGTGTGTGGGCCTGCTCCATTGCTGCTTCGGGGCCCTCCGGGTTGTGTTCGCATGCCAGTCTAGCCTCTATCTTCCAGCTGTCAGCTGCTTCGTACTACGACGGTTCTGATAGCAGAACCCAACACGACCCCGAGACGGGCCTGTATGTCGGGGAGAAACTTTTCCCCGAGGTTGGTGAAAATTCTGCACGAAAGCGAACCAGGAATTAGGAAACCAACCAGATCGATTTACTCATCCTTAAGCAGGAGGACGATGATGGGTATTTAGTGGAGTCACAGTGTAGGTGGAAACGTTACAATGCATGGTTGGAGAAGGTGAAACTGTACGTGAAAAACTCTAGCGCGCGAAGAGGTTCGCAAATACTGGATGTTAAAGTTTTGCAGAGAAAATGAATTCTTTTCATAAATATTTAAACTGCAGGATGATGCGCTAAACTTACCAAACAAGACGTTCAGGATGAATTAAAATCACGAAAGAAAAATTTCAATAACGAAATGCACACATGTGTTTCTAAATAATAGGGTTAAGAGAAATCGATAAATTAAATCGATGCTAACATTTGCTATTAGTTTTGCAGAGTTATTTGCTGTCTTTTCTTGCAGGTCAAAACTACCCTTTTCCTTTCGAGCGAACCAATCAATTTGAAGCTGTACAGCTAGATTTAGGCTAATGGTCTACATTTTGCAGCATCATTCAAAATACCTTATTCATGGAACCATTTCCAAGTAAAAGACTGCCCCGATCCGATGGATGATCGGGAATATCTCGTTCTATTTCAACGCAAAAACAAACCACCTTTCCATTAAACCTCGCTCAAGCTCTCTCAACGTTTTGCGCTATGAACACCAAAGCTCACCCAGTCTTTGCTGTGTAAAAAAATCCGAATCCTGAAAACGAAACACACTTCCGTAAATCGCAAAGCAAAGCCAAAGAAGAAAACCCGAACCCAAACTCCAGCATTGCGGTTTTGCTCAAAGCAAATCGACCAGGAATAGTAAATCCTACAATCCATGAGGACGAATGAGCGGCTGGAAAATTCAAATGTCCGTACTTTTTTCGAAATTGTTGACTTCCTATCTCGCTCTCTCTCTCTCTCTCTCTCTCTCTCTTTCTCTCTCTCTTTCACTTTTCTTCCTTCCATCGCCATTCCATTTGATCACATTCTTATGCGTTCTGCCATGAAACGGTCGCCTTTCCATCAAATAAAAAGTCAATCAACTAATTTGAAATCTATACATCCGAATCGTTTCATCTAATCTGACCGCAAGCGTGACGACATCGGTCGGCGACCCAATGCCCAAACATCGGAAGCACTTCGATCTGGGTGGTCTCACCCAGATTCGGGCTCGATGTGCCTTGGTGAGTGGTCATGTGGGAAAAATGCCGTGCAGAGAGTGGCTAAAAAATTCATCTCATTTTCCAAAGTAATTTAAGCTCATTTCTAAACTTCCTTGTCGAAAATTATTATGTTTAAATGGAATTATTTCATTACGACCCATGGAAAAATTATTCGAAAGAAATCGAAGCGAAGAAATTGCATCAATTTATCCCACTATCCAGAAGGAAAAAGCCTTCGTGCGTTTGTTACGACGCCTTTCTGGGCCGGCACTAGCCCACTTTGATTCCGTCTTGACCAGTTTTAATCATTTTCCTATTTTCGCCCGCTGCTGGTGAAAACCCACATCCCACCACACCACCTTCCGTGTGCTACTATTTCTACAAATTCATCACAATGACACAATATCGCATCATTTCATCCTTCGCATCAGAATCGACCAGCGAGACCTAACCAAAAACCTAAAAAGAAAAACCTCCCCGAAAAAAGACACAAACCCAACCGCAACCGAAACCGCACACCGACTGGTGGAGTAATGGCTTTACCATGTTTATTGGCCAATGCCAATCGTTCGGGATCCACTATGCTATTGCTCCATTTTCACAACAACAAAGCTAGCAAACCCTCTCCGGATTGACTTTTGCTACGTCCGCTTTGTGGTGGTTTCAGCATTCGGTGGTTCTGTTTTAAGCACGATTAGCATACTTATTGGTTTTTGGCTCGGCGGCACAAGTCTTCCAGCTCCCGCACGCTCTCCATCACTGATCCCTTTAATGTTGTGAAATTACCGATCCGATTGGCAGTTTCCGGATATTGGATAAGGCGTCGAAGTACCAATCCAAGGTTGGAAGCAGTGACGCAATGGCAGGGAGGGAAAAAATAGGCGACTTCCAAACGCACAAATATTTATGTACGGACTGGATGTGATCGGAATTTCACCACGGGCATTAGGCTGAGGATCTTGCGTCGGCTAAAGGGCAAGGACACGGCGTCGGTGCGGACTTGAGTTGACACGCGGGGCTGAGGGGAGATCGAAGAGTTTGACTCCCATTTCAGATTAGCTCGACGCTAATTTTTTCCCTGCTCTATCTCGCTATCGTCGTTCGCCCACGGGGACAACTGCTCGGGCGAGCAGAGCAAAAATCGGGCAAGAGAAAGAAGAAAATGGCTAAATGCGAACGACTTCCGATCGGTTCGTGGTTTTCACATTATGCTGCCCCCATCGAGATAGTGTTAGTTTGGGAGGAAAAGTTTTTCTGCCTTCTAGTTCCTCGTCCATGAAACAGCATTCTACTACCTACCCGCCCAGGTCGAAAGGAAAATAGAAACATGGTTAGTTGGTTTGTTGTTTGTTGGGCTGGCGTTTCCCTGCTTTTTTCTCTGAAGCCTGGGTGGAAAAGATGTAACCACAATGACACAGCAAAATAGGCCAGTATTAGCCTGTCCGTTGTTGTCTAAAGGTAAGACCTTTCTCAACCTCTTTCTCATCGCCGAACCCGGGCAAAGGACATCGTGGCGCCGAAGGGGAAAAAAAGGAACCATGAACCGAGAAACCGGATAGGGCTAATCAGTTGCAGGAAGGAATTGGAAAATGCTACGATTAACAATTTGCTATGCAAACAGTGTCGCGCCCCTGAATGGAAACGGATCAGTGTACAGCATTGGTTTAGTCGGCAGTTTTCTTTCTATTTCTTACAGGTTGATAGAAGTTCAATTTGAAAGAATGATTATACTAACTTTTAGAATAAAATCTTAAAAATTGTGCTAGAGCCGAATGGAGCTTCCACAACTCCATCGCGATTATACTAGAAAACTAAAGAGTCCTACCAAGAAACCAAACATTTTGGAGTCTCCTCCATTAAAGTCGCTCGGCTGTCCTAAATTATTTAAATCGAAATGCGTACATTTTCCATTAAAACCGAAAAACGTCAACAATCAAGAAGAGAGGGGCTTGTTTATGTTCACCGCTCATTTCAAAGCCAACCGCCAACCGGAGAATCAATTCAACCGGACCGGTTAGCGGCGATTAAATCAAATCATTCACACGTCACTGCCCTACACGGGTTTGCACGCTCTGGAATCTTTCTGCAGTCCCCGGTTCTGAAGGCCCCGAAGGGCCGGAAACGGCCGGCACCGGGACAGCGGAACCAGATTGCGCTTAATTTAATAACCAACAACCAGCATACCGGTGAAAATAAAAACAGAAGCTGACCGGTTTGTCCAATCCACGGCACAACCGAATCTGTGCGAAATCTGCACCAAAAACCTCTTTTTCCTTCTCTCTCTCTCTCTCTCCCTCTCTCTCTCTCTCTCTTTCTATTGGGTATATCGCTCACTCTTTCATTCCCGCGTAAGTTTTGTGTAAAGTTTGTCGGCGCGTTCCTTTTGCGCTCCGAAATTGCGTTACAAACAACGACGGATTTTACGTTCTGCTGGTTTTCAACAATTTTCCACGCGTACCGTACTGCCAAATTAGACTTTCGCTTTTGACGATTATAATCTTGCGTATTATGCGTTTGCGTGCGACTTTGCGAAGGGCGCAATTACGTCGCGGTTATGGGGTAGTCATGAGAGGGTTGTAGAGAATTAAAGATGTGATCGAGTTAAAGACAGCTGGATAATCTTTTGTTCGGTTCGGTGTGGGTTTGACTTTGCGGTTCTGGCAACGCAAGACCTTTAAAAGACAAGAACACTTAAAAGCTGACGCGTGTTAATTTAATTTGACATTAAAATTAATTAAAAAAAAAAAAAAAACAAATGTTGAACCATTGGCACCATTTTACATTACAACATGATCGGTTAATCCTAAAATTCTCACGATGCAGCCCTTTTTGTGATCTAATAATTGTGCATTTTTAATGCAAATTTTAACTATAATTTTATTTGTTTTTAGTATATATTCTAATCACTGCAATTTAATAACAAGACCTAGATTTTATCATCAGTACGGCCCGGTGTTGATGCGGCAGCTGCGACGGTCTTCACACGGCAGGACCGGGGTTCGTGTCTCATCTGGGCCGTTCCTCCATAGTGAAGGCTGACTTTTCAACTATGTGGCAGCAATAATTCTACTAAGCCAAAAATGGAAGGCATTAAAATGGAATGGAAGGCACCCCATTGGAACTGAAGTAGGGCATATAGGCAATTTGAATAAATAAAGTCACACAACGAAGACGGTGAATTGAAGCGGTCTCCACACGGCAGGACTGAGATTTAAGTCCCATTCAGACTATCTCCCCGCACGCAGCACTAACGCTCCATCTACGGAAATATCAAGCCAAAAAAAACTAGAAGAAAATTTGGCGTCTTATTGCCAAAGACGAAGAAGAAACGTAAAGTTTATAAAACAAAATTTTCAAAAAAACAAGCTGCTAAAATAAAAGACGAATTAAACCTATCAAAAATAAGAAAATCATAAAAATAACAAATTTTACCATGGTGACGTAGGCATTGCAATGAATCAACCTAGATCAGCATCAACTAGAAACACACGCGCACAGTGGAGTTCTCCTTCCAACGCAATTTTTGCTATTTTCAGTGAATTTTCATTCCCCGTGGTTGTGTTACGTCTGTCCTGAAAAAGAAAATTAAACATCATGCATTAACCAACACGATTCGATTATACAGCTTTGCACGAATGTCGTCGTGCTCTTTTGTAAGCTGTAACCTTCGCAGCGTGGAAACCTGCCACGAATAGGTTACTATACCCATGCTCATGACAAGGTTCTCCTGAAGGTTCCTGTGCTCCTTCCATCTCGATTCGCGTTCGTTAATAAAAGACGCCCACCGAATTTAAACAGAGCTCCCGTTCATCACCGTACCACGGCCCCCGGGACAGTTTTACCAAAGCCCGGGGTTACCTTCACTCAATTACTATGCATCGCTGGATAGCGTTCACCTTGACGGATGCTTCTCGCGAAATGCCATGAGTGAAATATATTAATCTATTCCACCTGTCGGAGGGGCCCGAGGGTTGACAGGGGGGACCGGCGGATAGTAGTACTACAGTGTGTTGTGTGAAAGAAACGCGATTTGAAGAATTTGTTACACGTCAGTCAGGGTGAAGGTGGATGAGTTATTTGTCGCTGGGAAGGACTGGGCTGTTTGACAAACCGTCAAAAAGTGGGACAGCCTTCCATCAATGTAAGTTTTCGTATTGTATTGTGCTACGGTTACTAAGATCAAGTTCTAGTTAGTATCAGAAGGTACGATGACTTGGTTGGATTTTGAAGATGTCTGCCCTTAAATAGTAAACCGTTCTACACTCTTAAGAATTTCAAGCAACTATGGAAGTATCCAAAACCTACAACATTATTTTACCATGATAATAATCTAATGCTGCACACTATGCGTACGGTTCAATCATTCAAACACCATATTTCCTATTTACCCTGAAGATTCTCAGCCTCTTATTGACACGAGCGTATCCTTTCTCGAAATTGGAAATACATCCTTTATTTTCTTGAAATCCGAAATTCATCTCCGATATTTATCATACCCCAAGCCGTGCCATCAGCCACGGCATGCGTGTGCACCATACCGGAGAGTTTACAACCGAGAGGTGAGACTTTTGTTTGTGAAAAACAATTCTAGCTTTTTGGATATTAAATTCCAAACCGTATGGCAGGAAGCTTTTGGCTGTATTTTTTTTTTATCCCGGACTCTCCGGAACACGCAGCAAAAATAAACGATAAACGACAAACAAAAAACATCATCAGAAAAGATGCTCTTCCTGGGCGGTGGCATATTTAAACAAACCCCCCCGAGCTCGAGTTATTATTTATCGATTGTCTAGATTGCGTCGAAGGGTGCCCTTTTCTCGCTTGCGATAAAGGTCCTTAAGGCATTACCTTTCCGGGAAAGATGAGTAGGTGTTTATGAGTATCGACAGCTGGTGGCTCTGGAAGCGAGCTTGGTTTCTGGCGGTGGCAAAGAGCATCATGGCGAGCGGGCCTGCTGCCAAAACCTACATCAACGCTAGCCCCCGGGTTGAGGTTGAAGGAAGGTTTTCATTTTATCCTGATTTATTGTACCTCCCACGATGTTTTGCGCACTTTATCCGAGGGAGCCCGTTTTTCTGTTGTGTGATCATGATTTAGGATCGAATTATACCGTCTGGCGCGAGGGATATTAATTTAAAGCTTCCCCTTTTTGTTCTTCCACTTGCGGGAAATTGCAAGCGTACGGCGCGATACATATTAAAGAACCTGCGTTTTACTTTTCTGCCATGACGTTGTTTATTGACGTAGATCTGCTGAATATGCACTGTACGGAATCAAACGGCCACAAACTGCCTAGACGATTGGTTAGTAATAAAAAAAGTGTTCACGTCACCCACAAGAGCCCCATGCGTTGGGCATAATAATGCACGGTTGAGAAATCGTTGATACCGTCCAGCACTGCCCCGTCGCTATCGGGACGGCCAGTTTCCGTGGTCAGCAGAATTATGAAGCCAATGACATTTTTATGATAGCATCGCATCAAGCATCGCGCCCCATTACAAAACGCGCCGACGCCGAAACCACCGAACGGTACCCAATCGAACGAGCACCGGAAAATGCTCACCTGATAAACGGTTACCACGAAAACCACGGATTACATAAATTGATAAACTGATTCATTAGCCTGCGCCCGGGTTAATGCGTCAATATTGCTGCGTACCCGTGTCCGGCACGCTGCAGCTGGGCTGCGGTTAAACGCTTTCGCAGGATTATTTGCTTTTCTGCGTGGCTCGCAATTGACACACATTATTGTAATGAGAATGCTTTAAACGTTGTGCAGTACGCTTCATTAAGTTTACAATTGTTTTGTTGATTATGTGGGCAAGTTTTGTTGTGTATCGTCGATTTATTTTTGAACAATTGGGCTATATTTAATGTTTTTATGTATTTTATGGAATGTTTTAAAAATTACATGAATATCTAAAACAAGCAAAAATAAGTTTTTTTGCTTTGAAATATCATTATTTAGTTTTTATTCATTTGGACGATCGTATTGCTGACATAGATAATTATTTATTGCTTATTTTGAAGCAATTTCTTTAATTAAGTTCTCAAAAACATTTATCATTTAAGAAATACGAAAATAGATATTATTCTATTTGCAAACACGTTTCTGACACCTTTTTACCTAAAATACGTTTGACAAATTAGTCACAAAGTACCAGGCGTCTCCATGTTTTATTCAAATTAAAAATATTTCACTATCAATGCGGAGAGCTAGTAGCTAATAAAATAATATATTTAACTTAACTATGCAATTTAAACCAATCACAAGGCTACAAAATGACACTCCTAGAAGTTTGCCAAGGGTGCAGGCAAAGGGACATCCCGCAGAAAGGCAGCGGTAAGGCAATTTTCGTCGTTTGGTTTTTGTCTAAAAGGCCCAAAAGGCAAGTATTTATAACGTTACGAGTTATCTTGCACAGTGGGTGCTTAGAATGAATTCATTTATAAGATGCAGAGATAACAGAAAAGCATAAAAAAAATTTATTATTTAAAAATAGTAAACATTTTAAATTGGAAATTAGCTACCAGGCGCCTCCATCGAAAAATAAAAATCTATGGAGAGGTACATTTATCAAAATATTTCATCCGATATTTCTATTTAAAAAATTGGAACTACATCTTCAAGCTATCATATTGCAAAATAAATAAACAATTTCAAACTATTTCGAACTTGTTATGCATTATAAAAGATAAAGTTAATATAAAAAAAAACATGATAAACAAGAGATTCAAGAAAATAGGTTCCTATTCCTATCACCAAAATAAAGCAAAATAACAAAACTCGAATTACTAACAGTCAAGATTGCACCAATAATAAAACTGCCTATTGTATAATAAATCATTCAAACAATACGAAATGTAGCTTGGAACCCACCATCACCACCATCTAATAATAAAATAAAATTATTGTAACGATCGCCTGTTTCAGGCATTTAAAACAAAAAAAAACTTAAAAATTACCACGACTTCTTTGAACGACTTCTTCGATTGTTAGTTAGGTGATACCTAACAGTTAAAACACATTCTAGTGGCAAGCTTCTTTTTTATACAATACCACTCACGCTTTGTTTGCTATCTCTTTGATAACTTTTCCTCCGCGGGTTTAAAGCAACCGGATGCGATCGTTTATATAAATCTTTCCATACACTTCTTTAGCGGTTCCATTTCCGCGGCAACCAGCGCATCCGTGGCCATTGTAACAGCTCTGTAATGTAATTTACTGAAAAAGTCAAACCATACTCGTAACAACCACTACCGGGTTGTTGATGTCCATTGTGGAGCTGGGTTTTTGTGTTTTTGTTCACGCAAAATGAAAAAAACACACACACACAAACTTTGCCTCCAAACTGGACGAGTTAAACGACGGTGACAGAAGAATGCGTTAACGACCGTTTTCAAAGCGGAAAACGACCTACTACCGTGGAAAGAAAATCGAAGAAACGGTACCGAACGACGTAGAACAAAAACGGAATGCAAGGTAGTGCTGCACGATCAACATTAAAACCACACACACACACAGTGGCAGCATAAAGAAATCAAGACGATTTCACAATGTGATTACGATGGTTAGGATGGGTGAAAAAATAGATTTATTTGAGATAGAATTCATTTTGTTGAATTTATGACTGGTGATGTCCTTCCTTTAGATTTTTTTTTCCTTGCGCCCACCATCGTGTGTTTTCTTCGCGTAGTTCTCTCGCGATGTAAAACTCACTGTGACAGCTTTCCACATCTTTTAACTATTGTCTACGCTGAAAAGGAAGTGAAGTTTTGTGCGAGTAGCCCTGCGCTTTATGTACACTGCTAGAGCTTTCTTTACATTCGGAGCAGTTTTCTTTAAAATTCAGACACAAATATGTTGTCCTATCTCAGACTTTATTGTGCTTAATGTATAATAATTTCTAAAACTAATGAAACATTTTTTATCGCCCCTTTTTCCGCTACACTCACCGCAACAGATAACAAACGTTTCAAGGTACACCGATATCAGGGACAAAAAACCTTTACATCAACCCTAAAAGCTCTAACAATCCGCGACAAAAGTTCGCCCTTTAATTCCTCTAGAAATGCTTTTACATCAACAGGGTGCCTTCGCGTTCAGCATCCACCCATCGCCATTTGTAAAAGGCCAAAATCCAAACACCAAATCATTGCAGTCTAGCTCCAACCCAGCATCCTTCTAACCAGGTTGAGTTACCTTGTTTTTAGTTTTATTCTCTCTCTCTCTCTCTCTCTCTCTCTCTCTCTTCTCTCCGCCACGCTCTCACCACTAGAATTTGGATGGTCCTCCACCATTGCTCCTTCCATCTACAACAACCACCCAGGAACATCAGGCGAAAACAAAAACACTAACAGCACAATGCGAAATGAAGGGGTTCCCTGGTTTTCCGGTGCTCTCTTTGTGCATGCTGCAGCCAGGGGGGAGCATGCAAATGACAAAGTTTTTGGTTTCAAGTAAACACATTTTACCCGTGCTTTTGACATTTATAAATGGGATTTTGTGGAATGTTTTGACCGTCTCGCCCACAAAACCATGCGGCGCTTGCCCGCTTCTCTAGCATTGTCGCCCTTTTTGGGTGCTGGTCGTGGTGGGCCTTTTACCACGGTGGGCTCCGAATCTATTCTAAAATGGTTGTTTTGGCGCTATGCGTTTTGCACTGTTTTTTTTTTTTGCAAATTAAATTAAACTCAAAATCGAGAAGAGCTCAAGCAGATACATGAAAGTATCAGATCTTTATGATCATCTAAAATCATCCAGAACTGTGCTTTGCTGGTGGTATTTTAATACATTTTATGCTAAAAAAGGAATGTTCGAAAAACGGTCTAATGTGAATTCAAACGAGTGCTTAATGCTAAAAATTTGATGAGAAGTGTGCCATTGATCTTTCGAAATAATGAAAATCATGTAAAATATCAGGGCACGATCGTTACTTGACGTGGAGGAGCGCCGCACTCGATTTGGCTCCTCTGACCCACTTATTTTAATGTGTCGCGAATTCAACGCCGTGTGTAACCGTTATGAACCTTGTATGTCTCGTACCACGTTTTTAAATTGTATTCGTACTGTGCGGCCTTATACGTGTTAATTGTAATTATTATGTAACATGCTTCAAGGGGGCCACTCACGGCCCGTTGAATTCAAATATACCAAATACCAAAATACCAAACAGGGTAACTCCGCGAGCAAAAAATAAGGTACAATAATTGTATCAAAACAATTTCTATTGCATTTCGCAAATCATTTTGTGGTTTGCCATAAATCATATTTCTTAAACGCATAAGAGACACTCACACCACACATGCCGAGGAAACACGAAAACGGAACCGCGAAAGATAGCAAAAGCAACTTTAGCAATAAACAAAGCTCATCTCGACAATATGTCATCCATTGGGAACTTTTCGTGCATTAAATGCAATATTGCCCTCCCGCACTAAAAAAAACGACCAAAACATCGCGCAGAAAGAATCAAAGCGCAGAAGTACATAGCGAGAACGCAAGAGAGGGAGACAGAACACAAAAAAACATTCCGACAAAGCGCACCAACTTACCCATAAAACGTAAATTTTTGCTCTTTCCAGCATTCTTTTTTTTGTGTGTGTCGTGCTGGTTGTTGTTGTGCTGCATGCTTCTTCCTTCCGCGCGATTGCAGGCTTCCGGTTTCACTCGCTTGGCACCAATTCAAATTCGTTCCTTCCTTTGGCCAGGAATCCTTCCGGAGAAATGCCATCGCTGTCAACCTGAACCCCTTCTGTGGGGGAGAGAGTTTCTCCCGGTGGTTGTCAGGGCCAGGCTGGAAGGATGTACCGCGTTACACGCCGATACGTGCACGTGGCGTCGCGTCGCGACTTTTGTACAAGAATTCGAAATATTTATGTTTACAGTGCCGAAACTTTGCCATTTCGCATGAAAAACACCGCTCGGCCGATTGCTGGAAAGCGACGGGCGTAACAATCGCGTGTTGTAGTACCTTCCCCCTCGTTTTAACTCGCACAAAACTCGATGTGCGATGTAACGAAAAATGTGGGCTGTTACAATGAGCAAAACATGTGGAAATTTTTAATGTTTGAACTGTGTTTGGAGGTACTTTTAAATAGTTAAATGTTAAAGGAAAATACAATACACCTAATCAGCGTATATTGGGACATACAGGAGCTGACCAGGAGCTTTCGTTCGGCAGAACCGGACATCGAATCGATTATTCAGCTACGGCTATATTATGTAAAAAACGTCAAAAATGGGAGAACATGACCTCTTTAGGTTGTAGAATCCAGAATAAAAAATAAAGAAAAACTCTACAAGCTCGCTCTAATCACCGCAAAGAACTGACGAGCTGAACTAAGTTTCAATAACACATCACATTAAAAAACAATTCAAGGACTGGAGTCCAAGTCTCATCTGGGCCGTTCCCCCATAGTGAGGAGTGACTATCCAACTATGCAGTATCAATAAGTCTAGTAGGTCAGAAATGGCAAGTACGACCAAGAAAGAAGAAGCAGCCGAAGATTTTATGGAGTTTATAAAAGACAGTTTGACATTTTCAGCTCAACCATCTCAATAAAAGCTTTAAGCCTTTTTTCAAGGTTTTAGTTCAAACTCTTACAGGTTCTGAATCAAAGCTGGTACAATAGCTTAGTCGTAAATGGAAATATTTCGTAAAGTTCCTTTTTTTGTTGATTTTACTAGTCTTCTTCTTTGGCCTAACGATCTCTTCGGTCATGCCGGCCATTTTTGGCTTACTAGACTTAATGATACCACGCAGTTGGCTAATCAGCCCTCACTACGGGGGAACTGTCCGGATGGGATTTGAACCCCGATCCTGCCGAATGAAGACCAGCGCCGTTGTCGCCTTCACTCCCTTTTTCTAGCAAATTATTATAAAAATAATCAAAATAATCAACATATATTCCTTACGATGATATGTAAAGTAAATATTTGAATATCATACTCGGTCCTAGCAATAATTTCTTCGAAGCCCTACGATCAGATCATTTCTGATGAATAAAAAATGGGTTTTTATATCCTTTCCTGTTAATCCTTACTCATATAAAAGATGATACTTAGTTTCTACTTAACACCTGATTTCGAAAAAAAAAATCCCTGTCAAAAGACTATCTCTAGCTTTGTGCTTCATTGAACGGTTTTTATCCACGATTTAATACCCTCGTACATCATTGAATGCCACCATAAATCAAGAAACGGAAAAGCTTAAAATAAATAAAGCATGTATTTATGCACCTCCCACACACACCTGCCCAACTCGGCATTGTCATTCCACCGCTAACTAACACACCGGGACAATACAATCCTTTTTCATTAGAAAGTTAAACCGGAAACAGGTCAATTTGCGGTAGCCGTAAAAGAAGTGTAAAACTTTTAAAGTACTCGACCCACGGGACACCCCCCGTTTAGTCTTTCACTTCGAATGGAAAGCAAACTACGAGGAAAAAAAACTAACGCAAAGCAAAACAACAACTTCAACACCATCGGCGTAAGAAAGAGATAATGATGATATGTTAACCGCAGGGCCAAGTATTTGCTCTCGTCCCCAACCATCACCTGTGAGCACCTTCGTCCTCGGCTACCGATTAATGCTGTTTAAAAACTAACTCCCCCGGGGAAAAAGGCGTGTGTTCGTGTGTGTGCTAGTGAGTGTGTGTGCTAGTGAGTGTATGTGACCGCGGACAACACCCGGATACTGTTGGCCTCGTTCGGGGCCATCCGTTCCGTGTGCAACTATTTGCTGTCGCTGCCGTTTGCCGAGAAGCATAAAAAAGTTGCTAGTTTAAAGTAATTTGTTGCTCCGCTGCTGGTCGCTTTTGAATTATGAGCACTGTTGTTTCCTAACGCTTCTTTTCTCCCTCCCCCCCCCCCTACTTTACCCACTTTAACGGCTTTTCCCTTCCCATCTCGCTACCACCAAGTTGCAGGAGCGTTTTTGTTTTTTTAACTCCACTATGGCCTTCCACGGTCGCCCTTCACTACCAGTAGCTCGAGGACGAGCCGTACTATCTTTAAACGGATTTTGTCTGTTTTTCTTGCTCATCTCTATTTTTATCCCCTTTCACAAAATGCCGCCCATTCTGCCCCAATGGTTTTCCCCCACCGGTTCCTCCACGCTAGCTCGGAATTGTTGACTATCGTCAGCTTTTTTAATGCAACGCCGTGGTTTGCGCTTGCTTCCGACCATCTCTTAACCACCCCATTGTTCAGGAAGAATGGTTTTGATAAAGGTTTATGGCTTTTATTGCTTTTATTTATGCCATGGTTATAGATCAATACCGTACCTCCGATGATCGGTGTGTTCTTGGGTGAGTGCGTGTGCTCGAGTACTTGTTTGTGTCCTGTTTTTCTTGCCGCCCATTTTCAAAACCACTCAAAAGTTGGCAAATTTTTCCCCGGAGCCCGCCCTGCAAGTTCGATCAGCCGAGGGCTCGTGATGCTCCACGACCACCACCACCAGCAGCATCACACCGCACGCCATTTGGCAGATATGATATATGCCTTCGCGTGACTCTGACAGCGGTTGGCGCCTGGAGTTTGTCGCCGTGCGAAGTCAACAAGAATCTTTGCGCATCGTTTCTCGGGAATGTGTTTTTTGTTAAGTGTTTTTGTTCGTTTTTTTTTTTTTGTGCACCTCTTTGCATTTTTTTTTTGCTGTTGCCCTTCTTTTGGTTTTGTTTTGTTCGTCTGTTGTCAACTGTCGAGTCTATTTTCGCACAAACAACACCACTAACGGAATGGGAAACAAACAACAAATGCTGGGGCTAGGGTCTGGGACTTTTTTTTCCATATGATTAAATTGAGCATCATGCATCGGTACGCATACAATACACTCTAGCTGTCGTATAATCAACCACCGAAAAAACATCTCAAATGAAGAAAAGCTTTATGGTGGGGTTTTTTAAGGGGCACGTTTCATCTACTGGTTGATTTTCTTAAACATCTTGCTCCTTAACCTTTATGAGCAGCGTAGAAGCATGCACAGTTTATTAGGTTTAGGATTAACAGTCAGAAAAGAGGTAATTTTTTCGTATATCGATCCATTTATAACGCAGACGTTTTGAATCGTGTTAAGTGCAGAAGGAAAGCTATAAATAGGCATACCAAACTAATTGTTGTATAAATACGAATCAGACAGGTTGCATTGAATCAAATTGATGTTTGAAATGTCAAATTTCAAATCATTACTATTGGAAAATATCCCAAAAAACCTAGAGACTGATGCGATGTCTGAGTAACGACGACGAATAAGAAATTCCTTCTAGACGAGGCTTTGCAAACAGTAAGCCTATCTGATGTTTAATTTTATATGATATGTGATCAGAATAAAATACTTATAGTGTTCCATATACCTGACCTGACCTGACAAAACATAGGTGATTAGGACGTTCAAGAATGCATTTTTGGAGTAAATTATGGTATAAGATTCGAGTGGTTGGGGCGGTTAGGTGGCCGAGGTGATAGCGGCATTGATCTTCACACGGCCGGACCAGAGCTCAAATCCCATCCTCATTGCCTCCCAGTGCGTAGGGCTGACTACTTTGCTA
The DNA here is from genome assembly GCF_013141755.1 of Anopheles stephensi. Taxonomy (NCBI): domain Eukaryota; kingdom Metazoa; phylum Arthropoda; class Insecta; order Diptera; family Culicidae; genus Anopheles; species Anopheles stephensi. The sequence continues at coordinate 67,518,657 of NC_050203.1, read as the reverse complement.
CGGGTAAAATTAAGACACAGAAAGCCAGAAATGGCATGCCAACACCTCTCGAGGTTGTAGTGCCAGGGAAGAAGAATGAATGATTATTTAAAATTTCATAAACCCAAGAACTGCACAACATTTATTTATAATAAATGAAATGGCAGGCACGATCTTTAGAGGTCGTTTAGAGGGCGATCTTTAGAGGGCCAACGAAGAAGAATCACAATTTCATTTGATTGATTGTCCTGATAACAGAAATAACAGTAACTAACAAAAGGCTATATGTTTATCTATTTTGATGGTAATTTTCCGCACCGCAGAAGCAGCTCGCCAGTTTATGTTTCCTGCAAGCCAACTTGAAAGCGTGGGTCGTTCCGCCATTCTCAGCGCCCCGTGCCAAACCCGGTGATCCAAACCAATAAAATTCAAATTACCACAAACGATCGTAAAAACCTGCCAACGAACTATCGATACGCGCGTTGCATAATTTTTCAACTTTGAAAAAACCGCTGCAAAACTTTCAAACCCGAACCATCTGTTGTAAACGAGTGGCGAGAGTTTTTGGATCGTATGCATGTGTGGCTGGTGCGAGCAACGGTTTGATGCAGCAGATTCCATCATTCTTGCTAAGAGCAACATAAGAAAGCAATAATAGTAGAGGGAAAAATCTGCCAAACTGTGAGGAGCCGTGAGAAAACGTCCAGCATCTCCAACTTTTGCATCAGCGAATGTAATAAATCTGTCGGTTCGATTTCTTGATGTGAGCGTTTCTTTTTTTTTTGGTCTCGCCTCTCTCTCTCTCTCTCTCTCTCTCTCTCTCTCTCTGTTTTCTACCATCTCATTCGCTTAAACGTATCCTGAATGCCGTTTCATAAATTTTAATCCTCTGTCATAAGTTTTGCTACCATATTCTGCTACCGAACATCGATTTCGATTTCTGACGTTCCTCAATCGACTCCTAAAGCGGTGCCAAAAAATGTAAAATATCAATCAATTTGCTGCCCGTACAGGCGGCTAGCATACTTATCTGTTGAGCTTGAGTGATTTCTTAGTTTGGCTCGTGCTCGTACGAGGTGGTTAGGAGTTGAGGTTGCTGATTGTGTTATAAAAAAGCTTTTTAAAAATTATTTTCCACTGCACAAACTTCATATATTTATGATCATAAAAATTGTGTGTCCTTTTTATTTGAATAAGTAATATACGACAAACAAATAAGCAACCCACATAACAATTGTTCGAAGCAAAAGAAAACTGCCAACTTCTACAACTGGAAACAAAAAATCATCCATCACGCGCAGCAAGTTTCACGAGTCAGTTTAATATAAAATTACGACAGTGAAGTTACATTTTATCATCAGATCCACCGCACTTGTCTACCTGCCTTTTCGCATGCTAACCCAGTCCTGGGTGCGCACCGTACGGTGAGTGCATAAATTTCAACCACTCGCTTTATCACGTGCACCGTGACCTACGCTAATGCGCATCCCAAGCCCCATCCTCCAGCGAATCACGGCCGGAACGAACCGCCGAACTTTTCCAACAAATCACGACCGATAAATCCACGATCCCTCCCTTTCTCGCTCTGCCACCGCATGGCGGCAGCATGGCGTTCCAAACCTGGCAAAAGTCGTCATCCTCGCTGTGTTTGAAGTCTAGGTGCAACTTTACTTTTACGAATGCACACAACGTGCCCACTTTTCTGAGACCCGCGTATGCCCTCAACATCTTCCCTAGCCCTTTTAGTTCATTTTCTTTTGAGAAACATGCGAACGGGATGGAATTACTTTTCAGTGTAAATTCTTTACGATTATCTCTCGTTACTCACACCGAAAGGTTAAAATGGTTGGAAAAGGAAAACTTATCGAGACTTATCAGGTGTGTTGCAGATGAAACGAACGACGGGTGAGAATCTTCAAAGCGCATAAATAGTACTTACGATTGTAAACCCTGGTTTGGAAGCGTCAAATTATGTTACGAGGGACAATTAGTGGCACATAAAATACGGCACATCAGTCAAATGGACGAAAGTAATGCTTGAGCACTGACAATATTGAATAAATATTTAAATAGAAGGCAACAGTTTTCACAGGAAAAACAACCGTCACACAATGCGATTTGATGGATAAAGAACAATGATAAAGCACAAAAAACAGTTGAGCATATATTTACCATGCTCACACATAGATAGCGTCTCTTGAACTAAATTAGTTTGATAAATTATTTGACCATCTACTCTTAAGGGCCAATAGTTTGTGAGATGTATATTTTTTTTATTTTTCTTCTGTTGTCATTGGTAAAAAATAATGGAGAGATTATTATGAAACTTGCTCCTTTAAGAGTTCAAATTTAAGAGTTTGAATTTTAAGAGTTCAAATTTAAAAGTAAAAAAGGGTTTTCCTCCTTGGGTCTAAGGCTTATCAAGCCAATTATTTCTTATTCCTTTGGTTTAGCTCATCATACTGTTCTATAAAAACATTGTAAAATGTTTTAAATTTGTTGAACCCATCCAAACCTATCTTAAAAAATATAATGTTCATTTAAAACAAAAATTTGGAAACCTCAAATCAATCTTCTCCGATCATCACATTTTAATGAACTCCACAAACAAAGCACCAAAACCAAAAAAATGTAACTTAATGCCTCCATACAATGTGCCACCGGTAGAGAAAGAGTAGCAAGCGAATGAACGAGAAGGATTATGAATGGAATAAAAATATGCCCACGGAACCATTTGCTGAGTGAATCCAATTTCATCAGGCAAAGCAAAACATGCACCATTTGGGAAATGAGACCCTCTCGACACACACACACACAAAAAAGCCCATCCCCCTGTGTGGGCAGCAGCGTACCGGCCCTACACCCATGCAGATAATAATGCGCTGCAACGGTTGAAAATGGAATAGAATGGATGTGTCCTAAAAATCCGGCCTACCACGTATCGAAACGAATCATCTGCACTGAAAAGCTATTACATTGCATTGCGAGAAAAGGTAAATGGATGCTCGAATTGAAACGAAATTGTACCACACCCACAGAAAAAAAAAGGTTGATAGCGAGAAAACAACCTGCACATTGGGGAAAAATTGAATTCACAAAACCAATAAAGCTGGAAATGTAATAAACATGCATCAACATCATCATCATCATCATCATCGTCGTCAGCGTCCTCATCGGCATCGTCCTGGTCGTCGTCACTAGCAGAACAAATCGCATTCAGTTTCTGGCATACATCGCCCCCAACACACATGAAAGTGTGCGGAGAAGCGTGAAGTGCTCGACAAAAAAAGAACCTCCCCACACTCACACACATACTGCAGGAGGCTTCCATTTGCCACAAATTGCGATGCACCAGTGCCGGGTGCAGTGTTTGAGGGTGAATTCTTGAGCCTTTTTTGGAAACAAAATTCCTCATGCCATAGAGGCAAATTGGCAAAAAAAGCTATTCACTATTTCGTGAGAAGCTCTACCAGCCTGGTGCCCTTTTTTTTTTGGTTGTTGTTGCACTGCAGCGTCTTTCTTCTCATGCAACAGGGCAACACAGTGATAACTGGCTCGCCCTATGCAGATGGGTAAGTTGTTCGGCTGCTTTTCGGTTAAGACGGCAGATGCAATTCAACCCGAAGAGTAAAAGTAACGACTCTCTGCGAAAAAAAACACTGCACAGACACATATTGGTCCGCTCGTCTACCTAATCCCGCTCGTACGATTGTGCTTTGAAGTTGGCTTCTAGTTGCTTCGATAGTTTGAGGTTTAGCAAAAAAAAAACACATACAGAACGACACACTCACATGGAATGCATTTCTTTTTATCTCCAGCCCACAACGGGTTTGCACACTTTTGCGTGGAAAACCGTTGCGCTGTAACCCGCGGCATACGGCGGCACACTACCGGTCGAGCCGGGGTTAATAAACTAAACGTGATCAAGGAGATTCCTGTCCGGAATTCGTTTGGTGATGGGAATGGGATAAGCCGTTCTCGTGCGAAGGATAGGGATGTGGTCAGGCGGGAAGGATCCTCTATGTACGACGCTCGTTACCTTTACAGATTGGTGGTTGGTTTGCAGCTTTTTGAGTGATGTGCAGTGCCCGCCGCAGTGGCAGCTGAAACCATTTGCTGCAAGATCTAATTATGATCATTAGGATGCTCTTATGCAAATTGATATTTTCTCGTACAAATGGGCTTCCTTTCCCTCACTCTCTTTCGTATGTTGTACATTTGCTTTGACTTCGTTTTAATTCTATACCACAGAAAGAGAATTCAAGATGGCAAGTATGTACCATAAACTGGACTGCAATCAATCACTGTACTGTCAAATTGTAAGCATATTTGTGGGAGGCTTGAATCAAAATGAGGAAGGAAAGAATTGATTTTTACATTGTCAAACAAACATCATGACTCACGAGAGCTATTGCAATCGTTATAAAATGTTACTTGCTGCTTGGGTTGAGATTCTCATCTAATATTTAAACCCTTAGGTCTCTCAACTTGTGGTTATATTTGAACAATAATTTAAGGTCATTCGTCATCCTCACATTTTTCTCTAAAAGCTTAAATAAATATCTATCAGCAAATTTGCACATGAGGAAACTGCTTTTGTAAAATCATTTTTATGGAACCATCTAATGAACCATTTTCTACAAGCAACCAGGCGCCTCCATTAAATTTGACATTTTTTTAATTTCTACAAAAATTCCATGATAGTAAAAAAATGCGGTCTATGAAAAATTTTCTGCTCATTTTTTCATGTTTTTCATGGTTTTGCAGTAAATATGTTATCGCTACAAACTAACTAAGCAAAAACTGCAAAAACTTTTATAAAAATATCCCGACACTCTCGGATTTTGAGCACCTTCGGCAAGATTTCTCTAATGCCCTAATTTCTTCTATTTTTTCACACATAGTTAGCATGATTTATCCTGCTTTAAATTCTTGAAACAATATGCTTTTTCACATGTGGAATGGGCATGGGCCCGAAGCGTGAACATGAAATTTCAGTACTCATCCGCTTTGAGATAAGTTTGCCTACTATGGTTTTACTTATGTCTGAACGGAAAAATCTTTCACAAAAACTGGCCAAATATATATATTTTTTTAAACTGATACCATAAGAAAGCCTAAAAACTATTTCTTAACGCTCTAATGCGACTGATTTTACAAGCAGCCGGCCGCATCCATTCAATCATAATTTACATGTATTTTTGTAAAACTCGAATATCTTTTTAGAAGTTACCAGAACTGTTTAAGTTTTCTGTTTGGAGCAGATAATAAAGCAAGGTTTAATTTTTTGAACAATTCCAAAACATGAAATCTCCATTTAAAACTCAATCCCTTGAGATCCACTGTTCAACAACAGCTAACTGCACAACACTATCCTTGAAACAAACGACGATTTGTAAACATGTTTCTCTACCAGCCTCGTACCAATTCTCAAATCGACCATCTCACTGACTATAATCACGCATCGTTAAAAGCTTTACCCCGGCGCTCCCGGTGCTACCAATCCTTTTTCGATTATGAAAATTTACCCCACGGGAGATTGGGAAGCAGCTATTGCGTTTAATGTTGAACCCTTTCCATCAACAGCATGGCATTCTTCGCCAACAGCACACCAACCAAATAACGGACAGCTATCCCTCCCGGTAATCAGATTTGTGCCACTGACTACTGCACGGTGCCACTTCGGTGCTGTGGTGCTGTCTGCTATCGACTCCATTATGATCGCCATCTCGTAAAACATCGTAAAACTCTAAAACATTTCCGGTTAAGATCTCGCCACCAGCTGTACGGCAGAAGATGCTGTGCAAACCAGCTCCGGATTTCGAACTGCACACTCGAAACTCGGACTGCTGCATTTCCCAATTGGCTTGCCTTTATTACAATCATCATTAGCCGCAGGGCACTGGGCTAATGCGAAACACTTGAAGAAGCATCCGGACGGTTGTGGGGTTCTGGGTTGAAAATTCCAAAACAAACCAAATTTGCAAGAGATAATTCCCTTCAGGATGCTGCAACGTGGTTCGCCTATGCAACGGCCCGATGTTAGCGGACGTGGAAAGCTACAACTGCCAAATGGTTTGCTCGGATGTGATTGCACGCAATGCGCGGACCTATTTCCCAATCCGGCGCGAAGTCGTTACCGAGACCAATACGATTGTCAATTAGGAGATGCAGTGTGTGCATTTTATAGACATCGTCGGTGTTCGAGTGCATCGTTGGCCATCGGTATTCGTGTTTGGTGTGATTTTATGGCGATAGTCTTGCACAAATGTCAAGCACTACCGTTGATGTGGTTTCGGAACCAAAAATTTAATTCTTATGAAAGAGGTTGATAGTTCCTCGAAATTTGGTAGGTCTTAGTAATATGTTTGGCATTGTTTCGCGATTTTACATAAAAATACATTTATATTTTCTAACAATCATACATAATAACCGAAAAACACTGTAACCTATCTCTGTATAATAAGTTTTCAAGTAACTTACCTTAAGAGTTGTTTTGAATTTATATTTGTAAGCGCTTCCTGTTTAATTTTTTTATTAAAACATGAAAACTTTAAAACTACAACGAAAACTGTTGAAAATTATCTTTGAAAAATTTGACCAACTTTGATATGTACCCTCTCTCACATTTAAATTCCAACCAGTTCGGATTGATCAACATCAAACCAGCCTTAGACGGATTTGCTCACCAAGATCTTCTCACTCATCCGTAAATACTGTACGAAAAACTTGCTTTCTTCAAATCCTTACATTCGTACCGGGTTTTCAAAAGCTGCCAGCCACATTTAAGTCTCATCCGTGTCAGTAGTCTTGAAGGATCTCTACCTACTTCACCTGTGCGTAACTGGTGCTCGGTATCGATGGACGGATCAGACCTAAAACTCCGCTCCGGGGGCTCGAACTAACTCGATGGAATGAGCAGCTGTATTAAAAACGAAGGATGCTTTAAAAAGGACAGTCCTTTTGAAATGGAAGCAACCCGTGGAACGGAAAACGAATCCACCCTTCTACTGCTTAGCGATAAGCACTGTCCCTTTGGCCTATATCGACAAGCTGATAGCAGCTCATGGTTCATTCTCGGAAGATAACGAAAGGATTTTACCGGCCCTTTCGAACCCGCTCAAACCCATTCGGTCCTCACGCTGAACCGAGAAATTGTTTTCCAATTGAGCTGTCCTTGCTCAATTTCCCCACGCGTGGAAGAAAGCAAGGCTGCAATACCGGAGCAGCAAAATAAACGACACAGGCACCCTTTCGGTTCACCTGCCACCGGAGACAATCTAATCATCTTCATCTTCCCATCTGAGCGCGGAACGCTGGATCAACTTCTGCTACATCCTCGCTCCGGCCGCTCGAGAGAATTGTCCACCCATGAGCACACTCACATCAAATCCCTCCAGAGCCTAATCAGCTGTAAATAATAGAAAGAAAACTATTCACAACTTTTCCTCAACCACCCGGTTCCCGGTGGCACTTTGCGGCAGGAAACTTTCGAATCATCGTTCGGAGTGGGAGACAAAAAAAAAGAGTTGAAAAAAATCACCCCGAGCTTAAGAACAGCCGAGCCGAGGGCTTGGTCAGAATGTCCTGTAGTTTTCGTCTTATTTCTCCTCCCCAAAGTGATCTCCTCCCTTCTGTTGGATTGTGTGTGGGTAAAGGTTTTTGTTTGATAAATTATTCAGCCTCATTCTCGTGAAACCTCACAGGACGAACAGTGCCACAGAACAAATAGGATCAATCGAGGATAAAACCCCTTTTTAAGCAAACGGGATTATTTGTGTATCATTTGTAGCATTGCGGTCTCGTTGGAGGAGATTCGCAGAAAGGAAAGGGTGGGGATCGGTTCATGGAGGAGCGCTTGGAGCGTGGTGGTGGCCGGTCTGCAAATCATCGTAATCACCATCGATGAGGCCAATAAGATGGATACTGTACATTGGAGCTCTACAGGCAACCTCTAAGCGTCTCTAAACATGTACAGATGGATCAGGGTAAGTTCATCCGGCTAGCCGGTATGGCCGGACTGGGCTGAATAAACAAAAGGCTCTCACTTGTGGGACCCGTTTTAAGGAGGTGGATTTGTTTCTGGCGTGTTGTCTGTGTAAACAGGCAGATTACAATTGTAAGGAAAATATTGAACGCGACTCAAGCGTAAAGTCTGGAGGGAAATTTATCGCAGAGCAGATGGAAAAATGTTTTAGGACGATGTTAAAGCTTTGTAGAGATTTTAAATTTGGTAAGTGGACAATATCCTACGTTTCTTATTAAATTATTAAAATAATAATGTAATGAAAATGGTACTTGAAGAGTTAGAAAAAAACTTGTTTCGAGTACAGCCCATATCATGAAGATTCTGTAACTTGATCCTGTTTACGGGAATAATCATAACTCGTGAAATATAAGGACAGGTTCCTCGGCAAACACTCTTATTCTAACCCCAAGAGAATGAGACAGAGAAAATTATAAACTATAACTTGGAATTAGAAATTGATTGGTAAAATAAATAAAACAGTTAAACGTTATATCGATACATGCAAACATCCACAGAGAACAGTCAAATGGTTTTCCCTCTTCAGACACGATTCAAAATGCTTACCTACTGATGAACAAAGAATTAAGCAATTCTACCTAAACCACCTCCAAACCGAACGATAAACCTACACAGCCGATACTTCCATCACCGGAAAACAAACATGCATATTCACTTCTCTGCCATCGCAAATGGTAAATCTCAGTCCCGAAAAATTTGGTATTCTGATGACCACCTTGAGATTGAGCCCGAAGCACCCCCTCGTAAACATGTTTCTTTTTGGCGCGGTTTTTTTTTTTCTTTTCGCTTTTACCACCAAACGCAACGCGTCGAAGCGCATTTGCATAAAAAACAATCCCCATTTTGGGCGGTCAAATCGCGCCGAAAACCCATCAAACATTTACATCCATCGAAGCGACGGCGGTAGTGGCAAACACCGTCCACTATACATTACGACCGGATTCCGGGTTCGTCTTGAGTGGATTTTTTTTCATCCATCTACTACCATCAGCTACCGCATTTCTCGCACAGCATCTCAACTGGCCCACAGAGACATCGTCCATTCCAGCCGTTGGTTTTGGGGTGATGAAAGGCACACACACACGTTTCTTTACCCATCCCGTATAATCAAGCCCATCAGAACCGGGCTGGAACCGAACCCGAACCGCAACCATTAGGCGGCATTTGGTGGTGGGTTTCCCCGTTTTTCCTGCTTTCTATTGCTTTCTTGCATCCACAAAACCAACCAGGGTTGGTTTGATTAACAATAATTTTGATTTAAACATCATTGGCTGACATAAATTGCGGGGGTCATAAAAATAAAGCACCGCTCCCGTGGGGGTCGTGATTTGCCGATTTCCTTTTTTTATTGTTCCCGTTTGCTGGGCAACCACTGTGTGGTGCTTACGCTTTCCTCCCATTTCATTGCTACATTTTGATAGCAACATTTACTTTTTGCAGTTTAACATACAATTCAGACAGGTGTTCTATGGGGATGCCGGAGAAATAAAACAAACAAAATAAAATCGCCTATAAATAAGTATCCTGTGAGAAATTTGATGTATTTTTTAGATAAATTTACTCTTAAGAAAATGAAATCCCTTTATTTTTTTTCAGAAACCTTTTAGATGAACCTGTTAAAATGAATAGGTTTCAGAATACGTTTCAGTGACGCACCAAACAATAAGAAAACCATAGTTGCTTTTCATGACTCTAAAATCATCTTTTATAATATGATATTAATTATAAATATTGGGAAATATTGCTTACATTACATATAAATCAGGAGACTTAAAAAGAAATTTCTGATAGAGCGATTAATAAAATCAATCGGCAGCAATTCGAGACATGGAAGCGTCTTAAAAACATTTGTTGTAAAATAACTGTGCGTTGTTTGATCGCCGATCAATAAGTAAAATTTGACCAGTACGAGCAGGCCGTCCCTTATGATTAAAAAAAAAAGTAAAATTTGCTTGAGAAGGGTCAAAAGTGCATCAGAGACAACTTCTCGATGAATGCAATGATATCCTCGCTTTCCCAAAATATTAAACTTCTTCTTCTTTGTTGGCCTCGCCTGCCATTTCTGGCCTACTAGATTTCTTGGTACCACGTTTTTGGATAGCCAGTCCTCACTATTAAACTATTTATTTCAAAAATTCTAGGCCCAATAGTCTAATCTAGGTTCTATAATATGCTATAATACATCCCTTGTTTTACACTATTGTAAAACATGTGAAGCATACAATTTCACATCATTTACAAATTTAGGAGTGCTCCTCGATGGGAAGTTGAGCTTCCACGAACAGCTCGAACACGTCGTCACCAAGTGCAACCAGCACTTGGGTTTGCTTAAACAACTTGCTTGCGATTTCACGGACCCGGTCTTCATCAAGACGCTCCACTGTTCCTTGGTTCGATCGGTACTGGAGTATGCCCCCATTGTACGGTGGCCTTCTGCTGCTCGGCCGCCTGGTCCCTGGTCACGAATCCGTCCAGCGCAAATTTACCCGATTCGCATTGCGCTTCTAGAGGGTTCAAGTGGAATACGACATCGCTGTGCGCTTTTGTGTATCGAATCGCTGAACCAGCGAAACTGCAACGCCCAGAGACTATTTGTTGTGGGACTTTTCGATTACCGGATCGACTACAAAACACTACTCTCTGGGCTCAACTTATATGTCCCCTGCTTGACGTAGAGGATCGCCGAACTCGTTTTGGCGCCTTTGATCCCTTTATCCGTATGTGCCGTGAATATAGCTGTATAAGTAATCGTCACCAACCAGACATGCCACGCGCTGCGCTTTTAAATTGTATTCGAATCGTCCGTTCTTATAACTGTTAAGTGTCTTAGCAATTAGGCTTCAAGGGGGCCAAGCGTGGCCCGTTGAACTATAATAACTATAAACAAAAAAACAATTTAAAAATTTGGCAGTAGCACAAAAATATGTCATTGTTTACTAAAACTTTCTTATTAAATCCTAAAACATACATTGGTAAAGTTTACCTTTCCAAGCTATCACAGCTCATGACCTATCTCAACGGCTAAATTGTTTGATGGCTGAAAGTCCAAGCTACATCATTCTTACTCATTATTGAAAACTAGTTTTAATTAAACATGAACTGTGTAAAACTACTAATAACGATATCACTAAAAAAAATTTTTTTAATGTAAATCATTCCAAGTACAAATCTCACCGAGATACAGCGGGGTTACAACTCGGACCGATCTGGTGGTTAGAAACCAAGAGTGCACTTAAAATATCGTCCACAAATCCACACCCCCTAAAGACACTCGAAGTAATCTATCAGCACACACACACAAACAGTAACAAAGGCTTTCATTAAATGTTTCCTCAAGCTCAGGCACACATGCTGCAAAACCGATGAAAACCATCATCATCATAACATTACCGAACATTAGCATTGTTGCATTTGTGTCCCTGTTAGAGGACATTGCACGCGTCCACAAGCGAAGAAGATGTCCATTGTCCTTTTGGATGGGCTCTGGTAAAGCAAATTTCATCGCACGCTTACGCCGGTGAACGGTGGACCTAGGCCTGGGCAATTCATCATGCTAAAGGGGGAATGAATTACCGAGAGCATACATTTTAAATGGATAAAAACATAAATTTTGTACGGTGAAATATTTATGTTGTTTACTAATGCCCATTCTACACACGCACACCGGCACACGTCTTGCCGATGCCTGAGACTCTGTAGTTAACCTCGAGGAAAAAGGATCCTTTCACCACAACCACACATACACAAACACATACGCACCTTCTGCCTTTCGATTAGAACAAGAGCAGTATGCGTGTGTGTGTGTGTGTGTGCTCGAGTGTTTGTGCTTGTGCATATGTCTCAAAGGGCTATGATCCGCCGGGATCCCCGGTACATTACCATACAAAGGATACAGTACGAAAGCCAGGCCCGATACGTACGGCGCTTGTACCGCAACATTTCCCCAGAGAGGCAGCAAAAGAAGAGGACACTTACCAAGGACATGTTCACTAGTAGTAGTCTTTTCCCGAACGGACCGTGTTCTTTTGGGGCGAAACAAACCACCGGTACACGACAGGAGATGACTATGATGATGGAGCTGTAGCCTCAATTCCCAAACCGTTCAGCTAACCAAACGCTCGAGAGGTTTGGCCGTGTTCTTAACAGGGCTCGGATGCGTTGCCCAGAAGTGTAGGACTTTGTGTTGTTTTTGTGGGAGAGCAAGCCCGTCATCACTTAAATTATCCCCAAAACGAAGTTATAGATATTTTAAATTAAATAAAATATCTTTCTAAAAACGCAGGCAGCTGTTGTCCATAGCAATGAGAGATACCCCATCCATCTGGTGACGGCTGCGTCTAGGCAACAGCACAGCAATATATATAGTTAGAAAAAGGTCGGGACAACTATAGCTGCCGGTTGTGTTTTTTGACCAAAATTGAAATAAAGCTTGAAAGTCCCAAATTAGACCATTCTGTTGCCCCGAAGCTGGAGCTGAATTTATGCGAAGGGAGAGCTATTAATACAGTGGCATATATGCTTATAATTGCCAATACCAAGTATGAATTCTTCTTCTTCCTTGACACATAACCTCGAAAGGACCTGGCCTGCTATTTCTGACTTTCTATGACTTGATTTTACCCGTAGCAAGATAGTCAAGCTCAGCGTACGATACGGGAAGGCGCTCAGGATGGGATTTGAGCCCCGGCCCTGCCGTGTGAAGACTGGTGATGCTATCGCCTTGGCCACCGGACCGCCCGGGACGCCCTATAGCGTTTCAAGTCATATATAAATTTTGGAATTAAATTGTTATTACAAACATGTCTAACGTTGCTAAACTTCAGCAAGTGATGACTTAATAAATATTTAAAAATCTTTAATAAGAAATAAATGCATAAAAATGTATTCCACAAAAAAGCAATACTCTTCAAGCTCCACCAAGATAGCAGGATGCTTAAAGCAGAGGAAACTATTAAGACTCCAACATCACGTTGACTTCTGACCTATGAAGCGCACCCGATCATGCCCGTCCAACCGTATCCTCAAACCAACTGCCGTCAACTGCCACTGTCGTGCTTGCATTTTGCAATGATTGATGTTACTCAGAGGGTCTTAGCTTTTTTTTGTTACACTGCCTCCTATACGAGAGCTAGATCATGAAAAGCACAGCGAGATGGTTTCGGATCTCCTGATAATAACGACCTTCACTAACAGCGACTGGCTGAAAGCCGTTTGTTTGTTTGGTTCCTCTTGCGATACACTGCTGATGATGCAAAGCAGCTGAACCTGTTGTGTTGTGATGTCACGAAGTTTCACAAAACACTGTCAAGATAGCCCATACGAGAGGCAAAGATAGTTGGCCTTTTGGTGGGAAATGGGAGTTTTATTCAAATTCATAACGCCCCTTTTCTGAGGCGATGGCTGTAAGCACTCACTAACATATTTCCGGTTTGGAAGGGTTTCGTCGGTTATTTTGATAGTGTTAGAAGGCGCTGTGAGTTTAACAACTTTACAACAGTTTCTACCCCTTCACTAGTAAATCTAGTGATGTTTATTAGTCATGAAAACCAAATCACATTCTTGCGGTAATTTTAATCGGATTTGAAAACTTCACGTATTCCATGCGTCCAAATTTACTACTACAAAATCCGCTTATTTTTCGCTGATCCAGCTCCTTTACGAACTCCAACTTGCAGTGCACATCTCCAGGCTTGGAAAAAAATATTCAATTTACTACGTTCCTAAATTAACCCGCTCAAATTTCCAAATCCTTCCAACCGTCGAAACCTTTCGACGCCGACCGTATTGATTTGTCAACATGTTCCTCTTCCTCAGCTTTCGTACCCATCTCGTACAACTTTCTTAAACGTGTCCATTTACCAAACGACTCAAGTTGCAAACGGGGCACAAAGCACACACAAAAAAACGAAGACTCCAACAAGAAACCCATGCGAACCAACTGAAATCAATCATTATCTTCTTAAATCCTTTGAAATGAAGAACTGACCCAACGTACGGATGTGAAAGCCGGATGTGAAAGACCCCCAACCCTCTCCTCAGACGAGAAAAGGGAAGGGGTATGACAACCAGTTTGACCGCAAGATGAATGGACGGTGGATAATTTTTATCCCAATGCCATGGGGCCAAGACAGTCGAGCTGTCTGTCCGCCCACGTCCGCTCCGGCGAGGACGCTCTGTGCTTCAGAACTCGTTTAGAAACAAAAGCAGCAAAAAAACAGAGGCGGACACATACACCTCGCCACTCCGCTTTGGAACACGGTGATCGGCCGGAAACGGAAGCGCCCGGAAACAGCATCGCAGTAGCATTTGCCAAGCTGGCTCGCTGATGGCCGGCGACTGAACATGAAATGGGGTTTTCCATGAACCGTAAACGATAAGATGGTGGAGCAGGAAGAAAAACATACATACACACACACACATACAAACCCCCGGCAGCATTCGTAAGCGTTACCGATCAGTTCCGGCGACAGGACGGTGGACGTGCATGCAATTGAGGGAGAGTGGGAAAAAAACTTAAACTGCTTCAAGATGATGTATGGATTTAATATTCTACTCCTTGGGCAGTCCCGCCGGTATTAGGAAAACAGCCAGCTCATACTTTATGTCCCACGGCGGAGATGTGGGGTTCGAGAGTCCATCTAGCGCTCAGATGTACCGGAGCAACAGGACGGGGCCAGGACGCCTGGGGACCAAAAGGAAAAAATACTTCTAGCTGGCAAAATAAATAAATAGGTTGAAACTGCTGACACTTGCGTGCTTGATGTGTACTTTGTATCAGATGTCCACCGGGTTCGACCGGGCTCCCTCAATGGGTTTTCGTTCACCGAGGGAAGTTGTTTTTCAGCTGGTGCGATACACATGAAAAGAGCCGTAGATTTCCACATACATACGATTTAGCGCGGAGAAATGGGAAGAAGAAATATCGACGCCCTTTTTTTGCTTTTGAGAAAGTTTGCTCTATCGAAGCTACAGCCTTTACGTCACTGTATTGATGACAGGAAGTGACCGGCTTGTGTTTTTCTGCACCCTAATAGTTCGCTGGTAGCAATACCCTGGCCTGGCCGTCTTACACGAATAAAAAATAATAGTTCGCTGGTTTTAAACGGGCCTGAAATTGCAGATCATTCTTCAAGAAACGACAACTTCAAGAAACAATAATCAGAATCAATATACACAATTGCAAAGAAAATAGCAATTGGGAAAAATGTATCCTTTCTGACTCTATTTTGTTTTACAACACTGTATCGATCCATCATATCGATGCAATAGTTATAGTAAATCATATTAACTTTGTGCTTGTTAAAAAGTATTCAGTTGAATTTTTGTGTGATATTTTATATAGGATAGTTAGAAGTGTCTTTACGATCAAGTACTATTCAACTCACACAGTATCAGTCAATTTACCATATTGTGATAAAACTTTTCCTATGAGTTGCAGAATACAGGGCAACGAAACGTCCAAGTCCTCCCAGAATAAGGAGGCTTCTCATGATAAATACCCACGGAACGACGCATTCTTGGGATAAGGATCCATTTTTGGTTTAAAGGATTAAATGCATCCCGGTCAATGGGGATTATATTTTATTTCCTCATGAGCTAATCATAATCCCATTCGGACCGACTCCCCGTACGTAGCGCTGACAACTTTGCTACGGGTAAAATTAAGTCAAAGAAAGTCGGAAATAGCAGGCCGAGACCTCTCGAGGCTGAAGTGCCAAGGAAGAAGAAGAAGAGCTAATTATAACATAATTTGAGGTGCATCAATGTTCGACACTCTTAATAGGAAAATTTATATAATTTTTTATACAATAAGTTTAAAATAATTAAGCATAAGCGTATTAATATGCGTTGAGTTTTACTTGCCATAGTTTCCAGATAGTCTAATGACCTTTTAGCTCATGCCTGCCGTTTCTGGCTTACTAGAATTAATGCTACTACGTAGCTGAATAGTAAGTCCTCACGATGGAGGAACGGTCCAGATGGGATTTGAACCCCCGTCCTGCTGCATGTAGACTGGTGCCGTTGTCGCCTTTAACACCGGGCCGCTACACAGAATCTTCTAAAGTTATAATAATGACTTTCATATCAACTCAAGTGAGCAACCCACCTCGTCTGCAGCCATTTCATCAGCACACACTTCCCGTAAACTTATTAATTCGTCATTAAAACAAGTGCCCAAAACTTAAGCCTTCCGGAAAGCTGTTAACACCTTCTGCTCGCAACCGCAAGTAACACGTCACAAACCGACCCACCTATGATAGATGCGGTGCCCATTAGTTGCAGGAAACGGGTACGGAAAGCATTCCGAAATCAAACCACCCAAAAGTCTGCCGAAAGCAATTCGGTACAGGTATCAGTATCGCCACCGGCACCGGCAAGTACAATCGAAAATAACTCAACCCGGCCAAACTCTCGTTTGCCCATCCTTTCGATCCCATCCCAGGGGCACCTGGCAGAAGCATTACGGCACGACGTTGTCAACCGACTTACAGACACTTGTACAGACGGTGGAAGGAAAAACTAGAAACGCCGAACTGGGGGAAATTTATTTCGATAACTTTTACCGCATCTTGCCAGCGCGTGTGAGTGTGACTTTACCTGCCTGCAACTGATCTGTACGCAGTTTTAATTGTATCCCATTACGGTGATAATATCGCTTCATTTATCAATATTATTACACTTTTGTCTCTAATTTTATCCCGCACCTCCGGATCTGCCATCCCGAGAAAGAGAGAGAGAGAGAGAGAGTGAGAGAGTGAGTAAGAGAGAGAGTTTCCTCTTCAACTGGAAAATGGCCGCTTGATTGGAGTAGACGGAAAAGATCCAGCGTTTGCAGCTTATCGATGTCTTCGATCGAGGAAATTGGCATGGAAGCGCTCTTAAGAAGACAGGTTCGGTACTTTTGGCTAAGATCCTGCAACTTTGATGCTGGAGGATGAGTGTAATGAAAGCGCTACCGCTGCGACACAGCCCAACACAGTTTAAAGTACTCCATATGAGAGAGAAAAAAGAAACCTCCCTCACGTACACCGTCACGATCCTCCAGTACAGTAATGGAAAAGTAATCTTAATCTAAATCTAAATTGTATCTTCCTTCCAATAATTGCAACCCCGTTTGCAGAAAAGCTCGCTCGAACGCATCCGTCTCGATGGGAAGCGAAAAGCATCGCAGCTGCATGCGCTTGGCGCAGGACAATGAAGCTCCGACAAAGCTCACTTCCCAAATGTGTTGGCAAATAGTAGACCACCCCCCACCTCCGAGGTACCGATGGGAATACCCACTGCCAGCTGCATTGTTTCAGTCAGCTTAGCCGGGTCGTTCATGTCGCGTTCGGCAAGGGTAGGAGAACCACACCGCGTTGGGACACTCGGTCGTGTGTTGAAGATAATTAAGAAAAATGGCTCACTCGCTGCTGCACACACTGCACGCTGCGCATTCGAACGGGAGAATGAAGTCAACGAAACGTGTGTAATGGGTCTGTTGGGTTGAAGTGTTACCGGCAGATTACCAGGCGGCTGCATGCTGCAGTTGTGCGAATGCAGGCGTTGAGTATGCTAACGTACGATTCACAATCGCACAGGCAGAGCACACAAAGTCTTAATATCGCTCAAGATAAGAAAGTGCATAAGAAACTGGGGGTTCAAGGGGAGTCAAGCCAAAATTATCAGACACATTGCACATCCTGCATGAATGTATTAATGGTGAATTGAAAAGTTCATTACTGGTGACTGATAATTCTTGAACAAGCAGAGTTTTTGATTCTGAAGTGTTTTTTCTATAGTGAAATCAAGAAATTAAAGATCTCCAATATGCTGACATGAACTCCCTTGGGGAACGCAAGCGCTTAATGAGTTTGAAATAAAACCCCCGACTGGATCTTATCAAATATCCCCAAAACCGATTTCAAACACTCACGGTACGTGTGTTCGGCTAGCACCCATAAACAATGCTCCCAAAACTCGAGCCAGCGAGAACGACCGACAATTCCAAACCACCACCACCACTATCCAGGATCAATGAAAACTCCATTAGCTCATCTGCTTTAATACGTACCTCGCACTGTTTATTGCGTGCATCTACCACACACGGAGACGTGCTAATGTGTTGCCACGATCCGGGTGGCATCAGGGTTCGCTTCCCAAGCATGCTGTGGCTTTCTCGAATGCGAGTGGCGCCCGAAAAATGGAAAACCCAACTTAACCTACGCGTGCGGTTTCGTTTTGCAGGTCCGCGATCCAGACAAAACTTAATCATTTCGACTAAATAACCCCAGCAGCGGTGGTGCACGAGTGGTTGAGAAAATTCGGATCTAAATCTTATCGCGACGCCGATTACAATGAAATCGGCACGCCTCGCATTCATCTGTGGCTCACACATCCTTTCGTATGTAGATTGGAGGGTGACTGAACCGATGGTTGAAGAATGCTTGACATAATTTGGCTGTATTATTATTTATCAAGCCAATTACGTACGTTCCCATCAAGCGCTGCAAGCCTGTGTTAAAAGCTTGCCTGGACAAATGTAAGAAGATTTTCGGAGTATCGGGTAAGTATTAAATTATGTTTAATTGCATGAAAGATGAGTCGTCCTTTGAAGTGGTTTGTGCAATGAAGGTTTTAAATTTAATTAATATCGCACCACACCCACGGAAACGGATTCGTGTGACCTGCAATTACACACGCGATGCCATCCTAGATAAGCCACACCGACCTCCCACATTTATGCACTTCAAAACCACTGCAACACCAACACACACACACACAATCCGCAATCTCGTTATTTAATGGTTTCCATTATATCATACGGACGAAGACGCTTACCACGGCCCACGGTACCCTGTCGAAACCGCTTTCCGGCTAAATCACCTGTTAATGAGATACGCCTCAGACAAGGTCAAATAATCTAACTTCCTGGCAGCCTGTCCGTTTGGCCCGTTGCTCGTGACCATCTGCTTAGTCTTCAGCTCCTGTGGAGATGCTCGTAATGCTGCTAATTATGTGGTGTTTCTCCGTACGCCCTCTGAGCCTGTGTGTGTGTGTTGTACCATATTTGATTCAACCTGCTTCCGGGATTTATAGCACCTTTGCCGGAACCCGGTGATGTACTTAAACGGTGTGTGTGTGGGTTTGAAGAAGAAGCGGAAGCACACGAGAGCGATGTTCACCGTTGCAGCACGTTTAGTTACGAATTTCGGTTTCTTTTTTTTTGCGAAAATGAAAACGTGAAGAAAAAGGGTGTTGAATGCGGTGTGTGGATTTAACCACATTTACTGAAACGGTATGGCTAAATGAATAAGTTAACGCACAGTGTCCGGGAGAAGTGTTTTTAAAAAAAACTTAACTTTATTTCCATCGACCGGCGGAGTTAATAACCGTTCGGATTAGCGTCTGAGTATCAACTGAACTGTTTGGATGGATGCTGGTGCGCTGGTCCGTGTTGAATTATGCTGCGTGCTGAATAATGCTGCTTTGCAAATTATGTTGTGCGCGCTGCTTTGTGGTTTGTTTGTTTATCGGTCGTGCGTGGTTTGTTTGTTTATCGATGGCGCGTTCTGCTGCGTGGCGTTTCTCGTGTTGCGCTGTCGTCTTAACTCCTTACTGCGCTGTCGTCTTAACTCCTCCCCTCTTAAATGACTTTGCCCTCAAAGTCTCGTTGCTGCGTGGAATGAAGTTGGTCTGCTAACGAACGTTTCTGGTCGTTTCGCTTGAGTCATGTTTACTTTTATCGTCGTTCTCTTGAAGTGGAAGAATAAACAGATTATAAATGCGCATAGGCATATGAATGCAAAAGTTCCTCCGAATACATTAATTTTCCATCTTAGAGAATCATTCTGCAAGTTAATACTTTTTAGTTTTTCTCTATGTTCTATGGTGAGTTTTTGTACGAGTTGGAGAGGCGGTTTATGTTCGATTTCACCCTTATCGATGTTGATTCCTGCTGTTGATTTGAATGGTTTACCAGGAATGGTGACTTCGTCGTTTGAATAAATTTCTCCATTAATGATAATGTTACAATTTTCGAATTGTATGACGTAGGAACCGTTCAGTACTTGGTTCATTTTGCTGCAGTTTGATGCGATTTCTGCTATTGCGTCGTTGATTAGTATTGTGTGACGATTATACGTGCATCGTGTTGTATTATCGAGTCAATGTATTCGTACTCGTAGATTTTTGAAGATAGTTTGGGGAACTTTAGCATGTATAGTATATGAGATTCATTTACTGCTACTTGGGCAGTTGATTGCCTTAGCAATTC
Organism: Anopheles stephensi; assembly: GCF_013141755.1. NCBI lineage: Eukaryota > Metazoa > Arthropoda > Insecta > Diptera > Culicidae > Anopheles > Anopheles stephensi. The sequence goes on along the minus strand of NC_050203.1, from coordinate 67,498,375 downwards.
TTCCGGTGTGTTGTATTTAATGTTATTCTTCTCAAGAAACTGTTCTATTGATGTCAGATCCTCAAGGGATAGTAGCTTACTGCTCGGAGCCGTTTTTAGCTAACAGTATAGCGTCTTCTATGACATCCAATTTTTCTTGTAGCATATTTATGTTGGAAAGTAGAATAAGTTTCCGAATTTCCACTTGGTGTGACTCATAGCGTTCGTTTTCGATATTTACGACTTGGTTAGCGACATCAGTTATTTGTTTCAACCTGTCGTTGAAGCCTTGGTTGATTATTATTTGTTTGTTGCTTTCTGCTATCAGGGAGTTCATTGTGGAGTTTATGACATGTAGGTCGTCTGCATCTGGAGTTCCAGCGATCCATTTCCAAATTTTTCCTATCGTGTCCCATCGTTTTTGTCTTTTTACAAATGGTTTGATTTTCGCAAAAGTGTCCTTTAGCATGCTAGCTTTTATGCTGATCAAATTTTCGATAGATTCAGTAGAATTTCCATTTGGACTATCTTGTAATGTTTTCTCTATTGTTTCGTTTATATCAGTTAAATCTATTGGATGTATTGTTATTACGTATCCAATTTGAATCTTAGCTTTACCTATCGGTATTATGGCTAATGGATTGTTATTTAAATCATATATGTTTATGTCTGCGAAAATTAGTTTGATCAACAGGATCGTAAGTATTCTGTAACGATAGTTAAAACAATTTTGAAAAAGTATTAATATTTTTTCATTACTTTCTTAAGTTTACTTTATGTATTTTTCGATTGTTTGAATCGATAATATATGTTGGATGATTCTCCTTTACTTTTACTGCATTAAAACGACTTTCGCGTTTGTTATTCGTCTTTTTCTTTTCGAATGCATATTCGTTTTCTACGTAATCCTTATATTTTTCATCTTTGATTTTTTCTTCATTCTTTTTGAATATCTGTAGTATTCTTTCATTTGTTTTTTCTCTTATTCTTGATCTCTCTAGCGGATCGTTTGATATTTCTCCTACATACACATTTCGTGGTGTATCCTTTATGAATGAATGTATGCTGTGATTATACTTATAAACAGCTTGTTGTACTAATGTTATAATGCTCATCTCTGGATTGAGTTTTTTTGTGCATCTAGCGATTTCTCTAATTGTTGAATGGCAACGTTCTATTTGTCCATTCGTTTCTGAACGATTAACTGGAGTTTTAAATATTTTTGTTCCTAGGTTTAGTATTGATTGTTCGATAACGTTTGAGACAAACGTACATTCGTTGTCTATTACAATTTGAGCTGGTAAGTCCCAGTCATATAGGAGTTGTAGTAAAACTTCCTTTATATCAGCGATTGATTTCGATTTTATCGGTCGTATTTTAACGTATTTTGAAAATTTATCTATAGATGAGATAAATAAAAAGTTTGCGTTATAAGCAAATATGTCAATATGGATAATTTCTCCAGGATATGTCGGTATTGGTGTTTTTACTGGTATAAATTCTTGGGGTTTTCTCTCGTATTTTTCTGTTTTACATATCTCACAATTTTTTACAATGTTTTGAATACTTTTTCTCATTCCGGGAAAGTAGAATTTTTTTATAAATTGCAATGAGTTTTCCTTAGCATTTCTGTGAGCAAAATTATGAATATTCTTGATTTCTTCAATTTGTGTTTCTTCATCGCATAGGTCTTGTACTTGTCTTTGGGAAAATCTAGCTTTGATTGTTTTTGGATTGTAGAGAGTTTTATAAACTTCTTGGATAATTCCCATTGTTTGTTCATCTGTGTGAATTCCATTAATTACATTTGGATTGATTAATTTTTTGAATTTATCCTTGATAAAATCAGAAGTAAATGTTGGTTCAATAAAAATATGTCTTCTGAATTTTGGGAAAGGGGTAATTAATTGGTATGAAGAATTAGTTCCAATTTTAAATACTAGTTGGTTGTGGAATACATTAATTGGTGCTTCTGTTGAAGGTATATAAGAATGATCGTCTTCGTCAGCTGAGTGCTGAGTTGGCGTTAATGAGTTTAGTTGTATACGGGAAAGTGCATCTGCTACAACGTTTGATCTTCCGGGTTTGTAGAATAATTGGTAATCGTGTTCCTCCATGAAAGATTTCCATCTTTTCAGTTTTGCGTTGTTGTTCTGCGGAGATAAAGCAAATGTTAATGGTTGATGATCTGTATGAATATTAATTTTAGCTCCGTATATGAAATTTCTCAATGTTTGTAGTGCCCAAACGATGGCAAGCATTTCCTTTTCGTTGGTTGCATAATTTTCCTCTGTTTTGGAAAGAGTACGAGAAATGAAGGTTATCGGTCTATCACCGTCGTGACATTTTTGTGAAAGCACAGCTCCTAGTGCTTTTTCCGATGCGTCCGTTGTTAGTTCGAATGGCTTCTGGAAATCTGGAAAAGCTAAAACATCATTAGAAGATATTATGTCTTTAAGGGTTTGAAATGCGTTTTTTGCGGTTTGATCAAATTTAATAGGGAAATTTTTTGATTCGTGTTTGGAAATTTGGCGATGGCCATCCTCCCCTCTTAGGAGTTTTGTGATGGGTTTTGCCAGTTGTGCATAGTTTTTAATAAACCTGCGGTAGTAACCTGACATTCCTAAGAATCTTCTTAGTTCTTTAAGGTTTTGTGGTTCTGGGAATTTTTTTATGGCTTCAATCTTTTTTATATTTGGTTTAAGTCCTTCACTTGAGACTATGAATCCGAGGAATTCAACTTCTGTCTTTAGGAATTCAGATTTATCCGGTTGTATTTTGAAATTAGCGGCTCTCAGAGTTTCTAGAACAATTCTTAAATTTTGCAGATGTTCTTCAACTGTTTTGCTAAAAATGATTATGTCATCGATGTATATGTGACAAATTTTTCCGATGTGTTCCCTTAAAGTGTCGTCCATGACGCGTTGGAATATTGAAGGGGCATTTTTTAAACCAAATGGCATGCGTACGAATTCATATTTTCCGTTGTTTATTGAAAATGCAGTTTTTTCGATATCATTTTCCGACATAGGTACTTGATGAAATCCTGACGCTAAGTCAAGAGTTGTGAAATATTTATTTGAACCTAGATTGGCTAAAACAGTAGATGGATCCGGAATAGGATATTTATCGCTTATTGTTTGAGTGTTCAATTTTCTGTAGTCTACGACAAGTCTATATTTTTTTTCATTGGCAGCATCCAGTTTTTTTGGAACAATCCACACTGGTGCATTGTATGGGGATTTCGAAGGTCTGATGATTCCATCATTTAGGAGTTTTTCAATTTGCTTGTTAACTTCACCTTTAAGTGCTTGGGGATAGGGATACGTTTTACTATAAACTGGTGATTCATCTTTTGTTCTTATTGTCGCTTTTACTCGCGATGTACAAGGTAGTTTCAAATCTGGTGGTTGGAAAAGATCTTGATATTCCTGTAATAGGTCATGTAGCTTTCTTTTTTCGTTTTGGTTCAGATGATTATCACGAATGTTTATTTTATTTACTTCCTGTAGTTTGTATTGTTGTAATGGAATGACATGTGTGCCATCAATGATTAATATTTCATTGGCTGTGTCAATTACTGCTTTAATTTCCTTTAGTGAATCGTGTCCAATTATGGCATCAAACGATTTTAAATTTTCTAAATGATAAAATTTTAGCATTTTATCTGAATATGGTTTGAATAATCGTGCTTGAGAATAAGCGTCGATTTTAATATCTCCTGCTACGGATGATACGAAAAATGGTTTATCAACCTTGTGTGAAATTTTTGCATATTTTGGATGTATGTAATTTTTATTAGATCCAGTATCAATTAACATTTTGAGTGGTTCTGAAGCGTTACCATAGAATAAGAAGTAAGGCAACGCTGAGTTTATTCTAAAAAATTCAGCTCTGCTTCTTCAAAAGTTTCTCTGAAGTTATTACCTTCTTGTTTTTCAATTGTTCTGAAATATCGTTCGAATGACTGTTGCACATTGTCAACCGTTGTGTTATTCACGTTGTTGTTTACGTTTTCGAATGTTTGTGCAAGATTGGCATCTGCTATATGATTAATGTTGTTTATGTTTCTGGCGTTTGTTTGGATATTATTGACTCTAGGTCGTTTTGGTGGTCTCACATTGTTTGAATTTGGACGATTTCCGTAATTTACTTGGCGAGTTCTGATAGATTGATCAACGTCCATCGGTTCTGGTGGAGGTTGACGTTGAAATTGATTAGATTGGATTTTTTGAAAGGGCTGTTGGTGCCTTGGAATGAAATTGTTAAAATTTCGATTTCCATACATTGGAGGTTTTGGGTAATGAGGCCTAGGTGGTGTTTGGGCATGTGTGTACCTTATTGGTGTTGGTGGCGGTAAGGGAATCATATTCCTTGGTGCCGTTGGTGGAGTGTATGTTCTCGGTTTTGTTAACATTTTTCTGCATTCAATATTTTGGAAAGAGATACAATAGCTGTATGCTCCTGCAAGCGATGTTGGCTCATAATTCCTTATGAACTTGTAAACGTCTCCATCGAGTCCTCTCATAAAAGCATCAATTGCTTTTTTGTTGTACATTTCAATTAAAGCTCTGGAAGCTTCGGGGTGTGTAAACCTTTCATCGGTATTTATTTGATTTGCGATGAGGGACAGTAATCTGTTCACCTCGTCGTAATATACTTCAAGTGAGCGGTTCTTCTGTTGCACGCTCATGAGTTGGAAGTCCAATGTTTCCAAGTCACGTTTTTCGCCGTAATAGGTGATCAATGTTTTTTTGATCAGGTTCCAATTTATGCCTACGTTTGAAGCGACGAGTGAGTCATTCGCTTCACCGCGTATTTTTCTACGAATGAATTTGCAGATCATGTGGTATTTATTTTGACGTTCGATGGTATCTGTACCTTTAGTTTGATAGAGTTTCACTAAACTGTCTACATCATTTAACCAGCTATTCAGTTCGCTGGGATCCCCAGTGAATGTTGGTAGATCTTTTACCAAATCGGGAATTTTTTCAAAAGTTTCAGGATTTACACTTGTTCCATCTGGCTTTGTGAAATAAAGCGGTGGATCAGAATAATCGATAAAAGTGGGGGCAATATTGCACGCTTCGAGTGCGGCAATGCGGTTGATAATTTGATCAAGTTCGGGTCTCGACATTTTCAATGTTAGAGATTGTAATGAATTAATTAGATCCTCCAGGATTTTTTCGTTAGTTTAAACACGTTTTTAACTTCACTTGATTGAGTAAGTAATATGTAATATTAATTTGCAATCGTTTTTAATACTCGTTTTTGATTTTTTTTCACTGTTTGAAATTTTCACTTACGATTTTTTATAATTCACTGTACTTACGGTACCATACGCATCCTGTTTCGGGCGTTGGATGTACGTCTTATGTTGTCTGTATCAGCTCCTCTAGCGGGCCTTATGTTGTTTTTCGCTCCTCTAACGGGCCTTATGTTGTTTTTCGCTCCTCTAACGGGCGATGTGTTGTTTTTTTCTGGGAAACCGGCTATGATATTCTTCCTTCTCAGTGTGATGGATGGTTCCTTTTTGTCCTGCGTGAGCTGCTAACTGCACAGGTGACTCGGGATTCTTTTCACACGGCTGCACTCGGCGATCAGGAAGTCTTTTTTAGTTTAGGATTTGGTGGTAACTTTCACTCTAACGTGGTTACTTTTCACTTGCACCTTAACTTTATTTTTCACATAGCGCGGTCCCTATTCGGGCGCCAGTTAACGCACAGTGTCCGGGAGAAGTGTTTTTAAAAAAAACTTAACTTTATTTCCATCGACCGGCGGAGTTAATAACCGTTCGGATTAGCGTCTGAGTATCAACTGAACTGTTTGGATGGATGCTGGTGCGCTGGTCCGTGTTGAATTATGCTGCGTGCTGAATAATGCTGCGTTGCAAATTATGTTGTGCGCGCTGCTTTGTGGTTTGTTTGTTTATCGGTCGTGCGTGGTTTGTTTGTTTATCGATGGCGCGTTCTGCTGCGTGGCGTTTCTCGTGTTGCGCTGTCGTCTTAACTCCTTACTGCGCTGTCGTCTTAACTAATATTTTATTGCAAGGTGTGATTAATCCGAAAAGCTTTCAATTTAGCCCAGTTTAGTTAAATATTAAATTCGAATTTTTAAACGGTATTTTACAATTTACACCTTAACCATAGAATATAGTCATAGCATTATATATGCAGGTGTTTTAAGTTCCAGCTCTGAAGACGACTCTTGAAGTTCAATTACTTCACAGTCTTGGCTATAGAGGTTTACTCCATGTTTGATGCAAATCGTTGCCATACTCTTCTGCGATCATCTTCTGCTTTACCAGAGACGGCCTCGACTGGTGATTTGGGATCTCTTCTTCTTCTTATTCTTCTTCTTCTTCTCCTTCTTCTTCTTTTTTGGCCAAACAACTTCTTAGGTCTTGCCTGCCATTTCTGGCTTACTGGACTTAAAGATACCACGTAGTTGGAGAGTCAGTGTCCTCACAATGGAGAAACTGTCCAGATGAGATTTGAACCCCGGTCCTACCATTGAATTCAAACAGTCAACTTATTATCAAACTAGTTGTCTAATTTTCTGCATGTTTATTGCATTTCTTCATCCAATAAACCAATTTTAAACCAAAAAAATAACCCTACTTGAAAATTCTTTCTTCTTTATCCGGTTTTCTTCCCGACCGTATCAACCCTTCTTGCCTGCAAACAAACTCACAAGTACCGCGAAATACTCGACAAGACAAGCAAATAGCGGGCAGCTTCAAGACAATAATTAAATTAAACAACAATAAACAGAACCGAACCTCGACGCTCCGACCGTTCCACCGTGAAACCCGGTCGAAAGGATCGCACGGTACGGTTTTCTTACTCAATGTTGGTTCTCCCTCCGCAGCCTACTTGAAAACTGGAAGCCCGAAAAATGCTGCATCAAGCCGGGAGTCGTGATCGACGGAACGCCCCATCCGGAAGTACCTTTTTTGGCAAAACTTTCTCCCCTCCTTCCCACACTTCCACCGGGCTCAAAACACACCCCGGACAAGCGTAAACAAATAAGCCGTCAGTTCGACTGCATAGCGCTGAACTAATTAAGCTGTACTCTTTTTATTCCAAACAGGACAACGGCAACTAGCAATCCGGGGACCTACAGCTACCGTGTAGAAGCACGTCGGAACCGATTCTCCATTTGTGTGCAATGAGCGGTGAAAGGAAGAAGCACACCGGAAGGAAAACTTCGGCACGTTTTTGTCGTGTGAAGAAACAAACCCGCTCCCCTCAAAACTGCACCCGCTGAAGGAACGTTTTGCGCAAAATTTATTGCAGGCTTCACCGAAAAAATGTCCGGCAGAAAATGCAATAGTAAAACTGGTGGAAAATTCTTTTCAAATCGTTTCACACCCCCACCGGAAACACAGTTTTGGGTGCAGTAAAAAAAAAACAGGGGGAAAAAAGTTTACTATTTCCCAAACGCCAAACATATTGTGCGCGAAAACCGGGCTCCCATCTTTGTTGTAGTAACCTTTGCAGGGGTTTGCTTGCAACTGGACCGCCGTGCTACTTTGATTGAATATTTTCCTTTAGCTTCGAATGCGGTTTTTTTTTTGGGAGGGTGGAACTACAAAAGTTGGAGGAAAATTCTTACACTAGCCAGTGTTTGACTTGGTGGAAAATAATTATCATAGTTTTTCCTTCCTCTGTATCACATCTCGCGTTTATCGCAATTTCCACCGTCCGCAGTCGCAGACGGTCTACGGCCAAGAAGCATAAGTTTTGTGGCCCGCAGCTCTAGCGTGAAGTGAGAAAATCCCTTCAGTCAATTCTGAGCTGGCATCGTTTTTCTTGTGGAGCTTTTGGCTGTCAGAAGTCAACCGCCGGAAAATGCCACACCATGGTTGCGGTTTTTGGGTGGCCAGAAATGGAATGACCCTACCATCCGTTGCTGGTCCATAATTATCAAATCCATCACGCGCTTCTCGGAAAAAATCGTCCCCTCGGAACACCCAGCATGCCTAAATGAGATCCTTTTAAAAGGATACAAGAGCTGTGTGTTTAAGCTTGAAGTTGGTGTGACGATTTTCGGCATGCGTGGATTGGTACGATCTGGATACCGGAAATTTTCCCCTAGCATAGCCTTCTTAGACGAAGCAATATATCACCGGCGTGAAGCGCTGGATTTACGAAGCACGAGATCGAGTTCCTTCCGGGTTCTGGCTTGCTCCCGTACACCCCAACGGCAGAAAGTTAAGAGAGCAACGAGGAAAACTTCATTTTTCGGCCAGGATTAACCGCTAAGCTTGCCCCACGCTAGCAACCGTAGGTCAGTAATCGATTTGTGAAATGAAACAAATCCTTCCCATCCCTGGAAGCACAACAAAAAATGGTTCGCTTATTCGACTTTTCGCTCCCACCAAGCGGCCTGGAAAATGCCGCCGCCCCCCAAAACGCACTAATGAAAGCTTAATCTCAATGGTTTTTCCTCTTATCGGCTGCGTGCGGCGGATGAGCTACACGTTCCTGCTCGCGTTCGGTACGGCTCCGTTTGCCTCTGTTTTTGGCTTTGTTTTATTTCACCGCGCCTCTTTCTTGGTGACTTCTTATTATCTTATTTATTGCCCTCGGGGTATTAACAAAGGGAGTACGCTCCAAAAGCCGGCGAGTTTAGTGGTGGAAACGGAGTAAAAAAAAACAGGAACGAAATTACATTACACCCGACGGGCGGATAGCAAACGGATTGCCTGCCTGACTGTCAGCTCAATTTGACGAATTTTCCGAACGAATGCGTTCCTCGTTACGCTCTTTTGGAAGCCGGTGTCTGCATTCAAACTTTTTTTTTATGGTTTTTCTAATCTTTGCACACCAAGCGAGGAGTATATAACGAATTCCAATAATGCCTACATAGCTTTTTGTAATTTTCTGTTACGAGTTTCTTTTTGTATGGCGTGACGATCTGCTGGGTAATGGGTCTTATTAACATTTTATTTAGAAGAAGCAAGTGCCGAATAGTTTGTATAATAGAAAATTCAATTAAAAACCATATATCAATTAACAGTTCTCTTAAGCAATATTATCGATAAAAAATGAGAGGCAAAGGTAAAATTTGCAGAATAAATCCACAAAATATCTCTCAAAGTATACAATCATTTTTTCTCTTATGGAAATTGTCTTCTTCATGTAATTCCAGTACATGCATCCCAGTACTTGGATCCCAGTACGTCTGCAACATTGAATCTGTTCAAATCTTTCGATCGCGTTGGAGAAGCGATCGGGATGAAGATACTTAGAGTTATGCGTGGTGACCATCAGTAATGATGCACCATGATGTCTCGATTGTACAGCAGCTTAGACTTACCCGGTTCCAGTGAAAATAGTTTCGGACGACTTAGTGAATAAAGTCCTTTAAAGCTGTAACTTTAAATTCAGTCTAAATTCAGGTAGAGCTAACGGCCGAGATAATAGATTGCATAGATCAAGACCTCAAAGCGCCAGACCAGTAAGCAAGACGAGTTCTTGCAAGATGGAATGAAAATCTTCTCGTTGTAAGCTTATAACACGTGATAACTTTGGTTGGAATGTTCGAGACGGATTTAATTTTCTCTCGCACGATAAGTTTTGTCAAATCGTTTTGACAGCAAAATTCCGGAGTTATTCCAACCATACGCATCTTCATCATAGTAACCGTAGAGCATCCATAAACACGGGTGTAACATCAAATCATATTTTCGTTCAATCATTTATTTGGTGCGTGTTTTTTATAGCAAAACCTCTAAAAAAAGTAAAGAAAAGTCCTCCAAATTTGGTTGCGTTTTTGAGTTAAACCTCATTCGAACGGTATGTACAAACCTACCCTCCGTGTGTAACCGTGTTTTGGTTAACTTTAAATATCCCTCTTGGTTTTCCCGCCAGTGACAATCCATTTTGCTACCTACTCACTGGCGAATTCGATACAGTAATTTAATATTTTATTTGTTTTTCCACCTCGTTAAATAATCGTCCAAACCAACCCCGCCAAGCGCCAATGTTCGCTATATCATTCGAAAGCCGTGCTGTTTCTTTTTTCTTCCGACACATCCGTGGCTTTTCGAGGTAGTCACAAAAAATCGGGTAAATTAAACCGATACCAATATTTTGTTTTTCACTTTATAACACATTTATTTTATATTCATTGCACTGGTCCTGCTTACTCGCTAGCTGGCCGTATCGATTGTGAGCGTATAAGCAAATTTCTCCCTTTGCACTCCTTCTACAATTGCTATGGCGCTTTCGTGGTCCGGGGGTTTTGTCTGATGAAGATAGCATGTTTGAATATAAATTTAAATTTACATTTGCAGTTCGGGTGGGCGGCAAAACAATATTTTTCACCGATCGGCGCAGCGGTCCCAACAGTTGTGGGTCGTTTTTTTCGGATCAACTGGGAAGCAAACAGATTCGACTTCACTTAAAGTGAGTTTATTTGCATATCTATCATTATGATGTTGTTGTTTGATGTGGAGTAGTTTGGATGGACGGAAATGTTGTTTGCCGGAAAAGCTTTATTTACGATTCCATGTAAGTGTCATTTGGTGAGCCTTTTGTTTGCCAGCAAGTGCTAAGAAAGAACAAGAAATGCTATTTTAATCACTGTAAATTGGGGTGCAAAAATAAATTTAAATGAAAAATTAATCAATTAAACCGATAGCTTTAAAATTTCGATTTTGAAAGAACATTATCGAAACCAATTACAATAATTATTTTTAACTGCATTTTGCTCGATAACTTCGCCATCGTCCACTATTAAACTCAACAGTGGAAACTGTTCCCAATTCCTGGTTTCGTCCTCCACCATAAGGCACTCGTTAAAAATAAAAATAAAAAACAACCGAACGAATTGAAATAAATTTTGCACCACCATTTTAATTGCACTTACGCCCTCTGTACAAGCGCCAGAAACGCGAAAATAATTTAATGGAACGCTTTTCGAATGAAGTGAAAATTTGCGACAATCGTACCCTGTGCTCACCTACCTATGCCACAGCACCGGCAGCTCCCAATTTTTTGAAGATGCCCGTTCACTATTTATTTAAGCTTAACACTTGTTTCATTCCCACTGCCACAACGCCAGCACTTCCGATTCTCATTTCTATAAAATTGAACCGACCGCTAACGTAGGGAACAATGAAGGGAAACCAAATGACCGAAAGGTGATTGGCGCGCCTGTTTTACAACACTCCGGTCGCGTTATGTATTGTCCGAGGACATTCACACACACACACACACACCCTATTTTATAACAGCAAAAAAAAAAACACACACAGTTCTCTTTTATTGTTTGATTTTTTGTTTGCTGTCGCTTCTTTTTGCATGATTTGTCACGTTGTAGTTGTGGGTTGCCGGTTGCATAAATTTAAATTCAATTTAATTTCCATTTCCAACCGTCGATCGGGTAAATTAAGATAATTGCAGCTGGGTTTTTTGTTTTTGTTCACTAAAAATACTTTTCCTGTTACTTTTCAGGTTTGCAGGAGCGCTTTATAGCGCTGTAACTTTGTAACGGAAACATGGAGCACGACGTTGTGCGCAGGTACTCGGATAATCGTGTTAAAATTTCTGGATGGGCCGAAAAAATTCAACAGTACCCGTACGATTGTCCCTGGAGTACGGTAGGGGTAAGTACTTACGTGAAGTGTATGTCCCTGTTCAAAACAAAAAAAACTCACACTTGATCTTCACCGCAGCGAGCCGCCTACCGAACGTTCGGGTACACCACCAAACACTTCATTCCACGCACCAGCACCCAGGCAATGAGTGATACCGTCTGGGGCCACTTTCAGCAACGGCAGTTGGCCCAGAAACGGGCGAAGAAACCTCACTGCTCTGAGGTTAAAGTGTGCCCGTACATTACCAGCTACCAGCATGACTATTTCGATCGGTTTCCAGCGTTCCGCAAGGTGCGTTACGATTCGATTTTGTACCAGTGCTGGCCCGCATGCAAAATGCAGCTCGGAATCTCTTTCGCAAGCACAGTAATGTGTTTTCTCTAATTTTCAGTTGATGATGATAAATGCGTTGCACAGTGGGCCCGGCAAACAGTAACCCCAATCCGTTGTGATACTCTGTCTCTAAATTGAAAGATGATGATTATTTATACCCTCGTGCATGGAAACTTCCCCATATGGTGCGTAGTGCAACGCAGACCATGGTAACATTTAAATCCGAATAAAGCATGTCATTCCATTTGTGGTTACAGTTTTGGCGGTAAATGCTCAAAGAACATCTCATACCGTAGATAGATTTCCTCTTCTTTAGTTTTCGCACTTTCGTTCTTGATGCTATTGAGAAGAGAAGTAAGAGTTAAAAATTATAAAAATTATATATAACTTCATCTTGCTAAACGTTTATCGAGATAAGCTTTATAGCGTGGAAATCTTCAATACGGAATAGCTAGTTTAAAATTGTTCTTAAGGGACTTATGTCGACTAAGTCGACTCCTCCTTAATATTCATCCTGATCAAGGTAAGTACGCGAAGTTAAAGTCTAATTTTTATATATTTTTATTTACAATCAAATTCATCCAAAATCTCATGGCAAAAAGCCCCTATTCTAAGCACGTTAGGAGCTCGTTCAGCTGATCTTCACTAATGTATCATGAGTAAGACTCACCAGGCATTTACTGGGCTGTTATGTCGTGTGAATAATACCGGACGACCCAGCACTCTAAGACCTCGGCCTCAAAGCTTTTTATACCATTCACATAGGCAGAGGAGGCATTATAGGCCTAAATTGAGATTGGGCGTTCGTCAGAATGGATAGGCAGATTGGCATACGATAGCGGTATTGAGGTCTTATGCTGGAAACCAAGATCGCTACTGATAAGTACATACAGTAAGTGCTGTAGGAATTGTATCACCCTGTGTCGGTGACAGCGCGCGCGACAATTTGCAGCACTGTCAGCCAACTGTCAAGCGAAAGGCGAAGGTAAAAAGGAGAGTCGAATGATACACGCAGTAGCGAACAGACGCAATAAACCAGCTTACTACACCGAAACTTCTCACCACTTTTACAGTACGGACAATAGAATAAAACTACTTTGTTTTAAGATAAATGTTGAACAAAATAACTAAGCAGTTATTTTTGCAAAACTTAATATAAGCTGTTGGAAAAACGATTCTATCAATGGGATCAGTGAAGACATCGACTACAAATTATTTTTTGATATTATGATGGAAATATGTTCTTAACAATGTGGCAAATTAGACAAAAAATAGAAGCAATAAAATATTAACTTTGAATTAAGTTTTCTTCATAGATCTGGCCATCTTTTCAATACAGTTTTATAGCTTAAATTGAGCTACTCGGGGTTTTATTATTTTCTTTTAGTTTAGAAATCGGGTAAACTACCCGGAAAACTAAATCGTATAAATCGGCTATCTTTTGTCCACCACCGCACCTTCACCAGGTCTGTTCCAAATTATCCTATTCCTTATTGCTGTGGGCTTACACTATTTAGATTTGTGTGTGCCTATTCTTTTTGTTTCATTATTAGGAATATTTTCTCAACATCTCGCGTCAAGCCGTAATTCTAAAAATATAAATAAATATAAATAAAATCTCTCTAATGCTTTGTGGCAGTGCTTATTTGGTGTGAAATCTGATAAAATATGAAACTGTGTAAATATTAACTGTAGTCCAATAATTGTCTTGTACTTACAAAGCTTAAAGCTCTGGTCTTAATCCTTCAAAACTAAGTCACAAATTATGTTGGAAAGGATTAAATTATTTGCGCCTGAAGGCAATATTCAAGACACAAACAATATTGTGTTCATTAGCGTCAGATTACCCCGACTAGACCACGACTAGAGTGGAGATTTGAAAGATCGAATCGAAAGTAGACGAAAATAAACTAAAATTTAAAAGCCATTTTTGTACTGTACTGCTACATGATGCTCCCTGAAGGGCGCTGCTTCAGCTTCACAATCAAACCACGGGGGAAATTAATAACACGTATGTGAGAGCACCAGCGAGGTCGTTGCTAAGACGTTTGCTACGAACTAGCTATCACATGGTACGGACCCCAGCTTTGCATCAAAGTTCAGTAATGAATACCATTATCATGTCCATTTCAATAAATACAAATCTCTTTTCTTTCCCAATTTCCCAAAAGATTCTACCCTTCTGATCCGCTTATTGCAGTTCATTGCTTTAAAATATGTTAGAACCCCCACCCCACTCTCGCATCTTCCAACACTAGCAACGGCATATGCTGCGGCAACAAACCTATAGTTGAAGACGCTTACAAACGATCAATCGCACAAAGGTAACCTTCCACCGCGTGTGCGTGTGGGTTCCGGAGCATACCGAGAACACTATTTATACCACAATAAATGATACGCAAATATGTAAAGCGGACCGACCATCCTAATGTCGGGTCTTTCGTCTCCCACTCGAGGGACTTTTTAAATCCCCATCTTACTACCGCCACTCGGTTCTGCCAAAGCATTAGTTTTGTCCACGTGCCCAGGGTTTGATTTTAAGGTGGAATGGAAGGGATGGGACGGGGTTTTCAATTTGCTACCCTTCTCCGAAGTTCCGAACGTTGCGCACCTCAACCATTTTTCATTCTACCAATTGAAAGACCGTGGAAAACTTTTGGCCGCATCCATTTCATATTTTTGCGTTCAATTTATCTCCCGGTGAAGGTTGCCCGGGCCCGCACAGAGCATTTCATTCCGCCGTTACACCACCGGCCAATCGCATTCAAATGCCATGATCGACAATCTCCCTTCCACAGATGCAGCTTCTTTGGCATGCAGACGATAAACTTTCCCGTACCTTGCGATTCCGATGGGCGATGCAAAATCTGGTTGATAACACACACACAAAAAACCCAACGATCCCATCCCATTCCGCGGTATTTTTTTTTGCTGGCCACTTTGATTCAAGGATGTGCCATATTCCGGCCGAAAGTCCCGCATACATCCTTGGGAGCGTGTGTTCCGCCAAACCTTCAGCCACAACATGCACAATTGCTGACGACGGGTAGCTCCGATAGCTTGTTTGTTTTGCTAGCGACTTTTGGGACACCGATCCTTCGGTCCGGTTGGCATTGCGGTGCGCCGGGAAAACTATTGAAAAATTCCCCCCCCCCCCCCTGTTTTTTTGCATCCAATCGAGGATAAAGTGGATGCCATTTTTCATATTTCACCACTGCCCGTTTGTTCATTAACAACCATCGGTAAAGTGTGCTTTCTCTCTTGGGAAAGAAGCAAGCTCTGGAAAAAAATCCACCATCTATCCCCTAGAAGAACAGGACGCAAAATCTCCACAAACCAACCCTTCACACGTCCCGTGAAAGGATCGAACCTCGTGGAAGCTGTGTGGAAACGACCAAAATCTTACATCCGAAAAAGTCCCCCAAAAGGATGCTGGCAAATTGGTCCCGCGAGATGGGTTGCGGTCGGGGAGTCGCAGATCCACCAGCCGGTTTCGCCGGTTTGGCAACTTTCGTGCCGTGTCGATGACGACTTTGTTTATCACCTCGATGGTGCTGTTTTCTCAGCTATTTCGCCATGGCGCAAAAGTTTGTCCGCCGCAACCGCAACTGGCACACGCATTGAGAAGAGCGTGTACGGCCGAAGCGCACGAACCGTTCGCGGAGGTGAATCGGAAAGTGTTTCTGCTTCTGATTTATGGTTATCGAGTGATATAGGGAACAGTATTCAGGATATCAGGGTATTATTCGATTGATTCGAGTGATCATATACGCAAAAAATTTACCCTTAGTTAAATAACTTCAAACTACGTTTTTCTATATGTTTCTATAATATGCTAGCTAACTTCTTCATATTACTTAACAGTTCATTTTCAGGGCTTAACGGCTGTGCCGAGACCTTTAAAATATATCTTTTAACCTGCTTCGCTTAGGATGTTGAATTTTCTTTGACAATTATTTAAACAATTAATTGGGCTAAAATATCAAAGCTCATCTAGAACACTTCAATGTCCGTGTAGAATCTTGGGTTCTAAGCGCTTTCTACCTATTGTATGTAATAATCTTTAAGTGATCTTTAATTGTTAGCTTCACTACTGATCTGTGCTAAAAGGCTTTAGAATAGCAAGCTGTTTGCTAGTGGCCTAGTGCTAAAGAAAAAGTGTGCTAAGAAACGAACCAAGACAATAATTGACCTCTCAGGAGAGCATCAGCACCCTCAGGAGCGGTCGTGAGGACAATCTTTAGTTTGCCAGGGCAGCCAGCAACACCCATCCGGATCGTTTCTTTGTATTTTGAACTGACTATCCATCTATGCCAATGTTAAATAGAAGAACCCAAAGAATCTTCTTGTTCTTCCTCTGCTTCTGCTTGACTTAAGGACCTGATATGTGATGGAACTCCAAGAACAATAATTCCTTGAGAGGTGTCAATTCCAAAATAAAGCAGATCAGATTAAAACTTAATTAGCACAGACTATTTACTGATGTAATGATTTTTTTCTTCTCTATGGATTGCTTCATTAATTTTTGTTACTATTTTATACCATTTTTCCAAAAATTTCCAGCCGTCAAATGTTCTCAGATCTCGGATAAAAATGAACAAAAATCAAACCCAAATTTTACCGGTCACTTTCAGCTCCACCCTCACATCAATTTGTCCGGTTAGCCGTTCAGAATATGTCCCTGATTGTCATACACATTCGTGCGCCCTGGTGCAGTGGCATGCAGTGGCAGGAATGCTCCATGGACCAACGCAAAAAAACCAAACCCTCCAAAGAAAAAAACGCTGACGATACCAGTAAAGAAGAAAAGCTCTCTTCTTTAGCCGAATTAGTACTAACGCTGAGGACCGGTGAGAACACCGGCACAAAAAAAGCAGTCTTCAAATCTCAAATGAAACGGCAACAAGAAAGCTGAAGAAACAAACAGAAACAAAAATGGACGGCAAAACGAAGAAAAACTTTCAATCCACTGATAATCCTTCACCGGGAGGGGGTCTTCTACTTTCTTCTCTCTACTTTCTTTCCTATTCTACCAAAGCTGCTTTCTATCTTTCAAATTATCTTAATTGCAACAGTATGGAAAATTGAATTATGTTTACGAGCAAAGAAAAGAAAAGTTACGCGCGCGCCGGCTTCTTTGCCGCGCTTTCTCCCAACGGCGCTAATGGTGGTGCTTCGTTATGGTGCTGATGCTATCCCTTTGCAACGGTCCACTTCCCGGGGGAAACGTGGGAAACCGGCGTATTTTCTTGTGTTGTTCAGTGTTCTTTACCGAACGCTGCTGATGATGATGATGGAAAGGGTTTCGGTTTAACAAGCACTGTACCACCGTCACCGATGGTCTCTTGTCCAAACCGGAATCGAACCGAGCCCTGTGCGTGCCCTGTGAATCCGAGCCATTCGGGGCCTGTGCGTTATGACGTACAAGCTGCTCGTCCTGCCCAGAAACTTTTGTTTACTTTGGATCGGCTTCCGGTAGGCAGATTTTTCGTAAACAGTTTGCGTTTCCGGTGCTGCCTGTTCAAGCGAGCTGCCGAGCCGAACAACCGGCACGCCAAGCTTGTCTCCCCGGAGACTCTGCGGAGTTCCGAACCGAGTTTGATTGGTCGTGAATTGTTCGATGATCGAAGTTAGGACAACTCACTTATACGAAGGAAGGTTTCGTTCTGATCAGCTACGGCACGGCAAACACACTCACTTCCGCACCACTGCACTAATGAAGTGAAGCATCTGCCCGTTGGAATTTCATTTATCATGCGTTTGATTGAGAGCAACTCGGGCTGGCAGTCTGTAATTAGTTCCCCGCCCAAGCTGCTGATTAACGTAATCAGTTGGTGAAACGGTTTGCCACACTGGAAATGGATGCGTGGACCGCTTTTGGACCAATGGCACCTTACCAAATTTTTGAAGATGCCGGCGAACCGAACCGTGTCGTGAAACAATTTAGTCCCGGATGGCGCATGCAGACGGGCATGACGTAATGGAAATTGTTACCCAAATGTTGTCCCGAATGTCTGCTAACTGTACGTGTGTTTTTGTTTTTGTTTTTAATTAAACCTACAACACCATCCGCCTACAGTTTAAAACATTAAACCAACATTAACGTGCCTCTCGTGCAGGTTAGTAGCTAGCGTTCAGGGTGACATTGGCCAACAGGAATCTGGCACTGGGCTGCAGCAGCAAAGCATTACACTAAACTTAAAGCTAATGATTTCCATTGGCGCGCTACATGCGTCATGGAAGATAAATTCCAATTTAAAACGGTACCCCCATAATCATTGTCCAGCCGTTTGCTAGGATCAGCTTCCGGGGTCACGCGATGTCGCGCAGTTGGACGTGGGAGCAGCAATATAATTATCAGAGCGAAACAAAGCGCTGATTTAAGGGGCGTGCATCAGAAGCTGGGTAGAAATTATTTAATTTACTACACAATTTCACTCAACTGCCTTAAGAACCTGCATTATCCTAGTGATAAAAACCAGTGCCATTTATTTTTTTGAAGTCCACATAGAGGTTGCGTTTTTTAAGATTTGCTAATGAACATCAAGTAATAGATAAGCAAAAATTAAAAAAGTGAAATCGCATGTTGATACATATATATATTTTTTTAGCAGAACGGTAGAAAAATGAGAATCTATAAGAACAAACTTCATAAAGTTCATAATGGTGGTAGTAGAATGGTGTCTATCGCTGGAAAAATAAACGTTTCTAATTTATTAAGGTGATCGACTAATTTCTGTGATGATCTTATACTTTTTTTTAAACTCTACTTCACGTTACTCTACTCTTATTCTTATAGACACTCCAATCCTTATTTCAAGCTTTAATTCAATTACTTCCTACAAATCTATTAGGATTGTTATTTTTAAACAAAAATAAGTTGTGCTAAATATCGAAATACCCGTGGCGATGGACGAAGCATGGGACTGTACAAAACATTTATAGTCCCAGTACTCCCGTGCGTCTCTGAGCCAAGGACTCTGTCCAAATCTGTCGAAAGCCTCTAAGCCGCGTTTGAGAAGAAGATGCTGAGAAGCAGTTTTGGCCGCGTATGTGTGGAAGGACAATGGAGGAGCCGCTACAATGACGAGCTCTACGAGGATCTCATCATCGTTGGCTGATCATGTCATGAGAATGACACTGGACGACCCAGCCCGTATAGTCCTTTTAGGTCGTTCACACGGACAGAGGAGGCGTAGTAGGCCCAAACTGGAATGGAGTGTTGGCGTTGGCGCCAGACGAAGACGCTGGACCGTGAGGATTCGAGGATTGTTGCAGCAGGCCGAGACCGGGGCGGTTGTAGCGCCGGATAAGTGAGTAAGTTAGTTGTGCTAGCACATAAAAATCAGTTATAGTTACTCAATTAAGCCAATGATAGATTCAATATCACGGCTTATATTTCATCGTCGTATTTGGCTCTACAACCTCGAAAGGATTTGATTTTACTCGTCGCTGGATACGAGGAAGTATTGTGTACGAAGATGCGTTCTAGGTAGGATTTGATTCCCGGTCCTGCCGTGTGAAGACCGGCACTGCTATCGCCTTGGCCACCGAACCGCTCCGCCGTTTCAAAGATCGAAGGTGCACGGGGGCACGTCGTAGTAGCACACGGAGTTTTTGAACATTTCGTATCCGGCATATCTCTCCCTAGATATATTAAAACTGTCGCTGATCATTCTTTGCTGTAGCGAACCAGTATTCTATAGAGCTATTCAGATAGTTTCTTGATCACATCTAGGCCAAATAATTCGGGCTTAATTATCGCTACTTTGGTTATCCGAGCTCATAGATCTATATGGTTATCTTTGTAACTGTCTGATCATTCTTGATGAAAAAAATGCTGTTATACTTACTGAACGTTAATGTAGTGACAGAAGTTTAATCTCTTCTTAATATCTCCTTACCAAATTGTTAAACTCACTCCAAGGTCTCCGCACTGAAGTTTCGGCACATCACTTCTAGTTTTTCGTGCTCTTCGAAGCGTTACGAGTAAATTTTCATTTTAAACTTTAGCACCAAAAATAGTGTCACGTAATGCCATGACTTTCATACCTACCTCAGCGTGCCGGACTCTTTCTTAGCAAACCCCCCATTTTTCAGCAAAGAATGCAATAAAACTACAAACAGAGGAGGGAAAGAAAAAAAAAACCAACAGCAACACTTTGCCAAATTTATATCCAACGTATACACCAAGTTAAAGCTTAAGCCGAAGCAAGCAACAAAACACGGCTAACAAGTCGACAAACAGAGCGTTTGATAGTTGGCTTCACGTAGCAAACAAACAAACCAACCAAACCAGAACTTGTGACGAAAAAGTTCACCCAGTACGGGCACGGGCGATACACAATCCGAATCCGAATTGTTTCAGTTCTTCTTTCGGCGCGTTCCACTATTTGTATTTGCTCCTGCAAAACTGCACCCGGACTCGTTTCCGGGCGTGTCCCTCAAACCGAAAACAATTAACCGTAAACAAAAAAGTGTAATTAAACTTACGAAGCCAAAGTTTGGCCCGGCTTGTCGGAAATGAAGTGAAAAATGAAAGTCCTGCACTCGTACTCCCCCTAAAAAACAAGGTGGACAAATCGAGCCAAAATCCTCCCAACATCGTTGCATCTCGAAACGACACTGCCATGGCTAGCTTCTGGACAGTGTCCTCGAGAAAGTACATAATTTTCGAGTCCTCGAGAACGGGGAATCGCCGTCTCCCGCAATTAACTGTTCGTGCTTCTGGAAGACTGTTGAGCTGTAAGGATGGACCAAAGTCTTGAACGAGCAAAAAAAAAAAACAAAATTTGGAGCCAAGATACCTCAAGGCTTTCCTAACCCACCCCCCCGATCATTCCTGGTTCATTTCCTAGCTAGCCATAATAAGACGGTGGGCGAGAAGAGCACGACAACGTCCATATCCAGGCAGGGAAGCATCTAGTCCAGTGAATCAGATTCCTTCAAATTTCTCTCACTGTCCCCCATCGGACTGTTTCTTCTCGAAACTTGGTAGGAAACGAGTGGACTTCTTGAAAAAAAATCCCCTTTTTCCAACCAGCCCAACCAACCCATCCAACCGTCCTCAGCTGCATCGGAACAATTCGTATGCGCACTGTACCGTGTACCGGCTACTGCAAGCAACGATTTGTTTAAGGATTTCCCTTCGAGTCGAAAAAAAACGGCCCTACTCGAGTCCAAATTTAGACACGCCTGTCCCCTAACCCCCCCGCTTAACGTCTCGCTTTCGGTTGGCGAACTAAAAATTCCATCAGGCAAACTAGCAGCCAACAAACGGGGCGGTGGCGAACGATGGTGTGAGGTGGAGTTTCCGTGCATAAATTCCTGCCCTAAACCGGGGGCACGCTGGCAAAGTTATGAGAGTAATTAAGTTAAAATAAATTATACAACCCTTCCTGTAGGCTTCGTCTATTACAACTTGAAGCGATTCTGGCTGCGTTGCTTGGTGTTCTCCGTTTTTTTTTTTTCATTTATCTTTGGCTGATTGTCGAGATATTCCGAAAAGTGTACCAACCGTGTAGCAAAAACAAACATTAAAGTTCAACAAGACGGTTCTACTGTGCAGGAGGTGTAATTACAAGGTATCACTTCAATTGCATTTGCGAGGTAAATGCGTAAGATTTGCTCAGTTTTAGGAACATTGCTTCACAGCAAAGTAGAAATTCGGATTGAAACTTTTAACATTATTAAAAAATCAACGTTCGCAACAAGATCGGTGGACAGGCATTTGTAGTAAGCAGCCATTACTTTTGGTAGCTTTTCAAATCTGCTTAAGGTTTGTTAGTTCTATTCTAATGATAGTAAATTTATCAATGTCTTACGGGATTTTCTGGCCATAGAACAAGCGTCCACATGTTTAACACAATGCAGTATTTTTGAGATACACTATTTACTTCGAAGCAAATCCAAGCAATCGATGAGTTATTCATAATGTACTCGGATCGCTTATTGTTTTGATCAAGTAAACATTTGTTTAATTAAGTAGAAAGCGTTACAGAAAAAAAAAACACACAAATAGCTAAAGAAAGGCACAATTTTTTTGAGTTATATTTACATGTCTTACACAGTGTTTAGTTTTGTATTTATTTTTGCAATTTTCGTTGATAGGTGTAAATATATAATAAAGGAAAATTTATTCGAGACAGCCTAATATTTTAAACAGCATGTATAAGTTCCACAAGATAGAAATTATTTGGAATAAATATGAGTGTGTTGAGTGGGTAACACTAAGCATTGCTGCCAGACCAGGCCGATTTTAACTAATAAAGACGAGTAAATCACAATGATTAAGCAAATGAATAAGTAAGTAAGGCAGTTAGTAAGTTTCAACAGATAAGTTGAAGTGAAAATCTGAATTAATTTGAACCTATTAGAATTGGAAGAATCAGTTCTTAAGAAGTATTCTTTTTAAGAAAACCTAATTAAATAAATTATAATTGCATTCATTATTTTTTTTGTAAAAATTAACAGTATATAACTGAGGAAATATATGTAAAATATAAGTTGTGTAAAACATATTACAAAAAAACTTAAATAGAACAAATAAAGTACTACAAAAAAATTCAGCCCGATGGTAAAGGCGACGCCAGTCCACACACGGCAGGACCATGGTTCACATCCCAACCGGGCCGTTCCTCCGTAGTGAGAACTGACCATTCAACTACGTCCAAGAGGCAAATGAGATTTCAAGGACCAAAAGCTTTTATAAATAGAATAGATTAAAAACAGATTTTATAAATATAATAGAAAAAAAATCCATTTTCAGACACTATTCAAGAACAATTTTAAAATTAAAACTAGACTCTATCGCCCTTTTTGCCTGACACCGCTTAAGAAGTAGTGGACAAACAGCAGCTAGAACTGAAAAAAAAAATTTGAATCAGATTACTGCTGGCACACTTGCTTTTATTTTTTTATAAATTATCCAGTTCAGTATGTACCGATCAACTAAACCAAGAGCAATGTCAAGAAAGTATACTCAGAATAAAGATCAGAATAGAAATATACTGAGAAAGCAGTGATGGCTCAAGATATTTGGAGGCCCCGAGCGGATTCGCAGTTGAGTCTAATTGTGATATTAGAGAGAAACAACAGGGTTTCCCTTACCGATGAGGCCCCCCTGGCCGACGAGGCCTAGGTTGATCCGCCACTGTCAGAAATGGCAGCAAGTGTCCATTTCTTCCCTAGAAAGTGGCCACTTCATCTTGAGCAGTGCCCAAAATTGGCTCGAATATTACGAGTTCATCTCAAAAACCTTGCTATAATCCGTTACAATATTTATCAAAAAATTGTTCAATTAAGAGGTAAACACCAAGTTGAAGGTCTTCTGGACAGTGTAACCATAGTAACGATAATAAATAAATTGTTTAATTTACTAACCAACTTTTTAAATTTAAAAAAAAAGTCTTTCAATACATTTCTCAGTAGTCATCAACACATAGCAACGCAATGACGTATGTTTTTTACTAATTTTTATATTTCATACAAAGAAAATACACAAATGATGAGATAAAACCGAGACGTAAAACGTGTGTCCATGTAGTAAAATACTTACACCACACACACACACATACCCCTCCCACACACACATCTTCCAGTGCAGTGCAAGGCCAAATGGAAGAACGGTGGTTCAGAATTTTGTAGTCTTCTTTTGTTTATAATTTTCTTCTGGTTTTTTAAGATAAATGCAATCGTCAATTTTCATTCACAATCTCCAATTGTTTTGTCCGGGCAGTTTCCCAATGTGAACATTCTTCCATTTAACAAACAGTACGATTAGAAGATGTGTGTTGTTGTTCCGTTTATTAATTTCTACCTTACACTTTGCTTGTCGTTTGTGTACGTGTGCGTGTGTGTATGTGTGTTTTGCTTAAATTTTTGTATTGCGACACTTGTTTAAACTGGCCTGACAATATTTTACGCAGCTTTCGGCTCTTGCTTGCCCTGCTAAAAGGACGAAATTGGCAAAAGGGGGTTGGGAATGCAGGGGGGGAGGAGGTAAGAACAGCTGGCTGGTCCAAGCCAGGGAAAGGGTGGAAAGGGGATGGAAAAATGGGAAAGGGGAGGTTTTGGTTTCTGTAACATTATAATTCTGCCTCATGACTGACTGACTGATGCCAAGCTGAGCGGGGCTCGCGCAGTACAGTTTTTTCTTCAAAAATTGACCAAACGTGTTTTGCCGTTTTTTACTTTGTGTGAATAGTTGATAGTTTAATGGTTTTTGTTTGTTATTTTTTTGTTCTCCGCGTTTTTTCTTTCTCTCTCTCTCTCTCTTAGCTGCTTTTGCAACAGTGACGATCCGTCGTTTATTACTAAAACGCACTACATTGATTTGAGACTTTTATAGTATGTTTTGGTTGTTGGTTTGTTTGTTTTTGCTTCCGTTTTTTTGTTTTGTTTTGTTTTGGAGAATGTTTGATAAAGTATAGTAATTTTTTAGTTTTGCTTTTTCTTAAATTTAGCCAAATATATTAGATTTTTATATTTTATGTTTTTTTTTTGGTTTTGCTTTTAGTAAGTGCGTTCGATAGCGCCATTTCCATTAATGTTGTATATCTCTAGGGTCAAAACGTGTACGGTGTTATATCGTGTAACTTTTTGATTCTCGCACCCAAATCACGCTCCGCTTTTACTCGCTTGCCGTTCGATACAGGTTTTTGTTTGTTGGTTTTTGCATGTGTTCTAGGTATGTTTTGCCTGGATACTTTCTCTCTTACTCTCTCTCTCTTTCTTCCTCTTTACCTTTGATTTTTGCCTCAATGTGTTAAATGTTAAATAAAATTTATTCCGTACTTTAAAGATGTTTTTTCACTTTTGTTTTGCAATTTGCAAATTTTTCATTCTCAAATCCGCTTTTCTTCCTTTCCTTCACTCAAGCTCGTTCACACCTTCCTTTTTGTTTCCGTTCACGAGGCGCTATTTATTTTTAGTTTTATTTTTGGGCAATGGTAGATTGTTTTTTTCTTCGGTTGTTTGCTGGATGCTTGGTAAAACAATTGTGTGGCCAGTCTATTGTTTCGTTTCGTTTGGCGTCGTATGACGATGTAGTTGTCGGGCAATATTGTTGTGTTCGAAAGATTGGTTCTGTTACACACGGAAACTGTAACATTATACTGTTACTGTTTATCCTGAACTAGATAGTAAAAGGAAAGAAACCAAACTAAACTGCGTTGTGTGCTAACAAACAAATCAAAACGAAAACCATTAGTAAAGTGTACAGTAAAACACAACAACAACAATAGAGGTGCGACAATCGCACTAAAGTAAGACTGATTCTCTTCTGCAAATCCGCTACTCTCCCACCAAAAACTCCATTATCTCCTCCTCCCGTCCCTATCTGTGTATAAATATAAGATGTGATTTTTTTGTTTTAAATTCTTTCTGTTCTCTATTTGTAGTTTGTTGTTTGGTTTGCTTTAGCTGATCTGTTTATGTTTTTGTTTTTTTTTATTTCTCTTTTCGGTTGCTTTAAGTAATTGTTTTGTTTCTTTTTTACCCCCGTTTTTTCTCTCTCTCTCTCTGTCACCTCTGTTTATTTTTCCCCCAATCCCCCTCTTTTTTTTTGCTCTTTTGTTACTTCGTTTACTTCCGCGTGCTTGCTTTGTTTATTTGATTATTAAAAAATTAATTTAAGTGTTTCACGGTTTAGCTTTATTACTTTTGTATAATCGAAGGCAATATCAAGGTATTAATCATCTCGCTTTACCCATCTAACATACCCATATCTTCATGCGCATTCACCTCCAACTTAACGTTTATATCGTTTTTTGTCGCTCTGTTTGGTTTTCTTCTTTGCTTTCCTCTTCTTTTTCACCTCACTTATGAGTTTAGTGTAGTCTATTAATATAGTCGAACTGTGTACGTTGCGATTTTATACAAATATTCCCATTTATAGAAGCTGGTAGCGAATTTTCTGTTGCCGCTCCCCCTCAAATCCGACTCGCATACGATCACTGGCGATTACACGGTCTTCAGCCATTACACCCGGTTACCACCACAGAATACAAGCATTCGCCCCCAATCATTCAAACGTGAGCGGTCCCGAACAAATGGTCCACCAAATAGTGCTCCGGATCAGTTTCGAAATTGGTAATCCAATTTTAGCTCTGACCAACCCACCGCACCGACCGACCGTTCGCTCGTGCAGCTTTAGTTGAGGCCAGCCATAATTGGTCAACTTGGAGGATGGTGTGTCGAATTGAATTAACCTTAGCCTGCAGACTGGCAATCGCCAGTGATCATATTATCCCAAAAACCGCCCCGCTTCGCTTCGCGTTTCAAAACCATATTGGCACCCTGTGTACTGCTTCTTTCCTTTGCTTCCTCCACGAACTCACTCAATTGTGCCATTTGCGGCGCGTCATCTTGTTTTAACGTAACTAATTACACATCACACCTCCTCTCCTCGCTCGGTTAAGTATGAAGTCCCCCGATACACCGTTTTGTATTTTCACCGGTATAGTTTAAGCTCTCTTTCATATATTTATTTCTCCTTCCTGCCTCCTCCTTTTTCATTTCTTTTTTCCAGCATCAGCTTTATGCTTCTCGGTCAGATTGAACTGTACCGACGGACTACAGTGTTCCATGTTGTGTTCAATTGTCTCCTTAAGGGTGATTTTTTTTTCTCTCTCTGCTCCTTCCTCCATCGTGTTACATCGTGTTTGTTGATTATAGTTTTTGTTCTGGTTTCTTCTCTTTATACCGCTTTTTGAATTTTGAATTTTGATTCCTTTTTTATGCAATTTTTCTTCCTTCAATTTTTTTTTTGTTTTTCTCTTGTTTTCCTTTTTTCGATAAGGAAATGTTATTTAGTTATTCTTTTATATGTTTTAAATTTAGAATGTTCTTTGTTTCCGAAAGATTTGTTTCGTTTTTTTACGTTTTAGTTTTCCCAAACAACTTCTCGTTTTCAGTTTCTCTTAATTGTTATTTATAGGTCAAATTTTAAGATTTCCATGCAATGGTAAATTATTTTCTTTTCCAAAATATTTTTTTCATGCCAAAATGTTAAGCCAAAAAAATTTACTTTTTATCAAACAAAACTTACATTACCGTACACGCAATGGAGGAAAGCAAAGATGCAAATTGTAAATTCCTTCTTTTTCGTTTCATTAACTTCTTTCATTTTCTCTTTCCCTCTATCTCTCTCTCTCTCTCTCTCTTACTCTCTTTCTTCATCTTCTTCTCTCTTCTGTGTTAGTGCCGCTTATGATAAGTTTCTTGCATTATATGCAAATAACTTTTGGTAACTGCAACGTGGTGGCGTTTGTGATCCCGTTCAACTTAAATGTCTGTAAAAAAACGCCTGCAACCAATCACGCAACACACAATATTTAATCTGCGAATCGTATTAAATTATCAAAAACACATTACGATTAATGGTTTTTTGCCTCAATATTGGTTATCTCAAAATGGGGATGGAAATGATAAAAGTAAAAATTATTCCCGCTCCTATCCCTTCATCTCCTCCTCCTCGCTTGCAATTACTTTTCCTCCGCAAAAGGTGCAATAATAATGGTAGTAATTTTCTATCGCTATCGTGCCCACGGATCGGTTAATGAGCGACGGCCAAAGGTTGGACACACAGCAGCAGCAGCCGGCGGTGATGGTGGTTCAAATAATCAATTCCGCAATAAAATTGACCAATGAGATAATTACGGTAACGATGCGGTTATTCTGTGTGGGGAATCGAAAGTGATCAATGGGACCGTGTTTTTAATTCGTTATGAAAACAATATGTTAAACGTGTCGAAAGCACAGGTTGACACGGTACAAAATTACGAGGATGAATGAACAGAATTGATGGTTTCTAAAAGGAGAACAAATTAACCCTTTTTTCGACTAACGAATCTTAGTTGAAAAGCTTCCAACGCGTCCTAAAAAATAAAACAAAAAATCATTAATCTCAGAGATTAATCTCATCTCTATTTTCGCTTCTCATTTCGTCAAGGGCCAAACATTCTAATCCCATTTTTTCCCACCTTCTTATATAACTATAAACCAAGCGGACAAGCGAGTTTCTTAAATTTAGCTTGTCCATTTTTTTTAACACTAAAAAATCCAAACGTTGTACCAAAAAAAAAAAACACACTCCGTAAAGTTTAAAAAATCTCATCAATTCTCAGCAGTCAAAGCCATTAGGGCGTCGTTTGACGAACATTATGCTTTGTTCTCGGTGCGCAAACAAGCAACAATCAGGATCAAAATTGTACATTACAAGAACAAAAAATAAGCAAAAACCCCAAACCTCCATCATTTTCATTCTAACACCATTCCACCTCATTATCCGAAAAGAATGAGCGCAAAAATTGTGCCTTTCTTGTGCCTTTGCCTGCTCTGCTTGCTTCCAATTGTTGACTTTTCGGGGTGTCCAGCTACGTATAATCCTTATCATGGTAAGGGAGTACCAGCGAAGAAAGGAGCCGTTCTTGATACAAACGGCAACAACAGCAACAACAAAAAAAACTCCCCGGCATCCCCAAAAATGGCCACCAAAGCGGCATAATTCACTCCACTAATCAAGTTTCGACTCAATCAAGCGAACGGTAAAGCGAAAATTGTCCTTCATTCTTTAAATCCCCATCATGCCGAACCAGCTTCCCGTGGCATCTATTAACACTTCACGCCAACCCGAGGGACAGCTTGGCTTGCCCCGGGACCCGGGGGTTTTAACCCGGGTGCCCTCGAGCTTGTGCTGTATTCACTCACAATTTGCATCACAGGGAAATTCATTTAACTTTTTTTTTATTACTTTAATGTAACACTTTCTCCCTCTTTTCCATATCCCAACTGTGGTCAGAATTCGAATCGGTATCGTACTTTTTTTGTTGTAAATTAAATGTTACAAATTTATCTCCCTCTCACTCTATCGACTTTTTTTTTGTTGTCTTCACGCACATTTAAATTTAATTTTTGTGAAAGCAATTTTTTTTGGTTGTTGCTATTATGCATTAAATTTCGATTCACATTCATGCCGATTGTTGAGTGAACCGTAAGCGTGCGAACCGGACAGCGAAGGTCCGCTCCGGTCCAGCGATTCGGCGCTGCCAATCGACCGTATCGATATCCGGGGAATATTCACGCTGCGTTACGCTTCATTTGACAAACGTTCGCTGATTAACGCCGTTGGTCGAGGATGGAAAATGAAAATTAAGAAGCAAACACACACAAAAAAAATGGCATCAGCGAACCGTTCGTTCCTGAAGAGCACGAACCTGAACAAACACCCACGGGAACACAAAATATGACACGCGCGGCCCCTGATTGAATGGGAGCTATGAGGGGAACCGAAAATAAATATTAAGCCCACCCCTTTTTATCGGAACAGAAGCGTTAATGTTGCGTTGGTGTGTTTTATCTGCACCGGAACCGATGCCGGTGGAACGTTCGCGATCCAATGCAAATATTTGCATTTTATAGATAACATTTTCCTAGCACGATATGAGATGTTGAATGAAGGACTAATTAAAAGTAGAAGATGGAAGATAACATTGCCCATTGCTTGGGATCTTGTCTCCTGTATATTTTACAGAGCTGCACCACATCTATCCGCAGTAAAATGCATAAACCTGCCCATGTCCAACCTGCCGGCTCTGATAGATACAAACTTATTGATATTAATTTATTTAATTGAAAAAAAAACTATCCTCGATCGTTTTCCTTTTAATTTTAATCTATAATAATTTAAGCTTAATTTTTGGGTAAAATATCATCATTCGTCTCGAAAGGGAAAGAAGTATACGCAATTTAAAAACGGTTGCTTACTACACGCAAAACATGCTGAAAGGTAGGTTAATTCAATTACACGCTTCACAATTTATGCTAACTTTAATAAGAGAACTTTAAACTATGGCTTAAAACCCGCTATCGGATGCTAACAAACAAACAGTGGACAAAACCGGAAAAGCCGCACCCGAAAAAGAGAAAACAAAAACCGGGCGCACAAACACAAACTTGCGCAAAAAACTAGAACATTTGCTTGAGATATACTCAACAAATCGAAAGAGTGTTGTGTGGGTGTGTATGAGGTGAGACATTTGACAAATGTCGGACCGACATTTGCTTTGATTTCCCGTTTTCCCGTATCTGATAGACCGAATTTTGGTAAATTTTGAATTTTACGCTTTTCGAATGAATTTCCCCCAATCGGTGCCGTGCGTAAGCAGATTAGCTCCAGATGAATAGTTATTACAGCTGGTTCGAAATCTGCCTGCCTTGCGCGAGGGGGAAAACACATATTGTGTGGAATTATTTTCAATTTTGGATTTAAATTTTGGATCTCAAACATTTTTGAGGCATTCATTGGTCCTTCCTTAACGTCTAAAAACACATAATGGCCGCCCCTGAAGAGAGGGCGCAAAAACCACGGATTAGCCGATTAGCGGTCCGAAAGTGGTAATGCTAAAACTACGATACGATTACATGTTCCAAACGCTTGCCAAACGCTTTCCTTTTTTTGTTTTTGTTTGCTTCATTCACACCTGCCTACTGCCTCGTAACGTCCTCATCACGCGTCTCTTACACCACCTGCCATGTGTCTGTTTTGTTTTGTAATTAACCGAAAAGGGTTGCGCCGAACGTGGAGAGCTTTAAATTATAATTATAAATTGCATGCCATTGCATCAATATTAATCAGATCATTGCGCTTGTAATTCCGTTCGGGTGCAGGGAAATTTATTCATTGGGTTCCCTTCCGTGCGCTGCCATCGGACGGCCATGCACCAATCGTGTGCATCAGGTTTTTTTTTCGAACGTTGCGCCTCCTGTTGTGTGCCATTAACCGTCCATTGTTACAACATTATTTGTCGCTTTCGATTTGCGGGATTCATTTGCACAATAATGCAACAATTAGCTCGCTCGATCTGCCTGCGAGCTCTTCAACATGCTGCATACTGCTAGGGTCTTCCCAAGCATTTACCGACCAGTGAACGGTTAAAATGGGCTACATTTAGCAAGCAGGTAGTATATAATTGATGTGGGGCAGATGAGATAGGTGTAAGAAATGCTTTTTCCACCAACGATGATGATTAATTGATTGGGCACGCACAGGACACCGTATGGTACTTGCGGGCAATGGCCCATCCCCCCATCGAGAGCATGAATTGGCACAAAGGATGTTCCGGCGTGGTAGACAATTATTATGCATCTGTGTTTTCCCCGTTGCTCTCGATTAGCACAAATTGAACAACTATTTTTGGGGCGCATATCTGCATGCTTTGCTATTTGCTGGGGCTCTTTGGTTGTCTGGCACGCGCTCTCCAATTGATCAGCAATCCTTTCCATTCCCTGAACGAATCGAAACAAGCCCTTGCATTGATATGTTTGTTCGCGCGCAATTATTCATTAATTAATTAAATTAATGAATTTACCTTCGCACCCACACGCAGACGGACACGTCGCTAGGTAGCCGGATGCGGATGCAAACGGGCTGATAGAGAGCACACATGCTCAGCGCTGTTTGATTGATTTTATGACCGACCGATAGTTCTTTGATGGTGCTCCATCTGTGGCACCACCATAATGACACGCGCGCAATAAATTTAAATATAATTTAAATTAAAGCAAAAAACCACCATTCATACCCACATAAACGATTTCCCCCCTGATGAAAACAATAGAAAAATGCATGTTGGCATATTTTGATTGTAATGCAATGTGCGATAATTAATTAAATAATTGGCAATTACCAAATCATCCCGTCTAAATAAACCTAAATCATTTTTTGTCGAAGCAAATAAAACAATAAAAATCGCCCACTGGTGGTAGGAATAATTAAAAATTAAAGTAAACCTTTTAATGAACTTAAAAATAAAAAAAAAATACTAACATAAATCTAATCTTAAACTTTATTTAATAATTGAAATGTATAAACATAATGTAATGCATTAAAGAACAGATAAGCGATATAGGTAAACATGGAACAATTCAAATCCATTCATTCAACGTAATAAGAACAAAAATTTGAAGAAAATGTAACAACCAAACATACTCAATCATATAAAGTCGGAAACTATTAGTGCTGTAGAACGGAAACGTAAATCATCGAAAACCAACCGACTTTCATTAAGAAAACAGACAGTATCAGAGATGCGGAGGGCATAGAAAAAAAAACAGATAAAGAAAATAACATTTCCATAATCTTAATGCCTTATTAAAGCAGCTCTTTTTGATACACACTTCTGTTTTTTTTTCTTCTGCTTATTTGTTACGCCTTACACGCATTTGCTATGCGTCCTTTTTTAACTCGTTACTCATTCGTTACTTTTTTTCTTTTTTTCACTTAAAGTTTAATCCCTCCTAGCTCGTTCATCGTTTCCTTCAACCGGGCGTTCGTGTTCGGCGTTTGCTTGAGGTTTGGTTTCTTGTTGCTATGCTTTTTGTGGATCTGTCGTTATGTGAACGTGTCCCGTGCGCACTGCTACCGACGGGACACCCGGTTAGAAATAGACCTTCGTTTGTGTTGCGTTAAAGTTAAATCATTCTAAAACATCAAACAAAAATTAACCCTCCCATAAACACTTCGCAGCCGTTGCGCCTGGTAGCTATCGTTGAGTAAAAAGTTGTATATAAGTGCTGCTACAGCAAACCAGTCCAATTGATAAACCTCTCTTTGCGTTATAGTTTTGTTTTTCTTCCCTGTCTCTGGTATGGAAAAAATGTTCTTGTCCCGTTCGTTCTTCCTATCCATTTACTTTCTTCTTGGTTTTGTTCTGGTCATTCCGTTTTTTATCTGATTCCATTCCTTTTATACCATTTTCTCTTCTGATTAGAATTTGTTCTTTTACTTTTCTTTATTCCATCAATAACTCATCTCCGCTCATTCTATGCTTTGTTATAGGTCCTTTGCTTCTCGATCTTTTACTCCTATCTGGGTAGGTCCTGTGTTCGGTAATGTTCCGTATTTTAGCGTGCTAAACTCTTATAAGAAATCTCTTTCCTTACGTACTGTTATAGAAAAAGGCAACAATATGGTTAATCTTATTTTAACATCAGCTTTCTACCACTCGTTTCGGTACATCCCACCATCCCACCCTGCTTCGCTTGCTGCTAACAATTGTATCTCTTGCTAAGGATGTACACCTACCAGCCTGTCTGCCAGCCACGCTTGTATCTATCACCTCACACACTGAATTGTATTTGTATTCATGCTAGAAAACAACATAAAGGTTTATCTCTTTTTTCATATCATTTAACTATGCTCAGTTTTATTGTTGTTGTTCGTTTTGCATATTTCTATTATACATTTTAGTTCCATTTTGTTACATAACTAGGTAGGTTTTGTATATTTTGCTTCTCGAAAACGAACGCCCAACGAAGGAAAGAATAACGAATGTACGTGGTTAAAAGAAACTAAGGCATGTCCCGCCACTGCTTATGCCCACCTTTCAAAATTATTTGCTTGGCTGTAGTATTTCAGCGCGGTTCTATTTTTTGTATGTTTGTATTCCGTTATTTGGTTCAGTTTGTGATCCGGTATGTTACTTCTGTTTCACTTGTTATTGTTGCGTTGTTATTATCAAACAAACAAAAATTGGAAGAAAAAATATTCTCTTATAAATATATTATAAAAGGCTTCTCTTGTAACGTTACGTGTTTGTAGTGTGCTTTGTTGATTCTTTACATCTGCTTACATTATACGCGCCGCCATTCCTTTTGCTTTATTATTTTGTGTTTCTTTTCGCGTTCTACCGTATTTTGTTTTGAGAAAGTAATATTAAAGATAACAGAAGGTCTTCCCTTGTATCCTGTATGTATTGAAGAACTTATTTTTTTATATAATCAAATGAAAAGAATCTAAATTAAACAATTTTTTTGAATGTTAACGATACTCAGAAGCGAAAAAAATACTACTTAACTTTCGTTCACGAAGTTAACAAAAACAAATTGATACACTCGATCAAATGTATAACTGAAGTACACAATCCATTTGAAAACAAAGCTAAAACGGTAGAACCTAAACAAAGGAACAACTACCAACAGTACAGTAGTACTCTGCTATCCACCGTTGACTGCTGACGCTTTCCTTTTTCCTTCTCGAGTTATTTGTTTTGATGATTTAGAAGGCGTCTTCAAAATCGAACTTATGCGCTGTTGTTTTGTTTTTATTCTGTTTACCGCACTACTATCGCCCACGTGGAAAGACTTAACGGAAGCGACGTTTCTTACCGTGTTTTTTGTTCACTTTACCGGCCTTACGTTTTTTGCCACCGCTACCACCCGTAGACGTTGAAGGATAATCCTCGTTGAGCACGCTTATATCGGTAAAGCTGGTCAGCTCGTCGCCCAATGAAGCTGAAATTGAAGAGTAAAAGGATTCATTAACTACCCAGATACATTCGATTCTAAATAATAAATATGTTAATAAATTTAAACTTATTTTGAACTCTATGAAAAGTTTCAGTTGAAAGTTGCTTTCGTAGTAAAGCTTTCAAACGAAATTCTTCACGAGCTTTTGATTTATCCTCCGAGAGCTTTCAAGGCTATGTGACATCTGGCGTGTTGCGCAACATTGTAGGCATGTTGCACGCAATTTTAAAAATTCAGCTTTAAAAGTTTGTTAAATAACCGTTGTTTTCATTATAAGAGTAATTCTTTTTAATAACGAAGTTTAAAAGAGGATAATTCAAATGGAAAATACATATTTTGTACCAATTAATCCAATAAGATAATTTTTATCGGTAACTAATTAAAAATTCAAAAATTCGGACTTCTGCATCTTTGTTATTTTACAGCAGGGCAAACAAAAAATAAACGAGCTTGTAAATAACAAAACAAAACGTAGCAACTTACCAAGCGTTGTTAGCTTCCTGCTGCGGTGTTTGTCCGCTTTCGTAACCGGAAGGCGCGTAAGATACGTCTCCTCATACTCCTCCCGCTCACGCTCGCGTCGGGATAGTATTTGCTGCGCACGGGAACTGCTGGACAGCTCGACCGGCGTATCCAGATACTCGTCCTTCAGATCCTGTATCAGTGACGAGCCGAGAGCACGCTTTTTTGCTCGCTCCAGCTGCTTTCGGGCCCGATCCGCCTTCGTGTCTTCCTCGTAAGGCATCGATGTCAGTTTCGGTGGTACGTACACGTCCGACTTGCTGCGACGCGCTGCACCGTCCTCCTCATCACGGCCAGCAGCTGCACCTCCCTTTTTGGCCGCTTCCTTGGCACGCTTCAGCTTCAGCATCACCGTGGCGGAGCTGTCCGATTCGGCACCATCGTCCGTATCGGGACCACCCTCACCAGCGGCCGTACTGCCCGTGCCCGCTTCTTCACCCGGTGCCGGCATCTGTGGCATTAGGTTGGCCGGGTTTGCACGGAACGCGGTTGGGTCGGTGGTGCCCGTACTGCTGCCTGTAACTGCCGTCTTTACCAGCTTGTCGATCTGATAGCGCAGTTTGTAGTCGATGGGTCGGATCTTTTCCAGCACGGTTCGTATTTCAATCAATCGGTCGATCGATGGATCCTTCTCGATTCGGTGTCCTGGGGAGAGTTTCGAAATTGGAAACAGATGAAAATGTGTAACAATGTGAGCTTTTTCGCAATCAACGTTGTAACGTAAAAAAATCTGTGCAATATTTGAAAATAGGAGCCTAAGCCATAAACAAACTTTTTTCGAAAGCAGAAAAATAATTTAAACATTTTATGATTTTTATTTTATTTTATAAACCTGATCAGCCAGAAAGAAGAGCCTGTTTGTGAAGGTGTTTAACTGCAACATTTTCGGTTATAAAAAAAATCGTTCATTGGTCTTGCTGGGTTTATAATGGTTGTATAGATTCCTGACCATAATATGCCATATTTAATTCGGACCACAGTTTTAACATATTGTTTTATTGATTCAATCAAGCAAAGCTCATTGTTAAAATTTGCACAAAATAATTAATGAAGAAGCCAAAAGAAGCCTTTTATGAACTAAATGAATACAAAAAGCAATATCAATTGTTATGATCAACCCGCATTTACTTACCGGAGCATTTGCGCAGCACCACGTACGTCAGATTGATGAGATAGTTCAGCAGCATGTGGTACTTGATTTCGAGAAAGTTTAGCCCATACTCGGTCGACAGCTCGCCAGTTTTTACCCGTTGCAGCATATTGCCCACCAGATCGGATACCTGCTTGAAGTTGTTGTTCATTTCGTCTAGCAATCGCAACGCCTGCGGCAGATCCGGCTGAATGTCATACTCGTCTAGTGCCTGTGTGCAAAAAACAAAAAGGAAACGTTAGACCGGAAACATGTTGAAGCTGTTTTTTCGTGTTTGGTTTTATTTCACTTTAAAATCATAAAATACCCCATCAATACATCCATCGCTCGTTCGACCGATGAGTGTGTTAGAATATATGAGCAAGCTTCAGGTGAGCTACGCTTCAGTGTCGACCCCTGCAAGGAAGGCAAACTTTGAATGAACTCTTCGTCCTCCGGACGCCATTAATCGTGAATGGGATACCTTTGCCGACTCGGTACAGACTCTCGCAACTCTAAAACCCCCTCGGTGACATTGCCAATCTCGTTCGCTCGCTAGGCAAAAAACTGTGCACCGTCGTCCCGAAAAGGTTCCGCGCGCACGATATGTGCACGATTCGCGTTTTTCGATATTAATATCAATATCAATCAAACATGCCGATCGGGCACTTCAAAAACTTTCACCCCAGGCAGACTACTGGGCGGACGGAAGCGGTTTATCCACGACTTTTTTTTCTCTACATCTCTTCAACACACACTCAATCCATTTCGTACGGTTCAAAGCATTCTTCTTTCCGGTATTAGGCGTTTCGGGTGCAGAAAATCCACTCTTTTACCCTACGCGCTCCGGTCAGTTTCATTCCGCGGTTCGTACAGCGGACCTAGAACGACGATGCATATTTTACGCTTCAACGGGCTGGCTTCTCTCAGGCATTTGCTTTTTTTGCTGCCTTTGTTCTGTCGAGCTCTCGTTCGATCTAGGAAGACCGGCAAGAAAACCGGGCTACTGTACACTATTACCCTTTCAACGTGCGTTGGAAATAAATTCGTTTCAATCGTTTATTTTCGTCCCGTTTAAATTATGAAATGCGCGTCCATACACATCTCCCCGAGAACGTTGGATCGGAAGCTTTTGGTTAGAGGCACACACAAAAAAGGGGGAACTTGCGTCCCTTTTTTCGCTTTTGCTTTGGTTCGATTCCGGGGTTGCAGAGAGAACTGCACGCCGGCAAAACATAATGCACCTCACAACACCGCATAGGATAGGTGGCGCACATATTGGTTGGCGTTTGCCAAGCCATGCTTTTACTACCACCATCACGGAGCGAACCACGCTTTTTACGCTTTACTTCAAACGATCTGCTGCTTTGTGCATGAGTTCGCGATCTACTAATTCACACGCGGTTTGGTGAGCAGCAGCAGCATTAAATTAAAAGGCATCCACTAATTGCAAAGCGAGCAAAACGCGGGAATCATTTGACATGGGAGACCCTCGACGCCCCGGGTTTTACCCACTCACAATTTTCTCTTTCATTATTGAGACTTGGATTAGTATGTGTGTGGATGGTTTTTTCTTTATTCAGTCAGTAGATTTTTTTTCTGCACCCGTATGTGATGGAAAATTTTATACACTCTAGCACCATTAGCATCAGGTTCTCGCTGCAGAGGATGATACTTGGCGACCGCAATAATAAATCCTAGCCCGCCAGATAACTAGGTAGAAGCGATTTCCGCCACGCCACACGCACTCTCTTGGTCGTTCCCTTGCTGATGTTTTAATACAAAACGCAACTGTCGAACGCATCAATACATTTGGTCGGGTTAAAACGGATCTATTTACAGGGGATTTATGGTTTCTGGTAGAATGGGATTTTAAATTAAAAAATATATATCCATATGTACAAACACACACGCAAGGTCCACCCGCGGGAATATAAAACAAGGATAGCGTTATGTTGTAGCAGTAGTACCGCAAGGGAAAAAAACTGAGCCTCCCCCCTCAAAAGCCATCTCCCACACAATTTTCATCCTGACACCCATTTGTACATACAGATCCAAATGCCATACATCAACTCTCTCGATATTTTTCGATATTATTTTTTTTCCTTCAAAACTAAAATATAGAAAGCAAATCCCGGGACACATCAGGGCATGTTCGGTCGGAAAACTGTGGGATCCCCAAATTTGCTCCGTTTCGCGCAAATAAAAGTAAAATATATGACGGTTCCAATTTTAAAATATAAATTCGCCTTCCTGCCTACTTTCCCGCTTGTGTCCTGCTCTCATAGAGAATTCGCGAAACAAAAAAAAAATCTCCAAATAACCATAAAAAGGGGATGCACACACACATATACATACAGGTCGGTTGGTCGGGAAAATGAAAAGAGGCAAATAGGGGGACAGGACATTCGCGAATCGACGTCCAAGCGCGACTGGACTCTCTCGCGCGCGTACATAGCCATGTATTGTGCTGGTCCCTGTTCTCCACCCAAATCTCTCACACCGCGTGGGATCGTGATTCGATCAGTACGGAAAGCATCGAAAATGTGCGCCCCAACCCCACTCCCACCTTCTCCCACCCAAACATAGAGGAAGGTGAGGCGCTATTATTGATTTATTTCCATTCATTTCGGGATACATTTCTTCCAACCTCTTGACCATATCCCACCAGTGGTACGAACCAAACAACGTGGGAATGAGAGTAAAAAAGGATACTGATCTGATTTTTTTTATGTTCTCTCCATCACCCGCCCCGTAACCATGCATGTATGTGTGTTTACGTATGTTGGCTAGCTGGCTGACTGGGGTTGAGCCGCTTTTCCAATTATCCTCAAATATATACACCGTCAGCAGGAAGCATCGCCTCTCCGTACGGCGAGCGCACATACACGAGCCGTGAATCACACACACACACGCGCTAACTGGAGGTTTTCCTCCCATAGAAGACCGCAAAGTGAAACGCACGTCCAGAATAATTCCGGTGCCCGGGCCGGCAAGTACCGGGCACTGAATCCCGTATACGGTGGTGGTCGAAATATTGGAACATCGACACGAAATGGAACAACAACCGTAGGACGACGGTCAGATGAAGCCGTCCTTCTCCCTACCACCTCCGCTGGTAAATGGCTAGTGTGGATGGCTTTTTTTCTCTTTCGTTGATACGCTGGACGATCCTCGCGAACGCGAAACGCGCGTAGCCGAGGACGATGTACCGCCGCGTACGGGATGCAAACGTGCCAGCGTTTGTGTCCGGGTTTGTCCGCTGTTGGGAAGCTT
This sequence comes from Anopheles stephensi, assembly GCF_013141755.1. NCBI lineage: Eukaryota > Metazoa > Arthropoda > Insecta > Diptera > Culicidae > Anopheles > Anopheles stephensi. Next base: position 67,459,220 of record NC_050203.1, on the reverse strand, counting down.
CATACAATCCGGATTGGTTTCTGTTCCAAGAAAAGCGAAACCCGGTGGTGGTCACACAAGTGTTCCATTCCATGGCGGTTGCAATAGCAATTCCGCTCGGCGGACACATGCCACGCTCCAGAAGCACAGCACACGCACCTTTAACAACGTAACCCACCGCATGCGCTTGATTAATTAAATTGAAGCAGTTGTTTGTGGGTTGCACAGATATTTCTTACGTGATGTGCGTATAGCATAGATGGTGGGAAATGTTCCGAGATAGTTTAAGTAGTTTGAAACGAAGAAAAAAATCATTGTTTGCAATATTATGTTTATAAAACGTTTTATTGAACGTTGGACCTAAACCATAAACTTTAGTGGGTAAAAATTGCACGGTTTTCGTTATGCATTTTGATTATTAATATTTTGCTAATTTCTTCCTATGATACGAATTTTATATTATTATGCTACTTTTTTAACTGCTCAAATATGAAACCCATTTGACCTACAAAAAAAAGATAAGATAGAGCTATTTCCGGTTTATTTTTTTAATGTTGTGATTTTTTTTAAAGGATGTTTAGTTTAAACTCTATTTTTTTCTTCTTCTCCTGATTTTTTTTCAGTATGTATGAAGAATCTTAACACTTATTGCAGATTTTATCTTCCCTCTCCGACAGCAACGAGAAACACCAGGCGTCTCCATCGAAATAAAAAATTGGTAGAAATAACCAATTTAAATTGACCAAGAATGTAATTTGTTGTTATCATTAATAAAACAAAAATGTGATTTTAAATAATTTGGAATTAAATAAAAAATTATAATTAAGGAGTATACTGCTGTGATGTCAGCGATTTAAGATAGTCTCTAAGTTGTGGTTTATACCTATTTGACGAAAGCTTCCTAGCTGTCAGCATACTAAAGAACTTTAGGGTCGATAGTTGAGGTCGAGCGAGAGTTGAGGAAAGGGTCGACAGTCGAAGATATGAAATAGAAGCACAAACACTAAATGCTACCCAACCACCTAATTCCCAAAGTTATCCTCGACTCGACGCTCAGCACATCAGCATCTTTAAGACCTTAGCACATTTGACACAGTTTCTAGACTGCGCACGGATGAGTTTGCATCGCCCGCAAAGTTCTAATTTGTAAATCGATGCAATCAATTATATCATCCGTAGCTACGGATCCGCATCCCGAACAGGACGGATGAAGCCGTGTGCCATATCCGCTTTCCAAGCATTAATTGTGCGCCCGCCGTCCGTTCGACGGTATTCCATCTTGAACAAAAGGTGAGATCATGATCGAAATCTATAAGCACGACGGAGCGATGGACAAGCATCTTTTGGCCGGGTCCGAACGGGTGTACATTACCGCATTACGAATGATACAGAACATATGAAATGACCGCCCGGAACGGGAAGCTATGCGCTACAGTCATTCGTTCACCGCCAAACGGTTCGATGCAACCTGAAGCACCCCGGCGAGGCTGCGGTGCATAAAGAGTCTCTCCGTTTTCGTTACCTCACTACGTTCCTGATCCATTCGCTCTCGCAATATTTCATGTGCTGCAGCAGCTACAGTGCAGCAGCGCACCAAAAAGTAAAACAGGATCGGGAGCTCATCACACCCCAAAACCAGCTCAACCCGGTCCCTGCGTATGTATGTGTGTGTGTGTCTGCATCCAATAACGTTCGGCTTCCGTTCCAATTTTTTGTTTCGTCCATTATTCCGTGTGGCCGCCTTTCGGCAGCCAATCCACCTCCCCACCAATCCTACACTCATCCGTTTGATTTTGCAGCGGGTCAAACAGTAAGACCGACCGGAGGGAAAAAAACGGGTGTATAGATTTGTGCAAAACAAAGACAAACGAAGCAAGGAAAGAGAGCGGACACTCTGGAGAGGTTTTGAGGAAGAGCTAGCCTGCAAAACTCGATGATGGCAGACGACCGGGATCCTGGGGTGTACATAGCCGACCGCGCGTGAGAGCTGAAGAGAAAATTCCAAACAAAAATGCTTTTAGGATAGAAAAAGTACAACACCCTATCCATCCAAAGCTGGTAGCAATAGTGTTTCAGAATTTGTGCGAAAAAAAATGCTACGTCCTTCGTTTTCCTTTTTCGGAGCTGTTTCCTATATGTCAATCCTTCAACAATGCTCTCTCCCACGCTCTGGCAGGATTATTACCTCCTGCAGGTCTGTCCATGATCACCGTGTGTGCACGTGTGTATGTGTGTACCGGGAGGAAAGAATGGAACCGTTTGGAGGGAAAATATCAGTATTTTTCCTACTTTCCTGGGTGTTTCTTTTTTGCTTGTCCCAAAAGCAAAACGCGACTCAGTATACAGACCAAGGACACGGTCAGGAAGAGACTGAACAAAAAAAAATTGGATCGCGTGCACACACATTGACCTTTTTGGTTATTTTACCCTTCTCCCCTCGGAAAATTCCACCAAACTTTGCCAAATGAAAATGCAATAGCTAGGAAACACACCAATGAGTTTAATGCACACAAGCACAATCGCATCATGGCAAACCGCGCCATTCAGCATCCTCACACACACACACATACACATGGCAATAGGAAAAGTGCAGGCTGGTTTGTGAAAAACGTTCGATGACGATTGCCCTGGTTGAGGAATACGGAGGAAACAAAAAAAAACACACACACATAAAAAACTACTCCAAAACGGTCCCGGGACACAACGAGATGAACCAAAAAAAAAGGAGATACTCTCTCACACACACATACTTATGTACACACCAAATATCAGCGTGACGTGGAGAAGAGAAAAGTCGGACATACGGGCACAGGTGTCCAACCAGCTTCCAGTACTGTTTCGCCATACGCCAATAGCGTGCAAAAGCCTCGTAGTTTTGACGGGAAACGGGAAACTCTGTCAATCCATCGTTACTCGGGAGAAAAAAACGAGGCCGTAAAAGGAAAAGGGGTGGCCAACACCAGCACCACCACCACACCGCACGCGACGGAAGCATTCGGAAATAACGCATAAAAGCATCCGCGATGCGAACCGTTTTAAAAGCTTTCTCCACTTTTCTCCTTTCGCTTCCAACCGAGATGAGATGAGGCGGTACAGTGCAGAAGCAGGAAAAATGGTGTGAGTATGTGTGTGATTCTTGATTCTTTTTTACTGCTCCTCACTTTTCTCGCCATTCGCTCGGCAAGGTTTTCGTCATCAGTCAGTGAAGCATCCGGCCGATAGGAAAGGGAAACCGTTCGGGAACAACAGCGATCCTTGTGATGCCTATAAAGATGGAAAACGGCCGTTGTAGGGAAAAAAACCCCTTATCCCGCACTAGATCGCGAAGGACGTTTCAAGATTTGCCGAAGAAGAAATTAATGCCGTAAAGAAAATAGAAGTAGTAGAAAAAGGTTGTAGCTGAGAGCAAATAAGCAAGCGATCCGAAAGCTACTGGAACGGAATCGACGAAAAAGTGGAAACGAATCGAAGCAATGAGATAAAAACAAGGACGAAAAGCGAACCCCCAAACCTACACACAGTATCCTACCATATCGAGGCATGTGTGTGTGTGCGTGGGCACACATACACGATTCCTGATCGAAACACAACACAGCACCACACATCGCAACCGTCTGATGGAGTGGTGTCGTTCTCTCTGTCTATCTGTAGACCATCACACACTACTCATCGACGTCCTGCTGCTGTCCTATCTCCATCGTGACATGTACACACACACAGGATGCATGCGGCATGGCTTTCCCCATGGTTCACCGCTACACCGCCACATTGCAGCGCACAGCGATAACACACAGTGCATCGTCGCAAGCGAAAGGACACGGTCAAGCTCGCGCGTCATGTATTGATGATGGATATAGGACGACGCTGAGAGTGTAGTGTCCGGCTGGGTTACTGCCATCGCATGCCACGGCGGATGCTTATATGCGCGCAATGCCCACACACAAATCAAGCAACAGAGCGATTGCTAGCTAACCAACGACCGAGGACTCGATATGTATGTGCACGGAGGAACTTTACGCAGTGCCACACACACACACACACACACACACATAGACAGTGCAGAATCGATTGAGCCTGCATCGGATGCAAAAATCAAAAGCTCGCCTAGCGCTAGCACCAGCTCGGATGGGTGCCATCGAAATTAATTCATTTCCATTTAAGCAATATGTGTGTTGGAAAACACGCCTCTCGGCGGTCCCTGGAATGGATAGGATGTTTCACATTCAAGAAATTCGGTTGATTAAGGTTTCACCTGTGAAATGATGATTTTTTTTCTATAAAAAGTTTACTAATTTTTTATAAAACTGTGCAATATTAATTTTGATTTTACAAAAGCAAATAAAATATAAAATCACTACTAGGGCTAAACAGTTTATATAAAAAAGAAAATAGAAAAAAACAGCAAGAAACAAAATCAAAAATTCAATAAATTTCCCTACTGTGTTGGCATTTATTCTCGAGAGATCTTTTCCCATTCTTCTTCTCCTTTGGCTCTACTACCTCCAGAGGTCTTGGACATCTTTTTAAGATTTCCGTGACTTGATTGGGCACATCAGCTGGATAGTCATCCATCCATACAGGGAAACGGTCCGAACAAGATTCGATATCCGGTCCTCCCGTTTGAAGTCTGTCACCCAAGGGGCCTCAAAGAGGGACCCAACTATTTTCACTGACTTAGCAATAAATAATCGCCTCTGTTTTATCTGGGCACTGATGATCAGTTGTTGCTCCATCTTGACTACAGAGTAATTGAATCCCCGATAGAAGTCCTTCAGGTCCCTGTCAAGGTCAGAGTGGGAGTCTCTTCGACCTATCACGCTCTCACCAACAAAAAGATGTTTTTCACAAGCGTCTCGGTGTGACAGTGATCCTTACTATAAAAGCATAAGATGATCGAAACTTTTCTCCCATTATGTTAACTACAATATAAAAATAAATTCAAAATTTAGCTGTACAAAATACATGACAAATAAAAAAGAGATATTAATCTATATAATTTTGTTTGTTTTCAGGCAACACAACAAACGGAACGAATGGTAGGAAAACATCATTCCTTGTTCAAAATTCTTTGTTCAATTGGGACACGAGCATATGAACCGATACATACTTAATCAGATTAAGAGACAGAAAATAAAACTCGACCGTGCATACTTGTGTATTTTGCATTCCTACAAACCGTACCATTTCAGGTGTTGTTTAATGAAATGGAAATGGCATTATTGCAGAAGAAAAACAAATATTCCACCGTTTCTGCAGCCGTTCGCTGTTCACGCCCATAAGCCCTACCCTACATCATTTGCATTTTGCAGTGCAGCGATCGGGAAGAGAATTGACATGATTTTCATTTCGCTGCAACATAAGCGGCCAGTTTATCAAAGGGAGGCAAATATGAATTTCAAATGTCAATCACAATTCAATTTTAGCTTGTCCATCGTTTATTAGTGCAGCATACTTAAGCCACCGTGGTTCCACCGGCCACGGCTAAAGAGAGTAGTTGAGTGTGCCGTCATGTGCAACGGTGGCAACCACGACGAATCGAAACATCGCATCTGTATCGATTGGAAAAACGGCTCCGCTGTCGGCTGCCCCCTGTCGATGCGCCCCTCCTCTTTCGGGGTCGGAAAATGACAAAATTTTATCCGTACTACGGTACCGAATGAGGTCCACCGGTGTGAAGTCATGCGGGTACACACACACACCGCTCTTTACGTGAGATGACTGATCGGTTCTCGGTCTGAAGGATGGTGGGTCAGCCAATTGACCCATCTCACACTCCCGGCACCAGCAACACATCCGCACACGGTGTTCTGGTCGCGGTGTTTACTTTATCACTTCGCACAGGACGACGAAACTCGCGAACATTGTCGTGGATGGCGCGTGAAGCATTTCCCCGCATTCTAGCAAAGGTGCTCCGTTTGCTTTCTCGGTTTCGCAACATTTCGGAACATGGCTGCTTTTGCTACCCAACACACATTCATGACAGCATTTCGCGTTCGATACATACTCGTCCGAAGAGCGGCGGGAAAAGTTATGGGTAAAGGTAGCTACTCGGGTAGGTATTGATGGACGCGCACCGGCAGTGTGAGACAGAATCGGTCTAACCTCGTACCCATAAACAGCATCCGATCAAATGTAAGGTGTGTCAGAAAGTAAAAGTGGAATGTGTTGATGCCTCCTTTGTGAATATTTTTTTTTTGCTTTTAAAATAAAGTAAGTCTGATCGAACCTTCACAATCGGTTATTACATTTTCAAATCATACTTTACTGATCTTAGCCTGTCCTATTTGTCCACAACAGTAAAATAATATACCTGAACACATCGGTTGGGACAGACCAGTGGCAGAGGCGACAAAGGCGCCGGTCTTGGCACGACAGGACCGGAGTTCAAATCCCATCCTTTCCGGATACTTTAAGCATTCCGTACCTTGCTACGGATAAAATCAAGTCACAGAAAGCCAGAAATGGCAGATCTTTCGAGGTTGGTAGTGCCAAGGAAGAAGAAGAAGAAGAACACATCGGTGTGCTTATGATGAAATCGTGTAGGTCGCTATATTCATTAAATTATTTGCAAATTGTTATCAATTAAGCATTGCTGGAATAGTTTATGTTCGTGTAGGGTAGTCGAGACAGAAAAATCCTTTGAATTTCAATATATACCTGATTGAGTGACCTACAGGACAAAATTTTCCTAATTTTTAGATTTTAAAAGAAAACAAAAGATCAATCAAAACAACATTGGAGGCAGCAGACACATGCAAAATATCTATAAAAAATATCGCTTCTTTTAAAAATTGTTTTTGATCGTTGCAATATTCCTCTGCGTATTGAACATCAAAATCTTAAAAATACGTTTGGCCGTCTAATAAAATTATAAGCCAAATTGTCAGTAATTTTATTCGTTAAAACTTTTCCATATACCCTACCAACAAACAATTGCACGAGTGTTTGATACGGAAATATAAAGAGTAAGAGAGATAGAGAGAGAGAGAGAGAGAGAAAGAGAGTAAAAAAGAGAGGGAATACGCCCAAAATCCAGAATCCAGCCAACCGTTCGCTGGACGGAATCCATCAGTCGAATAACATTTAATTTAGCTGCCTGAGGGACCAACGCTGGATAGAGTTTGTGTGTCTGATGGATTCGATCGGAGGTGTCCATCACCGAAGGGGTTATTTTTCCACCTACCCAACCCCCCCCCCCCCCCGCCCATCCTACATCCCTTCTGCTTGTTAGTTTCCTGGCGGGGTTTGTATTTTCCATTTTCAGTGAAATCGCGTACTCGAAACGCGAAAAACCACCATACATGTGCGCTCGCGACCGTCCAGACTCCCCTCCCTCTCGCTCCACAATCAATAATCGAACAGACGATTTCAGCAGAGCCGAAGGGAACACGGTCCCCTGCCAAAGTGGAAGAAAGCACACAGAACCACAACATGCGCATCGCACACCGTATGCGTTCGATTGCGTACGATATTACGCTGGCGGATGTGTTAGGCGTTTCTATTTTGTTTTTCGTTCACCAACTACAGACAACCGGGCCGTTGGCGGGCGGATGACTGACCAGCGTTACATTTCGCGCACGCGGTTCCAGACTAGAAATTGAAAATTTTATTCTCGCACCAAAACACTCCAACAAGCTCGCGCAGTTTGTTTGTTGCAATTTGTAGAGCTGTGTGTGTATGGGTAGGGTGAGCTGGGGAAATATGGAAATTTCGGTCCGCGCGTGGACGTTCCCCACCCCGCGTGCTTTCCTGAGACTCGTACTCGCACAATGCGTCAAATAGTTTGATAGATTTTCTAGCTTTGGCCTCGTTTATGCCTCCCACATGCACGCGTGGTTATTGTTTGGTAGGGTTGAGCGATTGAGACTATTTTACTTGCAAAACCGATAAAATTGCGATACCAATCAAGCGCTGTGCATACGAGTAAGATGAAATACAAATATGAGAGCATTCAATTATGATCTGATTACAGCTAGACAAATGAAGTACTATATAGAAGTACGTTATTCGGGGCGGTCTGGTAATCGAAGTTCACACGGCAGGACCAGGGTTAAATTTTCTTCCAGACCGCGCCTCTTCGTTAGCAGAGCTACCGGGTAAAATCAAGTCGAAGAAAGCTAGAATGGTAGGCCGAGTCCTTTCGAGGTTGGTAGTGTCAAGGAAGAAAAAGTAGTACGTTTTAGCTTAGTTATATTTAGCAGCTAATGACTGATGACGTAGACACATAAATGATTTGAAGCTATTTCCATATAGAAGAAGCTTATGAAGATTCTTACATAGAAGCTTATGAGGGCTCGAAGCATCGGGTTGGAGATTTAAGAGACAACATGATAATGACTCTATAAGAAGCCCTACAAAATGTCAACCTGTTACTGTAAACGCACCTTTAAATTCGTCCAATACCAATACTTTGCCTATGTTGGGTCAAAAGTCAGCACCAACAACAACATCGATGTTGAGATACCAGTCATACTACAACCTGAGGACACCTGTCGCGACGTACAAGGCTAGAACCGCATAGAATGTTGATATTCACAGTACACAAATAAGCTTCTGAAACATGGGCTCCGTCCAACATTTGTCGAACACCTCTATGCCACGTTTAAGAGGACTATAACCAAGGAATTTTGCGCCTTATACGTGGATGAACAATGACAAGATCTACGAGCTGTTAGATGATCGCACCACTGTGTACCGAATAAGTTTTGAAAAGCTCTGGAGAACCAGTCATCTCATGAGAATGACATCGGACGAGCCAAACCTAACATTTTTTTTCTATTTTAATCTAATGTCCATTGCCAGTATTGCCAGCATCAAAGATTAATAAACTATAGATAGAGTGATGAGTTATATTGAATAACACAACTATGCTCAATTACTTCATACGTCGTGTATTAATTAAACATTTTTCTCAGAAATTGGATGTTTTATTCTGATTATTTCATCACAGACATGACACATGAAGCATGAAAAACGTCATTTTAATTTACAGCTTTTTTGTCATATACCCCTCACAGGACTTCGGCTCTTTTTTTGGATAAAAATGTATTCATTAAACAAACAACGCAACCAGCATCCTTTTTTATGACCCGTGAGTTTTTTATCTGCTGGGATGAAAATAAATTGGCATTGCAACCGTAAAAAAATATCGCTTACACGGAAAAGGTATTAATGTTAATGCTGCCTGCAGCAATGATAAATTATGTATCGGAAGGGAAAAAAAGTGTACAAAACCTGTGTCCAATTGTACGGCTTGTTCCAGGGACTGTGTGAACACAGCACACTCCGTTCCCATCATATCCTAAGGGTTCTCATGTGCATAATAAAATGCATTCATTTTACCCCCAGCAACGCATAACGAAAGGGGGTTTCGTTAAATAAAAAAAAAAAACAGTTGCGTTGCATTTCGAATTTTGTTGTTAATTTCCGCTACTTTTTTACCACTCATTGCACCGCTGCTGCCAATAATCATACATTATTTACCGGGCACAATTTAAATTCTGCATTGCCAAGTGATAACGACACATTTTCATTAAAACTTCAATAAATGGTCGGTGTGCCCGCTTTACTGCCCTCGCCCCGCCAAAAAGCCCATTGCTTATCACCAGAGTCGGGGTGGGCCGAGGTGCGCACATAAATTCAACGAACCAAAAATAAAAGCTACGTTCGTCCCGGTAGAATTAATACGACAGGAAATTCATAATTAACAAAACCAAAAAGAAAATAAATAAATGTACGTTTTCCTTTGTTCTGGTTTCTGCAGCAGCCTCCTGCCGAACGGATGCCTGCACCATCCGATTTTAACCATCGGATAAAATGCATCGGATGAAATACACACACATGCATACTCGAATATGCAAACATTTTGAAAAATTATTTTTTCCGTATCCAATATATCGTCGTATCGCAGCGTTTACTGGCTCGCATTGACGGAGCTGTGGAGGTGGCTTCAAAAGGCATTCAAAAGGGGAAGCCAAAGCGCCAGCAAAACGACATAACTGCATGTGCAATCGATATTATAATGGGATGCGCGCAACCAGCATACCAAAACTACATCAATAGCGGGTATCGCGGAAAAACGGTAAAACCCAACGATTTTGTTTACTTTCCTCTCCGACCCATCCCGCTTTCTGCTCTCGTGGCCACCCGCACATCGAACGCTATACATCAACGCGGGTTGCATCGGCAGCTCGGAAAACGGATAATATTTCAGATATGTGTTGTGGTGGTATATAAATATATAACTATACATATTTTCCAACGCAATACTCAGTGCGCCCGATTGGTGGGGATGCGTATCGCACACACAAGAGAAATGCCACCCACCTCCCCACCGGTGGTGGTGCGTTTGGGGAATGTACACGGTGCAAGTGCATTCAATGCATTCATGCTTCAACGAGCTCGCATTTAATTTTGGCAACCGAATTAAAATCGCATGCACCGGCGGGACAAGGCAACTTGACGAAATGGAAAGCACATGCACACAAAAAATTTTCCGAAATAAACGAACGCACTCGAAGCCAGCAACGTTTGCCGATCGAAATGCATTTTCGATGCATGAAATAATGCAACTCAAACACACACACACAGTTGGGGGTGGTGCGTCGTTATGCGATGCGATGGTTTTTCATGCCAGCGGAATTGGGTGGCTCCCGAACCCGAACTAAATGGGTGGGTAGGTAAAGTGCGAACAGACTAAATGGCTCAGGCTCAGAAGGGTAAGTTAACAGCAGGATGCAGTGCCACCCCATCGATACCCGGACCGTAACGGTATGCAGAGTTCTCGCCGTGTGTGCATGTATGCTGTGCTCTTCCGTCATGTGTGCATCGGGAGGGTAAAAGCTGCAACACATTCTCTCAGCTTCGTTTTCTCTTCCGCTTGTGTATAAAGGTTCGGTGGTGCGCTAAAATAAAAACTGAATAAAAATATATCAATTTATTTATATATTTTTTCCCTCGGTACGGGCTACGTACTCACCCGAGACTGGAGGATATGGAACGCACCACACACAACAGCAAAAGCGTTCGGGGAGGGTGAAAAAAAAATACAGGAAAAACAAACACACTTCTGACCCAAGCGAACCTGGTTCGCGCTGCTGTGCTGTGCCGCTACTGCACCGGGAATCGCACAAATATGCAGAATGCGAAATGTAATCAGCGACCGAAAGCAGGTGGATGGATGGATGGACGCCATCATGATCCAATGGTAAGAGGTTTGGCTGTCGCTGCGCGGCAAAAAGGATACCAGTAACAGGACAATGCCAATTGTTGGTGAGGAGAGAAAGTAGTGTTCACGGCGAAGCGGTCGTTCGAAACGGTTCGCGAATGTTTCCCTGTGCGCGCTGATGGAGCGGGAAGAGAAACTGCATAAATATTGATTGCATAATGAAACATACACATTCGCACACACACACACACACACATCCATGTAGGAATACTTTGAAAATCGTGGACAGGAGGGAAAAAACACGTTTGCTGGGGAATTCAAATGAATAGCGAGAAAACGATAACTGAACCGCGAGGTAGGTTCGCGATCCGGGACCATAACCCGCGCGTCATCCGGGATAACCATTCTCCCTGGGTTCCCTGGGTCAACAGCACATACACACATCCGTGCGTATGTATGTGCCCGGCATACAGACTGCGTACGGAGAGGAGATACATTCATCCATACCCATCCATGCACCATCAGCGAACAGGCGAACCAGAATTTGACCATCTCGCGGGACTGGCTAGTGTAATGGTGGAGAGCTAGGAGCAATGGATGGCGCCCTTTGTCCCTTTTAGGACGCATCTATATACACACACACACACCGTTTGCAAGCGAATCAATGAAGGGTGATATTGATTTGTTTGCAACTCTTCACTCCACATACTCGCGCACACATCAAAAACTGGCAAACAGCAGTACCATTGTTGCCCGTGATGAAACATGACATGTTTTCCATCCATCCAAACCCCGGTCTGTTTGGTTTTGCAATATTTTACTCGCATTGTGCAAAAGTTTGCCTTTAGTCGTAGCTTGTATTTTTTTTTGTCTGTGTATTTGGTTCTTTGTTTCCCTGAATGTATAAAACTGTTTGCGATACAAAAAATTAAGCTTATGATAGAACGGAGAATAGTTTAAGAGAGGGGCATAGTAATGTATACTATTTTGTATTCAATTTTAACATTGATAAACTGAAGAAAAAAAAATTAAAATATTTTAAATTAGCATTAAACAATGTAGATTCAATAAAATATCCCAATCAAATATAAAAATTGCAATTGATTCTTAAAAATATACAATAAAAAAAACAAACTAAAAGAGCACTTTGCAAGTTGAATAACTAATAAACCATTTTACACTAAATTTAATATTTCTATATATCCTCTTTCAGCTTGTATTGCACATTGCCTATCTGTAGGCGCAAACATTTCATAAACTATGCAATACACAAACATATAGAAAAAATACACAATTTACGTTTCTAGGGATACTTTTAATATCCCAAACTGCTTACAACGAAGAATCATAAGAAAAACTAAATTTCTATCATTAATTTCACTTAAAACTCTCTCTTGGATTAGTTTCTAAAATTTTCATCATTTTCACATAGTTTAAAATATCCCTCCCAGGAGGCTTTCGTAATTCAATTAAAACTTTAAAGTATTCAACAAAAGAGAAGAAACAAACGATCATACAAAAAAAAACACATGACCGAAAGTTGAAGTCAATAAACTTGACCCACAAAGGAAGGGGCACACACAATCGATAAGCGAAAGAAGCTGGAGAGCAAAGGAAACACTCCTGCCGGAATGTCGAAGCGTGAAAGTTTTACGACTAGCGACCTGGCATCTACCAACCAACCAACCGGAATGAAACGGGAACAGCAAGAAAAGTGGAAATGTGACAAGAAGCCTTGGCGTTCCTTCAAGAAGCGAATTCATTCATAACACGGGCCCCACACACTCGAAAGCGCGAAATCTCGCCATCGTAGTAATGGTGCCCAAATACTACTCGTGTACTGGTAGAGTAGTAGTAGCAGCAGTTGAAGATAAATGCAAAAAAACGCACACAAGCACACACGGCAGCAGTTTGATGCTACTATGGCCAACGACCAATGGATGACAGAGCATGGAATGGAAGGAACATCGTGAAAGCCGTCGTGCAGAGTTTTCCCCCTTTTATATGTGCCAGCAGCACCGTGTGGCAGGGACACATATCGTGGCCATGTGGAACAGCACCAGCAGTCAATGGCGTAGCAGAGCTAGAGTGAAGAGGGTGTGAGGAAGAGGTTAGCCGCCCTTCGCACGACCAATACTACTAGCATTTTACGGTAACCTTCTTCCCGCGGACTGGACTATCTTACGCGAAGCGCGACTTTCGCGAGCGTAGTTCAATGCTCACCACCGTATGGTATTATGGTGGTGTTGAACGTTTCGCGATGCAGATGAAAACTGCAAGATGCATCTAGACCATCGTTCGGCAGACAAACCAGGAGAAAAATGCTTGGTTCGTGTTTGTGTGGATGTACATTGCGACTACATGCAGTACGATCTTCTGTTTTTTTTATCATCCAAAACCTTGCCTTCTGGCTTAAAAACAAAAACATGTGACAATGCAACTGGAAGAATATTTGCACAGACTTTTCCGATTTTGTTTTTCTTCCTTTATTTTTATCAAATGCATGTTATTCAATTTAGTCTTTTAAAACATGTTCATCATGAATGCGAAAAAACAGAAAGGTGCTATTTTTTATCGTTGCAACAGCAATGTAACTTAAAAATACAAGAATGCACTGAATACAATAATTGAAATAAGTGCTTTAAAACCATTCTTCTTTTTCTTCTTTCTTGGCATAACGACCTCTAAGATCATGACTGCCATTTGTGGTTTACTCGACTTATTGATAATTGGATAGTCAGTCCTCACTAAGGGGGAACGACCCAGATGAGACTTGAACCCCGGTCCTACCGTGTGAAGACCGGCGTCGCTGTCGCATTTGGCCCGGTAGTAGCTAAAAAAACATTAAATATCTCTATTTCTAGGTTTTAAATTTGGTTATGTAGTAGTAGAATTTATGATTAATTCTACAGTCGTAGAACACATTTATTTATTTCAGTTTTCAAAGGAACTATACATGCATCTACAGTGATGGCCGTTAAAATAGAAATACTATATAAATTGTTGATTTATTTTCCTGGTTTGTGCTGTTCTGTTTTTTTTAATATATAAAATATAAAAATTAAAAATATAAATGGTATAAAATTATGCATATCAGCGTGTAGGCTTAAAAGAAGCAGTTCAAAGAAACTTTTGGGGTTTACATTTGTGTTCATATCATATATACCACTTTGAGACACAATTAATAGTTTTTATCGTTAGCTTCATCATTCGTACTTGTTACAATTCGCATCTACTATCATCCAGAAAAACTTAATTCGTCTATACTATGATATATTTTCCATCATTCTCTCGAAAAATCTACAAATTTTCCACTCACTCATATATTAGCATTGAAAAAAAATCGTTACAGTGTGTGTATTTCATCAGCGTTGCCCAACAGATCACTTTTACCGAAAACATATCAAACAATATCCAACCCTTCCCCGCTGGATAATGTTCCAAACATGAAACGAACCAACAACCACATCCCAACTACTGCACCCATGTCCCTAAGATATCACACCGAAACTTTCCAATCATTACCGGTGGAAAAGTGAACGACCTACCGAACACATGCAGCCACTTCTTAAGCGTGATACTTTCGTTAGCATTTAGAGAGCGGACTTCCCTCGCCAGGACCAAAACTCATGCTCATGCCCCTTCCCAAAACGGGACACGCATTTTGTCGCCCTGCAATGAGTTTTCCTCCAAATTAGGAAACGTCCCAAGTGAGCATCCGTCGAGGGAGGAGATCAGTGAGAACGAATGCTAACAATCTTTACGCCATAAATCAAACCAAAACACAGGGCGGTGTAGGGCACAGAGAAAAAAAAAGTTTTCACAAATGTTTCATTTCCAGTGCGACATCCACAGACGTGAGGATAATTTCATCTCATGGCGATGATTTTTGCTCTCCTAGCGATTTTAATCTATTTTATATAAAATTTCACTGCAACAAGCAGTGCAATAAGAGCTTCCAATTTCGGGATTTGGAGACGGATAAATAAACTTCACGCCACCGCCATGTGATTTATTTTTACATTAAAAATAAAATCCCAAACCTTTGTCGATGAAATATTTTCAATTCAGCTTATTTATTATTTCTAGCTTTGCGTCGTGCACCGGCAAAAGCAGAACCCGTCGATGGTGCTTCAAAATATCAAACATTCAATGCAAACGTCCGCTCGCTTCCCTGATTGGCAACTACGAACAGTCGACGGCAGCAGCAGCAGCAGCAAATCGTCACCAGATGTGTGCACCCCCGAAATGCTCATCGCTCACAACATACGCGCCCTTGCGATATCCTTGCCTGGGACGCACCAATATCGTGTGCTCATCGTTAGCAAATCCTAATTCCTACGAAACGAGCGCAACTGAAACGGACGGAAAACCCGCGTACCGCGTACCATACCTCGCCCGGCAAAAAAGGCCTGCACGCAGTTTCCCAAACCCAGGCTTTAGGGAGCTAAAGGGTGGATGCATGACAGCGTTTTCCAATCTTTGTGCGGTCGTTGTCCTTTTTGGTCCTGTAGAGCCCCCTTCTGTTTATCCTCCCTAGCGCCGCGGGAGGGTTTTTACGCACACACACACACACACATACCGACCCGAGGTTCATTCCATTTTGGGACGGGTACGCGTAGCACAACGCTGCATCATGCACACGTTCTGGCGTAGTAGTGCAACCCCGTGTGTTTGGTGCGGATGTGGTGTTGGTCGAATTTTCGAAACGCACCCCGGCCGAAGCTTCACCGTTTTTTGTTGGCAAACGCAAATGAATGATAGTAGTCAGGTGGCCCGCTTGTGGCCCGCTGAACGAGAGGGCGACTGTGGGCGATGCGTAAGCCTAACGCGAAAGCAATCGCACACTGTGGCGTACGTGCGCAACTCTGACCGGGCGGGACTGCGTGCGTTTTTGTGCTAGATGGACGATGCGTTTCGAATCGACAGGTTGAAGGAAGATGGACGACACCCGTAGGTTTGGCAAAATGTGTGTGTGTGTGTGTGTGTGTGTGTGTGTGTGTGTGTGTGTGTGTGTGTGTGTGTGTGTGTGTGTGTGTGTGTGTGTGTGTGTGTGTGTGTGTGTGTGTGTGTGTGTGTGTGTGTTGAAGAGCTGCATAAGTAGTAGCGCTACTCAAGGATGGTTTATAATGCACTTTTTCTTTGGTATTTTAATGTTCAATTATAGATTAGTGGAAAATCGCAAACAATGAACAGAAATGTTATTGATAATATAATGCAATAAAATATACAAAAAAAAAAACAAAACACGAAAAAAGAACGAAAAAATTCATTTAATAAACAGATAAAAGATAAACTTTAAAAAAATAACTAAAAAAATTATTTACAATTTTTTTTTAAATAACCGAAATTTGAATTTGCTTGATGCCTTATGTCTTATAGAATTGTTTTTAACAATATGTCACTAAAATACATGACATAATTTGCTATAAGGCAGCAAAACAGTTCTGGAGAGCGGTTCGGGTGGGATTCAATAACGATTTTGCGGTCGTCCCGCTGCCTTCACGGCTACCAATCCTGTCCTAAAATAAAATGATAGAACAAAATATTTTTTAGCCCCGAAAAAACTAAAATAACAATACGAAATAAATAAAATATTAAAATTTCAAAAAACCCCAACGGAAAAAAATCAACAACGCGCAAAGGCTCACCACCGCACATTCAAATTTTCCAATTTTCCCCACCGCAGAGTATCGAAGCGCGACGACGCCGTTCGGGAGCACTTGTGTGTGTGTTTTTAATAAACATTTTAAAAATATTATTGCCTGACCAGTAGCAGCAGCACAGGTTGGGCACGGCGATAGGGAAACACAGCGGCGTGCCATCCCTACATATATTGACGACGGGGGATATGGGGACCACGAGCTCGAGCTCGCAACAATGCATAACAAAAAAAAAACCCCCAACGCATATCCCTGTTGTGAAAACCCCGGATTGGGAAATTGCGTGGTGTGCGTAAGCCACCTCCCGTCGTAACTGGTGCTCTTTGTCGCATACACATCATACATACAGAGACGGACAGCGACAGGAGCGAATGTCGAATGAGTGAAAAAAAAACGGGACGCATGAATCCAGGCATCAGAGGCCCGTGTCCTGGACGCTTTCCTCTGCAAGGACAAAGTTTAATAAAAATTCTATCACACAGCGTGCACGCGTGTGTGCGTATCGGGTGCTTGTGTATGTGGCCGATGTTCGCATCAAGGGGAAACCCGTTGATGGTCAAAAGGGAAAAGGGTGTATTTTTTCTCGCTAGTTGTTTTTTTTTTCGCCGTGTCCCGTGTGGTCCCGGGAGCAAAGGATTGCCAGCATCCATCCAACGCACAAGCGGGTTGTTATTTTTTCTCGCTCAAACTCCTTCTCCTCCTCCCGTTGGACAGCGTTGCGTGTGTATGTGCGAACGTGAGTTTTTTTTTTTTTTGGTCTCCCTACTTTCTCCCGTTTGCATGAAAATCTCAACGAGCTGCGGGTTGCGTAAGGAAGAACACGGCGACAATTCGGTGCACGTTCTTCCCAAGGCATGTATGGCCCCGTCGTGTGCACATGCTCGCACACAATCGGCCCATGCCAAAAGCAGCGGTGGTATAGCATCACCAGCAGCAGCAGCAGCAGCAGCATCCTGTCGCCTTTGTTGACGGCGTTTGAACGCAAACGAAACGCAAACGTACGCAAACGGTTTGTGCAACGACCGGGTCCGGGTTTTGTGCGCTTCGGTGCGTTTGCCTGAAGCCGTGTCCATCCAACAGCAGCACCGGGAACCGATTCTGCCAGGTGAAAATGGCAGAATAGCCAGGAATTCATCAAAGCTTAACACGGGGGATGGCAAAATCCCATCGTCGTTACAGCGAATTGATCAATCACAAAGCGAAACACTGCTGGTGCTCTGTGTACTGGTACGTAAGATGTACAGCCAAACAATTGTGGAATTCGCACAACCGTTACAGCCACATGGAAGTGAATTAAAATATATAGAAATTACACACGCAAGTGTCGATCGAATTGCAAGTGGGAATTTGTTCCGCAATGTTGATAGTAACATATTATCTGCTATGTCCCTTACTCATTACCAATCACTTCTACCAAAACGTTTCTCAAAAATTGGTAAATAAAATTTTAATTAATAAAACATAATATGGTTTAACTCTCTAATAAAAAGGATGCAATCAGGGTATTGAAGCCTAATATATTTTCATAAACGTACAAATGAGATTATTCTGCTTCTGACATATTAAAGGCATTTTTTATTCATGTGGAAGGACCTGGCCGTTTTGCTAATGAGGTCAGAATAGATGGACGTAAAGATCACAACGAACCTTACCAGATTTTAATTCAACTTACTTTTTTCTGGATTTTTATTCTAATTTTGGACCACAACTTTGACAAGCCATGGCCTACCAATTCTGGTTTCCATGACTAGAAGTTTAAACCTAACTGGATAGTCAGTCCTGCGTACGATCCAGGTAAGACATATCTTCAACTTCCTTGTGATAGACCGCAGAGAATTATTCGACAAAAGGTCTCTTCTAAAAGGAGAAAATGTACACATTCAAATAGAAAAATACACTTATAGAGCTTCAGAACACACTCTTATTACTTCCTTAAACATAGGTTGCATAAGTAGACAAAAGCACTTAACAATTGATCCTCAATAGATAACTGAAATATTCCAAACAATCATCGGACTTAAAACATTTTACTCAAGGGGAACGATTCTTCTGATACAATAGCAGTATCTCCAGAAATCTATCGACAACATCCCAAGATTGAAAGAATAATATCCTTTCGGGGATTATGAGTTCTTTATCCATCCCCATCGTAGTATCGAATTGTCCTGAGAAGAGGCATAATCGTCAGCACTTGAGCAATTTCCCAAATGCAAAGTATGACCAAATTCGCGTCCACCAGTCCTCACAACAGCGGTGCCTATTCGGGACGGAGATGAAAACGGTTCGCGAAACATACACAGGATAATGCACCGCAAATCCTTCCATTATGTATCATTTTTCCACGATTTCATCCCTTCAATATTAACTCACGCATACACAAACACACGGGTGTACACGTGCAACAGAACACAGCTACACACGAGTGGAATCGCTCGAAAACAGGATTCAAATGTTTGGCGACGTCCCGCGACAGAACAAGTAGGGGAAAACATAACCGTAACAACTGCACGGCAATGATCCTGTTTCTATTATTTTGACTGGAGCGAAGAGAGAAATGGAACGAAACCAAACAAAAAAAAACCCCGGCATCCATTAGCAGCCGTACCCTCCACCGTCTGTGTCGCCTCGTTGTGTCTTCCCCTGGCTTCCGGCTACCCTGAGCAAACCACTTTGCCATCCGACAGGCAAACGTGGTCCCGACCGTTTTTATCAACCGAACCCTCCGGAAATACACACACAGAGAGCCACAAGAAACACACAATCAGTCAGCAAGAGTCGTAGCATCCTACGAAATGTGATGCAAGGGAGAAGAAGCAGTAAAGAATCCTCTGATATCCTGAAACCCCCGACCCAGCCCGGAGACCGTTGCCGTCCATCATTTACCTGCACCATTTTTAAAAATGTTTTGCTCGCGCGGTCGCTCCCGGTTGATGATTTTTGATAGGACCAAAGATTGTGGCTCGTCCTTTTTCGCTCTCGATCGACGTTCTTCACGGTGACGCGGTTGTACTGCAGCAACTGGCTCGAAGGGAACAAGGGACACACAACACTTCTTCGATTGCGATACGTTGACACACACACACCGCACACTGGCCCGGTCGGTTAGCAGCGGAGAGAGCTGTTGCCGGATAGGGTAGGGTCCTTTGCACTGTTGACTTTCAACAAACTCGTAACCAAGGCAAACGTGCACGTAACCGGGAAGGGCCTACTGCAATCGGCCTTTTGTCTGGAAGCGTTATTAGGGATGGTTTTGTATGATGCACTTCGAAAAACACTATTGTACTTGAGGAGTAGAGTATCCTTGTACTCCGCGACTCCGGGGAAAGACGCTTTTGATTAGGATTAACCAAAATTGCACTCTACACAACTGTTACTGTTGCAGCACGATTCACCACAACACAACGCACTAAAAACGTAAAAAGAAATGATGTAATTAAATCATAACAAAACAAAACACAAAGTTAAGCTCGCAGCACGCCGGTTACCGTCATCCGTTGCATTCTTTCCCACTTATCAAACTTGTCACACATTCGCGAATATTTTTTATGGCAATAGTTTGCCAAATTCGGTACGATAATGTCCCGTGGATAAATGTTGCATAGTTTACATGGCTGACGACAGAGCGGAAGTAAGGACCGGGAATAACTAGGCAACAGCAGCAGTAGCAGTCCAATGGCTACTGTTTGGTTCTCCAGCAACACTGAAACGGCAGCGCGACAGCAACAGTCCGCGCGATACAGCAGACAGCAACCCCGGTTTGGCACACGTCAACCTTCAACTTCGACTGCGCTGCGATTGATTCCGTGCGACGGTGGTCGCGACCGATGAAAAGGATATTTCTCGTCGTTTTCCCAATCGAACACAGCGCGACGACACACACTAGGGGAAAACCCCTTGAACAAAAAAAGGACACGGGGTTTCGGGCTTTATACGCTGCGCACCAACACAAACACACAGACGCATAGTGCAACCCTATCGGGGTGTATGAAGAAACAGCATGCACGCTGTACCGTTCGCTCCCTTTCGCCAGGATAAACACCGTGATTTTTTCCACGCTTTCTCGACGCGTTTCGTCGTCCTTTTTGGCAGCAACAGCATGCGTGTGTATGCATGCACACTACGCACACACTGACGGTGAGTGCGTACACAGGTAGAATCACATACGCATGTGAGTATCGAAGTGCAACGAATCGGTGGGTTGTTTTTTGCCGCTGATTCCGTTGCCACGGATAACGAGTTGCCAAAATAGCGCGTGCACGCAGAGGATGGACTACCGGCCGTACGAACACGAGGAAGATGTAAACAACTGGAATTGTATGGCTTGCTTGGACACTAGGAGGAAAATCTTTGCTGTTTTACACAGTGGCAGCTAGTATATGTACCTGGAGCACTAATCGAGGAAACAAAAGAAAATGCGTTCGATCAAAAGTAACCGCAACAGAAAACAAACAAACACACGTGCTGTACATATTCTGACAGCAAGGTTTCGGCTGCATCAAGATTACTAGAGCGTGTTCAGCAAGGTGAACACAAAGTAGGTGGTCTCGCATCGTGCGCCTCGAAATCTTTTCTGTGATTTTATGTTTGATGTAATAAATAAACACATCAGCACCAAAGATAAAACCACTTTCTTATTAAAACTCCCATCCAACATTTTTAAGAACACGATTACGCATTGCACTCCAATTTTCTCTACTGCCATCAGAGGTGTACCATCTGGAGTGCCCATCTCAATTATATGCACCTTGTTTGCCACTGTCAAATCGACCCCAAACATAAACAATCCGATGCAAAACCGGCCGAAAAAATCGAGTCAATTTCAGCGAAAGCCGTACAAAAGTTCACCTGTGCGCTCGATTCTTCTACTAACCAATCTCACCATGGACGACGAAGAGTACGAACGCTTCGAAATCACCGATTACGATCTGGACAACGAGTTTAACCCAAACCGAGGCCGTCGGCGTCCTACAAAGCATCAGCAGATCTACGGCATCTGGGCGGACGATGATTCCGAGAACGAAGGCGACGAAGGCACCTCCACTGGTGGAGGTCGACGCAGAGGACGCCAGGTCGGTAAGAAACCGAAGGACTACTCTGCCCCGATTGGTTTCATTGCCGGTGGTATTCAGCAGTCGGGCAAAAAGCCTGACCCGGCCCAAGAACGCAAAGCATCCGACGAGGACGATGAAGGTGATGAAGATGACTCAAGGCCAAGGTTTGGTTCGAAAGTTAAACCAAGCGGTAGCAATACATCGTCCGAATCGGAAGAGGAAAAACCTCCCGTGCATGATATGCGATCGATGGCCGGTTTTCGAACGTTTAGCAGCGCTCCGGCGATGGCAGCCAAAGGTGGTAAAAACATGGCCAACTGGGAGCAGCACACGCGTGGCATCGGTGCGAAGCTGCTGTTGCAGATGGGCTATCAACCAGGCAAAGGTCTGGGAAAAGATTTGCAGGGCATTTCAGCGCCAATCGAGGCACATCTGCGCAAGGGCCGTGGTGCTATCGGTGCGTACGGTCCGGAGAAAAAGACAGTCGTCGCGGATGCGAAACTGAAGCAAAAGCAGGATGATTCGAAGGCATTGCCGGCGGGCAGTGCGGAGGAGGAAAGCGGACAGTGGCGCAAGGATGGCAAGCAAGGTAAATCACGCTACTTTTACAAATCCGTGGAGGACGTTATTGAGAAGGGTAAGAAATCAACGTTATCAACGTATGCGCCGTTTGATAAGACTGCCTCGAAGCTGAGCCAGGTGACGGTAATCGATATGACTGGGCCGGAAAAGCGTGTCCTCAGCGGGTATCATGCCCTCGGCCAAGCGAAGGTGATCGACGAGGAACTGTACGAGCCGGGACTGACTGGTAGTAAAGCAGCTACCACCCCTAAAGAAATGACTCACTTTTCCCTGCCCGAACTGATGCACAATCTTAATCTGATGGTAGACTACTGCGAACAGGACATCATCGCGATTGATAAGCAAAAGTGTGAAGCTAAAGATCGCGAAGAGCAGCTGCTGCACGAGAAGCAAAATTTGATACGTATAAGCGAGCTGGAGAAGGATTATCTTCACACGCTGGAGGGAGCGCTTGAGCTGGTGCGGGCACTGGTCGAACCGCCGGCTGACGGACCGATTGAGCTGGAAGAATGTGAGAGAATCTTCGTGCGCCTGTACGCAGAATATCCGGCCGAATGTAAAGAGTTTGGTCTGTCGGACCTAGCGGCAGGTGTGGTTGCTCCACTGATTGCCGCTCGGCTTAAAGAATGGACACCGTTCAGCGAACCGACGCGCCATTTGGACGTGTTTAAGCGGTGGAAATCTATACTGGCCTCTGCCAACACGGACAGCAACAGTAGCAGCAGCAACAGCCTGCTCAATCCCTACTCGGCCGTTGTTTGGACCGGTGTAGTTCCCAGCATACGAGCGGCGGCAAACGAATGGAATCCTCGTGTCCATCAGCCAATGATAGCTTTGCTGGATGCTTGGGCACCCCTGTTACCAGCATGGATACTGGACAACGTGCTCGAGCAGATTGTGTTGGTCAAACTGTCGGCAGCCGTCATCGAATGGGACCCATTGACCGATACGGTTCCCATCCACTGCTGGATTCACCCGTGGACGGAACTACTTGGGCCAAAGATGGAAGGTAACGTCTATCCAGCCATTCGTGAAAAATTGGCCCGCGCCCTCAAAGCTTGGCATCCGGAGGATCGGTCCGCCCGCGCAATGCTAACCCCGTGGAAGGGCGTCTTTGCCGAGGAAGATCTGCAGGTGTTCCTGGCCAAGAACATCATACCCAAGCTCGAGCTGAGGCTTACCGAGCTGATCATTAATCCGCTGCAGCAAGATTTGGAAATATTCAACCAGGTGTGGGAATGGAACGAACTCATCTCACCACTGCAAATGGCCACCATACTCGACAAGTACTTCTTCCCCAAGTGGCTCCAGACGCTCGTCATCTGGCTCAACCAATCGCCCAACTTCGATCAGGTGTCGCGCTGGTACCAGGGCTGGAAGGCACAGTTCACGGACGATGTCGTGCGCCACCCGAACGTGAAGGAATGTTTCCGCAAAGCGCTCGAGCTGATGCAACGTTCGATTGGCATGGGCAGCGGCGGTGTGGCAGGCGCTGCGTCAAGCTCACCTCCGGTAATGATGGAACCGATACCGCCGCCACCGAAACCACCCATCCCGATGGACATTTCGGTCGACACACAGGCGCCAACGCTCGAGTTTAAGGAGCTCGTATCGCAAAAGTGTGCCGAACGGGGCATTATCTTTGCACCGATGCCGGGACGCCGGGAGCTGGGCAAACAGGTGTACCGCGTTGGGAAGCTGTTTTGCTACATCGATCGGTCGGTGTGTATCATCAGTCCGGATGGAGGTGTGAGCTGGACGCCCATATCTTTAGCGGCGTTACTGGAACGGGCTGTCAGTGGATAAGAGAGGGTGGGTTTCATGGTTCCATATTCGCAGATGTACTGTAAATTAATCAAATAAAGAACACCTTAACTAAAGGGGAAAGATTGGCCGGTCTTTTGTAAGGTATTGAGATATGGGGATATGAGTGAGGTACCTGTTGGACGCCCAATCTGTCTATAGTTTCACTGCAATCGATATACTTTTGTGAGGAGAACGGACTATAAGTGGTAATGCCCTCAGAGACTTATAGATATGAAGGTTCTACACCGTTTGCTTTCAGAAGCTTCCGAGAAATCGAAGCCCTGAGCGTGTAAGGGTCAAAATATTCGCTCAAACGACGAAGAAGATTCTGGACAGGATATTGATATGTATGATGCTTAAAACCAACGGTTGACGGTCCTTGAGAATATTCTCAAGTATGCTCAGCACTGACAAGAATAATTTATTAGACAATCCTTAATCAATAAATAAAGGATCAACTCATCACCAAGCCCTCGATAAAGCTGGAAGTTGACGAATATTTATTTTTACAGCAATCGAGGTACGTCTGCAAAACGGCTGCTGTTGGGCCTCTCGGGAAGAATCGGTCCTATTTGCTTGAATAGTGTTTGAACTTTGGATTCTAGCGAAATTAACACCAGTTAGTAGTATTTTCATCGTCAACCAGTTCTTTATTTTAATGCAAACAATAATACAAACGAGCTAATTCATTGAAGTTACGCAAACTTCAAGTTGTCTTTACTGTCTGTAATAATGCAAATGCAGCACTCTTAAAGGATTCATGCAAAAAACAAAAAATAACAAAAATAACAATTCACACAAACAATCGGCATCGGCGCAAATGAGATTGTCTCTGGCGTTACATGAAACCGAGATCCTGAATTAGTTCATGGCTGTCTCACAGCTAACAAAACGTATTAACGTATATTAAAGATTTACTAAATCAATTCAAAAACAGAAAGGAAAATTCACCTACTCACTGCAATCACTTTTTGCCGTTGCGCTTACGCAGCAGCACAGTAAATATAGCTTTGCGCCAGTACTCGAACGCATCGGCCATTACGTTCTTCACGTACTGTGCATCATATTCAATCCACACCTTCGTTATTTGCTTCGTCGTTTCGAAATTGAGTGCCGCCACGGCCAGCAACGCTTTCTTACGGTGCGTAACGTGCATCTGCAGCTGTATCTGTCCGAAGTACTTGGACGAAAGTTTCTTCACATCGACGTAACACTCGTGCGTCTTGGGCGTGTACGGACACTTGATCTCTAGCACAAACTCGTCACAGATACCGTCGGGCGAAGCACCCATCCAGGGGCATGTGGGATCGAGTATCAGTCCCGCATCCCGCAGCTCGGGATATTCCTTGCGCAGTTCGGCCAGCACGTGCCCTTCCAGATCGGTTCCACGTTTCATGGCCATAGAGAATCCGGACGAAACGCCCATAATACGGTTCCGCAACGAGCCGTTCAGCATTGTGCATCGGGCAGCTTCCTGTATGCGGGAAGCGGTTATGCGTCCGATACGCAGCTCGTGCCACAGGTCCGTGTCGGCCTGCCCGAGCGTAAGCAGTGCGACGGACTCGCACACCTCCGCCTTCATACCAGCGGTACAAAATTTCAGAAACTGATCTACGTCATCACCCTCGAACTCGCGGATGAAGTGAAGCATTGAAAGCTTGCGAGCTTCTACCAGCTGGTCCAGCGTAAAGGGAACGTTCTCGACCGGGATCTTCTTTAGTACGGGCCTGGCAGCTGGGGCGGTCGGATTTGTCTCAACGTATTGGTTAGCGTCCAACCGTGCCACCAGCACATGACATTCCTGTTTCAACATATTTCTCTTTTTAAGTGCATGTTCTTCATTATTCGAATCATTGTTTTCCTTATAGTCAGCCGGTGTTGTTTCCCGTTGCTTGTGCTGAATCCAGTACAAGAAGCTCGCGATTGCACTGCACGGTTCTGTAAAACAAAAGCTTCCAAATTAGCAACAATAGACATCGACTTAAAAAAAAACAAGGTATGATTTGCACCTTTCTCTCGGCTGCATTTTGTGCAGCTGGCTGCACTGACATTTTGCTGTTCGCCAGTAAACTCCAAAATAATGGTGTGCTTTTTATCCGGAACCTTGGCCCGTTTCAACCGCTTCTGTGCCTCCTTTATTTCCGCCGTCAACGTCCGTTGAACCAGGGCGCTGGCTGTGCTGTTTTCCAGCGCAATCTTTGATACCGTGATGTTTTCATATGCTTGTCTCGGTACGATACTACGAATGCAATGCAAAACAGTATACAAAATGTGGTTAGCAAATGGTTCATGGCAGCTTACGGCCCACTCCAAGAATAAACATGTACCTGCGTGTTCGGTGTAACTTAATCGTGCCATCGGTCAGTTTGTTTTCCTCGAGAAATATTTTCACCGTTTCCAGGTTCAGCTTCGGTATCTGCAGGAACACATCCATGTCGATAGTCATAGAACCGGGGCAAATTTCTTTTTCTTCCACAAAACAACACGTTAATTCACGTTCGTCTAGCGCTGGACCAGTTGAATCTTTCTGCCGTACCGCCAAAACTGTACAAAATCTGTTGTTCTCGATCGGTATCGCCTGTGGTAATTGTAGCAGTGTTGCCAGACTGCACTGTATTTACTCTACACTTCTTTCGTTAAAATCTTTCGTTAAAATATCCGTTTTTCTACTATACGTTGCAATAAGGGGGTAAAATGTGATGATATTTAAATGCACCAATTATTCATAATTTTTTTTCTACAAAACGATTTGTTTCGGGCAATTTTATTTCAATTTTGTACAGAGCTGCCCAATCAAATACAGCTGCCACCGATTGCAGTGCAGTGGCGGACACTGCTTCTAGCTTTTTTTCTCTCTTAACGAAAGCAAACTGTCACCCAAGCAAGAATGGAACCAACACCAATTTCTAAGATGGCGCCGAAGTGAGCTGTAGCAAAACGGTGCTGGTGCAAAATTCGATCGACGGAAGCTTGCAAGCGCTTCCACCCCAGTGGTAAACAATAATAGAAGCAATCACCGAATGTGCCAGTGCGTTTGTTTTCGGTGATTTCGTTCCGCGGTTCCACGTGCATACGGCCCAATCATTTACACCGTGCGTGTGTGTGTTGCTGTCGCTTGGCTTGGCGCTCGGTGTACGGAGTGGTGCAGAAAGTGGTTGCGAGCAGTCAGCCTTGGGTGCACCTCCGGGGACAGGAAAGAAAATGGCGTCGTCGATAGTCAAGTGTTGAGAGTGGAAAATTTTTTGCATGTGAATTGGAATCCCCATTTTTCGACCCGAACGCTCACTTTTCGGCCCGAAAACGGTCGCATTCGATTCGCAACGGTGTGGTGCATTTTTTCAGCTACAATTCCATATGGTGGAAACATTTTTCCCCTACACCGCCGAAGAAAACCCTGCCAAAAAGCGTAATGAGCCAGGTAAAGAACCCATTTTCGACGCGTTTTGTGATGTATTTAATGAAACTTTTGTCCTTTCTGTGTTTTGAGCTCGTTTTTCTGCCCGGGAACCCCGGCTGGGTGTGGCGTACGGTGGCTGCAAGTTGAGAAAACGGGCGCCCGGCAGCAGCTGCTTCCAGCGATGGGGCTGCCGATCCGGGAACGAAACGGTCCCCAGAACCGGATCCGGCCACTGTTCCACCCTGAATCGTTGTCCGTTCGATTGGCCACGGTCCGGCGTCTTCGCCGAGGCCCGTTTCGTCGAAATCGAAAGGGGACCCTTTTTCGCAAATTAAGCCCAAAACTAAGGCACTGCCGGGTAAAACCGCTCGCGAAAGTGCTTTTTCCCGTCCGGAACCGGTTCCGGACGAATTTACCGGATCTTTTCGTCCGTGCGTCATCGTGCAACGCCACGTGGAACGTTCTAGATCACGCGACCACAAGCTCCGGAGCGATGATTTGTGGCCGGTGCCCCGTTTTTTCGCGTTAGATTTCGGGAGATTGTAACGTTTTAGTGGTGGTTCCCGGCAGTTTAGCAGCCTTCCAGTTGGTTAAAATGGTCAAAAGCCCGTTTTTCAGTGAGTTCGAGGATTACGTAATCGGTGTTCGGTGTCAGAAACAAAGGGCGAGCACAGACCCCGGTGAAAAGTCGGTAAAAATCCGGTTCAGAAACGTCGGAACATTCGATTTCCATAATAGCTAAGGTTTTAGGCCGATTGCTGTCGTATAACACGTTGTTTTCTGTGTCCGCTTGATGGTTTTCATGTTTTTTTTTGTTCCATTCTGTGCTTGTGGCCGTTGTAGACAGTTTAGGGTAGACAGAGCAGGAGGAAAGTCGATTTTTGTGAAGATTTTAGGCGGATTTTCTGAGATTTAAGAGGGTATGCTTATGGTAAAGGTATACGTCCACAGTGCCTGCTTCAGGTTGTTACTGTATTATAGTATTTCATACGGTTGGTTGAGTTTAATAGGAAATTTCAGCATTGAAATGGGAATTTTGATCAACTTTCCGGAGTTTGTATCCTATTCCCGGACGTTACGGATGTTCCGATGATGCAGTGGAAGCAGTTGTGTGTGGCAGTCAAAACTTTTAGTCCACTGCCAACGTGTGTTGCTAAACATTTTGGGCGTCAATAAATTAGGTTATTTTATCTTCAATACGGTGTAGTTTTGTTTTGTGCTTCGGATCCTTCGTTGAAATTGCGATAGTGCGTTTGCCTGACGTACCAAATCTGTCGAAGGAATGGGTTCCCTGTCTCATTGCCCACTTCCTTTGAGTATTATTATATTCTTACATGAATGAGCCGCTACCGTCACCTGCACTGTTGTCTATTTGATCCATAAGAATGTGTGTTTTCCTTCTTTTATTTCGTTTTCACAGACAAAAGAGGATAAAAGCGATTCAGAAAATGAATCCAGCAGTGGAAGTAAAAGTGGCTCATCCTCCGATTCCGAAAGTGAATCCGGATCCGGCTCGTCCAGCTCAAGCTCGAGCGATAATGAGCACGAAGAAGCGCCCAACAATGGGCTGAACGTGTCGAACCGTGACACAAGCGGAACAGCATCCACGAACAACACATCCACCGGCAGCAGCAGCAGCGGTGTGCGAAACTCGACGGCAGAAAATGGTCTATCGGACAGCAAATCGAGTATTAATCGGCACGGGCAGGAGGACGAGGAAGACGATGATGACGACGAGGACGACGATCGGAATGAGGACGATTCCGATGCTTCAGCAGGGAATGGAGCGGTAAGCGCTGGCGCTAACCATCATCCAAACAGTCGTATACGCAGTTCATCACATTCGGGCGCCGATTCGGACGACAGTGGCGAAGAGCGGGAAGGAGAAAACGGAACAGGGAACAGTGCAACCCACAACCAAAACAGCGATTCCGATAACAGCGCCAGTAAACCCAGCAACACTAGCCGACAGAGTGACGACGATGAAGAGGATGAGGAAGAGGACGATGATGATGATGAGGAGGAGGAGGACGATGATGACGATGATGATGATGATGGTGATGATGCAGCAGCCGCGGGAGCAAAGCAAGAACCACGGTTGGCCAATACGGTTCCTGTCGCCGTTCCTCCTCCACCCGAGGACGACGACGACGACGAGGAGGATGAGGATGAGGACGAAGAGGACGCCCAGCAGTCCTCCAAAAGCAGCTACGATGTAATTATACTGCATCTAGAATTGATGATTGTGTGCCGTGTATTTAATCACTTTATCTGCTTTGCATCGACAGGATGAGGATTACGCAGCGAACAAATTGAGACGGAAAAGTGCACGGAAGAAAGCGGTTGCTGCCGCACGGAAGCGACCCACTGCTCAGCCACCGTCTAAAGCCAAGAAGAAGAAAAGGTAATTCGTTAAGTTTTGTTTTATTTAATTTGTTAATTTTTGGTGCTTTTGTTAAAAAATATGGAATAGAATGGTAGATAAATGTGGTAACACCAGGATCGGGGTTCGGAACCCCAGCACTCGAAACATTATTGAAAAGCTGACTTGCTGACTAAAAGCTTCTCATATTATTTTAAACTTCTACTCTGCAAAGATTTTGAAAGGAGGAGGGCTTTCTGTGAAGGATTTACCTCTTGGTTTTTTTTTCCCAAACATCGAAGCATTCCATTTAGATGTATTTACACTTCCCAGATCTATCTTTGTTTGTAAATGTGATTACATGCTACAGTTGCTCAATTAAGATGCGCAGAACACACACTGTGTTGTGTTTATGCGCTAGAATAGCGCGTACGCAAATCTAAATTTATCTTTCGCACGCAACATCATCCGTGTTCCGACTTTGATCATAACCTCTAAACCTCTCTCGTCGCCAGCAGCAGTGGCTAATCGTTCTTTAAATTTAACTTTTATCTTTCCCTTCGCACAACTCCACGCACTTGTATCAGCAGCTCCAACAGCCGATGGAAGTCTGAGACGTCGGAAAGTGACGCTAGCGATGGTGATTCCGAGGACTCGCGCGACCAGCGCTACCGGCGGAAAGCTCCGTCCGGCGGCGGCGGCGGCGGCGGGGCTGCCGCGGGAAAGAAACGTACCGCTGGTGGCGCTACCAACGCCAAAGCGAAGGCAGCCAAAAAGAGGAAGTCGAACGCGTACAGCTCCGACGAGGGTAGCAATAGTGACGATGAGCGGAAACGGTCGGCAGCGACAAGAAGAAAGAACAACACCGTAAGCTACAAGGAGGAGAGTGGCGACGAGCCGACGGACAGTGACGATCTGCTGGAGGTGGATCAGGAAGCGGAAGAGGCAGCGGCAGCGCAGGCCGCAGAAGAGGAGAAGGCGGAAACGATCGAGCGAATAATCGGAAAGCGGAAGGGTCGACGCGGTGCGACCGGCGCGGTAACGACGGTCTACGCGATCGAGGAAAATGGTGATCCGAACGAAGTCGGCGGTGAAGGCGTTAGCCGCGAGGTGGAAGAACAGTTCCTGATCAAGTGGACCGGTTGGTCGTACCTGCACTGCACCTGGGAGTCGGAGGAAACGCTCCGGGAGCAGAAGGTGAAGGGCATGAAGAAGCTGGAAAACTACATCAAGCGCGAGCAGCAGCTCGATCACTGGCGCAAGTACCAGGCCGGACCGGAAGACATCGACTACTACGAGTGCCAACAGGAGTTGCAGCAGGATCTGCTCAAAAGCTACTACAATGTCGAGCGAATCATTGCCCAGGCGAACAAAGCGGAGGAAGGTGAAACGGGCCTGGAGTATCTGTGCAAATGGGAATCGCTTCCGTACTCCGACTCGACGTGGGAAGACGCCGGGTTGATCCGTCGCAAGTGGCAGCAAAAGATAGTGGAGTTTCACGAGCGTGAAGAATCGCGCCGAACGCCCTCGAAGCACTGCAAAGCGATACGGTACCGGCCGAACTTTAAGCACCTCAAAACGCAACCCGAGTATCTCGGCGAGGAGCGTGGATTGAAGCTGCGCGATTACCAGATGGATGGGTTGAACTGGTTGATACTGACCTGGTGTAAGGATAATTCGGTAATACTGGCCGATGAAATGGGGCTGGGCAAAACGATACAGACCATCTGCTTTCTGTACTATCTGTTCAAATCGCAGCAACTGTATGGGCCGTTCCTGTGCGTCGTGCCGCTCAGCACGATGCCTGCCTGGCAGCGCGAGTTTGGCATTTGGGCGCCGGAAATGAACGTCGTCACGTACCTGGGCGATGTGCAGTCGCGTGAGATTATACGCCAGTACGAGTGGTGTTACGATAGTACGAAGAAGCTCAAGTTTAACGCAATCCTCACTACGTACGAGATTCTGCTGAAGGACAAAACGTTTCTCGGTTCGATCGGATGGGCTTCCCTCCTGGTGGACGAAGCGCACCGGCTGAAGAACGACGATTCGCTGCTGTACAAAGCGCTGAAAGAGTTCGACACCAACCATCGGCTGCTCATCACCGGCACACCGTTGCAAAACTCACTCAAAGAGCTGTGGGCGCTGCTGCACTTTATCATGCCGGAACGGTTCGAATCGTGGGATGATTTTGAGCGTAATTACGGCAACACGACCAACGACAAGAGCTACACGAAGCTGCACAAAGAGCTCGAACCGTACATACTGCGGCGCGTGAAGAAGGACGTCGAAAAGAGTTTGCCCGCGAAGGTGGAACAGATACTGCGCGTGGAGATGACCTCGATACAGCGCCAGTACTACAAGTGGATTCTGTCGAAAAATTTCGACGCCCTGCGGAAGGGCATGAAGGGTTCGGTCGGCACGTTTCTGAACATTGTGATCGAGCTGAAAAAGTGCTGCAACCATGCGGCCCTAACGCGCCCGATGGAGTTTGAAACGCAGCGGGACAATCAGCAGGACATCGTGCAGCAGCTGCTGAAGGGTTCGGGCAAGCTGGTGCTGTTGGATAAGTTGCTCTGCCGGCTGAAGGAGACCGGCCACCGGGTGTTGATTTTCTCGCAGATGGTCCGCATGTTGGACATTTTGGCGGAGTATCTGCAGAAGCGGCACTTCTCCTTCCAGCGGCTGGATGGTAGTATTAAGGGCGAGCTGCGCAAGCAAGCGCTGGACCATTTCAATGCGGAAGGTTCGACGGATTTCTGCTTCCTGCTGTCGACGCGTGCCGGCGGGCTGGGTATTAATCTTGCCACGGCCGATACGGTGATCATCTTCGATTCGGACTGGAACCCGCAGAACGATCTGCAGGCGCAGGCCCGTGCGCATCGTATCGGGCAGAAGAATCAGGTGAACATTTATCGGCTCGTGACGGCACACTCGGTGGAGGAGAATATTGTGGAGCGTGCCAAGCAGAAGATGGTGCTGGACCATCTGGTCATACAGCGGATGGACACGACGGGACGTACCGTGCTGGACAAGAACGGTGGCAGCAACACGTCCAACCCGTTCAACAAGGATGAACTGTCGGCGATTTTAAAGTTCGGCGCGGAGGAGCTGTTCAAGGAGGAGGAGGACGGCGACGAGGAGCTGGTGTGTGATATCGATGAGATACTGCGGCGGGCGGAAACGCGCGACGAAGCGCCGGGCATGCCGGGCGACGAGCTGCTGTCCGCGTTTAACGTTACGACGTTCGATTTCGACGAGGACAAGGTCGTGTCCGGTGCGAAACCAACGGTCGGCGGTGGTGTTGGTGGCGCGGGTGCGGACCAGGACCAGGACACGAAGGATTGGGACGAAATCATTCCGAAGTCATATCGCGAGCTGGTGGAGGCGGAAGAGCGTGACCGAGAAATTAAGGACCTGTATCTGCCGCCCAGGCGGCCAGCCGTGAAGCAGGGCAACAATCAGCACGGCGCGAACGATGCGGACGGCAGAAAGGGAGGTGGGAAGGGCAAAAAGCGGAAAGGCGGTGACGCTGAGGAGAGCGAGGAGCTTGACTCGGATGGTGCCAGTGGTGGGGAGGACGGGAAAACGAAGCGTTCCCGGGGGCGACCGTCAAACAAGGAGAAGATCAGCGGATTCTCGGACGCTGAGTTGCGGCGGTTGATCAAAAGCTACAAAAAGTTCCCGGCGCCATTGAAACGGCTCGAAGCGATCGCTTGCGATGCGGAACTGCAGGAGAAACCGCTGTCCGATTTGCGGCGCGTTGCACAGCTGCTGCACGACCGGTGCATACAGACGATGCGTGAAATTGCGAAAGAGGTGGAAGCGGATGGCAAGCACCCGCCGCCGTTGGCCGGCGCGGACGCGAAGAAAAAGTGTGCCCGGGCGGCTTATTCCAGCAAAATCGGCGGTGCATCGTTTAACGTGAAAACGATGATGCAGTGCGTGGAGGAGCTGCAGCCACTGGACGAGGTGATACCGAGCGACGCGTCCGAGCGGGCGCGCTGGCTGCTCAACATTAAAACCCGCCCACCCAACTTTGACGTCGACTGGAGCGGGGAGGACGATTCGCGGCTGCTGCGAGGCATTTATCAGTTTGGCATTGGGTCGTGGGAAGCGATGAAGATGGACCCGTCGCTCGGGCTGGCGGATAAGATACTGTCGAACGACGCAAACCGAAAACCGCAGGGCAAACATCTACAGTCGCGCGCCGAGTATCTGCTGAAGGTGTTGCGCAAAACGCTCGAGCTGAAGCGCGGTCCGTCGAAGCCGCGCAAGCAGCGGAAACCGAAGGAGATCAAGTCGCTGGCCTCGACGCCGGTTGTCGGTGCGAGTCCGATGCGGGATGGCGATTCCTCTTCCTTCAGCTGTTCCATATCGGCAACGATCGCTGCGGTTGCTGCCGGGGAAGATGTGGCGATGGGCGGCGGTGGCGGCGGCGGCGGCACTAATGCGCTGTCCAGCGGAACAGGACCGATGCCTGCAACCGGTGCGGGTGGAACCGCCGTCGGAACGAACGCGTCGCTGGTTGGTTCGACTGAAGAGAAAAAGACTGGTAGCAAAATTAAAAAACTGTCAGAATCGGACCATCATCATCATCATCATTACAATCATCATCACCACGATGAGCACTCGAACGGATCGAAGGCGGCGGACGACCATGCAAATCATCAGCCGCATGGTGGCAAAGAACCGGACAAGCGGGATAAGAAAAAGTCGAAGAAAGACAAACAGAAGGATGCGAAGAAGGACAAAAGGAACAAAAACACCGGTCCGATGCATTTTACCGCGAACAACGAACCGTGTGCACTGAACATACTGGGCGATCTCGATCCGACCGTGTTCAACGAGTGCAAGGAGAAGATGCGGCCGGTAAAGAAGGCGCTCAAGACGCTCGACAATCCGGACGAGTCGCTGTCGCAGGAGGAGCAGCTGCGGCAGACCCGCGCCTGTCTGCTAAGCATCGGCGACCAGATTAACCTCTGCCTGGCGGAGTACCGTGATCCGGAAAAGGCAAAGGAATGGCGCAGC
Source organism: Anopheles stephensi (assembly GCF_013141755.1). Taxonomy (NCBI): domain Eukaryota; kingdom Metazoa; phylum Arthropoda; class Insecta; order Diptera; family Culicidae; genus Anopheles; species Anopheles stephensi. The sequence goes on along the minus strand of NC_050203.1, from coordinate 67,424,185 downwards.
AACCTGTGGTACTTTGTGTCGAAGTTTACCGAGTTCGACGCGCGGAAGCTGTTCAAGCTGTACAAGCATGCGCTCAAGCGTCCGGAAGGTTCGGGCACGTCGGGTGGTGATCACGGCACGACCAACAGCAACGCGTCCAGTACGGCCTCGCCGGCAAAGGAAGGTGCAAAAGGGAAGAAATCTGGCGGAAAGAAGGATAATGGGCATAGTGAGGGTGTAGTACAGCTACCACCACCACCACCAGCACCGGGTGATAGTGCCGAGGACAGGGAGGATGACAAAGCAGGGCGGCGTGATCGGAAGGAGAAAAAGCGACATCATCATCACCATCACAACCATCACCATGCGGGCGGAATTAGTGGGCCGCTCATGAGCGATTCGGCGTTACAGCAGCGTGAACGCTATCAGCAGCACCACCATCAGCAGGCGTCAGGTGGAGGCGACAGTGGCCATCACGTGCCGGATGCGGGTGTGACCGGTGCTAAGGACGAAGGAGGAGGCTCAGGGTCGATGCATTCCAAGAGGCGGCTCGAGGAAGGAGAGTATGATGAAAACAGCAAAGAGTACAAAAGACTGCACGGCGATAGTCGGTAGGTGTTGTGAGGGATGGAAACGAGAAAGGAAAGCAAGGGATTAAATATTCACTCTCTCGCTCTCTCTCTATTTCTAGCAATCATCGTGATCGTGACAAAAAGTGGGACGAGTACGGTCCGGACCGAGATCGGATGAGAAACGCGCCCTCGTCCAGGGGCAGTGCGCCGACGATACCACAAAGTATGCGTGTGTTTCCAGACGATCGGGGCCCTCCGTATCCCGGTGATGGTGGTGGTGCGTGGCGGGATCGGTATGTACAAGAGTGTGGCAGCTTACTAGACTTAATGATACCATGTAGTTGGATAGTCAGTCCTCTCTACGGGGGAACGGTACGGATGGGATGCGAAACTCGGTCCTGCCGTCAAAAATCAACTTTTGTTTTTTATTTGTAATGCTTAAACATGGTTAATTGTTACTTCATTCAATAGGTTCGGACCGGATCATAAACGGGATCGATACGATGGTTACGGTGGCAGGCATACATCATCTTCGGGCTATCATCGCGAACGGGATCGTGAACGGGACCGTGATCGAGACCGTGACCGTGAGCGGGATCGTGACCGAGACCGTGACCGGGATCGTGACCGGGACCGGGGTGATCGTGCGTACAAGGACAAGCGAAGGTAAGGATTTTGTTGCCCCAAGGTGCATTTTTTTGCTGAGTGTGTTAACTGAGTGTGTTTGTGTTCTGGTTTTTTTTAGGTACCCACCTTCCGGTCCAGGAGGCTATCCCGGCGGTCACGGGTATGGCATGTCCCCTTCCACCGGCTACTATCCTTCCGGCGAAAGTCCCTATCGGTATCCGATGGGAAGCGGAGGCTATCCTCCTTCAGCGCGTACCCCTGCCGGTGCGCCACCCGCCGCTGTCGTATTACCTTCCGGCGGTGTTGTTCCTGGTGCTCCCGGTGGTGTTGTGCCACCCGCGGACTATATGGAATATCGGCGGCCAGATTACGATCGAAGGCCACCACCAGCGGCAAATAATTAACTTAACACACACACACCCTCTCTCTAATTGTAAGGTGATAATCTCTTGCTGTAAGAGGCCACAACAGGTTTAAAGAATGGTGTAAATAGAGTGGAATCCCCGGGCAATGGATGCTGTATGATGTTCGATGGCTGTAGGAAAAGTAGCATTGCCCATACATACGGTGTATATTTCAGTCAGACGTTGTTAGGCAACCGATTTACAGGACAGGTAACGGGCTGCTGGGATGTTCGGTGGAATCATCCTTCGTCGTGGAGAAGTGTATAGTGAAAATCAGAGTATAATTAAGCTTATTTTAAGTAAGAGTCCAGCAGCAGCTAGCGTTTAGTGTAGCAGAATTCAGTCTAGGTTTATATCTCTGCGTGTGCATATCTGCCTCGATATTTGGTGATAAGCGAGCACACCGCGCAGACCTGCTGCGAGGTTGTATATGTTTGTGTGTGAGCGCGGCTATAAGTTAGTAGATAGAATTTATTTTGACGTGTACGACGTGTAAATGATTTTAATTTGTAATGATGCTAAATTACTCCCTCCCCCCCCCCCCCCCCCCACCATGCGAAAAACACATCTCAGCAAGAGCGCAAAAAGGAGCGTCCGTGTAACCTTAACCGCTTCGGTTCGAAACTCACACAACGCATTACACAATCCTACAAACCACACACACACACGGCAGTACAATCGTGTTACTCGGTAAGGTTAATTTATTTTACGTGAAGCCCCGTTAATAAGCAATAGCAATAATCTAATTAGTACCTCTTTTTATACGCCTAGAGAATATAGCCATGAAACAAACGAGCGAATGAAAATATTTGGAAATCCGGAAACTATGAAGAAGAAAAAACAAAACGAAACTTACCACACACACACACACACACACACAAGAGGTGCCGTTTATTGCAATTATTTTTCTTTTGGTTTTTGTTCCTCTCAATACGTAAACTCACACATATCGTGAATCTACCCTGTATACCAAAATGGAAAATCAAAGTTATGCCGCCCTTGTGGTTATGCGTTTGTGGCTTTCTTTAGTAAAATACTCGCCGTTTTTCTGTGCTCGAGAGCTGTCTTTCGTTCGTCCTTTTTTGAGGTTCTCCAGCAATGTTGTATCGATTGTTGCAGTCACCACCCCACTCATCCTGATTTCTCCGCGAACATATGAACAAACAAAAGACCACGGAACGGAATGGCTTCTGTACGACACGAAATGATTGTGATTTTATACTCTAAGTTTTATAGTGCGTACGTGACGATTACCCGTATCATGTTCAGATGGCGAATGGATACAATTATGGACCATAGTTATAATCACCCCCCTCCCCCTTGCTCTGGTGGAGTGTAAAATCCACGTCCGCTCTCCAGATCGGTTGACCATGTTTTGGGCGCGCAAAGGCAAAGGAGAAATGGAGTGGAAGGGTTAAATTGTACACAGACACACTCTTTCTTCCAAATCTTTCTTAAAGGTATCGAGATGTGGGTAGGAAGCAAGGGGCAGCAAAAAAAAACAGCAAGTTATACGTATTTAGGCTGCCGTGCTACCACCAGGTAGCAAACGGAGCCATTTCAGGGGGCATTCAGGAAAATGGATAGCAACAGCAATAGCAATAGACGACCACTTAGAATATGTACAGTTTAAAGGCTATATAAAATTGCATAATATATCTATATACATACGCGTCTGTGCAGCAGCCGGATCGATGAAAGGTTATAGGGAATAAAGGAATTACCAAGAGGAGGACTGAGCAGTCGCTACAAATAACGAACTTGAACAACACACAGACACGGTTACATTCACTATACAAAAAATAAACAGCAACAAAAAAGAACAATATTCTTGAAATTAATCAATGGATTTAATTTAAGGTATCTGCATTGGATATTATTTTTCTGAATTCGATGCAAAAGCACTCCCAACAGGATTCTAACCGTCGTTTTGAATAATGGGAAGCGCATAATGGGATTTCTTTTTTTTAAATTACTGCTTGAACCATTCTTGTAATATTTATAAATATTTAAGCTTGTTTATTGTTAAAACGGAGCGAGAAGTTCGTTTTCATTGCTGCAACAATGCTTCTATTGTTTTTCCCTGTTGTTCCGTCCAAATTTAAATATTTTTCGTCACTCTGTCTACGCGGATGACCGGCGTGGGCGACCACTGTGCATCACTGTTCTTAGCGCCTTTTTGTAAGCGCCTTTGCTGCACAAAAAACGAGGAAAAACAAGAGGAAAACTGAATTCTCTCGTGTGCGTGGGCAAGACAGTCGAATGTGTTTTTCGCGGCCCGTGAGTGTGCTGCATTTGTTTAGTGAAGTAAGTGTCCAGTTTGAAATTGTGTTGATAAAGAGAAATTTTCCGTGGCAGCCCCGTTTCGACTGTGCGACTTGGTGTTTTTGTTTCTAGAAGAAGCCACTCCATGTTAGGGCAAGGGCATAAGCAGCAGAAAAGAGCGAAGAATTAAGAAGCGATTCTGTGCGTGAAAAGAGGTGTGAAGTTGTACGGTGCACGACGGTCTGCACTGCTTTCTTATCAGCCAAATTCGACTGTGATTATTGTGTAATAATGGTTTGTGTATTTATGTGCCGTGCGGTTGGTGGCGTTTGGAGCTAAATATTGGGGTGGCATGCGTGGAATTTGGCGTCGATAATAGTGAGCTCGTTACGGATTCGTATCCAATAAATGCAATGGTTGCTTTGCGGATGCCAATGTGATGTGAATGCATGCTGTGTGTCTTTTATGCTCTGTCCAGTTGAATGCAGTCATCGTCGCCTACGGATTCAATTGGGTGGTAACTTCAGCAAGAGCTACTTGCGTGTAGGTAAGTGAAGTGTTTGTTTTCATTGTCTAGTTCTATTAAACACATGCAATTTATCGCTGTGCCCGTCCTTTGTTAAAGAATCGAATTGTTTATCCATCATACACATAAGAAGCATGAGTTAATGTGAAATATTGTCAATCCGATATGTACAATGCTGTTGGTCCATTTTTGTACGTACTCGATTCCTGTAAAGTGATAAAAAAAAACAATCTTTGGATGGTAATGACCATATCATTACAACTCTGACGCATGGTTAGATAGTTTGCTACCAAATGTGTGCAGTTGCATTCCATCGCGACGGTATATTTTCTCCAAATGATGAGCTAAATCCATGCTGATGGGTGAACCGAACCATTTAGAGCTAGAAATGATGTAGACAGAAAAAAAACAACAAACGTTGTGATTTTCATCCGAACTGTCAACATTCAATGCGAAAGAAACCTCTGGAAAATAACCTGTTGGAATCCAAGGTACGGTTTTTGTTGCGGGGCGGAAATAGTTAGTATAATTTCTTATAAGATTTTCCACCCTTTTTAGTGAAAAAAGAATTTTTGTTGCTTGTGGAAATCACATCTTTATGTCTTTCTTCTTGATTTCAACTTCAAGAATAACCAACATTGTTGTGAGAGAAAATATTTAATTTGTGGGTTGTCGTTTGAAGCTTTCGTATCTTCTGCAATCCTGTGTAAGGAAAAAGGATTCCTGTAACGTAGATGCCTTGACTACAGCTGCATTAGCAAGCTGTAGGTGTAAGTGTTGATGCAGTGGGAATGTTATTTATTTATTTTGACCACATTTCTTCCCATAATTCGGTGTCACGATGCTGGCACAAGTTCACAAGGCTGGATCAGTTCTATCAGTCTGTTGCATTTTGCATTTTAAAATGAGTTTCATCCCATTTGCCTTATTATAAGACTAACGTGCATACATTATATATCCATTAAGGTTACCTACACATAAGGGTACAAAAACATGATTTCTGCTTCAGCCATAGTTGTGGACAAATTAGCTTAATGCTTACATGGTTTCGAAGATATGTTTTCTGTAACATATTTGTTGATTCACACATACACGGTCTGATTTGGAATATGCATCGACACAAAATCTTACTGTGTCAATAATAAAAAAAATCCGAAAAAATAAAGCCTGTAGCTTTATCTTTTTTCAGCCTAAAAGTCCTTATTTTTATTATACTCCGTTGATTTCAATAAAATCTCAACGCATTAAATTGTCCAGTTCGAAAATGCCGACACATTGTGCTTTACGCCGGCTGGGTATCAGTTTCGAAAAACCGATGCGTGCGTTTATAATGGAGTTGACGAGTTGAATAGTTGTTTTCATTCGCGACTGTTTTCACGAACCCCAGATGTACCGAGGCGAAGCATGCGAGTGAGCGAGAGGGTGCGACATAGTGCAGCTCTATTCCACGCTGTGTGCCTGAGCATCAATCGGTGTAAGGCCTGTCTGCATCGACGCATTCGAATTTTAACCTCCGTGGCATCGAGATCGGTCAGGACGGAGTGAGCAGCTTGGGCAACGTCGTGCAAGAGAGCCAAGAGTGGAGAGAAAGGCAGGAGAGCGAGAGAGAGAGAGATAGAGAAAAGGAGTAGCAGACTGAACGAGTGTGAAGAGGAAGAAAACGTTTGCCATCTGCCCAAAAAAGTAAAGAAGTAAGCGAGTCGTGTGTCGAAAAATCCGTGATTCGAAAGTTGAACGTGCTCTTATTCAACCAAACTGGCCCCCACCCAGCAGCAAACGCAGCGCTTTGTGTCCCATTTTGATCTTTTTGTATCCTCGAGGTTACCACACGAGACAACGACCGTGTGTTTTTGTGTGCGTACTTAAAGGTGCATTTGTGCAGTAAGCAGTTATTGCGTTAATTGTCGCTCTTCTATATGTGATCTACACTACCATACCACAACCACCAACAAACGGCCAGGCTATAAGATATACCCATTCGTGTGAAACAAAGCAACCGCTGCTGAGTCCAAGTTCCAATCGACGAGAGAAGAAAAAAGAAACCTTGTGATTTTTTCCCTAAGCAAAAACGTGTGTTACAAGCAGGCGCAGCAGCAGCAGCTGCTACTCCGTTTGGCAAATCAACCAATAGAGAGTGACGACGACCAGCAGCACCAATACCATCACACCGCAACAATTTGCCCTTCTCTATTTGGGGTACGACCAGTTTGAACGTGTCCGTCTGCTTGCTACACGCGGAGCCATTAAACCAGGCCGACGATTAACAATCTCCGTGTGCGTGTGTGTAATTGTGTACGAGCTGTTTTTTTTTGCAACCTCACCAGAAAAAAACGGCATTTCCGTGTTTCGCACAACCACACTGAAATTATTACTCACCCAAGAAAAGTGCGTTGTGTATGTGTGCGAGCATCTAATTTCGTGAAAGCGCCAGGCGAGAAGGCAGCAAATGAGTGCAAATTAATGGGCCCAGCCGTCGTCAGCGCCATCCATCTATCGTGAGCTGCTGGCATAGCAACCATCTTTGAAGAGCCCCCGACAGCGAGATAGTGCGTGCGTGTGTGTCTGTGCACCAACGAACGTTTGAGAAGGGTGAAAAGTGTGTTGTAAAGTGCGTGTGCCTGTGTGTGTATGCGTTTGCACCCCCTTCTGTGACGAAAGCGTGTGTGCGTGTGTGCGTAAAGAGAAGAAGCAGGAAGCTGAAATTGCAATCACACGCACACTACTACCGGCTACACAGCGCACCAATACATCGCCGTCGCATCCCTTGGGGTTGAGTGTGTATACATACGCGCGCGCGTGTGTGCGTGCTTCTTATTACGTTGCGTTTTTGGAACCATCGATCGATCAAGGTTTCGATTTCGGCTGACGGAGGTTGTGCTTTTTTTAATCCATACCAAGGAGCTTTTGTGATAAATTGTTGTGTTCAGCAACAATAGCAACAACAAAGGTTCCGTTTTCCCGTGTATTTGCGTTTTTTTTCCCTGCCCCCCTTGTGGAAGCAGTAACGCGCAAGGCCACAACACAAACGCACATCGGATTATACGAGGAACGGTTTTGGTCGCGCGCGCGTTCGTGTGTTTGTGCGTTCGTACCTACGTACGTGTCGTCCCCGGCCAGCTTTGAATGTACGCATCAGCACCTTGCCCGCTCGCGAAAAAGGTGTTAACGAACGCAGCAGCAACGCGCCAGCAGCAAACGAGGAAGAAGCAGTCCCAGTCGAAGGACATCAGCAGCAGCATCATCACGGAGCGTATCGTGTCCTGCCCCGCCACAACCATCAGCCAGTGACATCCCTTTCCTCCCGCAACGCAAACCACCCGACGCCGGTCCGACCATGAGGATAGAGGTGAATTCGGCAGCCGACTTTCTGATGAACCTTCTGCGAGTACGCAAGGCGAATCAACTGTCGGAAAGCCAGCTGCAGCATTTCAAGGGCTCGCTGGAACAGATCCTGACCCGCCACTTCCAGTGCCACTGGTACCCGGAAGTACCGACGAAAGGGTCCGGCTTTCGGTGTCTCCGCATCAATGGCAAGATGGATCCGATCATCGAGAAGGCGGGCCACGCCGTCGGCCTGAACACGGTCGTGCTGCGAAAGTTGCTACCCCTCGAGCTAACGATCTGGATCGATCCGGACGAGGTGTCGTACCGGATTGGGGAGAACGGTACGATCTGCGTGCTGTACGATACCCAAAGCCGTGCCAGCCCGTCGTCGGATCTGGATTCGACCGGCAGCAGCAGCGGCATTGCGTGCGACGAGTTCATCATGGAGCGGGTCGGCCGGCTCGATCTGTCCGTGTCGTCGGTGGACAGTGGTAATGGGAGCGCGGGCGCCATGGTGGTCGACTACCTGGAGCAGCAGCACAACAGCAGCAACGGGAAACCGCATCAGCAGCACCATAACAACAAGTACAATCACAACCAATCGAACAACAACAGCCACCATCATCATTATGCGAAGCAGCGCCACAGCAACAGCATGAGCTCGTCGTCGAGCGGACAGACTAGTCCACCGCTAAGCCCACCGTACGGTGCCGCCGGCTTCCTGAACCATCAGCAGCAGCAAAATCTCGCCAGATACCAGCAGCAGCACGCTGCCCAGCAGCATCCCCATGCACCGCAGCAGCACAGCAACAACTTCTATCAGGCGGCCGCCGCGAACGTACACCAGCCCCAGCAGTACTTCCCCTGGGACAACCAGTTCGTCAATAACAAAGTGCGCACCCAATGTTAAGTCGTCGTCGTCCTTCGTCGTCGTCATGTGATTCTGACCCTCCCCCCATCCGGGGGGTGATCTCCCTCGATCAGCAGCAGTTAGCAGCAGATTCAGCCAAACCGAGATGGTTTATGCTTTCCCGGTGACAACAACAAAACAAAAGAGTACAAGGAATAGAGAGAGTGGAGGGTTTGTTTGTGTGTTTTTAAACGATGGGGCGAAGAAAAAACGGAAGCTTAATAAGCGCGCGCCTGTGGCGTGGTGGTGAAAGAAGATCGAACGCGCGCCTAAGCGTGTCGTGTGTCCTGTGATCCTGCTTTTTCTTCTAATGCGGAATGGTGTGTGCGCAAGCGTGCGCATGTGTATGTTGTTTTTGTTTGGTTTGTGTGTGTGTGTGTTGAAAAGCAGCAAAAATAAGAGAGAAGCAAAACAACAAGGATAGTAGTGTAACAACACCATTTGTGTACAAAGCAACAAAATAGTGCGTGCGTGCGTGGCGATGATCCTTTGTGTGTGTGTGTGAGCGAGTGTGTGCGCAGAAGTTCCACCCACGAAACACGAGACACACGAGGAAGAAGAAGGTGTCTCTTTTAATTGCCATCGAAAAGAAAAAAAAAGTAACGTGTTAATGTGTGCGAGCGACTGTGTGACGAGTGTGCCCGTGCGTGTGCCCTTGCGTGTCCGTGCGTGCACACGGCTGCTCTCTGCAGCAGAATGGAGTGCGTGTATGTGTGATTAACGACGGGAAAAGATCCGGAAAATGGGAAGAGCTAGAGTTCAGAGAGTTCCTACATGATATTCGTTTTTAAGGCAAGAGAAAACAAATGTTTGTGAAGTGTTGTGAACGACGACGCACCGTGGTGTGGTTGGTGGTGTGGTACCTTATCGAATAGTAGTATCACAGCGCAATAAGATGCAAAAGTCACACACAAACACACGAAACCAACAAGTGCAAAACCTACTAGATCCCCCCCACACTAGTCTACTGTGTGCGAACAGAACGAACGAACGCGAACGAAGGATGCGTAGTTTGACAGCGGTCAGACGCGCGTCGTGTGGTGCATCCTTGTTTTGGGTGGAGTACACTGATGTCTACCACCGCGTCCCAGAGGAAGAAGCACGAGCACAAGGAAGAGGAGGAGACAGCGAGCAACGAGGCGAGCAAATGGAAACGGATGATCTTCAGCAACAACAACAACAACAACAAAAAACCCGCGCGACACCCGCAGTGTGATTAACCTCCTTTTTTTCTTGCTCCTCCCCATCACAACAAGACAAGAAGCTGCGCTACTGCTGCGGGTTGAATTGGAGAGAAAAGCGATGACACGGTATAGCCGATAAGAATAGGGAAAACGGAAACGACAAAACACACTCGGAAAAACCACCTGTTTTTATTAGGGGTAGCGCGACGCATTTCAATTGTGATCAATATTAATTTCAAAACAAACACCTACACACACACACACGTCTTTATTATATACCAGTAGTAGGAAAGAAGAGGTACGCAAGAAGGTGGAGGAGGGGGGAGGAGAAACGTTAAAATGAGTCAACAATTACAAACTACACCCCCACCCCCTCCCCTCCCACCAACCCGCGAATGCTGCAAGACGGGCAGCAAAGGTTGCAAACCTCCCCTTTTTCTGCAACTACAAACACTCTGTGGTTGGTGTGTGACAAGTTACAAGCAAAATGGAAATGGGAATGTAATGTAAAATGTAATGAAACGATTGTATATGATGGAAGCAAAAGTACAAGCATTGGGATAATACGAAGAAGAAAGAAGAAGAAAAAAACGGAAAAAGCGAAAACAAAAACAAATTGCAAAAGAAAAAGAAACAAAAAACACGGAAAACGAAGTAACGAAACCGCAAACGGCAGAAGAAAGATAAAGAAAACAACATCATCCCCATACGTACATCCCCCCTGTGGGCAACATGATGCTGCGTGTTGCTCGACTGCATGTGAAAGAGTGAGGGAGAGAGAGAGAGCTAGCAAAGTAAGCGTTGAAATTAAGCAAAAGTCATCTTCATATAAAATGCGAAGCTGCGAAAAGGAAATTGTGTGAAGGAGGAGCAAGACCAATGCTCACGCCCTAAGTACGCGAGAGCGAGAAACAGCGAGAGAGAGAGAGAGGGAGAGAGAGAGAGCTTAGTAAGCATTAGTATGTATGTAAAGCCAAACTTCAAATACTACTTTTTTGAGATACTTTATTTTGTTTTTTTGTACTACGACTGTGTACCGGTTAAAAAGAAAAATATTTGTAGCTCTTTTTTGTTCGTTTTTACAAATGTGTTTAAATTAAACCACTAGCCAGCCACTCACACAGCTAAAATATGCTGTGCAGATCATTGTAAAGAAAGGGAGCAGCAAAGGGGTTGTGGAGCTGGACCTGGGACGGGGGAGGGAGTGCGGGGTTTCTTCGATCTCCACCATCTCCCAACCCCAACCTCTCCCCCCCCCAAAAAAAGGTGCCCATCCACCCCACTCCCGTGTAAACTCTCACCAACCAGTCCAAACGATTAATTTAGTTTTCGAACGGAGACGCGCAATGATGTTTGTGATGTTTTTGTGCGCGTATGTATAGAAAAAAAAAATAACAAACCAGATGCCAGATTTCTGTTCTGTATTACACTTTTATTGTCCCGGTTGTTGCATTTTTTCTTCCATTTGTTTTTCTTCCACTTCCACTTGCCCTGTTTTTTTTGCCCTTTGCCATAAGGTTTGGTGTGCTTTTTGTTCTGTTATGTTGCTGCTGCGGATGCATTTCCAATTTCTTACAATCTCTCGTCAAAAACCAATCATCATTCAACTGGAGACGATTATGTTTTCAGTAGACGATTGTTTTAGCAGAAATGCAAGACGGGAATGCACAATGTGTAACAGATAGCAAAGGGAGGACAAACAATTGCACCAGATCTTGTTGTTGCTCAAGGGTCGAGAAGATGAAGGTGTGGTGTGGAGGAGAAACGGAAGGAAAGGTGCGTGGATAAAGTGATAGCGTGATAGAGGAGAAGTGGGAAGCTACATACATACATATTGTGAAGTATGAGGATGATGATAATGTGACATGATTTTGATAGCGAGTAAGAGCGAGAAGCGAGTGGAATCAGTAGCAGCAGCAGTAGCAGGAGGAAGGGGGTTTAGTAACAGTAGTGTTTTTAATAAGATCCATTTCCCTTCCCAACCCCCATTTGTTTTTGCCACAGCCCACCCGTACCTCCTCCCGCCGCCCCCCCTTTTGTGGTGACCATCCATCTCGACCACAGCTGGTAAGACCGACACGCGCCCACTCCTCTGTGTTGAATTCAGGCGATAGTTTCCCCATTTTCGTGGGAACCGATTGAAAGAGTAAGTGCGTGGCGTGAGTGCGTGTACGCGGGGTGGTTTTTAGTGGGGATTGGGAAGGAAGGGCAGGGAGCGGGAAGAAGAAAGGCTTGACACCGAGAGAGAGAGAGAGCGAATGAGGAGGGGTGTAAAGGGTACTTCTCTTCGCTTGGAAATGGGAAGGAAAGGAAGAAGGGTAGCGTTAGTAGCGTGTGAGACGAGCAGAAGGACGAGAATCGATTGTTTATAAACTATATATATATATACCTATACATATACATACAAAACACAATGCTATATTTGCTTATAATTATTTTGCTGTAACAATTTTCGAATCAAAGAAGAAAAGGTGAATAACAATCTACACTTGCAATTAAAAAAACTTAAAAATCAGGCTTCTTTTTGTTTTGTTTTCATTGTTCATTTCCATCATTCGACATGCCTCCTTCACTTGTGTTTGTACGAGTGTCTTCTTTCGCTTCTCTCTTTGGGGTTTATTGTTTTTCTTTTGTTTTCCACTGCTGAACACTGCGTTTTGTTCGTCGTTTTGTGTATCTTCTACTTTGTCGTCGTCGTCTTCGTCACCGTCACCACCTAAGAATGCTACTACGTCTTTAACCGCTTCCACCGATCGCTGCCATTCTCGAGATGATCTCTCTTACTCGCCATCTCGATTTAAGGGCTCGCCAGACATACAGGAACGTTAACAAAAAGATGGGTAAATATCGATTGCGAACTGATTGTTGGATGAGATGATACACGCAATTGATCGCTTGATGAGAGTCAAATATCTAGCCGTGTTTCAATCGCGGCATGGCAATGTTTCTTAAACTAGTGTTTTTATGTTGAGATTTGAACGAGATTTTATTGTTCCTTTTAAGGTCATTGATCAGAAAATGCAAGTTGTGGTGAAGAGTGAAATATTGTTTGGGATATACAAATTCTCTCATTTTAAAGAAAGAGACCAACTCTATCAAGTGGTGAGTCAGTTGCGTACGCGAATTGTTTCTAGTTTCGGCTAGCATTTTCAGATACATCTGTATATCTCTGTTGCTCTTTCCCGAATTGTTTCAATATTCAGAAAAGAACAACAGTGTCGTAGCTGAACATGTTCCACTTCATCCTCAATCCAGTCCCTAAATTGAGTCCAGAAAGAGCTCGAACTTCTAGTTCTAGCTTTCCATGAAAAACTCCTTCAATATGCTTTGAGCCTAAAATTCTGGAGTGAGTTCGATTCTCTAAGTTCTATCTGTAATCAAGAAAATGGCTTCCTTACAAAAGATGAGTATAGATGACTCTCCATTCAGTACAGAACCCAACAGTTGTTCTTGACAGAAAACGCTAGTTTTTGAAAGCCTATGATGCGTCCAATACCACGCCACGATACAAGATTCTATGATAGCGATAGAAGAAGCAGAAGTTGTGTTTTTGTGTTATTTTTTAAGGCATTCTTCTTCTATGGAAAAGAAGTAAAGTATGGAGAAGAGGTTGTTCCAGTTTCACCTAGTCATGTCGCGTCGTAGGTACAGCTAATAGGACCTGTTTCTCTGCCATAAGACACGAGCTGTGGCGTGGCGGTTTATTTCGAATGCTTTACTCCTGGGTACGTTTAGTTAGGTTATACAAACCAAACAAAAAAGGGAGAAAAAAGGGGTTTTAGGATTTTCATGTCCAAAATCAAGTTGTAATCCAGAAGTGATCCAGATCCAGTAGGGAAAGGTTTATCTGCGCCTAACAAGAAGGGGGAAAACGATCTCTCGATTGAAGCATTTAGAAATGCACATCGGTTTTGAAAGCTGGTTAGCTGGATGGGAAACTGCCAGCTTCGCAACAACAAAAAAACATGAAATTTTCACACAACACACATTTTTCCCCACCAACAACGGGCAGAAGCTATCGGCGTTGCTTTGGTGCGCATATGTGCATCCGCGATGATGATGCACCGTGCGTTGAGTATTTTCCATCCCCACACGCATTGTGTGCTTTTTTTTCTTTCTTTCGAAGCGCGCACTGTTTTGTACACAGACGCGCGCACATCGATGTGAGTCACGTAGAGAGACACCTTCACGACGCACGCACACAACTGTACCGTAACACCTCACGGCCAGCCAGCCAGCCGTGATGAGCACAACAAAGGAGCCTCGTTGGAGCCGCGAGGCGAGGCGCAACGCCGCATCGTACGACGGGCTTTTGTTTGCTGTGCGTACTTTTGTTTGTTCGGCCGGAGCCTTGTTCGGCTGGAGGTTGTGCGTTTCCAGCGCGAGACAGCGGGCGCAAGGTTTTTGTGTTGTGCGTGTGTGGATGTGTGCGTGGTGGGAACACACAACGGCCATCATTATTAAACCTCGCAGCCATTAAACCATGCGAAAAGCGAAGGGCTGGTGGCTGCTCACAGCAGCAGCAACGAGCGAGCGAGCGCACACACTCACTCTCTCTCGCGTGCGTGTGCAAACGACGCAATAAAACACCCCCCTCGTGTCTGGGATGGGATGGATGGGGTGATTGGGATGTTGCTACTACTGCTACTTGGATTTGCCGAAAAAAAACGTGAGATAGTGTGCAAAACCGGGGTATAATAGGTCTACCAAATAGATCTAGTCACTCGCCGTTAACGTGAGAAGCGGGGTGGGTTGTTTGCTCGTACTTTGTGTGTATGGGTGAAACACGCTGTCAATAGTACAAGACAACCCCCGAGCAACACACGATGGCCGGCCATTTTTTGGATTTTCTTGACTTGAAGAACACTTTTAGGGGAAATTGAGAATCCAAGTGATGGACACAATTGATCTGGCAGCCCTTACAAATGCTGCCAATTTCCAACACTAAGCTGCTTCATCAATAGTTAACAGTGGTTGAAAGTAACTCATCGTGATGATTACTAATATCACCATGAAAACAATAATCACGATGATTATGTCCTGGGCCCTTCGCACCGAACAAACATAACCGCAGTCGTGAAGTTTTCGGGCATTATTTTTCGTTCGTGTGCGGTGCTACGTGACCAAACGCATCTAGCCCCGGACACACGCACACTCCCTCTGGTTAGTCCCGTATATACATATGGCAACAACATGATGATGTTTCAAAATGGCTGGCCCTCCCTTCCTTCTATGCTGTGGTGGCAAGGGTGACGTTTTTCTTTCTACACTGTGTCTGTCTTTAGTGTGGTTTGGTTAATTTTTTTGGAAAAAGCTTCTCAAGCCATGTTGTGCCGTGTTGCAATTTGATTCACTAACCTTTGGAGTGTAGTGAGGACTCACTTTAACCACCACCCTGGATTAATGCTTTCGAATGCGTCATTTGGAAGTTTCGTCTCGAGAAGCAGGATTAATCTTGATTGCTTCTGCGAATACTCGTGCACACGAAATCATAGTCAGCTCGACGTCATCATCAGTTGCACCGGAAGCATTTTGCGATATATGCTCATAACCTTGGAATTATAAACCTGCTTAAAACCTTTCGCTGCTGGATTACACGAACGAGGATCCTACGGATATATATTGCAAAACCTTGACGCTATCAATGGCAGCTACTGTAGCATTCGAAGTGTTCATCCTTTGAATGGATGATAGACGGATGCCAAGACACGTATAAGCTAGCTTTGCGTATCTGCTTTCAAATTACTTTGGGTATGTAAATGCTAAGGAAAGGAACGATTCTCTTGAGTTTGTGGTTTTGAGGGTGCATACAGTAAGCAAATGCAGAATAACTTCGCAAAGCGTTAATGATCGCTGGAACGTCATTTGTGCAAGGCTAACAGTCTTTAAAAAGGGGATAAAAACAGTACAAGCATAGTTTCTGTAATGAGCCATCGGGTGTATAGAGTTGAATCCAGACGAAGCAGAAGACCTCCTCAGAAACTACAGGCGCATTTGGAGGACGATACCATCTTGTCTAAATAGGTGCGCCCCATAGGAACAGCTTTAACCGTTTGGAAAGCTAGATTAATATAGAATGGGGGATGTATATTTGTAGTAGACATGTGGAGGTGTTTTTTTTTACATTTTTGTACATATAACAAGCACATGGTCGTGTACGCAGAGTTGTACAAGAGATCAACAGATTCCAATCTTATGGGGGAACTCTGGGATGATAAGATACGGTTTAATAAGAGGTTATTATCGGCGACGGTTTGTAAGGAGAAAATTGGACTATATTTTACTTTCTATATTTTTAAAAAATGGGGCTTTTTCTTAACGTTATCAGTTAATAATTTGTGTGATAATGTTTCGATTCGATTTGATTCGTCAAGTATGTGCAAAATAATCGTTCATCTCTGTTTTTCCATTTGCCGATTGCCCAGCACCAGTTAAGAAAGCTTCAGTGATGATGTGTCCCTTGTCCAAGGGACATGACTTTCTGAATGTATCTTCCTGTGATTATTATCATTATCATGTTGCTCTGGTAGCTACAAAAACCACTGATAGCTGAATTCTAGCCAACTCCCTCCAGAGTTCTGGAGCGTTACGTCATTTTGAATGATCTGTGATTCTTGCAGACAGAAGGCGCTGCCGCCTTCCTGTCACCTTTGCTTTAGACAATTTCTTGGACACTTTTCTAGTCTGTGTCGCTCTGTGGAGCTCCCATACTGGTTGGATGGTCGGCTAAGCATAGCACAAAAAGGGTGAAATAATTAAATACAAAAAATTAGCAACGAAATTTTATACGGTTAAGCGATTGAAATTGAATTATATTGGGCTTTCTTCTTCCATTAAAAAAACCTTCATCTCGTTTTTGTGTTTGATAAATGAATGGAAAGCTTCAGAATATTTTTCATTACTTTGGGTTCCTTACTTTATTTAACTTGCGCATCCTCTTCTGCGAGGGTATTATTGAAAATTGTTAGGAAAAATTCCCATCTAACGTTTAGAAAGCAGCACCTGATCGAACCAGTTGTAATGTAATAATGTAAAACAAACAAAACCTGGCAGCGTAACAGCAAGTAAGTAAACGGGATAAGCAAAACAAACATTCTGAAAAATGCTATCTCTCATAACTAGACAAAAAAAGACAAATGAAAATCGGTGAAAACAATCGCAAATACACACTCACACACAGGGATATGTTGTTGTTTTATGCTTCTTCTTGTGAAGTGTACTGAAGGTGGGGATGGTATTGGCAATGTCCACCTCCTGCGCCACTACGACGCAATGATGATATGATGATCTATGTGGAGCGCTTAACGAAAATATATTTGAATGTGATAATAAATATTTTTATATCAAACCCGGATCAAGGTACAAACGAGAGATGAAGAGGCTTTAACGCGACTGGAAAATGAAAGTTAATTACAAAATAAGAGTAAACAAAAAAAGCATCTGACAAACAAACACATGCGCTTATCTCACATGGTAAATCGTGCAATGAACAAGAGATTTGCTTTTCCGTTTATATACAAAACAAGGCACAAAACAAAAAAAGAACTAACCAAATCATGAACATAACAAACCGACATTTGTTTTAAGTAGGGCGTAATAAAAAAGAGCAAAAACAAAAACTTACAAAACTTCAGGAAATAAATGCAAAAAAAAGGGAAAACTAGAAACAAGTTACAAAATTAAACAAAAACAGTTCGAAACAAAAAAAAACAAAACATAACATGGAACACCAAACAAACAAATGGCACTGTTGAAGAACCGAGACTTTGTACGACGTTAAGTGGAATTAAAATGGAACTCTTTTATGATAAAAACATTTTGTATACTTCAATTATTATTTTTTCGTATAAGTTTTTTATGAAAACCCAAACAACTTAACTTTATAATTTTGAGACTTAAAATAATTTTTATTGCCATCAAATTCTATAAAAAAAATCTTGGAATCGTTTTTATTACTTCGGTTCTTCAATAGGATGCAGTTTGAAGAAAATAGTTGCCTCCACACACTTACCAGCAAAAAACCAAGTAAAAAAAACCCCAATTCAGTTTAAAATGTACGAAAATGCTGTTTTTATGCAGCACGTGTATGTGTGTGTGTGTGATATAAGCGAACAACAACATGTGTGAAACGTTCTTATGATTTATCTTAACACGTCTCGGCAGTGTAACGTCTCTCAATCTGTAATTGTGATCTAACCATTTTTGCAGGAATGTTTAACAACAACAACGTATGAAACGATTTTAAACTAAAGTATCTCACTTTTTAACAAATCGTATTAAACACACGAGTCGTCGCCTCCGCAAAGGGCGAGCAGAAGGGGAGGGTTTTTGCTCGACAAAACAAAACAAAAAACATCGCCCCTTTTGCTGTGCGGGAAAGCCTTCATTTATAGGTGTAAGGTGTGTATAAAAAGAAGTACTATCACATTCATAGATATTAACGAAACAATCCATAAATAGCGTGGGGGTGAACAAAAAAACGAAAACGAAAACACTCGCCAAATCATATGCCATTGCAAATGGGTGGTGCGCGATCGACAGGGACAAAATGGGCCACCAGCAAGCAGGGCCACAGCAGCACCACTATCGGAAATCGGTAGCTGTTGCATATTTTGGGGGCCAAACCAGTATCGTACAAAAAGAAAACAAGTGTTCGGTGGATGTGGAGATGAATGGTGATGAAACCACCCAACAACTGGGAATAAACAGAACATCGCGCAGAGACCTATGGCTGCCGCGCCACGGTCGTCCTCCACACGGTGCCAATCGAAGAAGCAGAAGCAAAATGGGTGGTGGAGAGACACGTTCACATCCCACAATGGTTTTATCAACACAGTTTTGTGAAGGCTGTTTGCAACTTGGAGATTGCGCAGGAATTCTTTTAGCTGGCTGCGTTTCTCTGCCATTGTTGGCATCCTTTTGAGGGGTGTTTTTGTTGTAGAAAATACAAACAAAAATAGTGTAAGGCTTATACTCATACAGGACGTTGACTGGGCAGAGAAGAAGCACGCACCGACTTCCCGTCTCCATGATCGGTGAAAGAACGTATCGAAATAATCACTTGCCTCATCTATCTAGGCATCTCTGCCTTAGATTAACCCGTAATCGGCACGAGTTTGCCGAGTTTGATATTTTGTTGGGATGATTTTACTCTTAAAACCACCAAAATTAAGTGCATCCTGGAGGTATAACAATCTGCTGCATCTTTGCTGCAATCGTCAGGATGTCCTTTTTTTTGCTTGTTGTATCGTTCGAGATATTTATGCTAAAACAAAACAAAAAAACACCCACACAAAATCGTAAACAGAACAATACCGAAATCAATAAGACTACAACAACCAACGTACAAATTATAGGTAGTATAGGTTGGAGCAGCTACCACCATACAAAACAGGTGTGTTACATCTCTATCGTACTGTTATGTGGTGACAATTCGTACTGGACCTTCTACAGAAGCAGTACAAAACGGGGTCTGATGGAGAGAAACGGAACGAGAGTACTGAACGGATCAGGAATGATTTTTGTCAATTTTAGACACATGTATACAACATAAGAATCGCATCGGCACGTTGTACCGCACTTCCGTAAGGGCATTCATTAGTCGATCATACACGCACGGTACGCTGCTACCGGTGTGCCAAGTACAGTAAACGAATCCTCCTGTGAAGCGTTTGAACCTCCCACGGTTACATTTTTACGGGAGACAGAGAGATAGGCGAAGTGATCCAGCCTTTATGACCGGACACGCTATTGATGGGTTTTGAAAGTTTCTTGTCCAACCTGGTTTAATGTTGTGCAGCCGAAGAGAAGCGCGCACACACGCAGATATACTGCACCAGTTTGAAGCGGTCTTGTGGATATGAGATACTTTGATTCCATCGTCTTTCCAGCCTTCCTCACCCTTGGCGAGAGGTGGTAGCCAGAATGTTGGTCCAGCATCAGGTTTTTGCGATCAGGATATTTCTTCTCCTCTTCCCACTCTCTGCTAACGTTGTTTACTCGTGGGGGCCGCGCGATCTCACGCGATCAAGCTTATGATAGGCAATTGTTGTTTTTTTTCTTCTTCTTATTGAAGTCCACCTCAGGAGTTTTAGCACGATCTCGAAAACGGGTTCGCGTCGTTGTTGTGGTTTTTAAGAAGGCGCACGGGGCGTTGATGAGCGGGAGAGCTTCACGAAAACTTGTCCCCAGCAGCGGCTCCCTTTGGCGGTATCTCCCTCTCGCTCATGGCAAGCCTGTTTGGCAAGAGTCCCCATTTTAAGACTATGAGGCCATATGCCGATGATGGTGGTGTGCGAACGAAAAACCGCGAACCGGTTTTTAACTGCCTTTTTTCTTTTGCCGGTTGCTGCTACTCGAAACACGCACCCCGCAGATTGTGGAGGAGAGCATGCGTTGCGCACACACGGGGAACTGGTTTTCTCAGGTCGCGCGTATGCGCTTTATTTTCGTGTCTTGTGGTAGCCGCATATAAGGATATAGTGTTGTAGGCCCAGACTAGGCTGTCGCCTAATTATTGCTTCAGGCAGAGCAAGGAGCTCACCACCGGTAGTGGTGGTAAACGCCATTGCAAAAACCGTAGCCCTCATTATACGGAGATTAAAATTTGTTCTACGCTACGTTTTTGCACGTTCACATGGGGAGGAACAAGTGTTGGTTCATTCATGAAGAAGGAAGCGCGATAACAACAAAACCCGGATGGTCCTGATTCCTAGTAAACATACTCTCCGGCTCACCGTACAAAGCAAGTCAGCAGCTAATGCATTCAAAATTCGTCCACCAGCAACACACCATCTGAGCATAAATCGATGCAAACAACAAAAGAAATGTACAAATTTTTAAAAACGAAACGAAAACCACAAACACACCACAAAACCCCCGATATACGATAAAAGAAGATGCAAAAACGAACAAACAAAATTCACAAAAAAGAAGAAGTAAACAGATTAAACAAATATTAAGAGAAAAAACGGTGCAACATTTACACACACACATATGTAGAAGAAAATAAAGAAAAAAAGGATATATTTTTTTACCACCGGTTAAGATAAGGAGAGTGATAAAACGATCGCGTTACCCGATAGCAAGCGAACAAGAACAGCAAGCCAATCCAATGTGTTAACAAAGAAGCAGTCACACCTGACACAAACCACCACCAAGCGAGCGAAGAAACAAAAGTAACAAACATAACAAAAAAACACGATGCAAACAACTGTGATTGTAATGGAAAAAGGATATAACAAAACAAGAAGAAACAAACAACTAACAACTAATCCTGCAACAGCCGCATTTCCGCACCGAAAGCGTACAGCTTGAGGCAATTAGTGCAAGAGCAATGGAAGAACTCGGAAAACTCTGGCCCTCTTGCAGCTGAAAGCTGGAGAGGGAAATCAGGTTAGCAAAGAGAAAATTGAGATGTAACAAACAAAACAGAATCCCTTTTATATGTATACCACTCGACGACGGACGCATTGTTACACGCACCTTCTAAACCGGTTAGCGAGGAACACAGAGACGGCAAAGTTGCAATACCTGTACTGCGAAATGTGTGCAGGCGCGTGTGTTGGAGCGCTGGTTCGAGTTGCTTGTTTTAAATTGTTGAATGAAGCAACAACGGTGGTGCAACAGTGTAAAATTATTTCAAACAAGTAACAGTTACTAATTTAAATGTTTTTTTTGACACCCTTTCGAGAAAGGAATGTTTGTGAGAGGGATGAGGATTGCATATTACGGCGGTGTGATGATGATAGGAGGGTAGTAAACGAAACCGATAATTCCTCAACGGACGGAAAAGAGAAACCCCATAAGGCTCTGTACAGTTATGTGTATAGAAATGTAAAAAAAAAAACAAACTGTTGTATAAATATACATTCGCTAAGGTTCGAACGTGGCAGGGAAATGTTGAAGAAGAATGTGGAAGAGTGAAAAGATAGAACCTACAGTGTATAAGTTCAATTTTGAACTGGGCAAACAAAGGCACTGCTAACAGCATGTAACCTAAATGTCCCTTTTTTCAGCCTAGGATCTCTTGTTCGCGACAACATATCTTGTTGATGTCGTTTGTGGCAGCTTTTGTCATGATGCGGTTGGGTATGGAAACCAATGTTCAGACCCTAATACTTCATCGAAAAGCTCGTGTATCAATGAGCTTTTCTGGATCTTTAGCTGGGATCATAGCTCAGCGTAGAACTTCATCATGAAATTGAATTTGAATGCGTCTTAAGGTGTTAAAGTGTTCTACATCGATTCCCTCATTAAGAATTTTTAACCATCACCACTTTGCAATAGAAGCATTGTGATAAGTATCGGTGGCATCTCTTTAACTTCAATCGTATACAACCCAGAAGCATGTGAGCGTGTTTGCCCAATTGAAAATTGATCTCTCTTACCGTGACATAAGAACCAGAAACTCTCCAGTATTGTTTTTACCTTTTTGTAGGAAACAAAAAAACGCATACAAAGTGTAAGAAAATCATGCACAGGCGAAAAAATTTGAGAGAGAGAAAAAACAGAAAAACAAAAAGGAAGTAAAAAAGAAAACACAAATTGTCAAAAGGAAAAGAAGAAGAATGGCTGTTAACAGAAAAAAACGGAAGAACTGAAAACAACACACAAGAAAATATGTGAATTTGTGTACAAATCTACAAAGCGTGTAAAACACACGATTAAAGCGTAATGACAAAAACATTTTATCTCTTACCAACTAACTTGGATGCTCTGTTTTTACGCTTAGTAACGTTCACAATCACCCCTCCCCGGTAGAAATGAGGAAAGGAAGTCCAGTCAGTCATTCAGTGTAAAAAAAAACGAACATAAAACTCCCGAAACGAAGACAAAAAGGAAGAATAATTGTTTTGAGCATTTATATTCGTGTAATTGAACAGTTTTGTAACATTCTATAAAGAATAAAAACCGAATTTTACTTCCTGCTGCTCGCTCTCTGATCAGCGTGTTTAGAGACGCGCGCGACATTTACAAGTGTTTTGTTGAGGTAACGGATAGCAGTCGTCGCGACTTCACTGATCATAGTCAACCCATTACATTACCCCCATGCCCTCGGCTATTTTATCAATGGTTAATGAAAAAAAAACATCACCCAAAAAAGATAAGGAAAATCGGAACAGAACAGAAAAACAGATACCTTGATGGTGAGCCACATCCAAGATAACAAATTTCTACGAAACGAAAGAACTGAGTGTTGGGAATGTTTTAAAAAGCCTCCCCGTTTCTGTGGCGGAAATTATTGAAGTGTTTGAATCACTAAGAAAACAGATCCATTCTATCCCCTCAAATAAGAGATAAAGAACATGTGTAGATGGTTTAAAAAGCACGTTGGAGTTCTCAAACGAGTTCTCCAACGTGAAACTCCTGCAAATCAGCTATCACCTATCTGGTTGGTCAGCTCTTGTCATGTGTCGAACTCTTGTGAGTTAAATGTTCGTTTTGTCCATTTTATTCGTTCCCTGCTGTTACAAACTTACCACCAAACCAAGTATTTATTGATGGAACAACCAAACACATAGAAGCACCGGAAAGTTTGGATGGCGTTTTCTGTAATACAAAGCTAAAATTGGAAACAAAAAAATCGGGAAAAATCTAACAATTTTATATAATTCCTGTACACATCCAATCCATTTGAAAAAAAAAACAATGAAAATCAAGAAAAAATAATCTAACACCCAAAATTTTGATGGAAAAGAGACAAAAATGTGTCTGTGTATTAATAGAAGAAAATGGAGAAGATAATATAAAACAGTTCATAAACGAAACAAAAAAGGAAAATAAATCAAACATGAAGAAAAGTACCAAACAAACAGACACACAGTAGAATGAAGCAGGTAGAAATGAAAAAAAAAAACAAAACTCTTAATATATCGATGTTAAATTGAATTGTACAACCATCTTCCCTTCCTGTACTCTATCTCTCTCTCTCTAAATCATGAAAACGAATTTGCACACAGACTAAAACAGATTGGATGTTAAAATCGATTGAAATGGGCGGTAGATGCGTGCATGTATGATGTGTATATGTTATATGTTTCCAATTCGTAACCTAAACGTAAAGCTGTTCAGTGCAGAGTTGGGAGGTTTTTTCACACCTTCAACCCAAGAAAAAAAAACTCCAACCCAGTAGAGATTTCTTATCCGATGTGTAAAAGCTAAATTTAATCCACAAACACACATACCATTTTGAACCAAACTTTGATAAGCAGCATTTGGTGTTTGAAGCAAAGCAAAGGAAATACCCATCATAAAACACTCCTTCATACAACGGCCATTGAAGCTGGAAAGAGCCCCGTTCATGTGTTGCTGTGTGGATGTCCTGCGCGCGTGTACGAAAACCGTGTAAAAGGGTTTGATAGTATGCACCAGATATAAGATAATCAATCACACCCTCTCATCTACTTTTACCACCACCCATTCCTAGTACCAGTGATAGAAGCGTGGGCCAGGACGAGAGCTATATTCTTCAAGATGTTTGTAAATAAAAGTACCGAGCGCGCGCCCCATCATAACACACTTAAATTAAAGACGAATATTATAGTGGAGTACTCAGTGGAAGAATCATGACGAGGATAACCGGGAGACGATAAATGAGTATACTGCCCCCCCCCCCCCCCCCCCCATTAGCTCTAATTTCAATTCAATGTCCAATACGTTTTTTAGTTTTGGCGCTATTGGCTAAAAGGACGCATCGTCCGCTGGTCAGAAACTCATGAGCCATTCGGTGATTTCCATTACTGTTTTTTTCTCTCTCTTACTCAATAAAAGAACTTTTGAGTTTGTGTTTGGTTTGCTAGCAGTAGAAGAAACGTTCCTAAAGTACAAGCGGATGATGCTGGAATACAAGATCTTAAAAAAGTAGCTACCGACAGACGACTGCTGGTGGAAATGAAAACCCTAAACAGACAAAGAAGAAGAAAAAGCAACACAAAAACACAACCCTTGGTGGGGAAAATTAACTTTTCCCAGGAACATATTGTTTCGTACGCTCTTATTTCTTACTAGGTTTACATATTTTCCCTATGTTAATGTTTAATAACAAAAATGCAAATGGCAAAAAGCTACAAAAAAATTAAAAAAAAAAAAACAAAACAATTCAAACCACTAAATGAAGAAAAACCTACATTATATATATTATATAACGAATACGAGCGATGTGTAATTGGAAGGGAGAAAAAGAACAAAAAACATACAACACCCTCACAGAAGAAAACAAAAACCCTCTCCCATTTGCTCCTATATAATGAACATAAGCATACAAAATAAATATATATATACATGTATTAAATAACTATGGAAGCATGGATAATATTTGCAAAAAAAGAAGAAAAAAAAAAACAACCACAAACGAACAAACCTAAATATTGTACAGAGAGATTATGACGATAAATATGGAGGAATAACGATGATGATGATGATGATGATGATGAAGCAAATGGCGATGAATTACGATGATAATGAAACTTACAGCATGCTGGAAAATACAATTGAAAGTAATTAAAAAGAAAACGTATATTATACATAGAAATAATAAAAATCAGCATAAATTTGATGAAAAAATGAAAATACCCTTTTGTCGTGTTTGCGTGTGTGTGTGCGTTACTCTACTCGCTTAACTCTTTCTTCGTGCGTGGCAGACGATGACTTTTTCTTGAGAAAACGGTTACACCCCCTTACCCTATTTTCCTTCGAGCCTTTTGGCAAACAAGTGGTAGGCGGGGTATGGTTTTGGTTGGATTCGTACGTTCAAAGATTCTGGCCAAAATGTTGAATCAATAGATGTGGTTTACTCAACTGCAGTTGGCGAAGGCGGCGTGGTTTTTCTTTTTCTTTTGGTGGTGCAATTTTCCTTCCCTTATCATGTTTCTGTGGAAATTGGTGTGTGCGAAAATAGTATGTTTGCTTTGTTGCGTGTTTTGACAAATGTGTAGTTTTGTTTTAACAGTTTACATTCGCTAGAATCTGGCAATCGGATCGTGTACCGGACCTGTTCTTGGTATAGAGTTCGCGTCGCCTTTTGACGGCCTTGGTTCGCCGTTTCGTCTAATGTGTCCCCCGGCTATTGATGACTTATGCCTGGTGGAAACGTTTGCTGAATTGGGGGACGGGGCACGGTTAAGATTGGCTTTGAACATAGATTGAACTCCATCTCCACTTAAGTACTATAAATAATACATTACTTTAGAGCTTATAAACGTATAAATTATGTTAGAACTTTAGAACTCGAGAGGTCTCTAGGCCTGCCATTTCTGGCGTTCTGTGACTTGATTTTACCCGTAGCAAAGTAGTCAGCCTGTATGCGTACGGGGAGGTGGTCTGGATGGGATTTGAACCCCGGTCCTGCCGTGTGAAGACCGGCGCCGCTGTCGCTTCAGCCACCGGACCGCCCCTTTACTTTAGAACAGCTATGAGCTAAACAGAAGATTCTGGACTTCATGGACGGCAGGACGGGGGTTCAAATCTCATCTGAGTGACTGTTGCAAATGCAACAGGCAACAATCCGCGACTTGACGTTGACGTTGTATTTTGTCAACAGTGACTATTCAGCTATGCGGTGTCAATAAGTCTAGTAAGCCAGGCATCACCTCAAGAGGTCTTTAGGCCAAGAAAGAAGAAGTTCCATATTCCGGCTACCAACACAGGCTTTTTTCGTTGTGAAATGTTCAAACAGAGGTTTGAGTACTCATGGACTCTTCATGGACAATATTATACTAAAAAAAAACCGTCCAACTTTTTGGCGGTGTGCGATTGGTTGATCTTCAAGAGACTCCTCTACGAACTTACGCCAGTCAGGTGCCGGAGGATTGAACCAAGACTTATATTCACTGACGGCATAACAGCTATGTCCTTAGCTCAATCTAGCTAATCTTGGCCCTACAGTTGGCGCAGGCTTAGGCACAATTGGCTGATAATTTGTTATTGTTGAAGTCACCATTTCCAACACTTTATATACTGGTTCAATGTCATGAAATGGAGAGAGAGAGGAAGGTTAGACAAATGACGGCGTTTTGGTAGAATAAGTCAGGCATAGCGTCTTGCTAAAAACACACTCGATAATCAAATTCGATCATCTGCAAAGCAATTTTTCGCTTTTGGAACTTATGCATATTCAAGTCATGGTGCACAAAGCGCTACGCAATACGCTCTTGTTCACATACGCAAGACAAATAAGACGCTTGGCGCACATCTGCCCAAACACCGCTTACCTCTGAAAGCTATCGCAGACAGCTTCTAAAACTGATCCACTCGATATAGGTTATATCAATTGTGTAAGCTCCCTATTCCGATTGGGGACTTTTTTATTTGTATTTTTTGTGTGATGTTTACGTAACATATTTCTGCTTGCTGCTTCTTTTTTTTTCGTCCGGCTTCTTAATTTATTCCAACCCAAATGTTGGGAATGGCGATCAGCGCATCATCCGGGAGCAGCGTGCTTGTGACCGTGTTTGTCTCTTCCAGTCTTCCAAGATCGAATCGTAAAACTATTGCGTCGTAAACATTTTGGCAATGGACTTGCTGGCCAGCAGAAACCTGTTCCCCTGGTGAGAATGGGGTTTGTTTTTTTTCCCCCTCTCGAACCAGTCAGTTCTGCCAGCGGGGGGCAATCAAGATGACGCAGGAAAGAATCGCGAGAACCGAGCCGAATCGGCAAGACAACAACATCAAAATAATGTGCAACCAAGAGAGAAAAAAAAACGCCCCAAAACTCCATCACACACCTGCTCCAAAAACTTGCTGCTGCCCAAAAGAAAGCTTATTGACTTCCTTCGTGCTGTTCGTGTTCATTTCTGGAGAGCCAGCCCGGTGCTGGCTGGGAAGAGCTGCCATCGAACGTAAGGAATGGAAGTGTCACAAGCGTGAGGGGGGAATTGTTTTCAAACGCGAATTCTTGACCGGCTTATGCTGGCCGGTTTCACGGACACTGGAAAGAACTGCCAGCACTGCCCCTCATACTCACTCACACACACACTTATTCGTTGGGATAAAAATTGCAAAAAACTTCAACTCATGCTAGCAGAAAGAGAATAATGGTTTTGTGGTGGTGGTTGCCCCGGTGGTGCTGTGCTCAGCCAAACATAACCAACCAACGACCGGTGTGTGTGTGTGTGAGTGTACGTGTTTCGTTAACGAAACGAAACATGCATAAATAATTTCACTCGCTTATCATTTTAGGGCCGGTCCGTTTGGGGTTCCTGGGGGTCGCCATTTACCTACTACCCCCACTTATTCCATCCCCAACTTCACTTGCTTCCCCCCCCCCCACCGGAGGGTTATAATAATGGTTGGACATGGTCCGTTGCTTGCAGTAACCTTCAGCAACTACAAAAAAAATCAACAAACCCATAGTTTGTTTGATAGGGAATATACGATGGACAGTTCGATTTAAATGCATGGACTGAAGTTTGGTCCGGACGGACGGGCTAAGGGTTGCTTGGAGCGAATAAATAAATGTTTACGCTTTGCATTGATCGAGACAACAAACAACTGCGGCGGTTGTGTTTTACGTTTCAATTTTCAATTTTGGAGTGTCTCGCAGTGAGGAAAGACAAAAAGACAATTGGTCCAAGTATAGTATCTGTAGGGTAGTTCCGGTAGGTCCTAATAAACCTTTGGCGCACCTCATCGTAAACATTACGTGGACAACTAGAATGCATCGTAAAGCCATCATCACGCCACTTCGCTACGATCCAGCTCGCTTAAAACTCGTACTTAAGCACACTTCCGTAAAATTATTGCGTCTTAGCTGCGCTCGTGCAAATACGTACAGTCACACACACTCTCACTCAGCTCAGTTGTTTGCTGATAACGCAGCCCGCGTATATTGTAAAAGTGTCTGGTGTTGTTGTTTGGTTTGGCCATTGCGTTGATAAAAAATTGAAACCGAATCCCTTGGATTCTAATTTGCGTCACCATAGAAGGGGGGGGGGGGGGACCGCCACATCAGCTATCGCGCTACCCCACCACCACCACCGCCACGCTCCTATCAAAATGGGGTGGTGATGAGTTCGCGTAACGTGGCTTATCGCCCCGAAGGGACAGTTTGTCTCAGTTTCCGACCGCGTTACCCTTGCGCACGACAATCCGTTGCTTGCTGTGCAAATACTCAAGCGCGAAGGGCGGAGCCGGAGCTGTTGATAATGCAACTGCAAATGTTTGCAGCGCGTCGTCGTCGGTTCTAGATGCAGGGCACTCACGGTACAATAGGGTGCGTGTGGTTAGTCTAGCAGGTGCGAGCTAACGGGGGGTAGAACAACATTCTTCAATTATGTTTAAATTTTAGGATGGGTGAGTTAGTCTCTAAACGCGACTTTATCTCTTCTTATGTATTAAGGTACATTAAGGCTGATTAGTAGCGTATTGTCTATATATAGGTTTGAGTAAATTAATGTGTTGACCCACTACAGAGTTCTACTCGTAAAATATGCCAAAATGGGTAACATTCGGAAGTCGTCCCTTAAGAAGACTAGCTGTCCAAGGAAGGTCTAAGAGACCTCGTCGCCAAAGAAATTTCGTGGTCTATATGTAGATCCTTGGGGCGGTTCAGTGGCAGTGGCGATAACGGCAGTCAGAAATGG
This sequence comes from Anopheles stephensi, assembly GCF_013141755.1. Taxonomy (NCBI): domain Eukaryota; kingdom Metazoa; phylum Arthropoda; class Insecta; order Diptera; family Culicidae; genus Anopheles; species Anopheles stephensi. The sequence goes on along the minus strand of NC_050203.1, from coordinate 67,394,814 downwards.
CAGGCCAAGACTTTAGAGGTTGTAGTGCAAAGGAAGAAGATATGTAGGCCCTTATTTGCCAAGATTTATCGGATCTCTACCAAGAGATGCTCGATCGTTGAATTGACTGTTTCGTCCCCAAGAACCTTTTCGGGATGTTGTTACCCATGAAGTCCAAACTTAAATTATCCCAAGAGCCTTTCCCATACCAATTCCCACTATCAACCTCTTTTTAATTTTGGATTAGTCGCAAGTCGCAGATTTAAGTCGCTTTAATCGCAGCTTTAATCGCATAATCGCGACTTCAATCCTGAAGACCTGAAGACCTCTTCGATTTTTTGAGACCCAAAGTAAGCAATATTTGTGTGATTATGCTCCTATCATATCTGAAACGATAAACTAAAACTACACTTGTGATTGTTAAAGATAATCATAACGACACCCATCCTACAGACGGCTCCTAAATCTGGGTATTTCCAGTGTCTGAATGTACAATTAACAGCTAATATTGACACTTCTAAGTTTCAAATATAAATATCTCTCCTTCACAGACTACATTAGTTTCAAGTAAGCTATCCAGTAGCTAAAACATTATCCACACTGAGATTTGAACATGTGTTCGGAAACAATCATCCCACCTAGTTCTATTAACAATTTTTCCGCTTTAACCATTCAAAAAGTAAGATCTGTGTGAGACCACGCTCGTTTAAGGTCCCAGTTCACTCTGCAACCTTGTGCAGAATTGTCCCTCCGTCTCGCACCTCGCTATATCAGTAAGAGTCCTATGGCACCGCGTTTTTGTTTTACCTTGCCGTCTCACCGTACCAAACCCTTGAGAGGCTGGTTTGTGTTTGCGCTACCAGCGGCGGCTACACGAGGTGACACGCGGTTGTTTATGCTTACCTTCGCTGCTTACCCTACCCTCGTTCAACGCCAAAAACCTTGCCAATGACGGTTGGTGCCTGTGCGTGCATTTTAGGGCATGCGGTTGTGTGGAGATCGCTCTGTTTCCCTTATCGTTGAGTGAAACAGTTGAAGGTACAGCAGCGTGTCGAGTGTTATCAATACTCTTGAATCGTGCGAAGCGAAAAAAAAGCGTATCTACGCAGCAAGAAATAAGCAAGCATTGCAGCAAGGTAAAGATGTCATCGGGCGTTACGCTGTGCGATCGATCGGCCAGTGGAAACTGGTGGTTCTTCTTCCGAGCCGAGAATGCCCTTTTGGGACCATAACCGTAAAACTCGTACTGCATGAAGTTTTTCTCCGATTTCCCCGAAGCCCATTAAATCCATCGTGTCGTTCTGTGTGCCGTTGCCGAACGGATGACATTTCACCGGAGATTCCATTCGGATGACCTACTGCTGCCAAAAGAACCCCAGAGCGTTGACTTCTTCACGGCACACACACAAAAAAAAAAAAAAACATGGAACGGAAGTCCTGAACGGAGGATTGGTTGTTACCTGACCGTAAAAGGGATTTGTAATTTACATAAGGCGCGCATATATTAATGAAAAACTGTTGGTCGTTCCCGTCCAGCCTTTACCTGTGGAGTGTGTGTGTGTGTGTGTCGTTTTCCAGCTACTTTCCCAAGCTGACCTTTCTGCCGTTATTGCTAGTATTTCATCAAACTGATCCTCCCGGTGTCCGTATGAAGACATTACTCGCCTGGCAAAACACACAAAACAAAACTGCGGTTGTTATGAAGTTTGGTCATATCATCGTCATCGGGCTGCCATTTCTCTTGCCATTAGCAGGCAAGCTGCCTGACTGCTATAAAGTAAAGTTTTTGTGTTTCCGTTTTCACATTTCTCCCAATGGTATGCAATTACTTGAGCTTCGTCGGAGGGGATGCGTTGCGATCGGACACATCACACAGGAGACCGATGCTGACGCTGGTATGGGGAAATAGAAAAACGGTTAACAATTAAAATGTATACGGTTTCCTGCTACCAGACCTTCGTACTACCATCAGCTGGGGTGGTGGAGCAGCTGTAGCTTTTGATGCGTGTCCTGTCGTGTACGTCGTTATGCCATGCTTATATAGCGCAAGCAGTGTGTAATAATGTTACAAACTCACATATTATCATTAACCGTTGTAGCATTTCATTAAGTAAAGGATATTTCCTAACGTCCATAGAGATAGACCTCTAGTTCTATTTGAGTGGTATAGAACTAACAGAAATAAGATGGCGATTAACAACCATGTCGGTAATGTTGGCAACACCGATACTAACAAACGCATCCTATAAACCCTCGTATCCGATCGAACCTTGTCGAACAGGACTTTCGGTGGTATAGCTTGATTCACATCCTGCCGTGCCTGACACAAACACAAATGCACACAGGAACCGGCAGGGGTACCTTCATTCTTTCCTTCCCGAACCGAACCGAAATTGGTTGCCCCTGGGCTCGGTTTTCAATCTACCCAGCAGCAGCAGTTTTTTTTGTTCGCTTCGCCAGCCGTCCGTTAATTACTGGCGCGGCACGACACGACCAATATGCAGCAGCAGCAGCAGCAGCAGCAGCAGTACTCGCCCCTGCATCATGGTACGGTGTCATGCATATGTCCGCGGTTCAATTGAAATGGGGGAATTGAAATGGTCAATTTTTTGGACGGAGGGCGCGCGCATATTTCTTCACGGTTCACTGTGCTCGTGTTTAATTTAGGTTGTGCTCGCTGGGTGTGCGTGTTACACTTTTCAGTTCTCTTTTTTACACGAGTTCCACGAGTTGTGGTGTAGACACAAATCTGGCTCCAAAATGCATTCCAGTCACATTTCTACTTTAAGAAGCCATTTCTGTGTTGGCCGACAACGCACAATTCCCAGCGCATGCCAGTTTTCTTTCGAATCACGATTCCGTAGTTGTAGGCGTGTGAACAACGCAATGCAACGCGCGTACACACACGGACGGCGGGAAAGCCTTGGACAACCTTAAACGATTCGATGCCTTTTTTTCTCTGTTCGTTTCCTTTCGTTTTATTCCCGCGGGAGAGTGCCACTTTCGCCCATCGGGACGACGCAGGGACAGGACGCTGGAAAACGCTGGGCTTCACAGGCTGTGGGAACCATGGTAAAAATCCTTCCCATCGTATGGCCGGTAAGGGTAGCGTGGCTTCTTCGTCACAGCGGTGTTATAGATTTTTAACGGAACAGAATGCTGCGTGATGGAGAGATGTTGAATAGATCTTGCGTTATTTAATTTGTCTGTAGTTTTCTGTTTATTTAATAGGTTGCTTTATATTTAATATGTCTCCGTTTAAAACTAAGACACCTTTTATGTCATATTGCCTTTGCTAAGCATAACCTCCTTTTTCCAATGTGTCCCATCCATTGGGCCCATCCATTACTTCCAGCGATGATTTATTAAATGCACGCCGGCGATGCATTTCACGCCTCGCGTCTGTTACTGCCACAAAACTTGTGACTCGTGAACCTTCAACCAGGGTTCTTCTTGAGCGCGCCTCATTGTTGACTCGTAAAGTTTCAGCCGGCGTGTTATCGTGTCGACTTCGATTGAGAATGGAATTGCGGTCGCGCGAAGCTTACATTGATGTGTGATTGCATCATCACACATGCCCTGCCAAGAAACTGCCGAAGATGTTGAAGGTTGTCTCGATCGGAGATTAATTGTTTGGCGGTGCGACTATCCTGTAGCCTAGTCGCCCGTGAATAATTGACTGTGGAATGGACAATTCATACTGCTTTTTCTTGCTGCTTTGCTGGATCTGTTGTCCATTCGAAACCTTTCGTAATTAACGACCATCATTTAGAGAAGCGTTACATAGGAACTTCGTCGTATCAGACGTTTTGAGTACGCCATTTTATATCATACAAAGGAGCCTATAGAACACTTTCGTTCCCCGTACACATTTCCAGCCATTTTATTTATATTCTAAAACGGTGCTTTACACGATAAGCGGTTACAACCGAGGGAACTCTTATTTTAAGCAACCCTCCCGACAGGGGTGTCTCTGCTGTGCGCCGTTGCATACGATCGTATGCGGGCCCTTCACATCCTTGACGGGTTTAGGAAAAAAGCCGTTGAATGGAAAGGTTTCCGTGGGGTGCGCATGAACGTTTGCTGCGAACCGACTACGAAGAGAGGGTGCATAGAAATAGATGTGGCCTGCACACCCTGCCGAACGTTATATCGACAGTGCGCGACCGTTGTGTAGAGAGATCCTTGTCGAATGTCCGCCGGATGTCCTGTCCTGGATTGGGTGGGTGCCTTCTGTTGGTCCGTTAGGGGTGAGCAGAGTCTCTACCATTATACACCCTCATAAATTCGATGTCCCTCTCGTCGTCGTCGTCGTCGGTGTGCACGATTGTGTACTTGATTGATTGGACCGTTCCAGTGCTAGAATGATAGATATATGTTGAGCAGCAGCTGCATGAGCTGTGTGGTGCATCCGAACACACAACGTTGATAAGTCCGTGCTCGTGCTGTTTTTGGCAAATAATTAGCGGATAGGAGCAGTGCGTTTGCCTGGATCTCGTCCCTGTTTTTGATGAGGGAACACAGACTGAAATCTGTTTTGTTCCAAAGGTCTGAGGGTCTTCGTTTTTGAACGATTCCCTAGAGAAGGGAATCATTAGCTGCTTAGGAGCTGGCCAAGGGTTTAGGCAGTTCACACGCAGCGATATCGATAGAAGTACCGGGGAATAAGGGGTGAACATGTGCCACCAAAGGGTGGCAACGTGAATTGTTGCCAACTGTTGGTGTGTGCATTAATAATGGTATGGTGTGATTAAGGTTCGCATTAAACCTCACATCTACTTCAACGTCAACTTTAGGAATAGGAAAAGGATCTGAATATTATAATCTATTGCGTCTTTTCTAACAGTTTTGAATGATAGCGTAAAGGGAAAAGCGTAAGTAACGTTGTTAATTCTGAATATTAATGGTTTTCTCTTGCTTTATGGAACTCTATCCATAAATAGAAATTCTCAAATCCACCACCGGGAAAAGTAATGGACACCATTTTTCCAACGCCAGGGTGTGACCTTGGCCGCCAAAAGCTTGGACGCCGGTGGAGTGGAGCAAAAGCCATTAAAATTGTTCTCCTGCTCGGCGAAGCGACACTATTGCCTACCACTACTACTGCTACTCGGCCATCACTTAGGAAAATGGGGGCTAAGAAGCGCTCCCGCTGGGAACTCTGCCACTTCTCTGCCTCATGTAAAACTCTCCCATTGGAACACGACGTAATAGAAAATCACTTCCAGTTTACTTCAGCGTTCCATGGCCGCTGCCAGCCTAAGAGCAAACCATAAATTAGACAACGAACAACGAACCATCAACACCGTGGTTCTTCGCACAAGCCCTACACACAATCCATCGTTCTCGGCTATAACCCGAAGTTAAGGAAGAGTGAGAACCTTCGTCTTAAGCGCTTGTAGCATTCTATTCGATTTTCCTGGGGAACAGGGCGGTGTGAGTGATTGCCCGGGCACGGCACGACATTCGGAAAGCTTCAATTTCTGTGGGTGTACAGAGAGAGAGAGAGAGAGAGAGAGAGAGAGAGTTTAGAGTACAATTCTACAACCACCAGCCGCTGTTCTGGAAAACGGTTCTATACAAGCTTTCCTTCCGTTAAAAGGAGTGGGTTCGTTTGGTTCTTTCCTATTTTCCTTCGTTTGGCTCGTAAATCGTACCAAACTTCCCCGGTTGAAAAGGCTTCGACATGAAGGTGTGAACATGTGAAAAAGCCTTTGGCAGTAATAGTAAAATCTTTGGGGAAGTACCGAAGTAGTAATAAATCGGTGGTGTTCTTCATGATGGGGAAAAGCGTGTACGCAAATGCTCTGCCACGGGGGAATGGGTCGACCCTGCTTGATGTGATCGCTCGTCGTAAACGTCCCCATGGCTCTAAACCTATGCGCGCTTCACTAGCCACACGGTGTTATGGGTTAAAGCTTCGAAACGTATCGCGAAGCCACCGGACCGAGGTTTCGGCATTTTGTACCCCTAAAGTACCGCACCCATCTATTGACTACTAGGCGCCTATTGCGTCTTCGTTGGCCTTAGAGTGAGCGGGCTCCCCCCCCCCTCACCGGGCGGCGTCGTGGGCAGTCAACCATTATCCGCCCACCAGACGATGTGGATGAATCATCCGAAAATCCGAGAGAGGCCTTTTCGTCGATAGGCTTTGTGTTGTGAGGTGTGTGTGTGTGTGCGTAAGCCTTTTTTTGAGCCTCGTTCGTAACTTGAAGTCATCAGTGTAGCTGCTTGGTGGTGATCCTGATCTGCCTTGATCTTAGCTTCGTTCCACCAAGGAAGTGTGAACGACGAGTGCGCTTCCACGAATGCACGATGAATCTGCACGACGGCGACCACGATGACGGTGGTGAGTCATCGGTTGAAGTTTCGCAATCACCGCTGAGCTGTGTTTTATTTTTGCCCCTCTCCGGTTTGGAAAGGTGATCCTACCGGCGGTCAAGTAGAAGGGGCGCAAGTGATCCGTGCGAATGACGTTGGTTGGACGGAAGCAAACAACCGGGTGAGCGGAGGTTATATGATCTTCGTTTTAGTAATAGCATAACCGGTTTTAAAACGCCGTCAATTAGCATTTGTGACATTTAAAGCGGACGAAAAATCGTGTTAAAAAGCGCCAAGACAATTATTAAACGAAGAATAAAGTTTCTTAAATTGAACCGATCCAGTCCAAAGTGCCTCTTGCCTTAGTACTGTAGGCATATAAATTACGCTAATAAAACCGACCCTATTGCTTTCTTAATGCGTTACGAGCGGCAAGTCTTGATCGGAAGACTGCATCGATTTGCATACGGTCAACTACACCCTACCCGTCTCCGATCGATGGCCTGCTCCGATGCTGCTGACGCTGATAATCTTCAGCGGCGCGCGATCTTGCTTCGGGAAGAAGCAAAGCCCCCGCAGTAAGAAAACAATGCATTCGTTAAACTATTCAACCCAGAAATGGGTAAAAAATCATGACGAGAGAAGGAGGAAGTGTGTAACTACCACCCCGCTTCCCCCCCCCCCCCCATACAGCCAGCCATGTCGTGAGCATTTTCTTGTTCCCACCACTACACTGCGCGCCGTACCAGGAAGGAAGGGCCGGCTACCCTGTCCTCGAGAGATGGCAGGCCCAAATGACAGGAAACTCGTAATGGTCATTAAAGTAAATATGTTAAGCAAACACACACGTACTCATGTGCTGCTCGCTTACTGCGGCCGTCTGTAACCACCGCCAACTTTGACAGCAAAAACCCTGCCTGAGCGAAGAACCATTTCTCCGGAACGCGGAACGATGCTGCCGGTTTGTCCGGTACCGTTGGCGGCGGTGCACTTTTCTTTGGTGGGTTGGAGTGCCGGTTAAGTGTGGCGCAAAGTCTGTCGATTCGATCGATTTGGGGAGGTGGAAAGGAAGTGACTGCTGGAAAAGCTTAAGCCACTACAAAAGCACAATGGAGGAAGAGTGTGTGCGAGCGAAGCAAAGATGCTGCTAGGGCACTGCTGTGGTTGCGGGTGGTTGAATTTGTCTTACCTAAAATGGTACCGAGATGCACAAAAAATTGCCACTTTCTTTTCTCTCCCAACACGCACACACACACACACACACTGATTTCGCCTGTGAATGGTGTAAGCTCTCGGCCAATGTTCGCTTTAGTGGCGGCGCTACGAACGACGCGACAACTTCGTCACGGTCGCCTGAACCCCGTTGTTGGTTAAGCAAAATAGCAAGCAAATTAAACATATAACCCTCCACTTCGGGCACCTCGGGTGCAAGGGAAAGGGATTAATTCAGGGTTCGAAAGGGTGGTAAGTATGGTGTGGGAAAGAGGAGATCCGGCGAGATCACGAGATCGGTGTTTGTTGTTTGTTGCTGGATCTCCCCGAGGTTGGTGTTATTTATGAAACACAGCAGCTCATTTGCATGGTCGTGCAAATTAGTTTGGAGACCGGAGATTCACTTCGGACCGATTCTTCGAACCTTCATCATCGTTTTTTTTTTCGTCCGCCCTAAGTAGAATCTGAAGGGTCTCCAGCCAGCCAGCCAGCCAGTCAGCCGGCGATTGCCTCTCGATCTCGGTCTCGGTAACTGTTTGTTATTCAACAGAAACCATGGATTTGTTTTGAACATTTCTTGATGATGGTGGCACAGTCTGATCTCTCTCACACTCTCGCCCGAAGTTTGTTGGACCAAAAGCGTGTCCAGAAATAAACTATCTCACAGGCCCAAGACTCCACAGAAAATGTTAAGCAGCCCCAAAAAATTAATAGAAAATCTCTTTTTTATCTCCATTCGTTCGCGGTTCGGGGTGTTACCTTCACAGTTTCTCCAATTAGACCATATAAGGCACTTCTGCTGTGTGCGGCGAAAGGATACCACCGCGGTGCTGTGGGTAATGGAGAGAAATGGTTGTGTCTGTGTGTGTGAAAACCACCAACCGTCTCTAGTGAACGGCCAGGAGTGATTGATTTCATATCCGCGTGAAAGGAGGATTTGGTGTGTGTGCTCTTTTTTTCGCAGGTTCGATACCCTTTTTACCACAGCTCTTGGATGACATCATCCGTGGTCGGAGCGTGTCCTGCTTTGGATGTTTATCTTTTTGTGTAATTTCTTTTTGCTTCTTTTTCTTTTTCCTCTTTTGTTAAACCCTGTATACTTTTTGGTGTTTTTACTTAAGTTGTTTCGTGTTTTTAGTTTATTCTCATATTTTACTTATTTTTTTTTACGTTTGTTTTTTCATTGTTTTATTTCATTCGCAAACCTTCTTTATCTTTTACAAACTTTCCCATTTTCACTCATTTAAGTTACTTTTTTACTTGTTATAGGTATTTTTCTTAGTTTTTTCGTAGTTAGTTTTTGAAGTTTTTCTTATTTTTTTCGCACACTTATGTTTTTCGTTTGTTATTTATTGTACTTATTTTTTTTGTTTTAGTTTTTTGTTTCATTTTTTTTTTGGCTTTTATACGTGTCTTAAATCTTTTTTATGTTTTATTCCCTTTTTGCACATAGTTACGTTCGTTAGTTAGTTTGATTGCTTGTTTTCTATTTTTCTTTAACTTTCCCTTGTTTTTTTTTCACTAATATTGTGCTACGTTCTCTATGAAATATTTTACTCTAATGAGTATTTTGTTGAATTTACGAACCCGAAACCTGTCTAAGAATACTTAAACAAAAACACACATACACACAAAATTGTGTAAATGTCACTTGTTAATTGACCTTTTTTTGTTCGTCGTCGTGCTTCCCTGCCTGTCGCCTGTTACTATTCTTGCGCTAACGAATGTCATTTATGCGAACAGATGTAAACAGATTCGTCAGCCTGATCAATTGTATATGCTTTCCAACTACTGTGCGCGAGGTCACCGTGAATGTTAATTGCTCCGTGGCTGGACGAAAGAATTAACAGGTTTCGGGTGGCAGCCCCATGGAAAACATATTTTTAGCTTTATTAAATGATTCGATACGCATGATTCGGCGAGCAAAGCAAGCAGGGTTTGTTTTGTCTGGTGCTAAAGTACACGGAGCAGCGTTGTGTGAGCGTGTGTCTGGAGGTTCGACAAATTCAATTTTGTATGGTTGGTGAGATAGTGATTGGAGGAGGAGGAGACCTTGCCAGATCCATCGCTTCTTGTGCGAGTGTTTCAGGTCTTCTTTGGATTAATAAATTTGTAGAAGAATCACGTTAGTGTATAATATTTTCGATTGAACATAAAATAAATGTATTAAACATTTATCTTTATTTCCCAATTGCAGATATTAATCCTTCGAGACCTCTCGTCCCAATCGAAACTCTTATTCGTAAAAACAAAAACCCTGGTAAGCAAAACTTTGCCACTTCGATTTGATATAAATCGCTTCCTGATACAGCTATAACGACGTTACCATCCTACGTCCCGTAAAAATCCTCAAAATAAGAAAGATTCACAACATCCGATAGAAAAAAAAACAAAGAGAGACACCAAAATGAAGGACCGGCACATAACGGGAAGGTTTCATTTTTCTTACTTGCTTTGACTAACTTTATCATGCTGGCTGGCTGGCCCTGATACGAATCCTGCACCAGTGTGATGCCAGCGAGATATGTATGCGACAGAGACACAGAGACCCGAAGAAAACGACACAGCAGACGGATGGACCGGGGCTGCTGCTAGCATGTCTGTGCCGTCGAAATCAATCAACTTCCTCAATCAAGCGAGCAATTTCCTCGTCGACGATGCTGCTGGGGTGTCGCCCAACAAGAAGCGAGCGCTTCACAACCACCAGCACACACACACAGACACATTTTTGACGCTCTCAGCCATTTTATGCTGCACGACGGCGCACATATGCTGCTGCTTTTGAGGTCGCAGTTCGACTCGACATGCCGTCAAGTATTTCAAGTATTCAATTTTCTCTTTAAAACCGCTTGATACTATTGGAAGGAATGATTATGAGGAAGTGTTTCATTATAAGTAGACGTTTAAATGCTTTTCTAGCCTTTCCGTGGTCTTGCTTAAGCACCAGAATGCACCACCAGCATATGATATCCAAACCCGCAAGGGGATGGGGCATAAAACTTAATTGTTTCTTTGTTGGCTTTCCTTGGCCTGTCCGCGCCATTGCTCGCGTCTTATCAAAAGTGCTAAAACAAAAAAACGCACAGTTGAAAATGTAAACCGCGTCACTATCGTGTTCCCTGCCGGTCGTTTTTGCATTTGCTTTCTCCCGGCATGGTGTATTTTCACTATCACAACTATTTTGTACTCGAGCCGTAGCGCTAGCACCTTCGCTCACGCTCGGTACGCTTGGTCGATACGAAACGTCATGGCATGGCGCTGTTGTCTTATCAATGACACACTATGATAAGGAGTTGCGGAAATGCCGCGAGGGTGCAGGATTTTTAATGTTTTCCATTGCCCGCTAGTGCCGCTGTCTCTCGTGCTGTTGTTACTAAGTAGAAAACCATTTCGTCGTCACCATCGTTTTGGACGACCCCATCCCGCTGGTTGGTTGGTTGGAAAGCTTCGATGATGTGGTTTTGTGTTCCACAATAGTCAAGTTCTGTTCGGACAATTGGCTACGGCACGCGGGGGGTGCGGTGCCACATTATTAGCACAATAAAGGAAACATAATCTCACTCGATCGTGCCCGGGTCGCTCGGTATTTAAATCAAGTTTCACTGCATCTCGTTTGCATCCTTTACGCAAGCCCTATGCCGCGTTTTGCTGCTGAACCGTATCGCGTCCCGAATCGGTTCCATTGTTTTGCTTAGGGCATCTCTACCACAACCCTCCACCCCATTGTGGGTGTGTGTATGGGGCGACCCCATTGTTGTTGTACCCCATTTGGGGAAGGGAAACCCGTCTGCCATTTCTCAAGAGGCGTCTATAAACGAGCCGTCGGTCTGCGAACGATTAGTGTGGGCGGTTTGATTGTTTTGCTTTGATTTCTGCCTGTTTTGCCTTTCACCTCTTACTAGCTTTTTTTTCGTTGCTGTGCTTTCAGTCGTTTGTTGTTGGGTATGGTTGTGTTGGAGTGGCCAACGGTTTTATGCTGTTGGTATCTGCTTCCCAAAACAATTGGGGGGAAAACGAGTAGTTTGATGGGTTTGGTTGAACATTTGAATATTTCCACTTTACTGGATGCAGGAAATCGGTTGTAAACAAATACTGGAAGGAGTTAAGAAAACTTTTCTGGACATGGAAACTTTTTTGATAGAGTTTTTCATCGAATACTTACGATAGAAGAACTGAAATGGGGTAGACTTGCATGGTTTTTCTTATATACTTTTTTATACAGAAATTGACAAGAGACAGTAAAATAAGTGTTCACATTTTTAAGACAACGTGCAGCTGAAGATTAGAATAAGCTAGTCAATTTAGCAAATTGTTTAATTTTTTATTCGATTTTTTCCTGTTATGCTACAATTCTCTATATTAGGTTTCTGTATTTTTTGTAGTAATTTTAAGAAAGTTTTTTTTTCTAATTTTATTGTTTCAATTCACTTTTTCTTATTACTTCTTCTTTTCACTTCTTCTTCTTTGGCACTACAACCTCGAGAGGTCTCGGCCTGCCATTTCTGGCTTTCTGTTGCTTGATTTTTACCCTCAGCTGGCTAGTTAGTCCTGCGTACGGGAAGGCGATCTGGATGGGATTTGATCTCCAGTCTTGCCGTGTGAAGACCAGTGCCGTTATCTACTCGATCACTGAACCGCTTTTTACAGGGTTTTTCAGTTGATAAGGCAATAGCATCCATTTTTGTGGCAGGCTTCTTACATGAAATGACAAACAAAGCTAGTTGATATGGGAACGGTTTCATATGATAGAAAAATCAAATACCTTTGATTGAAGTGATAGATGATATTGTCACAGTAGTCGTTGATATTGTACACGTCCTTTCAGCGCTCGGGTAAGTGCGTGCAATATCAAGGGTTACTATGACAATATCATCTGAGGACATCATAATGAAAGGTATTTGATTTCCCTATGGTCTGAAGCCGTTTTCCATATTAACTAGCTTTGTTTGCCATTTCATCGAAGGAGCGTACAATAAAAATGGATCCTATTACCTTATCAACTAAACTAAAAACCCCTGTAAATTTTTTTTTAAATTTTTATTTATGGATTGATTTCATTTGCATTATTTTTATGTTTTTTAAACAATTTTGACCAAATTTGTTTTAGTTTTCCAATTGTGGTTTCTTTCAGCTTTCTTTACAATGAAGATCTGCTTATGTTTCTCAAACTCTAATGACATTTTTTTTGCATTTGGTTTTTGTTGAGTTTTGTGTTCTTTATTTTTGAAGTCGTTTTTGACTATTTAATACATATTTTTGTAATTGTTTCACTTTCCAAATATTCTTTTAAGCTTTTTATCGATTTAATCGCTCAGAAGGTCCTACGCTACTTCATTGCTTGCCCTTGTTGTTTTCTTCTTTTTATTGTTTCGTTGTGCTGCTGGAAAGCGGGAGAGGGATCCGTCACGTCACGTTGTACAGATGGCGTATTAAAAGCATATCGCCGTAGCCGCCAAACCGTGGTGTTTCACCGTCATGTAGAGCAATGAACCATGGGCGTCCGTCACGATCTCGGTGTCCGAATAATTTCGTCGAGTTGGTAGGAGGTCATTTTCCACACAGACAAAGAGCGAGGGAGAGAGCGAGCAAAGGGGAAGCCAAGGGAAAGAGTGGTCTGTTCTACTAAATCACGGTCAACGGCGTACTGCTGGCAATCGTAAAGCCATTATATACGGCCATGCTGGGAAGTTTTATGTGCTGATCCCTTTTTCGCTTCTAATCGATACGTTCATGGCCGGCGATACTCAGCAAAAAAACGATCCATTGTTTGATGTATGTTTCGTTTTTGGAACATTATACAGCTCTTCAAAATATTATCTTAAAAGGGTTCTTTACTGAATGGCTTTAATAAATAATGAAAGAGGTCGCCCTGACTGAATCCCTTGTATCGAATGGTCTTAAAATTTCTTTACTCATTGGGGTCTTATTGCCGGTTGAGGTAGCAGATAGCTGACGTTTGCAACACACGGTGGCACGTTGCCAATAAACGTTTGAAAACAGTTCACACCTTTTTCTTACCTGCGGGCTTTGACCGGCGACTTCCAACGCGACGACATCTCGCAACCGTTTCACCTTTTTTTCCAGCCCGTCATGACTGGCGCGCACCACCACCACCAGCTTCGGTGGAGGACTGCCTGGTGGAACGAGGGCAACGGAGAGATCCAAACGAAAGGTTTTAAACTTACCACTCGAACCAATCTATTTCAGACCAGTTCGGATCGGCGAAAGGATTGCAGGCGGTCGAACCTATGGCAACCGCGGAATGGGTTGGCCATCGTAACGAATCCGGTTTGGTTAGTTTTCGGATTCGTATCGAAACGGTGGCGGTGTGGCATGGTCTGCCCATAGATTCGAAAGGCACCACGGCGACATGGTTGCGCTGCCACTGCACCACACGGTCGTTGTTAGTTAGCTGCCAGCCCCAAAGGGGTGGGAGCGCTTCGTGCGCTTCGATTTGGCTTTTGCTCGTGAAGATTTTTGCCTGCAAAACCCATCACACGGGCTCGAGAAAGGATGATGATGATGATGGGTGCTTACGATCGCCCATCACGACGAACTGTGTGCTTATTGAGGACATTGGGTGATACGTTTTGAGATTAGAGACGAGCGAGAGAAAACGCCACAGCAGCAGCAGCAGCAGCAGCAGCCAAATGGCTAACTAACGATCGCGGGAGTTGTACTGTAGGCCGCGATGGTTTGGATGAAAATGGATCGACAGTGTGCAGTGCAGGGTGTTTGATTTGCTGTTGTGCAGCCGATTGATTCCGTTTTTGAAAGTACAAAAAGAACTGTGCTGCAGTTAGATTAGATAGAGGAAAGCCACAGTGTGCGCGTACCAGAGCGGTTCAGTGACCGATGGTTCGAGTTGTGAGTGTGTGTAAACATTTTCCTTTCGCCGTTTTGTTTGCAATCGTCGACGGGTTGGTTGGCTGGGAAGGGTTCGATGTGACGGCAGATGTAGTATTTAATGGTTTCTTATCAATTAAATGCAACGAGCTAATGGTTGATTGGGGTGGGATGTAAAAAAAAGGGACTTGTATAACTAGATCGATGAGAGCGTGAGATGAGATGAGTTTGATTTATTTGATAAACTATCGTGGAAAAATGATTTTGACGATCTACCCAACTGTCCAATGTGTTTTCTATCAAGTCTTAAATGTATGGGCAAAACTTGACACAGATATTCAATATCTTTCTGTTGTTATGGGTAAAATAATCGACGAACTGTAACTGAAGATTTGTCGGACTAGTGAATCCTATCTCTGTGTAAAGAAATTGCAAATAGTGAGTCCTGATATCCTCACAACATTATGAAACTACTTCGAAAGGCATCTAATAGGAGACTGATTAAGGTTGTGACCTCAAATGACAGTAGAAATTCCTGAGGAAAATCGAAGGTTCATCGCTTGGAGTGGTAAGACATCCATCGCAATGAAAAATTGATGCAGAGGATCCTTCTAAACGGAGGTGAAAATCCTCAATGAATAAAATCGAAGATGTTCTTAGACAATAATTGAGAAATAGCAAATGTCGCCTCTTCGATCTCTCTATCTAAGACGACCTTAACCAATCATTATGTAGTTAAGGCTGTAGATCGACTGATCGTTAAGGCTCTAAAATTGAAGTAATATTTTTGTAGATTGAAGCTAAATTGCATTGCGATATCTGTAGCAGTTTTTGGTCTTAAGCCATTTTAAGTTAGTCTATTTTTCAATAAATTCTTTAGGACCAATGTCTCCAGTGAGCCACAACTGATTTCAGTTAAAATCAAAACCTACTAGACCAAGACCCCTCGACCCACCAAACGACAACTCAGCATTCGAATGCATTCGAACCTGGCCACAGCTGCAAAAATTTCGTGCCCTGAGTTGTAGTTTCGTAACCTGCAATTACGCTGCCGGTGGCCACCGGTGAGATTAGGGAAAAGAGCAGACCCAAATTGTGCACGCGGCTAGAAACTGGTGCCGGGTATTATCTCTCCGGGAAGCGAGAGTGTACTTTCGGTGGAAAAGCGGCCCGACTGCAGAACCGCTCACTCACACACGTACAGTGGCCTGACCCGGTTTGCCATCGCACCCCGGTGCACCCACCGTTGGGGTGGTAATGAGTGGCCAATTTTGCACCGCCAATTGCAATCGACTCCTAATTCGCCAACCGATCGTGTGTTTGGTTGTGTATGCGCGGGGCTCGCAAAGAGAGCCCGGCCTTTTCGTGGCTTCCCAAAAGAAGAAAATAGTGCTTCGCGTACAGTGAAGGAAAGACCCGGAGAGGAGCGATCGCCGATTGGTTAGACAGACCGTTTTCGATAAATTAAGTTGATTGCGGTGGGTGCGCGATTGCTTGCGCACCCCACAACACCACACTGCTGATGGCCAGATGGTCGATAAGAGAGACAGACTGGCTGGCTGGCTAACGATCCCATTTGCAATGATGCTGTTGTGGCTCGGTCTGTTCGTTTGTTGGCGCATGGAAAGTGAAATTATTCAGCTTCTCAAACACTGCACCAAACGCCATGCCACGAAAGGATCGGAAACGGAAACCGAAACGGTGAGCGAAAGGGATTTCCTGCGACGAGGAGCCGTAGGTAGTAGGTGTCGGATTCAGACCTTCCTGCCAGTGCAATGCGGTCAGCTTTCCAAAGGGACGTTGACATGGAAAGCTTTACCGCAGATTTACGGCCTATATGGGGATAAAAAGGCAACGGTCGGGAGTAGTAAGTAGAGAAAGCTACACAGAGAGCGCGCGTTGCATAATATTTAATGCATTTCATGAGCCTGGTTTTGCGCCGTACGAGTTTGGTACGATACGAGCATTTCGTTGTGAACTTCAGTATGAGGTGTAGTTTTATTCGATTTTATTGCACTTTCTGCATTAATTTAACAGTTTAACGTTTTTTTGTTCATGCAATTGGAAATCCCTGATAGTTGAAAATTGTAACTGATTGTCAATCAACGGATCAGATGTTTTAAATGAGAGATGAACGTGCTGACTTCTGTTGAAGCTCAGCAGATAATGGCTGAATATCTTTAAGTGCTCTTAACTAGAATTGCTTCCTTCCTCTTCAACCTGACGCTAGTGAGAACCAATCCGAGACTTGGAGTTGGAAACTTCGAGGACTGTCTTTGATAAGTCAATCCTGGCATATGCTAATGACGAAGGCATCACAATGATATGAGGTTTTCCTAGGTAGCAGAAGCCTGCCCAAAGATCGAGCAAGTCCCACATAACTTCTAGACCCCATGGTCTCCATAGACTCGGTCCAAAACTGGCGGAACCCTCCAGATACTGTATAGCGACTATAAGACTTTAAGACACTAGGCTCAGGTGGATTAGTCACGTCATGAGAATGGTACCGGACGTCTCAGCAAGTAAAACCTTTTTAGGCCGCTTACATAGGCAGAGCAGGCATAAACGCTCCAAATAAGCCGGTAATAAACATTGGATTGGCAAACGATGGCACCGGAATGTGATCGAGGTATCGAGGACTTCTGCTGCAGGCCAAGAGATTTCGAGTAAACACTGTTAATTTTAACGCTCACACTGTGACCGAAGAAACCTTAAGAACCTGCTCACTCGCTCGCACGTGCTGTCTTAATAGATGAGGTTAAAAAAGAAATAGTACACTAAAATAGATTGGTGAAAGCGTGTACGTGCCTTAACAGAGCTACGCCATTTTGTTAACTTATCGAACTTGTGTGGCTTCATTATTCTACTACAACAGACACACGCGTGACCTACAAAATGAAACCCAAAATAGTTTGTTTCATTGTACAAAAATGTTTATTAATCACATTGAAGCAGTGTGCGCAAAACTGGACATCAATAGTTACAAGTTCTTTACGTAAATCGACAAATCCACGTCTGGATCAGCTCCACTCAGCTTGCTAACCGATTACAGCGCGATAATCGTAGTGCTGTCGTGTATCGGTGTAGGAGGAGCGGCAAAAAAAAAACAGAAAACAACACCAAACAATGCTATGCGGTACAAGTAAATAATCTGTCCTACCAGTGCGACATACGGGACGAGAACGTGACCCATGCTGTTGGAGGATGGAGCGCAGTGATGGGATGGGAGCTCGCGGACGGGATGGGAGTAGTAGTTTGCCGATTTGCTCGGTTGCATGCCTGGGCCGCATGTGCTTATCGAATCTATCGCCATCCTTCCCCTATACATTGTTATGTCGCACGATCAGTGATAATCGCGGATCGTTAGCGCGGGATGTGTGCACGTTCTACGGACGGGTCCGATAATATAGAGGACGGGATAGAATGTAGAAATTGTACAAGTTAATGGGGAAAATTATGTACTGGCTTTAGAAAAGTAAAGTTCTACAGTCTCTATGTACTGACTGTAACGGAGATGTGTAATAATTGTATTTTGAAAGTGAAATAATAACATGACTAAGTGTCTTTGCAGGTGAAAGCATTTATAACCACAAACCTACATTACTTACGTAAACCATTTTTTATTTTAACCATCTGACATGCATCTTAGCTGTTATGCACCGGTAGCGTTGCAGGAAGCGCCATGATTCTACAGCACCAACAAACCTGAACATATGATGAAGAAAATCAGACCTAACACATTAAACGAATCGGAAAAACAAAACAACATTGGGCCACATAGAATGCACCACACCATGGCAAGATCAAAGCGATTCCCGGTGACGGACGGGGAATAACGAAACGTAAAAACGAAAAACCTGACACATTAATGCGTTGAAATGCTAGAGCATAACCACACATACATAAACGATAGCATCGGGCATACATCGGTCCACGAACTGCCTGGCCGCCATGTTGCTGTGCGCGCTGTTGCCACAACCGGAGCCAGTTGGATCGGTTCGAATGAATGAAGAACAGGCAAAGGAAGCAGACGTAAATAAAAGGAGAACCGGAAAATATAATCGTTTCCTTTGCAGCTGCTACCTTTCCAATGCTGCTGTGGTTGGGGGGGGGGGCCCGTATGTATGTGTGTGTGTGTAATGAGATGCCTTTTTTGTTTTGGTTTTTATGTTGGGCGGAGAAGATTTTAATCGGCTGTCGGCATACAACTCTCCATGGTCTGGCTTACACGCACATTCACATCCGAGCCGTGTGCGTGTGTGTGGTGCAGTTGCATTTCAGTGGGCATATGGTAAACTTTACAGTTGCAGCCGTAAGGAAGATCGGGTGCGCCTATTCGTTATCGATTTTTATCGTAATTCAAGGCGAAGCATAGTTGCCGGAATAGTGCGGAGAAATTGTAGGATTTCAAGGCGTTGCGCCAGAAAACGATGTTCAAGAAGTAGTTAAATGGGCTTTGAAGCACAAATTACAGTTAAAAGTAGTGAAAGCTTCCTATTTAATGTCTGTTTTACTATTTATCTGTTCTATCCCTTCTAGTTGCAATGTATTTCTTTTCCACTCTTTTTTACTTCTATTTCTATTATATTAAGCTCTATTAAAAAGTTTCATAAAAGTTCACCAATTTCATGAATTTAGGTTATATTTTGTAGCATTATATACATATTCTGTCAATTCTTAAGTGTAGCATGATTCAAGAGCAACATTTGAATTTCTATTTATCAATTATTTTAAGTTTAAGGTTAAGAATTATTGTAAGATCCCCATATCCCATAAAAACCTGATTAAGTACTAGGGGCTTTGGTGATTTATATTCAGTATCTCTGTATGAGTTCTCTATATAACGATTGATGGATGAAATATTGTTAGTTCTCCATGATACCTGGCGATCAAAACTAGTCTCTAACTGAATCTCTAATTGCTTTGTACAAAACTGAAAATTGGGCTTTGGGAAAACTTCGTCATTCCTTTGGGATAGTTATTATATTCAAATTGGTTGGGAGTTTGTGATGTGTATGATGAAAAATTTGAACGCCTTAGTTAGTGAACGCCAAGATCATCTGTGCTCTCTCAACTGCTTCGCGGTGAGTTAAGAGTTGGAGGTTTGCTCATAAGTTTGACTGATTTTAGTTTCGGTTAACTAAAGCCATCATAGAAATACCCCACTGCTTGAGATTACTTGTCCGATTAGCTGAACGGAAAATATAAC
This sequence comes from Anopheles stephensi, assembly GCF_013141755.1. Classification (NCBI taxonomy): domain Eukaryota; kingdom Metazoa; phylum Arthropoda; class Insecta; order Diptera; family Culicidae; genus Anopheles; species Anopheles stephensi. Next base: position 67,375,247 of record NC_050203.1, on the reverse strand, counting down.
TTTTGAACATTGCATTCATAAGCCCTTAATACAACAACGCCTACCAATAATTTAACTGTGGTATCGCAATTTAACCTGTTAGTTATTTGCTTTACAAGTAATTTGATACAAAAATTGATAACATTGTATACTCCTCAGTTATTGCTACCCATCCTGTATTTAGATAAGGACGCTCCAAAGTTTCAAAATTTACCTAGAGGTTTAAAGTCTTTGAAGCAACACTTCACCCATCTTTTATGCTTAGAACACGATATTAATGCTGAAGTTATGCTACAACCCTTAACATTCCAAATTACCATTGCTTACTGACTCGCGTTGTACAAACCAAGCGCATTATCGCGTTTCTACTACGCTACCCATCACCCAAAGCCGTGTCCTCCTTTCCCGATATGTGTTGCCCAGCTCCTTTTCTATCAATATTTACTTAGAAAAGACATTTGCTCTAGGTCACGGCTGGCGAAGTGACTGTCCCGTACTGTTGGCTAATGCACTTCGAGAGGCTGTTGCTACAATGGTGCACCTTCCCAAACCAGCCAGCCAGCCCACTACACAACAACATCATGGATGATCATCCATCGTAATGCTACCGAACCAAGAGCCACTTGAGATAGCGCTCCGAGCCACCCTAGCAAGCGCTAGGGCCTTCGTTACACATATATTTACATTTGTGCATGTGTAGAGCCCTTTCGAAGAAGCTCGAGCGATGTAGAATTAAACAACAACCAAAAAAAAAAAACGGAAAGGAAACCAAAACAGACCAGACAGTGTATTTATGCCCGTTTGTTTTTTCGGTTGCTTTCCGTACGGGGAACGGGTGTGTGTGTCTGTGCTTGGTGCATATAATTTAATGCTCGACCCAACACGGGCTGTGCCAGCCCGTGGCAGCGGTGCATTTTTCGGTTCAGGTTGAAGTTCTGCTCGGTCTGTCTGTCTGTCTGTTCCACTTGTTTTCTTTCGGTGGTGGTTCGGTTCGCTGTTAATTCCTAGTTCCAACCGAACGTGATGCCGGCGAGTGATTGAAGAGGCAACTTAGGTCAAAAAAGGCCAACGAAAGCGATGCATACAATCGAGGACACGCTAACGAACGACGCGGCACCGACGGTGTAGAGTTTCGAATGGTTCTACGAAAAAATCCAATCCGTTGCAACCACAGCCACACACACACACACAGAGCTCGCGCTCTACCCAGAAGGGATGATGGGCGAGCTAGCTAGGCCCGGCTCTTCGTGAGGATGGCCGATATCCATTCGTGTCGTGTATATGCTGCGCTTCGAACGAACCAAGCAAAGGGAACGAGCTCTCACATTTATGTACCACCATCAGGCAGGCAGGCAGGCAGGCAATCTTGAGAATAGTGTTCTTCACATAAAGCCAGAGGTTTGTTCTCTTGAAGCATAAGAAGCAGCATAAGCAGCACCGAAACCGATCGATTCCAGCCCACATAGCTTAACCCCCGCATACTGTATTTATGTTTCAAGGGCCCTTCTCGCTTTGATAGCCCTCTGCGCGTGAGCCTTTCCAACTCGACCATCTGTCACTTTTTACCTTTCCCGACTGAAAACAAAAAAAAACCTCGCTCCGAACGTTTAAGCCTTTTTCCTCGCCCACCTTTGCAGCGATAATGGTTTGCCTTCTTTGTTTCGGCTCGATCGAACAGGAGGGACGATCGTGTGCGCGCTCCGGGTCTGTGTGACCGATCGGTTGGTGCATCAGACCCAGGAAACCAACCCTGGTCGGGGAACGACCTGGAACGCTGATGCTGTATAAGGTTGATCGCGACGCGAGAAAAAAAGGGCTCATTTTGCTGTCCTAGAAAAGAAAATGAATTTATAAAAGCTCGGCTTTGTTGGCGGGGCAGCCCTGCTTCGCTGAGGTTTCCCCACTCGATAACCTTTACGCGGCGGGTGCACAAAGATGATCGTCGTGGTCGTCTTGCTTGAGGAACGAGAACATCGCCAACTCCCCAAAGGCACGATCGTTTGTAGGAGGAATCGAATGACACGCAGCAGGAAAAATGTGCCGGGTCCGTTTCTTCTCGATTCGATCGAGCTCCAGCTTCGGAGAAGCATTTTCTGGAGCACGGCACGATGGTACCGTACCGATGGTATGGCGTGTGTGTACTGCACCGTCCCAGTTACATATTTCGATCGAAATCTGTTCGGTGAAATTGAGGTTTGCTTTCTGTCGCCCTATCTGTTCCCGCTCTCTATATCAGCCGTGTTGCATCCATCAGCTCTGCAGTAGAATCGAGTTTGATTCAACAGCGCAGACAAGTAGGAGTTTCGCTTTGGCTCTCCAACATACACTACTTTCACGGGTTCTCGATCGAGTGCGCTGGTTTCCAATCCGCTCGGCTCGGTTGGCCATTAAAGAACACATCGGCGATGTTTGAACTCGTGGACGAGAAGCTACAAATCGGCGAGGCTTTGGAATGGAAAAGCACAATTTATCGGTCACGAAACCGATTCATACAGGCAGCATTTTGCAATGTGTTGATCAACCGATCGTTACTCAAACGTTTCCTGGAGCTAAGCTCCAGCGACCGTGAAGGGGATGTAAAGCTTAGTTCGTGGCCTTATAGAAGCGTATAGAAAATGCATAGCTGTACATGTATATAAAATAAGATTTAAATAATAAATGAATGAAGAAATTATTAGTTTTTGCAATTACTACAGTTAATCGACGAAAATATAATTTCTGAAGCGAATACTGGACACAAGCTTTGAACACTTATTTTAGTTAGATGGCCAAATCCCACCATCAGAGCAAGTTGAAGTTGGTGCATGTTGCTGACTATTCACGATCCGGTTTGCTTATTTTTTGTATGCTTTCCTTACACAGAATTATACCACTTGTTACCTTTACCAATTTTTAAAACATTGAAACTCACGTATCGGTTACCCTTCAAGGTTGTCAACTCTAGCTGTGAGCTACTGTATGCCTTCGGTATGCAAATGAAGTCGCCAAGTGAAAGCTGCTTGCCCTTTGCTAAGCTGTGCAGTAATTCGATTGTAAGGAGCCCATTTTGGCTGGAACAAAATCCATATTAAAATTCTAGCATTCCACAGTCTGTGATTGTAGCTCAACTAATTATAAATGCTTATCGTAAGGAACGACTGTGTACAAAACCACCCCAAGAGCTCAAGAGCTTCCCCCCCCCCCCCCCGCCATGTGGATCGGTGCCCAGGCCTACAGGCTACTGCTTTGGCTGCTTGTTTGAGGGCGAGTCATCCGGTTGAACCTTTTTGCGAGCGAAATGGTCCAAGGCGATCCGGCGGCAGCGGCTCCGTTCGAAGTTTTTATTTTCGCAAGAGACCTCGCATTTGACGCGTTGATTGCCGTGGCGTGGTGGAGAAACAAAACCAGTCGGCGAACAAAACGTGCACCAGACAAACATACACAGAGAGGGAGAGAAACTGGATGAGGGAGGAGGTCGGAACAGCAGTCAACCATTTTCTTCAACTGCATCGCGAACCACCCATAATGGGAGCAGCAGCCCAGTCACTCACCGACTGCTTTCGGTCCATTGTTTGACATTTCGCTGCTAGACGAAACAGGCGACGGCGAACCACGGCGCAGCGCCGGGAGATTGCTGTGTGTGGGGGGGTAATTGCGCCCCCTCGGTAAAGGCAGTGTCTTGGCTCTCGCTCGCCAAACACAAGAACTGGTGGGCCTGTTTTAACTGTTCTTCTGGTGAACGGAACTTGCGCCTAGCCCAGTGTCTGGGGGGCTGGTTGTTGTGTGTTCTGCTTGGCGTTTTTTTTTTTGTTGTCCCACTCAACCCGTTCGAATGCTCCACTGCTGGCTGCGAGTGGCTCTTTCACCCTGTCTGTGTATGTAAGGGTTTGGAAATCATCGTCATCTACCACGGGGACATACAATCGAATCGAGAGCTAAACGGAGCGACAGAGACGTTGCTGTGGATCAACGATACCCGGCCCCGGTTTGTCGCTGGGTGGCAAACGCTCAACGGTTCGTTAGTGTACCGATTTTTACCGTACTTACGGGGAGTGTAATTAGGTTGGCTGACGGTACACTCACTCGGTGGTTGTTTTCCCGGACGCGAGGCCATCAACAGAACCGGGACTCACTGTCACGGCGAAGAATGTCACTGAGCGGATTGACACTACGCCATCCAAGACCAGTCAATCTGTCCAGGGCAGGGATTTCTGGTGGACATGTCCCTTGCATCACGACCTCGCACGTATCACTCGACTCCACGAAATGAGTCCAAAGTGTCCTGAATAATGCGTAGAACCCTCGGTGACATCGGCTCTGGATAAGCGCGCAGTTGCTGTGCGCGACTTTCGTATCCAGGGCTCGATAGCAGGGCCGGTAAGATATAATCTTGCATTTAATTTTAATATCGCAATCGGCTCTTATCGTGCTCGTAAAAAAAAACCGGATCAGAATGTTCGATACGCTTCTGGTGAAATGAATCAACCTAATAGATTTGCTTTATCTGCTTATCTTGATTAGCTTTGTAACCCCGTTTCCCATCGACATACCCCTGTTTGACATGTGTTTATTTTTAATTGTAATGAGTGCCTTACTTCAGGCAGGTCTGTTTGCTTTGCGTTCCACCGGGTGTTGTGTTTTTTGTCCGATTGATTTCTTTGTTTGTGTTTTCATTGAGTGATTAAGAAATGCAGGGCCAGGGGTACGATAACAGCTTTCATTGAGTAAACATGCATATCAACCAGCTGGCGATGTGAGTGTGTTTTTTACTTGACTTGCTGCTGCATTGCTTGCTATGGTTGCCGTTTGTGATAAGGATCCACTTTTTTTGGATTGCCATATGTGGCCACGAAGCTCGACCGTCGGGGAAAACGATTTAATTTCCATTCGCAATTAAATGTACCAACTTCCCTGTCGAACTGTCGTCGCCTGTTGTATCTTTAAATGCAGGTTCAGTCCAGGTATATGTTGAAGCGTAATCTCACCGCGTATGTCGTACGTCATGATAACGCTTGAACGCGCCCAGTCAGTTCGGAAGTGGGTTTAGATGAAACGGTGGGATTTTTCACCGTTGCTAGGGTTTTTACACCTGGTGGGTTGGTGGGTAGTGCCCCACACCACACACACACACGCGGCGGCCACCACCACTTTCGGGCCGTAATTAGATTGCAATCTGCTTTGTGCCCTGACGTAGACGAGATATGAGAGTGACGCGTGAGGTTTCCGGTCTATCGCTCCAGCCAGTCGCGGGCTCCACGTTTCGTTTCGTGAACCGCTGCGAGACGTAAACGAATGACACCGGTTTGTAATTTAAAACAATTTTGCATCACCATCAGCACAACCCGCACCACACCTCACCAGGCGCTCTGTTAATGCGCAGTTAACAGCGTACTGTACGCGGGTCAACGCTGCTGGTGGGGGTTTTCAGTTTGCTGCTAGATGAAGCATTTAACGAAAAGGCCACTCAATCAAATGATAAGCAATACAGTTCGCTTTGCTCGGGCGTGGTATTACAGTGGAGCCTCTTTACGGGGCCCCACTGATGAAGAGATTAACAAAGTGCCCTTTTTAAAGAAGATCTTTAGTATTTCATTCCATGTCGATGCGGCGCTTCGCATTGCATAAGCATCATGTCCGTTAATCACGTCACTAGGCTGGTAAAGTTTACGCAAACAATAACTTGCTGGTGCTGTTTTGCGGGGCCTTTTGCAGTCCAGTCAATCGGCCGAGCCTGAGGATGGTTGATAGTAACGTTGTGTACACCAAAAAGCATCCTTTTGCGCTTTGCGATCGAAAAGATCACTGTGTGAAGGTGATCCCTAGTTGCAGCCTTAAGTCGGTGCTTTACGGATCACCGCCGTTCACATCTCCATGCATCCTTAATAGGACAACTATTATTCAACATGCAGTGCAGCAGCACACATCGCGTTTGGCTAGCAATCATGACACATTACATTCTGTCCCCGCTGACGTCGCATGACGCTGATCTCGTTCGGGCGATGAGTGGTGATGGAATAATTTCATTTAATTGTTGAGCACACGGATAGAGCAATCATCGGCAGGTGGAGTGCGAGACACGTTGGGCCGCGCTCGAGAACAATTGATACATGGTCAATACACTCTGGTAAATCCTCGTTTGCAGTGCAAATGCATCCCGAGGGCTATGATTTGTCTGATGGTGTAGGGAGAAGTGTTAATTAGCGGACAGCGTACTCGATACGTAATGAATAGACATGTATGGCCGTTGTTATAGTGTTGTGAGGAGGTTTTTACATGCAAGAAATGAAAAAAAAAAACTTTACAAAACTGGAAATATCTCATTATATGGTAATGGGTTTGATAGTTGTAGCAAATTGTCTCGTCTTCTCGTACGCTAATGCCTTGTAACTACTCGAGTTGAGTTAGACTGTGGCAACTTGAAGGGAAGGAACGAGATCAATTCATCCTATGCGTTAAGGAATCAGATCAGAAATAGACGATCAAACGACTGATAAAAATCATACTCTATGACTCGCGATCGACAGGCTTATTTGAGGCCCGAAGATAGAAACTTTGGCGGTCACCTTCGCCAATTCTTTCTAAACCTAAGCATTTGCTTAGTATTTTATGATATAGACAGCCTGCCCAAAGCAATCGCGAGCTCGAGGTAAAGATGCTCAGAAGAATTTCTGACGCCACAAGTGTGGTTCTACCGCCTGAATATTAGCTAATGAATCAGTCTAGCCAGGTGTCAGTTGCTCGTGTCATTAGAATAGCATCGGACGATCATTAAGTCCGTCACACAGGTAGTACAGAAACCCAGCTGAGGTGTGTCAGACTACCTTAGAAATGTTGTGAAGGCGTTGACGCATCTGCTAAAAATTACTGTATTAGAAAAGCTTATCAGGCTCAAGAGGTAAGCGTCGTAGTTAGCTGATCGTCCGTGTGAGGATCAGTGGCAAGTGTCAGTGCCATGATCACGTGTCATCATGTGCCCTTCGTTTGTGATGACATTTATTCTACAAGTGGCATCCAAATAAACTGAGAGCGTTCGAAATCAGTTTGGCGTACACTCGCTCTACGAGTTATCACCACCAGTCAGCATCTTCCAACCCAACCCTCAAGTTGAAACAAAAGCAAACCATAACCAAAACAGAAACCACAAGACCGCCACATGGTTGGCGCTGCGAGAGTGCTCCAAACAAAGGCATGAAATGCTGAGATATGATGGGGTCCGGTGGTGTACCACCACCAACACGTGGGATACATTGCCATCATATAATTATGTGGTATAATCACGCGCACTTAACGTATAGCGTTGCTGCTGGTATAACTGGTATAAGACCAGCAGAGTTAGAGTGATAGAGTTGAAGGTACGCGTTCGAAGCGAGTAAAGCTGCACGTTCTTCTCTCTCGGAACGCCAAACAGTGAACATCTAGATTGCGATACTTAGAGCTATTATAAAATTAGGGTTTTTTAACGTTAGGTTTAGTTAGTTTAGATGTAGTTGTAGGTTAGGCTTATCAATAAATTATAATTGGCGCTGTAGACAGTTCAGGAAGTGCTTAAAAACAGTGGAATAGAATTGGATTAATAATCCTTTCTAAAGTGGTTCCCGCAATTTGCACCGGCAGCTAAAGGATTGAATCCGTTGTTTGGTTCGAGGACCCCCCGGCATAACCTGCACCACACGTAAGTAAAACTTTTTTATTAGTTTTACTAACGCATACTCGATACTACAAGATAGGTCGATAATTGCAAAAAGTGTTTATAATTGTAGTTATTTTCGTTATAAACACGTGGTGCGAGACAATTCATCGAGTCTTCTCCACACACACATCCAACCAGTACTACTAGATAGGCTGAGCGGACATTGGCATTAGTATTATCACTCGTGATAATAGATGCCGAGAGAGATCGAAAGAGAAAGAGAACATTTTGACCAACACGTTAGCTGGCGTTCACCTAGTGTTAGGTCAGATTCGGACACAGAAACAGATTCTAACAGTTCCATAAAATCCGTAACGATGGAAAATCAAATTGTTGAACAACTTAAGCAGTTAACTTTAGGTCTATCTCAAATTAATGAGAGACTTAATATTCAGGAACAATCTATTAAATGCACTCAGGAACAAATTTGTGCTCAGGCTCATCAAGTGAACCACGTGGAACCTACCACTACATGCAAGGTTGAAGATTTTTATAGGATCCCCGATCCGATCAAATCTCTTCCTACTTATGACGGTAACAGAAAGCAACTGACCGCATGGCTTGATACTGCTGAGAGCACATTGAACCTTTTCAAAGACAGAGTGAATAGTGAAGTGTATGGTGTGTACGTAACAGCTGTTTGCAACAAAATCGAAGGAAAGGCAAAAGACACAATTTGTGTTGCTGGTAACCCGAAGGATTTCGATGAAATTAAAATAATTTTAATCGATGCCATTGGAGATAGGCGTGAACTTTCGACTTTTAAGTGTCAATTGTGGCGACACACAATGACAGAAGGAATGACAATACATAAGTATTACCAACAGGCTAAAGAAATTATTCAGAATATTAAATCAATTGCAAAGCAAGAAAGAGATTATAGGGACAACTGGACAGTGATCAATAAGTTCATCGATGAGGATGGTTTGGCAGCTTTTGTGGCAGGGTTGAAAAAACCATACTTCGGTTATGCTCAAGCAGCTCGCCCAAAGGACATAGAAGATGCGTACAATTTTCTATGCAAATTTAAATCGCAGGAAGTAAATTCCAATAGAATGAACAGTCAACCACCTCCCAGTTCACCATATAAGCAGGTTCAGCAAAGCAGACCAAATTTTGGTAATTATTCACGAGCACAATCGGGTTATTTGAAAAAGCCTGATAATCAATATCCGCAACCAATGGATGTTGACAATTCCATGAGAACAAAACACACTAGCTACAATAGAACGGTCAATAACACTGAAACTACGAATAACAGTGAAAATAATTCAAAATTTTCAACGGGCCACTTCGATAGAAAATCTGACTTGAAAGAATCATTGAATTTTTTGCCATACATAACTGTTTACGACAGCTCTTTGGACAGAACTATACGGTTACTTATTGATAGTGGAGCAAATGAAAATATTCTTAAACCAGGAATTATTTCCAATTGTGAGGATAATTGCTCTGCTACAATATCGAATGTTTTTGGAAATCATGCTACGAGCAAGAAAGCGACATGCCAATTGTTAGGAAAACAAATAAAACCACAAACGTATTTCATTTACAATTTCCATAATTATTTTGATGGACTTATAGGCTCAAAGTTCATGGCCGAAACTAATACTGTAATAAATTACCATACTAATACTATCACTATACAAGGTATAAAAACCAAATTCAAAAAATATTATGCTGACAAATATTTTCATCACACTATAACAGTAACAACTGATCGCAGTGGAGATTGGTTTGTGCCAACTTTTCAACGAATTGATCAAGATACAATAATAGAACCTGGGATGTATTCTTCACTAAACAATAAATCCACCATTAATGTGTTATCAACAAAAAAGATCCCTCCAGAAATTACAACGCTTAAAATAACTGTAAATAATTTTGAAACGATTTCGCCCATTCCGTTTGATTCTAATACCATTCCAAACAAAAGTATGATTGAACAATTAATTAGAACTGATCATTTATCGAATTTTGAAAAAGAGCAAGTTATCAACACCATTTTGAAACATCATCGAGTACTTTTAAAAAATAATGAAAAACTCACGAGTACCACCATAATAAAACACAAAATAAATACAAAAGATGATATCCCGGTGTACACTAAAACTTACAGATATCCACACGTATACAAACAAGACGTAGAAGCTCAAATTAAAGAAATGCTAGAAACGGGCATAATTAAACCTTCAAAGAGTCCTTACGCATCTCCTATTTGGGTTGTTCCAAAAAGAAAAGATGCATCAGGAATACAAAAAGTTAGAGTTGTAATCGATTTTCGGAAACTAAATGAGAAGACTATTAGCGATAAATTCCCTATGCCTGAAATTGAAGATATCCTGGATAGCTTGGGTAAATCACAATATTTTACGATATTGGATCTTAAATCTGGTTTCCACCAGATCGAAATGCATCCCGATCATCAAGAAAAAACTGCATTTTCCACAAGTTACGGTCATTTCGAATTTACTAGAATGCCTTTTGGGCTAAAAAATGCACCAGCTTCATTTCAGCGCACAATGAACAACATTTTAGCAGAGCTTATCGGTAAAATTTGTTATGTTTACTTAGACGATATCGTAATTGTTGGAAACAGTTTGGAAACCCATCTGGAAAACGTTTCAACAGTATTAGAACGATTGGCACAATTTAATTTAAAAATTCAGCTGGACAAATGCGAGTTCTTAAAAAGAGAAACAGAGTTTCTTGGACATACAATCTCTCCTGACGGGATAAAACCAAACCCTGATAAAGTAAAGAAAATTTTGAACTGGCCATTGCCCTCAAACGAAAAACAAATCCGACAATTTCTGGGTTTATCTGGATATTATCGTCGATTTATTAGAGACTATTCAAAGATTACAAAACCATTAACTAAATATCTTAAAAAAGGGCAGTTAATTGATATCAAAGACCCAGAATACATTGATTCCTTTATCAAATTAAAAGAAATAATAGCGTCAGATCAAATACTTGCATATCCCGATTTCAATCTACCTTTCATACTAACTACGGATGCCAGTAACTTTGCTTTAGGAGCAGTACTTTCACAAGTACAAAACAAAATCGAGAGGCCAATTGCGTTTGCTAGCAGAACATTGAATAAGGCAGAAACGAATTATTCTACTATAGAAAAAGAGGCACTCGCGATTATTTGGGCAATCCGTAAATATAAACCATATCTTTATGGGAATGAGTTCAAACTTTTTACCGATCATAAACCTCTCACGTTTATTAAAACATCTTTAAAAAACAATAGAATACTAAATTGGAGGCTTGAGCTAGAAAATTACCAATACAATGTCGAATACAAGCAGGGAAGAACAAACGTGGTAGCAGACGCTCTTAGTAGAAAAATAGAGGCTCCAAATGAAATTAATGCCAACAGCACAACTACCCTTGATACAAATCATTCAGCAGATACGTCAGACCATTTTTATATAAAATCAAGCGAAAGGCCTTTAAACTATTACCGCAACCAAATAATATTTGAAAAGGGCAATCAACATCAAGATTTAATAGAAACACCGTTCGCACATTATAGAAGAATTATTATAAAAAGAAGAGAATACGATGAAAATACGATCACTAATATTCTGCAGAAGTACCATAACGGAAAACAAACGGCCATATTAGCTCCAAAATGTATCATATCATTAATACAAAGTTCTTTCAAGAATCATTTTAGTTGCTGTGGTTACATGATCATGACACACTCACAAGTCAAAGATGTGACGTCGGTTGAAGAACAGAACCAGCTTATAGCAAAGGAACACGAAAGGGCTCACCGTGGCATAAATGAAGTTGAAAGCCAAATGAAGCGATCGTTCTTCTTCCCCAAGATGCATGAGCAAATCAAATCAGCAGTCAACACGTGTACTGTATGCAATAAAAACAAATACGAACGGAGGCCATATAACATCAAAATATCGCCGAGACCGACAACAGAAAAGCCAATGGAACGTGTCCACATGGATATTTTTTCCATCAACTCGAATAGTTTCCTTTCGTTAGTAGATGCGTTTTCGAAATTCGCTCAAATGATTCCTATAGAAACGAAAAACTTGATAGACGTTAAAAGTGCACTGGCAAAATATTTCAGTAATTTTGGAATCCCAAGACAAATAGTTACTGATCATGAAACGACGTTCAGATCCATACAGCTAAAACAGTTCTTGAGCAGTTTAGGCGTTACTCTTACATACGCATCATCCTCAGAAAGTAACGGACAGGTAGAAAAAACGCACTCAACAATAATAGAAATCTACAACACGAACAAACACAAGTTTTTGAACATGAATACGCCAGATATTATCGCCATATCGATTTCGTTGTACAACGCAACAGTTCATACTGCAACAGACTACACTCCAAATGAAATATTGTTTAATCAATTGAATCATACAAATCCTATTGTAATAAAAGAACTAGCAGAGAAACTATTTAGCCAGGTGAAAACGAAAATTGAACTATCAAGGCAAAAACAAATGAAAGGAAACACTAACAAAGAAGAACCACCTTTGATACAGGAAGGCCAGCACGTTTATGTTAAACCGAATATCAGGAAAAAATTAGATGAAAGAGCTAAAATAACTACAGCACAAAATGTAAAAGATAGGACTTTCGAGAACTCAAAACATGTTAAGAGGCATAAAAATAAGATCAAAAGAACTAAAGCCGCTTAGGAATACGTCCGAGGACGTCCGTCTTTCGCCCCGGGGACGAATTATGTGGTATAATCACGCGCACTTAACGTATAGCGTTGCTGCTGGTATAACTGGTATAAGACCAGCAGAGTTAGAGTGATAGAGTTGAAGGTACGCGTTCGAAGCGAGTAAAGCTGCACGTTCTTCTCTCTCGGAACGCCAAACAGTGAACATCTAGATTGCGATACTTAGAGCTATTATAAAATTAGGGTTTTTTAACGTTAGGTTTAGTTAGTTTAGATGTAGTTGTAGGTTAGGCTTATCAATAAATTATAATTATATGTTGGTTTCGGTCTGTGCCCCGGTTACAATCTGGTCGCTACGATCTACTGCGGGTTAAGGGATTCTTCTACAATGTCTTCCTTCCCGTCCAACCCACGATCGGAACCTCTTTTCTCTTTGATACTGTGGCTAGCTGGCAGCTGGCAACGCCATGCGGATCGAATTCGCTTTGTCTCCGTAGTGTTTTTAACTTGCCCTCCCCGTGTGTGATCGCGTTGCGGCGTTCATCTGCCTACGAAGCAGTGGTGTTCGCCATTTTCGAGCTGCCGCTATGTCGATGCCGCCTGCTCGACGACGGTACCGTGATGTGGTGTGGCATAAAAAGAAGTGACACAAATAATGATAAAGTGACAGGCTGGGTGAGGACGACAAAAGGGGGGGGGGGGGGGACAGCGAGCAAGAAGCAAAAAAAAAGAGAGACATACGTAACTAAATAAATTAAGCTCGTACGAAACGCATCGTGCATGGAGGACGGCATCTCTCGTTTCGTTTGTCGCTTGTGGATGAGAAAATACGATCCCACGGGTTGAGAAGCGTTTTTTTGTGTGTGCTTTGTTTATGCTGGTTTAGTGTTGCTTTTCTATCCTATTTCAGTGTGGTTTCTTGGAGGGAAAAAAAAACGAGACGGCTTGACAAGACACTCTCGGCAAGTAGGGCGCTGGAGCTGGAGCTGGTGGACTCGAGAAAGATGATTTTATGACGTCTTATCAAACTCTCGTGCCTTGTCTTTGGAGCACTCGTAACAAAGCACCCTTCGTTAGAATCCGAAAGCCGACTGCAGCAGCGTCTTCAGCAATAATCGCTTACAAGCGAAGAGCCAGCCAGAAAGTAAACAACTTCTGCCAGACATTCCACACAACACACACACACAGATCGGATTGTCCGACGCATCTCGGCAGAAACCGTAAAAGAATAAACGGGGACCGGTCTTGGAGACACGACGGGGATTTTTGTCAGCGCGAGAACCTTCTCCACTCGGGTGCTGGTAAAGCAAAACGCCTTATGTCTCTCTTGAAAGCGAACGGTTATGTAATGTCCCTGGAGACGACGTATCTGGCTGGAGTGGCGAGTTGTCCGAAAACCCCACCGCGCTAGCTGTCAACAGTCGTCATCACTCAACTACCATCAGTCCGTTCATCGCCAAATCTCGGCCGTTTTAATGACTTTGGCCCATCCGTCCCAGCTTAGAGTGTTGGAGTGTTAAACCTTTTCCACGTTCGAGTTTCGTGCGAGCCGCTCTCAGAAAACCATCACACCTAAACTGCGAAGATCTGAAGCACACAAACACTTCTCGGGCACGGCGAAGGTCATGGGGAGGGCCTGCTGCCGGCTGTGGTTTCCAAGCCAGCACCATACGCCGGTCGTTGACGCTGCTGCACGTTCTGTTTTAGACGGTGTTATCTAGCGTTCAAATTAAAATGAAGGTTTTAGAAAACGCAACACAGAAAAAGGTAGAAAAAAAAAAAACAAACGGGGTAAATAGTCGTGTTGTGCCTTGCCTTGGAAGCATGTATGGTGGTGGTACGATCGACCGATCGTTCGTTCGGGTGGGTTAAGGTGAAACGGGTTTGCGGCGAATGTGCCACATCGAAACAGTCGTATGCAAACTACTAATCTGTTTTCTTAAAAAAAAAGGGTTTTGTTTGAACTTCGAATATCTTACAACACGTAAATTAGAGATAAATTGTTAGTTTATCTTGTGAAATATCATTTTATATTTCATTAGAATATTCACGAAGAATAGGTTTCGTCTTTTACAGTGCTTATCATAACTATGTAAGCACTTGTGTTTTGAGAAAAAAATATTGGAATCTTTACATTTTGTTTTGTGTAACGTGTGAAGTACTAGACGGTAATTTTTGTACAATCTTGTTCATGTAATAAAATATATTAAAAAACATGTTCCTATAGTTAAGTTACACACTGTAGAAAATTTTCTTTACAATCAAACTTTTTGTGCTAAGCTAAGGGAAAAGGGCTTTGAATAATAAACTTTTGTGTGATTCTCTCATCGAACTTATAGACATGTAATGAAACGAATCAAATGTATGGCTTAAGAGACATAGAAAAAGAGCAATCGTCACGATCGTCACGGAAACTAGCATCAAATTATTGAAACCCCAAGCAAATATTCGACTATCGCTCCACTAACAAACATACCCCACTCAATAGTAGGTGCAGCTGGTTAGCAATTGAGGGCACGCCCTTTGGAATGGGTCACCTCCGCGAAATAAAAGCCATCTCTGAGTTCCATCCATTAAATGAAAATTAATACGATCCGTTTTCTCAACACTAATTGTAGAGCGTCGAACGCGATGGGGGGGGGGGGGGGGGGGGGGCGGACTATTCGGTGCTACTGATGGCGCTTGGTTCGCGATCATCACCACCACACCAGCGTGGACCTGCGGATAGGTCCACCAACGTGTGGACCAACGGCCGGGAATAAGCACGTCTTTTTCCGGTTGAAAGAAGGTTTTTTTTCTCCCTCTGTTGACAGCCACATGGTTGAGTAAAGGAAGTGATTAATAACGGCGCTGAAAAAAAAGAGACCGTGCCGTGCTTGAGGTGCAATTTTAGTCACTGTTTTAACCTTTTTTTTTTGTCGTAACGGGTTTTGGGTATTAAGCAGTGAAGAAAAAGGCTACGAGTTCGAAGGTTGACTAATGCGCGTGTACAGACCGAACGAAATGAGCAAAAACTAAAGTCGACGGACATTTGCATGGAAAGAACTGCGTATCATTACGCCTGCAGTACGTGATGATGAGTAAGTGCAAGAACCGCACACACGCATCGGCTTTGTCCACGGCCAGTCCACGATCGTCTGGTCATTCGCCTTTCTTCGTCATAGGGCGTTGTGTCATCGCGGCAAACCGACACTTAAATTATCAGCAAAATGGCAGTAAAACGCAATGGGCCAGTCGAGTGAACAAAAAGCACAAACATAAATAAATAATCGACCGACCCTCGCCCGGTCGGATGCAGCAAAATTGGCACCAACACACTCCGTTGCCAACTTCATCTGGTCGCCGTGGTGGAGCTGGTGTTAAAAGAAAGATTTAAGCAACGAATACAAATGAGCCTTCGGCTGTGAGGGAGACACATGCACATGCAGAAATGCACTTCGAAAATGGTGGAAGAAATGGAAGAAAAGCAATAAGCAGAAGCACACTAATAAGCGCGGCGACATGCTCGTTTCGTCGTTATCCGGCTCCTGCAAACTGCCCATCAGATTTGGTGCCGAAACACGGGGTGCGGGATGTAGCCGCGTGGAAGTCGGAGAAAAGACGTAAAAGAAAACATAACATTCAAATTGCACACAGCACATGACTGCGCTTTCGTCATCGTTCGTCCGCTGTCGAAAGTTGTCTGGATATGCATTTTTGCGCAGTACGCAGTTCATTTTACGACTTGTTCGTCCCCCCGGACTGCATCTGCTGCTCCGACATGCACACACGCAAATTGCCTTTGTTGCTGAAGTGTGTGTGTGTGTGTGTGCACCAAGCTGATGGCACCAAGGGACACGGAGATCAATAGGAAAAGTGGTCGAATGTGTGTTCACAAACCAACAAAACTAACTTGGTCGAGGGTGACAAAGTTATAAACTACTTTTGCGCACTTGTGGGCCTGCCAGCATCGACTGTGTTCTGCGAAATGCATTTGTCGTCGAAACTACATTATGGCCGCATGGCAATTATAACCGGTGCTTACTTACACCGGTCGTTCATTTTATTGGTATGTTTTCAAATGCGGCAGTACTCTCCGCCGCAATAAAGGTTGCCCGGCTGCACTTGGCTAATACATACATAAAACACCATGTGTGCGATGTGGGTAAGAATTGTTTACTTTCGGTTTCGGTAGATAAACCATACTTATGTGCAATTTCTTCCTCCAGGAATAAGTTTGCGACTCTTGATGGATGGATTCTACAGAAGGATAGTAAAATTGCAATAAAATTCCACTGCAAAGAAAGCTTGTATGATAAGTCTTCCTTAACTCTTCAACCTTAAGAGGTTTAGGACTACCACTAGTAGCTTCCTTGACTACGTTTTCCCTTAGGTAGATAGCCAGTCGATACTTGGACCGAAACGGGTACCACACGCTACCGTCCGAACACCAGGCAGATCAATAACGAAAAACGAGAAAAATATGTTTAATTATAAATAAGACCATAGAAGTTCAATAATAGTTATCAATTCAATAATGTTTATACTATATGCAAAAAATCGTATTTTAATATGTTAAACTGATAATAGTTTGAACAATAGAAGAGCTAGAATATTTTTTACGAACAAAAAATTTGCAAACTTCAATAAATACTGTCCCAGAAAGTAATAAATCTATAATGAATTTCTGTAGTTAATAATATTTTATTTATATTTATTTATATTTATAGTTAGACGGCTTGGCGCCGTATTGACTTTAGTTAATAATATTTAAAATATTTTTTTTTACCAAAATTTTCTTTAATTGATAAAAAAATATTTTTCAATGTTTTCAAATGTTTTAAATACGTTTTCATACTTTATCTCTCGATGTGTGCTGCATGATGATAGGGTTTCGATCTTTTTAGTGGAAACATAGTGCTATTGTTCTTCTTCTACTTGGCCTAACGACCTCTTAGGTCATATGCCTGCCATTTCTAGCTTACTAGACTTAATGATACCAAGTAGTTAGAAAGTCACTGCTCACTACGGGGGTACGGTCCGGATGGGATTTGAACCCCGGACCCTGTCGTGTGTTGTGCGCCGTTGACGCCTCTATCACCGGGCCGCCCCATAGTGCTATTATTAGGGGAGAAATGCAAAGCGATTGTGGAACGTTGCGATCAGCTGTGGATGTTCTCTCCACAAGCTTAATTAAGTTTAATATAATTAACCAACTCTGTTAAACTTTATCATTGCCAAATTGTCATTCGAATGTTTGTGTACATGATCACATTCGGAACGGTTTAAGGCGAATATTAGATAGAAAGATTCTTTTAATTACTATTTCATTAAAACAAAATAACTATAATATTCCACAGAGGGGATTGCCAAATTCTCCTAAATGTATGCAAGACTCTATAATATGATATGATATCAAAATTCCACTGCAGACTTTTGGTATTCTACTATCCATTTGTAAAATTCCTCTGAGTGATTCGAAAGATCCTGTTTGTGGATATAACGCTTTTTGTAAAATTGAGCTTAATAAAATCTAACCATGTTCAAGCAGACCGTTCAATTATAGAATTTCTCTGTCCTTTTATGTGTTAAAACCTTTTTTCCTGAATAATTGTGACTTTGGAAAATATCTCCCTTAGAGTAACCCCCATCCGAGGTTCAACCGATGGCATTTTCTTTTCTGTCTTCCCCAACTTTTCTTTCGCCGCTTTCCTTTGGTTCAGTTTCGCATACTTTTATGCTTTCTGGTGCAGTTTGCCGATATCATCAACCGACGACGACGACGACTGCTGCTCTGCTCTATCATTCCCATAAAACGGGCTACGTTTTCCGGTTTGGTGGCGGTTTGTTATTATCAACGGTTGTTGCGCGTCCACCCCAGTTTTTGTTTTTGCGTTTGGTGGAGCCCATTTTTCTTTGCATTATTTTTGGGTAGAATCGGATGTTTGTAGTGTTGCGCTCCGTTTTTTTTTGTGGTAGTACACACAAGAGTCAAGTGTGCGTGTGTGTGTACGAAACCGAGCAAGGAGGAAGCGAATCCGATAAAAGAAGCGATTATTGTGCAAAATAAAGAGGAGAGCAAAGCAAAGCATGCTCCTCGAGAACATATCGCGTAATCGCCGCCACCGCCGCACTGGTTTTGGAACGGTAAAATAAAAGCAATCAGCAGTTATTATGGGGCCGCAATCGAAACGGATGCTTCACCTTTTTGTTCTCCCCATTCAACCCTTCGTGCGCTCGTACGTTCCAAGGTGAGGGCGAGCCCTTTTGGGTCATAATGGGCAGTGGTGGTGTATCATTTGCCAAAGTTGGTCCTGGGAAATGGCAAATCGTGCGGCAGAGTGAGAGTTGAGTCCCCCGATGCTCTGGTCGGAGTGGGTGAGGGATTGTGGTTTTGATAAATGGACATTAATGCTTCCAGGCGATGTGTTTTCGGTGTGTTTTTTTTCCTTGTTTAGGGGGTTTCGGCATTCAGTTCAGCTACATAATCGCGCTCGTGTTGGTCCGTTTAATGTTATGGCACATTGAGGAAAATGATTTACTACGGCCACCACCATCATCATCATCATCATCCATTCGTTCGGTCAAGAGCTAAGCTTTGTCTGAGAGCATCTTCAAGGTTTTTTTGTTTGTAAGATTCTGATAAATTCTGACCTCTTAGCTGTATTGATAGATTATTTATTCCCCAAAGCTTAGTAGAATCCATCCTTAAATTATTCAAAAATATATCCTGAAGTGTCTTATTAAGCTGTACCTGAAGAGGCAATCATTATGGTGAGGAAATGCTTTGTAGACGCTTTGATGCTTAATTAGTATGCAAACAGGCTTCTAATATCGAATTTCTATCACCAAGCTCTTGTGAGGAAAACGCTATAAAGAAGTCTTGGTTATAGCTTTAAACTCGAGCAAGCATGTCATTACCTTCCTTACTTGTCATCTCACCACTACACCTCGTTCGACTCTGAGCTGTGGCCCAAAACCTCATATGTTATTAATTATTGACCGATGCGTATCTGGTTGCAGTAATGGCGTTTGCTCTGGTGGTAAGTTTCGCATAAGAGCTCTGCACCCTGCTTTACGCTTCGGTTCGGCTTGCTTCCGCTGCCTGCACTTGCTACGGATGACATGTTTTTCTTTACGGTCCTGGTTCATGTTTGGAGCTTATACTTTCCAGCTTATGCGTTTGCGTGAGTATTTACGATGTTGTACAACGGCCCGGCGTACATCCGTTTGTAGTGGGTTTCGGCCGAGTACTGGCAGAGTGAGGTTGCCGCAGAGGGTGCCTTGTGTCACCAAATAGCCCAAATTTCACCGGTCTACAGTTTCCGGTGGTTGTTTTTGGTGGTTTTGGGTAAAGTATTTAATTTTTTTCCCCGTTAATTCGTTTCTTGCGCCTCGTCGTAAGCGCAGTGAGAAGTGACCTGGCACGAAGAAGAAACTCTTCAGGGTCTACACGGTTCGATTCCATTCAAGGAAGGAGTTTTTTGTTTCTCCTCTCGTTCACGTCGTGTAAGGTTCTCGGGGTTTTTTTTTAACCAAATAAATCACTTGTCCCTGTACCCGGAGACACTTGTAAGGTCTCTTACCATTCCCTGGCTGACGGTAGAGCATCGATCGGGAAGATTGTCTTGAGATCTTTGGACCGATCGATCCCTTCTATGGGCTGAGCATTGTGATCTTGTACCACCACCGGGCCAGGGTTACATGCTGGTAGTCCGGGGATGAGATTTAGCCTTTTTTTCTTTCTTTGCGCATTGCACAAAGGTTCCCTTTCATCTTGACGAAGCTCTACGGTTCGCTGGCAAACGAAGCAGTAAGTTTTGTAAGATAATCTTTCATCTCTCGTCTTCCCGGGAGTGGTGGCGATGTCCGGAGGAATTCCATCTTCACGACGACAGTGACGATGGTTTGGTTTGGTTCTGTGTGCGTGCTGTGCTGCTGGACGACTGGTGTGTTTGTTCCATACCTTTACCATCCAGCAGTCCGGAGATCCTACCGTCAAGACGCAGGTTCACGTCTTCCCTCTGGTCGGTTCTGTTAGCTTTCATCAATTTCTCTTCCCAATAATTTTGTTGGTGGTGTTCCAGCTGCAGCAGATCCATCCATCCATCCAAACCATCCATTCTGACCATTCTATCCCATCTTTACTGACTACGGGGTTTTCTTGTGCTTCCAGCTCTCTTTCTTCTCGCTGCCTGCTGCTGCTGGTCGTCACGCAAACCGCCGCGAACCAGAAGATTCCAATCTTCTTCCACCCTACCATCCCGTGGTGGATCCGCGGTACGGAACCCGAAAGAGAAAAGCCGTTCTATAATTTCACATCAGTTTCGGTAAGAAAAGGCAAGAACCGGAGAGGCATCCATCCCGTGTGCTGTGGTGGAAGAATAAATAAAATCACCCGAAACGGTTCGGGAGAGAAGGTCGGTGGTGCTGCTGCTGGTGTGTTCGTACTACCCGGTGAGGAACAAAACTTGGCCGAGCAGCGAAAACCGGCCATAAATTGCGTCGTTAGGAGCTAAAGTGAACTTCAAAGTTATTACGCAGCGAGGTAAGTATACGTCGATACGGCGTGAGGTAAACAGAATGGTGTGTTTTTGTTCTGCGTGTGTTTGTGTGTACGCACACGTACGCACACCCATCTACTGTTGGGTTTGCGATTGGTGTGTAAAAGTTTTTAGAGGGTTTTCGGTAAAAAACAGCAAATGTTGCTTTAGACAAGTCGTTAACATTAATTAAATTTTAATTTGAAGGGTAAATCATGGTCGCACAATCGAGTTGCACCTTTCGAACTGCGTCTCTCAAGGGTAGGCGAGTAGGAAATGAAGTTTAAGTTTCATTTTGCTCGTCCAAAAAAGATCTTCAAATAATGATAGTAGTAATCAAAGGTTCTGTTCCTCTCATCATGGGAAAATTGATACGTTAGCCTATCGGTTATTGGAATTCAAATATGTCCGTACTATAACTGTGGCGTATCTTGGATCAAACCATCCAAGACCACGAAGGACTGATCTTCCTTAGATTAATAGTCAGTCTTGTTCAATCTTGATAGTTTGACAGAAAACTTGATAGTCTATCTACATTTCTGGTCGAACTATTCCAGAGGTACTATTTTCCTATATACTTTATGGTTGTCCTTTACGCCAAAGACAAATGTATACGTAGCGAATATTGTTTTGTTTCTTTTGTTGCCTTAAATAATCCTACAATTCCAACCCGGTTGACTTATTGGTTACTACCTCCAAACGCTTACTCAATCAAGCATTCGTCACATAATATTGGCATGAAATGCAGAACAAACTAATAAGGTTAACGAGCATAAAATCAGCCAGCGACGACGGGTTGTTTTATTTTTACACTGAAACTGTATGGTGTCCCTTCTCCAGTACGTTGTAACTCTTTGAACTATGCTAAGGCGCAACATTTATGTTTCATCTGCGAACTGATTTACTGCTGCTAGCCGAGAGGCAGCAGCCTGCTCGTCGACCGCACGCTGAAGCACGTTTTACGATGCGCAACAAATTCCGCTTACTTTGCGGGAGAAATCTAAGAACACGGCCAGCACAACCACCGGCCATAAACACAGACACACAAGCGTTTATGCCCCCAGAGCATATGCACAAGACCTAGACCATCCGCCCACGGACGAAGGTGGGATTCCACCACGGATCCCGGCTCCCTTAGCATTGGTTAGCAACGGCATTCAATGTTTCAATGTTGCGGCCTTCCGTACCAGCAAAGCAGCAGCATACTTTCTATGGCAATCGAACGCAACGAATCCATTAGCCACAGAGTTGCGCCAGTTGCATACGCCCAACCCCGGGCAACATGATCTCCTTCATCATCATCATCGTACCCCTCCACCATCATTGGTACGCCGCGGGAGAGAAACTAGATTGGACCGACGACGACGGCGAGATGATGAACTCGGCCGGATCTTCCTTGTGTTTCCATCAGGTTTGATCAGGGCCGAGCTCCATCGACAACGAAAAACCCGCTTTTCCGAGACCCTTTCTCGGTGTGGTGTGATCTGGCGAACAAAAAAAAAAAGGTCGTACCACCCATAACCGCCCATCGATATCATCAATCTTGTCGCCAAAGTGGCGCGGCGGCACTCCGGCATTATTATTGCGGTGTTTCGAAAGGATGCTTCCGTGAATAGTGGCGGGACGTACGGCTCGGTGTATAATTTCTCCGACAAACTAATTCATAAAATCCCGCTGTTCTGCCATAGCTCTAGGGTGGGAGGAGGTCACGGGAGGTCCTGCAAATCCTGTTCTGGCAGATAATAAATCTTGTATTGAATCCACACTCGCTTACGACGATCGTGGTGTGGTGGTGTACGTGGCCGAATGCAGGGAGCTTTTGTACGTAAATCACCTTTCGTCACCTTTATTCTACCTTGATGCCGCCTGGGGGGGGGGGGGATACCTCCTTCGCGGTACCACCTTCCTATTGCACGATCAGATAAGAAAATCAAACGAAAACATCCTTTTTTGTGGGTCAAGCACAAACAAAATAGAAAGCATCATCGTACGATCCCGTACGTTCGCCACTGGTGCTTCTCGCAGCTGGCGGATTATTACGGTGCTGCACACAGATTTACCCACACCCGTGCTTCGGCCGATTCGGCACACACAAATCAATAAACAAACTGATTAGCGTTCATCAACAGTTGCAGAGCACCGTAACCGGAGTAGTAAGTTGGAGCTTTCGGGACGACGACGGTGGTGGTGGTGGTGGTGGCCATTTCATGACAAACCTTGCGCTAGCCGTAATGAAGTGGCAAAGCATGAAGTTGTTAGTCTGGTCCGTTAATAAAGCGTGCTGTGTGACGTGTGAACGTAAATACAGTTTCATTGAGATATTTCTTTACTTGGTTTCACTATTTCTTAAGTAAAACGCACATTGTAAAATGAACGGCATGGACAGTTTAAGAAGTTCACAGGCACAAATTTTTTTTAATCTATCACCGAACACAGCTAAGTTAAGTTGCTATCTATACCTCATTTCATGTAAGAATTATTCATCGCCGAAAGGTATTCATAAATGTCAGTGAAGAATCGAAGGCCAAGTTAGGCGGTTTAGTTCCTTCGGTTTTGACCAGCTACAGAATCCTCGATACCGATCACAATTTATTGCAACTCCATCTTAATTTGAGCCTACCAAGTCTCCTCTGTGGCATGCTAGGGGCGGCCCGGTAGTAGATGCGACAGCCCCGCCAATCTTCACACAGCAGCACCGGGGTTCAAATCACCTCTGGGCCGTTCTCTCCATAGTGGTGAGGACTGACTATCCAACTATGTGGTATCATTAAAGCTTCTTCTTCTCCCTTGGCACTAGAATCTCGAGAGGTCTCGGCCTGTCTCGGAAAGAGGGCTCTTGTGACATCACCAGCATATTAGAGTCTATCGAGTCTGATACGCTACGCTTCATATACTTTTATGTTTTTTGTATTTTTTAAAGATGAAATCTCTAATTAAATGAAGACAAATTTGTTTTGATGTGCTATTACTAGACTAGTGCTAGACTGTGATTCGGTCAAGGCTACCGGATTGTTCAAGGAACTGTCGACCGCATCGCTTTCTAAAAGTTTTATACTAAATCTGCTCTCTAGAACATCCATTAGCACAGTATCATTAAGGATGGTAGCGGTAGATGCCCACATCATTAAGCTAATTAATTGTGTTAAGGTTATGCTAGACGCTGAAGCTTTGCTTTTACAGTGAGTAAGTATAAGCACAAACTTCAGTTTGATCGATCATGTGTGCTAAGATCGGCTAAGCTATTAGGTTATATAAAATGAGTTGCTAAAATAACCAAAAAGGATTCCATAGTTCCATGCCTTCCTGCTTGAAGCTTTTGCCAAGAGTTCATGACCACCATGACGGTAGCCATCGTACACCATTATCGTTCCAGGCTTGATTGAATGATGATTTGCAGAATCAGTGCCCGTGTTGTTCTTTCGGTGCCGCATACGAAGGGGGATCGATCGGATGCGGATGTTGTGTGGATTGTGCGAATCACGTAAGCAACTCGGAACCCTTTCCGATCGGCAGCTACCACCACCGCAGGGTCGCAGTGACAGTTCACGATCACGGTGTAAAGGTGTGTAGCAACGGTAAAGGACGTCGTCAAATAAAGCTAGCCGCGCTAGTGTCGCAATGCCACAAAAGCTTTCTTGAAAGGGGTTGTTGCGGGTGAATGTGTGAATTACGTTGATAATTTGCAACAATTTAGCAAGCAGGCCACTTTTGTTGTATGCGAGCTTTCTTTTCGATTTCGACGATGCAAAATGAAACGAAGCGGCGCTCTGGCTACTTCCGAACGGCGGTGATCCTAAAAAAAACAGGGGTAGTAGCATTTTGGTAGAAATGTACCCTTTTCTGCGTCCCTCTTCAACCGCTGTACACTCCGACAGTGACAGCTGCCGCTGGAAGACATCTTTGCCCGCCCGTATAATGAAGATAAGGGTGTCCTCGGTCGGGTCGGCTTTCTTACCCACTGCGATGAAGTTCGTGATTGTGCAAGAGGTTCGATGCGCCACCGTTGAGACGGGTGTCTCCTCGTTCCGCGGCCGTTTATCTCGTACGGTAATCGAAAACTTTCTCCCGAAAGTGGGGGCGCTACGAAACTTTCCTGCGTGAAATTTATTCAAATCGGCCGGTGCTTTACAATGGGCGATATTAGTCTGTTTTGGGTGCAAACGTTGGACAACTAATGTCTAGGTCCGAGGTTGAATGATCGTTGACGTAGGGGAATGAAGGATCAGAGGTATGGGATTGCTCTAAGGATGCAGGCGTAGAGAGTAGCATTTTGTGTACGAGTTAATTTATTATATTGTTGAGCTTTAACTATTTCAATGCACTCAAATGATGCCTTGCTGTGGCTGACGACATGGGACTGGCACCAACCATTCCTATCCTGACCATTTCTCCATTTTTGACCTTTTCACCTCTCAAGGATGTAGAGCCAACGAAGAAGAGATATTGTTGACAGAGCTTGTTTATCGATTTATTTTTATTCCTCAATAAATTATACGTATAAACTACTTAACATGATGTTAAGCTTAGTTCAAAAATCAACATTAACGAGGAACTTGCAGCAGCAATAGAAAGCACTGTGAAAGTGCCATAAAGCTACCCATCGCCCATAAATTCTTTACTGCCCTCGGTAAGGCAAGGGAATGTAAGTAGCGAAATCAAATGCATGCAAATGCATCTGGTGCTGCAACTCACCAGATTGGCATCTGACCGTCGGACCGTAGGAAGCTAATCTGAAATCTAGCTTTCAACTGACAGCCACCGCCGAGTGCAGGCGTGTTGTTGTTGTTGTTCTGGTTTTATTGCATCCTGCACTTTCCAGCGAAAAAGAGATTCGCATTTGCGATACTAGCAATTTACTGTTTAAGGAGTGTGAAAAGGAAAGCAAAGTTTGCACACTACACAAATGCGGCGTTCAGTTCACGCATGTGTTAATCCTCAGGTCTCTGGTTTTGGTTTTTACCACTCAAGTATTGTATTAAACGTTGGTCTACGTTATTTGATGAGAATTCTCGTTAAATTGGAGTTAGTTTTAAATATTCTTACTGGTTTAACTCTTATTATAAAAAAGTATTCGCCAAACTCGCCCAATTTCGCGAATATTTAAGTGTTGTAAGTTAAATTAATTAGAAACAAAAAAAAAATCATAACACAAATTAGCATAACTGAAGCAAGCCATTAAATCCATTAATCGCTAACGACTTCCCACTAGGGGTTTATCGTCCTATATCTATGGGGCTTTACTACTGCTAGCGCACTCCCGTGCCAGTTATCTATAGTGCTGCTCGTTCGTGCTTGATTAACCGCGCTAGAAAAATACATCGCCTTCCGTGCATATCGCAGCGCTTAACTCAATAGAGCTTATTGATTTTAATTCTGAACTTTGCACGATCCATTACCACGCCCTGCATCCCCTGCACCCTGACAGCGAAGGGCCAACCCAACGCGTGCCCCGGCCAACCACCAACGCCGAACCTCCACTTAATTCTATCGCGTAAGGTTGGCGCGAACATGGGAACAAACCCTGATGCCTACAGCAAATCCAATCGAGACCCGGCAATCGCCAACAATTGGATTGCGAATGCAATTTCGTGAGTGCATGATGGCAGTTACCGTCCGTGTGGATCTCGTGCCCGTTCCCACACCCCCCCCCCCCCCCCCCTACTCGGGTGCGTTGGATGCATCGCCAACGTTCTGTCTGTTTGACTGTCTGCCTGTCCGTCCCGTCTGTCTGCCTGTCTACCCTGGTGGTTTTGTCTATGTCGGTGTCGGCAGTGGGGGGATTTTGGGGTTGTTGAAAGTCGGGGTGCAGTTGATGTACCGGGCACCAGGACGAAATATGAAACAGCGGCGTGTTCTTAGGCACAGCACAATATTATGTGTGTGCGTTCCTGACGCAAGCATAATGCGAACGCCGATACTCTGGCAGTACTCTCGAGGACATATGGATACTGCCCCGTTCGCCGGCTTGACACACTTCACCTTGCGCCGGCTCGCCGTAGCCGCTCGGAGTGGTCTTCCGTAGCGTTGGTTATTTGACTTAACGGTACCTGTAACACGTGGGTCATCCATTTATTCAGTTCCGTGCTGTCGAGGGTGTTCGAAGCACAAAAAGCACACCACCACCACCCAGAGCAGACATAGAGGCTACTGGCGCGCGATGTATTGCAAATTCGCGCACCACACAACAATATGCCCGGAGCGTTCTGCGATTTACGATGCGAACTGGTTCACGAACTCTGGCGAAGAATAGCGATTTACTTACGTGGCCGCGACGTGTGTGTGTTCTTTTTTTGTTTGCCGCCGTATTGAGTGGGTATCGTCGTGAACGGGAAGCCAAATAGCGAAGGTTGCGTGGATGTCGTTTGAGCGGAAGACATTTTTGAATTTTGGTGACGGGGAATAGACGGTTTGTTTGTATAATTAACAGTTCAGGAGAGTGGTGCTGCCAGGTGGTTCTTGTTAATCAATGAGATCTTAGCGAACCTCATGAGATATCGACAAAATGCAAAATAATCTCAATTTACCCATATTTCGTTGTATCTGCTCCCTTGTCGGAAGTCCGAAGTAATCACTCTTATCTAATTCGTTCCACAAACAGCTTCATCCACAATACATTTACCGCACCGACATTCAATCATCCTGCTGACATGTCTATCTATCAATTTGCAACACGACTTTTATGCACATCTCAACTGTGCGTTGGTAGTTCGCCCCGAGCGCTACGCCTTTCTACCGACGAGAGTGCATCATGGCGTAGCATCTCCGTGCAAGCAATCGGATTGATGGCCTTCGTCAATCTTGTGGCCGCGGCTGCCTTTTATCAGCATCAATCCGACTGCTGTTGCGATGCCGGGATGTGGGGGGGTTTTGCCTTCGTTGGCGCAAAAAGTCATCCAAAGGTCGGGCGGACGCGGGATAAGGCTGATAAGGACGATGCAAATGGAACGCTGGCTCATTCTGATGGGCTCGTTCGGATGGGTAGTGGTAGCAATAGTAGCTGTCGTAGCTGATAGGAACGGTGGTTGGTGCCTTGATTGGTGCCGCCTCCCCTTGCCGGGTTGTGGTCCTTGATGGGCGGTAGGTCGTAATTTTTGAAACAGCACGTAAATGCGTCTCTTGCGGTTTTGTTCCAGAAACATGCTACAATGTTGTCAGCTAGGTTCGCTGAAGAGTGCTTTCTTTTTTGTTGTGAGAAAGCCGCTATCATCTTCTCGGTAAGCCGTCATGTGGCTAAAATTGGACGTTAATCAGTAATGTCTTGATGAATAGTTTTGTTTGTTGCTCGGAGTACGTTGCGTGAGGTCGGGAAGCAAATTGGATCAAGCTGTTCTTAGATGTACTTTAGCTTCATGGACATTGCATGGCTTTTGTAACTAGGATGATCTGGGTAACTTTAAATGTGAATCTTATTCTGAGAGATACAAGCGTGCTAAGCCAGCATTGGGAGTTGTGAATTCCTGGAAATAATTATACCCCTAGACCAACTGATTTATGTCGCATATAGACTACTCTTACTAGAAGTCTTTCTCAGAAACGATTTCAAGATAGTGTTACCTTGATTTCTATTCTGAAGAAGCATCCCATCCCATGCTCCACCCATAATGCGTCCGAGTCCGGCCATTAGCTAAACTAATTTACCTTTTCCCGGGGATAACATTGAGGCCAATACTGCTACACAAGTTGGTTTCAGAACACCTTTCCAACCCCGCGCTGCTGCTCTCTGTTTAGTGAACTCTTCCGCCCCGCGCTTGTCTCGTCTCACGGTTGACGCTGACAAAGTGAAAGAGGCTTCGCGCCCCAGTTGCGCGCTTTCTAACGCTTTTGCGCTACGATTCGTCTCTTTTTTTTGCGAGCCTGCTTTTTCCGTGGCGAAGCTTTTCGAAAGGGCGCGTCTATCTGGAAGAAGGTGTAAAACAGATACAGGCAGGTAGGGAAGCTAGGAACGACGGTTTTGATAGATTGGGCCAGTGTGTGTGTGTATATATGCAAACCGGGGAGTGGGCCCGGAAAGCTAAACGAGCGCACTCGCCCTACACCAAAACTCTCCCCGTGGCGCTCGATGGAATAGTTTGATGGCTTCTTTCCACCTCACACTCTCACGCTGCCGCACCTCTTTCGCTTGCCGTTTCTCCGTCCGTGTAGGTTGTTTTCCCCGGGTGTTTTTTTTTCCTGCACTCTAGTGTGCCAACAAAATCCCCGAGCCGAGCCAACACAACCACCGATTCGCAACACAGAGACCGAACCGATGGCTCAATCGCGCACCAACCGTTCCGCCATGCCGTGTGTCAGCTTTTAGCGAGGTTAATGTATTCCTGTCGCGCTCTGCTTTCGCATTCAAAATCAACACCACCCCCCGGTGATCGGTGTCGCGAGGGGAGCACTAGATGCGCGCGGGGATCCGATTCGAACAATGGTCGATCTATTGGGGAGGGCTGCTCGTCTTTTTTTGTTGTTGGTTTGGTTCCAATCCGGTGCACTAGTACTGCTGCTGCTGCCCGGAGCATTATTTCAAAGCCCCTGGTTCTTCGCGTTCCCGATCGGTCTTCTTGCTTGATTTATGTCACAACAATTGACTCACGGAGGATGTGTCCTCGTACGGCATGGAGGCATGTTGTACGTTATCTGTTTACGTTTGGTGCATGTATGACTTTTTGGTGTTGTTGCTTGTTTTGTTGTTTACTTTTGTCGGTCTTTTTTTGTTTGTTCTTCGACGTTTGTTTTTGCTGCTGTGCTGTTTTTTGCTCTCATTATTATTTGTATTGCTCTGTTGTGTTTGTTCAACTTTTACCTTTTACGCTCTGGTTTTTCATCAGCTTCTGCGTGAGTTACTTTTTACTCCTTTTTTTCTTATCTTGTATTCTCATATGTTATTAATGTTAGAGTTTTCGTTTTTTTTTTACTTGGTTTCTGTTCAGTTTCATTATTCTTATGTTTCAAAAAACTTTTTTAATATTTTTAAAACTTCCTTAATTTTAATTTCGTTTTTGTTATTTTCAATTTATGGTATAATAATAGCAAAAAAAATAATTTTTTATTTAAAAATTAAATTAGAAATTTTATTTTCATTTTTCTTATTTTTAGTCTAAAAATAATGGTTTAGTTACTTTTTATTCCGTTTTTTATTTCAAAACAATAGATTTTTTTAATTTAATTACTAACTCCTTTACCTTATTCATTTAACAAGCTTAATTATTCTTTTATGATATTTTAATTTATAATAAAAAATGAATCGCAATCTTTTGTACTCACCGCATCCCAAAAAAAGAAGGTTCAATAAACACGATGTTTGCGACATGTACATACACATGACAACACGACATTTGTAATGTCAAACTGCATTCAATTCTGTTTGGAAGACGTAATGCCAAGACCTTAGCCATATCATAGTCAATCCTCCATATCGGGCAATGCAAACCATCCGTTCGAACCCTGTTTAAGGTTATGCGCCATGGCTATGCCCAATCCGATAGCTCACCAAACGTAGCTTTTGCTTTTTTGTGTGTGTGTGTGGCTAGCGCGTTGGTGCGTGCTTCTATTACAACGGCAACGTGACATTTGTTTTTTCCGCTCTCTCTCTCTGTTTAGAATATTTAGAATGTGTGTTTGTTGCACCCGAGCCCTTCAAAAAGGCAGATTTCTTCATCGACGCCCGATGCAGAATTTGCAAGTCCTATGGCCGAACCCGGGTGGTGAACGGTGGTCAGTGCTTGTGCACAGTCAGTGGCTGGCGCTGGGAGATGAAATGGAAAATTCCAATCCGTTTTGCACAATCCGATGGCATCGTGTCGCACCCCGGGGGGGGTTTAGTACCGGGCAATGGACTTACGGGTGAATGAGTTAGTTCGGAGCATGAATTAATGAACTTGCGCGGATGGGCACCGTGTTGTGAAACAATATTTTATTCATACAGCGTTACCGTCGATGAGCTTTGGCCGTAACCAACGCGCACATAAATCCCTTGACGAGAGCTGTACCGACGCCTTGCCCCATCTGGTGAGTTGGTGCGGAAATTTTGCGAAACATTTAAATATGTGGACAATAACGATTTTTTTCTCCCGCGGTCAAGAAGGCATTTCCATTTGGTTGGAGAAAACTGCAAACTACCTTAAATTAGTTCACATTTCAAATTTGTCACCTAAAACCCCATCGGCTAGATGATGGTAATGTTCGCTGGCGAAAAATGGTGCAGACAATCGTCGTGTACCAGCAGCATCGTGGTGTTTGGACTAATAAAAATGGGTTATGTTGGTGCTCATTGTTTTCATTGTTTGCATAGCACTCGCAAGAGCAAGAGAAAGGTGTCTGACTCGGGCGTGATTGAGCTACAGCACACATTAGCTCGTGGAACAAGGCAGGCGGGGCTTTTACATTGTTTGTAAATTGACATTCTCTTGTGATGGTGGTTGTTTTGTTCGAGCTGGGGAAAAGGTATTTTACTGCAGTTTTTCATGTTCATTAGAATGTTGAAGCTGTAATTAAATTTCGCTTGTCTCTCTTTTTCTCTTATCTAATAGTCTACTCTATATAAAAATGTTTAATCATGTTTGAGTTAATAAATTGCTTCTATATTAATTTTTGCTAGACTTGTTATCATCTCTACTCACAAAAGTTCCAGGTATTTTTAATGCACAATCTAGAATTTCCATTTCAATCACACTCGAGGGCCGTTCAATGATTTCGCTGCCACCGAGAGAGAAATGTTGCGGTGTAAGCAGAGAATAACAAAAAAAAAAAAAAAACACGGCCCCCATTTCAATAATCGGTGCACCAAACGCATTGATCAGAGGCAGCGGAGGCCTCATCTGAATTGCGAAACGTCCCAGCTCTTGTTGTAGCCGGTTCGAGAATGAGGCGGCGGAGCGCGATTGATTTGCATTTTGTGCTAAAGAGAATTTCAATTTTCATGCTAATTCCGATGAATGCTATCGAAAGCCACTCATCTGCATGCACTGCGGCTATTCAATACACTTACGAAAAAATGCAAAACACCGAAGCATTCATATACAGCAGTAACCCCCTGCTCGTGAAACGGCTGCGGTGGGGATTTTCCGAGTAACAAAAGCTGAGCTGGGGGGGTGTTTGGGAGGTAAGTGCATATTTCTGGTGTGTTGTCTTATCTGGTTTGAAGCACCTTTTTCATGCAAAATTAGTAATTCTTCTACGTGTGTTATGAAATGCGATGGCGAGCTTTCATTAGCACAGGTATGGTGAATTTCATTGGTGATGAGCTTTACTTGGTGCAGTGAGTCATAGGTATTTGTATTTTATTATCATTGGTATTCAAATCATGGTTTAGTTGAAGTTTTGTTCACCTGTTTTTTTATGAGAATCTGTTCATTTTATGCTCTCTCCATGATCTTGCGATTCATCCAACAGTCCGCTTTTCTTCTAGATATGTTATGTTTAGAGAGAGTACTTCAGCTTCATCAATTGATTTGAAGCAGCTATGGTCGAAACAGGGAGCCTATGTTCAAAATTATTGAAAGTTGTGAGGCACATCTTGAGGACTGGTTAGAACCGCTTCGAGTTCTTATGCTTCTGATACTTGATAGGAGACAGATTGTGGTCACTAATCAGTGTTTTGAGACCATAACATGCAACAAAAACTGAAATCTGAGGCTTTATCGTGTGTTTACCTCCTTATTGTGAACACCAGGGAATTCCGTCTCAACAACAACTCAACTCAACAGAAATCTGGACAAATGGAACACTGTTATACTAACTCTACCAGATTTGTCTAACAGTCTCTATGCTTCTCATCAACTGGGGAACGGTCCGGATGGGATTTCAACTCCGGTCCTGCCATGTGAAGAACGGGGCCGCTGTCGCATCTACTAACGGGCCGGATGAGAAAATATGAGACTATATTCTTTCTGAGGCTTCTGGTCACTTCGCGGGTGTAAAGCTTAGAACCACGAATCAACCTATTTCTTCGCATCTTTGCAGGTCCTAGAATTCTGGGCAAATTGTACATTGTTATACAAACTTCACCTTGTCTCTGAGTTCCTTTTCTCCTCAGTAGCGACCAAAAGATTTTTTTAAGGCAAATCTTTAGCAGAGGACCAAAAACCGATTGACTAAAAACCAGATGATTGTTTAGGCCTTGGTCTCAGTCCAACTTCCTAAGGAAAGTCTGGGAAGAGAAGAAATTTTAAAATTACGTCTTTTTTACAGGATTCCTACAAAATTGATTCAATTGAGCTCTCTTTGAAGGGTTTTTTTAAATTCTCATTGCCATTCTCATACCAACCGATGCAACGAAAATAGCAGCATATAATAATAACATTTGATGTAAACAGGTTAACGCACCTAGCGGTGTTATTATTGGTCGAGCAAAAAAGAAAAGAAAGGGCATTCTAAGGCCTCCCAGCAGCTAGCAAGATTTAGCACTGCACTGTTGGTTTCGTCGATTTTTTGTTTTGTTCATCCGTTTCTCTCCACCACCAATTGACTACTGGTTCAGTTGCCGAAAATGTAACGAAATGAAGTAATATGTTTCCAGAACAACGCTGCAAAGGGGCAAGTCTGTGGCAACCGTGCAAGATGCTAACGTGAAGCGAAGCAATCGAATGGATTTCGTTTGCCCCGTTACAAGGTGCTAGCGCTGCTGCACCGCTGCTGTGTACCGCTTCACAATAAGTTAGTTTATTGAACTCGCACGCGGTAGAACATCGGAACGAAACCTTGGTGCGTTGATGCTCCATCCACCACCTACGCCGACGTACACACGTATGCCCTCAAGGGTCATCCGAAGCGACCATGACAGGAATTAGTGTCATATTTCGTGCGCCATTGCAAACACGGCCATGTTTTTTCAGACAGTATGGATTCGTTCGATTCTCCCTGCCCTCTGTCTCCGAAAGATTAGTATCCCAACACGTGAGACAAATGTGCGAAGGAGAGGGTAGTACCATCCGTGTGTGTGTGTGTGTGTGTGTGTGTGTGTGTTGCACGATTGGTGTTGTGGCTTAAGGGTTTGACGATCGCTTATGCCGGCTCTATAATGGCTGCCAAATCAGCGACGACGACGGACGATTAGCAACAAACGGACTGACATTTATGGCCTCCGGTAGCTCACGTGCCATTTACACGCAACGGTGTGCGGTCACCACCATCTTGCCGTGGAGGGGGAGGGGGGGGGGAGTGTATCGATTGGGCGAAAGAGTGTGTTGTGTGACTGTAAATAGTAAAACTGCTCAATCGTGTGTAAGCGCGTCCTACAATCGATGACGTAGGTAGTGTCTTTCTTTTTCTTGTTGACGCACAAGTGCTGCTCAGTAATGTGGCGTTGGGCAAGCACACATGTTGCAAGCAAGTCATCGGGAAAAATGTGACCTGGTGTGTCTGGTGTAAGCATATTATGAATGGTATCTGGGACATGTTTTGTAATGTAAGCTTTAAATTGGCAATGGGACATTTCAATATGCTCGCATTATGTCGCTCTGCGGAAAGGTGGAACAAATGGCTGGTTGAAGCATAAAGCATTGGGTAAAAGGTTTATGAACGGATTTTCTTTCGTTTTGGTCGCATGCTGTCTTTCGATACATAAGTCTAGGTAATACGTATGGATAGGATACGCTGTTCAAATAGGCGACCTCAAAAGACCTTGTCGCGGGCTATGTCGCTTGGTGCCATTCTCATGACATGTCCAGCCGACCGGCGTCTGACAAGTCTTATACGATGCGCAGTAATATGATCTTTGCACAGCTTTTAGAGTTCATTGCAACAGCTCCTCCAACGATTTTCGACACATACGTGGCCTTAAATCCAGCATCTTGAACTAATCTTGGACAGCTTCATCTTGAACGCGGCATAGAGGGTTTCGTCAGCTCAGTCAGGAGAAGATTCTTCGATGCATTAGTATGGCAGGTTGGCAGTCAGTACCTTTATGAGCAGCTCTGGCGAGACTTATTCTCCTAGAGCTGATCATTAAGTGGGCTTCTCCGAAGTTGCTCTTAACTCAAATTCAGTTTAGAAAAAAAGTCACTTATCGACAGAGTCCGCAAGTCCACAGTGAGGCCTTATGCGACTATAAAACGCTTATAACACTATTTGCGTTTTACTCGCTTCATTTCAATTTGGCACTTCACCGTACCAGCAGCGGTTAAGCGGGTCCACAGGTTAGCCGGCCACAAAGCGTACATCGTCCCCAATAGGAGGACAAACAGCGAAACACCCGCACGCACGGTCTTTGTTTGGCGTGAATTGGCGCATCACTAATCCACGATTGCGCGCGCGCGCACACACCCACCACCCTCCCTAAGGGTCACTCCGGGACTGCTTTGTTTGGGGAGATTCAGCATTTTATTGCACGATCTTCATGGGATGTTAACTTTGGGATGTTATTGTTTGCTTTTATTTGTTTACCCGGCCGCACCTTTCAGCCGTTTGATGTTATCCCGCACCCCGAATGAATATTGTGGCAAATTTGCAGATATTCTTATCGGGTCCGGTTTTGCTTTGCTTTGCATTGTGTTGTGAGAGTAAACTTCTGCTTTACCACTAAATGGATCGGAACGACGGGGATGGAGTACGCTTAACTTTCCCTCAAGCGACGAGCATTGAACGCATCGCGGCGAAAGATAGACATCATGCTGCCATCATCATCATCATCACCAATTCAACATCCAGCAGCAGACACAGACAAAACCAGCTTCTACCGTACCTCCACGGCCATGTTTAACTCATTAGGGCGGCACATATACTTATGGCCGTGAAGCGTGTCGTGCATATTTTGCTATTCAAATTTCTGCCGCCCAACATAATTCGATCGCATCGCGCATCATGGGTTTGCCATTCGGCGTATAGTACGTACGTACGCACAGTTGGTGCATCTCGTTTTGCATTTGGGGCGTTTTGTTTTGCATTCTTCCATTGGTGGTTTGCGGTGGAACGTTGGTTAACTGCGTGTTTACAAAGGCACAATGTGTCTAAATATTCTGTTGCATTATCTGCTATTTATGTATAGTAAAAGTGTAATATAACGAGAGGTGCCCGAGTGTAGCAATTAATTAGCAATAATCGAATAATTTGTTGATGTCTGTTCAGGTGGTTCGGTGGCCGAGGTTCTCAAAACAGGACCGGGGGTCAAATCCCATCCAGACTCTCTCCCAGTTCGCAGTACAACGTTTTGCTAAGTGCAAAAACAAGTTACAGAAAGCCAGAGATGACACGCCGAGGATGAAGTGCCAAGAAAGATGAAGTTCAAGATAATTTGTACTGGAGGCCGTTCTACTTCCTCGGCTATCGTTTAGTTGAAATAGGATCTTTTCAGGCCTTCGTGAAGATGTAGACAGCTGGCTATCTTCGAATTGCTGGAACACTTATGTTTGATTCAAAATATTGATGATTATTGAGCAAATGAACTGCATTATCTTGCAGCTCGAACACGCCGTCACCAAGGGCAACCAGCTAATGGGGTTGCTTAAGCAACTTGCTCGCGACTTCCATCAAGACACTCTTGTGCTCCTTGGATCGATCGGTGCTGGAGTATGCCTCCATTTGCATGGTGGAGATCTGCTGCTCGGCCGCTTTGAATCCGTCCAGCGCAAATTCACTGCGGTTCGCTTTGTGCTTCTAGAGGGTTCAAGTTGACTACGACGCTCGCTGTGCACTTTTGGGCATCGAATCGCTGACCCTGCGAAACTGCAATGCCCAGAGACTCTTTGTTGCGGGACTTTTGGATTACCGGATCGACTACCCAACGCTAATCTCTGGGCTCAGCTGGTATCAGTAATCGTCACCAACCGGACATGCCACGCGCTGCGCTTTTAAATTGTATTCGAACCGTCCGTCCTTTTAAGTGTCTGTTAAGACTGTTAAGTGTCTTAGCAATTAGGCTTCGAGGGGGCCCTGCGTGGCGCGTTGAATTATAATAACAATAAACAATTATCTAATTTCTGGGTTCAACATCTTTACCGAAAGAGCTCGTAGAAAATATTGCGGGTACTTAGGCTGTCGTACATCAAAGCAAGAGATGAATTCTTCTTCTTCTTCTTCGGTGGCACTCCAACCTCGAAAGGCCTGCCATTTCTGGCTTTCTGTGACTGGTTTTACCCATAGCAAAGTAGTCAGCCCTGCGTACGGGGAGGCGGTCTGGACGGGATTTGAACCCCGGTCCTGCCGTGTGAAGACCGGCGCCGCTGTCGCCTCGGCCACCGAGCCGCCCAAGAGATGAATATGCCATTAAAATTGAAGAAGAAGTAGAACAAGATCTCTGGAATCTATGCTATGAGAATACTCGAAAGGCCGAGCTAGCAGAGGTGGTGGAGTTAATTCAACTTAAAAACTTGAATTCCCGTTCAAATAAGGTCAGATGTGCTGTAAGTTCTTTGTTGTAAAAGTTTTATAAAAACGAACAATATATCTTTGTGTGCTTTCTTTGTCTATAGAAAAATCATTATGGTGCGATTCCGTACAAAGAGTGCAAATAAAGTAAACGCCCTTATCACCATAAGTAACAACACTTATTTGTTAATAAGCCAATGAAATGCGATCCTGCAAAACTCTATCTCCGGTCAGTTTTTAAAGTAATCAAGATTGCTGAGCTACTCCTTAGAGTTGACGTTCATCTGATAAGGACATCTGTTCACTATCAGCGATTGAAGGCACCCGATGAACTCCCATTCAACCTTTTCCTGACGTAAAATCATCTGTTCAATGACGTACGCAAAAAAAAAATTGAATCCAAAGTTCAGAAAGAAAGTCTTTGTTTTCACGATCTAAAACGGATGTCCGTGACGATTCAGTGACAAGGTAGCGGCACCCGCTCTAGGGACGGTCTCCCGAAACAGATCATTCCCCCGTACGTCAGAAAGGTAGTGGGGTGTAACGCTTCGACCGAGTGCAAATCTTGGCTACGTGTACTAGTTGTGTAGAAATGTTTCCCTTCAACCCTTACCTTCTTCCACTTAACACCGCCCACCCCCCCCCCCCCCCCCACCGGGGCACAATGACGTAGACGCTCTCGTATTTGCTGCTCCGGATGGGACCGGCGGCGGTGTCTTCCCGCCCCCACACACAGCGCTGCATGCGTCCGGAGAAGTTTTTTTGTTGTTGTTGGTTCCAGTGCTTCTCCACTTTATCTCACGTGCATCCGCCATTGCGCCCTCGTGATACACCTGTCCGATCATTAGTTAGTCGTAAGGAGAAGAAAACTCGTACACTAAAACATCTCTGACG
Source organism: Anopheles stephensi (assembly GCF_013141755.1). Classification (NCBI taxonomy): domain Eukaryota; kingdom Metazoa; phylum Arthropoda; class Insecta; order Diptera; family Culicidae; genus Anopheles; species Anopheles stephensi. Next base: position 67,337,221 of record NC_050203.1, on the reverse strand, counting down.
TAGGAGAGCCAATGCGGTGTGTTCGGGGTTTGTTTTAGCGCTCGATATATATGTGGTGTGGCCCTGGTTGCAATAAAGGTTAGCCGACCCGCCGTGAGGTACGACGCGCGTTAGACTGCGTCGGGCAGTGGTTAAGGAGTTGATCCAGTTGCCCTACGGGTTGTGGCCTCCATTTTGTGCGAATGATGTAATTCACGTTGCAAAGAAAGAGTAAAGCGTAAAGTTAGCGAAGCAAAAGTTGTCCCATTCTTTAAAGTACTGCTAGCAGGAGCAGGAGGTCTTTTGTTGCTGCCGAAAAGTGCTTTCGAATGAAGTGATTTGACGTAAATCCAGTGAATTCAGATACTAAATACACGTCCGTTGATTCATTTGAAGGTGTTCTGCAGTGAAGGTTGTGGTAAGTTGAGGCGAACCGAAATCAGGAAATAACGTTTAACTTCCTCAATTGTGTTAACTGGTGTGCCGGGAAGAAGTTCAATCCGGTTGATGACATTGATGCGCGTGCCGTGCAGTCTGTGCGTAGGTACGTGCCGGATGGACGATGAGGTTTCTCGGTGCTTTGCGCGTATCGAGTTCTTCCAAGGCTTCTGTGTAACGTTTGCACGTACGCTGCTGCCAATGGCGTTCCGTTGGTGCGTTGGTTCGATTCCATCGGTAACGGGGGCTATACACGATTCTAATTGTCTTACTGATGACGTCAATCGACAAGGCAGTGTTCACAGGATTTCCAGCAGTAAAGCTTGTGACAGGACCCTTATCGATTGTTGTGGGCCGGTGTAGGCGTTCGCTGTCCGACCCTTGGGAATTATCCTTTATCAGGAACTTTTTTGACTGGTCGTTACTGCTAAAAGATAAAGTCGCGTCCCTCCGAAAACGGTCGATAGTTTGTGATTGTAGTCTAATATTAGCTGCATTGCTCTCCATGTTAATCCCATTCCTAGTGTTTATTACAAATATACCCCGAATAGTATCCCGATGAAGAGTCATATGTTGCATTTAAGGCTTCGACTCTACGCATAACGCTACCTCTCAGACAGTTCAGGGCTGCCATTTTCAGGTAGCAGTAAGGTAATTTTCCTAAATTTTCCCCCCTTTGCTCTCTCTCTCGTCCGCTTCGTTTTCCATCCTAGAACGGCATCTATGACTTCCCTAGTGTGGTTGTCTGGCCAGTTTTTTTTTCTCATCATCATCATCATCCGCTTGCTGCTCTACTTGAAAAACAGCGCACCTCGTGTGCTTTTTCCTTCTGCACAATGCGTACTCGCGAGAGTTATGCGTTACTTTTTGTTGCGTTTGTAGAGCATCGGAGGCATCCACCACGGAGAGTGTGTGTTTGTGTGCACCGGTACTCCGGGACCGAGATACAGCTTTAATGATCGTTATTGATCTCAATTTGCAATTAGCAGCACCTTCGCCTCGGTGTGGAAAAGTTTGGCGAGCGAACGAATGTGGTTCGCGATGGTGTTGTATTTTTCTTCTTAACATTGAAGGTCTTAAATTTGAACAGTCTAAAGCAGTTAGCTTAGCTGTTGTGTACAGTAGTATGCGCTTTAGGCGTACGTTTAACAGTTGGGTAATAATTAGTACAGTTAGATGAATGATCGATCGCTACCGAGATCGAGATACAATTATCGATCTTCTAAGTAAAGTCTGCTTAAGATCAAGTTGAAGTTGAAGACTGAGGATAATTGGCAAAAATGTTGCTACCCTAATAGAAAACTTACAAAGCATTAAAAAAAATATTTTTATTCAGCCCTTTCAGTGCTTAAAATAGATGCCAGCACTGTAAGAGTTGAAATCGCCATGTTCTCCTCGATGGTCAATGCCGATCTTTGAAGCGCTCTCGATCGCAATTCGCGGCTTCGAGGGGGCTCTCGCTCGCGAATTGTAATTAAATTATGTGAAGTCAGTCGAAATCTAATTTCTTGCCGGCAACAACACGTTGCTATTGCTACAGCAAAATGCAAAATTTTTAATCGGATGCAAAATTTGCTACCATCAACCGCTGTGCAGTATGGCTGTTGCTGGTACGTTTTTGGAGGCTACCGAAGTGGTCATTATGCTTGACGGTGGTCGGTGTTTTTCCATTTGTGCGTCCCACTGCGCGAGAAGCCGATTAGTGGTTAAACACCGTTAATTGTGCCACACGACCTGGATACTGGCTGCCACCACCAGGCAGGCAGCGCGAGATGATGATCGCGGCCCCAGCAACGGAGGCCGTCATTAGAATCACGTTCACACTCATCCGGTCGGTTTGGCATTGCGGTGGTTTTAGCGAATGAGATGTTCTACTTTTCCGCTGCCGAAGTAATTTTGGTCCATTGTGGGCCGGATTGTTCTTGAATGGCGTTACTTAGGATATGACACGGTTGACGGAGCTGTTCTTCTGTTCGATCTGGGTTGGCCTAACCTTGCTACAGACTGGGACGGCTATCTGTGGTTTAGTTTGTCTAAGGCCGGTTAGTCAATCCTGTAGAGTAGGGGTGAAATGATTCCGATGAGATACGAGATCGAGATCGTTCTTTCCAATACGAACTGAAATCTAAACAGTCTCCTATCCGTTTTTGATACTACTCTTCCAAAATATGGTAAAACGATGAAAACATTGCAAGCTTATTTATTTTGATTAAATATGGACTTCTTCTCCCAATACAAAACATTTATTTGTGCTTCAGCTTTTCTTCAAAGCTCTCATACTCCACTCGGTAGATACTCCACCTCTTCTTCACGCTGGTACACGTCAATGTTCCAGTATGGAAACTTCATTCATTATGCACGAAATCTGCACCTTGTGTGGAACCGTTCCTAAGCTGAAATCGACGAAAACTCTCCAATCCCCAACAAGATCGCCCAGCACTTCATCAAACCCGAAGCTTCCCAGATCGACCATATCGAACTTTTCGACGTGCTGCAATAATAGATAGTCGGATGGGGTTTATTTGCTTCTACCTGAAACGCTTCTCCCCCCCCCCGCTGAAAAACTTACCCCCTTTCGGTAAGGACAACTGGTTTGGTTCATGTGCTTCGTGATGGGATACCAAATTTCGGTATTGGCGTGCATCGACATGCAAAGATTAAACGAACTCTTGGTGTACGGCGTTGGTAGCCACTCACCGTGATCCAGCTTATGGGTGTATATTGATATCTGCAAAAGGAGAAAAGAAGCGGTAAGTGTCCACCTGGCAGTGTGCGCCCCACTGGTTACTTACGCCCCACGGTGGATAGATGTGCTGGGTAAATTTCACCTCACCATTCATAACGAGCTTCTCGTCCTCGGAACGATAGAGCTGCATCTTGGAGAAATCCAACGGGAATGGTGCGGGCTTGCCCGGGTCCTCGCAGGATTTAAACAGCCGGTTAACCTCCACCACAAAAATAGCCTACAAACAGAACCGTGGGGAAGTTGGCGTGTGAGAAGTTTCTAGTAGTGTAGAGAGAGAGAGAACATGCAGCCACTTGCAGCAACTTTTTACCGACATTTGCTATGCTGAACAGAACGGAAAGCCACAGAATGATGTACCGCATGGTGTTGTTCTCGCTGGAAGAAACCGTCTGCCGTGAAGGACGAACGTGCTGAACAATGTATGGGGCAAAAGTGGTGGCTATTGCGTGCTGGTCGCTAGTTTTCGATACCGATCGGAACATACCGCTTGTGCTGTAAAGTTTTATCTGTGATACGTATTTATTAACTTAGTTTCATTTACTTTCGAAAACAACTTTCGCTTGTTGGAAGTTTGAAAACAAGCCAATGGCGACGAGATGCGGTGCCAACGTGCCCAGCAATGCCCAGGCGAATGATAATGGCATCGGTTGTGGTGTGTGCAGTTGTGTAGTTAGATAATGTAACTTCCTGTGGATGTTTTCATCTTTGAAGGGAAGTGCATGTGCTGCTAGGTTAATGTAGTGAAAACACGTTCTGCATTCGGTTCGTTCCGAGCTGACCTCCCATCAAACCTTCTACGGGGCCAACGAGCAGGTGATCGCCTGTTGATCAGCTTGATCATCCATGTGGAACTTATAGCAAGGATGTTCTGTTCTTTAAAGCTAAGCTGTATAACCTCTTGGAGTCTTGGTCTACTAGTTCCAAGACTCCATTTTCCATTGATTTATCTAAAGCTATCAACGCCATATGTGCCAATCCTTACCATTGACCCAATGTTAATAGTAACCTTCTTCCAAGAAATGTTATGGACTGTGCATTGCTCGTTATCAGCCACCGATGGTGACACTCTATTGCTTCAATTGTTTCAATTTACCCATATGGAGTGCTGGCACTTTTAATCCCATAACTCGATCTTTACGGCGACCGCATCGAGTATTACACCCTTGAGAGATCTTTATGGAAAGGTACGACTCACCCGATAAGACAATACTACGATACGGTGGTGCGTATATACACGATCAATAGCGCCCTCCCCTACCGAGGTCTTGCGGTGTCCATTGTTGAGTTAATGAGTCAGAGCTAATAAAAGCAAACTCCACCCCATGTCCACACACGACCACACAGGTAAAGATTGTACGGTGCGTCCATTTCTACATCGTATCGCACCTTAGTCAGTGCTGGGTGGCACATTGTAAGAAGCTTGTGGGTTTTGTGTGTATCAATTGCACATTGAGTCGTTTAAGGTGAAATTCTACATCATACAGCGCGATATGGACAGGTAACAAGGCTAGTCGTAGTAGTGTAGTGCACCACCTTCTTCACGTGTTTAAGGCCCGTGATGACTTGTCGTAGCCGAAGTCATTAAGCGGTCGCGGGAGGCGTATCGGAATTGGGGGTTAAAAGTGATGTGTATGTTTGTGGCTCCCGTTAGCGCTTCCTTTGGACCCTAGGTTTGTGTTTGTGAGATATGGGGAAGTTTCGTTATCGGACGTTTTCCATCATCAGCAACCCGCCCGTATTCGGTTGCCGAATATTTACCTAGGGTTATTACCACGCTATCTGACACCCATACCTGCGGACATACTGCTGCGTAAACTTTACCCTCAACGTTTCCGTTTTCCATCCGCACAATTACAGATAGCACTGGGCAGGCTCGTGTGTGTCTCGCCCTTGCAACTGCTACAAAACGGCCGACCACTAGGGGTCGTGCACTTCCATCGATTGGTGGTGAATAAAACATGAATCTCGTCAGTGGCATCGGTGCTTCGTACGAAACGGTTGGCACAACCGTACAATCCCCGTTCGACCATTACTTCCTGAGCTGATGGAGGTCTGCTGAACGGGAGCGCAAACAGCAACTCGGAAATTAACGCGGACAGACCACCCGATTATTCGGTGCACCGGCGGATAAAATAGTAGCATCTAGCAGTGCCAACGTAGCGTGTGTCGCGTGTCTCTCTAACCTGTCGCACAACAATCCAACAACCATGGGCAAAATAAATGCTAGCCACAGCAGCTATTGTTACGATAGCATGTTCAAGCGGTCCGATCACAAGTATCTGCGGAGCTGCAGCAAAGTCGAACCGATCGATGATCCGAACGATGATGGCGCTGATGACGAGGACGAGGACGATGAGCGGTCATCACCTGAAGCCCGCCGTCACGTCGTGTGGCATGCGGATAAACTCGATGACCTACGCAGCACCGCGTCCGGATCGTCCGACGATGACGGGGAGGAGCGAGAGCGGGAGACACGCACCATCCGGTACGTGCCGGAAGTTCTGGAACGAATCGACGAGAATCGGTTGGTGTATCGGGCGGAAGGTAACGCCAACATTGTGCTCTCCCTGTCGGACAACAAGCATGTGCTGCGGATGCGCAAATCCCCGGTCGAAAGCCGCGAGGGCAAAGGTAATTTACCCATTAACGTTACCAATCTTTCTGCCGACTAAAGTCACTTTCTTTTTTACGAAAAAACAACGCAGGTGATTCCAATGTAGATCTTCGCCGGTTCGTCAAGTACTCGCAGGTCATCGCGAGCCAGTTTTCCGGCTGCTACGTTCCGGAGCCCAAGCTGGCCCATCTGAATACATGCAATCTGCAGGCGTTTAACGAACGATTGCGATGCTTTCGTCCTGGTAAGGAAAGGCAACGACAGAAACATGCGCTCCGGCTAACACATTCACCTCGCTTTGCTGCTTTCCCGTTTCAGCCATGAGACTTGGTAAGGAGGTTCGGGAGCTGGATGGCATTCTCTACCCGGACGTAGCATTCCTGCCGAAGTGGCTGTATCCTGCGCGAGTGCGGGACTTTAGTCAGGTGTGTGTTCCAATTTACTGGTTGCTAGCCTTTCGTTCCATTCAATTCATGCATGCACGTTCCTTGAAGAGATGGTTCCAAGAACTGGCGGCTATTTACACGCATTACCCAGTGAGTTGTGCTGCTGCTGCATCGCCGTCCAAATTGATGCTAGGATAAGCTCAAGGGTCCTTTTTCGCTTCGCTCGAGCGAGCGTGCATACATAAATATCTCAATTGTTGTTTCGTACGCGTGTGGATAGCATCTTACGCCTATCCGCTACGAGCGTGGTGCGGCATTCGAATTCCGAGCGTGCGTTCTCGGAAAGCGAAAGGTACTTTATTTTAGTGCTTGGCCCTTGTAGAATGTACGAAGCTGAGGTTACTAATAATACCTTCCGTTGAGCTTACAGCCGATTTGTGTAGGTAAATTTGAATCATTTTAGACGGATGAAGGTAAGATCTTAAGCTGAATTTAGAGAATGAATCAAAATGAAGGACACTTAAAAGTTTTACTGCATGCTTCCAGCTTTAAATGATTTATTTTCTTTCCTTTGTATTATGGACTTTCTTTCTACCAGGACCCCAAAATCTCTTCCACACCAACCCACTACCAGACGTACTGCGTCGAAATCAAACCGAAGCAGGGCTGGTTGGCGTACGAATTCTGTGATAACCTTCCCCTTCTGGAGCTGACCAACGGTGGGGACCTTCGGAAGTGCCGTTACTGTTTGCATCAATATTTAAAGGTAATAAGGTTCACCCGGACGAGTGGACACAACAGAGCGCCATCTATATATGTTCGACCCCTCTAACCGTTCCTTCGGCTTGCTCCGTCTCTCTTTGCAGCTCCAAAAGAAATCGATAGCAAAAATTAGTAAATACTGTCCATTGGATCTCTACTCTGGGTGAGTACAAATCAAAACAAAAGAAGACTGGTCTACGTTGAAGGGTTTGGCCTGTACGTTAGACAGAATATGCTAGAACACGAACAAACGTTACGGGCGTCTTTCACAAGAATCTTTGCCCGTAGGGGGTCTTGTACGATCTCAAGGCTCTCCTCCCGCGTGCGTATTTTTGCAACTCGAAATCACGACGCGTTCAACTAGCGCGCGCAACGCCGTGAGTCGTTACGGGTTGAGTTTTTGTTTCGCATTCAAAGATTCAAACAGACAAGAGACCGCGGTGACCAAAAATAGCCGATCGATAGCGTGAATCGCACTCGGATTTAGTGCTGCTGTCCGCCGAAGTTCGCACGTCAAATTGCCGAACGTGTGCGGCAACAGGTTATCGACGGACTCATCGGTCACTCAGTAGTAGTAGGACAAACCACCACCAACCGCCGTGCCGTTGATCATGCATTGGGGATGTTTGTTTGATGCGATTGTTTGTTCACTTGGCTTTAAAAATAAGAACGGTTTGCTATACCGGACCGGTGGCGCGGCGACATTCACAAAGGAGCGTATTTCTCACCGATCGAACTTCTGCTACTGCTCAAGGCAAACGAGACGGTATCGGTACGATCCGGTTAGTGGAGATTATCTTTATTTTGTTGCTTGCACTACCAAAATTCCCAACCACGGAATGGCGTGTCGTGACGCAGGTTCGACAATTTTTCCTTATGACGCCACATGCCATTTTTTTTCGGTTCTCGTGCTATCGAGCTACCCGTGTCCGGGAATGTCACATCGGCAGGTGGCATTAGTCATCGTGTCCAACTTCCTCCTCGCTCGTTTCGGGGGTGGCACCCCAAACGACCGTATGGGTGTGTGTGTATTGTGTGGGTTATTTATATTGATGAGTGTGTAATTTCGAAGCACAAAACCATAAACATGATAGTGGTGGCCGCCACACACAAGCAGCACAGACAAAAAAGTACACTCACATGTGTTGCCTTTTTTCATTTTTTGTACTAAACAAACATACTTACGTGGACTATTGTTGGCGGTGGATGGAAATGGCCGGTATTTCGTTACACAATTTTTGGAGCCAATTAGACTCGGATGTTGTCCCGATTATTGCAATTAAATGTGTGTGATAAGATAAGGCGTGTAGAGCAGCAGACTTGCCAGGTGCATGTGCTGTGTGACACACATTAGACTAACAGCCGAGGACTGTACCGGCAAGTGCATACGGCAGCGCTACTTGCTAAATGGGTTAAAATCGAACCCTATCGAAGCTTAAGTAATGTGGTTATTTATGGGAAAAATGTCGGCAGATTTCTTGTGCGTGGTGTCAAGTCCCTCTGCACCACCGAGATCGCTGTACATGCACGTTCTCGGTGAAACTCATGCGGCGAGCAGCTGACCTTTAGGCATTAATTATGACTGACTTGTCTTCTCCGCCGCATCCTGTGTGCGTACGGTTTTACCTTGCATGATTTGATTGCGCTTTCTGCTGGTGCTGGTGGGCCACACGTAAAACGACGGCACATTTCTCCCGTGCACCGAGGTGGCACCGGGAAGATGATGCACCTCACGCATCACATCGGTTATAAATAAAATTCAATTATTGCCTTCGGTTGGCCGCCCCAAAAATATCCCGGACTCCCGGAATATAAATCGTTACCGGTGCGGTGCGCGGTTGTTGTCGCTCTAGCTAGTCAGGCAGCTTCGCAGCGGCACTCCGGCATGCGCCAACGGTGTGGTGGCGCACAGTTCAAACCGGTCGCGCGGCTCGATCTCGTTTTGGGTCGTTGTACACTACGCAGCTGCAGCGCTGCGTTGCATTTTACGTGATCCATGCACTTTCGAATCGCCGTGTTATTTTTGTTGTTGTTTTCGTTGGTCGTTTTTGTGCAAAAACATTCAATATTTTACCGTTAAGGCGCACGGGGGGCACCCAGAGCAGTTGCGCTGTGAGCAATTACTTGTTTCCTATCCCAACGCCATCACCCACCCACCCGGTGCGAAAATACTGGGCGGACAGCCAGTGCGAAGGCGGTGGGTGAGAAGAGTAGAGCGATTTCAGGCTAGGAAATCACGCCACGCCAGTATTATGTAGAGTCACCCGGCGACCGGAGATCAGGTTCGACGATTTTGAATGATCTTTTTTGGGGTATATTTTTAGTTCTGCGTGTGAGTGCAGGGCGCGTTGTGTTGTTGTCACACAAGATCCGTCGATTCGGTAGGGAAGGAAGAGGGTGAACACCGAGATAGTGGATGGGAAAGATAGAGGAAAAGAAAGTGTAGTGGGTGGGTGAGGTGAGGTGAAAGGGGATCCACTCGGTAGCTTTAAATCAGTGAAGTCAAACTCAAAGTATGCAGAAGAAAGGCGTTGTATACTGGAAACTTGTGGATTGGTCGACTTTGAAGGCATCAGTAGTTTGCGGCTAATGGATCCGATAAAACGAGATTAAATTACATGCTCTTGGTGAAAAGATGTCATCTCAAGAGACGAGACAGCCAATATCTGTGATAACCAGGAATCGCTCATGAAAATTATTGGAGCTAAAGTTTCCTACCATATCGTCCAGTCTAGACAAGAACTTGCCATCTTCTAGGAATCCAGGAAAGGAAAGCATGATGGAACCGATGACGTTTACGGCCCAATAAAGTTGGGCCAAACATCAAATGCTTATTTTCTGTGGCCAATTCATGTGTCGATTTTTTTGTGAACTGGGTTTGTTCCAAATTCGACCGGTTCATCCTTAAAAAGGGCTCGTCGCCGAAGAAAGCATTTCGAACATTTCTGGGTCCTACATCTTCCAGTTACTCAAAACCCTATTTTTGGCGCCTCTAGATCTCTTGATGGCCTATCGACCTCTTGTGTCATGTCTAGCCATTATTTAATGAAACTAGACTGGACTAGATTAGTCTAGACTAGACTAGACTAGACAAAGTGATACCACGTAGTTGGATAGTACCTCCTCACTACAGGAGAGCGGTCCGTATGGGATTCGAACCCCGATACTGCCGTATGAAAATCGGCGCCGTTGTCGCCTCTACTACCGGACCGTACAAGGACTGAGACTCTGGCACTTAAATTGAGGTGAATCTCAATGATTACCTGTGTTGTATAGACTTGGAGGGCATCAGTAGTTTGTGGCTAATTAGTATAAGACTGTGATCATAATCTCATAAACCGAGATTGAATTAAAACATCTTGGTGGTCAGATGTCAGCAGAATGCCTTCTCGAGACTGTCCAAAATCATCCTGGATAGCCGGAAACCGTCCAGTGACTCAAATCCAGTTCAGACAAGAACTCGCCAACGTTCAGACATCCATAAAAAGAAAGCAAGAATCAATGACGCTCTCGGCAGATCTTGGGCAGACCAGTTTCCATCATTATCGCCAAGCGTCCTTGTGGCAGGACCGCTCTTGCAATCTTAAAACGACCGAGATTTGGTTCAAATTTTGCTCGTAAAGCACATTTATTTTGCATAAAGCATTTTAAACAATAGTCGATCATCTTACCATTCCTTTGCGACGGTCGAAGTAAAAGGATTCGCGGGCCGTGTGTTTGACATGTCTGCTTTCGAACGCCGTGCAGACTGCAATCCGCTGTTAAGCCGCTTTCGTTTGATTTGTGTTCGCACGACATGACAGACTCGCCTCAAACCGAGGTTGGGAAATACTTTTACCGTGCCTGACTGACTGTGAAAATTGTATAAAGTAATAAAAAGACGAAATGTTGTTACTTCGGGAATGTATGCGACAGTGCAGCAAGATGCATCCACTGTCGGTCGACCTTCCGTTCTGGTGGTAGCTGTTCTAGGAGGACAAGTTTTCAAAATTTATGCACATTCCGATTGCAGTTGCAGCAACAGCAACCGACCGACCGACAAGTGCAGGTCGTCTTGTATTGTTTGTGTTTCACTTGTTAGCAGCAGCAGCAGCATCCTCCGCTCGGAGACGAAGGTTTGACCAAAAGTGATCGTCCCGCGCGTACCTTTCATGGGCATGCAAACGTGGTCGCTTCTTGTTTGGGTCTGTAGCCTGCCACTACACGTAGCGAAAAGGTCAAGGTGCACGGGAAAGTTGTTGCAGTTTTGTTCCATATCAGGTGCCCACCGGCCCTACGAGACCCGCGTCCCGTTCGCATCCGTCCGTTTAGGTCTCGTGTGATGCCGGCTTTTGCATACAAATGATCCGTCCGTTGCGAAGCGCTGCAAGCATCGTCGATGATTTATTTCATTTATTACGCACCAAAAATTGATCGCAACCAACTAATTAACAACCTTTCGCACGCCTCTCTTTGCAACGCAGCAAACCCGTTCGTGTTCTCCAAGCCGTGAAAGGCCTTATCGGTGCACCGCAAAACAATTTCAAAATTTTGAAAAACGGCAAGGTCGTGTACGATGACAAGCGGGAAAAGTCGATGTTTAATCGGATACTGCGAGAAATGTTTCCACGGGATGGTCGCACAAAGGACGAGTAAGTGTTCGCGCGGGTTATATTTAAACGCTTCAGCTAATAGTCCCCTATTAAATATTATTCTACTAAATATTATAGGAAAAGCACAATCTTCATGAACCTCATCAAGGAAATATTGCTGAAAGATTTCACCACCAACGATGAGCATTGCGATCGGAAGCTGTTGAGCATTAAGAAAGACCGAAAGAAGGTAAATCGCTCTGCAAAAAAATGGAGAGTCGCGGATTTGTTTTATCGTTGCTAATACTTACAGAAGGACAAAAACCAGCTGCACGAGCGCGCCTGCAATCCCGTCAATCAACAGTTTCTCCCGAAGAGCTGCGCCTTACGCCAGATCTTGGACGTGCAGCTGTTGGTGAAGGTAGGAATCATTTGACGAACCCCGTTTGTGCTAGACCTACTAATAAAAACTCTCTACTTCTCTCTCTGTTTTCTTCTTCTAGTCGAGCATTTCCACGATCGACCCGGTAAAATTGGCCAAATCACGGTCCGATCCGTACGGCTATATCGATGACATGTACGAAAAGTATCTGACCTACCGGGAGGCCGATGTTTGCGGTGGTAGACACAGCGACAGTACCACCTGGCCCAAGGAACCATTCACTAGCTGCGAGTACCTGTCCGAGGAGGAGAAATATCAGCTCGGTGCCACGGCCCTGGACTGCTCGATAATGATCACGTTTCGCCGGCTGTCCGGTGATCGGGCAGAGGAGAACAGGTAAAAACCCAGACGGGGGCCGACCATGGGCAAACGCTTACAGAGAGCGAGGGATGCCTGCGCCCGGGATAAGTCTGGGAAAGGATGTGTAAGAGGTTAAAGGACGATTCCAAAAATGCTGAATGAAAAGAACCACCCATGATCGGGGCCTTTGAGGGTTGATCAGGGCCACGGGTCTACCTGTCTGGATGGAAAAAAAAGAAGGGAAGGATGAGATTACTTCTACACATTCCACCCAATACACCACGCCCGGAGGAACGTTAGCACACAGTTGCAATCCATTCCTGTGTCCGACGACACAGGACCAAAAAAGGAAAAAGAAGTTTCTCTTTTTTCATTCTTCCCTCGATCCTTGCCGCATGCGAGAACTTGGTTGAAAAATTATCCCGTCGCTTTCGTCTGCTTGATGTGATTGTGAGCATTCCTGAGAATTTCGTCCACCCTCGGCGGGCCACTTGTCCATTAGGTCGTACACGGCGACGTACAAAAATGGTGCCTTTTTTCTTGTCCTGTTCCCATTCGGCGATTGATGAACCAGTGGCGAATGTTGGCCACCGGATAAAGGTGATCACCGTTGTTCGTTCAAATCCTACGTGTGTTGGTGAAGTCTTCGCTTGTAGGGATTCGTTCCATAAAGCATTAGAAAGCCTTACGCTAACCGAAAGCAACAAAGCATTGGTTCGGTGTTTCTCGGGACCCTTTTTTTCTGCTGCTGTGCGGGTACGAGGGTTTTATGTTTCATGGGAAGTTGTCCGTTTTCCTTTTTATTTCTTTGTCTTTAAGAGGAGAAAATTTAGATATATTTGGATAGCGGTTTAATGTTGTTTTTTGTATAGTAATTTAAAATATCTAATATCACGCTCTTTTGCGCACTTTTCCACAGCCTAAACGAGGCCGCCCGCAACCACATCGTCTCCATCGAGGGCATGAAGTTTCTCGTCAACGTAACGATCACCGATCTGGACCCCAAGTCACCGAAACACTATGCCAAGTACGTGGAGCAGCTTGCAGAGTCGGCGGTAGCCTATCGAGACTTTCTAAGCAAAATGCGACGTTAGAAGACGCTACGCCCAGTTGGTTGATGTTGCGTTTGTGTGTGTGTGCCCCCCATTCACTAATCACTGTAAGTCCATCCAGAAGTGTGGCCCTAAGATAGATAAAAATGGCCTGCGTGAACCCGATTCTAAATCGTACGTAACAATAACCACACTCTACTAGCAGAAGAACCTCACGACGAAAAGCAATATTATATTTCCTATTCTACCCACCCCAGAAGTACGGGGGTTGCTCCGTTGTTGAATATGTCCATTAAGAAGCAACCAGAAACCACTGTCTGGTGGGATTGTTCTTTACAACAAAACCTGTGAGATAGATGTGTGTGTGTGTGTCTATTAGGAACAAAACCAATGCAACACGAACAAATTGAGGTTGAACACAGGAAGGGGAATAATACAGTTCGGTTGAGAACTTTAAAATAGTTCAACTACTTACACTAACCGGCCAGGACGCAACATGGTTACTAATATTAAACCACGGCTTACGAGGCGGATATACGTATGGACGGCATACACGAATAATTTAAAATTCAAACACAGGGTGACAGAGAGGACTGAACAACAACTACACCACATTACTACCACATTACAAAATGATCGATCGATCGATTTTATGTCACCGTAAGGCTCTTTATTCTAGGTAAAGCATGTTCTATTTATTGCAGACTATTTATGATGATGTTTTGTATAGATTTAAACGCAATGAAAGTGAGCCCGGCCCGGGTTCTAGCAGACACCAACTAACTTATTTATCTTGCTAAACATTGTATTAGGTTTAAGGAGTGGAGGAGAACGAAACCTTTGCTAGAATAATTTTTAATACTGCTTCATCATGCACAAACAACTCCCTAGCAAGGTACGGGGAGTCCCGGCTAGGAAGGAGATAGGTTTTAGGTTCAGGACTTACGAGGAGGACACAGTATTTACATCGTTTGGTTTAGCGGTTTACCGTAAGCTTCCGTTCCGTTGCACAGGTTAACAGTTAACTTATACAAGGCGTGCTTTCGATACCCATTTTCTATAATATACTTGCTACAAGAAATGTGCGCGCCACAGAACTGTGTATGGTTGTTATGGTAGAATAATTAGCAGTTTGCAGTGAATGTTTAGCAAAATTATTCCCACAAAAGTTGAGTTAGAATTTTGTAAAGACTTGCGACGAGAAGCAGTTGTGCTGCATTTTGTTGTGACTGTGACACGGAGTCCGGAGTTTCTCTCGCTCTCTCGGTAACTGTATTCAGTACGCTGTTCACACTCGATAGGGGAAATTCAGATGGAAAGGATAGGTTTTACACTGCGGGTCCCTCTGTTTTCTATTACCTATTTTCACACGTTTTTGGTGAACAATGTTCGAAACAAATAAATCGATGGAAACCTTTAACCTAGCGAGCCGGACCACAGACACGGTTTGCCGAAACTCTTCCGAAACCGTTACGCTTGTTTGAGGTCGTTAAACAAAAAAAAAAAAAAATGGATCTACGTGGAGCAGCCATTATCCTGCGGTACGCAATGGAATGTGGCGCCCATCACCAGCGAAAAGCATGTCAATCAATTACTAACTAAACGAATGGCTCCTTGCGGCGTCCGCCAGTGCGTTTCTGCTGCTGCTGTTTAGCGCGACGCCTTTATGTGTGCTCGGGATCCTTTGCGTGACGGTTAAGTTCCTTCCTTCGCTGCCCGATGCGCTTGTGAGGGGAAGAAATTGGACACACCCAACTGTTTTAGCACGTTCTGCCTGCCTGCCTGTCTGTCTGTGTCCGGTGATGGGAAGGATGGGTTGGCGTGTGTATGACGTGACGTGCTGTAAGGATACGAACCATGATCATCATCCCCTGGCGAGAGCGTACGATGGTTCGAGCAACAAGTCATTAAGGCACGGGGGTCGGCTCCACATTCGATAAGGTGTGGGCGAAAATCGATGTAGTTGTGCTTGCGAGCGTGTTTGGCACCATATAATACGCCCAGTTTATCCGCCTAGTTCAGTTATTTCTGCACCGCCAGCCAGTAAAGCACACGCGCACGGCAATGGGCAACAAGGTGGTCACCTTTACCGACCAGCAGCTCGAGGACTATCAGGATTGTACGTTTTTTACGCGCAAAGAAATCTTAAGAGTGCATCAACGGTTCTACGAGGCCAGTCCCGATCTGGTGCCGGTGATAATGACCGAGGGACAAGCGTCCACGATACAGGTGCCAAGGGAACGTATCGAACGGTTGCCGGAGCTAGTTGAAAACCCATTCAAAGGACGTATGTGTGAAGCATTTTCGCGCGATGGCGACGGTAATCTTACGTTCGAGGACTTTCTCGACCTGCTGTCCGTGTTTAGCGAGCAGGCTCCGCGGGACATTAAAGTGTACTACGCGTTCAAGATCTACGGTGCGTTTGGTTGGACTGGGTGTATCTGTTTGGTTGCTGTTAATGGGTTGCATTGTTTGGTTGGCTTTGTAGATTACGATCGGGATGGATTCATTGGCCAGTCGGATTTGCTGAACGTGATTACGGCTCTCACGCGGAACGAACTATCGCTCGAGGAACATCAACAGATCGCGGAGAAGGTGATCGAAGAGGCGGATGTGGACGGGGACGGGAAGCTGTCCTATTTGGAGTTTGAGCACGTGATAACGAGAGCGCCGGATTTTATATCGACGTTTCACATTCGCATCTAGGGCGTGATATTTTTGTTGTTGTTGCTTGAAGTGACCTTGAATTATTGAATGAAAGAATAAGGAATTCAGCGAGGAAATGCCTTATTAATCGTTGTAAAGCATGAAATTTGTAGCTCTCTTTTTGTTGAAATAGTTTATGAAAAGTAATTGGGATCATCAACATCAACTTCCAATCATCAAAGTTAGATTAGTTCAAGTGCGTATTAGTTTAACTAATCATTACATTCCCGAATGCATCTCAAAGTTGAGCTGTGGGTTTTTTGCGTATATTTTGTTGAATAAATTTATAGATAAAATTTAAAAGCTACGATTAAGAAAGATAATTTATTTAAAATAAATAAAATCTGAAAATGCTACTAATAAAAAAAACACTAAACAAATATACATATTAACGAAGGCAACAACATGACAGAAATTATGTTGCACTTGAGGCAAGGTATGTATTTATTTTTATTTTATTGCTGGCCTATTGCATCAAATAATTTTTTACGGTTATTAAAATGGTTTTTAGCAATCCTGCCTAGCTAAAATATTTTGAATATTTTTTTCTTCATAAATTATAACAATGGAATCATTTGGTGTTCAAAGTGTGTTGTACTTGTGCGTTGAGTAATTTGGTATTTAATACTACTTTTTTTATTTATGAGAGAACTTGAAACAATATTTAAAGAGTGTTTGAAACTAAACAAATTAAAAACTGTGTTGCATCTGAGAAGGATATTTGAATTTGTATGCACTTATGCCGTCAGCCTCCATGCATGAAGATCTTTGGCCGTATATTTAAAGCCCCAAACAAGATCTTTACTCAAATACTAGAAGGATGATGGATTTAATTTGTGGAATGATGCATAGTTTTGAAATTTTCATTAAATATAAATGAAAAATTCAATTCAAAATGAAGATTTGTCGTTTCGATGGAGTTGCCTACGCCTGTACAATATGCTGGAGCACGTTCGCACAGTACTTTCGTTAAAAGAGCGAGAAAACTCACATGTTCGTTAAATTGGTTTCAAAAGAGACGTTGGTTCGTTAAGTCAGACTACGAAATTTTGTTTTGATGTCTTACCAAAACTAAATTCGTTTTACTTTTAATTATGATTGAATTCCTTCAATTTTTCGTTCATTTCCGTACTTTTACAAAAAATAAATAAAATATTTTCTGTATTCAGCAAAAAATCTCGATTTTCTGTAATTTTATACTCACGTGCTGTTGCTGCTGCTTGTTAAGATAATATATAAGCTTGTTTTATGTACCTCAAAAACTGTAAAAATACAAGCAGCGTTTGTCTTTCAGTATGAGCTGATGAATATAATCCTTTCAAACTTATTGAAGTTCGCTGAGCCATCCCTCCCGTTGATTGCTGCGCAATCTTCCCTCCTTCCCCCCACCCCCCCAATCTATTTCAGGCTAGCTTTAAAATGCTCCATGCTGATACGAGTGGCGAACGAAAACCCAAACCACTGAATCATTCAACATGTGGCACACGCTTGCAAAGTTGCTTGTTTGACTTTCGATGATTCCGAGCTAATACTTGCCCCTTTGCCGGTTACATTCGATGTAGAGTATTTCCGAGAAATCACAGATCGCGACCGTATTGAAATTAAACCTATTTTCCATTTAATTTAATCAAATTTTGTTTAAAACGGAAAGCAGCTTAGTAAAATATAAATCTACTTCCAGTACATGCAAAACTTTTGTTCATGTTCACCCTAAAGCTAGCCGTACTTAATTAAAATGTTTCAACACGTTCCCATTGGCCATCGACAGGCTTAAAAAACCATTAGCTGCCATTGTCCTGTCACTGTGTCCCACGGGCAGTACCCAGAAACGGTGAGAGGCCTGATATAAATTTGCATACCATAAACACGAATGCACCAGATAAAAGGTGATAGTATGCGCTTGAGGATGCATCAATCAATTTCCGAACGGGGGAAGGGGACGGCTATCAAACACAATATAATTTTGATGCACTGTTTTACCCCCAGGAACGCAACATCAGCGGCGACAAGCTCCGAAGGTATTTAAAAGTTAATTAAACCCATACAGACACGTGCACTGGATGAAGTTAATCCTTCCAATTGTGCGTTGCTTTCAACACACTGCCGCTTGGAGCACATTAAAATCGGCTCCATTTGCTCCTCAGTTATGCGATGAATGCGGTGATAGTTGTGGTATTTTCGTTGTTGTTTGGATGAATGAATTGAAGTTTACCCACTGAAACGGAGATGCTTTTAGCACTCCAATGCTAATGTTTCACCTTAGCAAAAATCAAGCCGAAAAGGCCACTTTGTTATAACTCACACGGGGTACATAACCCAACGTACAAGTAGGTTGTCTTTCAAAGTAGGATCAGCAGGTTGAGCTTAAAATTCGCTTTACTACGCACCAAAAAGAAAGAAAGCTCCACACAGTACCGATACGCTGGATTATGATGTTATGGAGAGCGCGCTGGATTATGATCGCGGAGAGTCGCGGTCGGTCATAAATCTTCGCATAATCGAATTGAAATTTAATCATTCAATCCTTTCGATCGATTGGGCACATCGTGCGATGGCGCTAGTAGTTTGCTGCTGCCGTAGCTTCATTTCAGTGGTCAGCGTCAGTCCATAATTGATGATTAACGCCATTACGATGGCAATCGTCGAAAGGACAATCGAAGAAGCGAAAAGAAAAACCAAAACACACGACAGTGGAAAATTAATTTATTTGCTTTTGTGACACTGGGTGAAGTGGGTGGAGCGTGCATGGTAATTATATTTTTCCCCTTTTTTATCGGGACCGCGGGGAACCGACGTTTTAACGTGACCTTGGTGATTGAGTTGTTGGTAGTTGATTGGTGATTGATTTATTTTACTTCATATGTGAATTTTTTTTTTGGAAGAGATGGTTTTACTTTCCATACCCTTAAATTGTTCAAAATGAGTTGTTTCTCGGTAAGTAGTATTTTATATGATACATTTAGTTAGAAAAATATTTAATCTTATTCAAATAACTATTTAATTTTTTTTCATAATCCAGTATTTAATAAAATAAATAAAATTAAAAAATAAATAGTTTTAAATAATAATAAAAAATTATAAAAATAATTCAAAAAACAAATTTTAACTAGAGCATCAATAACTAGAGCAAGAAAAGAATGAAAGACCATGAAAACAGCATTTAACAATAAATAACTAATACAAAATGAAACATGAATCAAACAAATGAAATAAATAAGGAGACGACATATGTGACAAAAAAGTAATAGAGCAGAAGATTTAAAAAAAGACTCAATAACAACAGCTGGTTGGGTACAATAATATAAAGGATTTATTGAAAAATAAATCTGTATAGCAGGAATTAACGAGTTATCGATTATAAGCTAAGTACTAAACATTAAAATATTGTAGCTTCAAGAGTTGAATATACTTCCTTAAATGATTTTTAATTCAATTTTGAGGAATTGAGTAGATTTCGTTTCATAGAGAAGAACGCGCTCGCGATGCACGTTTTAAGCAGCGCCACCTATTGTAGAGTAGCTGAACTGAAAATAGCAGATTGTCGCTCGGTTTAGCAAGTTGCTATTTGTAGGCTTCTTTCCGTTGATTCTATATGTTTTAATACTTTTATTTGGTTTTTGAACATTTGAAACAACCGAAAGGTAAAAAAAAGGTCTAATTTAACCTTATCCCTGGCCAACAAGGAAATACTTTCTCCATTAGCAACGGGGCTATCAGTGTAGCTTACAACTTTGGAGGCTTCTAATTTTGGAATACGTATTACAATATCCATCGGTGTAAAGATTTCACCTCAATTTGAGGTCTTTTTCATTTTATCTTAAAATAAATAAATAACATAATTAAAATACTCTTTAAAATTTTCGCTACAACATGTTTCAAATGCTTAGAAAATGTTTCAAAATGTCTCGATGGATTTATAATATAAATACCTAATAACTATAGGAAACATTGTGTTGTGAAAAACGTGCAAAGTACTAAGTGAACTAATTTTTACGTCAAGTGTAGTACAAAAAAAATGTTAGCTTAAAAAATTCATATGTTTAAAATGATTTGGCGCTCATATAACACATTTTGCCAAAGTAATAAAACAAATGAGAGAAGCCAATTAAATTATTAAAACCAAAGTACACACTTTGCATACACAATTATAATCGCCTAATTTGAATGGTTCACACACATTCGACGTACTTTATGTCCACAACCAATCAGCTATTAATCGAGCGCATTTGCTCTCAGAATTGAAGTGAATTTTCACTGTCTTTTCTATTCTATCATTTTTCCTCTGCTAACTCATCATTCCTGACACGATTTGCACTTCACAATGACACTATCGCTCGAGTTCTTCCTCTCAAGCGTTCTCCGGCATCACTTTCCACAAGCACGCCCAACGAACCGTGAAGAATTGGCCAACGAGTGAGACGCGGTGTCTTGCCCACCCAATCCCGGTAAGACGATCACAACGAGCGATCACCCCAACCGGAATGGGCACGCGTCATCCCAATTTATACTCGCACAAGAACAGGGACAAATAATGTAAAGCATGTGTGAAGAAAGCAAGAATGAAAACGAAACCCACGTTTCCCTTTCTCCGTTTGCCTGTGCGTCAGCTGCGTCGATAGGGAAAAGGTAACGCACCGTCAAACGTGTGCGGAGGTGATAGAATACAGAAAAATGCTCCAACCCGAGGAAGGATTTGTCTCGAACGGGTAAGGACATCGACCAGCTGGAATGAAAATTATCGCCCGCATTCATCGGACGGTCTTTCGCGCGGACGGCTGGCCAGATCCTGATAGAGAAGCATCGTCAACGGCAGTCGGACGCTTAAGGTGATAAACTAACCATCCTTGCTGTTGCCTTATGAGGGTACGGACCCCGAACGGGTGTACGTGAGCAGGCTCGGCAACGACCGCCCAGGAATTCCTTCGTCGGTGTTAGGGTCGGTGAACGGTTTCGTGTCCACATGAAAGCTGATCTTGCTCGGTTCAAGATGAGTGCGTAGTGAAAGGGGAAGAAAAAAACAAGCCGCGGAAACTCGGTCGGGAAGGTCCTTACGCGTCGTCGAGGACTCTTCGGCGTTAGCGAGGTTAGGCGACCATCATCAAATCGCATTCAGTGAGACTTACCGGGTGTTTCGGGGGCTGTTGGGTTCGGTAACGGAAATATGTGTGTGTGTTGACTTTGAAAACAACGCACCACGCGTCCTTGTCGTAAAGGACGAGCAGAACCGCCATATGGTTTTGACACATGTCACACAATTAAGTGATTGTGTGAAGTGAACGAACGACGGCGACGAGTTTGGTTTTTTGGAATGCGAAACGAAACTCAAGGTAAATATGTGTGCTTGCTTGTGTGATGTTGACAGGGCGTCTTTTTATTTTTTATTGCGTTGGTGTGTTGCTGATGCCATTATCATAATAATTTAATTCCATATTTTTCATTCAAGTCTGCTTTTGGTCTATGTCTTTATTCTGTACTCACCCCGAGCGCAGTAGTGTTGTGTTATTTGCCTTATTTTTTTGTTCCGGTTTTGAACGGTTCCAGGATGGATTGAGCATATTTTTACATGTCATAGGAAAATGAATTACCATTTTAAGTATGCAATGGGTTTGGTGTGCCAAATGGATACAATCTCTTTTTGCAAAAGATTAATTTCACACGTTGGAAGTTACATTTCTGTTTAGTAAAGGTAATCAAAATAAGAACAAGGTGATCCTTTTACGAGCTTTTTCTCGTGCTTTCTCGCATTTGTGTTGTTAGTTGCTCTTTTGCTTTTCAAATCATTTTCTTCCTTTTGCGGTTAGAATTATATTTTTACTTTAAATTTTTAAATTTATTTTTCTTATTTTCGAGTTATTGTTATTTTTTGATCATTTTTAAAATTTCGTTACATCGTTAATCAGATTTTGTTAAATCTCTTTTATTTATTTTTCTATTATTCATTTGCCAGCACATAGTTATTTTAAAGCATTTTTCAAATTTTCATAGTCTCCAATTTAATTTGTTTTTTATTTTATTTTTATTCAATATTTAGTAAAGTTCTAACCGAGAATGACCGGGATATGGCAAATAACTAGGAGGAAATGCCTAGTTAATTTTGTTAATTGTTTTTTGCGTGAATATAATTCACAGTCACCACATGCGGTGGTGACAATACTGCATCAGTCCGTAATAATAAATAAATAAATAAATAAATAATAATTTAGTAAAGTTCCAAACGATTTCAAATTTGTGATAGAATCTTTGTTAAATTCGTATTCTAGGCAAATTTTTCTATATTTAGCTGGGTTTTGTGGTTTTTTCTATCTTCTTTTTACTCTTCTTTTTCTTTTCTTTATTTTGTTCTCTCTCTCTCTCTTTCTTTGTATCCATTTTTCCTTTTTCTCGTTATTTATTTACTAACTTATTTCTTTCTTTACTTATTTTTCTTTCTTTTATTATGTCTTCTACTCATCCTTTCTTTCTTTATTTGTTTATTTATTTTTTCTTTCTTTTATTCTTTTTTCTACTCTTTCCTTCTTTTATCTTCTTTCAATCTACCTATCTATCTATCTATATTTCCTTCTTTCTTTCTGTTTATGTTCTTTCTTTTGATCTTTCCTTCTTATATCTTCTTTTATTCTATCTTTTTTATTCCCATTTTCGTGTTGACTTCCTTATTTAATTTTCCTTTTTACTTATTTTGTTCTTTTGTTTCTGTTTCTCTCTTATTTGGAATTGTCATTTTTTTGTTAAATTTTCTTTCCTAATCAAGCGATAGTTGAACAAAAAATCTAAGCATTCAACAGCCTTCTGATGTTCATGCTCCTATCAAGTGGAGCCTAACAAGTACAGCAAAACTATATACCCAGTTCATACCTGAATCACGATCAGATTATTCTTCAATTCCATAGTGTGCCAAAAGTTGTAATCGCTTTTCAACGGTGTTTGGAACCCGTTGTCCTTTTTCCTGCATGTTTACAACGCACCATAATTGCATTACGTGTTTGCTCGTGGTGCGTGCTCAAAATTTAGTCACATATTCATAGGCTCCCCTTGAGCACGCTAGGCTCTTGCGATGCGTTTAGCCCCGCATCCGGGTTTTCATCGCTCACGGTCAACAAGCAGACACTCGAACCCGTAACGAATGAACGCTCATTTTAAATCGTTTCGTTGAAGCACCATTTCGGGTTCTAGTCCGCACGCAAAAAAGGGCACGAAAATAAACTGCCACTGCCGGATAAAGAGCTACAACTTCAGCACCGTTCAAGTGCGCGAGCGTTGAATTTATTGCGTAGATAAATGCAAAAACAACAACCCACCGGCAGCCGATGGGTTCTGCTGGCGCTGCATTGAGCGATATAAATGGTGGTACCCGGTTTTGGGTACATTGTGTGGAGTGTTTCGTCCTGCCGGCGGAAAGTCAATTGCAGTTTACACTGCATCATTTTTCATCGCCATCGCCAGCCATGGTTCACGCGTAAAAGCGCGAATGCGTTCGGGCAAAGTGCAATCAATCATAAACACCCGGCCCGACGGAAGGTGGATTGTGGAGTTTGTGGAGTTGAATTTGGAATAGTATAATCCCTCTAGATGAGCGGTACTGTGCGTTTGATAGTGTTGCCGGCATGGCAGCGGATGACTAACCGACGATTTGGGGAGGATTGGAATGCAAAGCGCTTACTTTTGGCGGAAACGATGCACACTCCTAGTATGCTGTCAGTGGATTAGGTTAAACTGTGTGCTGATGAATGGAAAATGGTGCTAGAACGGATCTCTATTTCTGACGATTTGAACCAAATTCAGAGGCTTTCCTTTTCCTGATTTATGGACGATTTGAATGAAATTGAATGCGTGAAGGTTGATTTACACAACAATAAACTCGATAAAACTACTCGCTTTAAAAGCTTTGTTTTAAACAAAGGGAAAGGAATTCAAATTGTAGTTAGAAAATGAGTTTTACTGTCAAATAAAGTTATGAAGTTATCAAAAAATTGCCTTCTTTTTTTAATTTTTTTTTTGTGTTTTACTATGTCTGTACGAAGAGTTGAACAACTTACATATCAGGCGCCAAGACCGCTTCACGGTCTGAACCTGCTTCAGAAGCTCATAGTCGCGGCGCTGCCGTCTAGCTATCCAATGTTGAATTTTGTTGAAGACTAGCTCCTGCTGGAAGAAACCTCTCCATGATTTGAGTTGAAAGCGTGTCAGCCGTTTCATGATTATAGTTTTGCTGTAAATTTTTCTGTGGTATTTATTCGTAATACATTGGGTTATCTTTGATAAACACCAGGAAAGTCTTGTGTCCGGAAGCTGTAAATCGATACGTTATCCATTCTGATAGATCCTTGAGGTCTACTTTTGTACCACAGTGATTTAAGGTCTTTAAGTGATTTAAGTCCCTGAACCATACCTCGGTCGGAACTCTAGATCATATCAATCGGAACGCGATCAATGTGATTGTGTTTGAATGTGCGTTGTTAAAATTTTTGCAAACATATTAAGTAAGTGCTAAGCTAGGCGTGGGACGACTCGGTGGCTGAGGCGACTTCTCACGGCAGGACCCGGGATTCAAATCTCATCCCTGGAACGCCTCCATGTACGCAGGGCTGACTACCTTGCTACGGGTAAAGTCAAGTCATAGAAAGCCGAAAATGGCAGGCCGAGACTTCTCGAGGTTGTAGGACGTCTTAAGGCAAATCCTAACTCTTAAGTAGAAGAAAACAGAACAGCGACTCGGGATTAGGCTGAAACATTGGTCCTTTGAATCGGAACATTTAGCCCATCATTAAGTATTTTTTCCTATCTTTAATGTTGATTGGGGGATTAAATATTTGCGCCTACGGATATGCAATAGGAATGTGCCGATATTTTGCAACAAATGCGAGATGGCCTGAAATAAATTTTAAATTTAATTTGAAATTAAATCCCGACCACAGAGTAGAAGAGCAACATTAAGAAGAGTTTTTTTTATTATGATTATATTGTTCGCATCTTGTCTCATCAATTTTATACGCTTGATAAATGATTTTTTATGATTTTTTCGTATATTTCTACTGTACCTCAAACTGGGTTTATTATAACTACCTCCATTGCATTGACATGCAAACTGCACTAATCCCCCACTAAGCATTAACCATTTCTAACCACACAATTTACAATCGCCATAACTCTTACCGGCCACAACACACATAATGATATGCCACTGGCAGCAGTTTTCGGGTCTGCTCAAAATAGAAAACATTGTGGCCACATTAAATCCTCCTGCACCCAGCATGCTAAGTGTTTCGAATGCGGTGCGTACAGAACAACATTTACCACCGCTGGCAGTAATATTATTTGTGAAAAATGTTGTAATTTTTTTTCGGCTTTAGCCGAATCACATCCCGCTCAGCAGAATGATGAGTTAATCGCTACAGCCCGACACAGTTGCCCAGCTTTGAGCGGGGGAAAAATCTTATGTTCTTTAATCCCTTTGCCACTTCCCAAACCGCTCTGTCCCCGTTTTTTTTCGCTTGGTTTTCTTTTTCCGTTATTTGTGTGCTAATATTATTCTCTCACCTACAACTGCACTTGTTGAATGCATGATAAGGCTCGCTGGCGAATAATGAACGCGCCGCGCCATTGCGATGAGCTCGCGTAATAAGCATAACGCCACGCTTTACGTACGCGAACGGCATGAAATTGCTTTCGAGCCGACACCTTTTGTTGATGATGACCACACCGGACCGGATAGAACCGTTCTTTACGCAGAGGTTTTTCTTCTGGTCTTCTCTCGGGTCGAATTTAAACTACAAAGAAAGGATCACAGAAGGAACGAATAAAATTCATGTAAAGAGAGAAAAAGAGATTTACACACGGTTAAACAAACGCAACGACACACACACCCACAGACAGATAAAAAAAGGTCAAAAGGTACCGCCGGAGATTGACCTTGCCCGGATCAGGCCCTCGCCCGGAGCGCGGCGGAATTCATTAGCCTACATTAAACCGCGAGGTACCGATCTGTCGGTAAATCCGATTCTTCCCCAAAAAACATCATCCCCTGCTCGACCTCCCCCAGCTCCCTCCCGATCTACCCCCCATTGGATTGGTCAGTGTAAAAGAAAGGTTAAACGGGATAAACACGGGAAGGCACGCGCAAAAAAACAAAAATCCAACCCAAACTCCAACGCATCCAACATCGCAACACCATTGGCGCACGTTACGTAAAAGGGCGCTCTCTGTGGTCACGTTTTTCCACACCACCGGAAAATGATGACCGGATTGGTTGGATGGTCAGATCGGGCGAAACAAAACAAAAAATCGCACCGGATTGTGGTTCCGCTTCTTTTACGTTTTTCGGTTGTTCCGCGTGGTCGGTTCCGTCGCCGGGTTGATAATTAATTATCATTCTGTTATGGTCCGTTCCGTTCTGGACACAGGTCGCTTTCCCAAACCGAGCCCGAAGCTTCTAGCCGGTGGCGATCCGTTTCGATTACCTTTTTGGGCGACGGGGCGGTGCACATCTTCTAAGAATAATTACTCTTGTGCTGGGGAAGGTGGTTTACATGAATACATTTTGCCCTAAGACGTAGCGAAAGGAACAACGGTACAAGCAAATGGTGAAAAGCTTGTGGAAATTGAAGGAAAGCAGCTAGAAAAAGTACGAAAATGAGGGGAAAGATTTGAAGATTCTAAGGACCCTGAGCCCTAGCTATCTCACCAACTATACTACTTCTTGTGTACCATGAATACTGTCTCAGTATTTGGAACAACTATGAGCAGTAACAGTCAGCATTGTGAAGTAGTGGACATTTCTATGACATCTCTTCTCACTTCCTGCAGTCATTTATTTTAACTATTTTTTTTCTCTCTCTCTCTCTCTATCTATTAGAGAACTAGAAGCTGTGGCGGTTAAACTATGGACCTGATACCTCTATCGTTGGGTTTATCACCTTGGTGCCCAGGGTCAGAGCATCCTTCCGAAATCCTGGACAAGTTCGGTCTACATAAATTGCAGTTAAGCCCGGCGAAAGTCTTCAACAACAAGGTCATTTTTCAAGGTCACCACTATCAAAAGAGCAATTGTTAGTTAATCGTCTTCAGTAACAACCTCATTTAATAGAATCTTTGTCACTCATTCTTTAGTCACCACAACTGGGACCGCAATCGATAGTCGAAGGCCCAGAAAGAGATGGAAGAGGTTTAATTATTTTTAAATATAGCTAAGGATTATTCAACCAAATCTTCTATCTTCGATAGATTCTCCAAAAATTGCGGTAGTCTATGGACCTGTTTCTGGACGTCAAGACGGGATACAATACCATAAAGCAAACGGAACTACGGATCATGTAATAGTACCTATTTACTAGAAATCTGGTACGAGTTTAGAATGTGCTTTAAGAACTGCTAAAATCTCATCCGCCTAGATCCGGCTGAAACTCAACGATCTTAAACTTGGATTGAACATCACGAAGATAGACGAAATTGCCTTCCAAAGAGGTCGGTGAAGACAAGTGTCCGGAAGATTATGCTGCCTGAGATGTTGGCTCTGTACGGCCTGAAATGTTAGACTCGATCAACTGAAGTAAAGTCCATAGGAGCCACATTACAAAAGGTTAGAGTTAGAGGGAAGTTTTGAAGTTCCTTCGGAAAAAATCATCAAAGTTTCTTTACTGAAGGGTATGAAGAAGTTGATGGAAGAACATATTAAGGACTTAAAGAGACTATTTGAAATGTTGTAATGAATTGATCAATATTTTCTGGAAAAAAGTTTTTTACAGGTCCAATGTGTTTTTTACGACATTTCTAATGGAGCAATAATCCACATTCCTCTTCTCCACCGACACTCTGCTTTGACATGATGTGCATGTAACGTGCAAAATTAGGACGAAAACAAATGCTTAAGTATCAGTGCTTTACCAACCCTTCCCAACAATCGTCCACGCTGCTAGAACACAGCTTTGCCTGATCGAATGGATACGGATCGTAGAGTTTGCATGGTCCGCAAAACTTTCTCATTCTCCAATGTTCACAACCCCGTTCGGTGGCGAAGCCCGGCCTCGGGATAGGACCGCGCTCAACGAAACAGGACGCAAAGGATTGTTTGTTGTAATTAAAACTATTTCCAACCAACAACTAGCCTTCGGTATACACAGCACTAGCCGACGATGAAGCTAAAAACTTTTTCATTTCACATGTGAAAGGTTGTTGGAACCATTGGAACCTCCAACGGACCAAGCTGTTCGTGGAGGAGGGTTTCGAGGACCGTTTAGCCGATTGTAATTTGTACGCCGGACGATGTTCACCCTCGCGCGGGATGCTCACCCTCCGTACTATCTTAAGGAATCGAGGGAAATTAGTGTGGGAAAAATTGCTCCCTCTCACTCAGCCACACACATAGTACCCGTCAAACCGTACTAAGCGGATTTAACGGACGATCGGAAATGTGTAAACTTTTCCATCAAAACACCATCGGACGATCGTTCGAAAGTTTTGAACGATAAATTTTCTATCGCTCTGTTTTAAAGCCAGATAAGCGCCGTCGATTCGTCGAACATGTTTACCATCCATATATTTAAGCACCACGTGGATGAATTCCATACCAATTAATGCAGACAAATAGTTTATCGTGTGATGATCTAATTATGCTGCACTAAACAATGCGGCACCTGAGCGTAAGGATGGGTGAACGATGAATGCTTTCCCCGCGAACCCGCCACGACAATGTAACGTTTAATTGCATAACGCTTGATCAATGATAAATGCAGCACGAAGGGATTCGGTTGAACGGCTAATCTGTTTTAGTTATTGCTGCTCTCACCTAAACCGTACACTGCTTTGAGCAAATCGGTGCCCTTGTTCAATTATTATTTAATGCGAACAATTACACCGATAAGCGCGCATTGTTGTGGTGTGTGAAGAATGCAGTGTATGTGTTTTTTTGTGGTGAAAAATTATCTAATTAAAGCTAATCCATTGAGGATGGGTGAAAAGGTTATGGCCATTTAAATGGGTAGAATAAATGTGATGCTTAATGTGGTGTAAAGCATAATTGGGCAGGTATTGGCATAAACATTTTAATTAATGATTTAATTATAGCTCACATTGCTCTTTTTTATATTTGAAACATTTGATTTAGTGGCGATGTGGTGAGCTAGTGGCAGTGGAGATGGTCTTTTACACACAGCAGGAACGGTTGTTGAATCTCATCCTGATAGCTCCCTCGTGTTACGGACTGTCTGCATTTCTCCAACTAGAGCCTTACTCCGACTGGTTGGAATCTACCTGATTCATCCATCGAATTCATTATGCTCCTATACATCTTCTCACTTGTCCTAACTATCGTACCCTTCTGACTTTGACCACCTTCAGGATATCTCCACCGTCTAAGAACTTAACTCCACGCGTCCTGCTGGCGCATGTGTTAATGTCCTCTGTCAGCATAGTGCAGGGTGCGTGGTCGTAGAAGGCTGATAAACTCGATGTCCAAAGGAACGATCGTGCAAAGGCAGCAGGACTACTCAATCATCTCGAGATCACCGTCGTTAACTTATCCTGTTACAGTCGGGCTGCATCTGAGCCAATGGCAAGCAGGTATTTTGTCTTTATCAATCCAGTCCTATGGAACTAGCGTTACAGTAGACCTTACACACCGCTGCAGAGGTCCTTTTAATGGCGTCGACGTCTTCCGCGAAGCCCCCTAAATCGACAATACGAGCTGTGTTATCTGGTAGTACCAAACCCAGGCAAACCACTTGCTTGTGACTTCTCAGGACCCGGTCTCCATCAAGATGCTCTACTGCTCCCCTGTTCGATCGGTGCTGGTGTATGCTTCCATTGTATGATGATGCTCTGCTGCTCGGCCACTTGGAATCCGTTCACCCGAAAATTCACCCGGTTCGCTTTGCGCTTCTGGAGAGTTCAAGTGGACTACAACGCTTGCTGATTAAATAATAATAAACAATAAACTATAAATTCACTGCTCATCGTACAGCTCAGCTCTATGAGTTGAGTCATCACACAAATGGGACCAAACATTCTTCCGACGATCTTCCTCCCAGACGCGGCCTTGTTGAATGCATCTGTTTGGAGTCTCATAAGCTTATGTGAGTACTGGAACTATAAATGATCTATGCAAGTCTAACTTTGTCTATCACAAGAAGTATTTTGATGGTGGAGAAGTTGTCTTTACTGATTTTTGTCCCAAGAATATCTGGACATAAAGAATCTAAGAAGGCTCTTGGTGGTAAGCCATTTGCTTAATATTTAAGCTAATATATATGATAATCACACCTATTGAACACAGCATTTTCATCAACAACTCCCATGCCAATGTCGATCGAAGGACATTAACATTGGTGTAACCTACTCACCAACTTGCTAACCATCTCACAAACCACCATAATAATACTTTCACACTACAAATCACCATAATCTTTCAATCAATTTGCACAAAGCCAATGACTTCTTGCGATCCAAAGCGGCTGAGTTCTACTGGGGCGTAAAATTCTCCATCACAATGCTGGTGTGAAGCTATTTGCATCCTTTGTACCGTACCCTTAAATGCTTACCCCGATAAAGATTATGTGATCTGTGTGATTGTGTTCGGGAAAGCGGGCAAGAGCGCATATGTCATTTTCCACCTTCGAAAGATGCAATTTCCACCGAATGCAATTACCATTGGCTCCTTGCTAACGAATGCTCTGGACATGGTCGTCGCGTATGTACCATTTTCTTTGAACCGGTTTTAAATTTATGTTATTATGCGATCCTTTCCAATCTCCTCCCTGCCATTTTTCTATCCCCAAATAAAGGAGGATGAACCATTATTTTGGCCCAGATAAAATAAAGAAAAAAACGGACAAAGAAAACATTACTCTTACACACCACTTACATGAACTTTGCAGCAGGCAGCAACTTTATTCAGTATGCTACTATTTGGTTATTCCTTCCAATAGCCCATTCTCCGATGCATATCACGCGTCCGTAAGCTCCTGGTGTTTTTTTTTGGGCGATAGAAAGGCGAGATGGTTGGTTCGGGGTCTCAGGCTAGGATAGCAATCTCAATGCATATTTCACAACGCATAATTTGCGTTCCTAGCGTTCCTATAAACTATCGGTTCGCTGTACATGCTCCGGCAACGCCAATCGATGTGTGTGGAGGCGATGGCTGCAAAAAAGGGATAAAAAATGGGCCTAAATGTTCGTTCTTCTCCGGGAATGCTCCTAGAAGTTCGGTGTACTAAAAAAATGTTGCTGACCAGTAGATTTTTTTAGCTCCTATTCGGCTGACCCAATCAAGGCGGCTTTAGCGAAGGATAAAGAAGGCCGTTTTTACGAACAGTACCAAACGTCAAACGAAGTCCGAGGATTCACGTCCGAGGACGCTTCATCGTATGTAGCGCGATGAATAGGACGTAGACAGACGAAACCACGAGCAGAGTCCACCGAGAGTAATCATAAACAAATCCGCATCGATTGCCTCGCTTATTAGGAGGTTCTCAGCTATTTCGGGACGCTTTGAACTTGGTCCCATGAAACGTACAAATTGAAATTATTCAAATCTCCGGCACTTTGTGGGCACATAAGCCTGATCCTGAGCGCTCTTTTAATGGCGGATGGATTCTTCGCCTAATGCTTTTCGCCCGTTAATCCTTTCTGCCCTCTTCCAAAGAACGATTCTCGGAACAAAACAGGACCCGTTAAAGGTAGACACACTCAATGCCCGTGCAGCGTAATCCTCCATAAAGTTCGAAACGATGATACGGAATGCGAAATATGCGCTGGTAGTTGTAGGTGATGGTCAGTGGGTTAAGGAAACTTTAAAGCGCATAGGTGCAAATGGCGCGAAGCAAAACGAGTCATGCTCCGGGCGTTGAAAGTTGTGACGGGTGTAACTGAAGGAGAAGTTTGTTAAGCCCCTGGAAAATAGACAATGTCAGTGTGAAAGAATTCGGAAAACACTTTTCCATTGTTTCCCAAACTTTCTATCCTGGAGGTGGGTGTAACTTGCCATGGGGGGGGGGGGGGGGGGGGGATAAGTTTGGCTTTCTTACGATCGCGTTTCTTCTTCGCGCCCGCCCAACCAATTGTGCGGAATAAATTGCCGGCTAGATGCCGGCCGAGAATCGGTAGATTTTGGATAAATAAATGAAATTCAATTTCATTTTTTTTCCCCGTACAAATACTCCAGGAATGGGAAACGGCAGCAGGTAAAAATAAAAATCATAAAATAAAACGCACCTCCCCAGCCGGAGCGCTCCCGGTGGAGCCGTTAGTTCTATTTCGTTATCCTGATCCCCCAAAATCGCGCGCCCGCCGCCTTATTATAATGGTATCAATTTCAAAACCATTCAAAGGCAAGCTGGATGAATAAACAAGCAGCGGCAGAAGGCAGGCAGCAGAAGGACATCTCAAAAAACCCGAGGTAGGAATGGCGAGAAATAATGAACTTGGGCTTGGTATATTTCTTCCCCAAATCATAATCCAATGAGAATTTCTGCCAAACAGTCGAACAACCGAGAGCATCGAAACGGAGAATGTTGCGCATCGTCAAATCATAATCCATCGAGAATTTGTCAGAAACGCTTCGCTGTAACGAATCGAATTTCGGTTTGGTAGAAATCCTGAGCAAAGGAAACTCCGAGGTCGGAGAAAATCAGGAATCAAAATGTCGCCTGCGGTAAGGTGAGCTCTCGTGTTCTCTTTCCTGCCTTGTCAAGTTGTTCCACCGAACACGAATCGTCGCCAAAGTGACCCATTTTGATTAAATTGCGAAACACGATTGTAAGGGTGGGCCCCTGCCCCTGCGGTCCGATTCAAATGAGATGGAAGCAATCGATTTATCGCGGCAGCAGAGCAGTTTAAGGGAAGAGACTTTTAGCCGACCCACTATGGCCAGTGTAATTTCGCGTCGTCGTTTATCTGGTGCAAATATTTGCCCAACCAAGTTGCTCGAAAGACGATGGACGGTGTTGCTTTGATGGAAGTGTTAAAATGTGTTGTGATTTCTGAGGGTGTTAGTTTACCAAACGAACTGGTGTTTTTCGACTGTGTTGCCACGACCTTTAGCAATTGAAATGAGCTCTTACAACTGAAGTATTTGCTCCGTAGGTTCGTACCTTACAGGAAGATAATTTACTAAGAAAGATAAATGATTTCTGAGGACGAGTAGCTATTGTAATATAGTGATGGAATCGTGTTCAATGTTCAGGGAAGTGGCAATACAGTTCTATTGATTGCAAGCTGCTAGTGTTCCGCTGATGACAGCAATCTCCGTTGTTGACAGGAACTGTTTAATTTAAAGGGACATTGATTTGATTGGAGAACGCGACACACAAAGTCTTAAAATCAGGTTCTAAATTTTTGACATGGCAGATCGTCCGTTCTAATATCTGTACAGAATGCTCACACAGATTCAGATTCAGATACAGATACAGATTCAAATACGAAGTTAAATAAGTAGTGACGGATCAACCTAGGAGCGGAGGGGTCTGCTGGTCAGGGCCACGCCGGTTAGCGGGACCTCTACATGAATCACGAGTCCCAATTAAAGGGGCCTCAACTGCCATTTCGGTCGGGGCCTCCAAAGACCCACCGCTTGATCCACCGCTGCAAATAAGTTTATGAAGTTATTACATACAAGAAATTATTTAAATCTTATTGAATCACCAAACAAAATTTAAAATTCTAGGATTTTTTCTGAAATTTCCTTCTGCTAATGTGTCCAGATTCATGGATGTCAGGTAAAACGTGCCTTAGATTTAGTTCCACCTACAATTAGGCAATTATTCGTAAGGCGGTTAACAAGCAGTAACATGATAAATGGAATATGGCCATCTTAGACGTTATGCCAATATGTTCAACATAGATGTAAGGCCAGGTTATGCCACCAATTACATCATTAACCTTTGCAAAATCCAACAACCTTTGCATGAGGCATGCTGCGTGGTCAGATAGTCAACAGATAGCCGACCTACGTCTATTTGGTTGCTCATTAACAGTATACCGTGGACAAAGTATTAGATCATCCAATGAAATATCTGGATCAAGTGATAGAATGCAGTGAGATGTCCCTAAATGCTCTATGGAATTCGTAGATCATTCCCTCCTGCACTCGTTTCCTGAGCTCAAAGATTTCCAGAAATAATATCCACAGGAGTCCTCGGAAGTACTTGTGCTTTAAAGACGTCTTCTAACCATTGAATTACTTAGCCTCTCTAATGACCTGATTTTCTATGGACCTGTACTATCCTAAAATGACCTAAAAACACTTCAAAGCTTTGCATGTTTCTTCTATAAATTACAGATCTCATAAAACAAACATCCTGAGGGCGCTCGGCGAACCTCAATGCATCAAACGTGGACGGATTAATTCCCCAACTTTCAACACTTTCCTTTGATGGTTGTGTCTGTCGTAGGTTAATCGTAGGCACCACAGCACATAGCGGTTAAATACACGCAAAAAATACCAATTTCATACGCCCCAATCAAGCACAATTTGCGCAGAACCCCCTGTGCCAGAATCGTCGACTACAGCCGACAATGTCAAACACGGACCAAACTCTTAAGCAAAGGTGTAAGCTGTGCAAATAGATCCGTTTCGCAAAAAGCAACCCAACCAAAAAAGGGGTGCACCTTGTCAAATATTGATTCTTGGTTGGTTTCCCGTCGCTGGCCGCACACACAGGGCTTTCGATTCGTTATCAACATCATCATCGTCATCATCATCAGCCGCGGCAGCAATAGCAGCCACACAAACACGCCGAACATCAGTCTGCCGGTTTGCTGGAAACGCACCTTTTAACCGTAGGCAAATATTGTCGCAATATATTACGACTGAAGCCACTGCCACCCGCCGGGGCTGACGGTCCATTTCTCCCGCGGTTCGATGACAGAAGTGCTACGGCACGGCAGCAATCGGCATCCTTATCGGTGATACCAACCCAGTCGGGCGAGCAGTCGGGCGTTGTCGTTTATTAAACACCACTGATATGCTGTTTATATTGCGTGATTGTGGGTTCTCCGAGCTGGAGAACGCTCCATCACGCACGATAAGGTGAGTTTTTGGGGTGGTGGTTTTGTTAATTGAAACCACTGTCATCCGTCTGTTGGTGTGTACGACCCTGTGAAATATGCATTTCGTGCTCTAATTATGCTTGGCCCGATTGGCCAAATGCATCACAGTCAGGGTTAGGCGAGGCGTCGGGTTTCGTCTGTCAAATTAGGCGACTGTACGCGAATGTGAGTACGAGTGTAAATTTCGAGAATACCACATACTGGCAGAGAGAACAAGGAGTATGAAATAGCTGATGACACTGAGAGACGTATTCCACACCACTAATTTGATTCCACTTGGGAGTGTTGGTTTTGATAAGGTTTAACTTTTCTTTATTTTCCTACTCTGACTAATTGCCAGAAAACAGAGTTTAAAAGCCTCTATTTTTAAAAACGAATCCTAAACATGTACAAAAGTTGTGTTAAAATTAAAACATTTTTAAAACCTTTAACATGATAATGCTTTTCTGTGCTAGGCAGAATGCACTGAATCCTTTGTTTTAAGAAATATCTTTTATTGCTTATTATAGCCTCCCATACCGGGAGCGGCCCGGTAGTAAATGCGACAGCGACACCGGTCACCGGTCACACCGAAGGACCGGGGTTCTCAAATCCTAGCTGGGTCGTTCCTCCATAGTGTGAACTGACTATCGAACTATGGGTGAAATTAAGTCACAGGGAGCCAGAAATTACAGGCCGACCTCTCGAGGTTGTAGTGCCAAAGAAGAAGATAGCCTCCCCTAAAATCAATACACTTGCTCCACAAGATCTTCTTACTTTGTTGCTTCGTCACGGAAATGAATCACTGGAAGGTCTACCAAATACTCTTCTAAAATCCATCTATAACCTCATGAAATGATGCGAAAAAATTTCCATGAAGGTTTTTTTTAGGTGTGAAGCATAGTAAAAAGCTGTCAAAATATGCCATGTTGTTCGATGTGAGATGCCTACGATGTTGGCAGTCGCCCCTCTGCTCTTTAGCATAGTCTCAAATAGGTAGATCTTCTAGAGAAAGGATTGTGTCATGGATCTAGGCGTGCTTATCGACACTAGAGTGATGCTCGAGGAATAGCTTTAAAGAATCCTTCAACGAAAGCCTTGGCGCGACTCAAATTCATCCTACGTTGTTGTGAGAACAGGCGCTTACTTTTCGGGATATTATTGCCTGGAGATCTCATGAAACATGCCAGACTTGCTTTTTCCTATCGCAACTCTCCTTAATGGTCCCCCGTCGTATTGTTCCTTAAAGTCTCCGATTGTCCTGCTTGACTGCTTTGGTCGGTGTTCCTGTATTTAATTTTCAGGACACTACGATCCCGGGCAATGACTACTATCACGAAGCCAAGAGGCACCACCTTTAGCCCTTGTAACCCATTTGCCAGTATTAGTCGAAATTTGAACACGGTGGTAGATATAACTGAGCGTGGTCAGGCTACGAAAGCATCAAGTCACAGCTGTGAATTACTGGAGATTCACGCCAGTCTCCGGGATAGAAGGTCCTGTGCACGGAGAAATGTTCCGGACGGGATTCGATACCCGGTCCTGCCGTGTTATTGCTACAGACTGTTTAAAAAGAAAAATAAAGTGGAAAATATACAAATGAAAACTATTAAACGTGACAAATTTAAATGTCTCCATCAATTAAAACAATTCAACGGTTGATGACCGATTTGGCTCTCGAACAAACAGTTTAAATATTGCCTGCTTCCCCTCAATCGATTGAATTGCTGTTGTTTCTTTTTGCGGTTTTGAACGACTTGCTCAGTTCACCTCATTTTTTCTTACTCTTCAACTCAAACAGCCACAAAACGATCATGCTACTTCCGGTATCGTGCGGCTTCAAGGTAAAACCTCATAAGCCACAGACGATTGTGCCGATGAGAAAGCCGATGCAATCGGGAAGGGCAAAACGCAAAACAACTCATCGCCGGGCACTTCCGAGAAGCGATGCTATTTACCCATCCAGTCGATGCATAATGAATCATCGAACAAAAACGTGATCCTCAACCGAGACCCAACCTCAGCGGGTGTACACTTCTATCTGTCCTTCTTCCACTGGATGAAATCATCATCACTGTACAGAAAAAAAGGTCCACCGAAAGGAGGGGTCCAATCGTCGGTCTATTCGTGTTTTCGCATAGCC
The DNA here is from genome assembly GCF_013141755.1 of Anopheles stephensi. Classification (NCBI taxonomy): domain Eukaryota; kingdom Metazoa; phylum Arthropoda; class Insecta; order Diptera; family Culicidae; genus Anopheles; species Anopheles stephensi. Next base: position 67,300,065 of record NC_050203.1, on the reverse strand, counting down.
TTCTGCCTAGGCTACGGCGTGAATCCTTTTCTTCCCAGCAGAATAAGCCACCGAGTCGACGACGCTTAAGCCTCCTGGACGGGGAGATAATTAAGCTGAGATTAATTAAGTTGCGGATAGTTTCGTTGCGCGGTAGAACCTTGTCCTTGAGCTGCTGCTGGTGCTGCTGCTGGTGCTGCTATTGATGATGAAGAATTATCCCCGTGGCGTTGTTGCGTGTCATGCCGACGTGGCCGGAAGCAGGAAAAATAAAAGATGGGAACAACATTCCGGTGGATATTGTTGTCACCATTATCGCAATGCGCTATTCATTCACTTGCTGCTCACTTTACTGGTTGAGCTTACTCTTCCTGAAGTTTCCTCGGTGACGCTGTGCTTTTGCGGCTGTCCCATCGCTCCTGTCCCCGTTGCGGATGTTGGGAGACAATAATAAAATGAAGGGTATTTGTATCGTTCAACACTGGTTTCATTGAGTGATAATCGTGGCGTGGAAAGCTTTCCATTGTCTACCGGAAAAGCAGCATTTTTCGTAAGCTCTTATAACAGTTGGAGACGAGTATTTTGTTTGACTAGAAAGGATTTAGGGGGGATGGATGGATGGAAAGGATGAGGTGGTCCGGTAGCCGATGCGATAACGGCGCCGGTCTTCACACGGCAGGACCGGGGTTCAAATCCCATCTGGACCGCCACCCCGTACTATTTTGCTACGGGTAAAATTAAGTCACAGAACGCCAGAAATGGCAGACCGAGACCTTTAGAGGTTGTAGTGCCAAGGAAGAAGAAGAAAATAAATTTGCCCGAAGACATTAACAAAATACATCAGCCCAAACTATTCATAATCTGTAAAATGTTGTTATCTTTCTGACAAACTTTCCACTTAACAGTTTCGTTCAGAATTTGTAGCATTTGTTTCTAGCCAAAGTTTTAATCTTCCCCCGGAAGAAAGAACTATCAACAATACAGCGCGAAAAATGTCTGCTCCCCCACGACTTACAACAAGTGTAAGACGTAATTAGTGCCCCGAGCTACGGCCGCCTTAGCGCCAAAGAAAAGTTACCCAATCGTTGCTTCCCCTGAGAAGGGGATGGTCCGGTCGACCTTGGTACCGCCATTCGACAAGGGAAAAAATTGTCCACCAGCTGGGTGGGTTTGGCTCTACTGCCAGCAATGCCTCGACAGTGGATTAATTAAAATCTGTTGTGACCGACGGTGGCCGATTTGCGTGAGCGGAAGAATCCTTAAGGGTGCGAATCAAAATGGGAGAAAGTGGCGACAAAGTCCAGCACAATCCGGTGCAGTTTTCCATCGGAGTGGTTGGTGGTTCATGCAAATAATTACGCACTAATTCCATTTTAATGCTCCCCATCAAGGGGTGGTGAAAAAGAGGAGGAAAGGTGCACGAGCCAGCTGTTCTTTTCCGGTACAACTTATTTGAGCCGCGTGAAGAGCTGGGCTAGGCAATTCGGTCAGCTGTGCAAAACGATACTTTATACCTTGAACGAGGGATGATGGGTCAAGCGCCGGGACACGTGTGATGGAATGAAGTTTGGCGCGCTGGTACGGCCAGTAGCGGTTTAAATGGCACCTGTTTGAGGCTGTGACATGTGACACAATGGGAAGTCGGCCAGCTGTGTTGGATGGGAAGAGAATTAAAAAGGTTTCTGGGCGTCAAACGAGCTTTGGTTGGGTTGTTGCAGATTTTAAGCAATTTCACTTTTGACTTCTCAGAAACGTTCAGATGCAAGGTCAGAATATTTTGTAGAAAAAAATAGATACACAAAAAAATTAAAAAAACGAAAAAAGGATTAAAAGGATTAAAGAGCCAAAACAAACATTAAAAAAAAAAGAAAAATATAATATTCAATAAAGAAAATAAAATTATTATTAAATACGATAAATAAAACGCACAATATGACAATAAAGTGATAAATTAAAGAAAGTAAATAGAATAACTCAGCAGGAAAGGAATATTTTTTTTTATTAATTAATCAAATGTAGGAAAATCGAAAAATAAAACAAATAAACAAGCATAATTATAATAAATATATAATAAATAAAAGATAATAAACAGCTTAATCTTATTACACTTAAAAAATATTGTTAGACAGAAGTAATTAAAAAAAAATAAACACTGAGGACAAATAAAGTAGCAAATTAAAGGAAAAAATATGAGTAAAAGAAGAATTTAAAATCAACATTAATTAATCGAATTCTGGGAATTGGGAAACAAAATTCGTATCACACTGTTTTGCCCTACCTAAATCGGCTTAAACGTTGCGCGACCATTACGAACAAAGGAACCTAATGGGTGGTGAAAAAGGGCATAAAACCAAAGGCATTTTAATTAGCATACCATGGAACCACGTGTTCCCGGGGTACAACTCAACCGACCCGCATCGACGACGACAACCGACGGCCGACATGTACCGTTTTGTGGTCAGATTTGCAAACCGCAAAACGGGGCATCACACACACACGTACCGATGCACCGGAACTAAGGGTCATCGGGACTGTTTAAGGAGGCTCAGGTTTGTGTTGGCTCAATTCTTTTTTTTCCCCGTGCATCTGCCTGCGACACTTGACGCGCTTTTTGCACGTACAGCACGCGAAACAAAGCCTCCTATAATCCTATTTGTTGGCCTGGCTGGATGAAAACCAGGAAGGGCAATAGCGGAAAAAAAGAAGGAGCAAGGATTTTGGAGCCCCAGTTGGAACTGTGCACGTGGTATCCCGGCCGTTGTGACTTTTCTCGTGTGGTCAGGTGTTTTGAGGTGTGCGTGTACGCGTTCCGCTGACATGCTGGAGGTCGAGGGCAATCGATGGCAGGGTATTATATGCAATCAAGTGATTAACGGTAGCTTAAGGGCGATTTGTTTCAGTTTGGTTGCTGTTTTGCAAAACGTGAAATGCGTTCGTGTCTATCGACTCTCGGTGTAGGTTGAGCTATTTTTTTTTTGGTGGGTCTTATAGGATCAAGTGAAACATTAGCTCTAATCCAATGTGAGCAAAAAAATGAAGTAAGACCTCTGAAAGCTATGATTTTTGCCCCATAATGTGTGGTAATTACAGCTGTAATGAAGCAATGGAGGTGGTATTACTATGGGTTCAGCTGATTTAGTATATCCCATGAACGTCTATGGGATTTTGTGTGGCGTTGGGGTCCTATAATCCGTGTGGTTCCCGTAGTTTTGACGAATTTTAGCATATTTTTACCAAATAATAGATGAGCTTGTTTTTATCAGTAAAAAATAGGTATTTCAGGGTCATTGAAAATAATGATCAACGCTTAATTCAATACCTGTCCCATGCTTACGAGAGATGCGTTTGATTGCCAGAAAGTATTTTTACAGGCCAGTAAATGTGACAGCGGCTCCGGTCTTCAGACGAGTAAGCCAAAAATAGTAGGCATGATCTTAAGAGGCCGTTAAGCCAAGAAAGAAGAATTGACACTTCTACACATAACTGTCTATATATACCGTCTTTAGAGTTTTAGACGTGTTTTCGATAAATTTTAAAAAAAATTTGAAGATTTTCTAATTTTCTATGTTTTCCGTTAAGATTTTGATTTTTTTCTAAGGTTATTTTGAAGACCTACATTTATCAAACCTTTTTTAATAAAAGTTTTCTAGGGTTGCTTGAAAAATTTTCGATTTGATAAATATATTTACAAAAAAATAGAGATTTTCGAAAGAGTTAATTATTGCTAGACTTTATAAAGAAATGTACATTCAAAGTACATAATAAGTAAATGTACGCAACACAATTGTAACACAATAACGCTTAGTTTTGGGCATCGTGAAAGTTTTGTCAGTATCATCCGCAGACAACAGTAAGCACTCAAACATAACTTCTTGAAATGAAAATAAATGATTTTATTTTTCTTCTTCCTTGGCACTACAACCTCGAGAGGTTACCCGTAGCAAAATTGTCAGCCCTGCGTATGGGAAGGCGTTCTACATTGGAGTTGAACCCCTGTCCTGCCGTCTGAAGACTGGCGTTGCTGTCGCCTCGGCCATCGGACCGCTCCAATGGTTTTATTAGTTACTGGGTTTAGTTTCTTTTCAATTTCCATAAAATAGTCAAGCATTAAACGTCACAAATGCTTAAAAATACACCTAAAACACTTACTAAAACACACTCCTTAGTACCACCCTGTCCAACCTACCATAAACTTCCTCAAAGTGCAATGAACCTTTACATTCCTCCACCACTTCAGAGAAAAGCACTTTCCTGCTGCCCTTCAAAACCCCGAGATGTGGTACGGCCATTTCAAAGGCAGCGAAAAATCGAAAACCCCACGAACAAAAGACACCGAAACCGAACCAAAAAGGGCCACATTTGCAAATGCGTAAAATTGTTTCGTGTTCCTTCGTTTCTGGTAGCACAATCGAAAAGATGGTCGAAAGAGAAAAAAAAACCTGCTTACTCATTACTGCTGTGCCGGGAGTGGAGTGCAAACTAACAACAACAACAACAACAAAATCACGGCAAAATGGTAAGACTCCCTGGACGGTTGGCTGGCTGGCCACTGTAATGGTAGCTGGCTAACGTTTTGGCGATATAATACTATTGAAAGCCATTTGCCACGCGTTTAATGTTGGAGTGGATAGATGAAAGGATCCCACCACTGTTGTTGGTAGGTGGGATTGGGCTCCCGTTGGGTGGCAGTATCGGGTGTGTGTGCTACCTTTTTAATGTTTATGTTTTCCACGTGTTTTTCTTCGCTCGGCAACTACATGCTCCGGTGTGTTCCGGATGAGTCAGTGTGCCTGTTCATCCGGGTCGGCTAACGCTGCGTTTGTGTGTGTGAGGATGTTAGTATGACCATGTTTTACGAGGGTGTAAAGTTTACAACCATTTCCGCGGTGAACGACGATTTCGGGCGTCCATATCAGCGGACAGTACGCCCGCGGACCTGGCCCCGATGCATGACGCTAATGGTTCGAATCACCAGCAACCGGCTGATGGACGATGGCCCGAAGCCATCGATCGGGTGCTCGAATTAGACAATGTTTGATGCTCACTAGTAGCTATCCGCAACTGTCTCTCGGTGTCTGATCCCATCTCATCTTCCCATCGGAAAGCCTGGATGAGCGCATCATCGCCATACTACTCCACAGTTTCGTTCCTTGAGAATGGACGTGGCTCCAGTGGATAACGCTGGTGGTGGGATAAAGCAGTCCCGAACCGACGGGATGGATCAGAGAAACTGGGTCATGTAAACACGGCGGGAAGCACGATTAGCTTTTCCACCATACGTCCGCTCGCATCAGGAAACCGCACCGTAATCGGACATTATTATCACCGCAAAATTAACATCCGAGCGACGGTGGCAATATGCAGCCACTGACTGCATCACACCAAACCCGGTGCATTATTGCTGATGCTAGTGAGGCATCAAGTGGTACGATTGGATAGTGTTAGGACAGAACAGTTGGAAAAAAAGCAAATGCCGGAGGAAAATAAAAACAAATAATTACAAACACATGTCTTCCATCAGCAGTGTCGAATGACGCTCGGGATTGTTTTATAGATCTATTAATTTGAGCCCACCAGGCTGTGTGTGTGTGCGCGTGCTATTTTTAAATGTGTCTGCTTGATTGCATGCCATTTAAGAGCGGACCAGCTATAAACGGTTGTCGTGTGGCCTTTAGCGAGTTTCGCTATCTGATCCAGTTTGAAATTCTTTCCTGTGCGTTGTTCGTTTGTGTACATTTGCAATGCGGAATGAAAAAAAAGAGGTTGTTAAAATGTAGTATTATCGGTTTGCGACGGAATTACCAGTCTATTTTTAATTTTAAAATAGTAAATAACAGCGATAAATTATTGAAATTTTATTACTTTTAGTTTTACGAAACTTTATCAAATAATTACCAATTTAAGCTTTTAATTCAAAATCTAAATCGTTAAAAAACCTCTCAACATGCTGTTTTTTTTTAAATCTCGTTTCATTTGTGTCTGTTTATCCTTTTCTTCTTTTGTTTGGATGTTCTTTTATCATTCGCCTTTTTTCATTATTTTTATATAATTTTATATATTTATTTTAGAATATTACGGTATGCCACTGAATCGTCTCTGCTTTCTATGTGAGTCAATATAAATTGTTTGTTAGTTCTTTTATTTATTAATTTATTCTGCTGCACTTTGTACTTTATTTTGCAACTTCTTTTGCTTAAGCTTATTTGACATATTTCTCTTATTTAATGTATTTATTACATTCCTATTTGTTCCTGTTTTGTCTCTTTTTTTTCTTCTTTTTTATTGATTTCATGATTTTTCTCTTCTTTTTACAGTTCTGGTTTTTATTCTGGTTTTTGTACTGGTTCAGTTTTTTTTCATAAAATTTATCAATCTTTCATTTCATGAGCTATACTAAAGTTGTTTTAGTTTTTGCAGGATTTTTTTTTATACTTTTCCAATTTCACCTACTTTTATTATTCAAGAAACAGTCTCATACGACATACTACAGACAAATTCTTTAAGCTAAAAAAATCTCAGCTTATCTCCAACTAACGCAAGTTGGCACATTTTTTCGTATCGCATAGAGAAAGATGTATCGGATATCATAAACATCTTCCGATGCAGCTTTTTACCAACCGGTCCAAGAACGTAGAATGCACTTTGCGTATATCGGCTGCATCTATTTTTAGATCACCAAGACAGGGATGTAACTCAATAGCACCGTCTGGTTAGCTGACTGAGCATGTGCTGAAAGTAAAAACGCGATCCTCATCACTCGGCCGTCGTGAAGAGAGGGATAATAATAAGCAGGACACCGACTCTCGGCGACTAGCTCATCATGAAAGATGATACGGTTGCGAAGGTGCAGACACTGAAGATGGTAGATAGCAGCAGCAGCATCAGCAACATCACACAGAAGCATTCCACCGACCACCGATTTACCAGCCAGGCGACGTAGCGAATCGCGGTCATTGCGCGCGGTTGGTTTTGCGTGCCAATCCGCGGTTAAACACCGGCCATTATTTGCATCGTCATAATTATATTTGCGCTGCATCCGCGGGCACGATCCGCTGGTCCGCTGGTGGTGCGAAAGTGCCGCGATGGCAGATTGTCTCGTTAAAAGCGAAAGCTTCCCGGTGTTGCAGCGCATAGATTGCGGGATTTGTTCCGGATTCCTAGATGGAGTAGTAGCTGACGAAGACACGGGACACGAATGAACAAGAAGGACAAGATATCAAGCTGCTTGTAGAAAAATGAAGAAAGGGTGGCTGTGGTTGCGGCAAGGCTTTTCGCTACTTCAGCACTTTAATTGGTCCTAGCACCATTATTGCACACCATTAGCATGCCGAAGTATCTTTTCCCGAAATGTAGTTAATTCGAAAACTGAAGTGCATTAGCGAAATAGTCCTGTTCTATGTGGGTGCACTGAGCTCAACCCTTTCAGAGGTAGCAGGTTTTGAAATTGTTTTATTAATGACTGCCATGAAAGTGTGAAGTGGCATCGACAAAGTTTTCGCATTTTGCGTGTGACAAAATTATCTTTCATTTGTTTGGCAAATGTTCTGGATGGTGGTTATTTATAAGGAAATGATTTAATAACTGTTATGAAGCGTGATTTTAAATTTAAAGGAATGGAGAATGAACAGTAAGACATCTCATCGCAGTACCATTTCTGCTCTTAAACTTACTGTTCTTAGAATCCACATAAATAGTTAAATAGCTTCTTTTTGTGAGCTTCCTTTGAACGGATAATAGAATGTTTTCTGCTGACGATTCTCATTTAACGAGAGGATATTAAAATTACGACAAAGAAATGTATTAACCACGCGTTTCAAACTCTTCAAGTTTTTAAATAGATGTACTTTAAAATAATGCCGTAAAATATTGACGTGAGACATCGATGAGTAAAACCTTTTAAGATTATCTAAAAATTACTCATTAGCCGATTACGATACTGTGAAAAACAGAAATGAATACTTTTTAAAAATTTTGTCATGAATTTTCATTGCCTATGTTATTTTTCCGAATTCTTCTTTCCCTTCTACAATCTCGAAAGGTCTCGGCCAGCCATCTCTGGCATTCTGTGTCAGGATTTTTCCCCGTAGCAAGGTATCCCTGCGTGGATAGTGATCTAGATGGGATTTGAACCTCGGTCCTGCACTGTAAAGGCCGGTGCCGTTCTCACCTCAACCATCGTCTCGCACCATATTTGTTTCTGATCCAGCCTTATCTTGGTCATTAATCATGAAAGATGCTTGCTTATTTACTTATAGTGATTATAGTTTAGTTTGGTAGTTTGGTAGGAGCGTTAGGCAAAATGACTGAGCTGTGTAGCATAAACTGAAGTGAACTAAACTGTAGTTCAAAACACACAGCAAGATTTAAAAGCTTCAAGGTTACATCTAATCGGAGCACTGGAGTTGTGAACTTAAACGATGTCTTCAGTGCCTCTTCCAAAGGAAGTACAAATCCGAATGCCTTCAAACTTTCGCCATTCGTAGCTAATAATAGTAATCCTAGAGATGTCGTAATTTTGATGATATATGTGTATGACTCATGACAGTCATAAGGGTAAGTCCACATGTGAAGCTACACATCTTGAATATCCAGAACAACCTGTTTACGTTTGAGTAATTTTGAGGGATATTCCGCTATGGCGTTTTTAGTGACTTGAAACTCCCAGAGCATCCGTGACGCAGATTATGCTGATTTGATATGAATATACAGTCGCTAGATACCTGTTTTGAAGAACATACCCTCCCAAACACTGAGCAGTCGCGACATGCTTTGCCGCATAAACGGTAGAGTTAGTCTATTTTCGATGTCCATGCTTTATAAAATCGAGTATCGGGCAACATATTTTGATGAAATACGACCGTATCTCGTTTTTCTCACGGCGTTGTTAGCAGTTGCCATTGAGCCATACGACACCGCGGGTAAGGTCTTGCTCGTTTGCCGAAAGTTTCACCCAGAGACATCAAACACTATTGCCCAATTCGATTGCATTTTCGTAGCTTTTTGATTTGTTTTTCCTGCCACGAACTTTGCGCCTGCTAATGCACGGGCAGCACCGGACGCTGAGGGCTTTCTGCAGGGGAGGGGATTCTACCCCAAGGATGATGTCATAATGAATTGATGGTGCCCGATCGCATATCGCGTTTTGCATTAAGCAATCGACCTTCGAGGGATGGTTCGAAGAATCGAGCCGCGCGAAATCGCATCCGAAATCGAAAATCGAAATCAAATCGACAAAGTTTGTAGCTTTTTTTCTATTTTTTTTGGAACAAGATTAGTGATCGTCAGAAACACGGGTAGGTAGGTGTTGGAAGAGTGGTACGAAGGTGCTATGATTTGCGGAGGTCACCGTTACCTCCAGAACGTTCAGTGATGTTTGTTTTGTTTATCAGATATGTTACGCTTTGGGTTTCCGCTTTTTATGTGTTCGTTAGCGTGTTTGGGTTTTAGGATTCACTGGAAGGTGGAAGTTGGTTTCAAATTTGAGGGGAGCGTAGCTTATGTACCTACGCTCACGGGGAGCATTAGAGGGTCAGATCCGATTTCAATACGAGAGGATGTAATAGGATCACCTTGTTGATGCAAAAACGAAGAACTTGCCTGAGGGCCATCAAAGATCATAGAATGGAGCTCAATTACAGCAAAGCCATAGCGAGGAATGTTTCCTCAACCGGGGTGCACACGAACAGATAATCTAACGAGTTTTCGTGAACCAGCAAAGCGTTAAACGAGCGCGTTTCCCTTTCGAAAACTGAAGGAATGTGAGGCATTTTTTGAAGCTGTTGAATAGATCTTCGCGTTCACCGAATGCAGTTAATTATCTCGAGCTGCGCTGCAAAAACAATAAAAACCTGTGCCTCAACCTCGGCCCATTAAATCATCGCAGCGTATGCGGTTTATGCTGATGATCAGTTATTAATTTGAATCTAGTGTTTGGAACTTATAAAAAAATCAAGTCTTTTTGGCGTTTTCTAAATTAAAACTCAATCAAGAGCGTCAAAAACGCTCCATCCAACACCACAACTACCACTGGTGACCGGGAAGTTTTCTCCACCGTCCACAGTCATACTGCCAGCAAATAGCTACACAAACACGACAACTTTGAATACAAATTTGTTGGGGAGCGTAGTTCTTTTTTCTCCCTGGTTTACTTTGCTCCTCTAGTTCGTCTCCCCACTCGACGCCCCGGCTCAAGAGTGTGTGTCCCCCACAGGTGTTCGGTTTAAAATTCCGGAATAGGCCACTTCCGAAAACGCTAATTGGATTACGCATGACGGCTACACAGCAAAAGGGACGACGAAAGGCCGCGAAATAAAATTCAAATCGCATGACGCGTGACAGGCTGGAACTGTTGGACGTTAGGCACGGTTTCCGATGGACAAAACGGTGTTACGAGGGTTCGGTTTTGTTTTGCAGGAAGCGATGACGACCGTTGCGTACGGTTGTTTGTTTTAAGGTGATTGATTAATGATTTATGCTTGGCGATCATTTTTATTAGACTAGTTTGGATTATTGTGTGCTTATGATTTTCCCTATTAATTATTCATTGTTTAAACTCTAAATGTCTTCTTGATTGTTCCTTTGTTTTGTTTATTGTTTTTGTATAATAATGTGTTTTTAAAAATAGGTGTCTTAACTTTTATTTAATTTATTTATAAATTTACAATTCTTCCACAAGGCAGCCCATAGTAGCGCGCGTTCTACCGGGCTGTCACCGTCCCTGACAATCGGCTGGACAAACCGTAATTTAATCCTGCGATACTGCGGATTTCAGCTAGCTCCCGGACTGCCAGTATTTTAATCTTCTTTCCCCAGGCCCCGAAATCTAGCCAGACCGGCTTAACGCACCCCCGAACCGAGGGTGCTGAGGGTGAGCATGAAGTTTTCACGGTTCGATGCCTTTTACGTGTACGACCCCGGTCCGGCTAGCAAAAAGGCCGTGAGGCGAGTGTACACTAGCCGGCAAAAAGGGTAACCATTATTATTACACGAGTGGGGTTCAATCACACGCGTGTGCGGGTTGAAGAATCTCGACCGCACTCCGAAAGCATTCCGCGAGGCGCGTAAATTGTAGCTTTCGCGGTGCGATGCACACGCGGCCGATGAGTCGGACGGACGATGGCTGAAGCGTTTTTTAGTAGACACCGGTGCTGTGCTATTATGCTGTTCCATCGTAGCATAATACACCCGAACCCGAGCTGGTGATGTTGAGCGTTGGCGGGCGGGTGAGGCAGAAAATCGATCCTGAATCGAACGGAGATTAAGATTAATGTAAGCGAAAGCGGTAGTCGCGAAGCTGGCCGTCTGCAGATAGTGGAGCAGTTATTCTTCGTTATATTATTTACCGGTTGATGCTAAACATTACGTGGCTTTTGTTGGAGAATAAAATAATGGAAGGTCTTTTTTGTGTATGTGTCTTTTGTATGTTGCACACAGATAAGACTCGCAAAGACTTTTGTACTAGCCAAATAGATTAATAAAAAGAATGCTTGTTGTATTTTATTCATCACTTGTACTGGTTAAAACACGGTCAGTGATTAATTCCGAGTCCAAGAAATCAAACAGATTTAAAGGTAAATCATCAGCAAATTCATACTTGATTGCTCACTGCAAATATGTGTGTTAGACCGCATAAAATTATTTTCTTGAATGATACATCTCCATCAATTAAAACCTCTTTAGAATCCGACTAATGTGTGAATCTCCCCCGATCTAATTTCTACAGTTTAAGATACTGCTACAACCACCACAAATGGTCGCTAAATCCCAACGGATTTGCGTCACGCACTTTCGTTTTATTTGCCCTACTTCAGCCGTATGCGCACGGCGCCATGACGTCATCGTGCAGGATCGCAGCACGGTCACGATCCTTCCGCAACTGCGGGACACACGCACGTCTGCAGCAACCCTCTGGGAAAACGGGCATGGCAGGGTAAAGATCGCTCGGCACTTTGTTCTAGCGCACAGCTGTTTGGTATGCGATCGTGCCGGTACCCAACTGAAGCCACTGGCAGCATGGCTTATTCACATTCCATCCCCTTGTAACATACGCGTGGATGAATCAGCAATCGAATGCCGCCCGATGCGTCGTCGGTTTAGATCAGTGGTCGGCAAGCATCTAGGTTGAATCAGTATTAAATAATGTGATAAAGATAACTTAAATAAAAATTTAACAAACTTCATCTAAGTTTTTAATATGCCTTGTTGACTTTCTACATACTCGACAAACCCTCTCTACACAGTTTTCAAGGTACGCAAATCTCACTGTCTAGTGAAAAATCTGGGGAAAAAACGTCATCGAAGCCACATAAGTGCGATAGCAGACGATTTTTTTATATTTAAAAATTATCAACTTTAAATTACTTATTTAACTTTCTTCGATCACTTTAGACTAGCACAATTGATAATTTTTTTTATTTAATAAAAAGTAAGCAAAATACTAGGTGGGAATGCCTTGGGATATTTATACGATATTTGTGAAGCATTCCTTAAAATATGGCGTTGAGCTGTCATACTAAATTATAAAAAAATAAATAGGATTTGTACTTATTCTTCTAAAACTGGATTCTGACTTTGTTATGATAAATTTTGCATTCCAGTCTTTAGAAGACTCATTTTCGACAAAAAGAGGTGCTAGGGACTCGTTACTGTCGCCAAAGAACCAGAAGCAATTGCTAGCCAGCCACCGAGCCTTCGTTTGCCGACACCTGGCTTAGATCGTGTACGAGCCACCGTCACGCCAGCCCACCGTAGGGGTGGTTTGAGCGTTTCTGTTTACCCTGCCGTTTATTCGTGTTTCTGAAGCCGACCGCCGTGAACGTATGCCGTCGAGTGAAGGGTACGCGCGTAGTGAACAGCAAAGGTACGCCGCATGCACGCGTCCGAGTGATCGTAGTGAAGCAGTTTTTGGTATGGCACACGCGGTCTGAACCCGAAATGGGCTTCAAACTTCCGCAATAGCAGGGTGCGATCGTAAGAGGTGCAGATCACATTGAGGTGCATTTTTGTTTTTGTTGGTGTGGAATTCAATTTTGGTGCTGTGCCGTCAAACGGAAGTAAAGTGGCCGAAAGGTGTAAAGCTCCCGGTCAGCCTGAGTCAACTCGGCCGGGGCGGGATTATATCGGTGGGGCGCGCAGGAGGATTTAATTGTAAAATCGATGTGTCATCATTAAGTTTGCGATCGCGTGAAGGAATGTGTGGTCGCCAATTTCCATGCGATTTTGTGCTGCCGAGTGTGTGTGTATGTGGAGGTGAACAGTGTGTGTATGCGTCCTACTTTGTATGCGGGAATGCGAGAATAAGTGTCTAATCGGAAGACTCAGCACTAGGCGTTGCTGAGGTCCCCCCGCCACGAGCTGGGCAAACCGTTTACGGCACTGAAATTGTGAAGTAACGCGCCGAAGCTGCCCAATTTGACAGCTATTAGCGAATTTTGGCGCAGGTCACGTTTTGTGTTTTGCTGTGCCACTTTTCCCCAAGCTGGCGGGCCAATTGTGTATGTTTTCCGTTGATGTGATGTGTTTGTGCGGTCTTCCGTTGTGGTCTTTATTGCAACGCTATTGTGTTGATGCTCCGTGCTGCTGCTGCTGCTGATCATAAGCCCGCATTTTATGACATAACGAATTGCTGATTCCGTGCTGATAGAATCGATCGATAAGTTAGTTTGGAGAGGCACAGATTCGGGATCGGGAATCACACCCGGCAAAAAGGAAGCCATCCATCCCGACCCGGACCCATAGTGTGGTTACCTGCGAGATAACGTTACTTTGGGTCTTCTTCGATGCGTGCTACCTGTTGATGCTGTTCTCGGCTGGATAATAACACAAGTCCCCGGGACCCATTCTTCACACACACACGGCTCATTCAACTCCGGAGACTTTGGGACATCGAGCAAAACCGTAATCTTCTTAAAGGTCTTCGACCAACACCGAAAAAAGGGCAGGCTATAAGACAAGGTAAGGAAAGAAGAGTTTCAGGGAGGCCAACAAAAAAAAAACCGTAACAAGAACTATCGCCGATCTCCTATCGGACATCATCTCCGGAAACATGGCTAGACCGGCAACGAAGATACGGCGAGATCTTGTTCGATTCTAATTATATCTCACCATCGGGCGGTAGTACGCAAGATACGTATCGTGGCGGTTGTGTTCATAATTTACACACTTCCTGCCACCTCAGTTAGCATCCACGATAGAGTGAGTCCGGAGAGACGAATATGACGCAGCGGAACCAGGGATCCACGTGTGATTTATCGATCGTGATGATTTGTACCGCTAAGAGCGAAGCAGCATCAGCACCGTCTAAATGGGCAAGCTAATGGGCTAATAGGCCGCATATAGCCACCGCACCTCAGAAACTCGTTCCCGAGTCGAGTCGGTTGCCCTTGACCGTGTGTCCCTGCGCGGGGACGTACGTGTACTGCTAAAATATGCATTATTTCCACCACGAACGGCTGCAGGGAGCGCTAATGGCAAAACAATTAGCAATTCATATGTGGAAAGACGCGAGCACAAACCGTGCGGTATCGCACCGAATGGCTTATGATTCATGTGTGACTTAAACATGTAAGCAGCGAAAAAAAATATTGCAGTGAGCTCGTAAGTTCGCTTAACCACCGTAAACACTTGTGCTTGTTGTCGTCGATGTTCGGTGGCGTCTTGTCGAGGCTCGATTCAACGATAGGCAGTACAGGTAGAGTAGCTCTCGGAGGTTACAAGCGATACAAGTGTTTTTCTCGTGATTCATCAGTCCCGGCATCCCGTAAAAATAGCTTGACTCAGTATTTGATGAATGAGTTATAGAAGTAGTAGTAATGCCGTTTCCAGAGAACGGTGGAATTTTTGAAGGTCAAATTAGCGAGCTCGGAGAAGGTTCGCGAGGTGGGCTTTAACCAGTAAAGTTTTCTGTCCAAAAAGCTGGCACCCAAATCCTTTAGCTGTTTAAATAATCCACTAGATTAGTGAGTCAACCGGTGCGCAACGAGCATAATTAACAACTGTATTAAATTGGATCAATATTTACCACACACGCAGGCAGCTCAATTAGCTTCCCCAAAATGTAGCTTTCCAAGAATGGGGTGAAAACACAATCGGACTTTCAATTTCTGCACCAGGCACAACTGGAGTGCCATACAACAATAATGTTTTGAGCAATTTTTTTTATTTATGTTGTCGATTTGAATAGTGCAGTGCAATGCAGAGCAAACCACCGGCAAACGAGTCAGCACAAATCCGGCTGTTCCGAGCGAAACAATCAGAACTCTCATGTCGGCTGACAGGCGAGGCGAGTCGGTCTGTCAACGGTGTCGGTTTAGCGGTTTCAGAATTTGTATCGGAAAATTAATGCTCTGCTAAATCAGCATTATATCGCGAGCTTTTGAGCTTACGAGTAATTGTGTTGGCTTTATGCGACCGGGTCCCGCCCCGGGTCGGCCCTGTATCACTTGACAGGTTGGATGGTTATCAGTTACAACGACCTTATCATGTCTCCGTACACTCTGAACACGCGATGTTCGATGGGAAGGGTAGAATCTTTTGCAAACATACGCACTCGATGTTCCAGAATCCCACCGCTGTCTGGACTCTGCTGATGAGCTTATCGGAGTGCAAAAACCACCATCACCTTTTCCTGGTGGGAGTTCCTCGTGGCGGCTAGCGGCGACTAACTCTTCCCCCCAAAAAAAACTCAATTGCACAACGAGCGCACCAGTTTCCGAATGAAGTGTGAAACCTTTACGATGGCAGGCAGTTTCGGGCTGTTTTTGATAAGATAGTGCAGTTTGAAGCAGTAATTCGTGTCAGGGGTAAAAACAGCTTCTCTACCGTATCGGGTTGATGGTGGAGCGTTGTTTTGGAGTGTTCATGTACGGCGGTTTGTATCACCTTGTCAAGGAGGTTATCGTTCGGGTCCGTCGATGAAGCCATCGCCGTTTCGCACCTGGGCTGAGCACCATCCCTGCTTGATAATAGCCCCATCACGGCAGGGAAGTAGGAAAAAAGTAAACGACTTCAACAATGCCATAAACGGCGCAAGAGGTTCTCCCTTTTCCCTTAACGGCGGTGGCAGCTGTAACCGTGCACTGTGAAGGGGCTGGTCAAGGTTGCTGTCGGTGGCATCTCCTTACCGAAAACAGTAATCACGACTACGGTCTGCAGGACGCGTACACACCGGAGGTCATCGTTTGCGGTGGAAGCTGGCGCGTATGTAATGCATAATTCAGTGCCGGAGATGCCACCTCCTGCGCGGTTCTGTGAACTGAGCATATGCTGTAGTAAATGAGAACACGGCGATGACTATCGTCGATGTTTGATGATATTTATTAGCGATCGTGCACTGCTGATGTCCAGGTGTGGACGAGCGCGTCTGAACCGCGTTCGGAATCTGAAAGTACAGCATTCCAAGATCTTCAATGTTGGAAGCGATCACACAAAAAAAAAAACTAGCTTCTCCGTACATATTAATTAAATTGTATTGGGTTGTGTCTTTTTTTCCCCTCATCGCTCAAGAGGTTTCTATGGAAGCCAGCACCACACACACAGAAATAAGCGCGTCACCTACAGTAACGGAGGTAATACCCGTCCGTACATCTGCTTCTGTTCCGCCGATGGTGCCGCCTCAGTGCGCATGTAACCGTACACGAAGGGCTACGATCGCTATCCGCCCTAAGGGATGCGCACATCTGTACGCGTGCCATACGCGCTGCACGTTTCCGGCCGATAGAAGCCACCGGTCCGAGGGGCTGATCGTGTAGCGTGTGGCACCATATGTGCAAGTCCTTACCAGTTTTCCACACTGAGGTCCTTTTTGGGGTTGGCGTGTCGGCGGAGTGGGATATATTTAGAACTGAGAACTCACCCCCCCTCATGGTGAGTGCTTTCATGTGTAGGTGGGCGCATGAGGGTGCATTTTTGACAGTTACAATAGTGAGCGCGTCCTGCTGTCATCACTGGCGGTGGAGGGACTTTATGGTAGCGATGCGGGACCTCGGTACGCTATCGGAGCGTTGTTACAGCTGTCGAGTGGAAACCGTTTGTGGTCCCTAGATCATAAACCACCATCATGGAACGCATCTTCTTTTTTGAATATTCCGTTCTCCATTCTCTATTCCTTCTTTTTTAAATGCTTTTTCTGTTACGTCAATGAATTTGCATAGCTCCAGCTTCGGTTACTTTTCTTCTGTTTATTCATTACACATCGATCGCCAGCGAGGTTGTTCATTTGTCACATTTATTGACCCCATTACGTAGCTAGCGTAGGGAGGCCTCAATTCGATAGGTGAGAAAATATAGTAAGAACTTCCCAAACATCGTTCGCCGGTCGGGTTTTTTTTGGGGGGCGAACATGCTTTGAGGTTGTTTCCGTTGCCGCTCGATCGAACTGTGTCAAGGTGGGAAGATGGGCGCGTGCTTCAATGTCTGCCAGGCTCGTTTATCTCAAGGCTGGATTGTGGCTAAAAGCAAAATATGGTTAAATGATAAATGTTTGGTTATTAACGTGGTGACAACACACCGACCACATCGCACCACGGTGGCTCGTTAGTGCAGCGGTTGCAGCAAAGGCCGTGGTGATTTGCATTCGTCGATTATATTTAAACAATGTGCCTCATCGATCGATTGCGAACCGATCGCTTATCAATGGGGCAGTCCGAAAAAGGAAGGTTCGTAATTATGACGTGGAACATTGTTGAGGGAGGAGGGACAAAGATCATAATCATAATTTTTACTCGGGTCGAGATGTAGGCGCAACGACGCAATATGATTGAGCATCACATTTGGTAATAAATTGTGAAAGTGGGTGCTTCATGTCATTGAGGTCGCTTTTTATAAATAACGATGGTTGGAACGAATATAAATACTAATTTGATGAGATTAAAATAACAACTTGTAGAGGTTCATAGCTATATTTCAGAGATATGAGACGCACGTCATCTATCCGGCTCTTCAAGTAGTATCAAGTATTCTCGTTAAGTAAGAAGCTCTGTCTCTGAATCTATCTGAGCAATTAAGGGCATGCCTTTAAAGCAATAACATCAACTCATTAATTACATATTGTGCTCAATCTTTCTTATCAAAAATACTACATAATAGTACGATGATGCTTCGATAAGAAAAACTTTCCAATCAGGAACACAAGAACAAGTAAAAAGCAGATTCTTCTCAGCGATACGATGCTACCTTAACTGTCTACCGTTCCATTCCACTCTTACGGCGGGTTTTTTCCCCCATTTTCATAATCAGAATTATCGTCTCAGATGCGCTTCAATTAATTACGGCAACGATTATGAAACTCAACTCTCGGCGAGCCAGCTGGCGTGATGAAATTTGTAGCAAATTCTTCTCAACCTTTTCGCTGCTCCATCGTTGCTTCGTATCGCGCATCGGCGATCAGAACGATGCTCGAGCCCTTTCTCCCGCAGTGCGCAGCAAACTTCCGATTAGCGGTGCTTTCCCAAAAAAAAAACCAGTGAGGCCCCCAAACAGCCCGCATCTTCCATCGTGACAGCTCCGGTAGGCTAAAACAGACCTTCCACACCAGACAGGACCGATTTTTAATTCATTACGTACCATTAGTATGTAAATGGTTTCTGACCAGTTTGGGGCAGTTCGGTTCGGCTTTCATCTTGATTCCTCCTGCCCTCCAAACTGCAATCAATATATACATGCTGGATAGTGAATGGTTATTGTGATGAGGGCGAGTCGCGAAGGTAAACGCATTTTTACTCCCCAAACGATCGTGCACGGCGAGATCGTCGCGTAAGTCGAGAAGTCGGGGTGCCGAATTGGATGGATCCCATTCGGGGTGGATAGCATAGGAGATAGTTTTTCGTAATCGGAACGGAACGCGCCACAACGCGGGACCGCGTCCGCATTGCATAATTAAAGCCCGATCGCTAGAATGTGTTACGGCAAAGGTCGAAGAAAGCTATCGACTCGGCTTCGGTCGCGCGGCAAGAACGCGAAGTAAGCTCGGCCGTTTGACAAAACAAATATGGTTTGTCTACAAGCTGTACGGCAGCATAACGTGACCAGCCTAGCCATTAGCTGCGCACGGTTGATGGAACGATACCGATACTATGGCCAAAGATATCTGGCAGGGTCTAGACCAGTTACCACCACCCGCCGGTCGCTGACGGGCGACAACGGCGCAAAACCATCATCGGGATCGGTCAGTGTCAGTCGTTACGGAGCCATCGCGTCTGTCCCCGCAGGGTTGGCGACATATTTATTACCTCAAAGTCGATCGTACGCTTCTATTGTGATCCCTTAGCTTCCCTCCGGGGGACTCGATGACTCTGTGCCGTAACTGTACATTGTTAATTTTAATATTTTATTTGAGCAAAATCCCGTTTGCCCTCCAGTACCCTAAAGCTATTTCGGAACCATGTTTAGATCGAATTGTTTGTTTTGTTTAAAGGTATGATGGGTATAATGATAATAATCGTAAGTTCTATGAGCCACATAGACTAGAGCTTTTAAATCATGGTGTCTTAGATCTCTTCTAAATGAGAGATAGCTTGATAAACTGAAACTCTACTTAAGAATGTCTAAAGTTCTTTATGCTAATTCTGTCGCTAAATTCGTGTTTAATAACATAACATCAAGAGTTAGTATAGGATGAAGTTATGAAACCGTATCTTGCAATTAGTACCCATTTGTATGTCGTCAAAGATCAGCTGGTCTTTTGAACCACATCAAGACAACGCTGTGCACTAGCTTTGAATTCACCCAAAGACCTGCCTCTTGTCCATATTGACCATATTCCAAGGTACACAAATAGGGGTGTGTGCTCATATTGACCCGCAGCATTAGGTCATTTGTTTGGATTTACCAACACAATTGCGCTACCTTTGTTACGTTATCGGTCGTTGAGAGCCAACGGGCAACCGGGCCCCGGTCTGATAATGAACGGCCCGCGTCACAAGACGCTGGGATCAATGTCACCTGAACGGCAAGATGCCGTTGAACCCCATGATGTGTACGTGTGCTTTAAAAAGTTTTCTTACCACCCATGCACACAAGCATAGCACCGTGCAGCTCCTTCAAATCCCCTAATAAAGCCTTCAACACGAGAACAACGCAAGTTTTAGTTGACAGTTTCCGTGGAGGAGGCGTTTTGTACGAGCGGTGTGTGTTTACCCTTTTTGAATGGTTGATTTTTGATGGCAGCGGGAAGAGTGGTGTGTGGAGAGCAGCTTCCACTCCACGCAAGTCCAGCTCCACGTCCCCGGCTCCCTGTACAACAAAATTTGAATAATCTGTCAGTGGGGAATTAAAATTAGCTGATCACTTGTCGCGAGTTCTGAGACAAGACCCCTCCCTGTCCAGGCATCCCTGTCACATCCAGCCCGTCAGTAGGTACCAGAGCCGAGTTCGTGGCGTTAGAATAATGGGAGAGGTAACAAATAGAGAGAAAGGAGGTAGAAGCAAAATACACGCCGGCCTAGAATGGGGTGGGCCATGCTTCACGAGCAATCCGATCACGTACCAAAGGCTGCAAAGCAATTCTCGTCTATAACCTATGGTTAGAATTTTAAACATCTCGTCGTGCGTGCCCTGCCAGCATTTTATAGACCGGACCGCTTTTTTCAATGAACCAGCTTGACATGGTGTTGTTATTATGAGGCAATAGATTTTTTTTTTAGTTCGGTGTGTAACTAGACAACTGGGCAGCTGGGTACCGGGGAAAAGGTTTGGGGTTTTGGGGGGAAATTGGTCGATTTGTTAAACGCCACAATAGTCCTCATCGAGTGCGTGAGCCATAAACGTGACCAGGATTGTTTGGGTAGATTCCTGAGCGTGGATGTTGATTTGCAGCATAAAACAATTGAGGTTAGAATTTCGGTATAACAATAAACGATTGGTGGCTTTGGTGGTATTTTATTAGCTGCTGCGTGATAAGTGGCGTTACAGTGAGAGCCAATTGGAGCAGATGAACTTGGAGCTGAGTTGTTCAAATTTCTACGCATCCATCACTATAAACCACTCAAACACGAACGGAAAAAGTCATTGCAGACTTGTAAATTTAATTACCATTACCATCGATTGTGCTAATCTTCCCTCCCGGACAATCGTGCTGTTTAAAATTCCTGCAATGAAAATATTGATTGACGTGCAAGTACTGTATGCAAATATGGCTAATCGTTGAATTAGCTGTGTTAGCATTTTTTCGTACCGTTCGTGCGTGGGCTTTCCTTCCCTAACGGTTCCCGCTCATCTGGCTTCTCAGAACCTTGGATATCGGTTCCCGTTGAACGAAAAATAAACGGCACACGAAACATAAGCCATTCTAAACACGTTGCTCCGGAGCTGCAAAATGGGGCGATGAGAATGAGATCTCCTATCCTTTTAAGCAGCCGTGCCCATGTGCGCTGGAATGCTGTGTGTATGCATCGCCTTACCGTCCGCAACATCCGCAAGTCACATTTCAAGAGGCATCACAGCCCAACGAACCGTCTCGCTAAACAATTAACGAAAGGAAAGAAAGGTCTTCCCCGAGCCGGTAGGTAGACACGGCAGAAGGCAACGGAATGCTCTTTTGCGGGCGTTGCATTCCGTTCTTCGCGAGTTGTTCTCGCGGCAGTGATCGCTTGGTAAGACCGAAGATGTTTCTCTGCTGCGTGGAGAATGGAGAGCACTCGGTGAATAGGAACCCCCCCTGTTTGCTGGAGGTGATGTTTCTAGCTCGGTTTCAATTTTTATGTGTACCGTTTAAGGCCTCTCGAGCACTCCGTACGCCGCGATCGTTCGTCAAGCGGCACGATACGCTGATCGATGATGGATAACTGTTACGAGATCCGAGGAGCCCGAGCAAAGGTTTGGGTCGCTCTGCCCGAGCTCGGCGATGACTTGCGGTGGGCACAAATTTCGGGACATCTTCGAGCGAGCTTGCAGAATTTTAACCAGCCAAGACGGAGCTCCGTACCCAGCTCCGAGCGAGATGGAGTGCGAGAGGATCAACAGTTAGCCTTCCTCATCCCACCGAAAAGAACAAAAGTCTTCAACTCTTTCGAAACAAACCATCACCTGTAGGCATTGTTGGGTGGTGTGCCCTATGGACGAGCTTTTCCTCGGTACTTATGCTGTCGAGATTGGAATGTACGCCGTACGCCTGGAACGATCCCCCCCATAGGTTTGTGTGTGTATTAGTCGTTACGGAGCAAAATTACCCATCGGTACCTATTGGGCTATGGGTTCTCGATGTCTGAAGTGCCGGCAGCGATCCAAAGGCAAATCCGTCCGAATGGCGCATATCGTCCAATGTGGCGTGGTAACTTCCCGGTGATTAGAGGAGCCGTTCGTCAGCGGTTTCGGCACTGTGGTGCGCAAAATTTCCTCACACCCTCCCCCCCTCCTTCGGTAACGGCACTTCGAGCCGAAGGAATTAAAAGTGGTTTATGTCGACTGGCGGCCGGGTCGTCAAGTGTGGAGGGCCCCGATGAGTGATAGCGCCTAATGATATAACACCGGGTCCGACCGGTCACAAAGCAGCAGGCGAAGCTGGAGGGCTATTAGCGTGTCGTGTACCTTCTGGAAGCACTGGCAGAAGTTGGCACGATTTCTGGATACCGATAGGGGCACCGGAGTTGGAGTAGGGTAGATCAGGAAAAAAAAAATACGAAAGAATTCCTTTCGTCGGCAGAATCGTTTGTGCGGGTCGTGTTTGAGAGCGTGTGGCGAGAGCTTCGGAGATCGAGCAACGGAACGCTTCAGGACACTGCGGTGAAATGGATGTCACGGCACGTGTAGGTCAGGTCTTTAAAAGACCAATTTCGATCGCTACAAATCGTGAGCATTAAATTCTTTCCGGTGGACGTGTTTCGGTGCGCCCGGGTGGGAAAAAAGAAGGTTCCGCACCTTTGTCAAGCCTTGGATTATTTAGATTGATTTCGATTGAATCGTCGGGATTCGCGCGGCTCCGGCACACTACACAGCGAGAGCGTGTGCTGGAGTGTGTCCCTTCCGGGAATGGACCAGCAGCAGCAGCAGCAGCAAAAAAAGGAGTCCAAAACAACTTCACAGCTGTTCCGGAGAGAGTAATTAATAGATCGAGATCAAAGTCGTTGGGCCCGTTGTTGCTTCGCTTCAACCGTGCCATCTGGACAGCTCGGCGAACCTTCACGGAAAACTCCATCCCCGTGGCCTCGCCGAGAAAGCACCTGGTGGTAGGAGAGTAGGCAAACGACAGAACGTTTGCGAAGTAGCGCCGGATCGCCGGACGCCTAAATTGCCGGACGAAAGGTTGGAATTTGTCGCAGTGTCGTGTCGGACTGGGGCGCCCTTTGCTAAGGTAATTGGCAATTGGTTCCGCGAAACATCGCTTCCTACAGTGGAGTGGTAGGCTTGTGTGTGTTCGTGTTGTTGTTTTTGTTTTGCTTCTGTGTGTCGTTTGTTTTGTACTGCGAGTAGTTCAATGTGAATCGTCTGAAAGGTGACATGTTTGCTTTAATTAGTTCGTACAGATTTGGATGCAATTATACGGCTAATAGTTTTGTGCGCGCCGGAGTTCTAACGAAACTGTGTTTATTGCACGACTTGAAATTGGTAAATCATTGGGACGCTTTTATCGGAATCGCTGATGGATTATTGACGGAAATAATTAAAATTATGAAGTTTTTGGAATCCCTTCTTCATGATGATTTGTGATGCATTATAGATTTGGTGGAAATAGCGACCAAGTGGACCATTTCAAAGAATCGATGTTGCAAATGAGTATTTCAATTATAATTTCATCAGAATGGAAATTTCAACTAGATTCTCCAAAATTTGGACTAGATGTATATAAATTAAGGTTCTATTCTATGGAATTCTATAAAAATGATCGAACTGAAGAGAGCTTCGGTTCCTTTATTCCAAGTTCAGCGATTGAACATTATCAATTGAAACCTGAAACTTTGGAAGCGTAAATAAGTTAACGTTGAGTTTAATGGCGTTACAATATTGTTTAAGCACCATAGATCGATTAGTCTCCCAGAAGACAATATACTCCATTTTTATCATCCTAGTTAAGTTTTCGAAGTACGAATAATAGAACCAAAAGTTCTCCATCTGCATGTAACGTCCTATTTATTCTCCAGGAAAAAAGAAAACTTCCCCACAAAGTAAACATTCTATCTCCGGGTTTTTCAATGACCGACTTTGACCGTTTGAAGCTTTTGCAATACTTTCTCCCATTAGGTACGGAGAATTTCCTTCGCCACCAATCATTTGGTCCCTTCGAAGTACACCCAACGGCCCATCATCATCCGACCATCAATACGGTGTGATCGGATGGGACGGTGCACGATAACGATAAATATGCATATCCTTCCATTCACTGATTCCGCTTGCACCGAGTCGATGATTGGTTGCAGTCAAGTTGCTGCTCCAGATACACAATCACTGTTCGTGCTTTCACCTGCCTCGAAGAAAAGGTGTAATGAATGCGCCACACCTCTCCAGGAAGCCATTGCACCCGGTCCGATCTTTGGCGGGTCTTCGGCGGATGGTGGCAATGGTGGTTTGTTTTTATTGACCCGGACACGGTGGCGCTTTCATTGCACCGCGTTCGCTGGTGCAATTAGACACTTGGAACGTGCCGGCGTCGACGAACTAAAGTGGAGCGCCATTTTATTATCAGGAAATAAGCGTGATGGATCCCGCTTATATGGCGGTTCGGTAGGTTCTTAAATCCGAAACTGCTACGAACGCGCAGAACAAAGTTTAGATTGGCGCCCGAGTTTCGTTGGCCAGAAATTATTTACGACAATCGTTATTCATTACCTCATTCGAATGGGGTTTGAGTCGTTCCGGAGAACTTATTCCGTGAAGCATTGCGGATTCCTCATTGATATTCACGCGGGCTGGGAGCTGGGGAATGAATATTTATGCTATTCATATTGGTGCGGCGCAGATTTTGGATGCATCCGAGTGGACCCGGGCGGACTTTGTGTGACCACGAATCATAAATGGATAGCTAGTTCATATTCTAGGTGGTGGAAAGAAAATTCATCCACCTCGCCCAGTAACAGGTTCTGCCGAGCTGTCGATCAACAGCAATGACCCGCGGAGTGATGAAGTACTGTGCCGAGTGAACGATGATGACGAGCCGTTCCGGCATGCTCGGCACGTAGTCCCAGGCACCCGAGACGGTGGCCAGAACGGTGGAAGTCAACGATAGAAGTGCTTCGAAAAAGGCGGCATCGTGGAGTCGAGTAGTATATTTACTGTGAACCGCAAACGTGCCGGAGTTCGCCATCGCTGTTCAATTAATTGGTTGGTGGCTTAGTGGTGGGGCAATGATTTAGGCAGTACAGTAACTGTACCCTGTTCGATCTCTGGCGCCGGTGCTGGGTGCGGTTGATGGTAATGACATTTCTAATTACTAATTACCATATCGAACTCGCTGGAAGCAGTGCGAGCAATGGTGGGGCTGGAAGCTCTTACAGGATAATGTTTCACCGAAGAAACGTCACCGACAAAACATTTCTCGCCTGTATGGCAATGGGTGATTGGGTGAAGTTGGGGCATGCGAACTTTTCCAACAACTTTCAAGGTCCCTTCCCCCCCCCCCCCCCCGCTGGTGGCAATTGAAAGTGAAGCTTATGAAACTTAAGCGAAATCGGGGATGATGATGTTGTGAGGCATCATAAGGAGTTAGAGAAGCGCGTCAAGAGTGGTGGAGCAAAGATATTGAAGTTTTTGCTCAGGGCGGGTCGCCCAAATTCCTGAGTGAGTAACAACGATCGCGGGGGGATTTTCGATGGCAGAGATTTCCCAGCAAGGGCTGGGTAAATGGTATAGTGAGCTGTAAACGCGAAAGGAATTTTAACTGCGGCAGATCTTTAACATACGATACTGAAGTACGAGATGACGCTCGTACTAATAATCCTATTAGCAAATTATCGTCCATAGTGCTACCAGGCTACCCCGGCAGAGAATGTCCTGGAGGATAATTAAGCAATGGCAGGAAAGTTCCAGCACATCTAACTCATCAGCGCCAAGTCCAACTGATTATGTGTAAATTGTAGCTCTGTGACTGGATTGGAAGTAATGTACAAATGGCATGATAATGGTGTTCGGACTTTGTCTCGAGATGCTGATTATGTTGGTATCGAAATGTAACTATTGTTAGAACTCACTCACGCAACTTTGGCAACCCAATGGAGCTCGTTTGGCGTCCAGGCATCCTAGCCGTGTCCAAGATGTCCATCAACGGCGAAACCCATTTGCCAAAACTCATTTCGATCATCGTGCGTCCCACGCAGTGCCCTGTCAGCTGCAGTTTGACATTGAAAGCATTGTTTTGACAGTTAGTAGCAAAAGTTTAGCCTATTCTGAGTGTGCAGGCGAAAAGGTGAAAAGTTTACGGTTGGATTCGGTCTGACTCATTGAGGTTGTTAGGGGAATGGTCTGGCGCGGTTTGTGTTAATCATTCACCACCAACTTTGTAGCACTCGCGCACTCGATAAGCTTTCGATGGGTTGGGTTTTTGTTTGAAGTTCGATGGGGGGAATGGGCTACCCCCCTTTTTATTTTGTTTCCCCTATTTAGCCTAACGACGCAGTACCGACAACAACGCCTGCAACCTACCGCATAAAGTGTCATTAATCGATTCGTAGTACAGCGAGCGATTAAGTACGTCGCTTCCGTAAATGGCATTGGAGGAGAACTTTGACGATCGGTTTGAGCTGTAAAGGAAAAGCAACAAACTGCAACTAACAACATCCGCACACGTTCGCTCGAGGCGCAGGAATTCTGAGCTGGTCCGGGGAACTCTACGCGATTGTTGCTGCTGATGATGATGGAAACTTTTCTACGCCAGTAGCTAAATGGCTTGCAGGGTTGCCATAAGGGCTAACAAAGGGTCTCTCGTTTGTCGCAGCTGCATAATAGTGCCGCTGTCCTTTACCGGAATCAGCATCAGCAGAAGCAGCAGCAGCAAAACCATGACTCATACAACGAGTGTTCCTATTAGACGACCGTCTTTTCCAATTGAAACATGCACTTGCGAATGCAATTGTTCGTGGTTGGAGGTTTCACCAGCAGTGGTGGAAGGAATGTGTGCGCTCACATTCTTTGCCGACTAGTTTGTTGTGATGCTTCGGTGTATCAATAGAAAGGGGGTGATGCTTCTGAGAAGAAGAATGCAACACCCTTTCCCGTGTCACGGTTTCACGACGTCGGAAGCGAAAAGGCGTTGGTCGCGTCAACCGGATCGAATGTCGACCGGTCGGAAAACGCTTTGAAATTCCAGCAGTGGCGGGATGGAGGAAGAATTTTTCTCGACTCTAAGGTTCTGGGAAGTGTTGCTGCTGTTGTTGTTGTTGGGGGCTGCTCTGCCACTAACCCGTTGACACTGGAGCGCATCGAGTGCTGATGGAGCGTGGAATCGATTGCGCCTTCCGTACGATCTCGAGAGCTTCACTTTCGCTTCCGGGAATATGTCTGTCTGTTTAGCTACACACGCCACACGTAAGGTGGAAATGAAGCAGAAGACGATGCTGGCTAGATAGCGCTCCATACAGTTACCCCAGGGGCGTTTCTGTCTCGCAAAGGTGTCGGCATGATGCGTAGTTTATTGGGATCATTTGTGGGATGGTTGGTGGTGCGTTAAGGTGGTGTAGGAAATTGGTGATTTGCAACTTCGCACATGGCTGGAAGTGCTCGACTCTCGTCGACAACTTCCAGCGAGTGAATGGTAGCGAAAGTAAGAAGGAATGTTTTATGTTATTGTATTGAAGAGTATTGATCCACCAGCATTAACTAATCGGTTACGCTTAACGTTCCGGACGGGATGGCTGAAAATGGTGCTAACAGTAATACAATTTTCACTCATCGCTTTTCATCTGTAATCAGTCTTATCATTACATTAGTTTGGTTCTCCGTGATAAAATTACTGATAATCTTCCTGACTTTTTTGTACAACTCTTTCCAACTGACTAAGGCTGGTAAGTGGTGTAATTTTTTGTCATAAATCTTAATTTGGGATTACCTGGAATGGATGTTGCAGTGCTCTGATTTTTTTCACAGAAGGACCCTCCAATATTTGTTTCCTTCTCGAGAATCGATTATCTATGATAAGGGTACTATGAAGACGTGCTTTATGACTAGATCTGCGAAAGGCGTTTGAATCTGATGTTAGTATTAAAAATGCCTGAAAACCTTCATATTGAATATTCAAGCAAAAAAGGATTGCATAGACTGGCATTCAACCTTTTAGGCAACTGAGGACAAACGATTTCGACTTGGAATTTTTTTTCTTCTTATGTGACTCTACAACCTCGAGAGGTCTCCGTCTGCCATTTCTATCCATTTCTTTGGCTTGACTTTTCCCTGTAGCTGATTTGATCTCGGGTCCTGTCGTGTGAAGACTGGTGCCGCTTTCGCGTCGGCTACCGAACCGCCACTGCTAAAAAAATCTTTAATAACTGGCGCTTTCTAGCACTGATTTGCTACATGGTGTCATTGTGAGAAAGATTGAAACCTTCGTCCACTGATCCCTCATGGAGTAAGATTCTGTTAAAGCAGTTTAACGCAACAGGATTTCCTTGACTGGATCTAAGCTTGGACAACAAATGTTCAATAACCGACGCTTTCGAGCAAAATCACGATACTGTTCCCTACGATGAGAACTTTTGAAGCTTTTGGATTACTGTACAATAATCACCGCAACAGTCAAACCCTATCAGGATATGGTTCAACTATTTAATCACTCTAACCTACTTCAAGCAAAATGATTGTATTGATCTTCTCTTGGTAACAAATATCGAAAAGCTTAACTGAAGCTAACTTATGATGCTCTGATAGATCTGATGTATCTGGTGAAGATGCGATATTGACATAAACATCAACAGTAGCAATTCTAAGGCAGACTGAAGTTCTGCGAGCATCTGCTGACGTTTCTCCATTTTAATTTGATGTCCCAACGGCAGCAGTTTTGCACATTTATTTCCATTTAAAATGTCAAAAGAATCCAACGGAAATAAATACCATTTCATTAACAGCTACTGTGTCGAATCGATCGCTGCAACATCGCTGCGTTCTGCTCTAGAAATCATTGCAAAATAAATCGTCCTCTGTTCCCGGCCATACGCTCAAAAAAAGAAAGGAAACGAGAGAAGGTCTCAAAAACGAAATAATCAGCTGTGCTTCTTTTAAAGAACGGTTCCATGCCATGCTGACTTGCTGGCTTCACTTCCGCTTCTGCAGGCGACGTCCTGATCGTGCTCACCTGGTCTCGTTCTGCTGCAGACTTGCGGGCACGGTAAAAGTCGTTAGCTAGAGCGCCACCCCTCTTACCTTTGTGGCAAAAATAAACCACTTCCAAACCCGGGGGTTCGGTTCGATGGGGTAGGGAAAGAGAGAGAGAGGGACAGAGAGAGAGAGAGAGAAAGAAAAAATCCAAATTCATGAAGCAGTAACGCACCGAGATTAATATCGAGTCTCAGAAAATCCAGCCCATACACACATATGCTTTGTATGTGTAATCAAAAAAGGAAGAATGAGAGGGAAACAAATACGTCCGTGTTTCCCTTTGCACGGTTTTCCGCTGGTCCCTTGCGTAATTAAATCGCGGCTGTGTCGAGACCCCGGGTAAGCAGTGAGGGACCCCGTGCTTGATCGTTCTGCTTGCGCAAGCGAAAGGGAAACACACGTTACAATCAACACACACACACCCTCAGGGACGCATACTGTACTGCAAGGATATGAGGACGCATTTCGTCCTGCATCCTTGGCGTGCTATTCACAGGGCAACAACAAGAGGGATGGAAGAACAGGGGACGGCTGCAACATCTGCTCGTCTGCTATGACCGTTGGAAAGCGTCGTACAGCTTGCCTGGCGATGCAGGACGCGCGTCTGCTCCTATCAAACGATCGGCAATACTTGCAACTACCGAACGAAAAAAGAAAAAAACATTCTGGTGCATGCGAGAGTGAAAATTTCAGTTTAAAATTTCCTCTGCCCGATAGCGGAAGCGTGTTTTGCTGTGGTGTCGCTAGCGTTAGTTAAGGTAAAAGAAGCTTAATTTAATCGTGTGGTCGTGGGTGTTGGGATGTAAATTGTTGCAAAATTTATCTGTAAGTTAATGGAACCTGTGGAAAGGATGTCCCGATGTCACGATGTTAAGTTATTCGTTACACAAGTAAAGGACAAATGCTGCAAAAACAATATTCGGGTGGTCTGGTAGCGAGTGTCTTGTAACACGCGATGTTAAATGTGAACAATTTATCACCCAAAAGATAAACCACAGTGTTGCGGAATTGAATTAGAAAAAAGGTGGATTCTTGTTGGGAACACCCGCAAGATCGCACGAAAACTGTACGCCGGAATGCAAATTCACATCGAGCTTCGCAATGGAAATGGGGCGGTATCTTGCCATGCATCTTGCCGCCACGAAGGATTCGAACGGCGTACGCGCGTCTGTGGTTGTTTCGGATAAATTATTCCCGTTGCAAACGGGACCACCAAGGGTAGCGTTCTGTACGCTGCAGAAGACTCAAGAAGCGCGCGTACTAACTCGCCAAGTGAATCGCGAACCCGCGCTGCCGTGGAGTGTAACGCAAACAACGGACGCACACAATGGGGCGGTTTTCTGAAGCGGTTTTGCCCGCCCGGAAGTGTTTGCCTTCCAAATGTTTGTCCGATCGGCGAGTGTTCCGGTTGCGGAGTGGCTGCCCGATTCGGAGGCGTTGATATGTTTGCGCTTCGGCTAAACCGGTGCGGTGGGCTAAGGTTTGATATTTGCAATCCTTTACCCGTGGGCGGCAGCAGGAGTGAAATTAAATTAATCTCACTCGTACACCGGCACCGGGCACTGCGGACTGTTTGGGAGGGCGTTTGCTGTTGTAATTGTTGATGCGAGAGTAGGAGCCTTTTGCGAGTGTGTTCGAGGAAGTCTTGACCGTTATCAAGAGATGGCCAAGATTTTATTCGACATTTCATGTTAGAAGTCTCATGTCCCAATTATAATCCTACTGTTGCGCTTCCATTGCAGATGTCACGTTCCAACTTTGCGCGCTCACAAAGCAAAGTTTGGTTCGGCAATGAACCGGACAGCGGACCGTACGGTGGCTTCCGGCCCTACGGCTACCATCTTCACAGTGGACCAATGTCGCGGCCCACCTATCCCGCCTTTCACGATCTGGAGGAGGAGGACGAGCTGATCGAAGAGCAGCAAACGAGTGCGAAAAGTCCCCCGAGCGCCAACAGCTGGGCCGAAACGAACCGCCAGGGAAGCCCGGCCAGTCACAAAAGTCAGGTAAGCATTCCTTACACACGCGGAGAAGCTGCAATAGCGCTTATTTTATTTATTTATACGGTTTTTTCTACCTAATATCCAAAAGGACTCAGGGTTTTCGGACACGGAAACATCCCTGAATGCGGGCGGCGGTAGTCTGGCGAAGCGGGGCAACATAAACGATAGCCAGTCGTCCTCTTCCGGGGACGACAAGCTTACACCAAAGAGAACCGCAAACGAGGAACTGTTTGCACGGTCACCATCCCTCAACAGTAGTGCACCGACCCCTCCAACAGTCATCCGGAGGCCTGCAGCAGTAGAGGTCGGCGAGAAAGCTCCGGCAGGACGTCGGCTGTCGTACGGTGATCCGACCGGTGACGTACAACCACCCGACAGTCCACGTAATGTGTCACTGAAGAGGGGCCGTGTCATTACGAAAAACAGTCGCGTGAAGCGCAATCTCAGTGAGCAGTTAAGCAATTCGTGTGAGGAGATGATCTCATTGGACAGCAGCGAGCTGTCGAACATTCTTAATCGAACGATACACGAAGGTGCCGAACCGGTGTCCGAATCGGATGCCAATAATAACGCGATCAAGGGTGGTGAGCCGGTAGAGCTCCCGACGTACTCCGAACTTTATCCGTCCCGCGGTACCTCGACGCCTATCCGTGGACAGTCGAAGCTGTACCGATCGTTACCACTGTCACCGAGCCAGCGGGCTGCACCACCTATCCGGCCCGTCGTGGCACCCTCGGGGACGGACAATTTCTACGACGAGCCCAGCAATACCAACTCAAGCACGGTGAGTGATGCTGGGCTGTATTACACGATCTACGACAATCCGCTGCTGAATGGACATCAGCCGGCGGTACAGGGTTGGCTGGATGGGTTGCGATTCTCGTGCCAAAGTGAAGTAATGTCGATACTGCAAACCAAATCCATTGCGACCGAAGCGGGACGATCGCTCAAACTAACGTCGACGGTGGCGGTGAAGATATTGCGCCATCTGCAGGGTAAGGTAGCCACACTTCAGGGAACGTTCGAGCGGGTGGAGAAACTGTTTGCCGCTATCAGAAAGTACCAAACACAGCAGGAAAGCAACGGTGATCACGAGGAGGACGAGGAGGATGAGAAGGAAATCTACCAGAAGGTGGCACCGTTTGTCCATGGACTTGCGACCGATATCGATGTGTTCCTGCGGAAACAGCAAGGAACGGATTACTTCGGACGGGAAGCTTCCGAGCGCGAGGATCGAAGAAAGTTCGCGGAAAATGCTCGTTCGTTAGCGGACATGCTGGCGGATCTACGAGCAGCCGCCTCGAGTACGGACACGTTCGACTACCGGTCCGTGGAAGAGGAGATCCAGATCGTGAAACGCTACTTCCTCATTACGGTGCGATTGATCTTCAAGCACCTCGTAAGGGTAATTGTGGACGCTGTCGAAGGTGCCCGCTGTGAGCTGATCCTGCGCTCCAATCTCAGCTACGTCGCCAGTCTCTCCAACCTGGACTACGGTGGACTGGCCTCACTGAACGACGCATTCATAGCGAATGGGACGGTTCGGGTGTTGCTGTTGGTGTGCGTCGAATCGAAGCTTTCGTCCGTCCGTGCACTTGCCCTGAGGGCGCTGGCGACCGTCTGCTCGACGACGGAAACAATACGCCAGCTGGAAAGGGCCAACGGACTGGAGGTACTGCGCGATATCCTAGCAGCGGGTGATGCGGACCGGACCGAGCCGGAGCTGCGGGAGGCGGTGTCGGTGTTGACGCAGATTACTGCACCTTGGCACGGTGAGGAACATCGGCTCGAGGGATTGAAGCAGTACGTCCATGCCATCGTCGAAGCAATCACCGGTAAGCAAGCCTCTTCACTGACTCCACGTAAGGTTGATTTGGACAGGGCGTCGCCAAGATTGGCACGTGGCAGATTATAAAACTATTTTTGGAATGAAGATTTTGTCTCCATGCTGCCGAGGACCGTGTTGTGCATCTGACATTGACACTTGCCTGCTGCCATGTTGACTGGCTAACAATCTGCCTGGGATGGCAAAATATGCTTCCAATTCCAAGAATGGAGGCCCTATTGTGACTTTTATCTGTCGAATGAAAATTCCTCACGTGTGGAATGTCTCCCTGTCCTTTGGTGTGTTAGACCTGGAATGGGAAGCTTTTTGGATGAATTTTGTTATTAAAAATTGTTAGCAAATTCAATTTTACATCTTTAAGATAACGAAAACTACCAGCCTGGGACAGATTTTCGCAAAGTATTTTTAATAACTCAACACTTACCGATGGCAATAACCGTCCGTAACCAAAGCCGCAAACCGTGTCCGGCACAATGCCGGCAAGTTGGTGTGATTTATGTGCAAAACTTTCACCATTATCGTAACCATTTGCATTTCATTTGCGAGTTCTTGCTGAAAAGTGCTTCTTAAGATCGTCTGGCCCGTGAAGCTTGTGGTCGAATGTAGTTTCCTTCGTGACGCAACATACAAGACTTTAATGAAGATCGACAGCACAAGGTTGCTGATGTAGCAGTTTACAAGCCACAAGCAAAAGCTGCACACATTGCCCTTGCCCTTTCGCTAGCGGACCATATCGTTGTAAATTCGTAATTAGAAGAATTAGTGTTTACGGGTGAAAAAGCGGATGGTAAAGCAGGGGTAAAGTAATTGCCGGATAAAAAGTTCGCTTAACAAGACTAGCCTTTCTAGCACTAGCTTTCTTGGTCAGAAAATTGCACCGGCGGTGTGGTTTTCCCACTGCATCCCGCTGGTTGGGTTGGAAGAAAACGTCGGTATTAATTTCTATTTTATTTCCTTCTTTCTTACCGCTGTGTCATCACCGCTCACTGTATGCTGCACGGGGGAAATTGAATGGACCCTCCCCATCCATCCGGCAGAGATCATCGTGAAGACAAACTGCTGCCAAACGTTGCTGCTCTGCTCGGCCAGCCTGAACAACATGACGCGCATCGAACCGACGGCCGTGTACTCGGTGATGTCCCAGGATACGGTCGACAAGCTGAGAATGGCCACGGAACAGCGTGGCCCCGGTGCATCCATCTTTCTCTACGTAAGTACGAATGAAGCGGGCTACGGGTCGGTATAAAGCGGAGTAAACAGCTTCATCTGTTACATCTCCCCCCCGATTCCGGGGGAAAGCGTTTAGTGGATCTAGTTCATCATCATCATTCTTTTGCGCTGTAACGACGCTGCACACGCTGTTAAATGCAATAAAGGACAAACGATGCGTAACACGTCGCAGCAGCATGTCACACAGGGTGATGCACGGCACGTGGTGGACTCTCATACGGTGACTAAAAAGCCACCAATCCATAAGAACCACGGCGTTCAAAAACTAGCGCACGATACGGCTTTTGTCCTACCGGCTGATTGAACCAATCAATCGATGCGGTGAGACGGCTCCGTACTTTTCGTCCTGGTTTGATACAATTTATCGTGCCTGCAAACTGTACAGCCTCTCTCTCACATTCACCATGTGTGAAATATTGCGCCCGAGCAGCTGAAGGACACGAATTGATGGATTACCCGTAGCCCGGCCCGGTTGTCCTATTGCGAAAGGTGTTATCCGGCGATTTCCCCGGGATCGTCAAATCGGATAGCCGTGATACGGCACGACACGAAAGGATACATATTGGCGTGAATTGATTCGTTTTTGATGAGATGACATTAATCCGATGGGAAACCGGGTTTACCATGTGACACCACTGCTAGATACTAATCGTGATCCGTTTTTCTTTCTGTTTTCCACCCTCTCCGTGCGTTCAGGAACAATTCACCTCGACGCTGTACAACATGTCCGCCAACTGGAAGTGCCATCATCATCTCACCCATCGGCCCCTGCTCACCTTTCTCGTGACGGTGCTCGGCCAAAAGTTCTACGACCGGCTGCCGAGCGGTGTACAGTCCGAGGCTCAGCGTAAGACGATTCGAAACATTCTTCACGTGCTGTCGCGATTACTGTCCGGCGGTAGCCTATCGTCTGGCACATCGCTCGAACTAATCGAGACAACGATTGGGCCCGTGTTGGCACGCATCGAACGGACGCTGGACGGGCGGAGCGAGCATTATCAGGACATTACCTACGTCAGCCGACGGTGTAACGAAAGCCTGGCCACACGGCCGTCACACTTGAAGGATGGGTCGGTCGAAGGTGGACAGCAGACGGGGAACGTTCAGACAGCGGCAGCACCTCACATTACCCGGCTCACCATCCACCGGGATCCGGTGAATGGGCCGGTGATGGTGCTGGACAAAAACCGACAGGAGAGCTACGTCTGAAGGCGATTGAATTATTACGTCAGGCCGACCTGTAGCCGAGCTACGGCGAGTGGCAAAGAAACCAACGAATGCTTGTGCCATAGAGTGAACGAATGGTTTTCGAAACGAAACGAACGAATCCTGGACGTGCCTTCGAGAATGGCCATTAGAATGCCTGTGTAGAATGCCTGGGCATGGGATGTTTAGAGCTTGAACGAAAGGGAAGACGCAGTAGGACGCGAAACTGTATTTATGTATCTGTATGTATAGCTTCTGTTTCTTGGTATACGTGTGACACTAGAGGATCTAATATATATTCGAATGTGCTCAATTGTTGTTATTTATCCTCCCAATTCCGTAGCTCGTAAGGGAAGCAAAAACAAACCCCAGATGTATGTATTATAAGCGAAAAGTGAATACACCGATGAACGAAACGATGAACTAAACGAGAAGAAAAACGCTTGAAATCGAAGTCTCTTATTCTTACTAGCACCGTATGAAAAGACAGTTTTATCAAGGAACAAATTGAAAGTCTGTGTGAGAAAGTGGGCATTGAGACGAGTCGAGATCGAGAAATCCAATTTCCAGCGAAACATCTTGCACGCATACTCATACTGTTTGACATATTCATGAGGGACTTGATCAAACACGAAGGACGGTCAAATGTAAGGCATTCGAAGCTGTAACGGCCTAATGTGTGGCTAATATGAGCTATGCATATTTTAATGCCGAGGAAAAAAGGACATAATTCAATGGAATTGATAATGTCTACTACGGTAAGGAAGGATGTTTAACGGATCGGTTGGACCGGATTGGGGAATTAACATATTGACTCAATAATGTCTTGCCTGTCTTAGCAGAAGAACACCTATCTGTCTGGGTGGTACTTTATGGTCCAAAAACAGAATTAGATTAGGCTCGGTTCCATGGAGGCTTCGGTAAGCTTTATTTTAAGCCTCCGTAACTTGTCGAACTGATTTCACCGAACCTTCCTCCTCCGGTTTATGCTTGTTAAGCAATTCGATTCGATTTTTAACCTATTTGATTACGTCATCCATGTGTATGTGTGCAGGACGCACAAAAAGGACAGTTCTCTAAGCTCTCCCCAGTGGCATGGAGATACAGGAAAAACAGTGTTCCATAGACCCTTGTTGCTCTGGGTTGCATTTTCAGATTTCGGGTGGTAAATCAGGAAATGGGCTCAAGAATGTCATCCCCGTAGCAGCTGTTGTTCGCTTGCTCGTTGTCGGGCAGCGTGTGTCGTCTTTAGATGTCTCGTTGTCCCGAACAGCTTCCGGCTGTTCGAGTGAGTATAATTCTTCGAACGAAAGCCAATCAGCACTCGAATAACAAAACCGATTTTTCTTCGAGCACATTAGGAGGGAGCTGGACCCGTCCAGTCCAGTTTGTTTGGTCACCGGGTTTATCCAGCAGCTTTATGAATGTTTTGCTAGCCAATGTTGTTTTGGTTAGTCGAATTTCTATACCTCCGACACGTAATGGCCGCAATGCCAGCAGTGTGCGTGTGTGCTGGTGGGGAAGAAAAACTATGGCAAAAGGATCGAAAGAAATATAATGCAGAGGGCTTCCGGGTGACCGACCCCAGCTCCATTTTTCCTGCTTTCCAAGAATGTACTAAACGCACTGGAAAATTATTAGTTTTATTCCTTCGAAGGGAAAGTGCCGGGGATGATGGTATATTATTGCAGAGAATTTTATGGCCCAAATGAAATATTGTTGTGTGGGGCAGTGGAACGTACTTTAAACTATTCGATGACGAAGCATGTTAAGGGTTTTATTGGAAAACAATAATTCTTAACATTTGTTTACAAAAATTATCTTAAACTTAAACAATTTAAAATCAAACTAACGGTGTGCAACCTATTATAATGTCCCAAAACGCGTGTTCAGAAGGGATGTGTAATGTGCATTGCATACATTTAGGGGCAAACGTTGTTTTGGGCCACTAATTTTCTTCTTCGTCAGAATTTCCGTTTATTTGTCGATTTTTCACGTAAATAAGAATTATTTACGAATCTTACATGTTTTGTTGACAATAATAAAAAAGGTTTTTTTCGTTTTATAACTGGATAAAATAAGAATATTGGAGCAGCACCATCAAGATATGAAAACAAGTGAAACAAAAGTCAGTTACTTGTCTTTTGCAATTTCTACCGTGACCTTTACGAGCTTGTTTGTTACATTTGACATTGAATTTCGTTGAACTGGTATTATTGTTGCATACAAACCACACTTTTCTCTAGACACACGAAAATCAGCTCCACAATCGATTGGAATTAATGAGCACGAAAAACAACAATAAAAGAGAGGATAAAACATACCCCAAACAGTGCTGCATGTTCTTCGGAACTCGTTACCCTTGTCGCCTAACGAATTCGGAGAAAATCAAACATTCTTTGTAATTAATTTGGTACAGTTGGAGCTGCAGCAACCGGGTAGGTTGGTGTTGAAATCGTACAAAACGCAACGACTTAAACCAATTTGTTGTGCACAATTGGTAAAATTATTACATCAAAACCTGAGAAGTGCTACTGCACACCATTTGCCACCCGGCAACTTTACCGATTACGTTGATTGTAATTGATTTTACGTCGCTGCTCCCTTTTTTTTCGCTCGGAACACAATGGCACTTCCAGTCAGCTAAAGGGAAAAATGGAATCAAAATGGCTCACTGGAAAACAGTTTACAGCTCGTGAAGTTGGACAATGGTTGAGACCTTTTTTTTCTTTTCGTCCTAGCTTTCCTACCAAAACTACTAGCCGACTGCTTGTGTCGTTTCGATCGGGTCCAGATTTCATTTACACCACACCCAAGTCCGAGGCGCAAGCAAGTGGCTGCAGTAAGAAACCAAGTAACAACATTAGGTGTTGTGAGCAAAAGAGAACGAATAAAGTTGGCTCTTATGAAAAACCCTACCCCCCATGTTTTTCCACCTTTCGCAACCGCTATTTTTGTGTCCTTTTTTACTTGTTTTTGAACGGACATTTCTCTCACGAATTGAGGTGAGTAATTGAGAGATTAAGGACACTCGAGGAAGGGTTTTTTTTGGAGGAGGAAAGGACCTTCAATGTGCAGTTGCTGATGCTTTCGGGTCGCACAGGTAGAAAACTTTACCGAAAGGCTAGGTTTGGAAAGTGCGGGAACGGTATGAAATTAAATTAATTTAAAACTAGCACCAAACTTACTCCTTTACGCTGCTTTTTTGGAGGGGCGGGCGCATTAGGTGCCATTCTGACAATGCGGCAAAAGTTTGCGAAAAGTGATCGATTAATATAAATTAATTAAGACTTGTGCTGCAGCATCGCATTACACTTCTTTGGCAGTGTTTGTGTACAATGGTGAATTGCAATGAGTAGTGGAAAAAGGTTGAAAACCTAACCGGTACTACCTTAAAGGAATAGGATTTAGAATAGTTGGTTCGCTTTAATGGAACAAAATTGATGACTGATGTGTATGACAAACTAAAGATTCAACTTAAAGGTGAGATTTGATTTGAGAAAATATATTAAAATTTTATTAAACACCATCATGCATAAAAGAGCTCCAAAATAGTTTCTCGTTGGTAAATGTTTATCTCTTTACCTTGTTAAATAATACTTGATAATACTGGTCATAAATTCTCAGAGGTAATATGGGGAAATTAAGAAGGTTATATTAGCTATTTAGAACAATATGAAAGCTCTATTTGTTTGCGTGTTGGAAAACGGTCCTATGACAACGCCTTTATTCGGTTGGCACCCATCCAATTGCAAAACGTCGGGCAACGAACACTAAATGTTTCGAAAGACACTGAACGGTTCAGACAACTGAAAAGCGAGTTTGTTCCTCATTTTTTTGTTATGACATAATTCACTTCAAATAAATCAACGCACAGCTAAGGAACGCAACCAAGGGATGTAATTCAATTCGATTTGCTTTCGCTGCAAAGACCAGTACTCATAATGAATTTGGATCATCAGACCGAACTCACCCGGGATAAGGTGCCCTTTCACGGTTTGGAGAAGGAAATGTCTCCAAAACTATCGTGAATTGTATTAATTTTTGTAATTTAGTTTTAAGCAATACGGCCAATAAAAAATTTTCAAAATGAATTTTTATCATCAATTGTTCAATATAAAAAAATAGTTTGAGCTATGGGTAGAAATTCTAAAAAATCATATAAAAGTTTAAAACAGAACTGATATAGGACAACCTGAGGAATTCATTGGATAAGATCAATGGTCAATGGTCAATAGAAGACGAAATGGAAAATGATAGCATCCAATTTTTCTTTAATTAGCAGTCATTAACCCCTCATAATTTTGAGAAATTTTTGCTAGCTGAAAAAATCATCAAAGTATTTGTGTGAATAATACGGCGTCATGCCGTAATACTGGAATTATAAATAAATAAATAAGTATTTGTGTGATGGAACATCAACAACTAAAAAACATTTTTAATTTTTTTTTGGTTTAAATCCCAATTTTATACAACTCAATAATTCTAATACTATTCCTGGAGCATAGATGCTTCGTTCATAGATGTAAGTCGTGAATATACTATTTTTGTCACAAATTACCTGTTTTACCGAATATTTCTCGATTTGTCGATCTGCTTGGATAGATTCTCAAGGCATCATAAAAATAAGTTACACCCATGTAAATGATCTGCCTTTTATGTACTATAATTTTATTAATCGTATTTCTACGCTCTTTACAATAAATTCTTTCCAGGGGTTTTCCATACTATTCCTGTTAATGCTCTTACTATCCCAAAACATTCGCCACTCTTATCGTTCATTCGTTGGAATTACAAGTTAAAATCCGTACTGTTCTCCTTTCGTATTTCGTGTTTAGCACTCTTGCTTAGTTCATTCGCATAAGTCTAGAATTTTTGTTTACAATAAATGTTGATCCTCTTCCTATGCCCCCCACACAACGAGCGAGAACGAGTAGTAGGTGCTAATGTGAAAAAATATACTTCTTTAAATATACGTATAGTCTTCATCTGAGCGCAAACACTTGGTTTGTTGTAGAACATTATTCAACAAATCTGCTCTTTGGCAAAACCGAACCCCGACGCTGCACGACGGGTCGGTGATTAAGTACGAGCTAATACGCATTGATGATGCTGCTATTTCAGAAGAAAAAAAAATCTTTGATGTACCAGTTCTCCCATGTTTTGATGATTTTACATTGTAGTTTTTTCTCCATTCTATCGCATATTTTCGATATCGAAACTGTGTTCATCATCTCGTAGTACATAAAACTGTAATTGATTCACTATCGCGCTTAAACGGGCTTCGGTGCCTTCTCCTCGCACAACTATGGATGAGCTGGTTACTTTTATAACATTCTTAAAGATCTTCTCATTTTCATAATCCTTGTACTACCCATCATCGATCCATCCAAGTTTTCTTTTAACTTTATCACAGTATCGTTATGTTGAAGTTACATTTTTTTTGTGCACAAGCAAATATAATTGTATAATAATTCAAATAGTAATGGAAAAATGCTCGAGAAAAATATTCTACCATACAAAACACAGCATCAAAAGTAAAAGATTGATCATAAACATTATCATCGATACGAGATTAATCAGTTTTCATTATTGTCAACAAGCGAAAAGATTGAACAGGAACATTAAACAAATATTAATCAAACGTTTGCGGATCGTCAGAGCAAAAGTCCCGAAATGAAAAATAATTCATCCTTATGTCATTCAGCCCTCTCTGAAATTTATTTACAAAACATTTTCAGTACAAAAATAGTGGCTCGCCTACCGCTTTGCATCTCAATTCCAGTCGCTTCTCTTACAATCGTTAGCTAACGGTCGGTAACATAAACTTTTTGCAGAAGGAGTTGATCGCCTCCCTCTCTCTCTGCAGGGAAAGAAAAGCTGGCACCATCGCATTCGAACTTGCTATTGTCAGTAAAAGTTGCTCACTAAAAGAAAATCGGTCCGGAAGGAGTGTAATGTACGGTGGCTGTTTCTTCCCTGTTACTGCCAGAATTTTGCTGCCATTAGGAATTTGGCACCCGCACGCCATGACCTCTTTTGCAACACACACCGGTGTGTGAGCTGTTCGAATCGTGAACGAAGGCTTGTGGAAGGCAACAGCACTATGGGTGTAATTGGGCAAAAACTTTCCGATTGAAGACACACTCACACACTCACATTAAAGGGGGAAATAACTTTCGGGCCGTGTGAGCTACACAAAAAATTGGCATCGTTACTGTGTGGTGTGAATTGAACTGTAACCGTATCCACGAGTCATTTCCCGTTGTGATTGACATTCATCCGATGCCACCGTGCTGGCCGGCTTTGGCAGCAACAAGCCCCTAACGCCCTACGCGGCGTTTGATTTCGTTGTACGCAAACGGTTGAGCACCTTCCTGTATGTCGAGTCGATGTCGAAAAACACAAAGCTTAGGCCTTGCCCGATACAATACTGATGCTTACTCAGAGTTTCACCAAAAAGGCCCTTCTCAGGTCGCCCCATTCCGTCCCGTCTCGATGACACTTACGGTGAGCGGCGGTGCCATCGTGGCAGTGGACAGTGTGGTGGCCGGCTCGTTCAGATCATCCTCATCGTCCTCGTCTTCGTCCTCGTCGTTGCTGGCGAGCTCGTTCGCCCGGCGAAAGAGCAGCTCGTTGCGTCGGAAAAGCGGATGCTGCCGGAACCGGTGCACACGGGAGCGGGTGCCAGTGCAGCCGGGTGCATTAGTGGTGGGCTCGGCGGCGGCGGTGGCTGCCCCCAGGGGCGTCCCTGCCGCTGCCGACACACCGACCGCAGCACCCGCGGTCGATCAGGTCGTGGCATCATTGGGGAAATCCTACATGGGTCGAATCGGTCGGTAAGGAATGGTTCTGTATGCGTGTCCGCGCGTTCGTGTTTGTCGTCCAGTTTCGTGGTTTCGATATAATAATGTTTAAGTTACACGTGCACACATTCGCATCAAGCGGCCGGTCCCGGGTGGGGTTTTGCGGCAATCATCATTCGGTCCGGCAGGCAAACCCAGAGCAAGAACGCAATCGCAACCAGCCAGCCAGCCAGCCAGCCAACAACACAAACGAGCACAATGCAATCAAACCGACAAATAAAAGGAAAAAAGAAATGGAAAGAAAACATCGCTACAATCAATGCACAAAATTTTGGTCATCTGTCTGTTTTGCTGCATTCCATCCAACACATACATGTAAAAAATGCACACACACACACATCTATGGGTATTAATGGCCGTGATATTGCGTATGTTGGGTTGTGTATTTCCTTTCATATAAGGCGGCCAATAATTTGTCTACTGCTTAAGGCTAGTGTTCATACTCGCTAGATGAGGCGACTAGGATGGCGATGTTGATGAGAATGTGCAGTAGTTGGGTGATTAATATGGCATTTAAGATAGGTAGGAATTGATTTAAAATGGCGTAATTGTTGTGAGTAATGGTAACATTTATTTGGAAGAGCTTTTAAAATTTAACTAAGCATAAAAAAGCATAAAAAGATTAGAAGCAGCATATGTAGTCTTTGGTTGTACCTCTAAAAGCTTATTTAAAAATAAATATAAAAATGTTGTAAAAGTTTATCCTGTATAATATTTTTTCCTTCAAATTTGAACAATATGAGTTGTGAACTTATCAAACATTTTAATTTTTTTTCCTAATTTCCGTTTTTTAATACTGGGGAGATTGTTTATGTACTTGTATTTAATTGCATAGTTTTTATTCAAAATGTTGAAAAAGTGTGTATAATGTGAAAATAATATTGACATATTTTAATTGAGACCGATGTGCATAAAGACTTGGATTGAAAAGTAGGAAAGAAATAAGCTATAAATTAGATAACACGACAGCTACAAAATTGTATGAAACTATAAAACGAACAAAAAAACCAATTGAAAAAAAAAAATTGTAGGCCGACTGGTAGTAGAGTCGATCTTCATACGGCAGGACCGGGGTTTGAATCCCATCCGCACCGTTCCCCCGTGAGTGAGAACTGACTATCAAGCTACGTGGTATCACTAAGTCTAGTAAGCCAGAAATTGCTGGCATGACCTACTAGGTTGTTACAACAAGAAGAGGCAATCGCAATTCTCTCAAACGTGATAACTCGAGGCCACCCAACATTGTTGTGGGACCGTTACATGTAGACGAACCTTATTATTTACTCGTTGTGAAACTATGTTTCAGAAGATAACGTATTCGTATTGTTAAAACAACACGCACCGTCCATTTCTGAGACGTCATCGGTGCTTTATCTTAAGAGCTACGTTGTAGTCTTACCTCAAGGAACTGATAGCTATTTTATGTTAAATGGAAACTCTGAATGCGCTATCATGCTTCATTTATTGAAATGGAGCGCACTCTGCCCTTAATAGGCCGCTCTTGGCAGTCTACGACCCCTTCAACGTTCCCGTCTG
The DNA here is from genome assembly GCF_013141755.1 of Anopheles stephensi. Classification (NCBI taxonomy): domain Eukaryota; kingdom Metazoa; phylum Arthropoda; class Insecta; order Diptera; family Culicidae; genus Anopheles; species Anopheles stephensi. Next base: position 67,256,170 of record NC_050203.1, on the reverse strand, counting down.
AGTTAACGGAAGGGCTCACCTGTAAGAAGTCTCCTTTCAATACCTCAACTAAGCTCAACAAGGACCAATGGAATGTCTTTGTAACCTCTTGGAATCGGTAAAGGATTCACTTTTTATGTGTAGGATTTGTGCATGGTTGAATCAATTGAGTAGATAACTCAGTGTTAATTTTTGTTTAATAATCAATAAAAGTTAGTCCATTCTTGACGAATAAAAAAAAAAAGTCAGCCTATTTCTCAATTGCATACGTTAAAACTAAGCTTATAGATTTTAAAGATGATTTTAAGTTTGTTATAACAAAATGTTAAATTACTATACCAAACCGAAAAAAGCTGTTTGAAGAAAAGGTTGGATGATTGGTGTATCCTATGGACCTGGCTACTGGTGACCATCGAACCAACGGTTTTAGCATGCAATTTATTAACTGACACCAATTTACCCGTCTTTGTAACGCTTTGCTTAGCTCGTTTTTTTTTTGTCATTTTTAAGGATGGTCCACCAGCGAGGACATTGGGACGCGGGTCCTTCATGCCGAAACCGAGCAGCCGAACGAACCAACCGAAACCGAGCATCCGAACAGCCGATACGTGTTAGCACTTTCCGTGTCACTTCTTCATTTTCTCGCTCTGTGCGTCCGTTTTGACCCGACGTCTCTGACGACTGCGATTTCTAAGCTCCCACCCATCACAGCATTCGCTCGTCGATCCCATCGAGGGAGCGGGTCGTCGGCGAAGGACAGTGCGTCGTAAGGGAGACGGTCGGTTTGTCCGTGGCCCAGCAAAGCATGGCATGCCGCAGCAGCACTAGGATGGACCGGGGTCGCTAAGCATCGGTGAAAACGGTGAGCCAAAGGATCGAGAGGGATTAAAGGACGAGTTTGGAAGGGTGAGCGTGGAAAGGGGTGAGAGTAGATGTAGAAGAATGAGAAAGCAAACAACATGCAGAGCACGAAGAATGTGAAAGGCAAATGCGCGTAACGCTCAAGAACAAGACGGAAGCCGCAAACAGGCCAAACGTAACGTAACGTAACGCCATAACGTAACTCTTGCTAAGAAGAAAATTCGCTAAGTAATGCCAGTAATGCTATCGCGGAAAAGTGTTATGCAGGATCGGTTCTTTGCTTTACTTACGTGCAGTGGGATGCGCTGATTGAGCGATTTGTTTTTGTTCTTCTTCAAGGAACACAGCAACAGCTCGCGCATGCCTTTACGAAAGTTGCGGCTCAGGAAGGCGTACAGGAGCGGATTGACACCGGAGTTGAAGTACGTCACCAGGAAGGTGAGTGGGGTGAAGAGCGCATTAAAGTTGGAGTCACCCTTGTAGTCGGTGGACCTGGGGATGGGAAGAAGAATGGTTTTGTTCAGAATTTTTGAAATTTTATAGTGATTAGGTGATAGTTTTAATAATCTAAATATCCTATAACGATACTTGGCCTTTACTATAAGTACGAGCATCGTATATTATAGCAAACTCATTATAGCAAAAAAAAAAGCATTTCTTATAATGTCGTTGGTTATAATTTGAAGTAAAAAGGAGAAGCGTTGTCCTGAGTCCAAACACATTATTCACCGGCCAACAATACGTGCCCCAAGCTCGATTCGATAGTATAAATCATCCTCAAGACGTGTGGTCAACTTATTCGGTAATGGTGGCAGGAATCACTTAGAACGATGTTAGGTTAAGTGAACAGAGAACCACCGCACGCACCAAATGAATGCTACCTGAGCTCGGACGCTTTTCTCTTTATTGGGAAAGATCATTACGCTGCCACCGGTTGGACGATATTTCAATTAAACGTGCATGATTAGGCTCTTTTCCTCTGCCGGTTGACCATCTTAACAAGTAATTTCGTATGCGAAACTGTACCGTGGAACGCAGTTTTTTGTATGCGACAAGCTTTTTGGCTTATCATTTTATTCTTCCTTTGCCGAGCCCGCTCACGCTGTTGACGTCAAAGCCGGAACCAATGGTCGATAAAAATGAAATATGAAGTCACTTTCGCAAACGTTACGCCGTTCGCCATTGCTCCGAGACCTGAGTGGGAGCGAAAAAGGAAGAGCTTTAATGCTACTCACCAGTATTGCCACATTTTCCGGGCATGGAACGGTAGGTTGCAGAGGGCGAAGGTTAGCACCACCACCATCAGCATGCGGATGACTCCACGACGCGCCCGGAGCACGTTGTTGGACGAGTGAGACAGCTGCGTCAGCTGGGTGCCGTGCCGCTGGTGGAAGCTGTTCTGTGCCGGCCAGGTAGTCACCACCACCTTATCCGACTCGACCGATACCTGAGTGTATGTGTGTGTGTGTGTGAAGAACCCATGAGTCGTGTGTATCTCCGGCATTCCGGGCGGAAGTGGACACCTTGGCAATTCCCGTCCGCCAAACGCAATAAAGGTATCCGGACGGACACTTACCTGGCTTTCGGTGACACCTGTGGTTCGCTTGTCGTACTTGCTGCTTGGCTTCCGGTGGAAATTGCTCGAATAGCTCGATGAGGTTGTGTTTTGCAGCGCGATGTGTCGCTCGAGTCCCCGGGAGCTTTTCCACAGCGCTATCGCTATACGGCTGTACAGGACCTGCCAAAACCAGGGTCCGGAGCGAATGGAATGTGTTTAGGTTGGGATGGGATGAGGTGGGAAAAAAGACTCATACCCGACTGATCCGTAATGAGCACTTACCGTCATAACCAGGAGCGGCAGTAGGTACAGCAGGGCAAAGTTGATGATGTCGAACAGCTCGGAGTTGAACATTTTCCGGTTGACGATACAGATCGTTTCCAGCTGGTCATCGCCGAGGTTGTTCGTGATGGTGCGCACGAAGATAAACTTCGGGATGGAGTAGACGGCGGACGTTATCCACACGGCCACGATGACTAACTGTGGGGACGGCCGGAGAGCGAGAATGATGAGGTTAAATGGAGGAAAAAAACGATTTCAAGGTTCTACCTTCTGGAGCTCGGTGCTGGGTAATGTAATTTTTGTCTGCTTACAGAAGCGTGTTTTTTGTTGAGTTTTTAAATGGTTTGTACTTCAACAGTAATCACAATTTACCAAACATCCATCATACTTTACGAGTTACAAAGCCTGGTTTATCTTGAGCTTGCTTCATTAGAACAGATTAATATTTAAGCCATTTCGAGACGAGAGTAGTTACACGGATTTAATGGACTATTTTTAGCTATTTATTAGCATTTTCAAGCTCACCAAGGATGCTTTAAACGAAGTTTACTCATAAAGTTAAAGTTTTTATTTTAAGGGATTAAGCATTTAGCTACTAAAACATATTGATGAACCTTGTCTCGACACTTGCTCTTCACTACAATTACTTAAGCTAAAGAAATAAAGCAATAGAACATTGGAATATAATTTCTAGATTCATTGATTTTGTTTTTAAGTATAAAATAATTATATTCAATGTTATTTTTTAAAGAAAAATCAACCAAATAAATGACACAAAATTTAAAATGTGCACAGGAAAAGATTTGTATGCGTATTGCATACTTTTAGGCGGCTTATTCATCATGAAGCTTGGAAGCTTCTAATCGATATGGCTATAAATTGATTTATTTTTTAAGCTGCAACAAATGCTTTGTGTAAATAAGTAACATTGTTAACACTAACGGCTAAAAGGATTTGCAAACGGCATAAAAAAAAGACTGATTTTAGATAACCAAAAAGCCACTCTTCTCGTTACAGCTTTTCATCGTTAATCAGCTCAAAGAGATGTTGATGCTTCGGCTTATGTGCCACTTGTTGCCGGTTAAGCTCACTTTCCACGAATCAATCGTCGAAAGTTACAGATCTCTCCGTTTACCTTTCGTATCTGAGCTGACTTCAACAGCCAACAACAGCGAGTGTACGCAATTTTCCAAGGGTGACCGACGGTATGCATGTGTTACTTCTTGCACGTAAAAGACAGTGCCGAGCGACGGTGCAAAGTGCAACAACGAGTGACAGATTGTTCCTGTTTTGGGGTGTGTGTCTGTGTGCAGTTAAGCTGATTATTTCCCCTACGGTAGTTGCCGTTCGGATGGACAACCACAAAAGGGCACACTGTTTGTTAGCGAGATTAAACTTTTCCGGCAAGCGTTCGGCAAAGTCGGCGACCGTGGATGCAACTGGTCCATCGGTCGGATGCAGCCGGTGCACACTGGCATCGATTGAACATGGGTAGCCCTGTCCTTTTGGGTGCAATATTGTTTGCTCTACTGCTTATCGATCGACGGACAAAAGGCACGACATGGCAAGACGTCGATGACGTTCCTTTGTGTGGCGTTCGAAGCTGACACGGGACAGCTTCGGGAAGGACTGGCTGGCGTCGTTCGGAGGGCGATATCGATTCGGTTCAATGATTGAGTGGATACGCAACGTAATGGAACAAAACGCGAACCGTTCTGGCTTTCTTCTGGTTCGGGGGGCAGTGAAGTTGGATGCTCGAGTATGAGTGGCTTTTCGAGGGGTAATTAGGGGAATACTTCGCTAGTCGCAAGTCGGTACACTACTCGGTACTCGGCTGAATGCGAAGTGCAATCGATCGAGAACTGTACGTCAGGATGGTCTTTTTGTTGTGTAAGGACAAGCTTCATGGTGCAGTGAATCACGCTAAGCGGAAGTGTATTTGTTTAAGTCTGGTTTCGTGTGTTCGATTGAATTAAGCTCTAATTGAGTTTACTTGAGCGGAAATTATGGAGAAAGTTTGATGTTTGGTGGATTGTGCTGTTTGTTTGAAGTAAATCATCTTGATATGCATTTCTGAGCAGATATTAGTGTGATTTTATGTATAATTTCTTTTATAAGTCTAATGGCTCTACAAGACATAAGTAAAAGCACTCACTCTCATGTCAATTCATCCCTGTTACAAACATTTTTTTTTTCGTTTATTTATAGAGGCTTTGGGTCTCTGAGACTTCATTCGCCTCTTTCCTGTCTATTGTTACATATGTGTGGTAAAAACTATGGCTTAACTATTGCTTAACTATTATTCTTTTTGTAATATGGAAACTATTGTGCTACCTGTTACAAACAGATTTAACGTACCAAAGCGAAATACGAAATCATAAATATCAATTCCCGGAACTTATCTGGTTCAGTGTGATTAATGTTTTCGATTTTACCCAGAAACCATCGGAACGCAACCTGCCGTCGTGCCAAGGTACCTACCCTTAGTCGGCGCGATGTCAGTATCTGCTTGCACGTGATCGGATGGATGATGGCAAAGTAGCGCTCCATACAGATGACGACCAGGATGAATATCGAGGCGGTGTAGCTGAGCGAGTGCACGAACTGGTACATCTTGCAGAGAAAGTCTCCAAACACCCAGCTGCGATGGGAAGCGATATGGAATGACGGAAGACATAAGCAGTTATTGACGGGCTGTCAAGCGTTCCCGGCATGGGCACAAAATTGAACGGGTTGAGGTTCACTAGAACTAGTAACTAGAAGGATGGCTCAGACTGCAAACTAAGCGGTGACATATGACACATTAGAAGATATAGGGAGAACTTCCTATGGTGACGACATCATGTCTGGGATCGCAATTTCCGAACTAAGTGATGGCATTTCACGGTCAAACCTTTTTTTCTCAAGAGATACAGCTCAACCACTATCACCGGAAAAGGTGTGGAAGAAAAACAGATCTTCCTCTGGTTCAAAAATTGAAACACACCCCAACATCGATCGGCTATTTGTTTATTGATGTAAGCATATTTTCCAAAATGTGCTGCATGTGTGTTTGTTTGCATTGGTGTTTCCTGCTGGGTTTTGTTTTCTCTTTCTGCGCGTAACATTTTATAACGTGCTGGGAACATAAAAATGTTTCTCAAAAAGTCGAGCATCGCACGCTATTACACCGGTGGCGGCGTGTAAACATTTGCAGAGCAGCGTTAAGGAAACGGGTAAGAAAAGAAAGGCAGCGTATGATGGAATGTTAACAAAGGATAAACGTACCACTGGCTAACCGTGTTGGCGCATTGCAAATAGCATCGGAATCGGAAAAAAAGAAAAGTTGGCAATTTTAAACAAGCCAAGAAGTGTTTGCTTGTTCATTTGCTGCCGAATATGTTCGATGAATTTTTAATGGGTGCATAAGTTATTGAGTTTATTTGCGCTGCATTGAACGCTGGTGAAAAAGGTTTGATTTTCCCCATACTGATAATAAATGTGAAGAAATTAAAGAACCTTAAATAGAACTTTGTAAGCATGATTATTTTAAACTTTTTCAACTTATAGTTTATTCGTTAAATAAGTCTTTTCAATTCCAATTTTTTAAAGATGCTCAAATAAAAAAGTCCCTGATGATTTAAAGCAAAGGAGTCTACCTTGTGGCGTGGCGGTTTGGATGAGATTTGAACCCTGCCGTGTGAAGACTTGCGCCAATTCACTTTTCCTTAGTTGTTCCACGACTGATTTTGACGGTTTGATAACCAGAAGTAAATTTAATAACTTTAAATTAATTGATTGAAGATTTTATTACAAGTTCTTTTTCATTTTGATAATGGTTACAAAACAGGGTGCGTTACGGACCAGGAAGAAAGTTTTACCAGGAGATAGCAGGTCGCCGAAATAACTTTAGACCTAAGGTGACCTGCTGTCGGAATAAGGATGGGGATCTGGTCAGTTACCAGCCAGAGGTCCTCTCGCGATGGGCTCAGTACTTTGATGAATTGCTAAATGATCAGTTCAACGAACAGCTAGAGGCTCCACTAGCAGATGATATCATGCTACTGCCACCTAGCATAGATGAAACACGAATGGCCATCCGTCGGCTCAAGAACAACAAGGCACCAGGCACCGACGGAATAGTAGCCGAACTGATCAAAAACGGTGGTGCAGCACTCGAACAGGAAATTCATCAAATTATTACTGAGGTATGGGATAGCGAATCGATGCCTTGTGACTGGAATCTTGGCATCATCTATCCCATATACAAGAAGGGAGATAGGCTAGAGTGCAGCAACTACAGGGGTATTACGGTGTTGAATACCGCCTACAAGATTTTCTCCCTTATCTTACAAGATCGACTTGTCCCATTCGTTGAAGAGATAGTCGGAAACTATCAGAGAGGATTCCGAAACGGAAAATCAACCACTGACCAGATCTTCACGATGCGGCAAATCTTGGAGAAGATGGCGGAGCAGCAGCTCCACAATGGCCAACATCACATGCCAGGTGAAGGTGGATGGAAAACTCTCAGGGCCCTTTGCTACCACCAAGGGCCTGCGCCAGGGAGATGGGCTCGCCTGTCTCCTCTTCAACCTGGCGCTAGAGAGAGCCATCCGTGACTCAGAGGTGGAAACTTCGGGAGCCATCTTCTATAAGTCAATCCAGATCCTGGCATACGCTGATGACATAGACATCATTGGTTTGAGGCTCTCCTATGTAGCAGAAGCTTATCAAAGGATCGAGCGTGCGGCACAGAACCTCGGGTTGGAGATTAACGAGGCGAAAACCAAAATGATGGTGGCACCACCAGCGGCTCTGCTAACAAACACTGATTTACGCAGGGGTGATGTACAGAAAGGTGACCGCACCTTCGAAGTCGTCCAAAACTTCACCTATCTGGGGTCAAAAGTCAGCACCGACAACAACATTGATGTTGAGTTACGCGCACGGGTGCTGGCTGCCAACCGGTCATACTACAGCCTGAGAAAACTTCTCCACTCTAAATACCTGTCGCGACGGACGAAGCTGGGATTGTACAGAACATTTATAGTCCCAGTACTCACATACGCCTCTGAGACATGGACTCTGTCCAAAACTGACGAAGCCCTTTTAGCCGCGTTCGAGAGGAAGATGCTCAGAAGGATTTTTGGCGCCGTATGTGTGCAAGGACAATGGAGGAGCCGCTACAATGACGTGCTCTACGAGTTGCACGATGATCTCACCATCGTGCAGCGCATTAGACTCGCCAGGCTCCGGTGGGCTGGTCACGTCATAAGAATGACACCGGACGACCCAGCCCGTAAAGTCCTTTTAGGCCGTTCACACGGACAGAGGAGGCGTGGTAGGTCCATATTGAGATGGAGTGATGGCGTTGATGCGTCCGCCAGAACGGCCGGGATAACGGATTGGCAGACGACGGCGCTGAACCGTGAGCGGTATCGAGGATTGTTGCAGCAGGCCAAGACCGCAAAGCGGTTGTAGCGCCTGATAAGTAAGTAAGTAATGGTTACTAAAAACTTTTACCTACTTTCAACTTGTTCAACCCAATTTAATCAATTGCTACCAATTTTCTCTTAAAATAAAAGAGACACCACGCCAAACAATCTTTCAACTCTCATTGCGCTACCGCTAGGGAATCGTTCAAAGTTCTTCGAATACTTAACAACTTTCCAACCAATTGCTGTCAAAGAAAACTTTTAAACCAGTTGTGAAGATAAGAAGTATGTAGTATTTTCTGCTTTTTTATTATAGGATTTGTTTCTCTTATTTGTTATTGGCTCAAAAGCCAATTGTTTAAAGGAGTCAACAGTTACTTGTAGACAATAACATTAAGGGTAGATCTTACTCAACACCCAATAACAATTTATCTTCTATTTTTCAGTTTAGAACAATTTATATTTTAATTCAATTAAGAGATAGCTCTTTTCTCATTGTTATAGAGTCTTAAGTTAAAAACGGCTCGAATGGACACTTTAATTTAATTTTTAAAAGCAACTATGAATCCAACACCCCGCTCAAACAACGAGTGCACTTTCTCGTTGAAATTATCAAGTTAATTAACTGCATTCTGTTAAATTTCCCCGAACTTAGCATGAATAACATTTAGTTGGAGTTAAAAAACCTGCTCCATTCTTTTCCATCCACTCGTCCATCCACGGGCGAAGGTTCGCAGCCCATGGGAAATATTATCTGTTCGGCACCCAACAACAGTCTTCGCTCGCGTAAAGGCTGTGCCATGCTACCATCCCCACGCCGTCAAACATCGTCTTTCATCTTTCTGCTCTATCTTCAGTGTGCAGACGCGACGGTACAAACCGGCGATCGTTATTTTCCTTCAGCTCAGCGTAAGACATCGCCCCGGTAGGGCAAAGTTTTCCCGCGCTGCTGCACGCAGATACTGTACGCGAAATCTCGGCAATGACTCCCAGTACACCCCACTGGCAACTGGTGAAGCCGACAACAATGCGAACCATCGTCCTGTGGGTTTGCGAATTCCACTAGAACTTTCCCCCCGAACCGATGCTGAGTGCAACGCCAGGCTCCAGGCTTTTGCGGATCATGTTACGGGACAAGTTTTTGAATGGAGCGTTGGTGGGTGGAAAAGCGCGGAGAGCGCCCGGGCCAGGGGATTTGCCAAAGATTGCTGTTGAAGAAGCCGCTGCCAACTACCGGCAACCTTAATTATGCTCGCTAATTAGGTAAAGGGATTATGTTTTGGCGCGGCAATGGAGACGCGGCACGAAGGAGACACGTGCAGTTAGTTATGCATCAAGTGTGTGATGTGGTGTTTAAATCCGGCTTTGGTGCGGGATCGCTCGCTGGGATGGAAACTGATGTCGGTTTTAAAGTTAGCTCACGTCCATGTTTTAAAAGGCAAAGTTTCTCTTCGGCCTTCATCAGTTCGGCCATCTTTTGTCAAACGCCTTAGGGTGTGTCGAACAGAGCGAACCACGTGGTTCAATAATTAAAAAGCTGGTCGCTTTCCGTATTTCTTTCTTTTTTGGCGTTGGTTTTGTTTGGTGTCGGCACCGAGCAGCACAATCAGCAGCATCATTAAAGATTAATAATTGACGTACTAATGGTAGCTTTTCGCTTCATTGAGACTGTCCTTGAGCGACGGAGTACTCGGCTCAGGAGAGAGAGAGAGAAAGAAAAAGCCGTGGTACGATTGAAAATTTATACTACACCGCCAGTGGGATGGAACTTGGAAGGGAAAAACGGAAGCAAACGTTCCTGCCGTTCACGAATTTGAGCTTAAATTCGTTGCCAGATGGGACGGGCGAATGCCATTAAAATTGTAATTAATGTCTCTCTCGCTCTTCTTCCCTCTCTCTAGTTGTAAAGATAAACGGAAGCTTTTTCTTTGACTGTTTTTCGTGAGGATTTTTTTTCGGGATCATGCTAGATTTTGTCCGTTTCGGTGATTTTTCGGTTTGATTTTTTGGATTTTTCCGCTTCATTAATTACTATCGATTAGCTACCCGAGAATCAACGGCGAGTAACAGAGACGTCCCGGGGCAGGATAACCACGCTTGGGACGTATTATAGAATGCAAAATCAATTATTGTCCCCCAAATCAAATATCCAAACAGTGATTTCTCCGAACGGCGTTGGCAGTGAACAGAAGCCAGGAAGGAATGTCATTGAACGTTCGGCGTTGGTTTGACTTACCTTTCGATCAAGTATATAGTCAGGTTCTGCATCACGCAGAACACCCCCACACACAGATCGGCGACGGCCAGGTTCGCGAGGAAGAAGTTCGTTATCGACCGTAACCTTCTCGAGAGCGTCACCACTAGAATTACGAGCAGGTTGCCTGTAGGGGGGAGAGGATAGGAAAGAATGGAAACAAGACATAAGACGAACGATGATGATGACGTCCTTATGGTGAAGTTTTCAATAAAAGCCAAACTCCTGAAGCTGATTGACGGAGGTGAACGGGTGATGTATTCCGGGATTTCAGTTTGCTGCAACTGACACGTTATCCGAAATCCAAGAAACTCCCAGCGAGAGAAGGGTTGTGTCGCTCGCGAGTAGACTAAGGGCTAGGGCAGATATCTTTGGAACGATTTTCGCGACGAGTTTCCATGCGAAAGAAGGCGAACGTGTGAAGGGAGTCTTGGAAAAAGCGTCTCCTTGAAACGGGAGCGACCCTTAGGTCCCAGCTCGGGGAGAATAATAGCAGATATGGGAGTTATCTTTGCCGTTCGCTGGGGTTGAATCCTTCGGGCTGGAAGTCAGACAGTAACACCGCCACGGCCCATGATGGTGGCGATGAGAATGAAACGCTCCTATCGGGGGGTCGTTTCAGTTCAGTGGTAATGGACCGGAATTGCGTATCGTCAAAGGAGTCAACCTCGACAGTGGACCGTGTAAAGCTCTTACATTGTGGTTCATTGTAAGATTGTTTTTCCTCCGATCGGTTCGCCTGATAGTCGGATTAGGATGTAAACAGGCCACGGTTGAACAAATAAGTATTTTTTTATTAAAAAGCTTCAACGTTATCTTTCCAGCAGGATGAACCTGGACAAAAAGTTAATAAATCATATGAAGATTTCTAAATTCGTCATAAGAAGGGAAGTTTTCGTGCCGGCCTCAGATTATAATTTTTCCAAGTAAAACTAAGTAAATTTATCCTTTTTTCCGTTCGTTTCAATACTTTCAGAGCAAGATGAAATCTTGTTCAAACCGATTAATTGTTGGACGGACTATTAAGCCTTTATGAATGCTATACTTGATAGAAGAGCATTGAGGCAGTACTGCGATTTTGTACATGAATGTCTATCTTGTCCGAAATATTCTTCATCGTATGCTCTGAACCTTGAATTTCAAGTTGGGATCGATAAATCAGCAAGCCGATAAAGCATTAATTTTCTTTAAAAAATCCGATTTGGAAGGTTTAATAAGGCACAACCTGGCAAAGTTGTTAAAATAAAAATGGATGAGGTCAGAACTGATATGCCAAAATCCCTTGAGCCTGTAATATATATTCTGACTTTATTAGTTAAATCTCATGTTAAAAGAAATAAACACTTTCTACGATTAATTTTAAATTCTCTTTGATTTTATTTGGCTCATCTTCAGCCATTGCAATCTTTGATCGAGCCGATCAACCGATCGGAATCGAATCGGATATCGAGCCGATTTCCTCATCGAGTAGGATGCCATTAGGATGGCAAGATGCCATTTGGATTAGCAGGAATTAGGTATTGTAAGGCATAAAAAAACATTCCATTAGACATCTACGAAGGTAATGGGAATTATGGGAATCATATTTACTCGTTTGAGTTGAAAAGGGATAAAGCTCAACTATATTCCTTATTATACAGAAAGTAATTAATTCAAACAAAAAATTAAAGTTTTTATTAGGAATGCTCAAAAAATACTCTAAAAATGGCTAGTAACTGATTGGAATGGTAATTTAACAAGATTGCCAAGCCGTCCTTAATGAATAAATGGAAAAAAAGTTCTTCCAATATTTTTTTCCCTACTGAAATTTGTTCAATGCTCGCAAGAACTTAAGCATAAACTTTAAGAAAATAGCGAATGCATGACAAGAAGGCCTCTTACAAAAAATCAAAAACACCTCAATCATCCGTCATCACATCTCCATCTCCAATCACATCCGTCATCCAGCTGATGATTATCTCAAGCCCCGAGCTTTAAGCGACCAAGAGATAATTGTTTAATTAAACATGCTTTATGTGGAACATGCAATTGAATCACCAGTTTGTTTTTTTTTTCATCACGAAAACCACATACAATCACGCACGAAATAAATTAAAAACACTCATCGTATCGCAACCACTTCCGCAGCCGTATCAACCTCCGAAGTGCAGTGTAATTTAAATTCCTTCTCCCCGTTTACACTGTACGCAACGAGAACGACAATAATAATTTCGGGCGCAAGAATAAATACTGCAATAAATCATGGTGCGTGTTGATACGTTGGTCTGTAATTGTTTTATCGAATCTGCCCTCCCCGGTGAACGTGAATCGGTTGCGGTCACCGTGCGTCATAAATCATCACCGAAGCATATTTGGTCACGGTGAAATTGTTGTTTGCTCAAGCGGTCATGAGAAGCATTATTTCGCCTCCCACGGGTAAGTGAATGGAAAGAGTAAGGCAAACCGGGCGCAACATAATTTTCAGCCAAAGCTAACGACACTCGGCAATCGGAAGGCCATAAATCTGCTTATCTGGCGATAGCCCGTGAACTGAATCAATTTTTGATCCAGTACGCCAAAAAAAAAGAAGCAACGGATTTCCTTTTTTGGTCTGGTTATCGAACCCGACAGACTGGTTCACAGTTGGGGCATATAAAAGGTAATTTAGGATAAATGTGAACGAGAAAGTTGCGGAAAATTTGGCCAAAAGAAGGTAAAGAAAACGAACCACCCACCTATGGCAGCCCAGCGTTCGGAAGGTGCTTGATTAACTGACCATTCGGCATTACGGCATTCTTAGAAACTGCTGATACGCGTAATCATATTCCACGAAGGAGCCACGCAGCAAAAAGTTACCTCGAATTGCATGTGAATGCGTACTTGTGTGGAAAATGTATTTCCAGGCGAATGACTTTCTCCCAGGGAATGCCCGAGGGCAATCGAAAACAGGAGACACAAAGCGAGGCGAACGAAGCAGAAGAAGTAGAAAAACACTTGGTTCGATGAAAGTTTAGCCGTGGTAGAAGGAAACCCTGTGACGGGAAGGACTCTCATGGATGGAGGTAATAAATAATTCAACCGGGACTTTACCCTGGGACGATTCCTTACGGAAACTGATTGCTATCAATAGCGCCGGTCGCAAGTTGATCCGTTTGCCGATGTGAAGTTTATTCGCGTGGGCCGTGCTTGAGTGTTGTTTTTCAAGTTGCTTTTTTCTTGGGCAATCGAAGCGGCCATATGCACCGGGTGACGTGCTGGATTCAAGTGGGCAAAAGTGGAAGAAAAATAAAACTGTACTGAGCCTTGGGGTGAAAAGTGTGTCGCCATAAGGTGCAGTCGTGCTCTTTAAGGATGTTTTTGAGTGTTTGGTTGTAGCTTAGAGATACACGCGTCGTCTCGCTTGAGGTTGATGATCCTTGTGATAACTTTAGGGCTGGAAACGAGCAAATTGATATGATTGGTTGCTAACTAATTGGTTGCGGTTCGGTAGTTGGGTCCGTTTGCTAACTAAGAAATATATTGTTTTGGCAAAATAAGTTATTTGAAGCAGCCAGGATCATTTTTGTAGTCTTCATAATTGAGTTGCCATCATGAAATAGTCTCTCAGGACCAGATCTTTAGAAAATGGTAGATAGAGAAGTATTAAAACCTGCTCCTGGGTGTCCTGTCTGCTGCTTTAGTCAAATCTTTATGTTTCATAAAGAAACTTATTATGTTAATTTTGAATATGAAATAATAACCGTCAGCACCAGAACAATCGACCGGAAAACGTCGAGTACCATCGAGTACCATCCCTTACTTAATACCACCCGAACCCTGAAAACGTTAGCATACATCAACACTTCATTCTAAAGCTATCTTACCGAAGAAGCAGCAGCAAAACACCAACGAGTAGAGCGTGATGAATATGACCCGTACGTCCGTCCGATCGAATATGAACTCCTTGTGCACGAAGTTGGGGAACGCGTGGGTCAGGTTGCTGCTGTCGGAAAAATCCAACCCCGACCCGTTCACGTTCAGCAGGGCGGTGGTGAGCAGTGGCGCAACCGATCCATTGACACCGCCCAACGCGAGCATGCTGGCGGGCGAGGAACTAACCACCGAAGAGTAGTTGGCCAGGGTGGAACCGTTCCCGGCGACAGGTGAAGAATTTCCAGCTCCCAGCAACAGTCCACCACCTGGGTTGGCTGGTTGGCCCAGCCCATCGAGAAAGGCTGCACTCGAGCTGGGGAAACTCATCATCGCACCGACGGAGCTGGTCGTGGTGGGGTTGGAAGTCCCGTTGGGAAAGTCTAGCATGTTTTAAACCCCCCCCCCCCCTCCTCCCAGTTACAGCTGGCTACGATTGCCGTTTGCTTTACCGTGTGACGGACGCTCACACCACAAGCTCATGCCCGCCGTCGGGATATGATTGATAGGTGCTGCTGGTAGAGTGCCCCATTCGTACGGCCACTTGGTACGGGTGGTACGGCTTAATGGGTAGTTTTAATCAGCAGCTCGTATGCACGTACGTGTGTGAATTGATTTTTCATCGCTCACTTAACCACCATCTGCTGCTGGTGGTGGTGGTGTTGGTGATGTTGATGTGGATCACTTAATTGCTGTCTTCCGCCGGTAGATTATCGATAATTGAGTAGATTATCTGTGGCAAAGAAAGAAGAATAATGGACGTAGCAGAACATTAACAACCGGTAAAACGGGGTAACGGAGGGAAACATATGAAAGTAATCATTTGCACCGCACGATGGAGACGCCTGGTCGGTTTCGATGTACGCGATGGAGACGCCTGGTCGTTTTCAACGATTCATGCAACGGAGAAAAAAAACTTGGGCGGTAAAAACAGGCCAACAAACAATAGATTCCATCGATAGGGCTGACACTGATAATGACGATAACGATGCCGGAAGGGTAATGAAAATTTAATTTCATTATTCCACCTTCACCGTGCTTGTACCGTCGCGGTTTATATTTGTGCACTTGCCTTTGAACTCGTGTGACCGAGCTGAAAACTGGGACGGTGTGGTGTACAGGCTATTTTTCAAACAGCCGCAAGCAGTAACCGGGCTGATAGAAACAACAGCACCACCTGTACCTACCATCTTCAAACACGCTTTCGAATGTAAAAAAGGGCCGTGGTAAAAGAATGATACCGTCGCTGGGTGAAGTAAATCATACGGGGAAAATAAACGAACGGAAAACGGGGAGAGAAAACGAGGGAACAACGGCATGGAAATATGGAAAACATAAACTTCAATCTGAAAATTCCCATCCGTTGGTTCGGTGGTGGAATGTTGCGTAGTGCGTTCGTTTGTGTATATATATGCACATGAATGAAAGACATACGCTCATCGGTTTTTGCCTTATGTTGTTCCCGAAATAAAGTATGCTCCAGTAAAGCGTGCTGCAGATCGGTATGTACCGTGTGTAAAGTTAGGGACAAAATTGAAATATTTCACCACGGCTGCTCGACTGCTGCGCTGTATGTATTTATTGCTTTCTCAAACTGGTGGCTGCATTGGAAATTGCTGACAACTTCCCATCCCGCTTTCGAAACTGTCAAAAGCATCCCTGCGCTCGTATAAAATTAGAAACCACATGTGCGTGTTGCAAGCGGAAAAAAGCAGCATCAAGGTGGATTTGTCTTGGTCTCTGTTTTTTTCGAGGGCAAACTCCTTCACCCGTCGCATAAAGACAACAATACATGTTTCCCGGGGTGGCCAAATAATGCGTACAATAGCAAGGCATGCGTACAATAATTTAGTCACTGTATCTACGACAGGACAGATACGGTCTGTTACGTACGTGCGTGTGTCCTTGAGCTAGCAGAAGGTGAAGGAGCATGGTTGGTAAGAAGTAGAAGGTACGAGAATAAAAACCGGAACAGGAAATAGGAGAATGATTTATATTTAGGCGCCGAGGGAGACGCCTTCTCCGAGTTAACGATCAGTGAGCGGTGCGGTTTCCAAAATGAAGTGCTTTGGTGTCCAATATTTTATCGTCTTAGATGGTAGTCCGGCTCGGCACTAGTGCACGCACCGCCGCTCATCGCGTAACCCTCTCTCACTCTGTCTCGCTTCCTCCCATTATCACCAGGGGCAAAGGTTTCTTTTGGATAATGATTTGTGACAGATCAGGGAAACGTCTGTGTTTGTCTGTGTGGTTTTCCTCCGTAGGAAAGGGAAACGATGATGAATTGCTAGAGGAAATTAGTTTCAATGGGTTTAGCGTAAAGGAAAGAGAGAAGTAAAAACGAAATTACGCACATAAATAAGGGTATAGTCCTGCCAAAACGTGGAATAATAAACAGGGGTGAATTGAGGGTGATTCTGATTTGCTCCATGATAGTAAAGGCATAATTTCGTTGTCTTTAAGCTTAACCTGTACCCTAACCTGAGCTTTAGAAGCAAATAAAAGACAAAGGGAAAATCACCATTACCAAATTTCAGTGATAAACACTCATAAAGAATGTTTACCTACCAACGATGGTTTGGTTTTCCATAGATTTTCCGGAGCCATTAAGAAGCCATTTTCGCTCATTTCTTTGCCTCCAAAAGATGTAAATGTTGTAGCAAAAGTTTTTCCCACCCTAAAAACCGTGCCACATCATTAATGTCCTTGGTCGAATATTGTAAAACCAATGCTCTGCACTGGAGTGCCCAGAAAACAAAAGCGATCCATTAAGTCATTTTCATCGAGCAATGTATCATTCAGTGACTCCCGGTAAAGTGCTTCGGTTTTATTGCAAAAAGTGCCACTCTTGACAATTTATCGTTTGTTGCTCTTCACAAAAAAGCGTCATAGTGATAGTAGTAGAATGTGGTTCGAGTTTGTGCGGACGCTTTTTCAACCATCCAGGAAAGCAAAACATATCAGCTTCGGCTGCATCATTAAGGGTGATCAGTTTTCATTTCAAAATTTTCCTTTTAAAAAAGAAACAGCACGAAACGACAAAAGTTTCTGATCGCCTTTCTACTGTACGCGTTGGGAGGTTGTTTCGGCACCGAACTGAGCGGGTGATCCTAATCCATTTTCCCAAGGCCCGTCGCGTTCTCGAGGGGAAACGAGCGGTGGCCGCTAGTGGACGAACGATTTTCGTTGCGATTTGCGGTTGTGTCCCTCTTTTACGCTTCATTTCAGCATCAAATTGCATCCTTTGGAGCACAAGGATCCAGAGCCTTCCCTTATCCTCAATCTCCCGCCTTTTCTGCTGACTGCTGAATGAAGTTGTGAAATCGATCGTTAAATTTGCCATGAAGCGCCGTTCGATGTTAGTCGTTCGAGGCACAGCATTTTGTTTTCATCGGTACGTGTAGCTGTCCGGTTAGATTATCGTTCGATGCACGACAGCTACGAAAGAATGGCTTGCTTGTAAGAAGGAGAGAGACACGATTCGGCAATCGGGAATGGTAGATGTTGTTCTGGAAGATGTTGGCGACTTATCGAACGTTGTCGAGATGATTGTTTTAGATTCGGTTTAACGATAATGTTTGTGACCGGTTTTCAGAAAGCAATTCTTATCAATTTTCCAACAATGGTCTGTTCTTCTGAATTTTTGGGGAATGTTTGACTTTTTCTATATTAATAGAATATTGCTTAAGGCAAAATGATTGTTACTTGGAACGTAAATTGAAAAATGTTCAGAAAAAGATTTTTTTCCACTTCAATGTCTGTTTCACATTTTTTTAAATCCATCAAGAAAAGTCCCTCGTCTCTAAAACATTGTGTATATATCTGCTCTCTACCAATTATCTGAAATAGTATCATATGAAAACCTCGCAGGATGTAAACACGCTCGAAGCTTGATTCTCCAATCGTAAACCCTGGGAGGGGGGGTTGACCCACCCATTTTCCCGCACCGATAGCCGCAGGCCAATAAACTTTTCAAACTAAAGTGCAACCGACAGACAAATGCCACGAGCAGCAGCAGCGAGTGAATGCGAGTCACGCACACGTGTGCACGGAGTGTTTAATCGTAAACATTTGGCCCCTGCCATGGGTTTTTGAAGTGGCGACCGAGGAAGATCTGTTTACTGTTTCGCGCGATCGCACAAATAAAAATCCGAACCCAAAATTCGCCAGCTCGATGAATGAATTGTGCTCGCGCTTGTTGTTTTTGTGGTTGCAGTTTTCCCATCGCTAGTTGTGTTTGTTGATCGTTTACAAAAAATGCGTTCCTTTTGCGAACCGTCTCCCCGTGTCTTTATTTACGTAAGTGTAGAAGAGCAAAAGTGAAACGGATCGACGATTTCAAGGTGCCGATGGGATCGCACGGTTTGTCAGCTGCTGCAGATCTCTCGCTCGCCTTGTGCCAAACGGTCGAGGTGTCCGACCGAATTGATGGACAATGGTTTCGGTGGCGTGGTTTATGGTCTGTGGCCAGTGAGCGAAGCTCTCCATCAAACCGCCACATAAATCTTCCGACCGGAATAAAACAAACCGGAGGTTCGTGCGGTTTATTGATGGCTAGGAATTTTCCTGATGATTTAATCAATTTACTCGTACGAAGGAATTGATTAAAATGCGCAAGATTTTCACGGGATCGGCAACGGTTACAGCTGCACTAATGGGACTTCCCAGATGTGGTAAGCGTAGCGTGTTTAACAAGCGCGTTAAACATGTTGGCTTCAAGCCAAGCAAAATCATTTGCCCGACCGGCGTAATACACATGTCACGTTCGTTGGCGTTAGTAGTTTCCAAGAAAACGGGGTGTGTTTTTATTCATCCAATAATATAAGTGCTTCGTAAACAAGAGTTGACATGTGCTGCTTTGAAACGTAGTTCAAAATTAAACGAAGAAGCAATAGTATGGAAAGGGCAAATTGTAGTTATTTTAATTTTATTTTAGGGCTATTCACACTAATTGCTGTAAGGGAGAAAACAAAATAGCCGCCTTTCTATCCGTTTTTTTAATTTATTGCTTGCAGCATTTAGTTTCGATACATCTCTTTTAAAATGTGTCCAAAACAGCTTCAACATTCAAGTGATAACATATTCGAGCTAACGTTAACGCGGGCCATAATTTTGCATGGAAAAGATGCCCAAAGTAATATTTTTTATTTTAAATTTGATGAAAGGTTTTAATTCAAGCAATACGACCAGGCCGTTTTTTATGAATAAAAAAAGAAGGTTTTAATTCATTGTCCTACGCATTTTGGGAGTGGGTTCAAATTTTTTTCTTGATTTATCCAATTATATCATATTAAGCAATA
The DNA here is from genome assembly GCF_013141755.1 of Anopheles stephensi. NCBI lineage: Eukaryota > Metazoa > Arthropoda > Insecta > Diptera > Culicidae > Anopheles > Anopheles stephensi. The sequence continues at coordinate 67,236,631 of NC_050203.1, read as the reverse complement.
TTTAAAAAAAAATACTTACTTGAATACAACTCTTTTGTACAACTTCAAGGCAATTAGGTTTCAAGGGGGCCCTGCGTGGCCCGTTCAATTTTTAAACAATAAATAGTCTCACATTCAAATAAAATCTCGTGCCTGGTGATAAAATGGATTTTCGCATTTAAAATAGCTTTCTCTAGAAGGAAAACCTTGAAAGTATCGTTTGCATCCGCCCATTGAGCCGATCGACCTTTGGCTAATGCAACACTAGTGCAACCGAATGTGCACTCGGTGCACTCGAAATATAATGCACCGGCGCCGGTCCGTGATAAGTTGGCCGGACCGGGCTATCTCCGTCGGAAGCCCTCGAAACTATCGTAATTGAAAGGGGGATAAAAATAGATTCGCCATTCGGCGGTCCGCGTGCACTTGAAAGCGCGTACGCAAATCGCTCAGAAAAGAACCACCCATTAGAAGGCCGCTCGCCAGTACGCAAACAACGATACAAATTAATCCTCTACCGTTCGAAAGATGGACGGACGGAGTTTCCATATATCCACCTCCCCCGGGTAAAGTGATCCCCGGACTTGAGGATAATCTCGTTGAAAGTTTTTTTCTTCTATTTCCCGCTCCGTCACGAGGAGCTCACATTAAAATAGAGAACCGAGAACGTTGGAAGGCATTAAATTTCTTCCTTGCTGTACGTAATTTAGGACCGACCGAAATGTGGTTGCATCTCGGTCGGCAAACTGTGACGCGAATTACGACCGATTGTAAATTGCATTATAAACAATTTCACCGACTACCCTTGAGAGGGCTGCGTCCGGAGCCGCTGTCAAGAGCCGAGAAAAAAAGGGTTTTTGAAGAATCTTTCACGTCAACATGATTTAGCTGCACCGAAACCAACTTTGGACGATTTTTTGCCTTCTCAACTTCAACTTGCCGTGATGGGATCATGTGGACAGCAAAAAAAAAAAAACGAATCTGAAGCTCTTTTAAGAACTCTTGGTGAGTATAGTGATTGATAAGCAGCCCCCTTTTCTTGATGTCCCGAGAGAGAAAGAGATAGAGAGAGAAGCACGTGATGAGATGTTGGGTGGGACAGCCAAAATGAAATGCCGTCACATCGTTGAATGATTCCATCTGGCTCTGAATATGCCGGTTTTTTTTTGCAATTTCCGATTTTCCCCCGCTGCATGTGTGTGATGAATTGGGGTGGAAAAAACATCGTAACTCCCCATCAACTTCAACGTGTTGATTGACAGATTGTATGACGGTTGCAGACAGCCACACATGGAAGGTGGTGAGTTTTTTGAGATTTAGATATTCATTCGCCATTCAACCGGAACCCTTCAACGTCACGGCACGGGAGGATGGTCAAAAACGTCGCGCAGCAGCAATCGATGACGGTCGGCTCCACTTGGACCTGGGACCCGAACGCGTGACAATTTTTGCATAAAGTGTAAATACATTCCGAAATCTTTCCCCACTTTTTTTTCGGGAAGGCACGTGCGCAACATCAGATCAATAGTCGGTGATGTCATGGAAATGAGTTTTTCTTGGGAAAGTAATTTCTAACGAGACTTGCTTAAAGGAAGGGTATATTATTAAAGTTTATTGAGACGTTTTCTTCATTGTACTGGTGCAATATTACCAAACCAGATCGACTCGCTCAGCATCGCATTACAGCCATCTGCACCTAATACGTTTTTAACAACCAATACATCCCTGACCTGCCTACCGGATGCAGCCCTTATTACGCCATCCTTAACAACGCCTATAAACACTCAAAGATGTGTGGTCTGTTTGGGCAAAAGAAGCAGCCAAAACACCAGACATTTTATGATACTTGTGTCCTGAGAGAGCAAACATGTGTACTTCACACCGATGAGACGCGCACGTGTACGTCATCCATTTCTTTGAATGATCCATAAGACAACTGACATCTTTGTTTCATGACACACACACACACTCGAACGTTTGGGAGATTGATTTATACGTGTCATATCGTATACTATCGTCAATTTGTGGCCATATTTTAGTAGGGATCAAATTACCATCTCTCTCTCTCTCTCTTCAGGTGTAACTGTATGCAAGGTGTATCAAACCATTTTTATCAACCGAAAAGCTAGGCTCTTCATGTCACTCATCAAATCATTTCCGAAGAATGGCAAGCCAACACGGGATCGAACACAACACAATCGATCGATCTGCCCATTCGTTCGCACCCACCGTCGATCGGGTGCACAGTTTTACGATCGGAAACGAGAGCAAGTCGTAAATCGTGTGTACATATGCTTTATGAGCCAGTTTTTGAACCGTGCGAGTCTTCGAATAGCGAACGTAACGAAAGATGAGCATCCCATGAGCGGATGAATTTTGCATCATGTTTGGTGAGTCATTCCGAACGGCTATTTACACCGAAGGCAATAACTATAAATCAATCGTTAAAATGCTTCAAATAATTATACTACGTGAAGTAAATAAATAAATGATCGGTCTCATAGTGTTGCGTGCCAAATAGTGTAAAAACTAGCGTTGCGTTGTGCCAAATTGTGTCTGAGATGATGCTCACCGGGAGTTAAATCCCGTTGAATTTTAAATTCAACGTTCACGATAAAAGCAAGGATAATATCGTAATGGAAAATGCTGACATCATAAGGGCACATCAAACGATTACACCCGGGCCTGGGGGAGACACCAACTCATTCCGCGTATCGTGTTTCGTTTCGATGAAGAAAATGAAACAAGAAACGGCTCATATGAGAAATAGTGCCCGTGAAGGACACATCCATTAGCTGGTGGAGGTCAGTTTATTCTGGAACGCCGAAGCGAACGGTTCAGCTTCCAGCTTGTGTTATCTCCCAAATCGCTCGTTATCAGCTAAAACCGGTTTTCTTATCTTGAGTCCAATCTCTAAGTAAAAGTGATCATCGATCCCAAAGCGTTAGTGTGTTTTGCCTATGGGGAAGCGTAAAAAGAGAGAGGTGCTTCGGCCATCTCTCTCAAACCCGTCGGAGCTTACTCCAAAAAAGCCGAAAGAGTCTCTTGTGTGCGTGAGTGATGGTACTCCTGACGACGCCGATGAGGAGATAGGAGAATTTGCAGAGGTGAGCTACAAGGGAGGAGCTCGTCGTAAATCGGTAAACGCTGCCCCATCCGATAACAATATATCTGTAGCAGCATCCAAGAAGGTTCGACCGCCGCCTGTGGTTGTAAAACAACCTTCCTTATTTCAGCTCAAACATGAGCTTAAAGATTTCTCTGGAGTGGAATTCCAATGTATTGGAATAGGAGTTAAAGTTTACGTGAAATCGCTCGAGGATCACCAACGCCTGATCAGCCTTCTTGAAGGAAGAAAGGATGCGCTGTTTTATACTCACGACATTCCGCAGCCAAAGCCACTCAAGGCTGTCCTTCGCGGGCTGCCGCTGACGGATGCCAACGAAGTTATGGCAGAACTGCGAGACCGCTATTCCATGAAGCCAATTGAGGTTTTTCGTATAAAACGACGAAACGAAGACACGAACACGTACTCATCGCACTTGTATCTAGTGCATTTTGAGAAAGGTACATGTTCTCAAGAAGCCCTCAAAGAGGTGCGTACGATTCAATCCATCAGGGTACGTTGGGAGGCGTATCGAGGTGGACGTCGACGATTGACACAATGTCTTCGATGTCAAGCTTTTGGACACGGCTCGCGCAACTGTCGAATGAAGCCCAAATGTCCAAATTGTTCGCTAGAACACGTGCTGGCAGAGTGTACAGCGGCAAGTGACACACTACGGTGCGCCAATTGTAATGGAGGTCACAAAGCAAATGACCCTCAGTGTCCTCAACTGGCTAAATATCGACAAATTCGGGAGCGTGCATCAGCTCAGCAACGAGTAAATTTTCGTAAGGCTATGCAAACGAAGGTGGTGCCTGCCTCTTCAGCATTCCCGCCACTGAATCCACGTGCTGAAAGACCCATTCCGACTGTGTCTGCTGCAGATACGCATCGCAAGGAACCGCCTACTGTTGTCATCCCTCCTGGTATGCAGTACGCCATGGTGGCAAAAATGACATCACCATTTCGTTGCAACACTGCGGAAGCCTCTCTCCCATCTGACACCGGAGCTCCGCTACATGATGCAGCTACTTTAATGGGCATTTTCACAGAGATGGTTGAGCGGCTCAGCACATGCCGTTCCCGTCGAGACCAAATCACCGTCATCGGGGAGTTTGCTATTCGCTATGGATAACAAACTCCGAATCGCCACCTGGAATGCTTGTTCTGTGAGACCGAAGAAAATCCCGCTTGTTGATTTTCTTCGAAGACAAGCCATCGACATCATGCTTATCACAGAGACCCACTTAAAACCGGATGTAAGTTTTGCGCTTCCGGGCTACAACTTGGTACGGATGGATCGTCGCGGGTCCAATACGCGAGGAGGAGGGGTAGCTATCGCCGTTAGAAGTGGTATACTCTTCACCCCGTTACCGAGCTACAAAACCACAATGTTAGAAGCTGTCGGAACTGAAGTACATTCAGTCACTGGGGTAATACGGTTCGCAGCTGTTTACTGCTCGCTCCAAGGTCGGCATGACCTTGGTCACGATGCTGCCTTCAAGCGCGACCTCTCCATCATCACCAGAACGAATGCCAAACTTGTTGTGGCAGGTGACCTTAATGCTCGACACCGCATGTGGAACAATATGCGCTCCAACACCAATGGTAGACTTCTCTTCGACCACGCCCAGCAAGGTCACTACACTGTTGAGTACCCAGACTCTCCGACCTACGTAACATCGAGAGGTTCATCCAGCACCTTAGATATTTTCTTAACCAACGTTGGGATAGAGAAGCCAGTGACGCTGGATGAGTTAAATTCCGATCATTTTCCGGTATTAACTGAGGTGACCTTCACAGCTAGCCGTAGTCCAAAACTACAAAGAAAGGACTTCCTCAGTGTTGACTGGGCGCGTTTTGGCCGGTTAGTGGACGGCGAATTACATGAAACTGAATGCAATACGGTTGAGGAAATTGACCTTGCGATTGGTATGCTAGAAAGGGCAATTAAGAAAACAGAACAGGTATGTGTTAGGACCAAGCCCGTTACGAGTGAGTTTGTGAACATAGACCCCTATACATTGGAACTGATACGGATGCGAAACCGATACAGGAGACTCTTTCAAAATACTGGCAATAGACTTTATAAAGGTCAAGCAGCATCTTTGGCGAGGGTGATCTCTTCAAAAATTGCTTATATAAGGAATGCGAATTTTGAACGGGTTGTTTCCCGGATGGATGTTCGATCTCCACCCTTTTGGAAAGTAGCCAAGATCCTTAAGCAGAGATCCAAACCTGTCCCTCCTTTGACAGTCAGTGGAAACATTTTGGTCACTCCCTACGAAAAGTGCAATGCCATTGCTGCGCAATTTGCTAGTGCACACTTGCTAGGTACTAATTTTGTTAGTCCTTTTGAAAGGAACGTTACTGAAAGCTTAAGATCAGCTCATCAAGCTAGCTTCTCTAGACCAGAACATGACCGTGTGACCGTGGGAAACGTCCGATTTGCACTGAAGCGGATGAAAAACATGAAGGCTCCCGGTATAGATGGATTATTCAACATCCTACTCAAAAACCTTCAAGTGAAAGCACTTACCTTGTTGGCTACCATTTTTGATAAGTGTCTTGTGCTGGGATACTTCCCTAGCGCTTGGAAGAGTGCTAAGGTGGTTCCCATTCTCAAGCCCGGTAAGGATCCTACTCGTGCAGAGAGCTACCGACCAATAAGTTTACTCTGTGCTTTGGGTAAACTATTTGAAAGAATAATCCTCGATCGTCTTCAAAACCGGGTGTCTGAGCTGGAACTCATCCCTGCAGAGCAGTTTGGTTTTAGATCAGGTCATTCAACTACACAGCAATTGCTTAGGCTCAAAAATATCATTCAGGCAAATAAAACAGCATCTAGATCCACTGCTGCTGCCTTTTTGGATGTTGAAAAGGCTTTCGACAACGTTTGGCATAGTGGACTAATTCATAAGCTATTAGTGTACGGTCTTCCAATGTTCTTGGTGAAGATCGTCAGCAGCTACTTGGAGGATAGGACATTTCGGGTGGCCTTAAGCTCTGCGATGTCTGATGCCTTACCAATTCCCGCCGGAGTACCACAGGGTAGTTTACTTGGACCTTTATTGTACATTTTGTACACAGCGGATGTACCTGATCTACCCTGTGATGGCAAGTTATTCCTGTTTGCAGACGACACTGCCATTGCCGTAAAGGGCAGAAACGTGGTAGAATTGAGGAGCAGGGCTCAGCGCTGCCTAGATATTTTCCTCAAATATGCTACAAATTGGAAAATCAAAATAAATTCAACAAAAACCCAAGCGGTGCTGTTTCCCCATCGGTATAAGGCCAAACTTTTAACTCCTCCAAATTGTAGCCGTATTCGAGTAGAAGGTAACTTTGTAGAGTGGTCCACGGTCATTAAATACTTAGGACTTATGATTGATCGCAAGATGCTCTTTCGAGAACATATTCAGGGCATTTTGAACAAGGGTCACATGCTCATTAGAAGCCTGTATCCCTTGATTAATCGTAGATCCAAGCTATCACTACAGAATAGGCTCGCATTGTACAAGCAAATATTTTCACCAATGGTTACTTACGCAATTTCGGTGTGGGGGTCTTGTTCACAAACTAACTTAAACAAAGTGCAAATAATGTTAAATAAGGTATTGCGCATGATTTTAAATGCCTCAAGATACACAAGACGAGTGGATCTGTATGAAAGTGCAGGAATTAAACCACTTCATGAATTAGTTATACAAATGAATGCAATGCTCTTCGAGAGATGCATGCATTCAGAATATGAATTAATTCGCAACATAGGAGCCTCACTCCGAATGTAAATCAAACTAGGTAAGATAGGTTAAAGTAAAAATAAGCTAGGGTAAGTTTGTTATTATTTTTATATTTTTAAGGTTTTTAAGTTATTTTTCATTAGTTTAAATTAGGTTATCGTAGGCTACTAGGTAAAAAAAAAAAAAAAAAAAAAAAAATCTCTTAATTCAATCAATTCAGTGCATGCCATCGCAATAACACACAACAAAATCTTTACACAAAACATACAGAATTTAGGTTAGAAAAGCGCATTTGAACGCTGTATATAATCCAATATTATCCTCAACAATGTAATTGTATCAAAACATCAAGAATAAAAATGTATGTATGTATAGCTGGTGGAGGACTAAAACAGAAAGCCAAACTCAGGGAAAATCTGAAGAACATCTTTCGGTGAACTCGTTATGCAGTGAAGTCATAGCACACCGGTGAAGTCACTAATCGTAATGATATGGTAAAGTTGAAAAGGAAAAATACAATCACTTAAAAGGCGTCCCAGGGGAAGGTGCTTTGTTTACATAATGTTTTTGGATTTTAAAACTCTGCTATAGAGAATATTTATTGTCGTTTCAGGCTACACACCTTTGGGATTTTTTTTAACTGAACTGAATTTTTCGATTGATAGGTGAGACGAAGTTGAAATCTGAAATTGCTTCCAAACTACTGTCGATCAACATGCTTGATGTTACAATAATTGTTTTATTTCATTTCAACAGGACGGTCCTTTCGTATTAACACGGTTTATTCATATATCATATTCACAGTTTTATGGTAAAAAATTTCAAATTAAATATTTGTTTTAGACCAGTCTTTATATGGTACGACTGGGGTTCAAATCCCAACCGAACCTTTCCCCCATATTCCGGCCGTTCTGGCGGACGCATCAACTCCATCCTGCCATTCCAGTTTGAGCCTACTACGCCTCCTCTGTCCGTGTGGATAGCCTAAAAGGACTTTACAGGTTGGGTCGTCCGATGTCATTCTCATGACGTGACCAGCCCACCGGAGCCTGGCGAATTTAATGCGCTGCACGATGGTGAGATCATCGTATAGCTCGTAGAGCTCGTCGTTGTAGCGGCTCCTCCATTGTCCTTCCACACATACGGGGCCAAAAATCTTTCGGAGCATCTTCAACTCGAACGCGGCTAAGAGGGCTTCGTCAGTTTTGGACAGAGTCCATGTTTCAGAGGCGTATGTGAGTACTGGGACTATAATATAAAATTTTGACCCCAGAGAGGTGAAGTTTTGGACGACTTTGAAGGTGCAGTCACCTATCTGTACATCACCCCTGCGTAAATCAGTGTTTTTTAGCAGAGCCGCTGGTGATGCCACCATCATTTTAGTTTTCACCTCGTTAATCTCCAACCCGAGGTTCTTTGCCGCTCGCTCGATCCTTTGCTAAGCTTCTTTATCTTTATTGTTTCAAACGACAGAGCTTTAAAAATGCCACCACTTTTCGGTCTTGTAGATGTTCCAGTCCAAATGAGTAGTAACTGACACAGTTAATAGGGCATACTGAGACATTTGACTATACACGATAAAACAAAGTACGAGTAGGACGGAGGCCACAAGAAACGCGTGTAATTTTTTTAACATAATAGCACAATATAGCTTGACTGTCCTACCCGAGCCTGTACGACTGACTACTCTACAGCCAATAAAGTAAATACTTCTGGAAGTCGAAGAGCTAAATAAATGTCTTAAAACTCCTGCTTTCATAGATACTGACGACATTTTTTTTTTATCTTCCTGACAGTGGATTTTTTAATGCTGATTTTCATCAAAGTCGTTGTTAATTAGAGAAGTCACACACTTATAAAAGACCTTTTTGGCATATAAAAGCTATAAAAGCTTCTAGGATTTTGGATGGCATACGCTTGGACGTGATTAGAATTGATCTAGCAAATATTCATGCGTCAATAAAAGTTCTTTTCTTGATACAGAAACTACTTACAAAGAAAAGCCAAGTGATAATCAAATGGTAATCATCGAAATTCACTTGAAAACAGACACCATTACCTCCAGACACCGGCAATCGCATCTGTGACTAAATTATCCCCCATCATCCCTAAGTAATGCTCTGTAATGCTAATTCGATCAATCTAATGCATCGACGTGCAATGCTTGGCAAGAAAATGCGAACAAACCAACAAAAAAAATCTTCCCTCGTATCGATTACCAAGTCAAAGTTCTGCAACCGGTTCAATCTCTCCGCTCGTCCGGCGCTCGTCCCTGGTAAATTATTGATGTGAGATTGAATTAATTCATGCTAATGGCTATCACTTGCCACCGGTGCCGATCGCGTCATGCATCTCGTAGCACCGCGTGCTAGATTGGAGCTGAGATGAGATAATTAGATCTTGCAACCCAAAACACCCCCCCCCCCCTCATTGGGAATACCCGCCCCCATAACTAATCATTCCTGGTGAATCGCGCGGTTCTTGGGGTTTGTTCTCGGAACATCGGAACACACACGTGAGAGTATACAGTGTATCGGAATCGGTGGCACATCATTATCGACCTGCAAAATTACACTCATTGGAAAGACGCATGCTTGAAGATGCCGTCCGTCCCGTCGTTCGTCAGTCGTCGCGTTAATCGATTATCTTTACTGGCTGCCCTGTCTGCCCTGTGCGGCCGTGGTGTGCGAGCTGGCTGATAGTATGAGACGTTTGTCATTTGCAACACGCGATGCATCGTGTTGCAAGGTGCAAGGTGAGATTAGAGCGTGGCGTCGTGTTGAGTGTGGTACCGATTCCGAGCGAAACCATGCATCAACGCCGAAGCGAATGAATTTCTCAGCTGTTCACGCGTTGGGAGTCGGTTAATTTACGTCAATCATATGTTTGCGTGGTTTGTGCTTCGGAGCTTGACTGTGTCCAGCTCTCACGGGGAAAAGATGTTCATACAATACAGACCATTGCGGAGAATGTTATGTTGAAATATTCTAGGGAAGCATTAGCGCCACACATAGCAAGTGGCATAGAATGTAATGGGAAATGCAGCTGTGGCTGCTGCAGTTGTCAGCATGGAAATTGGAATCCATCCCGATCAATTGCATTTCCAATTGTAAAACGGCGGCACTGTTAATTGTGCTCGGTGGAAAACACCGAGCATCGTGACTTGCCGCTTGGTTGCTGATTTATTCAATAACGATCGTTTCCGGAAAATTCTCGATCACGGAGCGGAAAGGATGGGGGGGGGGGGGGGTGAGGGCCTTGCACGGTAGTTTGACAACGTATGATGAATTATTCATTTGTTTGCAGCTCGGGCGACACCCAACAAAGGAGGGCTGAAGGACATGGGGTGAAAAGGGGAAATCTCATCTGCACTCAAACGATCGGAATCAATTGCTCGGTTCGCGCGCGAACAGCGTACACTCGCATCGGATGCAAAGCAAAACACTTTAATTAAAGTGTCTTGATGAGGAGAGCAACATGGAAGAGATGTATTGCAAGTTGATACATTCAATGGCAGGAGTTGTTGGATGGTTGATTTAATTACATGAAAAGTACTGTAACGGAGTCTGTGCCTTTGCCTGTTGGCGATGCAACGCGAAACAACGAAGAGTATTTAGAAGTTCAAGGTTCAATTTACTGTCTTTTTAAAGGGGAAATAATTTCAAATGACTCAAATGTGTTATTGTAGTGATTGTTTTGCATAATCATCATTTTAAATTGAGTCATTTGATTTTAATATGATATTTAGTGATCTTTGTTGAACGTCAATAACCAATGATATTGGGGCCGCCTAGTGATAGAAGCGACAACGATGCCGGTCTTCATACGGCAGGATCGTTCGTGAGGATTGACTATTGAACTTCGTGGTTTCATTAACTATCCTATGCCAGAAATGGCAGGTATGACCTGAGATGTCGTTATGACCCGAAAAATAAGAAGGAGAATCAGTGATATTAAGTCAAAATGAGCTAACAAAACCCTGATTGATGAGTGAGCGAGCGATTGATATTGTAACCTGAATATTAAAATCAAACATATCATATCTTAAAGTCAGGCTACATGGTGCGAGATGTCAAAAAGATTTCAGTTAAAAAGGGGGGTTATGCGAAATCTATACGTCAAAAAGATTTCGCCTCCTCGAGCTGAAATCTCGGAATGATTTCGCTTCTCCCTAGCCCTCTATGTCATATTCCATGCGTTGCCATGGTAGTTTTCGGTTGAAGAGAGAGATAGCATGAAGTGCTCTAAACGACGCGAGTAGATGAACCGAGACGATTGTGACGTAAAAATTTCGCAAATCCCCCCTTTTTAGCGAAATCTTTTTGGCATCTCGCATCATGTAGCCTGGCTTTTATAATCCGAGCTGTCGGATAGAGGAGCAGAAATTAAATTTTCAAGAGTTTAGCTGAAGAACTTAAGACAAAATGTTTGTAGAGATTAGTAAAGTCGCGCGCTAACTGAGGTTCATTATTGCTGTATCGATCGTATCCGTAGTCGCCATCGTAGTAAAGAGACTAACAAGGAGTTGTCTCAAATAATGAGCAATCAACAAATCAGTAGCGTAAATTTGTCTATTTCAAAGCATTTCTATCAACAAACATTGCGCTACGTTACGTCTATTTTCAAGAAATTTGAAGCTAAACAACATACAGCATTCAAGATAGTCTAAACGAACTTTGGAACTACTAGAAACGACTTACAACATTCTAAGGACGGGTATTTAAGGACTTAATTTAACTTTAAAATTGAATCAGACCAGTGAAACATTACACATTTGACGAATGCTTGAGCTTTTGATGGGTTGCTTTGTCAACTTATTATCTAAGATATCTTCAAGATCAAGGACCTTCTCCACAGTCTTCTTCTTCTTGGTCTAATGACTACTTAGGCCATGTCTGCTATTTCTGGCTTATTAGACTTTTGGTTTGAGGAGGAACGGCCCTGATGGGATTGTAATTCCGATTCTGTCCAGTAAAGATCGGCGCCTCAGTCGCATCTACCACCGGGCTGCCCTTAGAGTTCTAAAAGAGTATTCCTCTTCTTTGGTCTAACGGCCTCTTGGGTCATGCTTGCCATTTCTGGCTTACTAGACTTATTGATACCACGTAGCTGGATAGTCAGTCCTCACTATGGATTTGAACCCCAGTCCTGTCGTATGAAGACCAGCGCCGTTGTTGCTTCACCACCGGGCTGCTCCAAGAGTCTCAAAAGGGTCTATATAGTTTATAAATGTCCGTTGTAAAACGACTTTGAAGGCAATATTTCTCAATCGAGGTTTTATAGTCGTCTAATCCACATCAATCGCAGAGATTATCACAGTATTTTTGTAGAGTAGTATATTAAGTTCCAATTTTGATTATGCCAAAGGTTAGTGGTATTGCCATCAGTTTCAGCTTATTATCTTGATAGACGGTAATTTCCCTAAATCTTCTTTGTACATCAAACAGGTCCAAACGGGTCTATTTTATAAGCATGCATCAGTTTGACATCATCACAATTGAATGCTGAGGCAGTAATACAAATTCATTCAAAATCATACATTCAAAAATTCAAGACATCTGAGCTGATATTTATTTTAATGAAAAAACGACTACATATTTAAATTCCTTTTTATGTAATCAGTATTTGCTTTTATTGTACATTGAACAAGGAAACAAAAAATAAAACAAAAAAGGAAATGCCAGGTAACAAAAGGCAATAGAATTCATATTTTTTCTGCAATTTGTCGTCCGAAGCTGTGTTTCTTTCTTTCACCAAGCATCTAGCATAAAATAACCGTTAAAGCAATAATCATCCCATACATACTTGTTCTGCTGACCTGAGCAAAAACCTGGAACCTGGAGCTTGCCTTTGGGCCGTAACACGGTGCACCATTTCTAAAACCCCACGGGACGCTTTGTTAGCATAGTACATTAATTTTCACGACCATTTTCTACCACCACCGTACCGATTCCACCGCTGGGAAACTTGCTCAGCGACGCGTCACCACACGTGCCGTATGCTGAGGGATTTTACACTTTTCTCCAACCAACGCTCCGGAAAAGGATGCTGAAAGTACGGCTGCTTTTTTTTCTTTTTGGCGGTTCAACCTCACAACCGTGAGCAGCAACCAGGGCTTTGGCACCAGGGTTTATAGCTCCGGGAGCGGTCAGCAAGCGTTGGGCCAGAGCGCCAAAGCCGGGCAAGCAAAACTTTTCACCACCAAGCTTCACGAGATAGGAAAATATTTATCGTTATAGTTTACCTTCCATCCTGTGGTAGCTGTCGGACTCGGGTACAGGGGTTTGTGCCGTTCCAAACCATATGGCGAAACGCTGTCGCATTTATTTTATGCCATTTGCGTGTAACCGTTTCGCGCATGTTTACGCGAAAGGACCGAATTTCCGTACAGATGGGGGATCCCGAGAGTGGATAGTTGTTCGGTAAAGTGACAGGGTTGATGGTTTCGATGGTTTACATTAAAGGGTAGAGTTAGTCTTAGATGCTCTTGGTGTGGAATAAGCAAATTGGGTTGTTTTAAATACACTTCAGCGTACATTTGAGGTGTTTTTTTAAACAGCTGTTCTGTCATTGCGTTGTAAATAAAATAATCATAAGTTCATTATCTGTTGAGTGTAAATCATAAAACTGAACTCCCTCAAGAATGGTTGAAAGGTATCCAGAAAGCTTTAAGGTATCCAGAAAGTTCTCTAGGACCATATCAGAAACTCTCAAGGCGGTTTATGTATTTTTGTCGTTGCTTTGTATATATAAACAAACCAACACCTAACCTTGACCTTCATTACACAGCTGTCGTCTGCTGACATTGGTTCAAACTTTTGGCCAAACTTGTCACACTCCTGAATCACAGTGGTAGAGTAGGGGATCACAAATTGTTTAAGACCGTCGGAGGAGGGATTAGCTGGGGTCTAGCAAAGGTTTAGACCATATTCCCGGCTGTACGACCTTGTGGGAGTTTGAGACACTTTCGGCGAGACTCTTGTCGAAGAGTCCTATTCCTCGGATGGAAAAGTCGATTAAATGGAGAAGACTCTTAGACGACGATTTTGAACAAAGAACTATGAAGAAGATAGCGAATAGACACTATACAATTTATCTCAGGATATGCGCTTGATTTGACAGCGATCCTACCGGCTTAGTTATTGAGCGCTGGTAACCTCTATCAGTGATGGCATTTTTGAAGCCAGTTTCAAACTTTATATCTTTTGGATAAAGTGCTGAACTAGTGCTTGTGCTCCAAAACGTCTCTGGCACCTGAACCCTGTTCAAAACTCGAAAAGCTGTCTCGTTCAAGAATGAAACGGAACGGATGAAAACGATTTTTAGTCGATTATGGCTAAGTTAATATCGGAATCAGGACTTTGATAATTCACAAAAAAAGCCCACAGAAATTTGCACTCAAATAACTCCAGTCCGGTTGCCGCACCGTCAAACAAAAGTTTTGTTGTTGAATTCCCGAAAATTTGAGGTCGAAAACCACTAAAGTTTTGACCTTTCTGCATCCAGCACATGTTCTTAGGCTAAACAACAAGCGCTCTCGCTGCCCAAAACAATCCTCGCACCTCACAGTTCACCGAACCTTGCCCCATCCCTGGGAACTGATAGAAAATCAATCCAGAGGCCAGAGGCTGCTCCCCCCCCCCCTCTCCCCTCTTTGGCATGCTGGCCGAAAACCCCCCAAAACACTGTTCATAATGTCCTACTCCAACCCCGGTTTGGGCTTTATCTTTGGACGCCAGAAAAACACTCTCGCTTCGCGTCCCTAGCGCCACAGCCACTCGACCCTCAACTCCTTGCCGGGGTAATGTTTTCTCGATAACGCCACGAAAAAAGGGATTTGCACTGGATGAACGGAATTCAATAAGATCCGTTATCGAAGCCAATATGGTGGTGGTGGTGTAAAAATAAGGAAAAGTTGTTGATATTTATGGGTGAAAAGTTTCGGGTCTAGTGAGTGAGATGGAAGGCTTTCGAGGGATCGTGTTTTTGTTTATCGTACCGTGGGTAACCTTTACTCCAAGCAGCCAAGTTGATGTGATTTTTGGGGCACTTCAGTCAACCATCACGCACTAGAGAAGGCAACCCCGAAGCCCGTACCCGATGAGTTATCAGTGGAGGGATTTATGGTTCTTCTAATTCTGAAGTGAAAAAACATGAGTTGTGGGGTTATCGATAAGTTTGGGTTCCAAATCGATCGACCAGAGCAGCATCTCAGGTGGATGACTTATATTGATCGTTCCCAGAGAGAGAGAGAGAAAGAGAGAGAGAGGATTTTTAAGGGGATTGAAGAATAGATCCCAGTAAGCTGAAGTCAGCTTCAAATCGATTTCAGAGTACTTCGCTATACACACTCGTCGGGATTCGTTTCACTGGCAATAAACTTTTGTGGCTGCTGACGGCAGGTGGCTGCAAAAGTCTATATATCATGGAACAACTTTTAAAAAGTTGCCAGTTGCCTTACGTTAAGCCTTAGGATTAGGTGTTTTATTTCAAAATTGCCATCAAAAACTCTTCAACACACTCGGTGTTTATGTGGTCTCGTTTCAAACATCAATCGAACTTTGCGAGCAGTAACGTACGGAAGAAGTATATTAATTATCTATTTGGATGCCTTCAAAACACACCCGAAGTTGGAGCCCGAAATGCCAGGTGTGCTGTCTGCATTTATAATCGCCTTGAAGGCACTCTTGCAAAGAATGCAGATCTTTGAAACGCTTCTAAGGCGCCAAAAAACACCCGACGAAAACGCATCACGAAAAAAACAGACCCATCTAATCTCTTTCGCTGAGGACGTTTCTCGGTATTTGCCAAAGGAAAAACCCCTAATTACACACCCTTTTCAACTGATCATAATCTTTGTGAAATAAAAAGGAAAATTATCTGTGCGTCCCATCAATCCTTCGCTTCATTCTTCGCCCCCCTCCCCCCAAAGAAACGAGGGCCAACTTCATCGTTCGCACATTCGTTACGGTGAAAACTGTCAAGTGAGATTTATCTGAAGCTTAAGTGTTTTTCGTACAGCTTTCCTGTTTTTTTCTTTTGCTTTGTTATTTTCCGTTACCGGATAAAGCTACCCAATTCGTGCGTCGTCGAGGTCTAACTTCAATATTTGGCTTATAAAGTATCCCTTTTTTGCTGCTTCTTGTAGCAGCTTGCGAACAGGCCATTGGAAGAGTGCTTTGAAGCAAAAGGCTCGTAGGGGTCGGTGTTAACCTGGCGTGCAAATAATTTATGCTCATGTGTGAGGATTTGGTGGATTTGTTTTGTTCCCTTTTTTGTATTTATCTTGCGCTCGACATTGCTCCACATTCTGACTTTTCAGTCTATCAAATTAAGGCGTTAGAAACAGGCATCACTTGTGCCGTGGGGCTGTGAGGTGTGATATTATGTTTTAGGGTGGTTGGTAGACCATAAAAGTGTAATTAAACTTGAACATAAGTCTTCTTGTGTGTAACTTTGTAATACGATCAACACGTATCACACGCACACCCCTTTTCGGATTCGATTTGAGCTATGTTGGATAGATTTGAATAGATATCAATGTTGGCTAATACAGTTGTACGAAAAGCTTATTATCAGTTTTATTTTAATATGTTTTTTTTAATATGTTAAAATGTTGACACATGACTGCTCTCTCTCTCTCTCTCCCTCTCTTCTTTGCCTAACGTCCTTTTAGGTCATGGCTGTCATTGTTAGCTTACTAGACTAAATGATACATTGCAGTTGGTTAGTCCGTCCTCACTACGGGGGAACGATCCGGATGCGATTTGAACCCCGGTCCTGCCGTTTGAAGACCGGCACCGTTGTCTCCTCTACCACTGGGCCGCCTCGTTGATCCATAAGCTTATAGCTGCTCTGCAAAAAATCATGGCGCGGTCCGGTGGTAGAGACGATAGCAGCGCCGGTCCTCACATACAGGCAGGGCCGGCGTTCAAACCCAATCAAGACCACCTCACCTTAAGCAAGGCTGACTTCATTGCTATTGGGTAAAATCTAGTCACAGAAAGGCAAAAATGACAGGCTGAGACAACTCGAGGTTATAGTGCTCGAAGCTTAGCCTAAAGTAGGAATAATTTTATCACTGTCCATAATTTCTGTCAAAAGTGGTATTATTATGGTATTATTACGGTAAGCTATCGATAAATTGATAGACATACCTAATTTAGTATTCCAAATCAGTCTAAAATATAGATTTTGCTCCGAGTTTTTGAAAAAATGCTCCTTATTTTGGTAGATTATGATTAGGTACCCAATTGCTTAGCATTGCGAATACGAGATGAAAAACTCTCAAATTCTTGATAAACACAAGTAAAATAATTAATATCGTTTGAAAACGTCGTATTGGTAATATTGTAGTTTTTATTATTTTAGCTCAGTTATTTTTAATATTTTCATGAAACTGAATAAATTTTGACCTTCTTCATTAAAATTAGAATCCACAACCTATAATCCTTCCGGGAGAGAGAGAGAGAGAGAGAGAGACAGACAGTTAAAACCGCGACAATTTAGATTCAGAAACACTTAGATCATAATCCATAACGGATCCAACACATCCATAACGGAGACCTTTAATATATTCAGTAATTCAGTTGTTACACATTAGACCGTCACTCAGAATAGAAAATAATTTGAGAAAATTATTATTCAATGCCTCGTATTTAGAATCTCTACGTTCGGTGGCCGAGTCAACAGCGGCGTCGGTCTACACACGACAAACCGGGGTTTAAATCCCTCCCAGGCTACCTCCCTCGTACGCATGCCTGACTATCCAGCTATGGGTGAAATAAAGTCACAGGAAGCCAGAAAAGGCAGGCTGAGACCTCTCAAAGTTTTGGTTGATGTTGATCAATTAATGAAAAAACGAAGATAAAATTGTTTGAAAAAAACCCTGTTATAAACACACTAAATTGGACATATAGAGTATAAAAATAAATCTCACCTCAGTTGCACGAAGCAACCATTTTTTTTATTCGACTGTCCATAACATAATTCTTAAGGAAGCGAAAGGAAAATCAACGATTGTTCTAGAAAATCCGAGCCCCAACCCATCACTTTAAGCGTCATCCGCTTATTGGGCCACGGAAATTTATGCTCTAAAAATAGTGCACAACAGAGCTAAGCGCAAAAAAAATCGCCCCGAAACCGATCCTTTCACCCAACCAACAACCATCAATCGACCGTTCGTTAACAGTAATCAATGAAACAAGGATATGCTCCGAGAAGGTAGGTGGAAAAAAACACACACACACACACACAAACAACCGATGGAGGGACAAGGGCAGAACAAATCAGTTGAAGACTGGAGCAGTAAAAAAAATGACATCGACAAACGCACATAAAAATCTGTCCCGTCCAGCATTTTGCTTGCGCAAAAATCCCGTGGTGTACCCTCATCAAAGCCGCTTTGAAGGCGACATCCTTTTCAAACTGTCCACTCAACACGAAACGCGCGGTCAAAAATATATTCATTCCGTGCGAGCGAGAAGGGCCACGGGGCGATCCTTCTGGGACTGGGGCATTAATGCAGCAGCTGAAGAGGAAGAAAGCAATCGCCAACCCCCAGAAAACGCCATGATGACGACAGAGGTGCGATGATGACGAAGACGTTACTGGCAGGTTCGCCGATAATAAAATGTGCTGCCCATCACCGCCAGTGCCAGCTTAATCCATCAATCTTTGGTTGGCTCACTGGCTTAGGCGGTGGCTTTCGTCAATGATTCGCAATTGATTCGTTTTGCTGGACCGTTTTTTGAATTGGTTCGCCGAAAAATGGACTCCCGGTGTGAGGGCGGTGCTCGCCGGAGAAAATCCCTCATCGCAGTGGATTAATCCGATCAATTGGGTCCTACTTTGCAGCCAATTTAACGCATCGTGGGTCTCCAAAGGCGAACGGGACAGCTACATGTGTCGCTGAGATTGTTGAATTGTAGGTGATTTATGAAACTCACTTGTCACTCACTTGTTCCAGCGGTGGTGTCCGGAACGATAGAATCCCCGTTCTTACTGCTGATCAACTTTCGTATTTGGCCAATATCTGGGGGGTGAATCCGGATGTTTACTCACTAATGCACTTTACAACTCTTTTGCCCAAAGATCAAATACACATCGCACTTTGATTCTGACTTAATTACCCGCACTCTTTGCCCACAGACACTTTACACCGGGGAAAAAGGGATTTCCATCATCACTTGGTGAATTTTTCTCCCAACGAAGGCTTCCAGCGCTTTCGGCACTTTTGCACTGATGTAATGTAAATAGCACACTCGTACCGAACACACTGCACCGAACGTAATTTATCAAACCAACAGCGCACAGCTTCACATCGATTGATCCGTTTTGATTCACTTTTGCACTTTAACCATCACTCAAAGAACGGATTGAGCCCGTTAAATTTCAGCCCAAGCACAGGCACACACAAACACACCGATTTCGATTCCATTCCGGGGTAAATAAAGATCTCACTCACTGCATCGGATGCATCGATTCCATGCTAGTGCCTTCGGCCGCTGGTGCACCGATCACTATTTGGGTTAGTGGCGCGTAGTCGTAAATAAACTGGCTCAAGCTCGAATCTCGAAGCGACCGATACGTTCGTTACGGAACCGTACACACCAGCACGGTGTTTGCCCGTTCGCGTGCGTCGGTTGAATTACTCGCAACCGTACTGCTGCCGGCGATGGAGGCGCCCGTTACAATCGCGACTCCGGTGAACCGATTTCTCGTGTGTTGTCGCGTTCGGGGATGTTGCGTGCGGATGAATGTTGCGCATGAACGGTACAGTGGTGGCGTTGGTTATAAGCTCGGTCACTCGGGACTGGAGTATTTTGCCTTTTTTAAATTTTATTAGATATTTTAGGGCCAATGACTAAAGCGATTAAGATTTAAGAGCCAATGAAGCAATACAATTGAGCGAATTGAATTAATTCAATAAGCCTTTAGGTACAAATCATACAAAAATCATACTATAGTTTGAGGAAACTTCTCCACTCTAAATACCTGTCGCGACGGACGAAGCTGGGATTGTAGAGAACATTTATAGTCCCAGTACTCACAAACGCCTCTGAGACATGGACTCTGTCCAAAACATGGCAGAGGCGACAGTGGCGCCGATCTTCACACGGCGGGACAGGAGTACGAATTCCATCTGGAACACCTTACCGTAGTACGCAAGGCTCACTATCCAGCTAATGTATCCGATAGTCCGACTGCACGTTGGGCCGTGTTGACTTCAATCGCCTACAGCGTTGGTAGTTCTAGCTCGACAGGTCATCGTCACAGATCACCAGCAAGGAGAGCAGCAAGAGCAGGTGGCCTCTTCGCTACCGCACTTCTTTTCTAGAGCGCCGAAAGCAGCAGCGACGAGTCGCGACGCCGTTCAATGACGAGGATACTGCCGTCACTGCAGCTTCAACATCCGGACGATAGAGTTGCTTCGTCAGATCACAGCGCGGTTCAGGTAACCCAACAGAGTAGCATCGTCTCCTCCAGCGACTCCAGGAATGGCTAGGAGCGGAACTAAGGGTCCGAGTGTCAACGCCCGTTGTAAGGGCCAGACCCCATCCCCCATGCGTGAGGGCGATCCGGATTTTTAACATGAAACTTTAACACAGACAAAAAGATACAGATTGTTTTGTCCTTTCTTTATGAATAAAAAAAATGTGTATTTTGATGCAATTTAAAAAAAAGATACATCACAGTGAGTGTCTTGTGTATATCATGCCTCAGTTACAGCAACGACAATGAATGAACATTACAGCCGTGCTCGTTTCATTCATTTCCCGACAATGGGTCTGTCGCGCAACATTCTTTATTTGTAGTAAGCGATTCATGCAACGCCGACAATCAATTGCCGCCTAAAGTGTTGGTTTTCAGACACAGAAGCAGTTTTCGCTTTAAGAAAAAAAAAACTTTATTTCAGTTTTAAATATATTTCCAATTTTAGAAATGCACATGCAATGCATAAAAAATGCAATATTTCATATGCAACAGTGTTTTCAATGAATATTCCTCCACAAAAAATTGAGCACCTCATTTGAAGCAGCTGCTTCTGTAAAATCATATGCAAAACCAAACCCCACCCGATGCAGAATGAAAATGATTCAGCTAAAGCAAGTACTAGCGTGGAAAGGTGGTTTGCGAAAAACGAGTGTTTTTAATTATCGCCGACACCTTTGGCACCGGCAGTAGGGATGGAAGCTTGCCCGAAAAGGCCAACGACCATCGCAAATACGACCCCGAGATGTAGATGAATCTTTGTTCGATAGAATGGACGAGTTGGCAGCTCCCTCATTACATCCGGTGACGGACTTTCCACCGACGCTAGAGCACTTATACCGAAACAACCTTCACCTAGTAGGGAGTGGAGGGAAACCCCCGGGAAAGGGGGCCTCATTCGGCCTGAGGTTTGGGGCGGAAGTGTAGAAAGGAAAAAGTTATAAACATAGCACAGCACGTGTCGACGCCATTCGGTTGGGTGCTAGCGTTTTCATGAATGAGTCAGTTGCCCCAGTGACAAACCGAGGTACGATTGAATGGGACGATTGAAACGTATGGTCATGGTCAACGTCCCACGACCTATCGCACCGAAAGCCGCCAACGGACGGTCGTGGTGGGCTTTCGATTTTCTTTGTAGAGGAAAGTTCCTCTAAAAGGTATTGATGGATGTGAAACGTACGTATTGGTGGCGCTGTAAGAGGTTTATGCTATCATTATAATAAAAAAGGGAATTGCCCAAAAACACCAGAGAAAGCATTTGTAGAAGTTAATTTTGGTTGATCGATAATTGGTTTGGGTGGCGTGAATATTATTTCTATTGCTATAAGCACGCTGAACGATGGATTGTGTACGTGGTGACGTCCAATTTGTTCTGTTCCGTTTTTTGGGGTGACCGTAATAGAGCAATACGGCTCAGTGGATAGCCGTCATTCATAATTTGTAACGATTTGTGCGTTGCTTGATAAAGCTTGATGTTTCATTTATGCCGCCAGCAAACCACCAGCGTCATGATTTACCTTTTCACAACGGTGGCTCCTGCATCAGTTATGAGCTGTTATGGTGAGCGATGGATGTGACTTAACCGGGGCGTCTAGCCGTTTTGTTGATTTTGTTCAATGGAAAGTGAAAGCTTTGTTATAGAAGGAGAAGATGGGAATGAAAAGCCCAGTGAATAATACAAATGTTGTTGTAGATTTACTTATAATAGTTTAAAATATTTTTTTGCTACAATGTTGTTATTATACTGTGTGGACCCTTTTATATATATTGATTTGATTAATCCTTTTCTAGAAGAAAATGATGTCAAAATCCATGTCTCCTTATTTATTACCGAAACGCATTCAGCAAGCATAATTTATTAGCATATTAAGATTCTGTCAGCTCCTTTACAAACAGTCGAATCGATGCTATTTGCATTCAGAAACCATGGCAAAAGGCGAGCAAACGATCGAATGTCGCCAAAGGGCCTAGTTTCAGAATTGCAAAGCACAGCACAACACCCCTATAAAGCAAGACTGACAGGCCAAAAGGGAAAAGGGCTACCATTATTGATTATCGTAGCCAACACATTGAGTGAAAGCTTGTCTGCCCTCCGAACAGCCGTACAGCCGCCGGATCGCTATTGATAGGGTGTTGTTCGATCTAATGGTAACCATTTTTACTGCCATATTTACCTTCAAGAACACACCTTTCCCCGTGGGCGCCCTTTTGCACCCTTCGTCGGGTGGGTGGCTGGTGTGTCAATAGACTTCGCTAATAGATTCAAATCCCAACGCAACAGGAGTCTTTTCCGGTGCGATTATGTTTGCGCTTGTCATGAAGCGCTCGTGAAAATATTGCACCTCCCAGTCACCTGTCCTGATGGTGGTACGATGCGCTCCTGCGAGTTTATCGATTTTATGTAAACGAGCTGACTTTAGGACGGAAATTAAATACAAAATAAAGTTAAGCAGCAGCAGCAGCTAACTCAGGAAGCATTAATGCAGATGCTTTGCATTAAAATGGATGCTTCATGTTAAAGCTGTACACCGGAGCATACGATTACTTCATTTTGCCTCACTCACGTTGATGATTGCGAGTAGATCCTTCCATTGAGCAGCAGCAGCAAAACAAATGCGTAGTAGTGTGATGGCTGATAGTTTTGCAGCAATACGTTACCGCCCCGGGATGGGCGGCAATTTACATGAGTGAAATAGTTTGCCGTGTCGAGCAGGTTTGCCAACTTTGCCCTGGATGGCTTGGCTGTTGATTTTGTTGGTGATGATGCTGATGATGAGCCCTAATGGATGCATGCCAGAAGTGATGCAGCAGTGCTAGCCTTGATGCTAACTAGCTGGACTATCGTAACTGGTTGCATGTTATGCTAATGAAATTATTCTTCATAACGCCGGTAAAACAATTGGTCGTGTGTTTTTCGTGCTGGAAAAGTGTGCATAAGATGAAATTGTTTATATATTAGCATAGCTCACACCGCTGGGTGTAAGAGATCGTAGATAGAAAGGTTGGAAGTGCTAAATTTAAATAAAAGGTTTATTTTACATTGTGCATAAATTTTTCAAACATGTACTGTAGTTAGCACTGAATTAAAGACGAATAATTCAGGGATTGGAATTTTTTTACAAATCATAGGTGTTACGAACGCGACAAAATTAAATAGAGCTTAAATAAATGGGCATGCAAGACTTACAGAAACAATCCTAAATCAACTAAACATCTTTCGCTTAGGATAAATTCTCATAAGTAAACTCGTAGATAGACCTCATACTTTCCATCTCTATCCTCCAACCAAACCTCCCACAACGGCCAACAGATTAGGCAAAAATCAAGCGTATCAGCATACCCGAATAAGAAGGAATGAAATCGATGTAATGCTATTTCATGTACCTTGTCTCACATTACTTTAGTGCATAAGGACTTTAGAAATTGTTAATAAACCTCTTGCATTTTAAACCATAATCGGTAGAGTCGAGGGTCTCGAAAGTTTTCTTGCCAAGGTTCTGACCAGCAATACCGTAAGAGTTCACAGTTGGAAACTTGTCCTGGCGCCCAGCAAAAAGCGCCTTCAGTCTAACTCGAGCGATTTTGGGAAGCCATCTCCCGAACAAGCGTACCCAAGCAGAAGGTCCACCGTTAGGAACTAGTCCTGGTTGATTTAGGAAGAAACCTAACGTCCGACCCGAGTAAGGTTGAGGTTTGACCAGTTTTCGCAGGGATAAATCCTTCGGCGGAACCGTACTTATGACCCGCAGTTTTACAATAGGCCAGTGGTAGGTTTAACAGTGCGCTGAGTGCTCCAAGAACTCTTGTCACCCACAGGTGTTTTATCTTCCAAACAACTTCTTTGTCTACTCGATCTACTTGGTCTAAGAAATCTCATCTACTAAGACTTCATTATGAGTGACTTCGAAGTTCGAAGTGTTTTTAACTGAAAAAAGACTTCACTGATAGTCGCAGGGAACTCGTATACTAAGAGGCTTCGTCAAAATACTACCACAGGTCTACCAAAAGACCTCATCGCACAACAGAGCTCATCTGCTAAGAATCTTAGTCCTCTAAAGGGTCCTTACTGTTCAATAAAGCTTTTCGTGATCTCATGTTCTTCTCTTGACTCTTGACAAAGCCCTAAAGGTCTCAAGGTGTTTTTGCTCAATGCTGTTCGTGTTTTAGTCCTTCTTAGTCTACATTGGTATAAACCACTTAAGTAAATGTTAATTAAATCAGCAAATTAAGCGAATTAAACAGTATTCATTGTTCGTTTTCGTAGTCACAAATTATTTTAAACTAAGCTTCTAGCACAAACAGACCTCCTTTTATGCTTATTAATTTATTAAGGGCAAACTTGACACAATTTTTAGCTCTCCATAAATAGACCACATCGACGATATTCCTGCCCAACTCTCAACCTAATCCTTCTCCTGCCTCCAACCCTATATTATTCCCCCCCAGAAACTGAGATTGACTTCAATGATGACGTTTGATGATCGAGATTTTTCTGCTGTCGGCCTTCAATCACTGCCCGCTTTAACCCGACCCGACCCGATTTCATTTGCTAAGAGACCTGAACGATCTGGGATGGGACGTTTTTCGGCCGCCAAAATCGAAATTGTTTCAAGTGGATACAACCCTTCAAAAAAAAACACACCATGGGTTGGAATTTGCTGGCCAAAATGATCACAGAAGGCTTTCCGATGCTAAAAATAGCCCGTGTAATTTGATGGATGGGAAACCGGGGTTGGGTGTTGCATAAAGCATATTACAATATGTACATTTTTCGTGCCTCTATTCATCGGTGAAGCGGGAAAGTAAAAAAACAACCCCGCCCCAGCAACCAATGGGACAGGACCGATCCTTAACCTTGAATTTCGAGCGGCCTCGAAAAGGTCGGAAAACCCGTGATGGGGTTTTGGGGAAAATTATCATATAAATTGTTGTACCACGGTGTGGTACGAAGGAGAAGTCTTCTTCTCCATCTTCTTCTCCACTTCATTCTGCATATTCGCTTAGGATGTTAAGGACCGCTTGGCTTGTTTCCATTTTTATTCACCTGCCGGATACCACTTTTTATGCTCGATCCGTGGCTTTACGGCTCGATTGGATCACCCGTGAGCGGAAAACACACTTCGCCTGGCAGCGCGCACAGCAATTTTGGTGAACGAGAAAGAAAAAATCAAAGTAAAAGACACGAGACGAAATTATGAACTCCCACAACTATTTGGCCGTTTTCATATGCGTCCGTACGTGAAGAAGCGAGCGCACTTTGAAGCTCCAGTCTAGGCGGATCGAGCACTTTGAGTTGAACAATCGCGAACTTGACATTCATATTACACTCCACTTACGGCATTCAACCACGTGTGGAGGGGTTTCTTTGCAACTGGGCCAGCGATACTGTGAAACTTTATCTTTTCCCCCAGAAAGAAGGAACTTTTTTATGAAAACCTGCATCGATTCTAGGAGGTTTCCCATCTAGCCAGTTGGGCCAAGAAACGCTTGCGAACTGTGTGGAATGGTACATCGGCATTGGCTTTATTGAAAAGTGAACTTGAATGTGAAGTATTTGATCTTGCCCGGTGCAGCAGTAGTTGGCACATATCCTTGTCCGTGCTCACCCACCCACCGTTCTTATGCAAAATGGTAAACGGCGTGAAGTTAGCTCGAAGCACAAGCAAATAGGAAGCATCATCTCGGATGGTGTAACTGGATTGCAGTTCACCCCAAAGTTCGATTGGCCCATTTGCATTGATATGATCGGTAAAAGTGCACTCCACAGAAGTTTGCCACCATCGGTGGTTCGATCCGTTTAGTCTCGATACCGGCACCGCACACTCGAGCAATAGTACGTACGGTGGAGCCTTGCAGGGCGTCAAACGCGGCGAATTTAACAAGCTCATCCGAAAGCATTACAACACCACGGATGGTTGTAATTTTGAATCTAAGAATAAATTCACCCTTCCCGGGACATGGCTCGATGCTGCCTGCATGAGAATGCGCTCTCGCGTTACGTCGCGTTACCGAATGCCACCCGGATCGTGTTACGCAGGCGGTGGAGGCGTCATTCTTGAGATGGAAATGCGGTGCTCTGTACGGTGCGCTGTCAAACGCCACTTTTCGGTGCGAAATTATGGGAATGTGTTTGGTCGAGAAGCCGAACTGTTGTGCAATGTGAGCGAGAGCGTAGGAGATTACAAGTTGCGATGGGAAGATACATTCTAATCATTGTACGCAGGTGAGGCACTTCATTTATGTAATCCTAAGTTCTGAATAGAACCTTCGAGGAAAGGATCGCCATTGGGTGTGTGGTGGTGAATGTAACACTAGAAAACTACTTTATTGACAGAATTATCTAGTGCTTCGTAACGCCAGATATGAATTAAACCATGATCATCATTCGAAGTTTGAAGCTTCCCGAAATGCAAAATAAAATTATTTGAAACTCGTTTAATGGTTGATTAACTTGTTAAACATGAATTAATGTTCATTCACGTTTACCAAATTCCCCACAAAAAAAAGTATTTATGTAGTGACCTTATATATGACAGACAGTTTTTAGGTTTTGTTTGTAGAGATATCTTCCTTAAATTCCATAATCATATTGTGAATTTTGTTAAAAAACTGTTTCATTGAATTATTTATTTATTTATTTATTCATAACAAATGTCTAACTAAAAGGCTTAAAAATAAAGTTACCTTACACGCACCGACGCAGCACCAGCAGTAGTCGGAAGTTTGATCTTCAAAGCTTCGAAGCACCAGCCCGTTTAGTCTGGTGTAGGCCCCTTACCCCCCATTAGTCGAAATAGGGTTCGCCACACCTCATTCGGGTATACCGCGTGATCTTCCAACAAGACGATGCACAACGTGTCCTCCATCCACCAGCAACTGGAAGTGTCATCGCTACTCCCCCAACACCATAGGGGATGGCGATTTCGGAGAAGAGGGCGATGTAGAGAAAGGGAATATTCGTTTTACCTTTCACTCCTACCAATAGCGTTCCCTTGAGTTAGGCCTCGGTTAGGGAAAAACAAGCTAGAACAAGCAGTCTCTTTTAAGATCTCAAATACAGTGGTGATGTACAGGAGAATAAACATTTAATTTTTTATCAACTCTTGTCTGTCGCCCACGTAATTATATATCGTTAGATAAACACTAAGAAAATGATTCGGAATAGAAAGCTCGAAGATGGGAACGAAGCTTGGAGAGGAGGTCATACGCGCAGGTGACGAGAACGGATCGCATAAAGAAATACAGGAACGAAGGAAAGGAGTAGTGATGTTGTGGCACAGGAGTCCAACCATTAAGGAGGATTGGGAATAAGAACGACGGGTTTACAGGGTTTCAATGCCTAATAAGCGACAGCAAAAAGGATGAGAGGGAAGTGTTATATTAGGGTAACCCGAGAGGAATCAAGGAGTGAACTTGGGCTTAAGTATGGTCTTAAAACTTTTTACTCTATTAGAAAGGTCGCATTGCTATCTGAAGTTTTTATTAACGTTGTAAAAAAATGACTAAACTCGAGTATTGTGAATAAAAAGCTCATGATTGTTCCTTGAATATTAAATGTCTTGTTGAAACTTATCCAGAGCTGTCTAGTCTTAGTCTAGTCTAGTCTATGTCTAACTTAAAAACATTTCTCAGTTTTTAAGCTCTTTGGGAAAGCTCGTAAAGTCTTACGATAGGGATTTGTAAAAAAACAAATTTTTATTTGTTGCTGCTGGAATCAGTTGGAATTGTTTTACGGTGATCGACGATATGCCACTCATGTTAAGGGATTCTTCGTTTAATCGGGGCTTCCTCTCGGACCTTGACTGCGAGTATTAAGTTACAATCAGTCAATCTTAAATTTTAATCTGACCGCTGGTTCAAAGTGTAACAAAAATAAAGCCATTAGATGATAAATTCTTGGTTTTCCTCGTCAGTTTGGTCTCACGAAACTCTATTCTGACAGAATGCTTCCCCTATTGGATTGGAAAAGTTGCTGTAAAACTCAAGATGGTCAGAACCGGAGGATGGAATGTCCCAGCTTTCAAAAACTCTCAGTCAGAGTTAAAATTCATAAATTGCTCATTAAAACCTGGAACTCCTCCTAATGCTCCCTCCTTAATATATTAAGGTGAATCGCTAGGACCTGGAAATATCGCACGGAAAATCTTTAAAATAGGCATATTTATTTCTTAATAGGATTTCTTATTCAACTAAAAATTTAACAAAAATGCTTCCTTTCCCACCGTTCAAAGGAATTTAAATTTTTTATTTTCTTAAATCGATTGAATTGCATTTAACATTAATTTACTTTTTTTCATTCCTGAACAACAGTATTCCCGTTATTATATTTTCCGAAGAAAAATACTTAAATCCAACTGCTGCAATAGAAAACCTCGATCATGAAAATAAAGCAATAAATTGTAACAAAGCGCTCACAAACGCGTCAGCACACTGTTGTACAAAACAAAACAAAAAACCCCTCCAACATATTATGCCACGAACCGTTGATTTATAGAACGATTCCTTTCTAACCTTTCCATGGTGTATGCGTGTACGGCCGATGCGTCTAACAATATCGATGTGGTTTGCCAACGGATACAGCAGTTCGTCTATGTCACCCCGAATAATGGTCTCATCGATCAAGCAACGGTTCACCAGCGCACCCGCGGACGAGCATCCCACGCTTAACCAATTAATCGAGACACTGGTAGGCCTGAGCGAGAGCCCGCTGGAACTCCGGAACCGGTCGGTGGTAATAAATGATAAGTTCATTCGGGCGAAAAATTAAGATCGCACTTTGCTCGCAGTGTGCAAGTTTGGGGGTGCCCGGGGGCGCTCCAGCGTCTAGACGGTTGGTTAACCTTTTGCGGGTTTGGTTGGATTTATGGAATGTTTGACCTGCTAGAGTTTGGTCGGTTCGAAGTGTTTATGCTGCCAAAATTGTGTATCTCACCGATTTTATTGAACATATTTTCCTGGTAACTTTCCCATTCTATTTTATGGCTAAAATTCAATTTAAATTATAATATTTCTGTTAGTTAAATTTAAGTTGTAAATTAATTGAACCTAATTGAATTCGAAGGTAGGCATTCAAATGCCTCAAACTGTCCTTTGATCCAATTTAACGCACCCAAAACGTGCCATTTAATTTATTTTTCATTATTCGCCGCTGCTCGGAATAGACAACTTATTACACTTCATTTCGCGTTGGGGAAGAAAGCTTCAATCAGCAACAAAAGCAGCAAAGCGTTAAAGTAAAGCCTAACTTTGATTAAAGCAAAGCAACAGCTAATTGGCAGCTTACTTCCTGTGACCACTGTGGTTCACCGAACCCCGGACAAGCACCCGTTTATATCCTTTCTTAAGCGTTGAGCAACTCCCACAAAACGGAGTTTGGAACCTTAAAACTTCAACAAAACAACCCAACCGTACCGTGGCTCGGTTCCGCCTCAATGTGCTCCATTTTGATGAACTTAGCTCGCGTTGCAATTTATCAAATTTTTCCTTTCTTCAAGAGGTTTCCCTTCTTTCCCGCTCGCTCCCTAAACCAACCACTTCGCTATTGATGAATATATATGCAGGGGAAGCTTCTTCGGCTGATTTCCATTTAGCAGGAAAAACGTGCGAAAGCAAATCTCTGCTACGCGCAGTTATTTCTGTATCCCTGTCGAATCCCGGGGAAGAAAGTTGATCAAAGTTAAAAGATGTTATTTCCCGGCCACAAGTTTTTCTCTTTTCCTTTTTCGAACACCACCAGACACACCTGCCCTTGACTCGGGGGAAAAAAAAAACGATGGGAAAAGTATTTCTCTCCGGCACCTGCGTGCCTACCACAAACCGATCGGGGTACGGCCACAACCGATGGCAAAAGCTAACAATGCTCGCGAAGCCTGGCCGGTGCTAAAAATAATCAAACTTCTGCTCGATTTAGCGCAGATGAATCAGTGGCGCTTGATTGCGTGGCACCGGTTAATGTGGCACGTAGCAGACGCGTGCGTGTGTGTGTTCCGGCACACCGTGTTCGGTTGCGGTTTTGTTCCGTGTCACGAAACGGCAGAACGATGAAGTGATTCGAGGGTGTCACTTCGTCTGGTGTTTAATTTTGTCAAAACTGTTTTACTTTCGCGCTGAGCAAGTGTGACAGTTTTGATAGGTTTTTGGTTTTGGCGGTTGTGTGCGAGGGACGTTTGCTTCTTCTTAGTACGTTGATGATGTGTGTCGGTGTGAGGACGCTAGCGGAAGTTAGCTATACAGGGACGTGTTGATACGGGGAAAAGTGTGATAAATATGTTCTAAGAATACAGCAAAAATTGATGAAATACTGTCAAAATATGGTTAAAAAGAAAAAGAAAAGTGTTATTGGTAAAAGACTCGAGAAGGCCCCCCCCTGACAAAATTTGTTGAGCGCTGTAGGATTTACGCCTAAAGGTATGCAATCCGCAGTACACGTTGCGAGAGCTTCACAGTGAGCTTTCAGTGTGCTTTCAGTGTGGTCAAAATTGGTTGAAGAAAGTCGAATAAAATATTGTTATTATTTGATTAAAATCCCCTCTCCGCTAACCCTACCATTCATTTTGGGTTACAGGGGCTTCGTACTAGTTTTTAGTCGCACTAGGGGTGAACAATCGGGCCTAAAACATCCACGGCAATCTCGGACGGTAACGGAACAGTAATTCGATGAATACTTATTACCTCGAATTGATATTCAGCAAAGGAGGAAACATAAGAATAACATAATCTCAAACCACTTGTTACAATGTATTATATCAAGTTCTACTCGCTGTCTATTAACAGTATTAAGGAACAATGCACAATGTTTACATGAAATGGGTTTTGACCATACAGAAAGCCCACTGTACAACAAAAATGACAGGCCACAGTTCTGCACACAAAAGATTCTAGGGGGGGCCTTCTCGAGTCTTTTACCGTGTTATTAATTGAATCATTAAAAAAGTTGGGCAATTTTGAATTTATTTTACAAATTTTAACCGTCCTTTTGAATTACCCTCTCCCGAAGCGTTTTGCTGCTAAGCTTGAACGACATAACCGCCTAAAAGTATGCAAACCGCAGCACGCTCCAGCGTAAAGCTTTCTCAGCAAGCATCCTCTCCCGGGTTTTCGCGCTCTCTGCTTCTAATCTAGCCAACATAATTAAATCAACATAAACTATATATTTTAAACATCGTCCTGCACAGACAGTCTGTGTGTGTTTTGTGGAATCCATCATCACACTAGCTTCACTAGGTTGATAAACTTGAAAACCGACGACGAGAGGCTATATTTACTATTGCTGTCATGTACCAATTATGAAAGAAGCTTTTACATTTCCAACCCATGCTGAAATGTCCTTTTTTCACACGGCAATCTGACTGTTAAAATAATTTCCTATTAATTAGTGTTTGGAGCTGTTTTTGAGCTGAAGCAGTAACAAAGCTTATCAATATGTTAATTAGACAGGCACATTTATTGGGGGTTTTCCTTTGCTTGTTTTACATTCTTGATGGCTAAGGCTAAGGTCCCAGTGCTGTTAACTAAATATTCATAACATCAAAAACCGATTGACCAGCTTCCCCAGCATGGATTCTCATGTGCACGAGAAGATACAAATTTCATACAATCACATCAAACAGACCCTCATCAATGGTCGGCAACCCACAAGCTACTTCATGTGGAGCTGGACACACGCACACACACAAAAAAACTCAAAGTCCTTTAGAATCTTCTTCCAATGATAGGAAACAGATCGAGTTATCAAGGATGGTAACCCTTTTCTTCGCTCGAACCTCTTTAAAGCACATTCAACACATTGCTACAGAAAATAGGGTTATTTGTAGGGGTTTTTGTGGCTTCCGGATGGAATGTGTGCTACTGCATAATAATCTTACTCCGTTCGTCCCTTTTTCTTCCATCCAACACTTGATAGGAATCAATTGCTGACGGGTTTCGGGCACTACTTCCAAAATCCTGCCCAAAGTCGAGTGAGTTTGTTTTGATTTGACCGCCGAATGGATGGATGGATGGTTCCTTAAGGAAACTGTACACCTTGCTCCCGGATAGTGAAGATTATGGACAAAGAACTGTACGCTCCTCTTGATCGCCGACGACGCCGTTTCCTGTCAGCGCAGTGACAGCTCGGAACATCAAACTAGCATGTGCCGTTGTAGTTTCTTCATTCATCCTTCTTTTTTTTGTGAACCATCAACAACAACAGAGCAAAGGAGATCAGAAAAAAACGGTTGACTAGAAAAATAGAGCCCGTTCTAAAGCAGAATAAAACACATGACAGCACAGGAAGTGCTCAAACGACAGCTCCGATCGCGTACGGACATCTGAGCACGTGCTCACAAACTGGGTCCAACGACAGCTTGGGATGAAAGAAGGATTGAAGAATAATGCGGACGCAGTAACAAAAAAAAAACACACACACGCACTGAACTGCATCACATTAGGGGAATCAGTTCCCGGAATCCGTTCAAGTGAGTAAGGATAACCTTGTTGTTTGTATGTCCTCAGCGCGCCTTTGCTGCGGGGCGTAGAAGGCAAAGTAAGAAGAAAAAATGCACGTCACGGCACTTAATCGACGATTATGGAAACTACTATGAGGCCGGGAAACTAAAGTGTACGCAAACAAGCGCGGCAGTTCCTGACTTAATCTGCATAGCCTGTGCTGTGTGTTGCATCCTTTCGACTCAGACGCAGAGCAACTTGAAAGCAACAAGAAAATACCCTTACAAAACAGACAGACATGACACGCCACATGGCCACTACTGCTCCGGTAGCTGGGACAAAACGAAAATTGTACGAACATTGTCTGACGGAAAGCAATAAAGTGTTCGGTGGAAAACGGCATCAAAGACAATAACGCTACCAGGCGGCTCATTCTTCATGCAGCACAGCAAATCGCAGCTGTGCACCATCATCTAGACTAGTGGGGTTGTTTTGTCTTTAAAGCAGTTCATTTAGTGTTTGAAAAACATTTCGAAATTGTTTTTACATGTAATTGTGCTTAGTGACACGCAAGAATAACAAGTTTTTGCAGTTACCTAATCCTTGCTCCGTATGGCACCGATTTGTTGCTTAATCGTTCGTGCCGTTCATCCGACACCAAGCTCTTACACTTCCAAGAAAAAGACACCCGGGGGGTATCGGGTATCGTTAGTGCATCTCATCTTTATTTAAAAGGCTTAAGCCTTCGGTCTCTTGCCCTACGCTTGTGCAATGCAATGCCAACGGGTGAAGTTGGTGCCGACTTTAAGGATATCGATCGGTGGTGGTTGTGCTGGTAAAGTCCAGAAGCAGGAAGTTGAAGGTGTAATCGGATAGAAATTTAAAGCACTCTAATGGTTGCTCATTTGGGTTTTTTTTTTAATTTAAATTTATTATTCTGCTTTAAGTACGAATAATAAGAAGACTTGTTTGGGAAGGCATTTAAATTTTGGCAATTTTTCTACACGGTCCCAAGAACAGTCATGTCCATAAAAGAGGCTGTTCTCCTTCTTCTTCCTTGGCACTGCAACTTCGAAAGGTCTCGTCCTGTCACATCTGGCTTTCTGTGACTTGATTTTACTCGTAGCAAGGTAGTCAGCCCTGCGTACGGGGAGGCTGTCTGGATGGGAGTTGAACCCCGGCCCTGCCGTGTGAAGACCGGCGCCGTAATAGCCTCGGCCACAGGACCGCCCCAAAAAAGAAGCTGCCCAACCTATTAAAATCTATTAAGGCCAAATAACTGATTCGGAATTACCCGAAACTATCATTTGACAGCTACTCAGAGACTTTGAGAAGATTCCCGAGAACAAATCAGATGGTGTCGTCCTTCTTGGAAGATATTTTTTGGTCGTTATCACCAATCTGACCAGCCTACAAGCGGACAATTTGTATCCCAACGTCATCAGGTCGTTCTGGACGATTGTCTACTGCTCGGGATTAAGTGGCGATGTACATTCTAGGGTCTTCATCGCTAAATTCACGGTATCTCTAGTGGCAGATCAACCTAGGAGCGGAAGCAGTGGCCGCTCGGGGCTTGGTCGGGGGCTCGCCGCGCGAAGGAAATCCTGTTGTTTTCCTCTAATATCACAATAAGCCTTTACTGCCATTCCTTTCAGGGCCTTCAAATATCTTACCACTGGGAATCTCTGATACCTTGTCCATTTCCACAAAACAATAGCTACTAGGCCCTCGATCTGGGACTTCTACGGGAATCATTGACTATGTATTAGGTGTTAAAATAAACCTATTGTGAAAATGTTCACGAAAGGGGGTGGTTGTGATATATTTTGAGGATTGAAGTGAGACTGTGTGCACTCGTATCGCTGGTCGGTTTGCAACTGTGTATTCGTTTGTCCATAATGATTTACATGTAATTCGAGTAGTTCGTGTAAGTGTATAACAGTCGAGTAGTCCTAATCTTAATCCTTAATTGTCTACTGTTTAATTCGTGAAATTTAAATGCATGCTCGAAAATTGTAATATTAAATCCTGTAGTTCAAATGCAGGCAAGATTATATAATTATTCTAATTCCCACATTCCCGGCCACCAAAGAAGGAACTTCTTTAAATTTCATGCAAATGTGAATTCAAAACTAATCGTGTACTCCTGACGCAATGCTTATCTCCTATCTGCCTGTTATCATGTGTGTGTGTGTATATGTGGGTGCGTGTGGGCGTGTGTTTGTTTATCTTGATCCGTGATTGACACTTGTGAATGTAAACAATGTAGCGTGGTTTACAGGTGCGCATTAATCAGTGCATGTGGTTTCCGTGGTTTCAAGATGACTTAGCGGGTCTGGATTTGGTAGAACAGCTAGACGATTAGCTGCGCGGACGATATGCTTCCCTGAAGCAGTGCGCAGTGTAACAACGCGAACTACCCCGTCCTTTCCTGGATGTACTGCAACGATGCGCCCCATGGGCCAAGAGGTAGGATGAACATTGTCTTCCTTAATAATCACCAATTGATTTTGTTGTAGGACGGCTGCTTTACCGGAACAATATTTGGCCCGGGCTTGTAACTGTTGCAGATACTCCGGATACCATCGGGCCCAAATCGATTGGAGATGTTTTTGTACCAATTGGTATTCCTTCAGGTGATTGCTCGGCGTATTGGTGTAATCGATGTCTGGTACCGCTTGCATATTGCCACCGACAAGGAAGTGGCCCGGTGTCAGTGGTTCTAAATCACACGGCTCATCGGATAAAGGTGTTATTGGCCGTGAATTTAAACATTGCTCTACCTGGGCAAGCAAGGTAAGCATGTTCTCCTGCGTGATGCTTGTAGTGCCGATGGTTCTAATGATGTGTTTTTTAGCTGCTTTCACCGCTGCCTCCCATAAACCTCCAAAATGCGGCGCTCTCGGTGGGATGAATTTCCACTTCATCTGATTCGTCGCGCACCAATCAAATATTGCAGCTCGATCGTGTTCGTCGCATTTAAGCATCTTGTAGATGCGATTCAGCTCGTGCGCGGCTCCCTTGAATGTGGTTGCATTGTCGGAGTGAAGTTCCCTGATTTGACCGCGGCGTGCAACCAAACGACGAAGTGCATTTATGAATGCTGTTGAGGTTAAATCGCCAACCAGTTCGATGTGTACCGCTCGTGTTGAAAAACATACAAAAATAGCGATGTATGCTTTGATCGGACTTCTGTTGCGGATGGTTGGTTTTAGGTAGATTGGCCCGCAGTAATCCACTCCGCATACCGAGAATGGCCTTGTTGGTGTGACGCGTGATGTTGGCAGATCGGCGATAGTTTGTTTGATGAGTGTTGGTTTTACCTTAAAACACGCGTGGCAAGTGTGGTACACGGATTTGCACAAATTGCGACCACCAATAATCCAAAATCTTTGGCGCAGAGTAGATAGCAGCAATTGTGGTGCAGCATGCAACCTTTGCAAGTGAATCGAAACAGCTAGTAGTGCGGCAAGTGGGTGCTTTGAAGATAAGATGACCGGGTGTTTTTCTGCTTCTGTTAGTTGTGCGTTAGTGAGCCGGCCACCGATGCGCAGGATCCCGTCGATGTCGATGAAGGGTGAGATCCACTTCAGTTTGGAGTTCTTTGGAATCTCTTTGCCCTTCTGTAGGGCTTGTATCTCCTCGAAGAAAGTGTCTCGTTGTGATAGGTAACACAGTTTGAGTTCTGCCGCCTTGAGTTCGTCCGTAGTGAGAGGTGGTATGTGTTTTGAATGTGCCGTATTTCCCTTGTGAAGCTTCGCGTTATGAATAAAGCGCAAGCCGTATGCAACAACCCTTTGCAGTGTGTGGTAAGCCGAAATTCGGGAAAACAACCTGTTCCGAAATTCGCAGATTGTAGATGTTGTTGCAACCCGTGGTGAAGTTAACCTCTCCTCCTCTGCGCTCTCAGCCTCGTTTGGTGGTGAAGTGTTTTGTGGCCAATCTTCAGCGTTGCGTGCTAACCAATGTGGCCCGTGCCACCAGCGTTCACATGCCAATAGTTTCTCTGGTGTTAAGCCACGCGAGATGTCGTCTGCTGGATTGTCGGTGCCTGGAACATGCTTCCAGCACTGTATGCCGGAAGTTTGCTGGATTTTAGCCACCCTGTTGGCTACGAACGGCTTCCAGCGATTTGGTACGGAGTTCAACCAGTGAAGTACAGTCATTGAGTCGGTCCAACAGATTGTAGTAGCAGAAACCTTCAGTGAATTAATCACCTTCTCGTGTAGGAGTGTGGCCAATCGCGCTGCACATAATTCCAACCTAGCTATAGAGTGGGAGTTAGATAATGCGACGACTTTCGACTTGGCTGTTAGCAGCTGTACGGTGACTCCTTCCAAGCCTTCAGCGCGGATGTAACAACAAGCGCCGTATGCTAGTTGTGATGCGTCAGCAAAGATGTGTATTTGCAGACTTGTGGCCGTGCGTTGAGCTATGTACCGTGGTATTCTCAGGTTGCGCAGTGAGGATAAGGTAGAGTGGAAGTTCAACCATTCTTGCTGTAGGTGCGATGGTAGCTCGCTGTCCCAATCCCACGATCTTCCGTTCTGCTTTAGAGCCCACAGTTGCTGCATGAACATTTTGGCGATGATGATCGTTGGACCCAGCAACCCGAGGGGATCGAATATTTTAGCTATGTATGACAAAACTAGCCTTTTTGTCATGCGGGATGGTGTAGGTGGTATATCGATCCGAAAACGTAGAGTGTCAGCAGCTGGTTCCCACATGATACCTAACGTGGAAACCTGCTTCGAATCCTTCCATTCATGCGTTAGTTGAACTGCTACATCTTCAGACGGCACGGTTTGCAATGCTTCGGTGCGGTTTGAAGCCCATTTCTTCAGTGTGAAACCAGCTGAATTTAACATGCCTGATATCTGCTTCTGCATTTCAATCGCTTCATAGATATCATCGGTACCCGTTAACAAATCATCAACGTAGAAGTCGTTTAGGACAGCGTTCACTGCCAGCGGGTACTCTTCCTTGTTGTCAATAGCAGCTTGTTTCAAGGTCCTTGTAGCTAGAAAAGGAGCTGATGCTGTGCCGTACGTAACCGTCTGTAGTTCAAAGGTTGAGATGGGTTCAGCAGGATCTTCTCTGTACCGGATGCGCAGATATCTACAATCATCGGGACTGTGTAAAATTTGCCGATACATCTTCTCTACGTCGGCAGACAATGCGATGGCACGAGAACGGAACCGAAGGATGATCGATAGGAGATCTTCTTGAACGACTGGTCCCACCATGAGTTTGTCGTTCAACGAGTAACCACTCGACGTTTTGCACGATGCATCGAACACGACGCGAACCTTCGTGGTTGTGCTCGACTCTTTAACAACGGCATGGTGTGGAAGGTAATAGTGATCTATCGAATCATCTGCAGGACTGGTAAGTCGTTTCATATGCCCCAACTGTTCGTATTCTCTCATGAATTTGGCATACTCCTTTTTCATTGTAGGATTACTGTTCAACCGCCGTTCCATACTACGCAATCTACGATCAGCTATTTGTTTCGACTCTCCTAAAACGACATTAGGATTGGGGTTAAAAGGCAAACGAACGACATACCTTCCACTTGTAGTGCGAACAGTTGTTGCAGCGAAATGCTTTTCGCAAGCATTCTCCTCGACCGATAGCACAGGATCCTCGGCTATGGTTTCGCT
Organism: Anopheles stephensi; assembly: GCF_013141755.1. Lineage (NCBI taxonomy): Eukaryota > Metazoa > Arthropoda > Insecta > Diptera > Culicidae > Anopheles > Anopheles stephensi. The sequence continues at coordinate 67,198,220 of NC_050203.1, read as the reverse complement.
CTCCCAGAATCGATGCAGGATCTCCTCCAATGTGGCATCGTGTGCAGAAAGATGACACAGCCGCGGACCGGCTGATATATGATGAGAGATGCCGCTGACAACCCAACCGAAACGGGTTTCAATCAGCCACGGCTTGCCTCTGCCAATAGAGCGCTTGCGACCGGTGTGCAGCTCCCAGAACGTATCGCCTCCGATGACGATATCGACTTGCCCCGGATGATTAAAGGTGCTGTCCGCCAATGCCACATCCGGCATTTCCCATGAAGAGATGTCCGTTGGTGAAGTAGGAATGTTTGTACATGGCGTGTCCAGAACCAGGAACGCCATTTCCGTTGAGAAGGGTTGTGTCTTGGAGTGAACGGTGGCGACGATCGAACCCTTGACCAGCTGTACCGAATTGCCGATGCCCGAAACAGCGACGTTGACCCTTTTGCGACTGGTCAACAGCCTTCGAGCTAGGTCTTCCGCGATGAAATTCGATGTGGAACCCGAATCCAATAAAGCCCTTGCTTCGTGGATGTTGCCGTAGTCATCCTTGATTTGGATGTTTGCCGTTGCAAGGAACACATTGTCGTCATCCGTTTGAGCAGACATTGTAACCGTTGTGGGAGGAGTGTAGCGTGGAGTGTGATGCAATAAGCTGTGATGACGCTCCCGACATATGCGACACGAAAATTCCGATTTACACTCCCTCACCTGATGATTGCTGCTCAAACAATTCCAGCACAGTCGATTCGTTGCAACAATGTCTCGTCGTTGCTGAACTTCTTTACCTGTGAACACTGGGCAGTTGCGCAAAGTGTGACCTTCGGAACACTCCAGTGGACACTTTGGCGGTTGGATGAGGGCAGACGAAGGAACAGGAGCCGGGCGAGAAGTAGCTGCATACGCGATGAACCGTCGTTGCACTGGCTGCCGACTGTTGCCGGCCACCTTGGTACCACCAGCGCTTTGATCCATCACGAAAGTGTTGGTCGATTTCAAGATTTGGATCCGATCTTGAACAAACTCGATCACATCCTTGTATTTGTCCCGCGTGAAGTGTACCGAATGCTTTTCCCAAGCCAACAGCGTTTCCCGATCTAACTTCATAAGCAGCATATTCGACAGCGGTGTATCCCACGAATCTACCGGTTCCTTTAACTTCACTAATCCGTTCACGAAGCGCGTGAATTCATCCACCAAGTGGGAAAGCTTATCCACGCACACCGAATGCACTCCGGGGAGATAGTGCATTTTCCGATAATACTCACGGATTAGTAGACGCGAGTTGTCGTACCGTTTAAGCAGAGCAGCCCATGTGATTGCGTAATTGTCTTCCGTTAGAGGTGTGTGCTCGAAGGGTAGTGCAGCCTCTCCTTTTAGCGATGAAAGTAAGTACTGCAGTTTTGCGATGGACGGAAGCTCAGGCGAAGCGTCGATCATAGCAAGGAAGCGATCGCGGAACGACAGCCATTTCGTATGATCTCCATCGAACGTTGGAAGCTCGATTTTGGGTAAGCGTAGGTTTGGTGCGTGCGGTCGACCAAAAGCGAGTGTCGACGAAGCCAAACCTGTCGTATCGTTGACCGCTCCTTCTTCCTTGGGTTGATTTGCACGTAAAAATGATTTCAGCTTCCTGCAACGTTCCTCGAAGTGGATTCTCTCCATAATGCACGCTTCGATTGTTGCATCACTTTCGTCGAGTTCCTCCAGTTTAGAAATAGCGGCGAAGAACCCTGCCTGATGCGATTCCAAATTCTCTAACACCTCCGGAATCTGTTGGGCGTCGTTGGGTTGGAAATCCGTCTGGAACCGCTCCATGGATTTAATGCTTTCCACAGCAATCCTTTTCTTCAACTGCACTGCCTTGATTTTCTTATCCATTGCTTCTCGAAAATATCACACGAAATATCACACGACGGTAACGAACAACTCGTTGGCGCGAAATTCGAAATGGTGGAGTGTAACCGACCGTTGCCCTTGACGCGGGGCCGAATGCGATGGCGAATTTGTCACGTAATGACTTGCACAATTTCCGTATACCGAGTTCCACTCTTGGTTGCAGAATGAAACTTCCTCTCCGTATATCACGATCCGGTTCGAAGGACCAACAAATGTGAAAATGTTCACGAAAGGGGGTGGTTGTGATATATTTTGAGGATTGAAGTGAGACTGTGTGCACTCGTATCGCTGGTCGGTTTGCAACTGTGTATTCGTTTGTCCATAATGATTTACATGTAATTCGAGTAGTTCGTGTAAGTGTATAACAGTCGAGTAGTCCTAATCTTAATCCTTAATTGTCTACTGTTTAATTCGTGAAATTTAAATGCATGCTCGAAAATTGTAATATTAAATCCTGTAGTTCAAATGCAGGCAAGATTATATAATTATTCTAATTCCCACACCTATTATACAGTGCAATGTTGGATTCGTTTAGCAGAAGATTTATAGGAAGATGGACAGTACTCTGATGCTATTCTGATATTGTCTTAAGTTCCAAAAATTTGTCTTAAAAAGGTCAAACTTTCTTGGGGAATTGAGTGCATTTTAATTCATCCGGAACTAAACCTAACCATTAAAAAATGCCACCAGTTCATTCTTACGGACACAAATATTCAAATTGACAAAAACTTTGATAAGGTCGGCAGCACATTCATATCAGCTGCGCTTGATTGTCCCCAATACGTGCCGCTGTCAATGCTACGCAGAGAAGTCACCCTTTTCTAGCGAGTCATCATGAGAATACCCCTTGCAACAACCACGATCACTCAAACGATAGGTATCTTATCTAACTTTATATTTAGTACGAGCGTACTCCATCCATCTGAGCCCGCAATCTTTGGGGCCATGTCTCCGTGTACACTCGTTGCTTTCGTGCAGGGATCCTTCTCACTGGTCCTCCCTCCGTAGGCACGACACCCTCCTCGCCAACATTGCACAGCTGGTGCCTAACGATGGTCCCGCGCATCGCATCGGATCGGTTACTCCGCCACTTCCGATCGTATCCGGATGCATCCTCCATTAGAAGCACGAACACGGGTTAACGATTCGCAACACGCGCGCGGGATAAGCAAGCGACTAGCTACCGAGCAAATCACGGTACGGCTTCATCAGCCTCAGCAAGGTGGTGAGCGGGAATTGACGCGACGCATCCCCACCGAGCCGGGTGAGAAAGTCGGCCAAAGAGGCGTGGTAATGGTGCAGCAAGCTGTCCATATGATCCCGCCGGAACTGTTCACCGGCCGAGATGAAGAAGAAGTAGCACAGATCGAGGATGGGCGACGCGTACCGGGACGATTGCCAGTCCGTCAAAATGACCCCCGTTGCCACGTTGTTCTGCAAAAACAAAGTGTTCGATATCGTTATCGTTCCGGAATCGAAACAAGGCTAATACGCCCCACATTACTTACCTCATTATGCGAGTAGATAAGATTATTGATCCAGCAGTCACCGTGCGTAACGACACAGTACGGTTCGGCGGTGGCCGGATCGCAACATCCCTTCAGACTCTCGAACACAGCATCCTTCACGGCCCCGATCCGGTCCTGTTCCGACTCGAACCGCGTTTTCATCGTGGTAAGTGCACGATCGTACGATTCCTTCATCAACGTGATCAATCCACTGGCCTGCACCACACCGGCCTGCTTGTACTGCTCGAACGCGTCCGGCCGCTGGTCCTTCATCGCAAACGACAACGCATGCAAACGACCGAGCTGCTGCATCACGAGCCGCGTATGTTCCAGATTGATCGGTTCCAGCTTATCCCAGTCCCACTTCTCGAACGCTTCGTTGTACTCCAGCATGATCAACGCTTCCGGTTCCGGCTTGTCGGTGTTACAGTGTGCCAGATAACACTTTGGGGTCGCGTAAAACCCTTCCCCCGACTCTTCGGACACACCCTTCTCCGCCTGGAACTCGTAGAACCCGTGCAGGGTTTCGCGGTAGAAGAAACACTCACGCTTGAACAGCTCCAACGATCGTTTGTCATCGTTCGGCGGCACCTTACACCACAGCGTAAACTCCCGATCGTCTCCATTGATGATGGCCTTGAACACGAAGCTGACGTACCCGTCACACTCGAGCCGCGTCTCCTCGTCAAAATCGACCGAAAACAGATCGGGCGTAAAGCCCTGCTCGACCGCAATCTGACGGATCGCGTCGTACACGTAATCGTTGAACATGGGCGTTATCTTCCGGCTGGCCATTGCTGGTTGGATGTTTCGGAGCTCACCTCACTCTGTCACTGTTGCCGCGAAATTGTGCGTTGCCCTTGCGGAGCAATCTTTAATGACTGAATTGACAGAACGATTGGACCTGTGCGCGGTTTAAATAGGCCGGCGCGTCCAGCTCCAGCAGCTGTGTTCGTACCAGCGCCGGCTTACACTGATGGTAGTGGTGTAATGGGAAGCCCCGAGAGAAAATGGGGCGCGTTTGAGCGAGAGAAATCGCGAAATTCCATGCTCCAGCATGCTCCCCGTGGGACATGCGTGTGCGTCCGCGGTTTATCTTATCTCTCTATTGAGAGTTGTACGGCAGCTACATCACTGGAACAGACGTTCGTGGGTTGTTGCAAAAGTTGCTAAGAGTAAAATAACAGTTTAATAATACTTAATATTATGTACAACATATCCTAATGAATATTCTTAAGCTGATACCAGACGTTCCAGTATGCAAAAAAAATTATGATAACTCAAAGCAGATTTTGTCTTCAACCTGGTCGATCATCCATTTTGAAAATGGATGGAACTTTTTTACCATCCCCAACATACATCCCCAATTGTCGCAAGTGACGCCACACACCCGTGTCATTGCTCTGTGTCTTTCAGGGAGCAGGGGTGTGTGTACTCAGTAACGTTGTGCAATAGAGATCCGACCTTTCCTAACAATCGGCAATCGATATTGGCTCAATTGGCGAAACTGACCAAAAAAGGAAATGTCTATTGATCGTTATATTTAGCTACACACAGCTATCTCGGTGCTTGCCAATCACGACCACACGTCTGCATTTCTTCCCCCTTGACCCACAACACCCCTTGAGCTCCTATCGAACCAAAACCGTCGACTCATCTGCTAGGCGTGCAATAACAAATGCGGCTCTCTTCTAGCGGGAAAACAAATGGAAAATCGTAAAGGATCGTGAGAATGCAAGCACAGTGTGCCTGGGGGAAAATTAATTACCAAACCAAGAGAAAAAAAAACGGAAATCCCGCCCGTTTTAAATGCTTGTCCCGCAGTGAACCTCGACTGCAATCTGCGGACCGGAGATTATATTTGTTTTTATCGTACCGATTTACATAATTCCCCGTTTGCTTACAAACATGGCGTGAAATGTGGCATTCAGTTCCAGTGTGCCCACACACACACACACACACACACAAAGAAGGTGATACATTTTTAATCCTTATTTTCCATTTCCGGTTCTTGCCCACGGATTCCCTTTCCCAGTGGCTGGCGGAGTCTGACTGTCCGGAGTGCATCATTTGATGCTTCCTTCTACACACCCTCGCGCACGGCTTTGTTGAGGATTTACATTTATATGTTTTGTTATTAAATTATCGTGTTTATGAAGTCGGACCGGGTCCTCATGCGCCGGCATCCTTTCCCGGCCGCTGCACGGGTGGTCCTGGCACCCCAAAAGGATCACGGCACACTGCCTGTGTTTATTATTTACACAATGCCCTAGAACGTGGCGGTGGGACACGAATTTGTTTGTTTGGCATTAACAGGACGGGGGTTTTATGCATTGTGCACTGCGTTAAGCATGTGGACGGAATTGAAAATTACTAGCGCGTTGGGTTTTACCCGGGGGCGGTTGGAGAATGTTGTTTTTGCTGTTTACATGATTCTACGGCGTGGCATTTATTAGCCTTCGTTTCGGTGGTTAGCAGAGGAGCATAATTTAGGAGGCATAGAACTATTTTATACAAACTTATACAAACAAGGGCTTTAATGTATCTATTTATTTCACATGTTTTCACTTCTACGACAGAGTCTCTTAAGACGTCTGAGAGACAAGGCCTGGTGTGTCCAATCTGTTTTTAGAAGATTCGATCCATAGCTGGGCGATTTATCTCAGGTGTGACTCCACTTGGTCCACTTGGACACCTCGCGCCGAACGGGTCGCTAACGAGCACCTTCCTGGTAGGGTATGAGTCCGGCATCCTCATCTTGTGCCTTAACCAGCGTAACGCAGGATGTCTGCATCGCCAAACAGGTCTGCTAGCTCGTGGTTCATCCTTCTTCTCCACACGCACTGCTTGCACACACCGCCAAAGAAGGTGTCAGCATAGTCCAGGACTCGCGCCCGTAGAGAACTACCGGCCGTATCAGTGTGCGATATATGGCGCATTTCGTGCGTTGTAGGAGTCTTCTGGATCTCAGAAGTTTGTAGAGCCCTGAACAATGCGCCTTCGGATTTCGCTGCTTACGTTGCTGACGGAAGTTACGATCGTGCTAAGGTAGCAGAACTCCTCTTCTACCTTCAAGATCGTCACCGACAACTAATACACTGCTTCCGAGTCGTGCTCTATCACGGTCAGAACCTCCGCCCTGCTGGTACTTTGTCTTCGTCGCATTGATTCTCAATCCAATCCTATCGGGTTCGCGTTTCAGTCGGGTGCCGCCGCACATATCCGTCCGATGATGTCAATGTCATCCGCTGAAGCCAAGGAATTCGAGAGACCGGGAGAAAATCGTGCCCCTGATGTCGAAGCCCGCATACATGATAATATAAATACGTAAAATTGTAGGATTTTCATTGGATTTATGCAGATAAAGAGGAAACTGTTGAAGAGCTTTTTTCAACTCTGGTATAATATCTTCTACAAAAATCCAAATACAAGTATCTAAGGCACACACAAATATTAATGCCAAGTTAAATTTGAGCGTCAACTGGTCAACTTCACACAACGGGTGGCACAGTCTCAGCTTAATATTTATTTTATTTCAATTGTGTCTAGCAATTGCAGAAGACCGAACTGTTCAGTTAATGCGACGATTGTTATTTGCCTCTTCAAAATCTAAAAGCTTTAGAACAAATTTTCCTGCCAAGCGATAAAAACCCCAAATGTACGAAAGAATCATATGTTGAGTGCCAATCAATATGCTAAATGAATGTGGATGCTTATTCTTCCCTTCTAGAGCTCTAGATTTAAATTATAATTCAAGACTTTATTGTTCACTAGTTCTAAGACATTTTGAACCCTCAGCTAGAGAGTCCGTTTCGCATACGAAGCTATGGTTTGGATAGAATTTGACCTTATCTCAATGTATTACCTACCGTAGCTACTGTACTGCTGATCCACCGACACCAGGAAGATATATTTCTTTATAATGACAAATTAAAAGTATCGACAATAAACTTCTTCAAATTAACAGTCACTTGATTCTTATACCCTGTTTAAACAAACCTTGAACACGATTATTGAGGTTGTTTCAATGCTTCACATCTCTTATCGCTATGGAGCTGGTCTAGATTAATCAAGAGAATATAAAAATAACCCGTGAAGTTTGCAAGATTAAGTCGAGGCCATAATGAAACTTAGAGGACATAGCTTGGAAGACAGCCAAGTTATAGATAGCAACAGCTATAGTTTGGAAGTAATGGAGAATAAAATTAGGATCAAACTTAAAAGCTTGATGAAACATTGAAAATTTATTAAAAGTCTTACAGCATTTCAAGTCGTTTACGGCCTAGAGCTTCTTCTAAGAAGCTCATCCTTAATGTCCTTATTTTTGGCCAAAATTTTATCACACAAAAAATCTCAATCACTACCATCCTTTAAATCACCCACCGTGTTTCCGTCACACACTCAAGTTATCTCTTGCAGAATGCATTTTACACCCACCCTTATTACATTATTTACCTTACTACACCGCGCACAGAGCACACACGGGAGAAGTTCTTGTGTCGCTAGGGAAGAGTTTGTCCCATGCATCGGCATACCGATAGTTGCTGTTGTTGCTGTCGTCCCAAAAGCAGCAGCCAAGAAACAAACATCCGCTCTCAAGCCGAACCGAACCAACTGGTGCATTAAGCAAGTCGTTTCCATCACCCAGTGCCCGCGTCCTTGCGCCCGGTGAAGGAATTGGACGGGAAAAGTTTCAAATGCCTTATTGCACGGCTTTACCGGAGCAAAACAACGACCCGCAAGCTGTTGGACGCAAATGCAAATTCAATGTCCAACCTGCTTCGGTTTGCCAAAAGGAAAGTTGTGCCCCCTATCCTGCTGCTCGCCCATCCTTAAGATCGTAATTCGTTACGGTAAGTTTTGGAGAACAGAAGACGACTCTGCCACACATTCCCAAGGCCAAGTAAATGCATCCCGTGCCCCAAAGTTTATAAGCTCGTGGACGAAATCCTGTTGATAACTTGACGCTCCTTCCAACTATCTGATCGTCAATCGTGGCAACAGACACCGGATGCGCCGTGCCACCACATCCTTACAGTGGCTCCGGTGCCAAGCTACACGCCAGCACGGTTTTCGCGGTTTGATGGCGTAAATTTGAATATAATTATTCCCTCAACGGTATTCCCGGGGCTCTTGAGAATCGCCGGGAAAATCGGCGACCGTTGTTCAAAGTTGAAGAGCCACCGTGTACCGAAATACCGTACAGCCGAACGTCAGAACCCATGTCCTACTTAAACACCCCGGCCCGGACTAATTAGCCCATCGGTGGTGGTGGTGGTAGCAGCCAAACCACTTGAACGCACCGGCGGGTTCGGTACCGGCCGGGGCTGGTTTCCATTTTTCATCAACATAAATTGAGACAAGTGTCGTCGGAAAAGCGAAAGGACGAAAAACCCTTTTTCGTTGTTGATGTTGCGTGCCATCGATGGGCCACGTGTTGCGGGAGGTTTTTTTTTTCTTTTTGGAGGGAGTTTCGGTGTTTTGAATACATCTACCACTTGTAAGGGTGTGTGTGCGAGTTTATGTTTTGAGGCCGATGTTTAGGATGTGTTGGCTTGTTTACTGTCTATTTTGAATGATTTATAGGCTGACCAGCTGATATAGATGAACCGAGGATACCCGTTCAGCCTTCCCCCTAACGCTATGTGATAGGCGTTAAAGTTTCTCTTTTTGTGCAGAGATTTAGATACGCTCCATCCACGGTAGTTTATCTTCAACATGGTCGAGAAGAGTGACTAAACTTTGATACGAGAAACCGTACATTAACTCGACGTGTTTCAGTCGTTGTTTTGGTAAGCAAAGTTTGGATATAGCAATATAATAAACCCAGTGAGCTTCTTTTAGAATCCAGGTTCAACATTTCAGATCATATTTTGATGTTGTTTATGAAAAAGTTCAATTTCATATTAGAGCTGTTAATGGTTAAGGAAGTCGACATTATGAGGTGCTACTGTTTTGAGATGTTCACTGTTGTCTAGTTACTTAGTCTCCCTACCACGGCAGTTGAAAAATGTTTTCAGCCGAAAAATAGTCATATTCGGGATGCTCATCATGATCGGGCTTTATATCAATGGGTAGAAAATGGATTTTTAAGGGCAACACTTTGCTCTATCTTGGCTTCCTACTCTCGAACGCACATCGCAGAAAAACTTACTGTTAAAAAGTTGTCGCCCATTTTTAAACCCTATTTTTTAAACCTTGTACACTTGTTGAAAAAACTATTTTCAGAACCGAAATCGAGAAAAAAATAATCGCTGAAAATGATTTTCTGATGTTGCACCAAGTAGGCTCTTGTTTTGAACTTACGACAGAAAATTATGGTCATTAATCCTGGATTCAAGAAATTAATGACCTACACCATAATGAAGTCGTCAGGATGAAATTAATTATTTATCCTTTTTTCAGGATTAAGGATTGAATTAATGAGGTAATTCTTTGTGGATGTTCAATAAAGGCAATATTACAAAGCTTCACGATTTCCTAAAGAGATCAATCAAATCGATTAATCGACGATCAATCTAAAGAGGAGGTTTAAACAATTCATATTACGGCGATTGGCTTAAAATTCAGTCGGGATCTTTTCCTACGATCGCTACATTGGCTATACAGTGCTCACTGGTAAATTCAGTCAATGAGCCCAAATAATAGAAACAGAATAGTCTAAAGTAGTATACAGAAGAAGAAGTACTACTCTGTCCTAAAATTAAACTGACTTTTCGTTTTTTTTCTGAAACGGTTTTTCTATAAGGTTAAATGCAGGGTATTACCTTCGAAGTAATCCCCTTCCGATGCAATGCACCTCTTCCACCTCTTTTCCTGGTGGGATGCTGGGATGTCCTTTAGTTCCGCCGTCGCTGCGGCCTGTATCTCCCCGATAGCGGTGTCCCCGAAGCGGCCGTTTTAGCTTGTTAAACAACCAGAAGATTTGGCTGGTGTCAAATCTGGCAAATACGGTGGTTGCGGAACAATATGGATGCCAGTTGTTGCGAAAAACTTCCTCAAAATGATGGCCGTATGGGAGACTAGCTGTTGTTTTTCCACAATGGATATATATACGAGCAGATTACCGGCCAGACTAGACCGAATGAAATCAATGACTGACAAATTAAATGAAACGATTCCGAAAGACACGCTCAAAATTTTTTTTTAAGAATTTAAACCGAATTAATCCATGATCAGATCATCCGTTAACAGTAAAACGTAACGCTCGGTCCCTTAGTCCAAGAGGATTAAGTGTACAATCATTGAGGAATTACCATGTACCAATAACCAAATGTTTTACGATTGTTATTTAAAATTCACTCTAATAATAACATAAATGTTCTTTCTTCCTGTAAAAACTTCAATAAAAACGCTTTCAATCGAAATTCAGTTTGAGGATATTTCTACTTTATATTTCTGTTGATAACTTACTTACGAGATAATAAAAAAAAATCTGATAGACACTTTCCAAGAGATAGGTGATAGGTGATAAAATACATCGAATAGCGAATGATAGCAAATAGAGATTTTTTTTCGTAGATGTAGATATAGCAGCAGCTGTAAAACATTATACATTCCAATACGGTGGATACATGTTTCGCTAAACATTAACCATTACATCTAGATGTACCATGTGGTGTGGAAAGAGACGAGAGACAGTAATAATGCAAGCAGACAGTAATGGAAACGGAACTCTCATAAACACTCTCCACCGACGTAACCTGTGTCGGTTCGATTAAAAGCAAGAAGAATTTTCATTTGGTATTTCTATTTAGTTTGTCCACGGCTCGACGGCTTCCTACTCTCTGCCTCGCGTTTCTTGCCGGCTTTGGCTAATGGTGCATATGATTTGTGGGCTGTAACGCTGTGTGTGTGTTGTCGTGTCTTAAAACAATTCCCTTACGTAGCTAGGCTGATTAAAAACTCTTTGGCATGCAGCAGCACAACAACATCGATCCCTCCAACCCTTCGCCTCTACCTTTCTCCTCGTGCGTTTCCCCGTTCAGTGTGTTACCTTCCCTGACTCTGGATTTGGCTTCTCCTTCATCTCTACACCTCTGGTAATCTGTACATTGTTTCGATTCTGCTCCAAGTGGCCTTTCAAAAACACGTTCGTAGCGCTGTTGCACTTTTAACGCTTCCGTTCCGAAATGGAGGGAAGCCTCAACCAACACATTTGTTCTGCCGCTGTCATGTACACACGACGCTTCATTGTGTTTACGATTACAGCTAAGACTAGGATGATAGCAGCATTACAAACATACTCCGGAGAAGTGGAAACAAAAAAGCACACGCTCGAAACGCGCCCTTGTCTTCCGAGGCTTGTGCGCCTAAATGTAGACAAAGTTACCGACACCCTTTGCCGGGTCCGTGTTGACCATCTCCTTCAGCAGGGCGCTCGTTCGGGCCGCCGCCGTATTGCTCTCGGTGGCGTTCGTGTTGCCGCCGGTGTTGTTGCTACTGCTGTTTCGCATTTCGGCCAACTTTTTATCGATTCCGAGTACCGAAAACGACTGACTGACGGTACGAATTTCGCGTATGTTGTACACGGGATTGTAGGACGGGGCGGCCAACGTGGAGGCGGGCAGCAGCGGCGGTCGGCTCAGTGCCGCCAGCATGGTGGACGATTTGGCTGGCCGTGGTGGTGGTTGCTGATGTTGGGCACTGTTTTTACACTTCACTTCCGGCGGCGCTGGGTGGCTGATCGTTCTAATGTCGGGCTCGCCGGTCGGTTGGTCCGGTTCCTCGAACGAAGAATCCGACGAAAGGGAGGAAAAGGACGAGCAGGAGGAGGAGGATGAGGAGGACGATTCGGTCGAGTCGGTGGAATCGGTCGAGGTGGCTGAATCGTCGAGCGATGCTGGTCGGAAGGAATTGCTCTCCTTAAGCCGCAAACTCTTCGCTTCGGCTGGCAGATCGTTCAGCGAGCTCAACCCATCCACGATGTCCGAGATGAAGGTGTTGGTGGGTGTACCGGCCGGGCCGAGTGAGAAACTGCCCGAGTGAAGCGACAACCGATGGTGATGGTGAAGGTGATGATGGTGTGGCTGCTGGTGTAGATGGTGAATGCCGGACGGCGGGTGCGGCCCGTTCGCCGAATCCAGCGACGAGTTGAGGATGAAGTGTTTCGATTCGGCGATGGTGGCCAGCAGCTGCCGGCGACGCGGATAGTTCGGGTTACGGCGAACGAGAAAATGCATAATCTCGCCCTTCTGCTGGCGCTGTAGCTGGGTCTTGAGGGGCAAATCGTCCGGGTGCAGTTTGCGCTGGTACTCCTGACCCGGACAAACTTCGTACAGCGAGAACTGCTCCACCGGTTCGATTGAGTTGTAGCAGGAGAGTAGCAGCGACAGGAGCTCGTCGGAAGTGGTGTCCTCCGAGATGAGTAGCGACTTGTACTGGGAGTTGGGCTGTAGCGCTGACGTGTGTACCCGTATTAGACCACCCGGTTTCTGCTGGAGACAAAACCTGCCGACAGCGGGGAGAAAATTGGACGAATGTTTAATAACGAGAACGGCCAGATGGAGCTTACTGGATTTTGGGCGCGTGTCACGATGCTTACCTGGAGTCACCTTTGGGATGGCAGGCCTGCAGCAGCGCTGGTCGTGCTTCATCGTCTAGCTCTAGCACTGACTTCACACCCGGTCGACGCACAGTCACCTCCATCGTGAGATAGAACAAGCGTGGATCTCGATGGCGCATTTTACATCTGAAAAAGGACCAACACAATGCCCATTATTAGTCAACTATTTCATGGAAAACAGAGAACTGGTTCTGGAAAAATGGGATCCTACCTTCGAAGCACCTGCTGCACGACGCTCTTGCTGGTAGCATCATACGAAATCCCGAGCGTTTTGTACTCGATGTCCTGCCGCAAACAAGCCGTATAGATTTTGATTGTCGTCTGTGAATGAACGAAGAAGTGAACGAAAAAACTGGTTAAAATCGTGTCGCTCGGATAAAGTCACCAAAGCGTATCCTCAGCACGGAAACAGATGTTACTCGGACTGTAAATGGTTCGCGTTTCGAGTCCTGCTTTATCGGCCCTTCTTTAATGATGCTCCACCGCCATTCGACCCGTTGTTTTGTTGAACTGTATTTGTGGCAAAGTTTTCGATATAGATCCTCTCCCCAAATGTGACCACCAAAAAGGACATTAATCTCGATTTGCACAGGTAAACACTGTGCTGTACCGCAAATCCCGGTACACCCCTAATCCCCTTTGGCCGGTTCAAATAAAAAAGGGCAAAGGGCAACATCAAAGGGCGTCGAGCCGCTTACGGTTAGGGGCACGGACCTTCGTTAGGGGAGCCTTTCGAATCGGTTTCCGGGCGGACGTTCCGAAGGATTTAATTTGCACAAGACTACCTTTTTTTTTGTCGGTGGCAAGCATTTTCATTCACGTAATAAATCGTTAACGGTTGCTTGGAAAGGGTATCGGTAGGATGATAAAATTTCGAATCGTACCGAATGTTACAGAACAAAGGGACAATCACATTAGCAACAGCATATTGTTGAAATACAGCGGGTGCTTGTTTTCCTCAAAAACAGCTTGTGCGGATTTGATCATCCGAACAAGCTGGCGATTAGGACATATGGCCTTTAACTGCCGCCGCTTTAATATTCAAAAAGGATCGTGTCTCACAATCGTGGAGTAGTGTCCAAGGGCCCAGGAAGCTGGACTTCCTCAACTAACCGTGATATATCCTCACAAAGAATAAGAAGAAAAAGAAGCTGGCGATTCTCTCAAGGTCAGCGTGTTGCAGATGGAATCGACAGATGGAATTAAAGCAGATGCTGTGCTAACTGATTACAAATTATTTAACAGGGCATCTAAACAGACTTTCATAAATAACAGTTTGATAACGTTAGTAAGAAAAATATAAAAAAATATTGTTGCAAATTACCAAACCAATAAAAGTATATGAAATATAATTGAATTGTATTTCTTTTAATTTAATTTCTATCTATTTTTTAGTTTTTCTCACATATTACCCAATTCAAGCTTGTTTTCTAGTTTTCCTGTTTATATTCTTTTGTTCTATATTTATCTTTCATTTGTTATTTATTTTTCTACTCATTTGTCTGTTTTCTGTTTTTTTATTTTTCATTTTTCTGTTTCTTTTTTTTTTCTTACGTTTTTCTTTAATATTTCTTCATTCTTCGTTTCTTGTTTCAATTTAAATTTAGTTAATGTGTTTGGTGTTCTTTCAGTGACGAATTTTGTTATTTTTATTACATTTTTCTTCCTCAGTTTCCTCTTTAGTTTTCCCTTGAAATGAATCAATTTCTTTAATAATTTCACATCATATAGAGACACGATGTATCTTTATGCTTCTTTTACTTTTGATAACAATGACGACTTCTCATCATATTCTTCAGCCTTTTCCAACCATGTCTTTATTGTGTGCAATCTCGCTAACAAAGCTTTTCCCCGCTCAGTTTTCCCCCAACAAACAGACACTCATATTCAAATGATATCCTGGTTGGAAGAAAGCAGTTCCCACGGTTCATTCCGTGGCAGGTCTTATCACATACGCGAGTAGACAAAGAGAGCAGCAAATCCAAACAAACAAACCAACGATAAAAAGTGTCTGTTTCTCAAACATCTTTCAAACCATTTTTGTTTCACTTTCCAAGCATTTGGTTGTGAAAACAGCAAGCACCCTCTTTGAATTATACGCCCGATAAGCTCAGCCAGCGTGCGCACACCCGACGTAAATCTTCACACATTCGCAACCCGCGTGAGCTGATCGGGCTGATCACGATCACAAAAGGGGGAAAAATGCGACCAAACTCACACAGCAGCAGCCCGGGCTGATGCATAGTATTTCCACCCTGAACTGGGTGAAAGCGCGGGAAAAACGCCACCCGCTCGGTGCACGATCATCGACCTAAAGGAATCGCGTGCCATCGCTCGCTTCGGTGCGGTGTGCGTGCCGCCCAAACGATTGGGGTTGCTGAGTGAATGTGCTTTGCTTGCCGTGTTTTCCTACTCCGCTTCCCAAGGGGGGTTTTGTTTTTCTATCACGCACACACACACACACGCACATCACCGAGAGGGGTTTTTTACGTAAACCAGGCCGCAGAAGTTCGCCACCGTCGAAGCAATTCCGGTGCAATTCCGTAATTTATTGTCACAATAATCGCGCACCCATCACATTCCTGGCTGGAAGGTTTCCTATCCGGTCGGGTGTGTATGTGAGCGTTTGTTTCCAAGAAAGAAAAAAAAACAATGGAGCCTGCGCAACCCCAACAGCAAGCTAGCAAAGCGCACCATCAGTGCAGTAGCAAATGGGAAATTAGGAAGGTTGAAGCCTGCAGGGAAAAGCTCGATCTTAATTAGACAAATTTCCCCGGTGGCAGATCGGATGGTGAACGTTAGCAATGGGGAGCTAGATAATTATTTCTAACACTCGGATTGCCACTTTAGACCTTCGGCTTCGACACTTTCACCCTTCAAGGCCAATGGCAAATTGTCAGCATCGCTCTCGCCACACGATCTCTTCGGTGGATCATTATTCACTTTAAATTTTCGCACCATTTCTACGTAAGGCGAACGATGGGAATGCGTCCCAGATGTTCCCCCGACAGAGCAGTAGAACACACTCACGCCAATCCTTCAAACGCGTGCCGAGTTTTTCCGAGAGATGCGAGCGCCACGTCAAAACAAATGCTGTGTCGCGTGACGTGGTTCCAAGAATCTTAAAGTCGGTTGCCGATTTAAACGAAGAAGCAAGGGCTCGTCAATTAGACTCGAATAAAAAAAAAACTCCCCAAAACCGGGAAAACATGCATTCCTAGTTAGTGCGTGTGGTTTGGCCCGCCATTTAGCAGGAATTCATGCCCCGTTGCACATCGAGAATAGTCGCTACTCGGGCTGGAAAATGGCCCGGTATTGGTGTGTTTCTTCAGCTGTTGTAAGCGGTGGGGATTTTTGTTTATTGCTCCTTATTTTGACACAACAAGCCCATCATTCGGGAAAAAAGGCACCCTTGGAGAAGGGGGCGATTGTGGAAAGCTTTTTGTAAGAAGTATAAGCTTTCGCACTCATCACACCGCGATCACACCAAACGATGGCATAACAATCGTTCGCGACCAACGAGCAACATACCAACGAAATGAGCATCCAGCAACAGGCACACACACACACGCGCACTCAAATATCGAATTCTGCCGAACGGAAAACCACAACAAAAGGCTCTTCGCTTAGCTTTTTCCCGGCGGCTTCCCCCAACAAAACCGTTCCACGCGACGCATCCTTTTCGATTTAATTTCCATTTTCCGACCCAGTGCGTCCCGTGCGTTTCGTGTCGTTGTGGTGGAAGAAATAATAATTTTTTTTATGGTAGGTGGAATGAAACCTCGGCACCCATAAACCGAGGCCGACAAGAGCGCGTTACGAAGCGCGTGATTGAATCACGGTAAATAAGGACGTGGGCGAGCAGTCGGCTGGCGGCTTCGGTCTTGCCTTCCAATTTTTTCCTACGAGCGATAACCCGTATAGATATAGCGAGCGAAGCATATTTGAGCCTCTCTGTGTTTCCCACCCCCACCCCCCACCCCTTCCCCCCCGTCCCACCTTCCTTTAGGTGAAGTTTAGGAAAATTGTTTCAAGTATCGTTCGAGCCCTCGAATAGCGTCGCAAACCATCTTCGACGCCAAGCGTTAAGGAATTCGATCCAATATCCAATAAAGATAAAGAGGAACTTATTCCCTGTTTTGTTGGAGGGTATTTTGCGTTAAAACTTCGCTAAGCAGTTTTAGTTTGGCAAAACGATTTTATTCATCGCGATTTTTGGAGATTTATTTTAAAGTTAAAAATATGTATTAAAGGAGAATCTTACAACTATTAAAGTAAGTTCCCCGGGTAAGAGAAGCGGAGAGCGAGAGAGAAAACAGTAAAAAGTAATGTGTTTCGAAGTAACGAGTTTTCCGGGGCCATACCGGAGGGGAGTAAATTTCCCATCGCGAGACATCGGGGAGCCACACAAGACACATAAACCCTTATCGAAGCTCATTGCGAGCACTGTGCGAGCGTTGTGAACGTGCCCGAACGCGTCGCTGGAAAATCCGCTGTATCACAACAAATGGGTGTCTGAAGGTTACTCTTTCGCTGCTCATACTACCCCATCCGTAAAACATTTAAACCTCTTTTTCCCCATATGGAATCAATGTTGGGGAGGGAAGAAGAAGAAAGCTCCCTCTTTAAACATAGCCCAGTCACATTGAAATCAAGAGGCATCATGATTGATTTTACACCTCACAGCTTGCCCTGCTTCGGGGGTGTGTTCCTGTGAGACTTTTTGAATGCTTTAAACATAAATCTCTCACCTTTGGATCTTTTATTTTATTTGTTTTCTTTCACACAGGCGCACGCAATGGTCATAAATTTTAAACTCACCCCAGGAAGTGACGCCTGGAAGTGTAAAGCTCGAAACTGTCACCAGAAAACGGCCGGTCGGTTTATTGGTGCGAATCGGCACCCGATCGGCTCGATCGATCTTGCGAGGGTGAAATGTTACACGGATGTGAGAGTGTACAACCAGATGAGATCAAGATAAAAGTTACAAAACATATCCCCTTTTTAATATGGGGGGGAGAAAGAATAGTAAGTGTCAGAGAGAAATAAAGCATAAAGTCTAGCTCTTTTCATCACTAACTTGTAGGAAAAAGTGAAAAACAAAAGGTAGTCCAGAAAAGCGAGTAAATGAAAAACAAAGCAATTCTCAAACTCCCCAAGGATCAGTAGGATAGGATGAAAGAACAGAAAACGGAACAAATTCGGACAAAACGTAACGTGCTGTAAAGCACTGCTTTTTTACATCTATTACAATGATTTCTGTCTGCTACTCTACTACCTCTTCCTAGAATAAGAGTTTCGCGAGTTGGGTGAGAAATGAATCCTCGGATTGCTTTTTTTCTTCCTGTTTCTCTTTTTAATGTTGCTAAAAACCTTTCCCAATGTTGCTGTGTTGCTTCCGAACGAGGAAAAAGTCGCAAAAAGGGGGGTGAAATGAAACTTAAAACGACGGTTGTTATCAAACAGCAATTTATTTGAACGGTAGCGCTTTTTTGTTTTCCATTTTCGGAAGCGCCACCGTTCGTCTTTTTCCGTGCTTTAGTTTTGTTTTGTCACTGTGAAGCTGGCAGTTCATTTGGTGAGTTTATTCAACCGGCCAGTGTTTATCTTTCGCGCCCCGTTCCACACATATTCGCGGGCGCGGCAACCCGTGCTGTGGACTGTTTGTCTTCACACAACTTCCCTAAAAAAAAACATACGTGAAAATGAGGGGTAGCTTTTACAATCGCAAAAGCTTTTCTCACTTGTCCCATCCCGCTAAAGCACGTCTATTTATCTAGCAAACGGAAAATGCATGGAATACGGTGCAAGTTTGTCACAACGTGATCAATGATTAGAGCTGGAAACCGGGCACAAATTTATATTTCAAAAATAGTTTTATAAAAAAGTCACACACCCAAAACTTTCCACTAGGAAGCTCCCTTTTTTCTCTCTCTTCAATATTTTAAAATGCCCTTTTCGTGGCCGAGTAGTATGGCCGCCGGCAATAAGAAATGAATTTTCGAACGCCCGAAAACGGCCGATTGATAGTGAGAGTGAGAGCCGGCCGACGATCATGATGATGATGGGCGGATGCGAGAAGAGAAAACAGTCCGATTTCCGGTGCTAAGCAGACTCGCACGCACTTTTGAAAAGCCACCCGAAATTAATGAGCTCCGGTGGTCATATTTTCCGACAGCCAATCGAATCGAAACTTAACCGAAATCTCTTGCAACCCCCACCCCAAAAACTCGAAGTCGAAATTAACAAACGATCGTATGGCGGATACGGTACCTGGTGTACAGTTTTCGATAGGAATGCGCAAAAAAGCACAGACACAATTTCCGAACTAATTTAAATACCAAAGTGCCGGTTGTGATACCCGGGCGTTACCGTTCGAATTGCGATCGGACTAAGCCGGGCTAGGTTTGTTGATGTGTTTTGACCGGCGGCTAGCCGGGGTTTACTTTTCATTAGACAGGCGTTAGAGAACAAAGTTTTGGAGATGTGATAGGGTTAATAGACGAACAAAAAACCCTCAAGCCGGTAGTGCATTATCATTACGAAGGTCCGAAACCGCCATCGTAGTGGTGGTGCTCTATTTATTGAACCTTTTTCTTAATGTCTGGTTCTGTCTAGACCGTTGGCAGCTACTTCACATTAATCAACCAACCGGCGTAAAGAACCGGAAAAACCTGCCAGTCCGATAAATTAGTTACCGACAATTATTCGCCGACAAAACAAACACACCGAGAACCCTCCGAGAAAACAAAATGGCTTTAAATGATTTCGGTTAACATTTTCTACGTGAGATACAACATCTTCTCTCGGTAGGTTAAAAGTGCTGACAAATTGGGGTTTTTGTTTTTTTTCCCCCTACAAACAAATTAGTGTAACACAAACCAAGTCTGTCCCTTTTTTTTGCTGGGTGAAGAAAATGAGATGTTCACTGCGAATAAACTAGTGCTTAAGCGCTTAGTGGCTCCTCTTGAAGCTGCCAAGAACTGCTCGCGTGAATTGTTGATTAAAATAGTTGTTTAATGAAGCTCCACAAAAAAAAACTCCTCTCGAAAGAGAGGGCCTGTGGCAACTACAGTTCCACAATAGCCATCACATGCTGGTTATGATTAAAGTAGAAACTAAACGCAATTCTCTTGGGCTTGGGGTTCTATTGCTACGGTTAGCTACCATAACATAAAATCCCTTAAAATAAGCATCCAAACCAGCTGGGAGGATTTAAGGGAGCTGGTTTTGTTGGGTCCATCTGGTCCGGTGCCCACTAAAAACGGAAAACAAGTGAGCATATAATGAACCGCAAGTAATGTTTATCCACGGGCAATCGTACCAGACGTACCGGGCTGGAGCGTATCCTTGCGGCGAGAAAAAGGGAAAGGTATCTCGAGAATCCTTAATGAGAGGCCACGAATGAATACTTTGTGTTCCGGTTCCGGTTTGATGGTTTAGGAAGAGAAAGAAACA
This sequence comes from Anopheles stephensi, assembly GCF_013141755.1. Classification (NCBI taxonomy): domain Eukaryota; kingdom Metazoa; phylum Arthropoda; class Insecta; order Diptera; family Culicidae; genus Anopheles; species Anopheles stephensi. Next base: position 67,177,805 of record NC_050203.1, on the reverse strand, counting down.
CGGAAGGCTATAACCAAGACCGAATGTGGTTAGCCAGAGAAAAGCGAGAAATTCTATGTACTGAGGAAGTAAAGGAAATACAGAACAAGACCTTTGTAAAAACATCGAAGGGCATATTGGAATCTCTAAGGGATTGTAAGACAAAGCTATCTCCCACACAGACACAGAGCAATCATTTTCGCGACCTTCTCCTATCGCAAGCGTCCTAACTAAATGGTGGAGGAGTTCTCGTGAGCGTTCTTAAGCGTATTATATATGTATCTTCAAAGAAACCCGCAAGCAGTGAAGAACGAGCGAAAGAGAGCATATTCATGTTACTTTTGGCTCATACACACCAATTAGAAGGCTTCCCATTGAGGAGTCATATGGAGTCACAAGGAGCTTTCCTAAGTACTTCCGAGCCTACGCGAGTCATGTGTTCTGGTTTCGGGTTACACATCCCGAACGCAGAACGGAAGTAATTGCTAGAGGACGTCCTGCTGGAGCAGGATGTCTTATGTTTAACATTATTAAGACATTCTTTGGTTCGCGAAGGGAACTTGAGATTTAAACTTTATACTCATTATACATTGTTTAACTCAGACTTTCTGCCCTTTCGGAGTTCTTGAAACTGAAGTTTTCTAAATTTAGCTTTGAAAATCATTTTTAAAGCTTCACAATCACTACCATGACACATATCGGCGGGGAATCACATAAAACTGCACGATGAGCGCCTCCATAAGGTCGCCGATATGTGGCCATCTCGTTATTGTAATGAATTCTAGCATCCCCCACCAACGCGCGACAAGGTCTGGTGCAGTGTTTGCGAATTGAATAGTTGCACATCGACACGCAACTTCACGCACACACACACACGAGGGGGTGAGGGGTTGAAAATTCTTACCCAGAACAACGGTGGTTTTGCATACCCCTGAGCAATCGTACTGCCGACAGCGTGCGGCACGTACAGAATTTAATTAAACCGTTGCCGTACCCTGCCAACGCTGCTAGAAAACGCTGTTGCCAAGTAAACGTTCAAACGTTCACAGTTAGAACCCGTCAAAAGCCGTACTGCACCGGGTCTTGTGTGCGAAACGTCTTGCATTAAATTCTCATACCGGGTTGATTTCCAATCCTACTCGCTCGTTTGCTATTAAGAAAACTGAAAACGCTGCTTTCGGTTACGCGCCGCTGTTTCTGTGGAAAATCTGGTCATCCCGCATGGTGCAACCAATCGCTAGGAAGCATACGCGTGGCGCGCGCGTCTTGTGAGAGTCTAAATGTATAAGCAATCTATACAATCTCCCTCACTGGGGTGTTTTTCTTTTTTCTTTTTGTGGGAGTTTGGTGTTGGGGGAGGCATAATAGAAGCGGGGGTGAACGGGAGGGTGAAAAATTTCCCGCATGCTAGGTCGCTAGCCAAACTAACACAATACTTCATTAAAATGAAGATGATTTGCTAACCACCACTACACCACCACCACCATCACCCACTGTCGACAAATTGCGTTACAGTGGAGAAGTTGAGATGTATGTGTGTAGGTTTGTTTGTGGTTCAGAATTTTTCCACCCTAATCCTCCCAACAACTACCCCCACAGTCAGTGTCGCGTGTGTAACAACCGCTCGGGTAATGACAATAATTATAGTCCTCTTGCCAAAGCCCTAAACTTATAACCGCGAGAAGAAAGGGGAGATGGACTGGGGGTAAGCTTTTCCAGCAAGTGCACGGAAACGGCAGCTTTGCGCCGTCAAAGCCAGCCTCGAAAAATTGGGTGCCGAACCACTTCATCTTAATGAGCACCTCATCATCATCAGCAGCTATAGCAACTAGGGCCTTATGGGGCAGAGCAGGCAAAGCTTATTGGAAGATTGGCAAGGACAGCGTCCGGAGAGATTTGGAGAACCTGGCGAACCGAGCGGTGGAGCAAATAATGAAGTTTAGTACCGAATGCTCAGCAACAATAGAAAAAAAAAAAACAACCGCTGGACAAATTCCCTCCAAGTGCGGGCGGTGTGCCACAAATCAAGCGAACCATTTTTAAAGAATTTGCAGCATTTCCGTGGCCAAACGTGGCTTTATGATGGCAGTGTCGCAATTAGACTGACGTTTTCATATCGCCTTTTCCTTTCAGAGAGGTTGTTCGAGGTCCGAGCTCTCTCTCTCTCTCTCTCTCTTTATCTCGTGTTGGGATTAATTGAATTTGCATCTAGAGGGTTACGTGCTGCGAAACGCTTACCTGCGGAATGGTTTCGTTGAGGCTGGAATAGCTCGATGCTCTCGAGTGGCTTCGGAGCTGATCGCCCGGAGGCTCCGGACTGCCGCACAGGGACGATGCGCAGGATGTGGACGAACGCATCGACAGTGAATCTGCCCGGCTGCGCATCGGTGAGATCTGCACGTGCTTCAGCATCTGCGGAGAAAGGAAAGAATCGATTCCGATTAGACCAACGCTCGCTGAAAACTGGGACGCCGACCGGGCGTGTGTGTAATGATGGATAATTTTTGCTTAGCTATACGATGCGTGTGCGCCGTCGACGAGATCGCCAGGTGTGTCGGCACTGCTGGCAAAACCGGACACAGCTGTCCGGTGAGTCTCGGAAGCTAATTGATCAATTATCGGACGTCACCACCAAGCGCATGACGGTGATGATCAAGTTTCCGATCACCGTTCATTCACCGTTTGGCCCGGTTTTTTTTTTCTTTCTGCTGCTGCTACTGCCACCACTTATCCCTGCTAATATGCTGCAAGATGCTGGCAACACTGGCCTGATAACTATCCGATATCCCGTTTGCCATTCTTTGCCGTTAGAGTCTGATGACGATAGCTAAAGACGATCACAATCGAAGTTATGCAAGCTCACCGGTGAGGTGGACTCGGGTAGAGAATCTCCACCAGCTCGATCGATCGTTTGATCAATCGATTGATAGACGAGCGCGGAAGTTGAAACACATTAAATCTCCTCCCAAGACGAATCACACAAGAATTTCACTTCATTGCTCAGCCACACGGTCCCGGTGACGACTTTGTTTTCGCCACCGTTAGCACGGCTCGGTCGATGTCATCATCGTCATGATCGCCACTCCTCGACACCGTGGTAGGTCGCGCCGAGAAGCACCCGGTCGTGTGTTCGTTCAACACTTCCTATTCCCGGGCGTAAGTTGCGCAACTTACGTACGCCAGCACCCATTACGTGACGATTTACGTTAATTAAAATGCTTCCTTTTTTTCCCTTCGCTCTTCTCACTCTTATTTGGTGACGATCGAGAAGCAGCAACCAAATTAGACAAGCCCCAAACATACGGGCTTGAGGGCTTACAAACATACACACGAGGCGAAGAAGGCCCCAAAAAAAAAAACTGATCTCTATCCACTGGCGACAAAAGTTCGAAACGACACAAAGCAGAAAGGAAATGGATAGCCGCAAGATAGGCCACTCTCCGATCTTCCAATGATCCAACAAAAAAGATGAGATGAACGAAAAAAAAAATAAAGTCCAACGATAGTATAACATGAGTCTTTGAAGATCTTCACGATTGAGAGAATGATGATCATGATCCTCACACGATTCCGCTCGGTGATTTGGAAGCGTTTCCTCATCCACCTCTGCTATTTAAGTTTGTGTCCATCTCCGGCTGGCGTCTCCGAAAACGACCTTAGAAAGAATGTCGATGCCGGGCGGTCAACTCGCTGGAATCCTCATTAAGCGAATCGACGACGGTGACCGGAAGGCGAAGGAAGTGTGGTTAGGGAAAGCGGTTAGAAAGATGCTCGCAGCACGGGAAACGATCCCGTTGCAGTCGGTGTGGTATCCATCCAGCTCTACGCTGCTGCTCTACATGATTACGAAATTCTCGTTTAGTGGTTCAGCCCATCCACACGCATTCCTCGGAATTGCTGATCCTCTGATGTCTGTTTTTTCGGTTCGGATGGGAATGTTTTGTTTAAGATTTTTCAACTCCATCCAGATTTTCGATCTCACCCAAAGTTTCCCTCTGGCTGGGTATTCTGTGTTGTCATCACATGCAACCTACAGACCAACCAAAAGGGCCGCCATCGGCCTGTTTATAGTTCTCGGCTTGTCAGCACAAGCTGTTTGGATAGTTTCCGGCTTAATTTTCGTCAGATTTGCGAACAGATGCTGGGCAGCTTTCTCGTTCGAGAGCGTTTGCAAAGTCAGGTGGATTTGTTTATCGGTTCGAAAGGATGGCCGAAATCTGCCCCCAAATGGCGTTGCCTTTAGCTGACCTAGTTATCGAATGCAACGGGAGGGTTTCGGAGTGACCTTCGACAGAACTTCACACGTAGTAGAAGTAGTGGTTCCCGAAATATGGCCAGATTTTGGTGCAGGTTTCAATTACTTTAATGTGATGCCCTAGTCAACGCAGCCACACCGGAAAGCCACCAAACAACGTCGTCCGGTTGATGGTCGGTTCGGGTCGGTTCGGGTTCGGGGGTCTAAACTCGCTTACCGGATGGCTGAGCCCATCGTCACCACACTAACCACTTCCCTTATGTTCCAGTCGACGGCCATCCTACAACAAAAAAAAAAACTACTGGAGCTTCGGGAACGATAGGGGCGTTTGGTTCCCAAATTTCCAAATATGTAAATATGCGCCTTGATTCGACGAATTCCAGACCGGCCGCCAGCGTCCAGCGGATGGAGAAGGCCACAAAAACAACAACCACAACGACGACGTGCGGTTTTCGATAAAATTTGCCTTCTAGGCTTCGGGGCTTCAGGGTTTTCGGGGGCATTGGCGGTTTTCACCTGTACTACGGCAAAAACCTTCACTCATCCCCATTCCCCCTAGCTGTAATCTCCGCAACCAACCAAAACATTGGGCCGGAAAATCGTGAAATTAAACCTTTTCCAATAGAACACCGGATGCGTTATCGGTTGATTAACAACGAACCACGTCGGATCCGTAACGGAGAATGGCAAAATGTTAGAACGGCCCCGGAACGGAAGCCGTGCCGTGGTGGTGGTGGTGGTGGTGTACGGTTCAGTGGGGGTTTTTCCTGTTTTGCCTATTTCGGGGAGGAGGAGGCGTAATGTCAGGAATCCGGAACGAAAGGAAACCGGAAGCCCTTTTGCGGTGAGATCGCGGCCCGGCGTTCATGGGAAATTTGGGAATCGTTTCCTCATCCATGGTCTGCAGCGCGAGGAGAGCAGCGGATCGATTCTTGGTTGGAGTGGGAAGACTTGGGCACATTCCAAACCTGTTCAGGGTAGAAAAATCATCTCCATTTCCCTCGCTTCACGGCGAGTCCACCCATTACTGGGGACGTCAATGCGTTTGGGTTCGTAAAGACAGTCCAGGCCCCAATGCGGGGGGTGTTGGTAGCCATCTCACTTAATTAAATTAATTTACGGTCATTCTACGAAAACCCTTGAACGCTATGCACTAGCCAGACAGGACGTACCGAATGGCACACGGCGAGAACGTGGTGTTTGTGTGTTTTTAACGGGCAGAATAGTTTGAAGATGTAGATTCTTGCTCTTTTCACTTGTTCTACAGCAGCCGGCGCTCCAACCACCACCAACACCTTGCCCCGTGTCCAGGCTTGGTGAAGAACTTGTTAAGCAGGCAATAATTATTCATTCAACGTTGCGGCCTCCAGAGAACCACTGGCCTCGTCAGTCGCTCTTATGCCCCAATCGTGTGAAGAAGTCTTTCGGGGTGGCCACTGCTTGCTCAAGAACGCGTGCTCGAGGGCCACTAAGCAGCGCCGAGTGGCGTTGAGGCTCTCTAATCTTCAGACAAGACTAACGACCATTGCAGCGTGGCGTTAAGATGCCTTCATAAAGGTAGATAAGCTCGGGAACCGCGTTCAAAAATTAGAACCTTTGATAAAACAGCGCCGATGCCCGCGATAGGTCAGATTTCGGAAGGGTTGGAGGAAAAAAGAGGGAAATTCATTTTTAACTGCCTAAAGCCTTTCAGAAGCATACAAATAACTGTCAGAAGCGCTGTCACCGAGAATGCGTGCTATTAAATATTACTGTCAAAAGCACTCATACAGGCACTTCGCACCCTAGTAGAGCTGCCGTGCATCAAAAAGCGAATCTGACATTTTCGCTGATATTGCACTATTCGCCCTTGAAGATAAAAAAATGGCGTTGTTGTGGAATCAAAATACGTCCTTTGACGGCAGCAGCAGGTGAGCAAAACTGCATTTTATCACCAACAGACAGCATGTACACTTAGCTGTCACTCTACAATTCTCTGCTATAAACTGAATCTACCACCGGGCATAAAAAAGCTCTTTCGGTTCAGAACAATATTCCCGCTCACACTCGCACACAATGCTCATTTTCACAACACAGTATATTGCTATATAGTGTGCCAGGTGTTTGTCTCCCCTGCACCATCCGCCACTCGTTCCAAACTCCCAGGTAAGCTCACAATGGTGACAAATAAACAAAGCCCATCCCCGGTCGCTTGGCTCACATAAAAACGCACACGCGAAATCTGCACGCCCGGGTCTGGGAAAACCCCAAACGGCATCTCGGCATTCGGATCGCAGCGCGCACCCATTGCCCATTGTGTGTGTGTGAGTGCCTTTAGTGTCTTTAAACTTATTTCTCATTTATTAATATCGTGCCAGCAACCTCGTATGACCTCCTGCTCCGGCTGGAAGCCAAAAACTGGAAGGAAAAGAAGGCCACCCGCGCACCACCCTGAAAGCGCTGGGAAATCTCCGACGAATCTTGCCATTACCTTTGTCCGGTTCCGTCGGCAACACAACGGTGCCACGCAACAATCGCACCAACGCGCACTACAATGGCCACATCATTGCCCAAACGATGGGAGCAAGCTTGGTAAAGTCTCCCCCAACCCGAGCTCAGTAAAGGAAGATAAAACACATTTGCTGGGCGAACAATCGGTAAGCATCGGTGTTGTTCGGTGCGTTCTCTTCTCGACGGTTCGTGCTGCCGTGTGCTGGCTAGAAGTGTCACCAGCCATGGTGTCCCCGGCGACGACCACGTCCGGAGTTGACTTAAACCTTGGCCAGTCACGCAAGGTGCTCGTCGAGGAAGTGGACGACGTGGACGTTCGCTGCTATTGTTTCATCAGTCACCAAACAGCGGGAGTTTCACCGCTGCTCCCTGAGAAGCCAACGATCATGATGATGCAAAAGCGGCGGGTAAGTCACATTGTCTTCCATTGCACAAAAAGATCCACAAAGTCGGCATTGACTTGGTGCTCGTTTTCCCACACCTACACCCCCCTCCGACATGGAGCCCTCCATCTCACGCCAGGAAAATAAGCAACCTTACTTGATAACTTCATCCGAGTTCGAGGCAAAACCTCCCCCCGAAAAAGCTGTGCATTATTGTGTCTGTGCCAGTGAGGAAGAGAGAGAGTGTTGATGAATTGAAATTAGTGTCCAATTTCCTGGCCCTAGTGCTCCGGTGCCATATATCCATCTGCGCCGCACGAAAGTGAACGGTGAGCCGGCCAACCGGCATTCTCATTAGAGTTTCGGAAACAGAGCATCAGACAGCGCTCGTCCACAAAACCCTCAGCCATTACTAATTTCAGCATAAGACCACATACTTAGCACATGGACGCAACACACGCTTGCCGATTCGGAGATGGCGGGGTGAAAGTGAAAACAGAATAATTTCAGCTCAATCGCGTTTTCCCCCCCTGAAACTGTATTTTCGCTTCTTCCTCGTTTCCAATCGGAGCGATTTATGGTACATGGTACGCATTTATGCAACGCCAAACGCGTTGATCTCTGGGGCTGCATCCGGAAATGATGCATTTTTGATTACATCGTAAATCTGTAGCAGCACCGTTCCCAATTAAAACTGCATCTTGTAACTGCTGGTGTAAGCGTACTGATGTGATTCGAATCGTTACCGATTCTGGCTACCTGGCATGACAAGCTGAGTTCGTTTCCAATCAATTTTTGATTGTACTGTGCTTCAACAAGCTTTTCTTGGGAGCGAGATAAAGGATTTTTGTTACATTTATTTGATTTTTTTTGGTGAAAATCTAGCATCAGAAATGGTAAAATTGCCCTTGATTAAAAATCGATAACGAGCTTCGTTTCATCAATGTTTTAATCCTTATTTTGGAAAGAGAAAATCCTTGTGCTACTCCCTTGATCCCAAGAATCTACTAAGCTCGTTTAAAGTTCATTTGAAGATCGAGTACTTCATCTGACAGTCTATGGGCTAATCAGGTTTATACTCTATGCTCAAGTTCTAAAACGCTAGAGACCTCACTGTTTAGCCCGCTCTATTGTGCTCGTCTAATCATCTAGAGATATACAAACCAATTCAATTGCTTATTCGCTCACAATCCTTCAATCTACTAATTGGCCACCATGAATAAGTTATATCTCGCTTTCAAACCTTGCTTTAACAATAATTTTATGTCCAATTGTTCTTCAATTATTATTTACTAATTTAAGCTGCTTTATTTAAAAACCAACTCAGCTTTAAACCACAACCGCAAACGATTTCTTTCCCACAGTCAACGTTCGAAACCACTTTTACTATTGCCTCTCTCAGGCACATCCACCTCATCAGTGCGGCTAATTAAACAATGCTACAAAACAAAAGCTCGCACGATTTCAGGTGAGTGGGAGGGAAGCGAGGACGGTGAGCGGCATCACCGAAAGGAAAGGAAAAGTGACCACACCACCCACTTTTTCCCAAACGCGATCCTCGAACAAAGACGCCAACGACCAAGACCGCGAATCACCGGGCCTAATGATGGTCGGTGCCGCCTGTTCAATATAGATGCGGATGCGCATCCCCTCATAATGGCATCTTACCGCCCTTACCAATCATATCCAATTCCGGATGTTACCATCTTTACCGGACCGGGAGCACCATGGCACGATCGAAAATCGCTTGCAAATGCAACGCTCATCTCGCGAGCAAATGACAACGTGCAAAGCTGCTGACAGCAGCAGCAGTATGGTATTATTGCCTTCGATTTTGTGCTCTTCTATTTGTTCACCGGGTCGCTTTCGACAGTTCCCATTGCCGAGGGGTTGGGAAAATGTTTGCTATCGATTTTCACTGCACCCGAAGATGCTGGCCTGGCCGTAAAGCACCAGCAAGGAGGCAGGGATATATTATATCCAAACATACCCGACTCCGAATAGCAAAAGCTTTGTGTCCAAGCGTTCGTACCGTGTCCAGTCCAGGCTTTGGACTTTGTTCGTTTGCACAGCTTTTTCCTCTAGTTTTGGGTGTGCATCAAGAAGCTTCCTTTCCGTACGATCACGAACGCCCATTTGTGTCGAATGCAATCGGTTTGCAGCCATGCTTCCGGGAGAATGTGTCCTTACCGAATTTATATGCTTTCCCGTTCTGGATGCACTCACGATCCCTTTCCAAAACCCCGGGATAAAGGAAGCAAAAACGGACAAACCCTCTACAATAGAGATGGGAGAGCGTAAAAAACAGGATGTCTCAGCAAAGTAGAAGAGGAACAGTTTTTTTATTCGACCAAACCAAAAAAGGCCCGAATCCCTACCGTACACAATTGAATGCAGGTTACATTCTCTGCTTTTTTGCTGCTGCTTTCAAATAAATTTGTTTGCCCCGGACGTGCCCCGAGTTGCCCGATGGGAACCTGACGGTCCGGGCGGAAATCGAGGTCACGGACGGACGAATAATTGTCATTGTATTGGGACGATTTAAAAAAAGGACGATTTGTCACATGATGAGAAATGGTCGGAAAATAATTGCCACCGATGGTGGAGAAGCAATGGGAAGTAGATTATGTTGGGCTCTTTTTTAATCCGCAATCCTCCTATCACAAGGTCATTTCCAATTGGCAGATGAGGTTGACGCGATTGGCAAAAGACAGCCAGCGACAACGTTGGAAAGAGGTTACGATATGAAGCGGCAAATTTTTAATTGAAAAAACCTCCTCTTCGTTTTAATGATAAATGGCGCTACCTGGCGAACCTCGAGATCTTTGTTCTGCGATCGATTCGGATACCACCAGATACCACCGGAGGCACGGGAGGATGCATAACTCATGCGAACGCTAATCACGCTCAGCTTCTCGGGAGCGGAAGCCATTTAACCTACTTTCCAACGCCAAAGTCACGGATGAAGATATCTCGCGCGTGTCGATGATCGTGTGCGTGCTAACCTGTCCCTTCGCATTATGCATTCGCTGGCAGGACCGATCGCTGGACACCCTAGTGTGCATCTTCCTGCCCAGCAGAAACACCTTGGTGGATGTATAAATATTTTTAAACCCGTTTCCCCCACGAGTCTCAAGATCGCTGGAGATCGAGATCGGGTAGGGTAGATACATAGAATTCCTACAGCTCAGCGGATGAACTGTGTGCTGATTTTTTTGTTTGGCGAATGGTAACAGAAGATCCCGGTTCAGGGTGCGAACATTCCACCGTCGTATGCGACCTTGCACTGGGGGGCATCGATGTGCTCTCCCGCCCCGAGGGACTTGGATGGGGATGATTATGATGATGAGCTTACTATCTCGAGATAGGGCTGCGAGAAGTACTCAAAATCCAACGTGGATTGGATTGTCGAGCGGATGAAACCGATCGTCTGCATCCGCTCCGGAGGCTCCACACCGTGCTACCGTTCGGTGGAGGCCTCGCAGATATTTCGCAACAACACAAAAGCGTGCATGCAAAACCGTTGGATGAGGTTGTTTGAGCTGCAACTACTCCAAGTGGACCCGAGTGAGATCTGTTGAACTCTTTGCTTCAGCCTGTTCTGCAAGACCTTGCAGCGCTAAGTACCGCCAAAACGTACGACCCGTTCCACCAAAGGCTGCCGGTTCAATCGAGTGTCACTTCCAGTGAACAAGGCGGCGGCACACACAGAGCGTGCGTTCCAGAACGGAAAACCCAGAACGCACATATCAAAGCATCCCCATACAACCGGAAGGATGCCATCAGAGCGAAAGATGATGACTGTGGTTTGCTGGCTGCTCGGGAGTCCCGGAGTGGTCGGTATGGTTAGTTCTTTCTTTTCTGTTTTAATTAGCGCTTGTCATATGCAGAGCAAGAAACGAGGGAGACAAAAAAAAGCGGAAGCTGCGAATAGAACCGCTCAGAGCTACCGGGGACCACCATTTGACGCTTGAAAATAGACAACCTGCCGACTCGTTTCTCGGATGACATGAAACTGGAGTGGTCTTCGGTAAAGCATGTGTGTGTGTGTTGATTGAGCTTCACAGTTTTCCGCTGGGTTGAGTACTGGCGACGGCATTACAGCTTCCGTTCCGGTGAGCTCCATTGGTCCTGCCCTTCAGGTCGGGACCGGATTCTTTCCAGCCCAAGTCCAGCAGCTCGTTTATCCGTTCTCAGAGACAGAGCAGACTTCCCGGTGAAATTATGATTTCCTCGCGCATAATTCTCATTCTTCCTGTTTACTACCAGCACGTTTTGTCCATAAAATGTCAAGTTCCATTTGATCCCCACCCATTCCGACCGGTCGGCTTCCGGCGCGAGTTATTGAAAGCACGCAACAACAACAACAAAACACACACAGATTCGAAAAGAGAAAGAGCACCCAAAAGAAAGAGTTGCGTCCCCTGTTCCCGCTCTAGCGGAACTGAGTAACTGATGGAACGCGATTGTTTACAATTAAATTAACATAAAAATGTGCCCTGTACCCTCCCATGCGGTCCCGGCAGCTCCCACCGACCGAGGGCGCAATAAACCGGAAACATTACGCAGCCCGTTAACCCTTGCGCCGAACTTGCACCCGAACGTCATGGCGTTCTTTTCGGCAAGTTTCGCTCCGGATACGGCACTAGAACTTTCATCATCATCCGCACGTTCTGAGCGGAACTCTTTTGTGTGTGTGGCTGAAGTTCCCTTTAGGGTCCCAGCGAGTCCCTGGGGTGCGCGGTGCCGACTCCATGTAGGGAATTATTGAATATATGAAAATGCACAACCAAAACAACACCCAAACACGGAAGCCCGAATGCCATAATGTCCAACGCGGAATGCTGAGCAGGGCGGAGGAACCCACCCGATTTTGATGAGTCCATTGTTTATGTTTACATCCCGTTGCGGACACTGAAAAATTGACGCACGTATGTATGGCATGGATAAACTCCGGCAGAACCCATAATGTTCTCCTGGAGAGGAAGTTGCCCACACACACACGAAAAGGTTCGATGGAAAAATGAAAAGCCGGAAGTATCGTATTTTAGATCTTCTACAATGGTACGAACGGCGCCCTATCGTTGCGAGATTGGATGCTACCCGGGGTGAGGTCTTTCATTGAGGATTTGCGCTTGACGGAGTTTGGTACAGCAAATGTACGCTGACGCCGCATCTTTATACAGACGAGAGCGAAAAGATCCGTTTCCATTCGGCATTCGGTTATCGACCGGATTGGATCGTGGAGTTTGTTTTGGGGGCTTTGTAGCTGGACAAGGGGTTCAAGGGACCATTATTGGAATGATCAAATCAGCATTCAATTGATAGTCGAGACATCTTGGTCGAGACATCTTGGACGTAACGATGCAATTTCAAGCTGTCAGCACCAACAAACACAAACCCTTCCCCTTCTTTGGTAGCATATGCTCCCAGGCTCTTCAGGGGATCGCTGGAGGACAATTCTAATGTCTCCCAACTCCCAATGGGAAGCTTCGGAGCAGAAACAAACATAGGAAAGCTAGTTTAAATTACATTCCAGAGTACTCGCTTCCGTTGTGCACCAGTCTTGACAGTTGCCTACCCTGCATTTACCATTCCCAAAACCCAAATTCGAGTAATTCGAGTGTCCTTTTTGCGTTCGTTTCCTTCACGTTCGGTGTCAGCTGGTGCATATACGCAGCAAGGTGCACCGGGTCACCTGAAGAGTTGGTGTTTAACACCCTTTTTCTGCCAATGCCAAAAATTTTCCCATGCTTTCAGTCGGTGGGACAAGGGCGAACGTACGAACGCATGTTCATGCTTAACGTCCACACGGTGTCACGGCGTACCGATGTGTTGGAATGTGAGGTAAGGGTTTTAGTGTGAGCCGGTTTCGGTTGGCTGGACACTGGCCTTTTGTGTGAGGGTTGTTGCAGTTTTTTGGTGAGGTGGAAGGTGAAAATTGCATCACCAGTGCAGACAGCGCAAAGACCCTTGCGTTGGTTAAGAATTTAAATTAATGCAGGTGGTGAAGTCATTGTTAAGGGGCAACAACGCTTCAGAATGTTTGTTTAACGACGCATTCTTTGTTCTACAATTGTGAAGAATGATTGAGGTAAGAACACAAGGTACATACGATTGCGATAGGATCCAATAATCCAGCTACAATTCTCCATTTCATAACCATAATTCCTTGAACTCGTCGCACTCGAGTTCATCATCCAAATCGTGTAAGTTCATTCAGCGGGTTCATTCATCCACAATCGTCAAACGAAAAGGATTCGAATCAACGATTCACGCTACAGCGAGTTTCCGAAACGATTAACTCCCTATCCCAAAATCCCTTTGTATCCGCCGCTTCAACCTGCTGAGTTTGCTGACTCTGAAGGCCAAGCACAACACTGAAGCTTAAGGATCCCATCGCTTGCTACCAAGGGTTTCTTCTCGTCGGCATTGTTGCTCCAGTTGAGTTGTATGTTGTGAAACCGGCACTTCGGGCTACCCGCAAACCCCCGTTCAAATTTCATTTGGCAATGACTTTCTCGTTTAACGTGTGCTTGGTTGGGGTCGAGAGCAGAACAGTCAGCGCGCATTGGCCACGATTCGAGTTTCATATTCGCAGAGAGTGTCGCGAAAACCGAAACCCGATTGATGACCGAGTATGGATTTTGCAAGAATGTTTCTTCCTGCTCACTGCTCAAACTCCATTCAGTGTGTGCGAATAACGCTGCTTCCTAACCGAACTCATGAAAAATGATACTTTTCCACAAAAGCGGCCCCAAAGCGGTAGTCGTCGTGGTCGTCGCCACCGTCGATAGTGGGGTTATGCCGTGGGTTACAGTGTTTCGGGAAACGCTTTGGGATCGGGTTAGACAAACATCAGACGCAACACACAAACACGGCACAGCCAACTAAAGCCCAACAGCAGCAACAAAAAATGATTCCTTCTTGACCGGCAGGAACCCTTCCTAGAATGCAACCGCGAGGCGGTTTTTTAGCAAACAAAGTTCGCGATGAGAATGCAAACATCGTAGGGCAGAGCGTGGTGAGGCAAAAAAGACGCACAAAACCGCAACGTAAACTCCCTTTTTGGTTTTTGCCTTGGTTTGCCAAGAGTGTGAGGAGGATGGGCCGAGCAGTCCGAGGAGACCACGTTGTGCAAACACGTTCGTCCGTCGAGCGGGGCCGTTATGGCGATTGATTTGATTTATGACCCTATCCGACCCGTCCGAGGATGAGACGTTTGTTTGTACGTGTGTATGTGAGTGTTTATGCTTCTTTTCTTCCAGATGTACCTTCGTTCCCCGCGCGGGCAAAGGGCTCCACAGTGGTACGATCGCCAATCCTACAAACATCCCAGACCCAACCCCATTTGCCGACTGCAGAATGCTATGCAAATTCATGCTAAACATATGCGCACGCTGTCGCTGCCGTTTTAGCTTCTTATTGTTTTGTTAAGTAATTTCTACGCTCGGGTGCTCCCGTACCGGCTTAAGATTTGAAACGGCGCGATGGTGAACTGAGGGGGTGAGTCTTGTGGACGCGTGGGATGGAGTTTGATCGAAGTCGAAATGCATAAAATGGGAGAACAACAGCAGCTCACCTACACGCACATCTGCTGCTGCAAATGCGTTGTGCCGCACTGGGAGTGCCATCCACACGAGGTTGGAAGCAAAATAAATACGAATAAATAAGCAATGGCAATCGCGGGAGAGGAAACGTTGATTGGAACGACATGGATGTACATCTCCATTTCCGCGCCAACGATTATATGGGGGAAAGGTAAGGGTTTACCAAAGCCAGTTCGAGCAGCAGCCGCACCGTGACGGGCGCGTGCAGCCAAAACGAGGGCGTGTTAGCTCAAGAAAAGTGGCTGAATAAATTGAGACGCCGGTTTTACTCGATCTCAATTTAAAGAGACACTGTTTAATTGGATTTTTAGATTAAAATAATAGAATAACGTTTCATTTGAAACCATTGGCCTAACGTGGAAGCTGGCTGGATTGAAGTCACGTTAAGGATGCACTCCAGAAGTACTTTATCGTTTAGGATGTCCCAACGAATAGGATAGCTCAACGGCATGCTTGATAATTCTCATTCGAAAAGCATCTCCGTACTACATGAAAGTTGGGCTAGACTAGAGATCTTCCAATTCCCATACTATGAAAACTTCAATATACCATGATGCAACCATTTATTTAGACGCTTTTCAGTAACCCTAAACCCCCGAAACAGCGATATTCTGGATCAACTTAGCCTTATGCCCACATAATGTTCCACATGTAACAAGTAATCCATTACGATCGATATCCCACTGTGCTTTAAGCAAATCAATCGAGTCTCGCAAAACTCAACCGCCCATTGTTAGGCTTAGGCAGTTCCGTCAAAGCTCTAGCGGCAGTGAAAGTAAAATCCCAACCCAGTTCACCTGCGCCCTGTGCTTCGATTTCTGCTCAATCATCCCCAATTTCAAAAAGAGCCCCAAAAACGGAGACAATTCAATGTCTCTCCACATGTGTGTTTTCTTTCATGCTCACATTTTCACTTTCGCTTAAGTGAACCTATTTTCCGGTGACGAAAAACATACAAGCCATGGACCGGCACAAATTCCATTCAAATTACTTCCACCATTACGAAAAGACGGGGGGGGGGGGGGGGGGGGGGGGTCAGGCTATGTTTGTTACTGCACCACGCCGAGGCCGTTTTTGTTCGCGTTTTCTTATGGCCCAATTCAGCTGATAGCGGAAAATGTGCGGAAAATGACATCGATCAACACGGAACCCGCTTATTTTGCGACTGTTTTGGCACACACAAGCGCGCTCACCTCTCACCGGGCTGGTGAGGACAACCAAACTTCGATTAGTAAAAATAGCGATGCACGAAACGCAAATTAGCTCCGGTGCTTTTATCCTTCCCACCATCGTCTTATCGCTCGTTATCGTCGCTTGACAGCTGGAGCTAGAGTGCGCCACTAAGTGCCGGGTGACGTGAAATGCAAAAACCCAATCAGCTGTCAATCGCACATCGAATGTACTAATACCGAAGGGAATGTAATGGCGCAGCAACACAATGTGGAGGGGAATTAAATTGATCACACTTCCTGTCTTTAACATCCGGCCGGGAATAGGGGCGACCATTGTACGCAGAGTGTACCTCATCTTCCTCGGCTTATATCTAGCAAGTGTGTGAATGAAGAGATGCGTCCCTGCCAGCTGTTTTTCCCCCATTTTCAAAGGAAGAAGGATTAAATTTAGAACAGGAAAGCTTGAACGATCGGGGCGATACCTCCCAGAAGCGTCACCTAAAACCCCGAAAGTAACCTGCGGGTGGTTTCTCTGCCTGTTCGCTGCCAGTTAATTACAGGATCCAGGAGTCTAGGGTTGGCCGGAGAGAGAGAGAGAGCGTGTGTGTGTCGTGTTACGGTGTAAAGAGAATCCCGGGAGGTCCCGGATGCTGCGAACGGTGTGAAGAACGATGAAAGAAGATCACCATAATGATGATGATGATCCGCGCGGGCACCTTAAGCAGAGTGTCACATTCGGTTCAGATAAATGGGCTCGGAAATGGACTCACACACACACAAACACACACGTTGGTCTGCAGAACGGAAGTCACTCGCGCCATGAATGCTTGAAGAGCTCGTACAGCCCTAAACCCGAGGACAAATGTGTCCGGGATTAAACCATTCCAGGTTCCGGGGTTGTTTGTTAGGTGGTGCGATACCTTTCCCTGGTTCATCTACATAAATTCCACCCTCCTTTCTCTCGCTCGCTCTCTCTCTTTAGCTTACGGATTCTGCCCATTTCCGGCACATTACCGGCACATAAATGTGTGACAGCGAAATTGGGAATACCGTCGCACCTTCATCATCTCCATTTGTAACGCTGCTCTCGTTTCCAGTGGTGGGTTCCTCGCTTTTTTTCGCTCTTCCTGGTGGGCTCCATAATGCTCACTGATTATCTTTTATGCTCGCTTTTGTTTCTTTTTTGTTTTTGCTGCTCGAATACTGCAACCGGAAAGCATATGTGGGAATGTGATCGAGCGGAGAGTAAGCAGACCAGACCAGCATAATATAAATCACATCCTAAGCGCGATGTGTTTTTTGGTGTGTTAGAGAGAGGAAGAGAGAGAGAAAGAGAGATACTGTGTGCAAAAAACATCTATCCATTCACCTTGAGAAAAGCTGCTTGTACAAATATGGTGGCCCGCGGAAAATGCATGCAGCCGACATGAAATTCGCACCCACCACGGTGATTAATGGCAAGCCTTAATGAGACACACATTCAACCAGCAAATACTTTTCGCCTAGAAGCAATCGTTTTTTTGCCCACTCCAGTTGGAAAGTTTGAGTAAAATGAGCCACCCCGGACCCGGACACAAATGGAACCGAAAACAAGAGCATCAACCTTGATGGAAAATAGGAGAAGCAGTTGCAAAAATTTATCTCTTTTAGCCGGGATTCCTGTGCTTTTTTTCTTCGAGCTTCTGGATGCTTGCTAATGATCGTGGCGGGAAGGAAATGTGAGCATTTTCATAAATCATCACCAGATTCACCAGTGGACGGTAGGATCACCTCGCCGCCTTTGAAGCGCTGGCAGTCACCCTTAAACCTAACCGAAAGAAAGCAATTTTCCGTTTTTCCCGGGTTGATTGCGTGAGGTTCGAGATTGGGTTTTGGTTGCCAAAATGTGGTGCCCCCGAACGGGACTTCACGCGTTCCTTGACCTCTGGTAGCGTGGAGGCGCATTTGGTGGACTATGGTAGACGAACACACACACAGCAAATCGGAGCGATCATTAGAATAATTCCCGCACCGAAAACCGCGCACGGGATGGATGATCGTTCCGAAGCTAATACAGCCGCTCTAATAATCCATCTCGCCAACTAAAGCCGAGCTTCATTTCATGCTACCAGCGTTCGGAGTTGCCCCCCGTATGGACCGACCTTAGCACCGTGCGCAACGAGACGGGGCAATCATTATTATCGTCATCTTCATCAGCTTTCTACCGTGGTTCGCGATCATAATCAAGTGGAATTGTCCGCTTCCTCCCGCAGCTGATTCTTGCTGGTGCTGGAGCCTCATCATCACCCGACCCGAAAAAAAACTCACGAAACGTTCTGTAGGCATTCCAGAAGTGTACGTGCGTGTGTGTGTGGATGGAATACCATTCCGCTTGTGTTCGTGTGCGTGTAACAGACTTCCGCCTAGCTCGCCCCACAAGCCAAAGAAAAGTCCCGACAAGAAATTGAAGAAAAGCTATGATCGTAAAGATGTTTAATATCAAAATTCCCTCCCCTGGTGCTCTGTCTCCCTCACGCTGGTACGCCATACATTGTCTTGGGTGTTGATCTCGCTTGCTTGTCCAGCTTTAACCCGACCTTCTCCCACTTTTGAACCTCACCGAACGATCGGAACGGAAACGAAATCGATAAATTTCAAACTATCTCGATTCGATTCCACGGCTTGCCTTCGAATCCCTGGAGGCGAACTTTTTCGGGTGAATTTGAGAAGAAATTCCTTCCTACTTTTTGTTTTTACTACCAGAGGGCACAACACACACACAATCACACCGTTGTCACCTCTGGCATGATGGGAAAACCTTCGAAATTTTGTCTAAATCGTCAACGAAACGCGACCGGCGCGGATGGGACATCACAACGACCGGTCTAGAAGACGGTCCACGGGTCCACCGGGCTTCGACCTACGGCGTCTATACACCAAAGTCTCTCTGTCTCTCTTCGCTCCTTTCGTTCGCCGGGTCAGCACGAGTGACATGAAAATCCGTACAATAAAAACAAACTTCACTGCGACGAACGGGCGAGAACGGTTGACAGGAAGTTCCAATTTATAATTTACATTTCTACACTTCTCCGGCGCACCCGGCACAATCCAACTGTGCGTTCCGATGGTGCATTGCTGCTTTCCACCAATGGACACTTCGATGTTCGGAATTAGACGTTTTATTTTCAAATTCTTTTCATTCCTTTTTATTACTACTGCTTGTCACCCGACTGCTGGTTGGAAGTTAGTTCTCGCACCAGCAAGTATCGAGTAGGAAGTAAATGGCTCGACAATCGATGAGCTGGAAAGTCGCGACCTGCTACGACAGCAAGTGCCGTTTTCCGGTGTTCCCGGGAATTGGACTTTTCAGGGAATAGAAAGTCCAACTGGCTTTATGGCACGGTAGATCGGCCAGTTAGAATGAAAGTGATTTGCAAACTCCAGGACTGGGCTTAAGTTAGCAAAATGTAATCACTTTGGCCCTAAATGTATCCAGTTCCTACCTCAGGCATAGATCACCCAAGACGGAGGATGACAAGACGAAAACCCGATAAAGCCATTTAAGGCATTTACTTTCGCTTGCCTGAGAACATAATGAGCCAATTCGATTCACTTTGGCAATGGATAGATTCTGATGATCGCTGCCGCCCGTCATTAGGCGCCGATCGCTTTTTCGCCCGAAAAATATGCACACGTGCATACCCGGAAGACTCAAGTTGCCTCAAGAACGCAACCAAACCATCATGGCCACCCGGAGCCAACTTTCTCGTACGCAGCACATCGAATCCAACCATTCGAACCAGAAGTGGATGAGTTTTCGTGTAGTGAATGGAAAAGTCATGCCACTTAGAGGATAGGAATTTTTTAATAATTACCTTAGCTTTTCTCCCAAGCCAGCGAAGAGAAAATGGTAGAACAGAAGAAAAATAAAAAAACAACCAACGATCTTCAACATCTACCCCGAACCCGGAATCGGAATCGATAATTGAAGGGAGAGCCCCTTGTTCGCTCGGCCAAGAATCCAATATATCAAATCGCCTGTACTGTACTTGCCGCCTTTCGGCCTCCGTACCGAACACATTCCAATGTCCATTTTGACCCATCATCATGATGATCTTGATCATCATCAACTGGATGCTGCAGTGAAGGCAACACCACACGGAACCCCTATCCGTAGAAGCGCCAGGTCAGAAGTTGAAACAAATGACCGGAAAGGAGGTCCGGGCCCGAAACGGACCTCATTCTCGGCAAGCGCCTTCAACAGTTAACTCCCAATACCCGAGATCTTCCAAAACGTTCCCAGTGAAACGGGGCTGAGAGAGATGTAAATTAGAAATCGTAACCACCGATGGAATCGTTTAGCCGCACCATTAACGCAGTCCGAGTGCGGAAGAGCTGTTCAGAATCTTCTTCACTTCCAACGCATTGTAACTATAAGCATCCGATCATCACCCGACCGTCCCGTAATTACGCGCCGAGTTTAGGTGGTTCCAATTTCGACATTCCAACCCGTTCGAATTGTCCATTTGCGGTGTCCATCTTCGCTGATCGCGCGCATTAATGGTCGCTCCGATGTGTGCGCGCGTTTTGTGGTGCGCAGTTGCAAGGCCACCGACCACCGAATTTGCGTGCGTGCGAGTTTGCCATCTAAGGGTCGATCGATTGTTGGGTTGTTGTTTTACGAGCGATCTTCACCAAACAAAGGTTGAAGGTTAACTGTTCGGTCGATTGCACCGATTACGCGTCTTGCGTAACTTTCAACCGCATTCGAGCACGTCATGGGACCGATGCAGTCAGAACTCTCGACGAAGCGGATGTGTAACACCTGGTACGGCGTATGTAGCGCACGATCAAAAAAAGGGGGTTAGGAATTGCCCTGAAGAAGCTGCCACTCAACACTTGCCGGCCGCGGTACCAATTAAAGAAGGCCACGGCTTTATTTACACCCGAAAAGGCGGCAGCAGCAGCCTCACTGCGGGCGTCCATTTTCCACGCTACCACGATCCCTTTGATGGATTGATGGATCTTCTTTCTTGAGGAGGAGATCACACAGGGCACGCATGTAGCAACACGGTGTCTGCTTTGAAATACGATTCGGGTAAGCCCGTTCCCCCGGGCGAGAGATGTGGTGGGGATTTACAAATATTGCTCCAGGAACAAAAGCGACTAAAAGGACGACATGTTTAAATAACAATTCCGAAGCCTTTGTTCTTGTCGGACAGTAACTTGGTGGAAAAATTCATTCACAAAGTATGCCGAAGCAGGGCAATCGAATCTTCAAACTTTGGTCGCAGACCATGCTTTGTGGTCTGCGGGTCGCTCGGAAAGTGGAGCATAATGCTTCACCGTAATTTATTCAATCAACACACGCTGTCCAGCACCGTTTCCGACGCGCTCCAGTAACAACGAGCACATCGCAAGAGAGACATCGACCTCCAGCGGAAAGCCATCCGTAGGCATCCTCCAGATCGAGAGATTCCTGTGTTTTATTGCGCTCGGTTGTCGGCTGCCCGGGAAAAACGAGCGAGAGCGCTACATCCGGTGAGGGAGTTCTTCTAATAAAATCGCCAGAACCATCAAAACTTCGCGTGTTGCAAACGTTGGGTTCACAAACGGCCAGGTGAATCTACCACCGCAGCGGTTCTAACCTCGGCGCTTCGTCGATCGTTCGGGGTCGGGTGGAATTCTTGGCCCCGCATAAATTACCCATAAATTACGCACCGCATACACACATTCTTTCTGCCTTTTCGGGTGAAGGCGTACGATGGTTCTTCGCCCCAACCATTCTGTGGTAACATTGTTTCAACCTTCTCAGATTTCTTTAGTTTTAGGACCTGTCTGCTTCAGCGGTAACGCATATTATAGCACCTTTGAGGTTTTTTTTTAACCTGATCCAACAGACGAACAAAAAATACATTCCACCACGATACGAAAACCGCAGACGATGTCATAACTGTGGCGCTCAATCGGCAGACAACGCGAAGTGCTGCAGGTGTTGTCGCGACTCGCGAATGGCACGCGTTACACGAGCCAGTTCACGGTAAGCAGTGAGATGATTCAGCTTCCGCGCTTGGTGTGAAGTACCGGGTTGATCATTGCTAAATATGGCACAAAATGGACGGACGGAGCAATAGCGATAGATGACTCACCTTAGATGGTTGTGATCGGACAGCTGCCTATTCCTCCAGATGATGCTAACCGCTTAATTATCGGCTTGTCAAAGTCACGGCACGTTGCGTCCGCCGAAGATCACTGATGCCGGTGATGACTTTTTGATAGTACACACGGTGCACCAGATTCGTAAATTAAATGTAATTTTTCAACAATTTGTTCTCCGTGTTAATCACCACCGATAAGCGAGATTCGTACACAATATTTTGCACAGATCCTCCTTATCAGAAAGCACGAATTAGAGTGATTTTTTTTTTTCTTTGGTCACTTTGCTTATGTTGTTTTGCACTTCCGTTCTGATAACCTTCATTCGGTGCGGGGTTTTTTCTTTTTTTAATTTATTTTCTTTGCACTCTCACACACATCTATTGCTTATGCTCGATTAAAGTTGATTGCACGATACCGTTTCCTAATTTTATACTTTTTGTTACCTTTTCCACTTCTCGTTGACTGTTTGATTGTTATGTTTCACTTCGATTGCGTTTTTTTTCCCGTTTGCGAAAACAATGAACGACACACAACACTACCACTGCTAGCACTGTTTAGCTTTCGGTTGCTATCATCAGAAGTGCTACTTCCACAAATATGTTATTATTTTCCGGCAAACAAAACCAACCGTGCCGGTTTTCCGATTGCGATTTTCACCATCTTCTCACCATCTGTTGTACAAACAAATAAATGCCAAACTTTGTTTTGCCCTTTTGGTGCGCTACACTTCTCGATGTCACTTAGGGCCGCCCGTTTTTTTCTTCTTCGCCTTCCTGCTTCTGTTTTAACACTGGCCCACGCTGGCACGCTTTGGCTTTTTAATTTCACTCACTTTGTTTCATGTTTCGTGGTGCTTCTTTTGCGGAACGACCGGGCAAACAGTGCCGAACCGGTCACAGCAATCATAGCAAAAGCATCGAACACAATCGAACGTGAAGGCAACCGCCATCCAACCAACCAGCCACTAGCTCTCGCAGCACCGGAGCACCTTATCTGTGGGTTTTTATTTTCGTTTTCAATAACCACACCCGACCGGCTGAACACACGGAACATACAATTTTCTTTTTTTTTCCTGTTCACTGAAACCTTTCCAGGACATTTGCTGCCGACAGCTCAGCAGCTCCCTCGCGTCGATTGCGCACGCAGTGGGGACGTTTGTAACAGCGAGCGACAGAGGTCAGAAGGCAAACATAAACTGCACTGATAAAGTGTGCAGCCGGACGATATGCTGAATGCACTTGGCGGCGCCTCGACACACCACTATCGGGCGTCTGTTGCACGTTTGGCGCCCTGATAGCAGCTCTTGCCGTTTTTTTTCCAATTATAGAACCACCACCATGCACTGCACTGTACACTTCCGTTCCGCGTACCCAACGATGACACGCACAGCACACTTGGATCCCGGGCAAAGGGTGTGTAGAGAAATAATAAACAACTTTGTTCGCTCGTTGAAATCGTTCGTTGGTTGAACGCGCGCAGCACCGATTCCGCCACCGTTCCACGCGTTCCAATCGACTTAAGAGGAATGAAGATGGCTTAGCTGGAGAAGCATGCTTAGCCCGGTTATGTGGTGCTGGTTGTGAGCGACTGCCACTCTCGCTCTCTGTGCGTGTGCGAGTCTTTCGCTCGCGATTCCTAGCATTTCATCGACTCTCTCGCTCGCTCTCTCTGTGCTCGCTTGCTGTTGAATGGAATGCAGCTTAAACATAAAAATATGTTGCACAGCATAGAACGCTTAACGTGCATGGATGGTGCTATGCGGGAAGCAGGTTGAAGCAAGAGGGAGGGGGGGGAGAGAAAGGCAGGCAGCTCAGCTCTTCATCGATTCTTTTAATTGACTCTCACGCGCGCTCTCTCTCTCTCTCTCGATTTTATATGCGCAATTATAACATGCGTAGGGTTTCATCGATTTTAACGCGAGCGATGCACTATAGTTTGAGTTGAGGACAGAATATTTCACGACGGACCTGGTTTAATTCTGAGGAAGCAGTGAGATAAAGAATTACTTAACAATAGTTAAAATAGTTTAAAGTTTAAAAAAAATGTTCTAAATAGGTTTGCTGTTCAGGGAATTGAAAATTTCAAAATTAAATTGATTTCTTCTAATTTCCTATTGATTATCATGACTAAATATAGAAATTTTTAAAATTCGAAGTTTGAAAGGGAGATTTAAGATGGAGAACTTAAATATCCAACAACCATAATAACAGTCAATTATTCTGGGCAGACAGATTTCTTTTTCTCCTCTTGATACCTTCATAATGAACCTGACGTTTATCGTGGTCTACTGCCTCCATAAATTTGTCCACCCAGTGAAGCTTCCGGCTCTCCATGTCAGCCATCGTATGACGACGACGGTGACAGAAATAAAAACTGCGTGCACCTCTCCCCTTGGTGAGCAATAATATTTGTAAACGGCCTGGTCTCTTTGCACTCTCGAAGCCTGCAGTGCCATTAAGATCTGAGTCTCGGTGTGTGCGTGTGCCTGTTGATCCACTCATCATACTTGGAGTTATTCTACAGTCACAGGGAGTTTTATATGTACGACTGGGGACAAACAGACACCCTTCCAACCAAACAGTGTCGCGTGGAATACATTATAAAAAAACTCCCTCATAAGCATGTCTTGGTTCTTGATCTGAATGCACTTGGCGGTGGCAACTTCACTGTCACACTCCCGCGTGGAAACCCACGCAAGACCTCTACACTGATCTTTACCCAGTAGATCAGAAGCAAAAAACTAGCCAACAATCAGCGCAGCTGAAGCGATGTCACTGCCACCGCTCACTGTCACCATTATGCACGTAAATGGCAGGCTAAAGGGGGGTGGTGCAAGAGCTCGAACGCGCAAAAAGCTGGCCATGCGTATGCCTTTGACATAATGTTCCAATTTAGATTGACGCTGGATTAATGGCGCATGACAACCGCAAAACAATTTCGCCCAAGCCCTCCCCCCTATTTCGCTGCCCACCCTTTGTTGGTGATGATTGCCAATCATCTTTTATTTCGCTCCCGTTTGCTGTTGTGTATTGGGGGTGATTTTTGGTCCGAAAATTCCAACCCTCCCCCCCAATTGCACAATCAGACAAATGAGCCAATTTTCGTGCTTTATAGAGCGACCATTGCAAAAATAGGTTTGCAAAATGCATTTCGCGTGTTTTCAATGACTGCTTTAGGGACAATTGCATTACACCGTGATGAACTGCTGGGAAAAAAAGAAAGAAAATAGCTTCCTGGAGATTTTGTGATTGGTTTTTTGCTAAAAGATGGAACAGAAATTAATGTCAAAGCTTTTGTAGCTTTCCAGAACTAATAACCAATTAATTTGTTTGTTCAACAACTCCTGAGGATAACAGTCTCATGGACAAAACTCTAGGAAGTATTTAAAAACACCTAACGTTATCATTATCCGAAGCTCACACAAAAGCGCATTTCGAAGCCAACCTATCTGCTTATTAATCGCTAACAACACTCGTAATGTCCCCTCCCCGAAAGAGTCCATAAAAGCAACCATCCAGTCGAAATTTACGTATCAAAAACACCCGACACTAAGCAGCCAGAAACCATTTAAACGTTTAACAACCAGCGCCCAAGAAGTAGCTAATAATAATCAAAATCGGATTATCTGCTGCTTGACTGAAACACACAGACAAATAAATCCGTACAGCATATTCGGGGGGGAAGGTGTTGTCCAAGCAGGCTGAAGCATTCAAATACCGAACGCCTTGGACCATAAACTGAGATTTATCAAGAAAGAAAAACCTGTCCTGGAAGGTGCACCAGGGATTAAAGTTTAATTCAATATTTTTATTGGCTTGTTGTTGTTCGCTTTTTTTATTTCCTTCTTTATTTATTATTTTATTATATAAGAATTAAGAAGAAAAGAAAGAAAAACAACTTGTCCGTTTCTTTTTTTTCCAATGTTTTAGCAAATCAATTAAGCAAATTAATTGCTGCACCCTACTGCTGCTCCCTTTTGTTTATTAAAGCCATATCGCTTGTTACTGTTTGCTCATAGGGAAATTGTTTTTCATACGTGGCAATTGGCCTTTGTTTATCCACCGTCGCATCAAACACACCGCAAGGTAGGCAGACATTTTCCCGATACTCCCCAACCGGGAGTATCCGACCGCACCCGCTCATTTTCCCTTTATCGGCCTTTTTCCCCCGAACGCGCACCCATTACAGGAATTTGTTTGCTTTTGGCTGTTTTCGTTGCTTGCACCTTTGTTTTTTCCTTGCTGTATCCGGTACACTCCCGTTAGCGTTGGATTGGTTGGTATCAAATTTCATGCTTCACGTGCCATCATCGTTTTTTGTTTTTTGGGGTTTGATTGAGGGGAGCATAATGTTGAATACTCTCCTCCCGCAAAGGGACGTTGATGCGGTGCTGTCATATCTCGTATCGCACCGGTTATGCCATCTACCTTTGTTCACCCGGACCGGGCGCAAGACGGCAAGCCCACCCTGCTGCTAATCCCCCAAAGATTTTCTTCCATTCATTTTTCCCCGGCAAAGGTGTGGTGGAACTGCAGTTCCGGTGATGTAGCCAGCATTTCGATTGTTCTGCGCTACCACGT
The DNA here is from genome assembly GCF_013141755.1 of Anopheles stephensi. Lineage (NCBI taxonomy): Eukaryota > Metazoa > Arthropoda > Insecta > Diptera > Culicidae > Anopheles > Anopheles stephensi. The sequence goes on along the minus strand of NC_050203.1, from coordinate 67,151,198 downwards.
GACCAGCCCCGTAGCGTAAGCCAGTCCCCCCCGGGTCCGTGGGCAGCGGATAAAGTAATTAAGCCCACGCAAGACACGTCGTCTATCCTCGTTCCAGTGTGGTTTAGGGGTGGAAAAAAGCAGACACACACACGGTAAGCCATCGTGGTCGTGGGCATCCTCCTTCGGCTGGGGGCTCCCACGTCGAAGCAAATGTGGGCTCGAGCATCAAGGTCGGCGTAGGAGCATGTTGACCCCGTTCGCCTACCCCAGCAGTTGCATGATTCGGGGCAAGTGGGCGTTGCTAGTCAAATGGATTATGAAACGGATTCCTGCTGAAAAGGCAGGGGCCGGTGCATTAGGCATACTGATGGAGACAATATGTTCCCTGCAGTGGATATGTCCGGGCCAAGAATTTGCTTAGATAAGAAGTCTCTGGTAGAATTTTTTGATGATGCAACTCCATCAGGATGCAGAAATACAAATGATTTTAGTACATAACTCTTAGTGGTTATCAATAATACTCTCAAGACATCTCCGGAAACTAGAACACCTGTTACGAACCTATTTCTCTAACATCGATTGCCAATGGTTATAATAGAATTCAGGATCATGACAGTAGGGTTACACCTATTTATCTGGACTTTCAGGAGTCACATATCTTGGGGTCATAACTTCAAGCATGCTTGGGGCTATCATTGGAAGCAATTTGACTTGTCACATGGTACCCAAACACTAGCTTCAATGAGAGCTGGCCAAATTTTCATACCGTTGGGCATCTGGACACCAGCCGGGTGCTTGGTTTGAACTTCAATTTCATGTTCCTGGGAAGATCCTCAAGACAGTATATCGATGCTGAAGAGCTTTTTGACGGAAAATGGGATTTTCAATTGTTTCTTCCTCAGAAATAATCGCTATTTCTTCGAAAGAGTCACTCACAGTTCCTGCTAATGTATTGTAATCGACAGCTCTACCAGTATATAAACATTACCTCCAGGATTATTCTCCGGAAAGATTTTTCCCTGGATGCATCAATGCGATCCTTCGATCATCATTTCCCGGCTTTTAAATTTAAGGACTATTGTACCGAGTCGGAATACGCTCGACACTACGACTACACTACGTTGATGCCAAAAACTATCTCCAAGAAGCGTTCTAAGCCCATGAAAAGCTCTTTGGGTATCTTAAAGGAGCTCAGTTACCATTCAACCACTTATTTAACTCAACATAAAAAATTTAATTAAAAATGCTGTTGAAACATTGGAACGCCTGAGGTAGTTCTTTGTAGGCAACTTACACGAATCAGTTGACAACAGAAGTAGGTTGATCCAATATTAAAGATTTATCATATATTAAAATATATAAAACATATAAAAATATTTAAAAATTAATTTGGAAACACTTTGATAAACTATCTACCTCATTTTGTTTGCAAATGTTTTCTCAACTACTTTGCGCTTTATAAAACTCATTCAAAGTGAATTGGGCACTTAATAAAATATTTAGATCTAAACCTGCCATTAAATTATTTTCTATAGTATTTAAGAAACTTAATAACGAAAATTTGATTACAAATATCATTTACAAAAGTTTTGGTAAAAAATTATAGTCTTTCAACGCCAAAAAGAACGAATGCAACCGAAAGCTCACTGTTTATTGTTCATTCCCGAAAAGCAATCTAAATTATTTAATGCTTAAATACCCTGCATTCTGCGAATCAAATGCCATAAATAGTGTTCTTAATTTATGCAACGATTCAAAAGCTCTGCCCCATAAATCACTCCCTGTTAAGCATCCGTATTTCATTGACACCATTAAAAAGGAAGAGACAGGCTGAAAATTAGGCTCCAATCCACTCGAAAGATACTGCCCCGCCATTGGTAGGATAATTTATTGCATTGGTCATAAAATTATTTCATCTCATTCTTGACTTCCCCATCATGGTTTAACCCCATCAAAAAACCAACAAACCACCCAAAACCCGAACGAACGAAACCATAGCAGCGTAAGCAAATCGATCGATTCCACCCACAGTACAGCCTCCCGAAAACGAGGGAATGATACGCGCTGATAATGCCCCATAAAGACTTTCTGCCGTCCATGACAAATAGGAACATGGGAAAAGAGAGAAAAACAACCACCATCACGTTATATAGATATTGATCGGAAGACTTACCCATCGTGCGGCAAAGCCGGTGTGACATATTTTAGCGCTCAAAGTCGTATTTAATCTACCGCATGCGTAGCTCATAATCGTCGATTAGTTACGCCTTACGGCTTGGAGTGTAGGTGTGCCGGGTTGTCTTCGTGTCTAATGGACTTTTATGAGACCCATCGGTCGTATGCTAATCGGTGTGGCTGTGCGGGTCGCATCTCGGCTGGATTCTTCCAGCAAGCTCCAGGAAGCCACACGCACAGAAAAACGGAAGGTGTCAAACGTGCTGACTTGTCAAACGCCCCCAGTTTTTGGCGTACCCCGTTCCAGTTTCCAGTCAGCGCGTCAGGGCATCGGAGTTTTTATGCTGCCATTGCAACATACAAACCCGCGCCGTGCTGAGACGATCATCGAACCGGGGCCTGCATCGGATTTGCTGATGGATGGAAACATTTTCGACACATTGCCTGGGAAGGGTTTTTTCTTCGGCCATTTGATGTGTGTTTTGTTTTACTCGTGAGACGTTTTCGGCGCGGGCGTTTGGGCCGACGTTGGCGGGTTTTTAATGGCGGCACCCTTCCGTCGGTGCAGAAGACGTGAAAGGGTGCTAAACCGCTTACGACCATTGCACCATTTGCCGTTGGATGGTAATTATGTTCGCTGGTCGCCGACCGGCCGCCACCAGTTAGTGTTCGTCGTCGCCAATTTTCAAATTTAGATGTGACAGCATTTGTCGGCACCGATCGTCAATTTTTCGGGCCCCCGATGAGGGTTTGCTGTTGCGTGTGTGTGTGTATGTGTTTCGCACTTTGTTTATGTTTTGTTCTGCTCATTCCTATAGGTTTTGTTTCTTCTTTCGACGTATTTCTTGTTAGAGTTTTGTGAGCTTGTGAGCCGTGGGTTTGGCCAACTTTATTTGCCGGTCTGTATTGATGAAATCATTTTTTGAAGCGTCTCGTGCTAACCGGCGCCATGGTGGAGCGTAGCGTAATAAGGTGCATGATATTGTACCCCCATTGTGAAGGATTTGCGGAGGCGCCACACTATCTGATGTTTGTGTTCCCACTCACCCAGCGATTGGAAGTGCACTAAAGGGGGAGGTGAGGTGGGGGATGGCAACAACGACAACGATCGCTCAATCGGCGGGCTGGCGTGGGCTTAGCATCTGCTAAGAGCACACCGAATGGCAAGGCCTATACTTGTTTGTAGGATTTCTTTATGATCTCGCAGAATGTAGAATTAGATATTAAAAATCAACATTGATGTTATTATTTCCTTTTCAAGAGCTTACACATATAGGTATGAAGAAGGCGTAAAAAATTGAAAATCAGTCCGATCGCACCTTTTGATTGACAATTTTTTTTAAAGAAGTTTGTTTTAAGTGAATGAAAACAAAATACTCAACTTCATTTTGGAAACATCTCTTCCGGGACCTTGAAGATCGCTTGCTCCTCTATTTTGGCAGCTCAATCCTTAAGCCATAGAGCTCTATGGTTTAAGTTACTCCATCTTTTAGATTCAGGTTCCTACATGAGTTTCTTTCAGAGCATAGGGCCTTAAATCTATTCTCCAGAGATCTCAGGAATCAATATCCCAGGTTCCTAGATACAAATTCTATCTTCCGGCAAGCTCTCAATTCAATTTGTCAATATTAACCTGCTATATTCCTTGCAGTATGGATTGATTTTATAAAAATGAGGAAGAAAAAATAATTGAGCTCTACACCACTTTCGTAGCTTGGTGAATTTTTAAGTCTTTAGACATCTGTCAACTACTACAACGTTAAGTAGATCTCGTCCGCCATGATGACTACACTAACGAACTTCATCGCAAATATGATCAGGACATTCAGCAGCTTCTTCTGAGTGATTATCTTATGCTCAGACATTGACAACCTCTCTTCATACGGCAGTACCGGGTTTCAAATCTCATCCGGACCGTTCCCCCGAGTCAAGTCTATGAAGCCAGAGATATTAGACATGACCTAAGAGGTCCTTAGAAGATGAAGAAGATGAAGACACAGACAACCTCAGCTAAAGACCCTATAACACAAAGTTAAGCTGGATGAGGAACTTCTGCAATATCCGGAAGAAAAACTTGACAGTCGTTCTCAACATGTCTCAGAAGTCGAAACGTTAAAGTCGGAGGTGATCTCACTCCGAAGTATCTATTTGTTTACCTCTTTAACCTTTTTTTTTTTAAGATGAAGTGTAATCTGTTGATTTTATTATTTAAAAATGAATATGTTTATTGATACTTTTGCTTAACGTTCTCCTCATCTTTACAAAGCTTGTTTCTAGCGTTCCAAGCTAACCCACTTGTTGGTAAGTCTATTAAATCTAAAACATCCATCCCTAGAAAAGCTCATGTTGGTCCGAGAGCCTTCAAAGCCAAAAACTGCAACAAAGTGCCTCATACCTTAAAAACCAATGCACATCCAGAGCACCTCATAGCTACTCCTCTTATAAGTTTACTCTCACCTTATCATAAAATCCCAACACTATTTCGCATCCACCTTACATTAATCAACAGTGCAGAAGTGCAGAAGACGGTGCATTGAATTAAATTCAAAGCATCCCAGTTTGCAACATTTATCATGTGCCAAACCAAACAGCGAGCATAAAAAGTCAAACCGAACTCCCAAATACCCCAAACGAGTGCAAAGAGCTAAATGTATTACCAAACATGATCGCCCAAACACGTGAGGCCGCCGAGCAAAAACGGCGAAAAGGTGGGATGCGATGCAGTGCATAAAACCACACCAACCACACACACACATACTCGCACACAGACATTACTGCATTCCCGGTTTCGGTCAGAATTCGACCGAGTTGATGCACATTTTTGCAACCTTCACTACAGTAGCAGTGACCCAAAAAAAAACTGACCAATTGCCAGTCCCCAAACTTCCCAGCTCCTTTCTGTATCGGCCCGAAAAAAGTGAACCATTCCGGGTGCACGTGTTTTTTCCTCCCGAACAAGTGTGCCTGAAGTTGCACACCCTGGAACGACTTTCAACATCAAGAGTTTCGGTCCAGTTTTGTACATGAACGAGTAGTGCTGGTGTATGTGTATGGTAAAGGGGGTTCAGCATCGTGGAAGTTAAACTACCGAACCACCGAAATTGTATTGCTAGTGCAATAAAACTGAGTTCGTTATCGATGCTCAGTAAAAAAACAACCCCCCGATGCCGACTAATACGTGCACCCGGTTGCCCAATTTAATACGTTCTGGTCGGCAATAAAAACACCTTCATGTAAAATTGATGCAACAATTTAAATGGCCCCAACCTGTTTCGCCCACTCTCGATCGACTCACGATAGCGACGGTTCGGGAGCACTTGTTGTACCCGTACCCGTTCCCAGCGACATCTCAATTTCGTCTCCTGAGCTCCTTTCTTTGGCGATGAGAAGCAAATGCCTAAAGTCTGGGGATCAGCCACAAGGCAGAGCGGAAAATGCCTGTGGTTTGCCACAGAGTACCTCCGCTCCGAAAATCATTCCAGCGCTTCAGTGAGAGCGTGCATCAGAACTGTTAGGAGTTCCCATTCACACCGGCGAGAACAATGTCCTTGATGATGGGTAGCTTGAACCGAACGGTCCTGGACCTGGAGTTCCGACAGACGATTCACATACCTTACCCGGGCCTACGGTCGCAGCGACGATAACGGACGGAGAAGCTCGCTTCCCATAACACCGGCGTACACATCTGATTTCGCACGGATAATTCGATCGGAACGGGAATTCGTTCTCAGATTCGTTCGGTCCCCAGCAACGGTAGCTGACAGTGAGGGTAGTTTGAGATAGTTGCGGTGGATGTAATAATACCGGGGAGGTTTTTTTTATTATAAATTTGATCGGTAGGAATCTTTCGCATTCCGCTTTCCGTTCCAGTGGTGTGGGACAGTATTGGTGTGCAGGTTGGATGAGTCATATTTCATCACCATGCTGAATCATCGTCGGCCATTAGCCTGGTTATGCAGTAGGATGTAGTGGAGATAATGGTGTATGGTGATATTCTTTACGTGCGCTAGGTAAATACGCTTCTACGTTCTCTCGATGTTACCTTAGGTAAGAATAGTAGGTAGTAGTAAATCAGAGAAGAAAAATCTTCTTTTGTCGAACAAACACAATTTTATTTGCTAATAAAAATCATTTTTTATACATACAAGTATGAAATGGTTAAGCATTCCTTTTCTCATATCGACAATCAGTAGGGACTTATGTTTAAAATTTAATTAAAAATGTATGGTTTTTTTTATAAACTATCGCTTGAACTTCTCGAGAGGTACGGGCCTGCTATTTAAGACTTTCTGTGACTTGCTTTAACCCGTAGTAAAGAAGTATTAAATGTATATTACTATGTACGGGGAGGCAGTCTGGATGGGATTTAAACGGCGGTCCTGCCGTGTGAAGACCGGCGCCGATGTCACCTCCACGACCGGACCGGACCCCGCACCCCTTGAATAGTGTTACATGTATAATTGTTCAAAAATGAATTGTTCCATGAATTGTTCATTATCTATCTACAGCGACGGACAATATAATAAGACCCAAAGAATAATAAGAAATATACTAAAAAATTAGGGCGGTTCGGTGGGTTCAAATTCCATCCAGACTGCCTCCCTCAGCTAAGCATAAAATCAAGTCACAGAAAGCCAGAAATGGCAGGTCGAGGCCCCACCAGGTTTCAGAGCCTCGTAGAAAGAAGAAATCTAAAACAAATATTGGCATAAAAAATCCTCCTTTTGTAAAAACAAACTAAACTTCTGTAACATAAAAACAATTTGAAAGAAAGGGTGCCTAAAACTGTGAAAAAAATTATTTGAATAAATTATACAACAAAAAATACAATCTATTCGTTAAAAATCGGCATCATAATCTAAATTTTACTATTTCAAAAAAAATATAGGTGGTCTTATTCTATTGTCCATCTCTGTACGCCTAGTTATTAAGTTAAACGGCCTGCCCATGTTGATGTTGTCTTCATTCCTAGATTTTTATCGCAAATACTGTTTCTTCTCGAGAATGTATTTGTTCTCAATTCAGTAAAAAGTTGCTCAATTAAATATTGAAAAGTTTAATATAGTCCAGCAAATCATGATCAGTGTATTGCACCAAATGTTCCTTGAGTTTGGAATTTATTCTCGTTCATTTATCAAGCACTAAACTTTACGATAAAAATTACAGGCCAATTTATTTTATAGGAACTGCCTGCCCGTATTTCTGATAGCCCAAATTCATCATAAACTCACGAATAAATCAGTACCGCCGTACATCCAATCACTGTTTTATAACACTCCAAACATCTTCTGCGAATCTCATCATCAACATAAAACCATATGGTGCTGTCCCGCGTCATACCAAGCGAATCTAGTTCATGTGAAATCAATTCCTGCACAAACATTCTAGTAAGGAAATGTACCAGAAACAGTTTCCCTATTTTCATCTCACTGCTTGGCTGATTGATTGCATTCCTTCAAACGTCGGTTCGGTGCCCTTCTAGTGCACGTCTGCACCAAAGCACATTTGACCGAAACTCATAATCAAACGAACCACCAGCTCGATCGAAGTGACTTAAGCCTTACGGTTCGTTATGCACACACACAAACCCACCCGCCACACACACACACACACACACACACACACACACACATTTTTGTCAACCGAAAAACAATCAAAGTTTCCGATACGAACCATCCGACCCATAATTGGAATCGAATGTACCAGCCAGACCAGCTGGCTGGCTGGCAGGCTGATGTTTAGTTCCGCCATCCCATCCTCAGCACAGTTGGTGGTGGTTTAGGAAGAATGTGTCCACCGCAACACTTTCACCGCGACTCGAGGAAAGGAATCTCCTCCGTACGCCTACGTTGAGATGTTTTCTTAAAGCATAGAACATTTCGACAGCAGAAACAAACTATTTTTCCTGGCCCACCATCAGCGGCCAGTAAAGGGGATGGGATTTCGGATGTTTTTTTTAATTTATTTCTACCCCACCAGCAGCCAAAAAAAACCGAAGGACAGTACAGCCTGATCCAAAAATTCCATTTCTGTGTGTGTGTGTGTCTGCTCCATCGCTTTACATCGTGCTTAACTCGTTCACTTCCACTTTTCATCGTTCAGGAGTGTTAAAAGGAACGGTTGCCCTCGTTTGCTTCACGTTGTTCCGCCGTACATCATCAAAACCTCGCCCTGCTTCGGTAATGCAAAGCCGCGTCAAAAGCGAGGCGCATCTCAGTGTGTTCGAGTTTGGTAAGAAAGAACGACCAGGCGAAGAATCTCATTCCATTCTGCGCTATTAACATGACAGCATTTCTTTTCTTGAGGTTCCTTTTTTTCTTGCTGGGTTTTTTACTATCTCTCTCTTTCTCTCTCTCTCTCTCTCTCGCTCTCTCGCTTGGAGACATTGCGCCACCAACGGCATCGGACGAGTTTTCACTGCCAAAAATAATGGCCGGCCGGAGAGTATTCCTTGAGGTTCGTTCGCCTACCATTCGCAGGGCGTACTGTGCAGATTGTTAATATAGGGCGATATAGCTTTGCGATCCCACGTTGACCCACGACCGCATTACGAGTACGAAGAGCAAGCAAACCCAGACTAACTATCCTGCCTTGGGAAACTGTCTGTCCGGAATGTTTTTGGCTCGGAACGACGAGAGAAAATGATAAGACGAACCAGAAGCAAAGGCAGAGAAGGATGAACAACAAGCACGTTAAAAAAAAACCCCGCTCCATAAAATGAACGAATGTCGTCCAAGATGATGGTGAATGTGTGGCGCGAAACGAATTTTTTAGCTCCAACAGAAGCCGGCCGCCAGCTTTTTTTCTGGTGGCGGTTGTGTACTTGTGTTACGAGTAATATTCGCTACGCCAGTGACATTGTTGCATGACGAGCCGTAAGCCTTACCATCTGCTGAGGACTTTCTGGAGGGCCGTATACAATCAGTCACGCAAACAAGGGCGGTTTGAACTTCACAGCGTTGAACGATCGATGATCGTTGACGAAAATTGATTTTAATTTGATAATCATTTTATCTAAAATGGAGGATAAGAATTTTTTTTTATTTATCTTTGAGGAACTGAAGACATCAAATGACGTCAAAACTGACCAACGGACATCACAACACATGACATTGTCCATATGGACTTCTTCCTTACAAACAGTATCATGTCGTTATTGCGTCGTTGCCCCCGTGTTGCCTTACGTCGATCGATCACTGTCGTACCCATCGAACGGAGCGTGCCTCCGTTGACCTTTGCCAGCGAATCGCATCATATCATGCCACTGGAACACGAATTGGTGAACGAGAAGAATGGATGTGAATTCAGTGTCCTACAATGTAAGCCCTACAGGCTCCATTTGCTACGGGGGTTACGGCTACCGGGAGAAGGAAATTACGTCTCGCAGGGAAAAAAAGGAAGCCGAAGTTTCATTTTCCATTATTTCCGCCATTTTTCCTCCCTTTCGTGTGTGGAAGCAGTGACCATTTCGGGGCGACGCTAGTTGGATGATATTACTAAGCCATTTTTAGTACACAATGAGCTGCACCATCCGTGATCTTCTTCACCATGGGATTACTTTTCGCTGGATGATGAAGTAAATGGAAGGAAGAAAAAAGGAAGTGCAGGGTTTTGTGGGAGACTTCATTTAGTCCGGATCAATTGGACGCGTATTCATATGCATGGAGCGTAATAAGATGACCTAACATTCGTATGCAAAAGCTTTGTTTGGTGGTTTGAATATTTAATTTATGATCTATTTATTGCATTATATACACAAAAGCTTCTGGCATCAAGCAGAAGTCTGTAGAAGTAGAGTCATGGAACCACTCAGGCAATTACTTAGTTCTAGGATTTATATTTTATCATCTCAACTCGTCTAGGCTAGCAATACGACCAAGCCTTTCTATAAGAATTAAAAGAATAGTTGTGGCTAAACAAATCTTATTTAATTGTTGAGGGACTTTAAAATAATGGAAAATACTTTTTTCTAAACGAATTGAATGTGAGGCCCTTAATGTCCTACCGAAAGTTAAATCCTACGGGACATAGATATAAATGCCACCACGGGAGACAGTTTGTCCCACACTGTAGACTGCCAAGACATTTGGTGGCCTTCCTAGGGACATAGCTGCTTGCTCGATCACAATTCCGAGAGGATATGCCCTTAATTATCATGTTCCCCAGGCAAGAAAGCTAACGTTTTTCTTAAATGGTCCTGAGGATCATGCCCGATAACAGACCTCTTTCAGTGAGTTTTACTTCTGATCCAAGCATTACGCAGCAACTTTCTGCATCAATAAAGGTGTTGTTATCACTTTGAGCTGCTCACTGGCCTTGGCCAATTTTAGGGGCAGAATCTAGCGCAATAAATTTTTATCTAAGATTTAGGAATTACGAGGTACTTATTTCTTCTTTTTAGCCCTAGAACCTCGATTATATCGACTAGCCATGTCTGGATTTTTCAACTTGATCACATCTGTAGGCTCAATTATACCCTTAAATCCCGCGTATGGTGACCACAGACCGGACAGGATGTTTTTTGAGTTATTTTGCCTTGCAACGCTATGGCATCAGCTACTGAACCGCCCTTATTTGGCGAGGACAAAGTATACTATGATGGTTTACTGGTCTACTACTAGTCAAGCTATCGCACGACTGGAATTCTTCAGTGTAGGCTACTACGTTTTGCACTTAGTTCTTAGAATCCATGCCTTAAGTGTAGGACAAGATGTTTGATGCTTGAACTTCCGATGTTTTATGAGCATCTTTACCATACATTTGTCTTCATCACTGAGTTCCTTCTTTGATTTTTTTACTTTAAAGAGATTTTGAAGCTATAACATGCAATTTTGGCATGTGATGACTGGGCTCCCCTAACCAGCGCTGGCCACATCCATCTACTTAAGCGTTTCTGCCAACAGCCGTATTTAAGGAATGTCTCTTTTTTTCTTGTGACCTACACTTAGGTATGTGTCGTAGATGCTAGTCAGCCTTCAAGGGTTTGCGTTCAGCCTTCAAATTATATATTTAAATAAACTCTTTTTTACAACAGTAACAAGCACTGCAATGGGAGGACTAGGAGAAAATGATAAGAAACCAACTAAATTTAAACTACTCAACCGAAAGCGAAGATGATAACAAACTGCAGCGAAATAAACTCCCCCACAACTCGTCCCTTCTGACCTTGGTTGCGTTCTCGGTCCGATAATGGTTTCGCAAAAGTAAAGGGAAGCACTTCATCAACAGTGCTTCCACATACACAACCGATATGGAATGTTAATTCGTTTTGCGACCGCTTGAAGTGGATCTACTGGTGGTGTTACATTACTTTTTTCCTATCCCATATTTGCCTTCAGCTGTTTTCTTTTGCACCCCATGACACTACATGGTTTGCCCATTCGAGGCACAATGATGCCGAATGGTGACGGAAGCGCCAGCTAGGGAAGCTGCTGTTCAATCGGTGGCAGACGTAAACATTGCCCAGACGCCATCCATTCGTATGACATCATCTTAATCATAGATTCATCAGCCTGGTTGGAGAGGCATTTTTTTCGCTGTTATTTGTAGCGAGTGACTGTCTCTCTCTCTCTCCAACCGCGTCAAGTGATGCGTTACGATTACTTCGTTGCGCCGCTGATGTTATAAACCCGGTTCCGTAGGATATGACTCGGGCTGAAAACATTTTTTCCTCTCGATAATGATACGGCTACGATAATACCAGCTCAGTACACCCGTAAAACTTTTTTCCTTCTTGAATATGTGTTTGTTTTGGCCACATAAATCCTCCGGGTCTCGCTTCGTGCGAATATCTTCACTTCGCTCTGCCAACAGCGTAAAGGCAACACAGCCAGTCTGACCTTCGTGACGTCGGCTCCCACACACTTGTGAACTTCAGCCTCACACCCGAAGCTAGACGATCCCTTGGCCGATCCTTCACCCAGCAAGTCAACAGGTGGTGCGCAAATGTTTGATCTCGCTAATGAGAAGAGAAGCATATTCTCGCCCGGTCACCAGAAGCCAGAAGTGACCGCTTTTCCTGGTAATTCCACACCGTAAATGTTGCGAAACCGTGCGGCCGGTGGGACTTAGTAGCCACGACAGACTTTATGTGAGTGTGAGGAGGAGCTCACGACAAACAACTCACGCTTTGAATGCATCAAAGCAGGAAGCAGCTTCGTTTCCTTTTTTTTTTTGGCTGGCCAGATTTTTAAGAGCTACAAATAGCACCGTAAAACACACTGCCAAGCACTTGATGAAAATCAAACGAACGAGGCGCGTAGCTGCTGTTGTTGTTGGGCAGTATTTTTACTAACTGCGCCTGTTTGTTCGTTTGGTTGTCCGTGGACAAACAGGACCTGGCTCCTGTTCGGGGATCTCACATCTCTGCTGCAAATAATTTTACACGGAGTTCTCGGAAACACAACAAAATTAAGGCGTAAGTAGCACTTCATGTGGCAACTGCGAGTAGTTTGTAACTTGCGCTTCAGAGGATATTATTGTATCGCAAGGTTTTGTTTGTTTCCTTGTTTGTTCTCTGTTCTAGCGCATTCAAGGATGGACAAGTTTAGCTTTTTCTTTGAAATCTTAAATTTGTTTTATACTTTACAATTAAAGTGGGTAAGAAAATTTAAGCCTAGAGGAAAGCATCGTCTAAAGAGTATTAATAATTAAAATTCGTTAAGCAGTCTCTAGGGTAGCAAATCAGCATTAAACACAATATTCAATCTTGAGCAATTTCTACTGCAAACCTGCTGTTCTCGCCAAATGAACCATGCAACCAACCGTCTAACGAGCCGTCACGCGCTCCTTTCAAGAAAGAAATAAGAGACGTTAGAGCACCGCATCCATCTCCGGACGATTCCGTTCCCAGGATCGACCAAATCCTGAATCCTTGATGCGCCCGGTCAGCAGCTTCTTGAGAAACAACCTCGAGTACTTCAAGCATCTGGATGCGAGAAGCTGGGATAGCAGGATACCAAGACAAAAACACAGGCAACATAAAAAGGTTGCAGCCCGGTGTTGATGCATAAAAATCATTCCACCACTCATAAGTTCTCCCACGCCGTTTCTCAAGCTATCTTGTCCAGTTCCCTTGCTCGCTTGCTCGCTTCCATTAGCCTCACGCTGACGGCGCTCATGCTGAGATCGGGAAGAGCTGTGAAACATATGGTTGTTTACAAGGATTTTCTCAACTTTTGCCTGGATGCTGCGGCGGCCCTGCTATTGTTTTTCCATCATTTTATGCTCCCGGGATTGGTTTGGTTCCTTTTTTTTTCGAAAGTCGTTTCCGCTTCTTTGGGTGCCAGCCAGCAGCGTGAATGGTTCGTCAGCTGAGCACATGCCGAGTTTGTTTTTCATAATCAGATGCGATCTTTACTTCCTTTTCTATAAGCGAACGGAAGTGGTAGTTTTTTTATCTGCCTAGGTCCTGATGAACGATTCTCATAAGGAGATTACTGGAGATGTAGCATTCATTACTGTTTTTAATTATTTATTGAACATTTCCAAATACTTCTAACGTTCACTTCAGATTAAACCCTTCTTAAAAGACCTCAATCAAAATTTCATACCCCGTTTTACCTCAAGCAATTATGTGCAGAATTTAGGTTTCCAGTGAATAAGCAACTGTAGCGCCTTCAAATGCTCCATTCAACCAAAACCAAAACCACCATTTCAGCCCATATGCCGACTGTTTGCGTTTATGCTTTTTTTCGCACCAAACCATCAAGCCAGACGCTTCTTAACTTTTCGTCATCGTACATTAGTTTTTGCCTTCTCCTTGAATTCTCTCTTTGGAGACTTATTTATTTTCCCACTTTTTCCCATCATTCTCTCGGCAAGAACCACAGCACCACCGAGTGCTACCGTGCTTCGTGCCCGATCGGTGCTCGTGGGAATCAACCCGGACCCATTCCCATGGTGCAAAGTGTAACGAACGACGCAGGAGAAAAAGGATGCTGGAAGAAAGCTAGAGCGAGCGAGGGAGAGAAGATTGGGCTGGGAAGTAATGCATCGGGATGTGCAACGGGATCACCAGATGCAAGGTGCTAACAGATCCTGGTTGTGCATCTGGTACGGGAGAATTTATGATTAACGAGAAGCAGCGACTCCCGGGAGCAGCGCTAGAACCGGTGGTGTGTGGGAAAAAAATGAATTGTTTAGGAGGCCGGATGTTTCCGGAAAAAAGGAAATTTGAATTGACGGTGAGGATTATGATAAGCTTTAGAGTGAGTAAAAGGAAATGAGACTGGAATCTCACTTCCTAAAGCATATTGAAACTATGTGAGTTACATAAAAAAAGTTAGGAAAATTCTTGAGGATTCATTGTGCTTTTCACTTTAATATAATATTACAAAAAACAGCCTGAAATAAAAAGCCTGCTCTCTGCCTTGAGGACTTCCGTCACCAAATTTCCTTTCAAGTTACAGCGAAATCCTCTTATCCGAGCGCTGCCATCCGTATGCCATGTGTTGGCGAAATAATTACAACCCCTAATCACATCAGTATCAGACAACGCTTCACAGCCCGCCCAAAAATGCGTTCAAGTTTTAATCTTTTATCCCTTTTCGTTATATTTTTTGGTATTTTTTATTCATCCCTTCCGATGAGGAAACTTTTCCGATTATCTTGCCCGAGCATCACATCCTACCCGGGTTTTTTCATCGTCTGGAACGGACCCGACAAAAGGAATCTCTTTCCATCGTTTCTAATCCACCGGCCACTCGCTGGACCGTGGTGACAATCCCGTAATTAAAAAAAACTGCTCCCACCCCAAGCGGGACACACATAATTTAATGTAAAAGCAACATAAAGCACACGCCCTGCCCGAGAGGTGCATTGTGGCGGCGGTGTTGCATTGTGAATTACGGTCATTGGGCGGGCGGGTTGCATTTGTAAGAAAGACCCACGCACACACACACGCACACACATACACAGACAGGGTGATGCCAGAATTCAAGGTCCCGAAGGTGTCGTTCGATCGTCGGCCTCGTTCCGGTCCGACGGTGCATACCAGAGGACCCGCACGCTCAAGCCCAACCCAGCCCAACACCGTGGCTTTTGGTTGGGTGAATTAAAAAAAATAAAAGTCGGGCACCGCAACCAGCCTGGTGTCTGTGCTCTTTCTTGCCGGCAGGATTTATGGAACTCAAGAAGCCATGGCTGTGGGTAGCCGAGGCAACAGGCCACCAACCAGAAAGCTGTGTATTTTATTTTCTTGCTGAAGTTTCCTCAAGTTTTTTTTTTTTTATGCGGCGCAGTGTGTGTATCGAGGAGTTTCCAGCTCCGAAGCTCGAGTGCTTTAAAGAATGTGAAATGGGAAAGAAGGATTCACCGACCATGCACTCGATGTGACTCTGGAGGACAGTTAACTTGAGACGAAATTTAAAGTTTTCCTTCGACATAAGAACTGCTTGGCCGTTGGTCATTTTATTCGAAATGATCTAAAGCTCTTCTTACAAACTGAATAAAGATTTTTGATTATCAACTGCGCCAACAAGCGCCACTTACGCGCCCCATCCACACCAAGATTGATCCACACGAAAATGAATCATTAAATCAACCCCCGATGGGAATTAAATAAAGTAGTTTGAAGGGGTTTTTTTTCGTACCCACCACTAATCTACAACGCAATCTACTGCAACCACATGGGAAATGCGTATGAGAGTGTCTTTGTGTTGCCAATATTCAATGTAAACCCTTGGCCCGCTCCAGTCAAAAGAAGCTGTATGAGCAGCTGGCCTGCAAGAAGGACAGCCAGCCAGCAACAACAAAAAAGTTTCGATCGCAGCCTTGTTATTGGACACATTTGTTTTCCCCTTCTGTCGTGCTCAGCATAAACCAGACGGCCAAAGCTCACACCGGTCGGTGATAATCGGTCTCATCGGTCGACATCCAACAAAACCGTTTTACCAAACATCCGAAAATAATATTTCGACACGATGGACGGAGGACGATGGCCGGCACGTGTCGTGCCACTCTAGGGAAACCTGCGGGAAAAACCATTCAGCTGGAAATGAAAATCATTTGCAGGAAACGAGATAAACTTTTACCATCACTAACAGCTTCTGGAGCAAGAAAAAAAACCACGCCGAAGCATCTGCTGCAGAAGTCGCACAATGTTGGTCATCGCAGCGAGTAAGAAAATCATGGCGAGATATT
The DNA here is from genome assembly GCF_013141755.1 of Anopheles stephensi. NCBI lineage: Eukaryota > Metazoa > Arthropoda > Insecta > Diptera > Culicidae > Anopheles > Anopheles stephensi. The sequence continues at coordinate 67,134,899 of NC_050203.1, read as the reverse complement.
GGATATTGGATAATGATTATTTTTATTTCTACTGACACGAGGTTTGGGAGGTCGAGAAATTAGAATTAATTGCATTGATTTTGTTAAGTACAGAGAAGGAAACACTGATGCTTATCCACACTTCAATTGAAGCTTTGGTGAATCCTTGAAATATCCAATACAATATTCCTTTCCCTAGCCAATGGTGCAACCAAAACGATCTCCGCCAAAACCCATCATGTCAGCAGCATTTCTAATTTCTTCCAAGCGCTGCAACGAAAGTTTTCGCTTTGAAATATGCTGTCAGTATCACACAAAACCTTAAGCATTCTTGGAAAGCTTTCTTATCATCAGGCCGGAAGTTCTTGCGCCACACAACAACAAAAACACATCGTCTAGAACGTGTCCTAGAATAAAGAAGCATATCACACATCGTAGACCAACCATCGGACGACAGTCCATCCTTTCGCCCGTACGTACCGACCTTCAACAACGAGCTGGTCCGCACCCACCAGAAGCTTTGATTCTCGCGAAGTGTTGATAAAGGCCATCCTCCAAAGGAATTTCTTTTTTTTTTGCCCCCAGTTTGGTAAGATTTCTTCATTTTCATCAGCGTCCTTTTAATATCGCTCCTCGGACGATGTCACTTCAAAGAGAACACACATCCGCACCGAAGGGGCCAAAGGGCACACACCGTCCGGGACGCACCGAACTCTTTCAACGGTCCGAAACGGTACGGCCGGACTCGTTTCGCTTTCTTCGCTTAATTAATATGAAACATCGTTTCGTTTGACGGTACTAGCGCCGGCGGCCATTGTCTCTTTGGTCCTTTGGCTGAGACAACTCATGGAAAGCGTTTTTCATCTTCCTTCGCCCCTAAAAGAAACTAGTATCAAACGGCTTCAAGTTAGTGTGTGTGTGTTTATAGGCCTGACACCTGTCTATTTCCGACCATCAATCATGCCACTGCCACTGATGGGATCCTTGCATACTGCATCCGTTTTCTTTCCTTTTCACTCGTTCATTCGCGAAGCAAGAGCGTGCGCCTGTGATGATTTTTTTTCTTCTACAAAACAGAGCCCCTAAAGCGCCGAACCGGATGAAGGAAGTCATCAACATTAGGAGAGTCGTTCCAGCTTTTTTTGTTGTTGTTGTTTTGTCTACGTCAGGAAGATTGAAGAGCAGCACGAGGAAGCTTGCGACGAGTAATCATCTCACGCCATATGTCGGCCGGAAGTGATAGAAGTTGTGATGTTGGTGCAGCAAATCTGGCCTTAATTCTGATGCATTATGATTTTAGTATGATGGTTTCCGCTGCAACATGGTGATGGATAGGTGAGAACGTATTGTTTTTCAGGGGTTTTCAGTTGATAAGGCAATAGCATCCATTTTTATGGCAGGCTTCTTAGATATTTCATCTAAGACAAACAAAGCTAGTTGATATGGAAACGGCTTTAGATGATAAGGGGAATCAAATACCTTTTATTGTAATGTCCTCCAATGATATGGTCATAGTAGCCGTTGATATTGCATGCACTTACTCGAGCGCTGAGAGGTCGTATTCCCCTGCATGTGAAGCCGTTTCCATATCAACAAGATTTGTTTGCCATTTCATCTGCCTGAAAGAAGCCTGCCATAAAAGTGGATGCTATTGCCTTATCAACTGAACATACAGGGGGCTGTATGTAATTCAAATACTTTGAAGTATTATTCTTTCTTATTTATTGCTTTCTTATATCACATTTCGTTTTTTTTTCCTTTTTTTTTCATTTCAATTCGCTTCTTTTTACATGTCTTAAAACTGTCTTAAACTGTTCAAGTTTTGTTTTTAAATATTCAATTTTTACATATTTCTTTAAAAGTTATACATGGAAGTATTTTTATCGTTATTTAAGCTTGTTAAATACTTCTTTTATATCTTATTCTAACTTACCTTATCATTAAAATGTAATTTTATCAGTGTCAGGAACTGGCTATGGCTATATTTATACTAAAACATTCAAAGTTGGCATAGGTTTTGAAAAATTATCTTTTTGAACCCATTCTTCTCTAGAAAAGTTTGAGAAATCATTCGCTTCAAAATGCATGCAAAACTCAAACCCAACTCTATGTAATCTTGGATAAGAGCTTTTTTTTGCGCTGAGATAAAAGCACACATCAAGTAGCGCCGTTGACCGTTGGCGATTTATCTTTCCTAACCGCATGGATGTATCAGCAAGTTGGTAGCCGCTCCAATTCCAAGGCGTAACATCTTGAGGGTACAACTTTTCTTCTTAACACAATCACACACACACACGTACTTACAAAGGAACAAGGATGATTATGGCATGTGGCCCTCTTAGTGAACGAACCGAGATGTTCCGCAGGTGCTAGCGGCCAAACGTTCGGGACTCTACCTCGAGTGGACTTGCACATGCACCCATTACTTGCGCCAAGTTGACCACACGAGGGAGTTGCAGGGCACCAGGTTTTTTTTCTGGAAATCATTTCTGAACTGCAACGCTGCAGTGGCGTACAAGTGTATGAACTCGTGCACGCTTGTTACACTCTCACGAGGATATACGGTTCGGGTTTTTTCTTCACTCGGGAATCGCAAGCATACAGAACGTGTGTGCGGAAAAGTTTTCCGTGAGCATTTAACTTACACAAACACACACATACACACACACACACCAGAAGCACACTTACGGCGGGAGAAATGATCCTTGAATGGGAAGCATATGTACGGGGCTGGCCAGCAAAACCCCTCTTAATGGAATGAGTTTGGATTGCGATGAAGTTTGGCTGCCTGCTGGAACGGACCGTCAAAGTCCCTCGAGCACTGCAGTGCATGGCGTTGCATGCCTGCGTGCTGTGAAACTCATAACCAAAGTTCACAAGTATTAAACGCTTGGAGTTGGGAAATTAAAAACAGTCGTCTTTCAGAATGGGATTTATAACAACAGGATTTATAAGTTGGAAGCGATGTACGCCGGGCACGCCCGATGCAGGCTTCACTTCAAACTACTTCCCGAACAATCAAAACGTCTTAATGAGTTTACGCAACACTTCCATGGTTATTAAACAGAGTTTATTTTCTTCAGAATGATCGAGAAATTCAATTGCGCCCAAAATAAATTCTAATATTCGTCACCTCGCCATTAGCTTACTCACATATTTGCGCCCGAAAATGGCTCAAATATGGACACCGCTCGTCTTACAGCTATTCTTGACCGAAACTTGGCCCACCCACCAAACGGCGGACCAAACTTCGGCGACGTCAATGATCGCAGTTTTCTGTTGTTTCATCTGCTTCAAGGGAACGCTTCCCTGGACAGGTGTGTCTGCCCCACAAGTCACCCACACGGCTCGATGGCTCGATAATGCGGACAGCTTTTACTGCAACCTTCTTCTTACCACATTGCCTGCAACTTTTCCAGAGAAAGAGCGAGAAGAAAACCTTACGCCGGCCAACTTATCCGATGAATCCGTAATGTGGTGGTGCCTGGAACTTTCATAGCCTCGTCTCGATTTGCCACATCCGACCAGTGCGGCGTGATTCGGATACGCTTCAGTTCGTTTGACCTTCCGGTTATTAGGACGTTTACACTTTTTTCGTTCTTCCACAGTAAGCCACACAAGGCAATATCACCCTCTCCAAAGGCAAGGCACGGTGTGGTCTGTTAGGAGAGGTTGTGGTTTTTAGTTCAAGAATAAATTCTTGCCCTTACGTTGTGGTTTCTGTGGAGGTGTTCTTTGAAGTGGAAAGCGGGGGAAGGAGAGTGGTGGGATGCAAGTGAAGACAATTTTATGCTTCACGCTACACGCACCGTTTGTCTTGAGATGATCAAGCCTGCTGTGCGCTTTGCAACTCATCAGTGTAGCAGATTAGGACGGAACTTTACGGGAGTGTGAGTCGAGTTGTTTGCTGATAGTTTAAACAAAGCACGAGATTGCAGCTTTTACTGCCCTTTTTCTTTTTGGGTTTTGTTGGAAAGATTTGTTAGAGAGTGTTTAATTGCTTTTAGGTTAGATTTGCCTGCCAATTGGGTACAATTACCTAATGGACCTAATGGTTTATGGGAGAGGTTAAGGACACAGAGTTCAACATTAAATATTTCTGAGAGCTAATTAGAGAAGTCTGAGTGCACAAAAATCCCCTTTTTAGATATAATTTTCCAATGCTAGATTTTAAGATTGGGCGGTCCGGTGGCCGAAGCGACAGCGGCGCCGGTCTTCACACGGCAAGGTCGGGATTCAAATCCCATTCAGACCTCCTCCCCATACGCAGGGCTTACTACTTTACTACGGGTAAAATAAAGTCACAAAAAACCAGGAATGTGACAGGCCGAGACCTCTCGGCTATTGACATCTCTCTTTCGCTCTCTTCTTGGCCTTACGGCCCTCTTCGGTCATGCCTACCATTTCTGACTTACTAAACATAACGATACCACGTAGTTGGATAGTCAACTGTCACTATCGGGCGGAACGGTCCAGATGGGATTTGAACCCTGGTCCTGTCGTATGAAAACCGTTGGCGTCTCTACTAACTGGGCGGCCCCATAATATAACATAGGCTATTTAAGATATTATATTTCAGATTCAGATATTTCTTAGTTTTCTAGTTTCCCATATATTCTTCGATACTTAACTTACCTATTTTGTTTCAGTCTCACGAGTTATACTCACACTTCAAGCGAAATCCAATTTAATGCAAAAAAATAATATTGTTTTTCATTTGTCTCCTTTTCCAAATACAAACCAACTTTAATAATAAATAGAGACCCAAAATGCGAGGCGTAGAGGAGCTCGTTGACTGGACCAAGTGGAGTCAAACCTGAGGGAGATCGGATGCAGCCCGAGGTGAAGGAGTACAGCTATGGACCGAGTCTCCTAGAAACGAACGGATTGGACACCAGGTCTTGTCTTTTAGACGTGTTCCATAGGAGCAGGCCAAGAAAGAAGAAGAAGACTCAAAATACTGATAGAAAAATTAAATAAAAGCAAATTTAATATTTGAATGCTTAATTATTCATCTAAGATCGATGTTGATAGATAAAGTGCGATAAATTAAAAGCGATACTTTGGTGAGAGCTATATCCAAATAGTAAAGCAAACGCAAACCATTTAATCCACAAAACAAATTATTACAATTTGCTACTCGAAGCTCTTTTCCCTGCAATTTGTTCTAATTCCTCTCTCACTGAACTCCATTCACATTCACCTAGGAATTCCAGCTAATTGCTCCACTGTTTACCATACTAATCGTCGTACCAATTTCAGTATCCCTTTTTGCCTGAACCTTAACTGCCCCTTATTTTATACCCTTTCGCAAAGAGAGCAATATCCTTCCCGGCCACTTTTGCAAAGTACCGCAACGAACCGAAACATGCAACGTCATCGTCGGTTTGTTTCCTGCTGACGGGACGGGATCGGCTAGCTATTTCCGGCTACCGCGCTCGGAAAGCTACTTGTATAGTTTGACTTTGCCGATTTGCTACTACAAGTTTTGACTTACGAGAGGGGGTGGGGGGGGGGCGCCAAAGTTTACAGCAAATCAAACAAAACAAAACCCGGCCCGGGCCAGAAAGGTCAGCCGAAGGGAAAAGCCAAAAATGAAGGCTCGTTGACATTTGCGCCAATCAGCGCCAACAGCACGCCAATCCAAATACACCTTTCCGCCATCAAGCATTTGGAAGGAAAAATGTTTGACCTTATAACTTGGCAAACTTTTTTTTTTCTTTTTGGACCTTGAGTTGCGTTCGGTGGAAGAAATTGATATACCGGAGTTTGGTGGAGAAATGCTTTGCAGTTGTTGCATATTGTTTGAAGTTTTTCTTTAGAATATTTCATTTCTTCGCCAACAATCGAAAACAAATCACAAACGGCTTGCGCTGGATCAATTTCACCTGTGGTAACAAACGGTGGTGGCCTTTCTGAGGAGAATTGTTTGCTGTCATTTTTATTACTTCAAAAGGGTTATTTTTACAACAGAAATCGGTTGCAATATCGGATTTGGTCGTTTGGAAAGCTGAACCTGGTTCGTTATGGATTATTTCGTTAAAGTAAACCGTTAAAGGGAAACGAAGCAATCATCTCGACGGGGCTTAGTTCTCGGAAAGCAAGGCTTCCCCTTCCTTTTCACCCCTTTTCATTGTGTCACACCCAGCGTATGGTAATGATGAACGGCAAGCGATTATGATTGGAAACCCCGTCTCGAACAAATGTCATTAAACAAAAACATACAAACGACGCTTCTGAGAAGAGCATCGATTTAAATATAACAGCACCAAAAAATGGAAGGATTAAACAGACGAGCAACACACACACACACACATGCTCTCTGTCCCAGGAAAATCTAACCTTCTCACACTTGACACTCTCCTATTACTAATGACGATACCGATTTCCGGTGTCAGATCAACCAACACCGAAGCAGACCACGAGAGGGAAATGGGGACTTCTATCATCTCCCCGAGGTTAAAGCATGACAAACAAAACAAGAAAGGGAGAAGAAAAAAACTCACCACACCGGACAACATTTCTTACTTAATTTTCCTCATAATTGTTATTCCAGGCCGCACTTTCACTGTCACAATATTTGGTAACCGGAAGCCAAGAACGCCGGTCGCTCGTTCCGGGAAACCTTGCCTCACCGTTTCCGACCGATCGTTAATGATGCTCGCCGCCGCCGCCGCCAAGGTTTTCTTGCTTGCTGCTTTGATTCGTTGATCGATTTTTCCGCCCGTGCACGCTCGATCGTAATCGAAGCATGTGTTTTCCTTTTCCGCGTGCGTGCGTAAAATGCGGGAGCTTCCCTCGCCGTGTGTTTGAGATCAAATGGCGTAAAATTGACAGTAATGGAGTGGGGACAGATCGGAAGGTTAACCGGGTGACGATGAAAACGACCGTTGGAAAGTGTTAGCGGCTTATGAGCAGCAGCAACGTGGAGAAGATATAGAAGAATGGAAAGAGGACAATGTCACTAAAACCGTAAACATAAACTTTATGCTCTTGTTGAACATCAAAGTGAGAAGACGGACGGAAAGGGGCGCATGATTGTCACCGTTATTCAGGAAACATGTTAACCACCCACTGCGGTTGTTTTGAGAGGGTAAAGCACTCACAAAACCGAGGGAAGTATCATATTCATCAATGAGCGAGATATGTCTTCCGAGGTTTCATCAGTTAAAATAAACTCCAAAGATCAAATCTAAGGATGAGGCAACGAGAAAAATGCTATCATTAGTGAAACGAATCGTTTCTGAGCTAATTAAAATGAAATGGTTCAAATTTGTCTAATTATAGATGCATCCAGATAATGAACGATTTTTCACAAATTCTATAACATGTCTACAATAGTTAGCTTCATAAACTTCTTCTAGCTTACTTAACTAACTAACTTTAAAACTTCATGCAGGTATTCAAATGGTGAAATCAGTTAATAAGTAGCGATGTTCAGTCGCTAGACACTAAAACATGGCAACTTAAGTCCGTGTATTTAGAATAATTTTTTGGAAAGGTGGCCGAGGCAATAGCGGCGCCAGTCTTCACACGGGAGAACCGGTGTTCAAATCCCATCCGGGCCGCCCCCCGTACGCAGAGCTGACTACTTTGCTACGGGAAAATTAAGTCACAGAAAGCCAGAAATGGCAGGTCGAGACCTTTCAAGGTTGTAGCGCCAAAGAAGAAGATGAAAAACCGTCGAAAAAGAAGGAGGGAAATGTAATGAAACATGTAGTAGAAGAAATTCAAACAGGGAAGAAGAAAAACTGTTCTTCCTTAGCTCCGCGGATGACTTCGCCATCATCTGACGTACAACTTCGGCCAAGTCCATTAGATCGGACTGATCGCGACTAAGTTAAAGTTCCTGCTTGACAGAGACTCTCACTGTGACATAGATTTACTTGAGATCTAATCATCAGTTAACAAAGATTCTCTCAAACTAGTCATGAAGTCCCTGGTATCTTTCCAGGATCGTTACTTCGGAGAACATCCTTAGCCAAACAAAAACTCCTGAAATCTATAAGATTCCTAGATAAATTGTACAATAAACCGCACACTAACACGTTCGAAAAAGCCTCTAAGGACCCGAGTCCTCCTGCCGAATCCTTGGCGAAGACGAGGAGCACAAAGAACTAAAGCGGAGTCGACTCTGTCAGATGGAGCTCCGATCTAACCATGAGGTTGAGAATGCAACCCTAGACCCTGGCCAAGAAGAGCTTGGAAGAAGATGAAGAGTGTTTAAGTTATTCCTGTGTTTTATAAACTTTGTCTCAATACTGGAATGCAACTTACAATATTCTCTCAATTTTAATATTATACTATAATTCAATTCAACTCCATACCCTCCAGAAAATCTTTCTGGTTCCTGGAACTGAAAAGTTTCAGAAACGCAATAGAGTTTCTGCAACTCTTTTCCTATTCTTTAAACTCTTCAGTTTCTTTCCGCATTAGATCATATGTTTGTGAATAGTTTTTTTTCCTCATGGCGCTACTTTTAATCGGTGCGATTATGAAGACTGAAAATAAGGAAATGGAAAGTAATCAAACTAAGACGCCATTCACGACGTGCAAAATGGTGCCACCACTGGCACATACATTGGCCGGAGACATTAAGACTAATTTAAACCAGTTCCTTCCCTGTCCTCAGCCACCTATCACACAGCCCCGAGTGCACCAACCGAGTAGCAAATGAATGCAACGAAATTAAACTCAATGCAGCTTGCATCACACATGCTCGTGCAGTTTTATCACGCTGCGTAATCGGCGGGTGTCATTGTGCCGCCAGTAAGCGAAACTCCATTTTAAGCAGGAAGTAAAAATTAAACGCAATTCCCTGGTTTCGCAAAACTCATCTACCACCGGCGGGTCACAAGACCGAAACGCCGTCCCGAAGCATTCGAAACGCGACGGGACAATTTCCTGGAGAGGAGCTGTCCAACTGTGGACTCGATCGCTGGCACCGCTAAAAGTATCGAGTGTGCACACTTGATGGGCACACTTTCTCGAGAGCGAAAGCTTCCGGCTTGAGATGTGCTGGGATGCTGGAAGGATGTTTCTAATGCCCCGTCCCAGGGTGCCCGGTTTCCACTTCCCATTGCGCCCCAGGGACGCTACGGTCTCTTCTCATCGATCGCCCGATGCTTCAGGGCTGGCAAACAATAAAAATTGGTACAAAATGTACACCACCGCCGGATTGCAAGGTTGATGCATTCTGACGCATTTAAACATCCCACACATCCGGTATTCTCGGCTGGGTGCCACACGCTGGACCGCTCCCTGTGCTGTCATATTGTTCATTTGTGACGCTCTCTGTGGTGCTTTGTCATCTTGTGCCGGATCATCTATCTCTCCCGGAGCATTCTTCACCCTCGGGAGAAGCAAGATTTCTCAGAACCCCGGCCTTAAGGAGAAGGTCATTTCCGTTTCTTTTGAGGCATGCACAGGAAGTCTTCCATACCGAACCGTTTTTTTCTGTGTTCACAAAAGATGATTAACCTGACATACAATAGTGATTGCAGCGGTTGCGATCCGTAAGGATCGATCGTTTTGTGAGTGTTTCATTCGTATTGGAAGACAATTTGTTGCTTGCTGTGTTCAACCCTTTTCTTTAGCTTGATTTATGTTTGTTTAGGTTTTGATTATTTAGTTCTAGTGTAAGAAGTTCTCGATTCTTATGTTTTTTGTTTGTTTATCTATTTAATTGCTAACTTTTACTTCTTCATAATCATTTTGGTAGGCAAATAATATAAACTACTATATCTCCTCCAAAAAGCTCTCTCGTTCTCTCTACTTTTCCTAACGACCTCTTACTCTAAGGTAATGTCAGCATTTTCTGGCTTACTAGACTAAACTAGACGTCGTTGGATAGTCCGTCCTCGCTACGATGGAATGGTCCGGATGGGATTTGAATTCTGGTTCTGCCGTATGCACATTTCATATCATTTATCCCAATTTCTAAAACTTTTTTTTTAATGTTAAAGTCTTCGAAAAATGTTTTCGAACTACCAAAAAATACTTCATTACCTTCATGAGTTGAAAGCAAACGGCAGATAATTCAGAAAAGGCTACCTTGTCAAAGTATCGGATTTTGGCATCAGCAAATAATGACTAACAAACCCAAAATACAGATTTGTTTTTTATCTGGCGCTTTCACAATCACTGACTTCCGCCTAGTATTTATTTATATCCTTGCGAATCTTTGGATGAGTAAAAAATATTCCAGAAATGTTCCTTGGTTTTTGGCTTATTCAAGAGATCTATTTGTGTTCCACTTACCAAACTAATATATCTTATCTGGTCTTCATTAACTACTCTCGCCGGAGTAGTGTAAAGTTACGCGGCAACAATTTTTTGCAAGGTTGTCGTATTCCTTCAGCCTTCCAGGAAAACGAAAGGATGGAACCTACGAGAATCAAAGTGGAACCACCGAGGCATTACCATCAAGGGAAAGATCTCTCTGGACGAGCTATCAAACATTTGTTATCGAATATTTTTAAATATCTTCTCAACGTCAAACTTAGCTGAGCTTCACGTACTAATTTATTGAAATAAATCTACATTCTATTATATTAATCATTTTGTTTTAGTTCACACTGGCTCTACGGTCTGGCTCTATTGTCGAGATCTCATGGACAAAAGTTGCATCTTCCAAAAAACAGCTTCATTTTGCATTCCATTATCTGGTTCTTATAGTCCGCCATAGAAGTTAGTTGCAATTTTCAATGAAATAATTGAAGCTAATCTGTTTATTCCATATTTAATTTATTACTTACTTTTTCATACTTTTTAAATTAAAATTTACTTATTTTAGTTTATTTTATAAATTTTATTTTATTTATATTTTTTTAGTTTCATTTTTATTTTAAATATTTATTTTATTTTATTGATTTACGTTATTCAATACATTTTCATAAAATTTCATATTATTTTGATAAACGATTTATTTCACATTCCAAACCCCTTCGATTTCTTTCTCTTGCATTCATCACTCAATTTACTACTCATTTCAAGTTTTACAACAATTTCTTTAAGGTATCATTAATATTAAATTAAGTGTGATACAATTGCCTATCAACCCAGCACAAACAGTGACATTGACATTTACAACACACCTCCTCTTCTTTCAACCCCTATTTTCACTCGCCACAACATCCCATTATGCCCACTTCATCAATTGACCCGGCTCAATTCCATCAAATTCCCATCCATTTTTAATACGAAAATTCGCAAGCTTTCATTCAATTCTGACACCATCAAAACGGAAACCTGCTCGCGCGACTCGGGTTGACACGCGTCGCCATCGTCGTCACCCCGTTCTCATTAGGCCACATTGTCACCTTCAACCAGCCTTCCCACCCGGTTAATGCGCTCCCCTCGTTAAGCCACCCGACAATGGTTCGGATTCTCATCAATTAAAACGCCATAAAGTATTGTAAAAACCGAGCCCACCGCTGCTGGAATGCACGCTAGAAAGCGGCGAACCAATTCCCATTCGACATCCCACGGTTAATCGTCGATGGAAATGAAATCACCTTCGCCAACTCGTTTTCGGCCCCCGTGCAATCGGGGTGCGCACTTTCGATTTTCCATGCTCATCCCTCATTCACACCTGTGCACAATTGTGTGTGCACCATCGGGGTGAAATTTAACGAACGCCCGAGTTTACGCCGCCTAGTCAACGCCACGCATTGTAAGGAAATGTAACTCACTTGTCGGAGGCCAGCCCCCCCCCCCCCCCCCCTCCCTGAGAACGGTTGTCGGTGTGAACTCGTACGACCACCGTAGGCAAGGCAAACAACTTTGGACGAGTTCAGAATTTGTTGCAGGAAATTAAAGCCTGCCTGTCTGAGCACTAGATACCCGGCGCCGACAGCAAAAGTGAATCCCACTTCCGGGCGAATCCGATGCAAAACGATGCACTGGAACACGGAAAAAAACAAACAAATGCAACCTGCTTCTCACTCAACCTCGATGCAGGTTGATCGTAAAGATGCGTCCGGCCTGTGTGTATTCTATTTCTATTTGCCCCTGCATTTCGGTGGGTGAAAGTGAACCAAGGTGGAGGCAGTTACGCTTTTCCATCGGAGAAAGTGCGTGCGAAAATGTAGATCACGTTATCAATTGAAGGCACCGACGGATAACAAAAAAATAGAAAATGCAGACATTAGAAGAAACTCGTGGGGAAATGGGAAACGAAAGCACTGTGGTGCAAAAGAAAAATGGAATCAGAGTCGCGTCATGGAAATCCAAACAGCTTAGTCGAACCAATCCGTCGTCAGATAAATCAGTCGAATAAACACAGCCAACAAGTTGATCGAGGCGAAGAAACATAACAAACACCACACTGTCCACCGTCGGAAAGCTCTTGACGTCAAACTGGCATGTAACCAGCATGTAACTAAGGATGAGCTAGGATATTGCGGCCATTTGTTTGTCGTTTTCTGGTAAGCGAAGATTCTTTCGATCGAGCTATATCGTGGGCTTTTTTAACACCCACTCTGGCCGCATGTCTTGGGACGCTCCAAAACACATAAAATGTTTTTTTATCCAAAAAAAGGTATCGCTTACGACCTTTCGCGGCATTTGCTTATTTTTGTAAGAGATTTCTCCATTAGAATTTTTATCCCTCACACACAAATTGTTTTTCCTGGAAAAGTTGTTTTTCTTCTTTCACCACCATTCGTTACATTTAGTAGCAACCCTCCCCACGGAACTTGATGGCGGATGACGCTTCCAGGAATCGTGAATTATTTGCTCGGTAGGAATAGGAAATTCTACATTCCCGTGTTTCGTGGAATTTTATCAATCGAAATGATGATTCGAAAATCATTGACCTGTGTCCATCGGTCTTCACCGTACTGAGAGGTATCAAGGCCGAAGTGCAATCAATCCATTGCTAATTCGATTACCGGGTTTTTGTTTTTTGTTGGGTAGAATGTTGAAAAGAGTTTTTGGTTGATAACATTTTTCCCAGAACTCGTTTGAGAAAGGGATGCGAAAGAGTTTTAGACTGTCCCTTTTATTTTTTCTGCAGATGATTGTTTGGGAAAACTGTTTATCGTTAGCTAATAAAATGGCCTCACAATCACAATAATGGAGGATTATGGTTTAGTGATTATTTGACGATTTAAAGTGTTCCAATTCAATGTTTGGAATTGGATTTTGGATTTCTGTGACTCAATTGTACCCGTGGCAAAGAAGCCAGCCCTGCATACAAGGAGGCAGCGGTCTGGATGAGATTCTAGGTCCTGCCGTGTGAAGATCGGCGCCGTCATCGTCTCTGCCACCAACCCACCCCACTTTATTGGAGAGGTTGGAGACTTCTATAAAAATTCTTTAAAAAGATTTAATTTCAATATGATAAAATCTACATCAACATCGAATTATAGTATAAATTTCAAATAATTAGTGTGATAGGCACTTGTGAGCCTCAATTAAAATAAAACTAAAACAACTAGCTGGAAAACATACCATTTTGTTTAAATCTTATATCTAAGAAGTTTTTTACAAATGAAATAGCAGCCTTTTTTCGGATTGCCCTTTGGAAGTTCACTGGGAACTGGTGCTGAACTAAAGCATAGACTAAACCATCCAATTTTTTCTGAGCTTGAACGATCAGTTGATCATGTGGCTTAGGTACAAAATGATAGTATAACGTGCTCCGATACATGTTTGCTGAACAATTCTACTAATCCTGATGGGGGCAGTTTTGAGTCTTTGCTATCGATGACGAACCAAACTTATGAGGGCTTATTTTTGGCAAGAACCGTCCTAGTGATTGTCACAAACATGAAGCGTCAGTTAGGCATACATAAATTTCGTCTTGACTAGGATATTCGACTTGGGCCGATTGCCAATCCAATTGGGTGTTCCAATCCGGACTGCCTCCCCGTACGCAAAGCTGAATTACCTTGTGGTAAAATCAAGTCACAGAAAGCCTGAAATGTGGCAGACCGAGACCTCGTGAGGTTGTAGCGCTTAAAGGAAGGAAGGATATTCGGCAATGTTTGGACGAATATTTTGACCCCTGGATTATAGATTCCCAACGATGAATTAACCAGGAATAAAATCGCGGTTTTTCTCGTCAATTTTTGTCGTAATTGGGGTTCACACTGCTGAAACATCAGGACCAGGCCGAATTTGAACCTCTACAGTTCAGAGAGGAGAGTATGCTGTAAAATATTTAAAGACGGTATCCAGGACCAACACATACCCCTGATAGTACGCATTAGTTTTTTTATTTCCAAAAACCCGTTGGCTAATATTGTTGCAAATAAAATTAAATGGCTGTTTTCTTTTGGCTGTGCATGACAAACATGTTATAAAAAACTGATGTTGGAACAGGTAGAACACTATGAATAAGACTCTCTTAATGTATACTTTATACTAATCAGGAATATCTGCTTGGTACCTTACAACAGATGAGAAGACTTCATTGCTAGAATCCCCCGAACGAATTCAGAAAGCTCATTTTCTTTTCCTCTAACTTTTACAGCTGCTTGTTACTTTTAAGCTCCCAGCTTACAATTTCATTAGCATCATTTAAAGATTAAATTCATACGAGCCACTGCCCCCCAACTGATCGAATGCAGAAAACCCCATCCCAATCCGTACGCGAAAATTATTTCATTACGATAAAATAAACATTTGCTTTTCATTTTCATCACACCTCTTCCCGGCACTCGGCACGGCGTGCGCACCAGCACAAAACAGCAGCTGACAAAATACGAATCACACTCGAATCGTCGACCCGGTGCAGCTTGCCGATTTCCGCTTAATGAATTCACTTTTTCTTACACACACTCACACGCCCTGCCAGCTCTGATTCGTGTGGATGGCTGTGCAATGCACTTTTGCTGCAGCTGGTACCACCACCGGTTTGGCCTCCTTCACTCCGTCGTTCCATTGGCCGAGACTGGCGAACGGAACGCGCACTGCTATTAAGCAATCGCCAACGTGCTAACAGATGTTGGGCATGCAAAGCGGGCATGCGATCCATGTGCAGACATTGAATTAAAGTGTTTCAAACTCGGAAAAGAGACGAATAAAATGATCGGTGGAACGATGTTGCGTGCAGCAGCACGAATCGTTCGTTCGGGTTTTTCGTCGACCGGCGATGCCAATGCCCTTTGCGAGATGATTGCCCTACATTTCGTGCTTGGCTGGTGGCTTTGGAGCTTCCCACTCGACGATGCGATTCCCTTCAAGTAACGTCATTTTCAATAATACCCAGTCGTGTGGTTCAACGGGGCTGCAGAAAAGGTTTCCAGCTCCAGTAACTATTATTAGTTGCCGTTCCCTGGTTTGCCACCGGAAATGTCGCAAATGGACAAGTGCTGCCAGCTTCCATTTCAAAACCCATCATCCTATCAATAACATCCTGGTACAGGTACCTGTTCTGTTCGAGAAAAAGCGCACACACCTAACATCCTGGCCACCTGGGGTGAAGCTAGGGTGTGAAACAAAAAGGACATCGTACGGCGGAACAAAGCGCACCGGTTCAACTCTACCTTCGGGACCGAATCAACCCAGATCGACAAACCCCGTGATGCAATTGAATTCGAACGAGTCGAACACGGACTGACGGACGAAAACATCGTAAAAATTGACTTCGATTGTGCTCACTTCCGATGCATTGTGGCGAAAGGTCCGGAAGGCAGGTCCACAAATGAGAAGCGGAACAATCGGAAGGGGAACAAGACAGCCGGCACCGTCTTCGAACGTCGTCGCGGTAATGGTGTCTGCCCGAGGCATTATTGAATATCCTTTCGGGAAACACAGCCAACGATGGAACCATTTATCTATCCTTACGGTTCCAGTCCAAGTGCTTGCTCTGTCGGTAGAGAAACGATCGTTTCTTCAAGATTCTAAGGCATCGCGCTCCTTCGTTTAATAGCGTGAGGGACATTAACGATAAACGGGTCCGATAATTTCCCGCTCATTCATTGGTGCGGCCTTCTTTTCTCACCCGAGGATGCGTTGATATTCACCGTTAGCCTCAGATCCTTACCGACAAGCTGAAGGTTCTGAAGCAATCAGTAACTCGTCTAAAGTCAATACGAAATCCAATGGTAAGGATGGGTAACTTCAGGAAAATGATAAGGAGTCGGTGTTCGTTTCTTTCTTCACAGACCTCTTTTATTCGATTGGGCGTAATTTCTTTGCCTCATTGAATAGGGTAGTGTACTTTGTGCGGTGTATTATGTTTATTCCCAAATGAAATCTAGGGTTTTCCTGTCTCAGGATTGTAGCTTACAGTTCTACAGATCATGATCAGATCATCTAATAGAAATGGCGTTGTCCTTATCTTATGAGTAAGATTTATAAGAAACTCTGTAACTTTATACTTCTTTGTAAGAAGGATAGAATTCTTGAGATGATACTATAAAAATGACAATATTTTTGACATTAAGTATAGATTGATTTTATATCGCAAGCACATGAAGAAAAGTGTTCTGACTAGATATTTCAAGTGGCAGCTCTTAATTTGACGAATCAGCTTCAGCAGCTTTCATCTCATCTCATCATCAGTTCTTGGAGCATGCGCATGAGATGAATTTCAATATGGGGCTTCATGACTCCACCTCAGTCATGAGCAGATCACCATTATCTACAGATGGCTAATCTGCAGACTGTTTCTGCTGGTTCCTCCTCTTGGATCCCGGATTAATGCTTTCGGATCATATAATTCGGAAGTCTTGCTTTCGAATCCCATGAACTTGTTCTTCCGTAAAACATGATTCGGGATCTTAAATCAGGTGTTTAGGAACCTTCATATCAGATTATTAAGTCATCAAGTCGCTGTTGAGCAAATTCACACATGAGAATTATTCGCCACCATAGGTTGCCCTTGGCCTCTTTTATGCGTAATTGTTATTTAAGAACTTCTACCCCGCTTGACAACATGAAACTCGTAACCCATGCAATCATTGTGAATCGTTCACAATTAACTTCCCATCAACTTCGGGCGTTAGAATTACTCTTCATCATCCGCACTGGCCGAAAACTGCCCCCCTCGCTCAATTGCTTAATCGCGTTTTCGATCAGCTCTTCCTCCCCAAAATTGCTATGGTCAAGTACGCGCTTCATACTCACAATACATTCCTTGAGCCGTTCCGGTTGACAGACTGGCTTGCCTCACACGCGCGGGGCAGCGAATCGAGTGCATACCATCCACTCAAAGGTCGACCGGCGACGATAGTCTTCCATGTGCACCCACGTGTGAGAGTGATGCTTCTGCAAAGACTCCCTGACACGATCGTGGGAAAATCGATACATAACCATCGTTTCGAAAGAAGAAGATGAAGCAAAAAAAACCCGAAAATGCTTGTTTGGCGATAACTACCCCTCACAACAACATAAACGCAACTCTTCCTCCTCCTCAAACCGATCAGCTGAGATGAGAAAATGAAAGTGATCTGCTTTTTATCTATCCGGCCATCCATAAACACCCAACAGTGCTTCAGTTCAGCTGTTCCGCCGCTGAGCAGTAAAACGAAATCGAAA
Source organism: Anopheles stephensi (assembly GCF_013141755.1). Taxonomy (NCBI): domain Eukaryota; kingdom Metazoa; phylum Arthropoda; class Insecta; order Diptera; family Culicidae; genus Anopheles; species Anopheles stephensi. The sequence continues at coordinate 67,117,430 of NC_050203.1, read as the reverse complement.
ACTAATTACCTGGGAAAAACTTGGCCGCGGACCCATCCGAGAAGGCCGAGGGACACACACCATCAGGGCCATCATAACAAATGATCTATTTCGCACCTGCGAAAGGCTGTGCGGTTCAAGTGGGGAGTTCGAGACGAGCAAAAAAAAATGGATTGTAAGACGGCTGCCCGGGCGGGGGAAAAGCCGAAAAGCGTCTCCAAACATCGGAGTCCGTGTGACATTAGCCGGGTAAGATGGGTATTGCAGGTCGTGGTCATCGGTTTGATTAATGTAAACATTATTTAAGCACGGCACGATTAAGTAATGCCGTGGTTCGTGGGCATCAGTTACATCACTGGACAGGTTATAAGGCTTTCGGGGGAGTTTGGTTTTTTTGTAACTCTTGGGTGAATATTTGAACATCACACTTAGCAAGAATTTAATTTAAAACACATTAGCGACAGGAGATTAAAAGTGAGAGGCAAACTTTCTTATTTTCTTATGTATTCAATTCAATTTTCACATGTTGATACCTTAATCTCTTGCATCTATCTGTTGAATCTGATGAATCTCTTGGTTATTGGTAATAATAACCCAGCAGTCATGGAACCGAGGGACTTCAAGGCGAGGTCCTAACGAGCTATTCAACTCCTCTCAGTTTCATTTACTTCGCACATTCATATTGAATATCGTTCGTCTAGCAAATTGAATCCGAAAGAAATTAAGCATATAAACAACTCCTCGTATCTCTCTCTCTCTCTCTCTCTCTCTCTCTCTCTCTCTCTCTCTCTCTCTGACATCCGCCACGCTTCACCAAATGTGTAGCCAAACGTTCCAAGAAATTCGCTAGCCCCTTGTCTAGCCAGCCACCCGACAATTTGTCCACCTAAACTACACAGAACCATCTATCCTAATCAGCGAGCGAATTGGCCCCGCTCAGCACAATCAGTAACATGCAGTACGAAATACAGCAGTTCGCCCGGTTCACTGTGCTCCACCCAGCCCGGGACGATCGTCATCATCAATCATGCGCGCATCATCATTCCATCGTACATTCCGTCCAAGGTTTTCCTCACTCGCGGACGGGCGGGAAAAATGGCACAACCGAGCGCAAAATGGTGAAATCCATCATTCCAGCGCATCTTCCTTTTTTCTTTGCTACCTTTTGCTTCGTTTTATTATCATCCAGTGCGCTTTTCCACCCCCCCCCCCCCCCCCCCCCGTAACACGGGAGATTGTTCTGCAACGCAAAACACGAAAATGTGAACCATTTCAATTCATTAAATCGTTCCCAGCGCTTGGGCCGGTTCCAGCTGAACGACTCGGCGAAATGTCTGCCTGCGGAATGGGAGCTATAGGTTGCGCAATTTCTCCCGTCCGGTGGGTCTTCCTCCCTCGCGGCACAACACAAACAGGTAACTCTGAATTATGAGTATGAAATTAATATTGAGCAAGATTTGCTCGAATTACCACGCAAAACAGTCCACTCGAGCAGCAGGGTGAATCGGGTGACAGAGGGTGATGGTGCTGCTGCTGCTACTGCTGAGTGACTGGCCATATCATTGGCCACAGCATACCTAGGCTCATCTAGCACCCATCATCTGCGCTAAGGTGGCCCGCCAAGAGCTCATGCGTACGCTTCTCTCTGTGCGATTCCCAGCGTAGCAGAGGAATTTTGCCTTATTTTTGTTTTCGTATTTCGCTATGATCATCTTCCACCCAATAAGGGATAGGGCCCAGTTGCATGTTGTGGCGGACCCATGGGAAAAAAGGCAAAACCCCCTGAGAGCACCTAGAAACGCACGCATCCGAGCACGAACGACCCACACGAGCTACTATTGTTTCTTCCCCGGGGTTCGAATATCCGCAGGTGTAACAGAACTGGTACGGGTTTCTTTTCTGCTGCTTTTCCACACATCAAAACTGAAACCCACCGTCGACACCAATTCCCACCAATAATCCTTTCCGAACTGTCACATAATTGTTGTAGCTCGATGCTCTAGCATTTCATTGCGGATTTTGCGCCCTTCCCGAACCGGCTCGAAATTGGCCTGCAAATCCAGGGGCGGGCGGGAAACCCCGTGAAAGGTGAAACCGCTTCCGCCGAGGGGTTGCGATCGGGAATCGGAAACGGCAAACGAACGGGTTATCCTTGCACAGGGGTTCAATAGCCATTACTTCCGTTCCGAGTGAGGAATGTTTGGCGAGCGTGTTTTTTTTTGCGGTGCAGCTCTTTCGATGCGATCGATATTCATTGCTTCATGGTTAGTTTTAGCGATTCTACATTGTATACCAGAATTTGAATAGTGATTAAGAAGGTGGATTGGGAACGAACGAAAAGGTTCCATCAAACGTTAAAAGTGTGTTAATATGTTCTCTTTGACGTGTATTTTATGGGGAAAGAATCGAAGCTCACAATTTAAATTATTTTGAGAAGCTTCTGAATGCCTTATAAAACGTTCTATGCAACTTGTAAGAGAATTATATCAAGTCAAAAAATTATTAAAAATTATTTTGAACAGTAATTAAATATGAAAAATCTTGTTGTTTCAGAAAAGAGGAAAACACCTTGTAAACAGCGCAATGCTTGGATTATATCCTTCCGAGGGAGTTTAACCATAGTAGATGAAGCTGAAAGATGTAGAAGTGTACAATTATTCGTTCTGAGCCCACAAAGTATTAGTTTTTTATTTAAAATTTTAAAAATCTTCTACAAGATTTTAAAAAAATCAGTTAGACTTTATATTTTTCCAACTTTCATATAAATACTATAAAATATCTTATATTTTTAGGTTTAACTTTAAAAGGTATTTATAGCGTAACATTATTTTTTTACTGTTTGTTTTATTTTATCAAGGTTTTTGTCTAGCTTACAATTTTTTAATAAAAATTATCCATTTATGTAGGTTTTGTTTTCCACACATTGTTCACCTCGTACTTATATTCACTCTTGGTGTTTAGCTACAGCTTTACAGCATTACAGAATTATGATCTCTTTATTATTTTTAAAAGGCTTGCCTTTCTTCGTTTGTCTCGAAATTCCTCTTTAAATGAAAAAGAATGCTAATTCTTGATTTTTTTTTAAATAAATTTAAACATTATTATTTATTTTTTTATATTTATAGTTAGACGGCTTGGCGCCGTATTGACAACACCGCGTGTGTTGACGAATACAAGTACAAATAAATTAACAAGGCATTTCCTCCCTGTTATTCTGCCTTATCCCGGGCATGCTCGGTTGTCGGTGTGTGGAGTTTGCAGTGTGGTATCATGTCTATTGTGGAGGTTGTGTTGATGGTTTGGTCCGGGTCTATTGCTTTCTGTTGCTATGTTGGTGGTAGTGTGGTGTGTGGAACGGAACATCCTTCCGTGTAGCGGATCTGGACTGTAACAATACAAAAAGAAAACAGTAATATGTACAGTACAAACATTTACCTGCGCACAGTGTTCCTCAAACTGCCCAGCAGTGATAGCCCAAGCTCGATCAAGCCAGCACCGAACTCAGAAGCTATCGGCGAGTTCCATCCCGTAACAGCAGGGTCTCTGCTAATTACGGGGTTGAACCCGCCGACCACCTCCGAACCCAACGCCAGCAAGGCCGAGCTCGCCCCATCAAGGCTAGACAGAGATGAAGAACACTGTTCCAGAAAATTCTGCCTCCCTTCTTACGACAGTGCCGACTTTGACCCCGGATGCTGTTGCTTCGTCAACGGATCACCCGTGGCACTACAAAAAAAACTTAACACTTAAGACAAAGACAACACAACGAATAACAAAAAAGGAATGGCGGATATGGTTTGGTAGGATAATGGGGATGTGGAATCAAAGGATAAGACCGTTGTCTCTGGCGAATCGAAAGATGAGCCTCATGTATGCGAGGTCTCTGGTCGCCAACACTTCTCTAATTTCTGTGCCCGGTCGTCTGCCGATGCCCTCGACTGCGCTTAACAAGGAGGGTCTTGCGGTTTCAAACTCCACGCAGGACCACAGAAGGTGATCCACATCGTGAAATCCGTCACCACAGCCACACACCTTCGTCTGAGCCAGAGTTATACGCTGCAGATGAGCGTTCAACGCGAAATGATTCGACATAAGTCGAGACATCATGCGTATGAACGCCCGGTCTACAGAGAGCCCACCGAACCAAGGCCGCAGGGACACTTGCGGAGAGATCGAGAAAAGGAATCGCCCGAGATCGTCCGCCTCCCACATGCTCTGCCAGCGAGACAGGAAAAGTTGCTGTGGTAGGCGAAGAAACTCTCGGGCCGAGATCGGACGGTCGTAAAATGCGCCTTGTTGGACGCCTGTTTTGGCCAGTGAGTCTGCCTTCTCGTTGCCGGGAATTCCACAATGAGCAGGTACCCAAATTAGCGAAATCCTGAACGCCTTGTCGAACATGGAGCCAAGCAATTCTATGATTTTAATGACAAGGAAATCCTGACTCTTAACAGCCTTCGGGGACCTTAGTGCTTCGATAGCGCTAAGGCTATCTGTAAAAATGAAGTACTGATCCGAAGGTCTCGCTGCTATAATCAATAGTGCGTACAAGATTGCGGCTAGTTCTGCGGTGTAGACACTACACGGCTCCCGCAATTTGAAAAATGCTTCGGCGGACTCACTAAAAACGCCGAATCCGGTGCCTTCCTTAGAAGATGATCCATCAGTATAATACTGGCTTCTTTGGTCTAAATGGCCATACTTATCCCTGAAAATGCCCGGAACTACCATCGGGCGAAGATCATTCGGTATGGTCTTAATTTCCTCGTTCAACGAGGAATCTGTTGTTAAAAGGGAACTGTAGGTCTCAGGAAGGGCAGCACGGTTTAATGCCTGTGGGGCGCTAGGATGCACTTGTAGGGCAACAAAATCTTCATAGATTTTCAAGATCTTGCTCTTAGAACCTGTCTCTAGAAGCGCTTTAAAATTTTCTTCGATCAAGGGATTTGATACTGAAGAACGGACTAGAAGGCGAAGCGACAGCATTTCAAAACGAAGTTTTAGCGGCATCACTCCGGTCATCACTTCTAGGGACATGTTGTGTGTTGATTTCATGCTCCCTAGTGCGAGTCTAAGACAACGATACTGTAGCCTCTCTAGCTTGAGGATATGCGTGTTGGATGCCCAATGAAAGCATATGCTTCCATATTCCAACACGGATAGTACCGTTGTCTTATACAGTCGCAGGACGTCTGATGGATGTGCGCCCCACCAGAATCCTGTGACTGTCCTTAGAAAGTTGATTCTTTTGCTGCATTTTTGCACCAGATGGGTGATGTGTGTACTCCAGTTTAGCCTTGAATTGAACCAAACACCAAGGTATCGAAAATTGTCGGTAGTTGATATCTTTTCACCGTACAAAAAGACATCAATTTTCGGGTCAAATAGTCTTTTCTCCCTGTTTTTCGTCGTGTCGCTGAAAGGAGAAAAGACTACCATCTCACTTTTCTTTGCAGAGAACTTGATACCAAGGTTTTCAGACCACTCGGAAAGGTTGTCCAAAGTGGTTTGTAAAGCCAGTTGTATTTCGGCGGCGTCCCTGCTTGCAAAAGATATGACGCCGTCGTCAGCCAATTGTCTAATGCTGCAGTTTGGTGCTAGACAAGAATCTATTTCACTGACATAGAAGTTATATAGCAGGGGGCTCAAGCAGGACCCTTGTGCTAGTCCATGGAAACTGGTCCGCTTTAGCTGAACATGACCATTGTTGAAATTCATAGCTTTTTCCGACAAAAGGTTGAACAGAAAGTTGTTCAACTTTGGACCCAGCCCCACATTTTCTAATTTTTGACTCAGCTTGTATGGTGATACTGAGTCAAATGCCCCCTGTATATCCAGGAAAATAGATCCCATGTTCTGCTTGCGTGCACGAGCAAGCTCTATTTCTGTAACCAGAAGGGCTAAGCAGTCATTAGTACCCCTGGCTTTACGAAAACCAAACTGGGTATTTGAGAGAAGGTTGTTCGATTCCAACCATTCTTCTAACCGGAAAAGAATCATCCTTTCAAGGAGTTTCCTCAGACACGACAGTAACGATATTGGCCGATACGAATCGTGTCTTGATGGCGGTTTGCCAGGCTTCAAGATAGTGACAACTTTCACTTCTCTCCACTCTTGCGGAACGCTGTTGACCTCCAACATATTGTTGAAAATACTTAACAGACGTTTCCTCCCTATGTCAGGAAGATTTTGAAGCAATTTGCTACCAATCTGATCCAGACCTGGGGAGGAGTTTTTGCTTGATAGGAGAGCAAGTGATAGCTCTACCATTGAGAACGGTGAATCCATCCTAGGGTCACTACCAGGCGCATGTTGTGTAAAGCTTTGCGCAGGAACGAAATCGGGACAAAGCTTGTGGGCAAATTCATACAGCCACTCGCCAGAAAAGCTTTCGCTCTCATTGATGTTGTTGCTGTTTCGCATCCTTCTAGCCATTCTCCAAAGCGAATTAAGTGAAGTGGCAGGGTCTAGATTATTGACGTATCTACGCCAATAACCCTTTTTCTTCGCCTTCAACAGGTTTTTGCACGTTCTCTCCAGTCCTTTATATTTTTCATATAAGGACCTCGAGCCCGTGTCCCGGAAGGCTTTAAATGCCTCACGCTTCTTGGTGAAAGCCGCTTGGCAATCCTTGTCCCACCAAGGAGTGGGAGGTTTTTTAAATGTCCTTGCTTGGTGGGAGCGCCTTGTTTGGGCCTCAAGGGCGCACTTGTTTATAATTGAAACAAGTTTTTCGTACTCCTTGACAGGAGACAAATCTTCCAAGTCAAGAGAAAGCGAAGCGGCTATTAATTCGCCGTATCTCGTCCAGTCGATGTTCCTCGTTAAGTCACATTTAACGGGGGTTCCTTCTACTGGACATCCTCCCTTGATAAAGGAAATTTCTATCGGCAAGTGGTCACTGCCGATAGGGTCCTGGATCACCTTCCAACTAAAATCCAGGGCCATTGCTGATGGACATAGAGACAGGTCCAGTGCACTCGCCCTACTTAGAGGTGTCTGCATCCTAGTTGCCTCTCCTGAGTTGAGAATCGAAAACCCAAATCTGTCGCAGAAATCTCGGATGATAGGAGTGCGAATGTCATCCTTTTCGCACCCCCAGTCGATTCCATGGGAGTTAAAGTCTCCCAGGATCAAAAGCGGTCCAGGCAAGACCACTGCTAAATTTCCAAGATCCTCTTTGAACTTTTCAATTTTTTCCTTTTCATTATTGGCTATCGGGGGGATATAGATGGATGCAATTGTCACGTGAAGAACGCCCAGTTTTGCCTTAACTGCGACAGTTTCTATCATTTCTTGTCTAGGGGTGGGTATTCTGGTGAAAGTGTGACTCTTTCGAACACCAATCAGTACCCCCCCACCCCTAGTAACGCGATCTTCACGGATTATGTTATATCCCGGGAAGGTTAATTTAATTTCATCCGATAGCCATGTTTCACAGAGGGCAAACACATCGCAGTTGTGTTCGCCCACTAATGCTTTAAAAGAGTTTAGCTTGCCAAGCAAACTCCTACAGTTCCACTGCATGATAGTAGCCGTAGGAGCCATTAATCATCCAAACGGACCATCATACTTAAGCATGGCCATTGAGCCAGCCACTGTTTGATCATCCCCTTCAGGAAAGGAAGGGCCCAAGTTGCGATCATGTGCAGATGCTGCGGGAGGTTAAGGGTCAAGAGGAGGGATTCTAGGATCTCGGAAAGGGACGGAGTAGGGATCCTCGGGAAGCCCTTGGGCTCAGTCGGAAAAGCTAGGTTTTCCAAAGGAGCTTCGGCCCGAGGTGATCGCTTCTTCTTGGGCTGCTTCCTGGCAATTTGGGGGGCGGGAGTTTTGGGATCAGCGTCACGTTTTGGACCGGGGGAAGAAACTTTAGTGTGGCGCTGTGGTGCCAAAGGTTTGTTTTTTAACTTAAGTACCTTCCTTTGTACCTTTTTATAAGGCACTCTCAGTACTTTTACCGATCTCAATGGCACCTGTTCGAGTGCAGTCGGATTGGCCTCGCCATTTGCAGCCGTGTTATCCAGCACTGCAAAGGGGTTCGATGCGTTTGCTCCCTTTAGAGCATCGCTGTACGAGCCGCGTGCCCGCTCGGCTATCGTTTTGGTCTGCTCCCTTTGCAGCTTCCGATACACAGGACACAATGCAACCTCATGCCACTCCTCCCGACAATGCGAGCATTTCTGGGATGGGGCTTTGCACTCCTCGGTAGCGTGAGCCCCTCTGCATTTTCCGCAGCAGATCTTGCGAGTGCAGAACGGATCGGCATGTCCAATCCGGCTGCACTTCGAACAGGTGGCCACCCTTGGCACGTATGGCCGGTCGATGGGTATCCGGAGGCCTTCTAAAATGAGGGCCTGCGGAAGTACCGTTCCCTCAAACGTGATCCGGAGGGATGTGGTCGGGATATATTTCTTTTCGTCTTTCGATGAGGCATCTAGCTTAAAAAGCTTTTTTGCCTCAAGGACTTTTACTTTCGGCGTGTCTGGTGCATGAAATGCACCTACACCGAATTTAACCACCTCCTCCTCCGGATAATCGAAGTCTTCGATCACGCCGGTAACTTCAACCAGACTACCGGGAATATAAACCCGGTAGTGCTCCGTAAAATCTGGATCAGCCGCAATGACATTGGCTTGAGCCCGGTCCTTTGCGGTGACCCTGATCTTATTAGGGCGCATCCGAAACACATCGGCAACGCCCGGGTACTTCTTAAATAACGATGCCGCGATCGTCCTCACGTCGAGCTGCTTGGTGCGTGGCATAAAATACACCAATGGCTTACCCTCCCACGACACCGGGTAAGCACGAGCTCGATGCTCAGATTGCTGATCATTATTTTTCGCCAGCGGGGCACAAAAACTGTTTGTCGGCGGGGCACTCGATGCCTTCGAGGAAGAAGGCTTCTCTTCCAATGCCACCTTTTTGGTGGCAGGAGCGGCCTTAGGGCGACCAGGCTTACGCTTCACATTCGGCTCTATCTCTCTCTCCGAATCCGATAAGTCGGTCCCCATGTTAGGACCGGAGACAACGGGGGAAGTAGGGGTAGACAAACTTACCGATAAACACGATAAGCAACCACGCGCGCACGAGCAAACACACACACACGCACACAAGACAGTTCACGATCGATGCGACGATGCAGCGATACGCTTGCTTATCGCAACGATCGACAGATACACACACTCACAACACTAAGAACACACGTTGATCGGGGCTAGGCGCCACTCGATCGATAAACACAAACTCCGAGCGAAAGCCGGAGAAAGGCGGAGACACCGATTAGTGCGATACGGGTAATCACGTTGATTACGCAATCGCACACGAGGACAATGACCACTATCTGCCGTACGCAAATGATCCGTTTGACGCTCCACAGCGAAACACGTCTTATCGCCACGGAAGCTAGAGGCAGAATGAAATTTAAACATTATTATGGTTGACTAATAATTTCGTCAATGCGATGCCAAAATCATCTAATTTTTTAGTTATTTTTTTATTCTTATATGTTACTACTCCTACTTTAAAATGAAAGTTCAAAGTTCTTCTACAATTTGACTTGATTTGATTTTCTTCAATTTTTTCTTTACAATTTATTGCTAATCTTTTTACACAACCGATATTTTCTAGAATTCATTTTAATTTTATAATTCTTATTCTTTTTTCCAATTTTTTTTTTAATTTTTTTTTTTTTTTTAGTGATATAGGTCAACAATCATAATTATTATTCAAGCAAACGTGCATTTTATTAGCTTATGACAAATGACGCCATAAACACACTCGGCAGCGGAAGCAACACCGTCCTGTGTAGCATAGATTTGCATAGATCATAAATTGTATCACCGTCGTCCATTATTGCTCTCTGGGGTATTTCACTCGAAATCGTTCAGCCAGTGTTTGGTCAGTGTTCGTTTATGTGTGCAGCGATAAGAATGAACCTTGCCACAAGGACAAACCTATATGCACCTTCCAGAGACCAGCATCTATCATTGCATTGGAAGCATATAATTGCATTGTACGCTTGTGTACACAGCTACCACGATAAGCCAAGGCGCAAACAAAACGGGAAGCACTACGCATACGTTTTGCTTAGTTTTTGAATGCATCCTCGTGGGACCTATTTCCTTCAGCAACAACTTGACCAGTACGTGTGAAAAGCATTGCTCTGGCAGGATGTGGCAGTTCACATTTCACTAACCACTACACCACAAAAACACTACGCGAGCACTTCGTTGTCTTTTGGGCCACCCCGCCCGAGCGGGAGCCCATCACTGTCAGCTTCGGGCGCATAATTAATGGCGAGAAGCATAACGACGGTAGACGGTGTTGTGTCGCCGTCGCCCATCGGCTCAACCAGCCGGAACGAAATTACTTCCAGCCGACCAGGCATAGGTCAGGTGAATTACCACCTCCCATTTGTCGTTAATGCTCTATTTCTTCCGCCGCTGACACAGATCGAGACGGATTCGTAACAGGGATAGGGTTCTCCAGCTCCGGAGGTGCCGGGTTCACGCCTTACCAAACAGCTCGACCGGTCGAGGTCCCGAGGCAAATAGTACTATGGCGTTATCTTTACGACACTCACTGTCATCGAGCCGGCTCTCGGAACAGTGCAAACATCCTGCAGCATTGGACCTGGAAGGCATCGTTGTTCTTTACCAGTGTCGGCACGAAATGGTCCCGATGCAATAAAGCGTTTTGCTGGTGCGTGTTCTAAATGTGTAACTTAAAGTGAACCCTTGAACAGATGGATCCTTAAAAGAATTGACAAGCGAGGATTCATCTTTGTTGTAAAGTAGATAGCTGGAGTTAATACTATAATATAATAAACAATCCTGTTGAAATGACTCTATAGTGGTTCTCATAAATGACTTTATGATGAGTGAACCATCAATCTTCCTCATCGGTATATCATGCCCAATATTTTTTTAGCTCGGTGTCATTAGTTTCCTAACTTTAGGAATCCCTAGCATCATCCTCATTCGCGTGTATATCCTCTAAATTTTGAAAGATATTAACATACATAAACTCTACACTGCGATTCAAAATCAATGATCCCCGTTCTATCCGTTATCTAAACAAACATAGCTTAAAACATCATCCCGCCAACTTTTTCCAACACACAACACAACACAGACGAGACATCAACATTGTGCTCAACGCAGCTTTCCTAACCCCTTAAACGCTCGCACCAGACTCGCAAGTGGGCAAACATTTTCCCTTTCATCTTAAACCCGTATAAAACAACAAACACATCGATCAGCGGAACCGATTTCCCGGCAACCGAGACGCTCTTCGCGTTTGATGTGGTTTTAAGTTCCACCAATTCCTTTGTTTTGTTTTGCAATATACTAACCGTTCTGATAATTGTCAAATGTACGTTATCGATCGTGAGCGGAAAAATTGAGTCTCGCTCGTCACATCGAAGCATCGAAGCGAATCGAAAACTTTGCCACGCAGAGTAGCCCCAGGCGGCCAGTACTTTGCTCTGCTACCCTTCGGGTTAATTGAGATGAAAACCCCGCAGTCGACCACTCCACCCCACAACCATGTGCTGTGCTTCTTGAGCAGCATATGTCCAAACGGTGACGATACTGGTTCCGAACGGAGGAAGCAAACGAACCTTGCCCGAAGGCTGACCTTTCCCATTGGTTTTGTGGGACCTTGTACCTTCTCCCCATCTTTTTGCTGGAAGGAGTGTTGATTCGGACCCGCCCGGACTCGTCAAATGCAATTACCCAGCATTATTTGATTACGACTCTTGACCGGGTTTTTCAACTCGCCTTTCGGACTGTCGCTCCCTGTGTTGAGATTGTCCCGTGTCCAGCCAAAACCAAAATCATCCATTGATTCCACCTGAATGAAGCGTACCCATGCTTATGGTCGCTCGCTAGCAGAGGATAGTGAGGAAGCAAAGCTGAGCTTTGGAGTAGAGAAATTGAATTACTGTGAAATATATGTATATTCATAACCCTTGGGGCGATGATACTTCAGCTGGAGTGTTTTGATTGGATAAAGTATTATTTCATTCTAGGGGTTTTTGGGGTGCATTTTATCGGACACTGGAAGCTTCCGGGAGGTTTCGTTTGAGCTCTCCGGAACTGCCAAAAGTGTAATCAATACCAGTGACATAGTTGGACGCTTTTGGGCTTTTGATGCGATCAATCTCATCTCTTAGACACCTGTGCCATCGGTCCTATCAATTCGATTGTTTTATTTATCTATTCAATTAAATTTAATCCAGAATAACTGGAAGCAATATTCTACTTCAAATTATTTTTAAAGGGTAAAGTTTTCTAAACGACACATTTTATTGAAGGTATTGAATATACAACTTTTAAACGAGCAAATTAAAAATCTCAATGAAGAAGAAACGGTCAAACTTTGTATCCACTCTACCAGAAGGAACTTTCGGAGTCTACCAGGATTTTAAAGGGTCACCATCTAAACGATCACGTCCCAGGATCGACGACCCATCGGTGCGATCCTTAAATTATGTTCGCTCAATAAATTTTACAGCTCGCCAAACGATCAAACCCTCACCGTTGCCTTCCTGCTGCGGGTGTTTTGCATAATTTATCATATTTCCCTCCCTTCTTTTTCCTCTTCATAGACCAGTAAGCTATCACTGCAAGGGCATAACCTCTGCCCAGGAATGTTTTCCGGTCGGTTTAAAGCTCCATAAAAGTAAAATTGCAGCTTAAGTGCACCGGAAAATTTCCCACGCCCATCGCAAGTGGCAAGGATTCCGTTCCTGCTGGGCTGTACCGAACACTTCCCGTACCTGAGCTTACTGATTTTATGTGCCAGTTACGGAAGAGCATTTGCATACCAACTCCTTGCCGTTTTTGGAAGACTTGTTTCGTCGGTAGGAAGTGTAGACCAATAATCATCATCCTGTTTCAGTGTCTCAAAGATTAGTTCTCACGCCCTTCCTTGAGAACCGTTTTCCTGCTCTGCAAAATTTTACAATGCATAAACAATTCGTTTATGACTGTTTTCAAATTATTTTACTAGCTTCTCCGGTACAAATAACGAAACTAGTTCTTCATACAAAAAAAAGGCTCCTTCAGTCACCTGACCCGGAGAGGTGGTTCCTCGGAACGCATCCTAACGGTGTCCTAACTTTCAGGAATTTTAACTTCCATTTGTTTCGTTCTCCTTCCTCCACTCACCGATCGCATCACCATAAGCCACCCGAACCCCGCACGATACCATCGGGTGTATGTCTTTAAGTGGCTTACAGACAGTTACAAAGGCACTCGACTGCTTTACCTGCCGAGAAGCAGTGCTTTACCTGGCACCAGCCAACAGCAAGAAACGTGATACAGCTTTCGTCCTTTTTTTGTCATCCGTGCCGTGAGAAAACATGACAAATCTCGCGCGGGTGCTGCATCAGGTGCATACAGATGAATTAATGTGCACTTCGACAAAGGTGCTTAAAGAATGTCTCGGTTTCTCTCGTACACAGGGGGAAAGGAAACACCCTTAGCCGGCCTTGCCCCTTCGATGCGAGGGACAATTTCTACAATGGCGGCCGTTGTGACACCTACCCGAATGAGGGAAGAAGCAAATAAATGAAAAAACACCGTCCCAGAGTGTTGTGATGTGATAAGTTTGTAATCATAATCGTTAAAAGATTTCTAAGAAGTACCGTACCGTTGTACAATGTTGGGCAGTGGAATAGTCCTGGGTTGTGCTTAGAGTCTCATCAAATACGACGCCTGTTTGTATCACAATGGAACTGTTTTGTTCAAGAAAAGGCACCGATTTTATTGGATGACTCTCGTGAGATTAGTAAATTAACGGCATGATTTTTCGAATATTATCTGTTTATCAATAAAAATCCTACAAGCGTACTAGCAATATAAATTATACAATGTGGTTGAATTTTTTGTTTTTTAATTCACCAAATTCCATTACCATAGTTACCAATTTAATTGTGCATTAACTCATTTATCAGTTCGAAAATCAATTTCAGCATTCAAGTGTCAGAAATAAGATTTCAAACCGCATTCTCATGCAAAAGCTTTCTGGAAAGAATCAAAAATGTATTCTATCGCTTCTTAGATAATTCTATCGGTCTAATAAATTCTACCTAACGAGATGCTTTACCATCTTTGGCACTAATGCGGAAGTTCTAATTTCAAAAACAGCAACCATTAAATTAATTCTGACTGACGTTCTAACAGTCTGTTCTAGAGCTCGGTTTCCATGATTCATCCATCCACATCACTCGGGTGTGATTAAAAACCCATGTTACATTTATTAAAACGCCATAAAACAACGGCGGATTTCAGCAAACGAGCCAATCCGACACCTTCCCTCAAATTACATCGCGATGACCAGTCATTCATTCATTCCACAAAAAGGAAAACAAAAACGCTTTCATGCTTCACGGCATGACAGCTCATCCTTTCCAGTGCCCTGCTGACGCGTGGCGTTCGTTCGATACCAATTAACACGACCACCACACCACCACCGGAAGCTAACGCACGCGGTAAGGAAATAAAAAACCCCCCTCGTTCCAGCTTTAAGCGGCTTATCTAGAACTTGAACTTCTCCCATTTATTTTAGAATGACGAACAGAAAAGCACGTACAATCATAGAGTACCCCCCCATTTTGTTTTTCAAGCCACACTGCACAAAAATCGATCTCTGCCGGTCAAAAGCTCGTATCGTATTTACATAATCAAAATATTGCGCTTTTTTTCCGTAACCGGAAGCGATGATGCGATCGCCCGATGAACTACGACGCATCAAATCAAACGCATACCGACAGCTTTTTTATGCGGAGGGGGTTGAAGGAAACCGGGGGAAAAGAATCAGGGAGAAGCAATAAAAAATCTTTATAAACATACTATTTCAAGCACGGAGCGAGCACCCGATGGCTGACAGATTGTTCCTTGTAAGGGACAAACGAGACCTGGTCACGCTTATTTTTTCCTACACCCTGAATAATTCATCTTCATTCGGCAGAAACGGAAACGATGGTGAAGAAATGGGAAACATTGTGGTCAGCTCGTTCTTAATTATCATAACGGTTGGCCGGGGTGTCGGGATGGGTCATCACGGTGTCATGCTTGATTTCTCTTCGACATAAGCAGTGGAAGGAAAAGAGAAAAATACAGAGCAAAAATAGGAAAATATTCGGCAAGTGCTCGCTACTTGGAGTGGAAAAAAATTTAAACATCGAATTATCACTCAAACCATGTGACTGAACTGATAAAATCATTATATGAAAATTTGAACAAAAATAAAATAATTCATTTGCTTCATTTCAATAATTCATAAACAATAATAAAAAGAAGAAAAAAAGTTTATAAAAATAATGTTTCAGTTAGATTGCATGTGTGATTCAGAAAATTATGTCCAGAAGAAAACACTGGGTAATTCTCCGCTATCAATTTATTATGTTTGAATGAATAATTCAGTCTATAGCTTTAGGCTTTAATCCTGCCAATACATAAATGGAATGTGACTCCCTTTGGAGACACCAAAGACTTCTGCTGATATATCTAGACTAGATTTCGTCATTTGAGACATCAAAGGCATCATATCTGCAGAAATATTAGTAGACTAGACAAGAATTGTGTTCCTAAATCCCTATTTAGAAATTTAACAACAATATCATAAGAATTAGTTGAGTCTATGCACTACAATTCAAGATTTTAAATTATTTTTAACTATCTCATCCATTGCTTCCAACCAAAATAAGAGCTTTTGAATAGTTCTTTAATAAATTAACACAGCAGAAAATTTATTTAGAGAGGCCATTTTAATGGAGTCTCATTAAAGTTCCCAACAATATGATTCAATAAAAAATTATTTTCTTTTTTATATAAATTTTTAGTTAATGCTTTATCTGGGCCGTTCTGGTGGCCGAGGCAATAACGGAGTCGGTCTTCACACGGCAAGACCTGGGTTCAAATCCCATCCAGACCGTCTCCCCGTACGCAGGGCTGACTCTTTTGCTACGGGTAAAATCGAGTCACAGAAGGCCAGAAATGGCAGGCCGACACCTCTCGAGGTTGTGACTGTCAAGGAAGAAGAAGAAGAAGAAGAAGCTTTATCTGTTGTACAAATGTGCGTACACTGTGACCAGTAAAGGAAAATCCAGCGATCTTACGTATCACAAGAAAATCTCTTCTCTATCGTTGATTATATAGGGCAGGGAAAATAAACAGATTTTTTTATTAGGGGACACATGTTTTATTAAATTAATTTATTAATTTCTTACATGAACTACTCAAAGAAAAAAAAAACGGTTATAATTAAGAAATAAAAAATTCACCAATTTATAATATTCAAAATATTCGGGGCGGCCCAGTGATAGATGCAACAGCGGCGCCGGTCTTCATACGGCAGGACCGGGGTTCAAATTTCATCCGGACCGTTCTCCCGTAGAGAGGACTGACTATCCAACTACGTGGTATCAATAAGTCTAGTAAGCCAGAAATGGCTGGCAAGAGAGGTCGTTAGGCCAAGAAAGAAGAAGAAGTCTTCAATTTATCCAAATTTATCCAATTTTACCATTCTTCCCCAATTGCAAGTTGTCCTTCCTTCAAACGTCGAAAAACAATTATTTATTTACATTTAAGCAACAACTTAAAATTACCAACCAGAACGACTTGAATCAGCTCACATAACTGTTCTCATTATTGTCAAATACGGGTCAGATTCAATTAGTACTGCTTAAAGCCACAACGATTAGTCATCGAAAGCATTATTCAAAAAGGTTGCTAAGATAACTCCAAAAAACTAACACTACAGACTTCATCTAGATGCTCGGTGGTCAAATAAAATCATTGGTATGAAAGGGAAAGAAAATGGGAAGCAACAAACAAAAACCGTCCGATTGCCAAAAATATATCGTATCATCCGCCCCATTAAAGCTTGCCCCTGAACGAAGCAGCTTCGCCGTTCGCAATAAGTAGCCAATAGCTGCGAACACACAGACAGCCTGGTAACCACTGTCAAATGGAGACATTGGCTACATAAAAGGGGGTCAATTCTAGCCAGTGCTTAAATTGTCCTAATATTATTTATATCCACCATCACCACCACGACAAAAAAAAACTTGACGATAATTCATTTTCAACGGTCCCGAAAGCAGAACTTTTTGGCACAATTAATCAGGCCCGGCGTGACGAACGTTCGAGCCCCCGAGGCGTGACCATCCGGAACGGAGTCAGTGGGTTTAGTGGCAAAAAAAAACAACACGCGTCGGACGCAATCTCCTTCTCTACGCTGGACACTGGTCATTAATTAGCTGCATAATTTAGCATCAACACACCGGTCTCGTCCGTCCACCACCACTCAATATCCGGCACATCATCGAATCGCTGTCGATGTTTTCCTCTAAACTTTCCATTTTCAGAGCAGTTTTCTCCAACCACTGCTCCGCAAGCTGAGAACGGCGGGAAATCGCATCGCAGTCTCGATTTCGAAGCATCGTTTTCCGCCATCGAAAATAAACCCCGGCGTTCACCGGGTGCGGGACGTCGATTGGAAAGTGGCCGGCCCCCCTGCCGGCCGTCGTTTGGCGATAAATTAAAGGCTAAAATGGTTGATGATACCGTTCATTACCGGACTGTTGGCAGTCTTTAAACGGCTGTGCTGATTAAATGAAGCGGGCTCAGGCTTTGCTCAGGGTATCCGAGCATGGGAGTATCACTTTTCCAATTGCCAATTTAAAGCATGCGGAAAAGCGATAGCTTCATACGATGACGTTTCCGTAAGGCGTGAGATACAGGAAGCTTTAAGTGCAGTGGTGTCGCTGTGAAATGTCTGGCAGGTATTGCATAAAATTTCGGATATGTTGGGAGGACTAAGACACGTCTTTAAGAGGGTTGAATGTCTATCCAACTGATTAATGGAAAATGAAAGAAGTACGAGAAATAATTATTTAAAATTATGTATGCTAAAAAGTGCTACGATGCATAATGCAGACAACGATATTTCCAACTTTGAAGAATCAATAGTAAAATATCCTTTCCAACATAAAGGGTAGTGTAAGGTTGATAGAAGTAGAGAAATAAGAGAAAGAAATAGTAAGAAATAAAAAGTAAAAAAAACTGGAGCAAAACTGAAAATACTTCACAGTAAACTTACAGGGGTTTTCAGTTGATAAGGCAATAGCATCCATTTTTACGGCAGGCTCCTTCGATGAAATGGCAAACAAAGCTAGTTGATATGGAAACGGCTTCAGGTGATAAGGAAATCAAATGCCTTTTATTGTGATGTCCTCAGATGATATTGTCATAGTAGCCTTAGATATTCTAAGAACTAAAAACAAAAATAAAATAAAAAATATGTAAAAAATATATACAGGGTTTTTCAGTTGATTGGATGGATTGAGCATCCATTTTTATGACAGGCTTCTTAGATGGAATGGCAAACAAAGCTTGTTGATATGGAAAATGGCTTCATATGACAGGGAAATCAAAAACCTTTTATTGTGATGTCATCAGATGATATTGTCACAGTAGCCGTTGATATTGTAAAATGAATGCGTTTGCCTTATCAACTGAAACCCCCTGTATAATGCAAAAAATGTAATTTAGAAGAGGATTAAATTATTAAAGCAACAAATAAAAGATGATTTAAACATCAAATTCAAAAGAAAACCCACCCGGGCATGAAACGAATACCGCTTATGCCAAATGCAAATATTCCGGGCACGCCATCTTCTCAACGACTAAATTAAATTGAATGACCTTCCCACGGTGCAATGCATCCTTCCCGTAGAAACGCGGCAATCCTTTCAACACACACACACATTCTAAAAAGCTTCATGATTAATCATAAAATCCTTCCCTGCACGTACTGACGTACCGATCTGCCCGGTGCCGAAACCGCGCACTGGTCCTTTTATGTGTTCCGAAAATCCGCTGATGGAATATCTATTACAGCTTCGGTGCCCGCATTCACCGAACCTGCTTAGCATGCGTCTCGGGGTGGACGGTATTAGCGAACTGGTTTCGTGCAAAAGATTATAATCTAATATTCCACCCGTGCAAGCATTTCTAATGCATCCCGAATGGAGCGTGACCGATGTCACATTTTGTCGAACAGGTACAGCTTAGCCGTTGCAATTGATGTAGTGTGAGGAATAGCGTGCGGTTAGATGAAAAACATGGTCGTTGTGCTCTGAAGAGAAGGTAAAAGAACTGATGTGAGTATAGTACAAGTAAGGGTTACATTTCTCTTGCTTACTCTTGAGTTACATCTGTAGAATCCTCCCTGTTACTGGTGTTAATCTCATAGTGTGCATCCACCAAAACTTCATTAAAGTCTCATCTGCAATGCATCTCACACCGCTCAACCCACCCAACGCCAATCCCCGCGCCAGTCCACCAGCGTAAGCGTAAAGGTATGAATATTAAAGCATGCGGCAAGAACACTTCCTTCCGCGTCCAATTCCAACGCCGGCTGTGGGCTAAAAGGGAAAAAGTTCATCGCAGCCGTGGCAGATCTGTACGTTCACCTGCACCTGCCACCGTCAGACGACCAACGGCACATTATGAATGGGCTGCTGTCCGTCAGCTCTGCAGCCCTCCACTGCCAGTCTCCAAGTACGACAGGAAGAAAACAGAAGCAAGGACAGAATACACCTTCTTGAAGATTTTCACGTAAACCATCTGCTTGCTGCGGCAACTTCCTGCCATCCTGTTTGTGTGAGATTGAATGTGGGACTGAGACTGGAAGGCAAAAAAAAACGACGAAACAAAAACAGATTCGATTAACTTCTGATGATCGACCACATGGCATTCGGAAGTACGGATTCAGTGCACACGCATATACCGAGGACACCACAACAGATGATTTTATTCGCCCGTTCCTTGCCGACTGAGGGGGCAAATATTGATCAAGGTGTAGAGACAGACTGAGGCTTAACAAGACAAGTGCAATTTCAATCAGGAACCCTTTCGATAAGCCTTTGGAAAGTTTGCACATGGCACATTGATGCACAGGGATGTATTGGGTTTGGGAAATGATACATTGCTGAAGGGTGTACTTAAAGACAATGAGTACTTGCATACCTTGCCAAGTACGTCATCGTATTATGCTGGAGGAGATATCAATTCATTCTTCCCTTTCGGGATGGAGTTATTTAAAGAGTTGGGTTGGGCAGAACAATAGCCATAACCACAAATGCAGATCCCGTGACGCTTCTAGAGACACGTGGTCAGTTGAGGTGGAAAAATCTTGTGCAGGGGGAATAAGCTGAATGATAATCTAGTCAATGCCGTGATTTTAATCTTCATTTGCTATCATGATGGAAGGTTTTTCGGAAGACCAGTGAAACAGAAATCTCCATCAAAGTTAAGAAAACTCTTGATGACTTATGGAAATCCCCGCCAATAAACTTCCGTCTTTACCTAGTCTCATCCTGGACTTCTATAATCATTGTCTATCTTTTTCTATCGTCCTAATCTACTTTAGAGTTGAAATTTTTCTTATATGCCCTAAGAAACTATTTATTCTATCTCTTCTGCGAGGAATTGTTTTGCAACCGTGATACTGTCCTGAGTTAACTATAAGGCTTTAGAACCTTGCGGGGGTTATAAGATGTTGTCCCAACAGGCAGAGCCATAATATTTCACAGATCGTCATTCAAATCGCTCGAAATAGGTAAAAATAGATTTTAAATAGTTTCGGAACAAGAAAGGCCAATTAAAACTTATCATTAAAACCAATCAATAACTAATAAGCGAGGTCTACAAAAACAGGCACCAGGAAGCTGTCGGGATGACCAACTTTAACAAGCCATCGAGATGTATTAACTACCCATCTAGAAGTATTAATAACAATAACTTCCAAACCCTAATTATCCATCTGTCTGTCTCATTAAGGTGTCCTCTATATTCAGAAGCCACCTCAAATGTCCTTACTCAGAGTCTCAGAGCCGGGCTGACACATTCCCCCAAACGGGCTAATCAGTGGAAAATCGAAAAACAGGTGCGTATGCATCGGGAGATCCTGCGGCCGAAAAAGGTCCTCCACCGGTAACAGCTTGCTGCCTACCAGCAGCAGGGATAAATTATGGCTGATCTGTGACAGACAAAATCCCTCGCACAAGCTGCTACTCCTACAACGGCAGAAAGGTATCGCGCATCGCACACGCCTCCGAAAACAAAAAAAAAACACAATCGAATACCAGGCCGCACACCACATTTGTTTTAATGGTGCATTAATCGTGGAGGAAGTCGTTGGTGAAAATTACAGCGGTACAGGTACAGGCCCGCAAACACCGAACCGGAACCGTTCCGAATTACCTGAACCGCGAGAGCTGCTGATGTAAGCAGCCGTAAACCGTAAGCTTCTGCCGGTGACAAGGAAATTGATTCTGACAGCTTTCTACGACCCCGGGGCTGGCTGGCCGATAGAAATAGGCAGCCGCACGTGCTTCCTGACATCGTACCACTAGAATCGTGACGAGCTCGTGACACTACCCACACGAAGGAAACATGTGCTGCACAACCTGCACCAGGTCAGGTGTTCTTCGATGTGCGCCTCGTTACATCCGTGTTTTTATGTGCGTGATGAGGTTTTGGAAGCGGAACCGAAAATAAATAAATAAAAAGCTCCAGGTCCACCACCATTGGACAGCCGGAGCAAGCAGCGGCAGCAAAGTTCGGAGCCATAATAGGCCCTGCCGTTTGGTCAGCATATAGCGCAGGATGTGGCTGTCCGTGCTGCTGGCTGGGGCACTGTTCTGTCATTCACACAATTGCTGGTTGGTACGCGTAACCGCAGCTGTCCCGTGAAGAACAGTCGGTACCTCCAATGGAGGAAGTTGGAAAATCAAAGGCTAAAATCTAGCAGTGCCGAACACAATACCACCGTGCTGTTATGCTTTATTGTTCCTTTGGGGATGCGTTCCAATTTGGATTATGGTCTTTAATGAAGGGATGGAATTGAATCCTGTTTATTGTGGTGTGTGTGTGTGTGTGTGTGTGTGTGTGCCTATCATTTAGCTTTTCTTATGCTTCCTTCGTACCTGAAGGCTTTCTTAAACACGTGTTTTATTGTTGGATGAAACCAAATTGCAGCTGGACAGAGAGATTTAAGGTAGCAATTAACCAATTTTGTAATTCAGTATTGCATTCAATTATTTGATAATAAACGTGATTTAAAATTGAAACTAAATAACCACCATGAGAGTTGATTTTGGCTGACTGTCACTCAAGAATAGGTTGACCATCTTTGAACAAGTAAACTAAGAAGCTATTTCTCTTGTTGTACTCTGAGGACGATTTGGAGCTGTGGTATTTTTATAAAGTCTTTTTTTAATTTCCATGTAGTAGGTGAATTTTGAGGAAGCTTGCTATCTTTTTCCTCTTCCTTGACACAACAACATCGAGAAGTCTAGGCCTGCAATTTCCGCACCCGTAGCTGGATAGTCAGTCCTGAGCACGGGGAATACATAATGGATGGGAGTACTTAGTGTAGCTGAGTACTGGGTACGGTCTGGATGTGATTTGAACCCCGGTCCTGTCGTGTGAAGACCCGCAAGTGAGTTATGTCCCCTGAATATTAGCCAAAACTCAATTCGCTGTGCAGAGCAGCCTGCAGTTTAATATTAAAATTTTCTTGGCAGGTCTTTTGGTATCTGATTTTGGCAGAAATGACAACTTATGGTCTTATTCATCTAACTGTACCTAGCATCTTCGGGTTCATTTCAAATTGAACCTACTACATCTCCTCTGGCCTTGTGGTCGGAAGACTTAACGGACTGAGCGGTTAGGTGTCATTCTTATGACATGACAAATGCCTTGAAGCCTTAGGAGTCTTGTTATATGCAAAATAGTGGAGTTCTATAGTTATTTCAACTCCTTTAGCTTTTTATCTTTAGTTTTAGTATTCAGTATTCAGTTTAATTCTAGATCTAAAGATTCTTTTGTAAATTTTGCTTATGAATTTATTTCAATTTTATTACCATTCTACCGTCATCTTCTTTCTTGGTCTAACGATCTCTTAGGTCATGCTTACCATTTCCATGGCTTACTAGAACTTAATGATACCGCATAGTTGGATAGACAGTACTCACTATGGGGGAACGGCCCAGATAGGACTTGATCCTCGGTCCTGTCGTGTGAAGACGGACACCACTGTCGAATCTAACACCAAGCCGCCCCATCCTTCCATCTGTTCTTCATTTTGGTATTTCCAATTTGTTTTCAGTTTATTTTGAAGCACATTAGTGGCTCTTGAAATATTAGATTGTCGTATAATATGCAGTAGTGATGGGCGCTCCGGAGATGAGCCACGGTTTCGGAACCGGCTCCAACCCGACCGCTCTAGAGCTTGCTCCGACTTTAACCCGGAGGCAGCTCCGCTCCGACAGCTTCTAGGCCGGCACTGCTCCGATGGTATCGTAGTGGGCACCGCATCGACGCCTCCTGAGCCAGCATCGTATCAACTCATCCAGGACAGACTGCGAAGGAAAGGCTTCGGAGTCGTTTATAAACAACAAATCTTTTTCAGTGTACATAATTTAGCAAGACTAAACTTCGACTACAAAAATCTTATATTTTCTAGAACAGTCTAGAACAGAACGTAGGAAAACAACTAGCGTAGAAAACAATAACTTCAACAATGTATCCCGATCCTTTAAAAAATAATAAAGCAAGTCATAATTCATCGAAAGAGCCTTCATCAAGACACGTAAAAGTCAGAAAGAGAGAGCACTCATTTTCTGCTTGAGCAATAACAAGATCGTGAGAAAACCATTTGAAATAAATTGCAAATGATAGTATTTTCCCATAATTTCTATCCCTTCTAATGTGGCCAAATACACGACATTCAAATGTTCTCACATTAGCTTCACCTGTAGCCCAATCGATCGCTCCTGTGTAAGCTGCATGCTAACGATCGTTCCCCAAATAATCATTATTAGCCAGCAGCCACAACCTCTTACGCTCTTATCTGTGGTCTTAAGATCGCTCGATGAAAAGTCCCCCCCCCCCCGACCAAAAACACGTGTTTTATCGAATGCAGACCATAATTAGCGTCCATGTCAAAGCCCCGGTCCTCACCGATGACGAATGACCATATAAACGTCCCTCCTCCGAATCGACCGATAGACTTGTTGTTTTTTTTACTTCGTCCTTCGTCAAGAGCTTTGGCCTAAAAGGACATTTTTAGAGGGCTTGTTTTTCTCCATAATTCCAATCCAATTTGAAAGGCTTTTTTTGTTTCGCTCCTATTCCGTCCATGAAATTTCCCCATCGCTTAGGGATGGATCGCCGGCTGCTAGGCAATACCAGCTTCGACTCGCTGTGCCAAAACCCATCATTATCGTCCCGCGAAACGGGTCGAAATATAGAACAGTGCCGTTGGTAGGAAAGCAGAACTAGTCCACCTGTAACACAAACACTTGACCGGCCACAACACAACACACGGTATAAAGTAACGAAAACGAAAAAAACGCTCCGGAAATCTATTTCCATCGGTCGGTTTTGCTTTGCCTGCCTGCTTCACTTTCCTTCGCTTTGCTCTTTGCGGTCCGTTCCGTTCGATTTTTGGCTGTCGAAAAATGTGTTTTTCCGATGGAATGTTCGCTCGTTCTGTCTGTGCAGCGCCAGACCCCAATCAATCGGTGAGGCTCGATGGCGCACTGGAATCGCGTACGTCAAACACACGCCGATAATTGCATGTTCGGGCACGGGCACGGCCGCTGCTGGTCGTCCGCACCGTTCGTTTGGAAGCAAAACGCTTTTCCAATCTCATTCCGATCATCTCGCACGCGTAATCCAATTAATACAAATGGAAATTTATTGCCTCCTTCCAGAAGGAGGAGTGTATTCCACAGTAAAATACGCTTCAAAGTGGATAGTGATCAGGTGGGTTGCACTGTTCCTTATTAATAAATATGCAAAGCTGATGGGTGAGCTCGCGCAAATGCTACGAGTGCTTACCTTCAGAGCTTCATAAAGATGATTTTACAGACTGTAGCTTGCACAAATCAGCTATAAGGAAAGTATAAAAAATTATTAAATACCGATCACTGCTCCAATTTACTTTTTGTCCACTTTAATAACTTCAAACGGCTGTCCATCACCACGGCGATTAAATGATAGGCACATCTGCTACAGACAGTCCAAAAATTGGAACATAATTTCCAAACAAACCTCAAGCCTGGCTGGCGTCTTATCAAGAGCACGGCACACGCTACAACCACAAATCATCCGAAGCAAGTCGCATCGACACCAGGGGTCGAAAGGTCAGAAAATCGGTGGTCCACACGAAAGTAAAGTCAAACTGACCGTCAAGATGCCGACATGCCGCTAGCTGTGAGACGTCGCAATATCAAGAATCCAAAACTGTTGCGTCGACATCAAGATGTAGTTTTCCTTCTAGCGTGCCCGTTACCGATAATGATGCTACGGTTGAAAATTGAGACGCGTAACCACGATTTCGCACTCTACAATAGCGAGTTATTATTGTAAAAAGCTTTAAAGTCGATTTGTGTTTTAAATAGAATAGAAGCAATCACGTCCCGCGTACGCTGACGGTGTTAATTAAACCTTTGATCCGGTGTAATAATCCGGATGAAATTACGTGGCCCCGTCGGTCGTTTGATGTTGTCCGGGCAACTGAAAAATCGTGGGACTGAACATTCATCATGTATGGCGTGTCAATTCAAATTAATAGAAAAATGTTACAAGCCACAACGGAGATGGAATGCGATAGAAATTCTTCTAACGCTTCATATGACATTTGGTTGCAACATTGTATGATAATAGGATGCATCATTATTCGTCACTCTTCAAGTTTTCTATTGAAGATACATTTTTAAAAGCACTTTTTCGATTAAATTTTGAAAACTCGTTAAAGTTTATTTATTGGGAAATTTTAAAATATCGTTTTAAGTAGAGGGTATCCCATTTTAGATCGCGAGCTGTCAATACCTGATGTTCCCCTAATTGTAGACCCCAAAAATGTAACTGAAACCGTCAACTGAAACTGGCAAAGCAGCAACTTGCGCAACTCGGTCCAAAATTACATCCAACCTGGATCTGGTGTATCAAACACCACCATTAGTGTGTTTCTCCAACGAAAAACTCAAGTTAACACTGTTTGTGTAATGGAACTCGCTAGTCGTCCAAAAAAAAAACACCAGCCATAAGTCGGTGGTGATCTGTTTTTGCTTCAACACCGTATCCTATCCGAGATCTTATGACAGTGTTTGTTTCTTTTCGCACTATCACCCCCATCACTCCCTATAATGCGGTGCATACTTTGCCGGCTAACCTACATCGGCTGTTCAACCCACCTGGTACGATTTTTTCTTCCATCGCCCACTGTCAGCACAAACTCCAGCGTGTTTCGTACGGTGTAAACGGGATTGTAATAAGATACAGCAGCAGAAGCAACGACAAAAAAAATCGCCTCCAACTCGCGTATCACGCCGATCCGTCAAATTGTGCTAACGAGTGGTAAATTGCCATGTGAGAGACTTTGAAACAAATGATAGGGCACTGGCACTGGCCCTGGATGGGAAGGTTATTTTTACCCGCCGTAAGGTCGATCGACGAGCACCACCAAAATACGCATTGATTGTAGGTTCAAAACCCGCGATGGCTCATCAGCATGATATGGTCAAATTAAGTTCGACTAGGGGTACAAGTACCGTTCGATAGTATTCACTGAAATGATGAAGTAGTTTTGGAAGACGGCTAGTTTACAAAAGGGAGTTAGAATTTCTTTCGTTTGTGAAACTGATACAACGGGGAAGTGTGTGTTCGATATTCGAGAAGCACCTAACTTCCTTAACCTAACCTAACCTAAGACCTAAGTTGGGTCTTAACCTAACTCTTCTACCTTTCTCTACTGTTTCTAAACCCTGAGCTGGATATTAGTTCTAACGAGCAGTGAGGTAGTTCAGACGAAACTCGACACCTTGATTGTCCTAGACCTAGATTTTTGGATGATTTTAACATACCAAACATATCTTATGAGGTTCAAGTGTTTTAGAAATTCTTTTTATTGTTCTAGCACATTTAACTTTTTTTCATATTTTTTATTTCTACCTACCTCTTTACCTAATTTATGTCATTTATAAGTTTATTATTTATTTGTATACAGATTTTCATTTCATTCTTTATTTTTTATTCTTTTTTCAATCATTTTTTTTCATCTTTCTTATAACAGTTTTTATCTTTCTTTTCCTTTTGTTCAATTTCTTAACCTTGTTTTGCGGATTTGCAATTTTTATGTATTTATCTAGGCAGCATCATTTTCTTCCAATCATTAAAAATCGGGTTCCATTAGTTTAATTTAGTGTGTAATGTTAAAGTAGCTCATTCGTAAGATGATAACTACTACGAATGTTTGCCTTTATTTCCATTTGTTTCTGGTTTTGTTTCTGTTCCATTAATATGTTTCATTATCATCTGTTGTTTCACTTTATAGCTTATATTTTACATCTTTCATTATGTGTTTTTACTCTTTTTACTTCTTTTTTATTATTTATTTTATTTTTTTTCCTTTTTTATATCAAGTAATAAAGCAAGCGGTTCAGTTGGTTTAATGAAATAGCACCTTTATACGCTGACTTGTCCTTTTGTTTTCTTTTCTTCTACTAATTGTTAAACATGATTGGGTGAAACAGATCAATCATTCATTTGTTCCGCTATGAAAGTAACAACCCTTCCCAACAGTCCAATTGAATTTATTTCATAAGTTACCCAATTACCAGATAATAAGAAAATAATCACACAAAATTTCTCACAATTTTATACATTACACAACAGCCTTTAGCGCGCCGCAAGATTGGTGGTACAAGCCGAGAAATAATTTCCCATTTTGAAGTAACGATGACGTGACGTGATAGCTGCAACGTTTCGTTCTACCGCCGCATCGGTTTTACAGCGCGGGTTGTTTTTCCACACAATTTTCCACACCCTCCGTAAACAATCCACGGCACGCTGTGGCCCATCTGTGTGAAAGCCTCCCTCCCCCCCGAGGCAAAAACACGAGACAGACCTGCAGCTGCACAAACTTCGCGCATCCGTCGCTCCATATGGTTCATCATCCATCATGTAATATTTTGTTGTTGTGTCTTTTTTTTAACGATGGCATCCATTGCAACCCCGGTGCATCCACCATTCCCTTTGTGCCAACGGTGGCGGGAGAAAGATTTAACACTTTACTGTCGCGCATCACACATTCGTCATGTGGGCGTGAAAACTGGGGGAAAGAAAAAATCCAACAGCATCAACAAGCTTGGTGGCGGTTTGTGGTCGGCATGTACGCCGTCAGCGCTGGAAAAGTAGGCAAAAATATTACGCGAACAGAAACAACCAACCGGTACCGGGTGGAAAATGAACGGCTGACTCGCTGTCGTAAAGTTGTCTGCGGTTTGCAAAAGTAAACAGCCAGGCCAGCCAAACCACACTATCCATGTTTAAGACTCGCGTCCCGAAACCGTTCACCTTACCGGTTCACAGTGCTTGCGAAAATACAGCACCACCACAGTGCGTGGGGTTTTGATTATAGCGATCGGTTTGAATGTCGTGTTGAAAATATATTCACTACGCTCGCTCTATTTACGAACAGATTTATTTGTTCGCTCTCATCTTCGCGCAATGAACGCTACTCAACTCAGATAGTTGCGCCGAAAACACAAATCAAGCTTGAATTGCTTGCCACGCACACGGCACAAGATAAAGCGCAACAGCACAACTGTGCCCAGCTAACGTAAATCATGATTGACAACTACTGCTGTGTGCTTTCGACTAATCACTCTCGAAAGACGACGGGGGTAAATGTTTGATTAGGTTGCCAAGCGCTTATCATAAATTTACAGCTCGTAACAACCGCTTCGCTGTTCCAATGAAACCCATTGTTTTCGGCCCACCGCCCCGGAAATGGGATGCCTTGCCGTCTAAGGTTGGACCGGACGGTTGATGCAACCAAAGATTCAATCTCCTCAAACTCACAATTTATGATGCTTCCGGCAGACACACACAACGATCGAACACGTGGCACAGGGTCTCTAGGTGGAGCTGAAAGTGCATTGGATGTGATGTGTCGTTGGAGAATTCCGGGATAATGTTATACAATGTACAAGTACGTAGCAAGTTGTGATACAACTTTCGGCGAGCCAATTGAAAACTTTTGCAATATTTTGCCTAACCGGGTTTGGTTTTGATGCACCGAGTGGTTTGGCGCATATGTACGAGTTGTTAAGTGTTGCGTAGCTTTCCGATTTATGAAAAAACTTGCAGACCATTCTCAGAAACAGTTCATTTTTTTTAGTTCGTAACATCTTGTTCTAGTTGATGTATTAAAATCTCTGTTTGAACACAGAATATAGCTCTTGACAAACCTCAGGGTTAAGTTAAGTTAAGGCCTTTTTATGACATTTCTCCTACATTCTTTTTTTTTTGGCCTAACGACCTTTTATTTTAGTTCATGCCTGCCATTTCTGGCTTACTGGACTTATTAATACCATGTAGTTGAATATTCAGTCCTCTCTAGGAGGAAATGGGATTTGAGCACGGGTCCTGTAGTGTGAAGATTGGCGCAGCTGTCGCATCTACCACCAGCCATTTTAAGCATATACAGCTTTAGCTAGCACAGCATTGCTTAGTGTTAATTCTCAAATACTATAGGAATCACTAAACGGTTAATTAAATTTTAAATTCTAATGTTATTTGATGTGTTATAGAATCAATAAAATATTCAACTTATTACTAGACATTACCAGGCTCTACAGATGTTACGACTGTATCGCTCCTTGGACGACAAGTTCTCTTGGTAAATACAGCTTCTAGAGCATCAAGGTTTCTCTCGTCTACTAGCTCCCTTGGTAGACGAGTAGCCCTTTGGACGGCGGCGTTCATCAGCCGAAGAGGTCTCTTGATAGACAATGCGTCCAATGAAAGATGAAGCCTCTTCTACGACAAGGTCTCTTGGTAGACGAAGGCTATTCACCAAAGAGGTCTCTTTTGCTACGAACTTCTGGCTTTCTGTGACTGGATTTAACTCGTAGCAAGGTAGTCAGCCCTGCGTACGGGGAGGCGGTCTGAATGGGATTTGAACCCCGGTCCTGCCGTATGAAGTCCATCCCTCGTTTGGTAGACTACAAGAGTTCTATTTTTCTTTTTTTGTTAACTAGGAAGCTCACCTTCAAAAGGTACCCAGATCAAGGATCCTGTCGCGGCAGAATAAGACCCTTTGAGCTGGATTTTGTGGGATTCATCGTGCCACTTGGCCCGTGAATCGGACCAAGAAGCCGAACCCTATCCATTAAACCACTCCTCGATCTGATCCAAACCCTGCCGATTCGCGGATGTACGTAGTACTTCATGTCCACTGTTGCTGCCGGTTCCGCATCGTCTCCTCACGCTGCCGTCCTCGAATGTCGTCTCTAGGAGAAGGACTACACAGGCGGCGTCGTAGGAAACCATTTGGAAAGCGCTGGCTGCTCGGAGTACTCCTGTGCGGTACGTCCTCTGGATGGTGGTGCGATGGGTGTCCCTCTGTAGAAGCTTCCGTCTTCACGACGGGGCTGCGGAACGGACGATGCTATTCCCGACGAGGGGCTTCCTTCTGCTGCTCTTCCGACCACACTTGTTCGGCATGAGGGCGGTCAAGGCATTCGTGATACGGGATGCCTTGTTACATACCGCCTCTAGATGCCGGCCATGGTGCTGTTTGCAGCTGTGCTCAACCCCGAGGTAGTTCAAACTCCGTAGAGGCGATCGTGTGTCCACCCGCGCGTAGTTGGCCTAATTGCGGGGTGCGAAGGGTGCAGAAGGTCATGTAGCCGGTCTTTTGATGGGTCAGCTGCGGACCGACTCCCCCCATCGAACGCTCGATCGTTCCTAGTCGCGACTACGACAATTCTTGGAAGAAAAAGTATTTTGAACGATGAGGCCTTTTGGACCAAAAATTCGCTTCGATGAGGAAGGCTTATCGGACAATACAGTATCTTGAGAGATAAAACACTTCGGAGGTCCTTGATGGCCTTCAACGTTGCCCTCAGCTAAACGCGCAATTATTTTAAGGTGTTTATTCCAAAACTAACAAATCATTTTGACTCATCCTAAAATAACAAAATTTAACAAAAAAGATGATTTTGTTAAATTCTCTATAAGTGAACGAGCAATTATCGTTTTTGAAAAAGACCAAGATTCTTTTCCTAGAACTGGTATGACTCATAAAATTGTACATTTTAAATAAATTGATTCGATGAATAATAATCGCATAGAATTATGTTTCACGAAAAATAGAAATCTATCCAAACGCTTCCCTTCAATCTTCGTGCAAGTAAGGTAAAAGCAATATTGGAGAAAACGTTCATTACTATTCCATTGGCATCGATTGGTGCGGTACATAATGTTTTCTATCCATCTGGTACGAACGTTCCCTTAGCAAGCGGATTTCTTCATCTCTTATGGATTTATTTCGATTGCTTCCCAGAACAAATGTCGCTAAGTACGGGCCAAAAGTTACCTTCAAACACATTCCGTCCATCGCCAAAATGTGTGGCTGGCCGAGTGGATAGATTAATATTAATGAGCTCTTGTGCCGGCCGCCCGGGAGCTTTTTTCTTCATACTTTTTAATTCACTTTCGCTTTATGCTTCTACCGAAAGCGGACCAAGTCTCGAAACGTGTGGACAGCTCCATCACACGTCGTCCCGCTTAATGTCAAGGCAAATGCACATACAGCAACAGTGTTTGAAGTGCCCGTTCCAGCCCTCCAAACCGTCTCCGCGATTCTGTGCGGGATGTATTCATTTTTGGTCGGAAATCTATCAAATGTCGACCGCTTTGATCGACGCACTCAGACGTGCCACAGAAAGGCGCCGCCACCGGACTGATCCAGACAGCACTCAAAGCACTAAAGCCTTGTGTAGATGGGATGAAGAGTGCCCGAAAAAATGGTCGCCACACGTGCCCGAAATGGGCCGTCGAATCGGTATACAAACAGCACCAGAACACCTTCAGATCAGCATTCAATTATCGGCATCATTCACAGGTCGCCGCTAATGGCGGGCGATCATCACTCAAAAAATGGCCCTTTCCTGGATTCGATCGTTTTATCCCGCACAGCATACACTGGTTCCGAGTGATCGCTGGTTCACAGCATGGCTGCGGAGCTGCGAGCTGTTAGTTTTCATTAGCCGGCATTCCACTCGGTGACCACCCGCAAACCATAAAAGGGAACCCGGTGCCACGGTTACGGAAGCGATGGTACGTGCGCTACTGTGAACGCGCGAGCCGATCGTAAACGGCCATAAAACAATCAAACGGCCTAACATATCCGTCTCAGATCAGAGCCCGTGGGTGTACGTGTGTGATCGTGCGGCCTAGCTCACGTCTTACTCAACGCAGGCTTTGGAGCGGTCGGAGCCACGCAACCACCGTCGATTCCACGCCACATTGCCAAACGATGATTTATGGGAAGTAAGTCAAGCTGGCGGGTTATCTGTTCGCTCGGTAAGCTCGGTTCGCTCGTGCAAAATTGTTAAATTGCTCCAATGACTTCATGACTAAAGCCCGCATTTCTTGGCGATTGATTTGTTGTTGAGTGGGGCTGTGAAGTGGCTCACGTCAGCAAACCCGGACAGGAAGTGTGGTTAATATTGTTGCAACCGTTTTACTCATTCAAGTGAGTTGGTTTGGATAGAGGGTTGATCTGTGGTATGGAAGAGAAAACCTGCAACTAGTTTAATGAGTTTCTAAGCTTATTTTTATCCAATTTTTATATGAGATTTTTAACTCAAAAATTGATTTGAAGAACTTTGAATAAAAATTAAAAGGCAAACAAGGCTAGAATTAAATGATCGTCTGGCAGTTCCTTACAGACATGAAGGCCTATGAATAACTAGAAGCACACACGACATTCAGAGCTAGTATATTAGAGTTGGCAACGATACACGATCTACGCACGATTAACTGATACATCTTAAGCCCGTGTTGAACTCGCATGTGGATGAGCCCTTTAAACTGAAGCAGCTCCTGTTATTGAGCTATTATTAATTGAAATAAAGAAAGCTTTATCCTTTTTTAATCCTGTGTTGATTGTGGTTGAGAATACGTACGGTATCTCTGAAAAGATCAGAAAAATCATTAGAGAAAACGTATGTATGCGTCTTAGTAAGACTCTTGGGATTTTTACATAAAACAATATAAAAACTACCATACTTATTTGATTTTCTTGAATAATGTTTAAAACGCATGGAATACGTCGTCTCATTCTGTAGAGTGACTACTCAGTTGTGGTTACTATCAAGCCAAATAAATCCTCGAGAATTGTTGGACAAAGAAGGATGATAGCATAGCAGTTCGGGCATCAGGCAGATCCCCCAGGAGGACATCCTGGGTCAGAAAGACTAAGAATTTGCGCGGATTCTAATCGGCTTCACCAAAAAGATGGAAATCACCCTCTAGTTCCCGATATTCAGTTCCTAGGTATTCCTGACCTTCTGATAGTATAGTGTGCTATGGGTTTTTTGTGTTGTTCCTCCTCTGGCATGAGAGTAGTGGTTTGTCCCGCTCAATAGCACCATTGTACGCCAGTCGCTTGTTTGGCCTAAGCTGGTGACAAAACAGACTTCAAGAGACCTTAAATCGCTATTAACGGTCTTGCTGCGAGCAGAGGGCTTGTGTCTGATGCTACAATGGCTCAACTAAGTTGATGTGGCTTTCGGACCCAGACATTCTGTCGGCGATATGACAACAAAGGCTGCCTCCCGTCCCGGAACCACGTAACGACATCCTGAAGATGCTCCCGATTCTCGCATTGCATACGGAACTCCTAATCCGCTAACGAGCCCACCCGGGATATGGAGTATTTTAGTAGCGGGAAGGGGGAATGTCTCCCACCCAAACAGCCTATCAGTGCAATGAAATCCTTTTAATAGAATCAAGAATAGTTGATAAGATATACGGCCTGGCCGTTATTACGAGAATAAAAAAACAGGATGATATCATCTGCTACAAATCTGTTCTCTGTGCCTTGTACTTTGATCTACAGTGCGTTCAAGAGTATCAGCGATATTGTCGACATCTCTTTACTGGAAATGGATAAAGTTATGTCTAAAATCTTATAACAATATACAACACGAAACCCGATATTTCTACTTACACTTTTCTCTACCGAAATATTCTGTGCCTTGTGACGAAACAAGCTAATCCGTCCACACATGAACAGAAACATGAATCGAACACAATTGACGTTAGCTATGATGTACGATTAATCGTAACCGATTCATTCAATCACTCCAACAAGACATGCCAAAACATAGAAAAGATTGTTTGCTCTCTACCTTGTAGGTCCAGTTCTATTCCAAAGCTCGGTTTAAAAATCGCAAACTAAAATCCCATTGAAAGTCGTGCCGTTCCGGTCCACCGGTGACCTTGGTTGGGGCAACAATTCAAACACAAACGCACCGACAGCAAAACGTGATACTTACATACCACCCACCAAAAGCCGCAGCCCACGGCCACGGGGTGTTCGCTGCCATCGCAAGCAAATGCCATTACGTCTCGGAAGTACGCCGGCTTTAGCGTACCGGCCATTACTATTGTCAGTGTCGGTCGTTCGTTCCCGTTGATTGCACCGCCAACGTGCAGCCGACGTGATTCGCTCGACGTCTGCTTTTCGCTGGCGTTATGCAGCGCGAAATCTGCAGTGCGACGACTGCCGCGGAGATTCGCAAAACCCCGCTGATGCGAATGGTGAAGATTATGCATCTTCGAATCGGCCGGCAAGAGATTCGGCGATGGTCGTCGCTATCAAACAGCAACAATAGCCGCAATCAATAATGACCGTAAAATTGATAGTTTTCCTTGTGAGATGTTGCGCCCGCTTTTTGCAGCATTCTGATCGATCGAATGCGCACCGCAATGCTGGTCAGATGCGAGGACGGTAGCCAGAAGACAAATAAAAAACCAGAAACCCTCTAACATTGATCCTTTACGCTGATGCGATACGGTTCATTTGCTGTTGTAAGGGGTGATGGTTTTTGTTGTTGTTGCAAACACCTTTTGTCTTCTAGATTCTGCTCGCTATTTCGCTCTTGTTCAACAGGTCATTGACAGTCGGAGGTTTGTTTTGTTCAGACACAGCGGTGTTTTGTTTGAACACAAAAAATGTATTTTGTAGATTTAAAAAAGCCTGAGACATTGCTCATTTTTTTTTACATTGACTGAGGTTCGAATTCCCATCCAGACCGCCTTCCCGTACGAAGGGCTGACTACTTTATTACGGGTAAAATTAAGTCACAGAAAGCCAGAAATGGCAGGCCAAGACCTTTCGAGTGCCAAGGAAGAAGAACAAGAGGTTTGAATTTTGTTTTTCTTTTATTACAGCAAAAAAATCAAAAAGCATATTTTTTTAGTCTTACAAAAGCGTAGAATCCATTCGTTTGTACTAGCTGTTCCCAACATTCTTTCAAAAAGTATCAATTATTGGACAATACGACGTTGGTCCGTAGTAATTAATAAATAAATACAAAAATCAATTAATGATCAATATCAATTATTGAGGTCTTTTATGGCTGAACAGGTAGTAGATGCGACCGCGACGCTAGTCTTCACACGGCTGGGCCGGGGTTCAAATCTCATCTGGACCATTCCCCCATATTGAGGACTGACCAACCCACTTTGCGGTGTTCACAAGTCCAGTAAGCCAGGAATGGCATGCATGACCTAAGAGGTCGTGTTAGACCAAGAAAGAAGAAGAAAATGACTTGACACGCTTTGCTCTATGGCTTCCCTGATATTAATCACGGGCTTATCAAGGCCGTGTAAAATGGCTCCTTCAATTGTCAAAATATCAATTGTAAAAAGGCTCCTTCAAATTCTGGCTATATAATTCTTTAAAGTCGTTTTATATACTGAGCAAGAAAAGATTAGGCCAAGCTCATGTAAAGTTATGGCACAGAAGTATTAAATTATAAAGAAATGTCTACTAAATATTTAATAATAATTGGAATGAAGTGCAATTAAATCAATTCAAAACACACGTTTTGGCACACTAAAAATGGTACACTACAAATGGAGGAAGTCATTTTCTAACTTTAAAAAGAAAATTCCGAAGATAATTGACCTTTTAGCAAGTTCTATGTAATTCGCTAAATAAACTTAATCCATCCGAAAATTTATTAAAACTTCGTTTAATATTGGTGTAACCGTCACGAGGTTTTTTGGAGATTATAGGCTCCGGTTATTTTTAATTCGTCCTCAGAATTTTATGTCTTGGCACTAGCACTACAACCTTGAGAGGTGACATGATTTTACCAGTAGCAAGGTAGTCAAGGCGCCCTACGCACGGGAAGGCGCCCTTCGATGGGGTTTGAACCTCGGAACCTTGTGAAGATCGGCCCAGCTGTCAACTTGGCAACTGGACCGCCCCTATACCCTAATGATTGCATTACACGCCATTCTGTCCTTCAGCTTTTCGGATTCTGATACTTGTTTCATTAAGAGAGAGAAGATCAAGGATGAACGTTTTAACGGAAGTAAAGTTCTACAGTCTCTATTGTTCTCTTCGAACTAAGACAACGTGCCTAAACACCATTCAATTAACGCAACTAAAGCTATTTAAAGCTTTTCCCCCTTTAAATTACTTTCCAAAACGTGTTTAGCAACAAATTACAGCGCACAGCCTGACATCCCTCTGCTAATTGCTAATAAATATTCCACACCCCACTGAATGCTAGGAAATGAGAAAATTAGTTTAAAGCTCTCCATAAATTAAAAGCACCTGTGGTCAGACCACTCGCCAAAGAGAAAACAATTAAAGTGCTCTAAACCCATCGATATGTCGTACATCTCCCTGGGCACGCTATAATATTCCGATCCAAAACACTCACAACACACACACACACACACAATCTCAAACACAAAAGCTTTGAAAATTGCATAATCCCACTGGAATGTGCTCCGTAATATCGTTTTCCGGTAGCCGGTATGGAGCGGTGGCGTCGTACAACGTTCCCTTCCGAACGATGATCGGTGACCTAATTTAAAAATGGCGAAAGCACTGAACAGCACAAACCAAATTTAAAAGCGACCCTGTAAATCAAAACACACACCGGCATAGTTCCCTGACTTCTACGACGACGACGGCGACCGTCCCATTCTGCTGGTTCCTTTCCTTTTGTGGCCGGGCCGGGCTCGATGGGGCGAGCTAATGAGCGTGAAGTCCAATTAATTTAGCTATTATGCTCATTTTCACCTGTAGCCAGGCATTTTGTTTCGACCGGCGAACGCTTGACTGGTTGTTTTAAAGGGATGGTTTGCTCTTTTCCTTCTCCGCGATAGTCATTTCTTTCTTTGCCCATTTTTGGAGAGGAGCTTCTACATTTTACCTCACGAAGGACCTTTCTCGGACCTTTTCAATTTTTTAAGCGTCTAAATAGGGGTTTGAAACATAAATAAAAGAGGAATTTAGGAATAAAACAAAATACTATGTTCCGACCATAGGAGTAAACCGGATCGATGTGACCTGAGGCATGATTTATGATACTCGCAACATTAACTGAATGTAAACAGAGGTGAAATAATATTTTTTAAAGTTAACATACCTTTCCTTATGCAAAAATCATCAAAATCTTACCCAATATTGTAAAACAATTTTTTTGGCTCAAATCGAACCCCGGCTCGGCTCAATATTCACCAAAGTGAATAAATTACGTTTTCCCACGAAACAAGAAAATGGTTTAGAAATCAATACCCAACCGAAAAGCCCGCCCGCCCAGCTGGACCTTGATTGAGATATTCATCATGCCCGTGGGGCAAACCAAACCAAAGATTGCGTTTCCAACCACCAACAAAATGTGAACCTCCGCCTCCCTTTTGGGGCCGGGCGAACATCATCGCAACATAATTCCGAATCCGGCCAGGTTCGTTATCAAATCGAGCCCCGTTGCTTTTGAATTGTAAACCAGTTCCTGCGACACGGTCCACACGAGAAAAAAAAACAGTAACGGCTAGGGAATCCTTCAAGGGGCCACCACACCGTGGAGAATCACCAATCCCTTATCGGGGCACCGGGTAATCTCCCGGCTTGTCGTCCGTTTTGTTTGCCTCCCGGCAGCAAAACTGTTGACCGTCTTGCGGTTTCCTTCTTTCACCCGAGCGCCAAAACATTCCGTTTATTTGTCTTCCCATTTTTTTCCACACCGGTGACAACGGCACGGTTTGTTCAGTGGTCGAGAAAACTACGACGAGATGCAGCCCGTTGCCTGTACCGCTGGAAGAAGAAGAAGAAGAAGGGGCATAAAATCACGGATGTAATCACACTGGCCTGTTCGGCACAATGAAGTGCGTTGTTTTCTGGCGATTGGACCGTGGTGGCAGATTGGTCCAAGAGGCATGGTCAGAGAGATGGAGAGATCTTTGGCAGACCGGTGGGGTGATCTACAAGTAAACACTCCAACGTATCCAACGTGCGTGATCGATGAAATTGATATCGTTTGTATGAAATCTTCTAGTTGGAGAATTTTACATAATATGATGATTTATGATTATCATAAAAAGTGGTTTGAAATATTTGACAACTTATGTCGTTCAATTATCTAACTTGTTATTTAATTTGGCAAATAATCAAATAATCTATTGATTAGATATCACCTCCTGATGCCATGTTAACTTGCTCTTTTGCTATTTTATATTAATTTGACAACGGTTCAGCTAGAATGGGCTGCGATTTGATAGCTTTTATTAGGGCCTTAAGTTGTTAGAGATTAGCCTTTAAATGAAAGTTAACCCTTTCCCTTGAAGTATGTTCGCTTAGACAATGTTCAGGAGTAGTGAAACAGGGCATCTTCCAATACTCCTCGTTATCGTTCACAGTCGAGCATCGTCGTTCAGCAATCGTATGTCCCGATCATTCTGACGATTGATGCCATCATTTCATCTTAACACGTTCAGTACCGCGTCACCCAAATATGGGTGACAGGTATGTTTCCCAGGGGCCCGCGTCACCCAAATATGGGTGACGGGTATACACATATAGGTAACAGAAACACTCGCATGGGTGACGCTCCTGTGCAAGTTAAATACAAATTAAATGTTTGAGTGCGAAAATTTAAATACACAATAATGGCTGTTCTAACTGAATAAAAAAAATGCAGTAAACTATTTTTTTCAATTAGGTTTTTTTTTATTTATTGAATCTTCTGTTCACATCAAACCAGAGTGAATTTCGGTAAAAACAATTCTTACACATCTGCGGAGACTTTGGGCAATTTACACAAAAAGTATTTGTTTTTTTAAATATTTTTCCTAACATGATCACGTTCCGCATCCTGGCGTTTGTTCCTGTAGCACGAAACACACATTCTTCGCACAGGTTTTCCGTGCGGATTTTTTCAAATCTCCAAAATGTGCATTTTTTTGCCCAACTTGTTGTTATTGTTGGCGTCTTTTGCAGAATTTTTAGTTTCTAACCATTCTTTCACTCTTTTTCTGTTCGAACGAACGAAACACCGACTATGCTATCTCTTTCTCTCCAACAAAGCCATTGAGATCTCAAGCGCCGCGTTCTGAGCGATTGCATTGTTCGGTGCTGCGCTCTGTGATTTTTGGGCCAGCAGGAAACTATACCGATTTGCGCTTGGCGCCTAACGTGTTAATGCCCCATGTGTGGTTGTCCGGTACTATTCTCATGACCGAAACAGCTCGCTTACGAATGGCGAGTCTAACAGGGGATCTTGCCGCTTATTATTCTTATCATCCTACGGCTAGGCGGCTTTCGATAGATTTGAATAGTTCGTCCGTTTATCAGTTATGGGTTTGTGAGCACTGGAACTATAAATGTTCTATCCAAACACAGCTCTATCCCTTACGGCAAGTACTTTGAGTAGAGCAATTTCTTCGGACGATAGCCGGTCATTCTGTCGGACGCATCAACGTCATCACTCCATCCCAGTTTGGGCCTACCACGCCTCTTCTGTCCGTGTGGACGGCCTAAAAGAACTTTACGGGCTGGGTCGTCTGGTGTCATTCTTATCACATGACCAGCCCAGCCCCAGAGCTTGACGAGCTTAATTCGCTGCCCGATAGTGAGATCATAATACAGCTCATCCTGGTTGTGGCTGCTCCATCAAACATACGGGGCCAAAAATCCTTCCTAGCATCCTCCTCTCAAAGTTTCATCAGTTTTGGACAGAGTCTGACATGTCTCAGAGGCGTATGTGAGTACTGGGACTATAGATATGCTATACAGTCCCAGCTTCGAGTGTTGTCATGGAGTGTTGTCCATGCTGGCATTTGCACTGATTTTTCACATTTATATGAAATCCGAACAACATGGACGAATAGAAGTTTTGACATTTTCGGTGAACATTCGAATTTCATACACATTTTTGTCTACAACAAAATACAATTTAATTTCACTGCGGATCTTTTTCCCATAACTTTCCCCACGGAATGGGAAGAATGTGCCATCAAGTGTAATAAATTGTAGCACAAATTTATTGTCTATTTCCCGCAGTTATCGTGGCTACTTCCCGTGTAAAAACACTCACTGGCCGGCCCATTGATCACGACCATCAAATCGCTTCCCGATTCCCGAGCTGCACCGGTGCTGGGCTCGTTGGAACGCGTCCGAAATATTTAAATATTTACCCCAACTGCACAAAACCCCGCGACCGGAGCACACGCACCAAACGCCTTATCGAAGATCAACAAATCAGCTGCCGCTGCTGTTACTGTTTGCAGTCGCCAAAGGCAATGACACTGCCCTCCCTCCCAGTTGGGTTGCGTTTTGCTGACCGGAAATGGGGCTATCTCCCATTCGAACGACGGTACGCACCGCGTTGATCGGTCCACCTATGGACAGGAATGGATCGAACCTCGGGCACTCGAACAACAGCCAATTGCATAATAACCCGGGAGTGCGTCTATGCGGAATAGATGCGAAGCTACGATCGATAACACCTGCCCATCATCGCTCGCCGTGCTTTATTCAATCCGCGGAAAAAGGGTTTCTTTATCCCTTCAAAACCATTGTGGCGCCAATGTGAATGGCTTTCCGCTGCGTTTTATGCTTCCCAAGCTCGCGTCCCGCAAAAAGGAATGCCACCGATGCCACATTAGCTTTTAATCGCTTAATAGCCGCTAAATGGTACCTCATTATGCAGATTAGGGCCATGGGACGGACAAATAAAGGGGGATGTCCCTGTTTTGTCGTAGTCGTCGCTTTTTTGTTGTTGTTGCCCGCACATGTGTGGATCGAAGGGCACAGGGATTGAGGGAATCGTTGGGATCGTTGGGTTCGAACGATGGGAAATATTTCGAATGCTGCTTCGAACGAGGAATTCTACGCACGATCTCTTCCGGGTAGAAACTTGTTTTGTTTAAGTGTATATTGCTGAGCTGTGTAATAGTATTGTGGTTAAAGTATAGTAACATTTTATCAATTTTGAACAATATTTCTAAACCTTATATTAGGCTAATTTTAAACAACTTTAGGCAAAAACCTTATCACTCTGAATGAAAGTAATAGGAAAAACTTCGGGTTCCAACAACCACAAGCTGAGGATGTAATTCAAAGCACTCTTTTGTCATCAGTCGATGCATAATTTAACAGTCCGTGCGTTAATATGTAGTTCAGCTTTGCTTGGTGCGTTTGCTCACACTATTATTTACAAATTTTCTAGTGCACGCTTTTGTGACTCATCATTATGCTGTGCGGATTGCTTACCGACATCATTTAAATGCTCGCTTTTATGTGGGTTTTTTTTTGTAGTT
Organism: Anopheles stephensi; assembly: GCF_013141755.1. Classification (NCBI taxonomy): domain Eukaryota; kingdom Metazoa; phylum Arthropoda; class Insecta; order Diptera; family Culicidae; genus Anopheles; species Anopheles stephensi. The sequence goes on along the minus strand of NC_050203.1, from coordinate 67,075,728 downwards.
TGTTGAAAAGAATTATGCATAAAGCGCAACGTTACAAAGGTAAACATTGTAAGCGTGACAGTTGGAAGCCAGTGGTTGGCAAATTCAGGGTGTTTCATAAGCCAAGAGTCTATCTAGAGTGTGGGGAATGGATTTATATTTCTTTTTTGTTATAGACTTTGACAAACAAATAGGAATATTTGAAGTATTCATTTAAAATATTTATTACACTTATGTTCTTACTTTTTTCCGTTAATCCTATGTCCTAACAGTTCTTCCAACTAAAAAACTAAAGCCATAACAGTCTTAGAACGTAAGTTGAACATTTTACTAATTTTACTTAGAGAGAGCCACAAAGACTCATCCAGTGACGGATCAACCTAGGAGCGGAAGGAGCGGCCGCTCGAGGCCTCGTCGGTCGGGGGGGCCTCATCGGTGAGGGAAATCCTGTTGCTTCCGTCTAACATCACAATTCGAGGGGCCTCTACTGCCATTCGCCTCCAAATATCTTGACCCACCGCTGGACTCATGTAATAGATGACAGTTTCTAGACACAATATAATGTCAGGAACGACGAGGGATACAAGGATATTCTTCCTAAGATTCCTTGCCCATGATTGTCAACGTCTATGAGTGACATGAAAATGACTAAACAACATCCTTCAGTGGGCACCCCAACGTAGAGACTTCGTACTGAACTCAGCCATTCCATAGGCGTTATTGACCTTAATTGTAAGTAGACATCTACTGAAAGATATTTTCCAATCGTTCCATGGCTTATACAAATCAATGCTCGCGAACAATAAAGTCCAGAGAGAGAGAGAGAGAGAGAGAGAGAGAGAGAGAGAGAGAGAGAGAGAGAGTACAATGTAAAGATTTAATTTGAAAACGCCTCAGTTTAATGAATTTTAAATTGTTTTCTTTTTTATTTAGAATATTCTAAAGCGTTTTTAAATAAATGTTACAAGAATGTTCACTAGTAAACGATCTAATTGGGACGATCTGGTGGCAGAGGCGACAGCGGCATCGATCTCAATGCGGCAGAACCGAAGTTCAAATCCCATCCAGACCGCCTCTCCGAACGCAAAGCTGACGACGTTGCTACGGGTAAAAACAAGTCACAGAAGGCCAGAAATGTGGCAGGCCGAGACCTTTACAGGTTGGTAGTGCCAAGGAAGAATAAGAAAGATCTAATTATTTAAGTAGACACTATCTAAAACTGAGAGAATGAGAACGAATTTATAAAAAAAATCCTCTTCGCCAAGAAAATATTTGGCTCGCTTATCGGTGTTGCCCACCACTGATTTATGCAACTCGCAAGAATGAGCTATATGTGTAAAACGAGCTCGATATGAAAAACCCAACGATCAACACTTCCCACAAGATTGTGCAATCGACAAAATAGTTTGGCGTCGGTCACAAGCAGATAAACAATGCAAGAGCAAACATTTGATGAAGGAAAGAGAGTGGAAAACAAAAATGCGCCCCCCAACCGTCGAACCACCCTTTTTTGAACGATGATTGTTTTTAATTCGTAGCTGGTGAACAAGTGCCTCCGAGCTGCCCGCCATCTTTTCACTTTCCTTTACAATTTAAAAACGTGCCCGGTAAGCTGGCCAAAGTGCATAGTGGTGGCGCACTTTCACATTTTTTGGGGTGAAAAATTATTATCATTTGCTCATTATCATCATTCCACCTCAAGGGGTTTTTTTTTTTGGTTGGGGGGTGGGGGTTTCCTCAAACAGCATTTATCACCTTCAACGAAATTAAGTGATGAAAATTCATTTCATCTGGCGCTTCGATAGGTTTAGCTATCCGGTAAATGCACGGAAGTGAACGGAACCGAGATGATAACGACGTAACACCGAGACGAGTTCGATCGACTGCGTTTGCGTGCGTTTTCATTTAAGTTCGAATGCTCGAGAGACTTTTCCGAAAACCCCCGAAAAATCGCTCCAGCGGTGCAATGTTCAGTGTCCGGAAAATGATTGGCTTCTAGCTAAAAAAGTGAAACACGAACAACATATGGAAACAACGCAACACTGTAATGGGTTCGGAATGTAGTTTTGTGAACCATTTTTCGGCGCACCAGCACTGACAGTATCGAGCAGCTTCCGTTCATGACACAACATTTGGAAGCCTAGGCAGGGAGGCAGCATGTTTGACGTTCGTCCCCCAAAAAAAAAAAAAAAAACGAATCACCGATTGAGTAACCGAGGGATTGGAGTTTGTGGAGAAAACTATTTCTTTACGATCTTTTTTTTTAATTTGTTAACCCGCGTATGAATGTTTTGGGGACGCATTTCTGGCCGCTGTGGGCATTATTGTGTAAGGGATGGGTTCAGCGATGGACGCAGCTGTAAACTAGACCCAATTAGCTGATTATGTGCTGCTGTTGTTTGCGGAATCGGTTCAGTAAACATTTGGAATCGAATTTTTGTGTCTGCCGACAGCCCTCACTTGCTGGTGGAAGAGTGTATGAAATATTAAATAAACACTGCGAAGGGTGCTTTTCCTTTATAGTTCACTTTTAAAATAAGAACCTCGTTAAGTAACAAGAGGGACAGTTCACCCCTTTTTTTTTTGAGGGTGAGGGAAAGAAAAATTTGGACGATTTATAATTATTCCTCAAGAGAACACACCGAACAAATTCATGTTGGCCTTCGAGGCCTTTTCTTCCATTTGGTAAATAATCTTCCTCTTCCAGTTGGTTGCACAGATAACCTCAACAAGTTTGTAGAGTCGCGGAGGTCAATTAGAAACTATATTTACCCTGATAACGCACCAAATGTCCAACGCTTAGTTAGGCCAAATGTCTATGCTGCGCTACGCCACGTAACGAGTTTCTGAGGATCATATAACATTGGAGTTGAGTGTTCTAAATGGTTGAGAGTTGTCCACCACGTGGGGTCGTGGCTGGTACTGGGAATGATCATCATTATCATGCTGTAACGACGATCCCCATAAGAATGAAAATCAAACAGTCTCTAATGAGCTTAGAAAATTGATGTTATTTATGATTGTTATAGAAGTCTTACAATAAACACGAAGCAAGAGCTGATCGAGGTTAAAGAAGCGTTCAGAAACAGCTCAACTACTACTACGATAATTCTCAATTGCAATGCCTTTTTCTTGTTGCAGCTTGAACGAGCAGACACTTATTAATAGCTGTGCAAAAAAAAAGCAAAACAACAAAGTGTAACTTAACGCTCCCTCAGCAAAACCGGGAAACAACTCGCTAGAATATTATCAACGGGCCAAGTTTTGCCACGCGCTTTGCTGACGCCTGTAGCTTCCCGGAAATAACCCCACAAAATCCCCAATCTGCCAGCCAGAGTTTATCTAAGCGCATGGCAACACAGTCATCCATCCAGCCAGCGTGTTCTCACACACGACACGTGATGTCGATATGCGTTACAGGAATGTGTTCTTACTTCACCAAGAAAAGGGGTAGACCGATAACACAGACAGACCAAAACCGGTTGCAAAGGGATGATCCAACGCAGGGGCAAGATTCGTATTAAAGCAGACCATCGAGTTGAGCTGAGTGCTAACTTTAGAATTTTACATCGTTTTATGGTAATGAGACAAATTCCCCAAAAGCGTGACGTCTTCCATCGTGCTGGAATATTTTCTGAGAAAAAATCAGTTAGTTCAGCATCAGTTTGCAGTAAGGTTAGGAAGAGCACGGTTTAAACGTAACACCTTGATTGCACATTCTTGTTAAGGTTATTAAGAGTTTGAGATTTGCGTCTACTTGCCAGTCGTCTTATAACACTTCAATGTTGGTCGAAGGCTTATCAGGCGTTTAAAAACGCACAACTAACTTACCCTATAGCGAGAGTCCTTCCAATAGCTTATCGCGGTTTATTTGTTTAGGACAACCAAGTCCTCCTTTTTTCTTTTTGGGCGGCAGTAAAAAGCTCCAACGACTGTCTTTCGGAGAAACCTTGTTCCTCAAAATTCATCCGAGGTCAGATGCCCGAGTGAAATCTCACTAAGCTCGTACAAATGACTTCTGCTGAGCTGCTGAATGCCTATGATTTTGATGGTGTTGATCCCTGGACTTTTCTCTGCTGTCACTCCAGAGCTTAGTGTCAAAAATTCTATTAACCACCAATCGAATGAATCCTTCAAAAAGGTGGATCAGCCACTTATTCTTTCAATGTTGATGAACTGAGAGAACTGTCTAAGTAAAAGCAGTGTCAAGGGACGTTCTGAATGACATAAACGATATGGTTTTTTTTTTTTGGTTCCTCAGATAGAAATTTACTCTATCTGGGATCTCTAGTCTGCTAGTCTTCCCATACACAAGCCGAATAGTATTAATGTTAGGATAGCTATATTGATAGCTTTTACTGTTTAAATAACTTTTAAAGAAGAGCTCAATATGTGGATTTGAGAATCTTCAGCTTCTTTCTTGGCACTCTACAACCTCTAAACGTCTCGGTCCACCATTTCTGGCTTTCTGTAACTTGATTTTACCCGTTGCAACGTAGTCAGCCTTGCGTACGGGAGACGGTCTGGGTGGGATTAGAACCCCAGTCCTGCCGTGTGCAGACATTGAAGACAAATTAAATTTGAGAATACTTTAAATAAATATATTATTCAATTAGACATACATTAATATGCATGCTTCAAATCTATCAGAAGGCGAGAAGCTCTTTAATCTTCATTTACATACAAGCGTTAGACCTCCGGGAGCCTTGTAAGGTTTTAAAGAGCTTTGCAATTTGATGCCGTTTATGTGACATAACAAATCAATCCAAAATTAGCTTCGATGTAGAACATCGAGGAAAATGAACAATCCAAAAATTACTCCTCTTGATTAACATCGTGATCATAGTGATTAATCGTAAGAAAACCAAGTACCTGGCCGTTCATAAAGCACTCGCTTTTCTTTATTCCCCAGACACACCTTCATCTGACCCCGATCAGCACCGTCAATCGTCAGCACACCGAGGTGTTCTTCCTAATTACACCAGCCAAGCAGAATTATTAGGTCACATTAATCAAATTTTCCGCTTCTCGCTAACGCCACGCTCGCCAACAATCAGCGAAGCCCCAGTGTCGCGGTTTTGATTGGGCGATTTTGGGGGCGAGCACTCTTCTTCCGCCGTGGCCCCTTCAACGCGCTGCCAGAAAGCGTAGTGTAATTTGATAACAAATTTTGAATTAACGTAATTTCTCAACACCACCCACAGCAAACCCCGTTGGTAATCGAATTTGTCAACCCGGCTGGAAGGCGCTGGAGGCGTTTCTGGGGTGCGTTCTTCACCTGTCGCGATGACATCAGACGGAATGGCGTGGAAGCTTCTTGTGACGTTGCGGTTTCTGAAGCGACGTGCCACGCGAATCCGTGCCTTCCGATTGGGGAAGGGCAGTTTCCACGAAAACAGCAGTTCATCTTGTTACAGTGCGACAACGCGTTCGAGGCGAACGCCTGTGGCCAACGGGCGACAAAGCGGGCGTTGAATATTGATTTCGTCGCCGTATCGATGGCAATGTTGAGATTATTTCAAAATCGTTGGCATACTTTTATGCTTTCCCATACCCCGCGTTCCGCCATTGAACGGATCGATCGTTCGCGAAACACGGGCACGCCAGCCAGGGTGGGTGAACAAACCGCGACCTTGTCAAACGGATATGCATATCGATACCTTGGTACTTTCCGTGCCACTTTCTGCGGTTAGTGGCATCGGATCTGAAGCGTGTGAAAGCGCCATCGGAGGCTGATGGGATGCGGGCTCTTCGAGGCTCTGCCAACGTTCTTTCGCCTAGCATTCGTGTAGGCAACAAAATGGCATGTTGAACACGCTGCAAATGTCATGTTTTTGCAAGCATGGAAATTGAACATACCAGATAGTTTGCGTCAGGCGAGAATGCGTTTGATGTGTGTTTCGGTTATGTGGCTGAACGAAAAAAAAGGAGTTTAACAACGCGAAAGAATGATTGGTTGGGGGAAACTAAGAGCATGGAAAACAGTAGGTGGAATCACCCACTCGACGGTAATCAGAAAGTCTTGACGTCACAGCTTCTTCACTGATCATAGATGCTTTCTTTTAAAAGTTGAGTAATAAGAAGTCATAATTTCATCATCTCTAGCATTTATGAATATGTGTATTTTAGTTTTACGGCCTGACGCCACAGTTTTTATACCGCATGAGCTGACGAACGAACTCGAACGGTCTCGGCCTGCTATTGTTGGCTTCCTGCGACTTGATTATACCCGTAGACTGACTGAGAAGTCAGTCCTGCTTTACTGGGGAGGCAGTCAGGATGGAATTTAGTCCTCGATTCTGCCGTATGAAGGCCAAAATATCAGCTAAATATAAAATATAAGTCAAGATTTTCTTTTTACGTGTACTAGATATCGAAGCCTAGATTGTGGCGGTTCGGCGTCGGGTAATAACGATATCGGTAATAACGATATCTTCACACGACAGGACCGTGGTTCAAATCCCATCCGGACCGCCTCCCCGTACGTATGGCTGACTACTTTACTACGGGTAAAATCATGTCACAGAAAGCCAGAAATGGCAAGCCGAGACCTTTCGAGATTGTAGTGCCAAGGAAGAAGAAGAAGAAGATATCGAAGCCAGTTTAAATCGGGTTTAAAAAAGGGGTTAACAAGGGAGAAAGGTATCAAAATTTCGAAACAGCGACCTATAAGACCTTTCGGTGAAGATCATCGCCCAAGTCGAACTTTTATAGACTAAAACCTTGAGCCTTCGTCTAACAAGAGCAGGATCGAACGTCAGATTACCAGCAACAGATATATTATAAATTTAAGTCATACAATAGGAGTACAGCCCTAGTTATTGCTTGAGCTGAGGAATCTTCTTCAAACTTCCAAGGTGATCCACTGCCTGTAATGTAAGCCTTCAAGAAGAAATAACCCACGATACAGCTCAAGGCACAAGTTAAGCGTTAAGGATATGATTTTATTGGCTGATGTCAATGTTGATTGCCTGGATTGGTTTCATCGTGTCGTGAAATCGTGTCCTTTTCGTTACTCCAATCCTCCGTTGCTGCAAAAGAGTTGGTCGAATTGTGTCGGCAATGCTCGTTGTGTTACTGCTGTAATTTAATATCCTTAGTCGTCCAACGATGATAGATCCCCTTTCTCACTTGTACAGGTTGTACAAGGTGTAGTAAAGGCCAGAAATCAATTAATGACTCGCAAAGATCTTTCAAAACTGCCAACAGCAGACTAAGAAGATTCTAATTAGAAACTCAACAAATTCACATTAACTCAAGCCTTTACAGGGTTTTTCTGGTGGTAAGGCAATAGCATCCATTTTTTATGGCAGGCTCGTTAGATTAATTGGCAAACAAAGCTAGATGTCAGATGACAGGGAAACCAAATACCTTTTATTGTGATGTGCTTAGATGATATCGTCATAGTAGCCGTTGATATTGTACGCGTCCTTTAAGCGCTCCAGTAAGTGTTTCATATCGAAATCCAACTTATTCAAAAGTAACTGAGTAATGGGCAGCTTGCCCATCTAGTTATTAGATAAAATTAATTCAATAAACACTCACCAGAAGATCAAACAACAATCACCCAACTCTCCAAAACGAATTTACTGACCTTTTTACTGACCAACACCGACCCGCGATAACTCATCGATATAATCATCGATATCGCACCGGATGTGATCCAAATGTACCGAACTGTTACCCTCACATTAAGCATTGTGTGAAAAGCCTCCTTCCGCATAATCGACAAACACCCCATCAGATCATTATGCTGCATAGGAGATGTTTGAAACGTTTGGAAAAAAACCCACAAGATGCCTCCCAAACGTTTAAAGGTCACGGATGATTAGGAAAATATGAAAACGGTACCATCGTCCACAATACCGTGGCGCATCTTTAATCTTGCTAACCCCAAAAACCGGTCGATTAGGGATACAATTTTTCTGCTTCCAGTCTTACCTTGTCTCACCTCATATGGACAACACACACAGATCGATCGATCGATTCGCTGACCAGATGGGTTCGGTCGAGTCGGTTAAGGTCGTGAACCGTTTATCTCGACTAAAAGCTTTGCTCCTCCTTTCGGGGGTTCAAGGGGGAGCGCGAACGCGGTTACGAATGCGGTTTTCATCCATCATCCATGCATGGAGCTAAACAACGGTAGCCACCGGCCAGCTTTTCACAACCCTCGACAGCCGTACACGGTCGATCACGCGCCATCAAAGACTCTTCTCTCTGTCTCTCGTTTTGGGAAAGTTTTCTCTTTTTTTTGGGGCCACTTTTGGATGATTTCGTTTTCAACCTGTCAGTGAGCTTTTCCGATACGCTTTTCTCTCAGCCACCCAAAGCCTTCAGCGTTTGACCTGGATTTTTCTTCTTTTTTGTTGGTTTCGATCGTACATCAGCGTGTCAGAACCACACCGCATCTCGGATTGATGCTGTTCTGTACAGTAATTTATAATTCCCGACGTCCGTTTGACTGGACCGAATAAAGCATAGGTGACCTCACACCGAGTCGTTGTGGAGAGTATTCTTGGGTGGATGGAAAAGATGGGAGAATGAGTGTAACTAATCGATATCTCTAAGCTGAGTATAAGAGGTAGCTAATCAATTAGAAATATTTCCTAATGAGGGGTGTGAAATTTATATTAATAACTTAAAGAAGTGCTATCTGACATTGTTACTAAGTTAGGTTAGAGATCTCGAACTTGATGTTTTCTATGTGTAAAAACATACTCTTCTCTCAGACACTTTTACAAACTAAAGGGAACTCAAATCAGAGAGATAAACAAAACAAAGATGTAAAATAAGCATAAAAGATAATAATAATTTATCGAAATTCAGTAAAAAGACAAAAAAGAAAGATAAAGTAAACCCGAATGGCACTTTACGGCTACTGTGACAATATCATCTGAGGACATCACAATAAAAGGTATTTGATTTCCCTACCATCTGAAGCCGTTTCCATATAAACTAGCTTTGTTTGCCATTTCATCTAAGAAGCCTACCATAAAAATGGAAGCTATTGCCTTATCAACTGAAAAACCATATATTTATTCATTTTAACTGTAAATGAGCTACAGCAAAAACGAATTGAAAAAATTATTTAAAAAAAATAGTGTTTGGTTTTATTGAACACAATGATGGCATGGTCGTAAAGCCGTCACACTCAAATATAAATAAATAAATGACTGACGGCCTGACCCGTATATTGCTAAAAGTCTCTCTCTTTATATACTCTTGGCCCAAAAGACCTTTTTAAGTCATGGCAGCCATTTCTGGTTTGGTAGACTTATTGTTACCGAATAGTGGGATAGATAGTCTGTCCTCAATTACGGGAGAACGGTCCGGATGGGATTTGAACCGCGGTCTTGATGTATGAAGACCGGCGCCGTTATCGCCTCTACCACCTGGCCGGCCAAGGTGATCATTGTCTGCAGGTAATTGAGCCCAGCATTATCCCGGACAAATCGCAGGAAGGAAATGCCATGTATTATTTGTAATGTTTTTTTTTTTGTGAATTTATACAAGTCAACACAGCAATACAGATAGGCAATCCATTCATGAAAATATCTGAAATATCTGAAATATCTCTAGCGAGCTAAGTTTAACGCTAGCCATCCTATTTTACAAAACTATACTAGAATTTTTCCTATTGTGATTCGACTTGAGTATTAAAATAATTTTGATAAAAATACTACACCATTTCCGGATTAAAGTCTAATCAATTTAAAGTGAATTTCAAAATTTAAGCCCAAAACCATAGAAAAAAAGGTCCGAAGAAGTAGAACTCGTTTTTCAAATTACATTCGTTTTATTCATTGCCCTTAGAATGCTCGAGCCGCATAACACAATTGTCATGCTAATGATAACCACACACACACCCAACACCTGTTTCAAATTTTTTAAAAGAAATATAAATCAAAGTTTACGCTACCGTCGTAAAATCAAAATAGACCAAAACTTCAGCCGAAGCCCACTTAATTCTAGCAGGAAATTCAAGAGTTCATTAAAAGCGCTCACTCATCGAATGCATACTTGGAATGGAAGTTTAAAGTCCCCAAAATCTACATTATTTCCACGTAAAACGCGTTATTGTTACAAACAGCGAAACAGGAATTGGGAGGGGGGGGGGTGGGGATAAAAAAAATTGTTTAAATTTTTTAAAATTTCATTCAAGTAAAAAATCATTGCCAAACGAAAAAAATGCACGCCTAGCACAAGATGCATCCATGGAATGATATTTCAATTACGCCCTTCGGAAGTGCATTTCGTTCGTTGCACGGTGGGAGTATTTGTATGCAGATTTAATTGATTCCTAGCTCGTCGTTTGCGCTACCCAGTTCCCAATCCACGACCAGGCTAAATCAATTGGAATCAATTTAAAATCGCCACTCACACGGGGTTCGCCGAGATTGCCCAAGCTCCCCAAGCCGGTGGGATTTTGTGCGCGGAAGGGGGGGATTGTAATAAAATCAACCCAATCGATGCAAAAATGTTTCCAAAACGTAAAATGGGTTCTTTATTCTCTGTTTTTTTTGTTTCCTGTAGCCAGCTCCAGTGTTTGTTATCCTGCCCACAGAATGTGCACCGAAGCGTGAAGCGAATTGGGGGCGAGAGAGAGCTATTAATCGGGAGAAATACAATTACGCGCCAAACTGCACTGATTCACTGTGCAAAACGCTCTGCACTTTTGCATAGAGTGCAGTGTCTAGGTATGCAAATTGCCACCTTGCCTTGCACACGCATAGGACACCGACCAGTGGACGTTCTGGGGTGATAAAAATCAATCCAAATGTCAAAAGCTGGCTCCGAAAGCTCGTTCCGAACCTGTAGCTAGTGGTTGGGTGGATTTTGTGACCGAAACAAGACCTCTACGCTGGCCGGTGTGCAGAAGGACCATTGCGCTCTTTAACAAAGTGCATTGAAGTACGACGCAGAGGTCCCTTTTCATGTCTGAATGTTGCCAACAGCAACAACAAAAAATGGGAAAAGAAAGCAGCGATCACCTTCGAACGTACGAAAGCCAGGCAAGTAACGGCTTAAACCGTTGGACTTCGTGACATTGGTTGCATCCGTCCGTCAACCTCGTTCGGTTGGTCGCGATTTTTCCAATCAATTTTCAACACGACAGAAGAGCTGTCTCGACTGTCCCGGGCTCTCAACACATGAAAAGTGATCGCAAACGGGATATTGACTTTCGATCAGAATGAGCAGAACCGTTTAGGGTGTCAAATAGTAACACACTACAAGCGTTTTCCTTTAACTTCACGTTCAATCAAAAATAAACAGAACAAATTTAGTGACCTTTTTAGGTCTCTTTTTAGAAAGGTATTTTTGGGGACAATTTTGAAATAAAAGTCCTAATTACCATGCTCAAGTGTTTGACAAAAGCATTCTAAATAAAAATATCGATATTATGGTGGTCGAATTGGCTATCCGTTAGATAGCGCCTTTACTCTAATGATTTTATTTATTCATTCATGTACTTATTTATTTTCAAATGAAAATGCATGGAATATGTACAATTTTATCTCACGCAAACGAACCTTCTCCATCAGCGTCGATAGTATACTTGAGTGGTCTATGGAAAACGGATATGCGTAACGTTTTACAATCAGTCAACTTGAGAATCAACTATGAAGGCAATTTTTCCAGTATTTACTGTGAATTTCTTATATTTAATATAATATTAGGAAACTGGTAATAAATCTTTTGACTCGAAAAGATATTTCTGTTCGGATTCAGGATAGTATTTTAAACATATTTGGCTCGTTGTCTTCCAACTAAGAAGGAACCAGGATGATAAATAAGAAAAAAACAGTTGAACGGATCCAATGAGGCTAACATACTTCGTGTTGTTGAAGATACACTAAAAATGATTTATACTGTAGCTAGTTCTGAAGAATTAACTTTCATTAAAATACATTCAAATTTGATTTCATATCCTTATACACGAGTAAACTATTTTATTTTACATTTTTGTCTAAAAGCTAGGATACATGATGTGAGATGCCAAAAAGATTTCGCTAAAAAGGGGGGGAGATTTGCGATTTTTTTCCGTCAAAATCATCTCGGTTCATCTACCCGCGTTGTTTAGAGCACTTCATGCTCTCTCTCTCTTGAACCGAAAACTACCATGGCAACGCATGGAATGTGACAGAGAGCGCTAGAGAGAAGCGAAATCTTTCAGAGATTTCAGCTCGAGGAAGCGAAATCTTTTTGACGTATAGATTTCGCATAACCCCCCTTTTTAAGCGAAATCTTTTTTGACATCTTGAACCATGTAGCCTGGCTTTAAACCTTTGAACCGACACCATCACTTTGACACCAAGAGTTGTCCCACTAGACTAACTAAGTCGAATACTTTTATTAATACTATTTGCAGTTTATTCTGCAAATTTTTGATGTTACTTCTTATTTTTTACTTTTTTCCCTTGTTTTAAAGACTGTTTCACTGTATTTTTGGGTTTATTTTTTCAGTTACATTTTTTCATTTTTTTCCTAGTTTCCATTTTATCAGTTTGCGTCTCTTTTGATAATTTTTTCCCATTTATTGCTTTTACTCGTTATACTCATTATGTTTACTCGTTATGTTTTTCTACAAAGTTTTAGTTTTATATTTTGATTTATACTCTTTTTTCTTTTTTCCAGAATTTGCATTCATCGAATCAATCAAAATAATTTTTTTTAAACACTTGTTAAAAATTTTGTTCAACATTTCAATATTGAACATTCAGTTCAATATTTGAACTATTTCAAAAGATTTTTTTTCTAAAGTCTTACCACTTAAGGAAAACAGATTGTTTTTAGTAAAATATTTTAACTTTATACTGCTTTTTGCGTCATTAAGTTAACAATTAACAACTAAAGCTAAAAGTACTTGAATTCATCGTATCAAAGCTAATAATGTAAAGCTCTACAGAAACAGGCTGCTCATATTGATAACCTATGTAACACTTCACCGCCAACTACTCCTTTTGCGTCTTCCCTTCATCCACTACCTATCCCACGGTACTGTACATCCTGCAATCATGGTGTCAATCATACCCATTTCGCCCAACCTGTCCCGCGTTACACCTTTACTTTGTTCGAAATTCTTGCACGACGCGACAGAACCGGAAACACGCTGCACACAGAATCACGGCAAAAACTTGCTCCAAAACCAGAACACATCCGGCCGGATGTGGTAACGAAACTTACTTACGCGAATTGTGGCGTATCGTGGCGCCCAGAACGCTCAGCTCTCTAGCCACTGGCCAGTGATCATCATCGGGGACGCTTGATGTCCCCGTTCGTGGAATGGAAAGAATGAAACGGAGCGGATGCATTGTGATGCGTAAGACACACCGCGCCCGACACACCGTACGGGATGATGTAACGGACGCTCAGGTTCGCCCATTTAACGATACCCCCAATAATTACTGCAGATCGGCAACATGTACACAGCTCGTCTCGTTTGATAAAGTTTTGTCTGCAGCTGGACCTGAATGTATCATACGGCTGGTCAACATTGTCACGCTCTGATAAACGCTAGCAGCAATTTGCTTGCCTGTCGGCGGTGGTCTGCACAGCGTTTCGATGGAAAAACTGTCAGCAAAACAATAGCAGACTGAAGGGTGAATGTTTTGATGATAATGATGGTGGAGGAAAATTGGTAGCTAGCGAACGAGCATTCATCTGTTGGTCTGTGATGTTTTTGGTATATTGAAATAGGAAAAGTTTTTTTTTATAGACAAAGTTTGCTTGAGCTTTTTGAAGTTGCACATCAGTCGGTACAGTAAACAAATGTGGAATCGATGTCCCAGGATAAATTATTGCGGCATCTCCTCACTAGAGTTCTATGTTATTAATCAATCAAGTGAAATATGAAATTTGTAGAAGAAACAATTCCGCGAGTGTATGATCCGATATTCCCACATTACTTCAGTGTATTCTCCATTGCTCCGAATCAACTCACTAGTTAGGAGTAAACTTCAGAGTGATGTAAAACTTACGTATCAGACCTTCAAATAGCTCCTCGATCTTGGACAGAAGACCTCAAAACTCATCCAATGATCGGCCAAAATCGTCAGCATATCAAATATCCCAGCCAATTCTGGTGGACAGATCAATTGTATTATTCCATCTCAGTCTGATCCTACCACGCATTCTCTGAACGTCTGTTCATGGTTGACTGGCGCCATTCTCATTACATGACCAGCCTATAAGAGAGTGGTCTAGCGAGCATATCGCACAGCACAGTAGTGAAATTCCCGTCCACCTCTTACAGCTCGTCATTGTGGTGGGAGCTCTCTGGTACAAAGATCCTTCTGAGCTTTAACTTCTTGAACGCGACCAAGAGGATATATTCGTCTGTTCAGTCTGGACGGAGTTCATGCCCGTTGAACGTATGTATTTTGAATTTGAATTTATCAGGCGCTACAACTGCTTTGCGGTCTTGGCCTGCTGCTACAATCCTCGATACTGCTCACGGTTTAGCGCCGTCGTCTTCCAATCCGTTATCCCGGCCGTTCTAGCGGACGCATCAACGCATGCCAGGATCTGGATTGACTTATAGAAGATGGTCCCCGAAGTTTCCACCTCTGAGTCACGGATGGCTCTCTCTAGCGCAAGGTTGAAGAGGAGACAGGCGAGCCCATCTCCCTGGCGCAAGCCCTTGATGGTAGCAAAGGGCCCTGAGAGTTTTCCTTCCACCTTCACCTGGCATGTGATGTTGGCCATTGTCATTTTTACAAGCCTGGTAAGCTTGGCCGGAATTCCAAAAGAGCTGAAAGTAAGTAACAATTTTTGCTCCTCAAATCTTTGAACATCCGAGCTTCCGCAACGATTGAGGATTCTATCACTATCTGACCCAAAAACTCCAAATTGGGCTATTATGTACAGGTTATTCTTACAATTTACAGACAAAGTCTTCCAATCTTCCTTAAATAAAATTAGATTTTTGGTGTACGGTTTTTAATTTTTTTTTTAATAAAGTCGATTGCAAATATCCACACAATAACTGGACCACCCTAACCCATCCTGTCGCCTATGGATAGGCCTCAATTATTCTCTACTAGCGATTCCCTTCCCGTGTTACCTACGTCTAAAGAACGATGCTCATCATAATGACATTGTTACGTCAACCGGAAACCATCATTAAGTGGAGGTGCCACACAACCAAACCGTGTATGTGTGTGTGTGTGTACCCACACTAAAAGAAAACACTACAAACAGTGCTACCGGAAGAAAATTGAATCCACTGCGACCCAGTTTCCTAACCATTTTCGGGACCGATCGATCGCTCGAAGGCAAAAATCGATCGTGTACATCATCTTTCAATGGTCGACAACTCTTATTCTGCTCCAATTTGCTGGTGCTATCTGCCACCACCACCACCACCAAATGGGCGCGTTTTCTGTGCAAACATCATAAAATTTGATTGGCACAAAAACAAAAACTTTTTACGCACACCCTCCCGCCCGCCACAAACAGAGCGAAATTGCCAGCGCGCGCACGCGAGCATAAATCTCGCCCACAAATAGACGAAGCATAGCACTCGTGAACTACTTGGCATCAAAAGGAAAGGAACGCACATAAATACAGTAAGACAAAAGTAATGAAAGCAGTGAAGGGCATTTTATACGACTGTGGCCAAAAATAACGACAACGGGAGGGTTTTCGAGGCGCTTGACCGGAGCTTTAATACAGGCACGTGCCTCTACGACCACCAGCAAACGCTGACATAATAATTTGTCCCAAGTCATGCCCGTAATTGGGTCACTGTTACAGGGGAGGGAATGCGAGCGGGCCAGCCAGCCGGTCGTTCGTCAGCTACCGGAAATCAATACGCGCCGGACCGGGATCGTGTCCGTACCACTGGGGGAGTTTTGAAAGGCATTAGGCATTTTTAAACATAATTATAATAAGTTTTCTTAAAAATAAGCTGAAGCTAGTCTTATGTAGCTGAGATGTATCGGTAATTGAAAACATAATAATTAACTTAAAATATTTCTAAATAATCTCATCCAAATGTTCCATAGTCCTACTTCACATTTTTAGCGTAAATTGTTCCACCTCAACAAAGTACACACCATACAAGCATTTCCTTCGCCTTTCCTTCCTTTATATGGTTCTGTTTGTATTTATTTTCCTCCAACAAATCATTCTCCGTCCCGTCACCTCAGGTCACTTCAGTTCAATAAACGAAATTGAACAGGACGCTAGCGATAATGCCGACCGTTATCACGCACCGAGGGCAGCAGCAGTTTAATTGGATTTTTGAAAAATTAAACACCCAATACTAGCTTGTCCACTGATGTTCCTACCGATTGGGAAGAGTGTGATGTGAAGAAGTAAGATTGCTGCGCGGTAAGGCTACCGAAGGGAATCAATTACGGTGTCCATTTGGGGGGTTTGGGGACGCCGGGGGACACGGTTTTTGTCTTGATGGCAGCGTTTGTTTGGGTGTGGGATTTTTTACCTTAAAGCTGCTTTATATGACAAATTATATCGATGGTGATATCGATCGCATGTCTAGTGAACATTATGAGTTGAAGCATTAAAAAAATCATATATTAGACGTTGGAATAGCTTGTAATTTAAGTCGATTAATTTGTAAAAAAAATATAATATTGGTTATTTATAAAAAATAAGAATTGGAAAAGCATGTAAACCCCTTCCTCATTTCCGTTACTTTTATTATAATTCGAATAGTTATGGACTGTCAGTCCGGGACTTAATTATTCCAGTTGCTGGATATTCAATCCTCATCAACGTGTGAGACGTTCCGGATGGGATTCGATACCCAGTGGTTGGTGCGATAACGGCGCCGGTCTTCACACGGCAGAACTGGGGTTCTGCCCCACGGTAGCCGTGGGGCGTACAATAAAAATGGATGCTATCCTGCCTTATCAACTGAAAAAACCCTGTAAAGGTAGATAAAGTCAGAAATGGCAGACCAACACCTTTCAAGGTTGAAGTGCCAAGGAAGAAGAAAAAAGGTCTTGAAAAGTGAAAACGTTGGCCTTTGGAAAACAGAAAAATTAAATAAAAAAATAAATTTTAAAACATGGAAGTAACCATTTGAAATTCGCAAGAATAGTTAAACAAGCTCCCTAGAACATATAAAACAAAAACAAATGTATAAAATCAAAGAAAAAAAAAGATTTTCAAAACCAAACAGATAAAATAAAATAAGAGCTCTGAATCATAGAAAATAGTAGAAGATCAAAATAATAATAAAATTAAACAATATAAGCACAAAAGACAATTAAACAGATTAATACTTAAAACAATTTATTATTAATAACAACTGTTGTTCAATGTACAACAAATAAAGCATACCCTAGAAGCAGTTCATAGACATCACTTCAAACGTCTTTAAATTTTTTAAATAAAAACCAATCCTACTTTATAAACGAACATATTTCTTATATACTAAAAAGATGTCTTTAAATCTTAATTAAACTATTTGAATAAAAGTTAATGAAGCTTAAACAAAAACTAAACGAATTTATAACGAATTCGAATTTCTACGTATACTTTTTAATCAAGGAACGGAACGGAACCAGCTCCAGCAAAAAAAAAAACAAACGACTTAATTTTTTTTTTTTGCCATTCCATATCATTTACTTTTTTATCAAAAGTATTCCTGCGTTCAAGAACGGTTGGAAACATTCCAACACCGCTCTTGCCCCTGCTTACGCATTAGAGATGCTCACGCACATTCTTGACCCACTACCGGTACCGACCGGTACCGGCCAACAAACCGGAAGCAGATATCAATGATATTTCTTGCATGGCTATCGCCCTGTCGCTGTTCGCTCCGGTCTCTCTCTCCCTCTCTCTCTCTCTGTCCAACCACCCCCCAGCACACCCTGACAGCCCATTCCAGCTAAATTAATTGTCATCCGACGCCATTTTCGCGTCATCCGAGGCTTGGATTCGATGCAATGAACCCCGTACGAAATTCCATCCCATCCCTCGGCTCGGCTGGCTCCATCAACGCGGGTCATCACTTCCTGCCAGCCTTCACCAATCGCGGGACTCATCTGCAGTCTTTGTTACTGCTTTTTCGCCCATTTTTTGTTTTCGGTATACGTATTCATCCGTTCATCGCCGACCACTGGGCCACTTTGTGTGGCCGCGCCGGATGATCCAGCCGGTCTGGGCCGGTACGGGATGCGACCCAAATATTTGCACGCATGCCCGCGCATGTCGTCGTGATTTGTTGGATCTTCTCCCCAGCCAAGTCCATTTCCGTCATCCGTGAGGCTTTTTTGCTTTTTTTTTTTGGGGGGGGGGAAAGATCTAATGAAGGCGGCCTTCTCGCCGGCCCAAAGGGAGTTCCGGGAGGCCGTCCCTTGTTTCCTTCCAGCGGTCGGTTTAAGTGATAAAGTGGATTTCGTTCGATCGTTTTCCAGAGTCAGCGTGTGGGGAGCTAGCCATCGATCGAATTGAATTGATCGTGATGTGTTGATGAGAACGGGGTTGAAAACCGTGAGATTTTCCGCTGTTTCGATTAGGTCGCCGCCCAATCTGATTTGGTTGACGGGTGTGTATCTGAAGGGCTTCCCGTTGTGAGTCCGGAACTGGTTTCGGTTACCATTAACGAGTTTACCGACTGTGCGCTGAGGAGGTTAAGCTATTGATGGCTGCTCAGGTTTGGGACAGTTTAGCGTATTTAAACGAACCTCCATTGAGTAGCTTTATATGGATTAAACTTCATTGCGAAGCATGTAAGAATTGTGATGAGTAGGAATAAGGGCTCGATTCCAAGGTAGGATCGAGACGAACAAAAATTCACTTTAGACTCATTAGAGTATCCCTCTCCACGGAAATCTTTAGTAAAAGGCGAAAGATTTATTCGACAACTGAAGAGAGATCAGAGTGACTTGACAAACGCTCGGAATGAACCACCGGCTGGTCAGCGCACATGTTCCTCTAGCGATGTTTGCTGCTGTTATCCTTCTATTGTTATGCCTGTACCCTGAGATTGGGTATAAAATTAAGAGAGCAGCAACGAAAGAGAGAGAGAGAGGAACATTTCTCTGGCTGTAGAAATACCTGCGTTTTTTCTCAGGAAAGTGTTAGGAATATTTTTTAAAACCTAACTATACATAAAAATAGTTGAAGTACTTAAAATAATATTCAAAATACTTAAACAATATCGTTACAGTGATTATCGTGCCCGATACGACCTGTACATAACAGCTATTGTGTGCTTTTGGAAATAGCAAGAGTGATAGCGGTAACAACCTGTTGTTTAGTTTTATGGGCGAACGAGGTTCAGATCCCAGTTTCTAGAATCATTTTTTTCTTTTTGCTATTTTTCTGATATATTTTCTTACATTTGTATCCATTTGTTATAACGATTAAATTTTAATTAAAACTTACATAACCCATGGTAATTTTAAAATAAAAGAAAACTTTGTAGAAATAAAAAAAATGCACGCGTGCCAAAAAACAGCATTCTTCGCGTTCGAGCTTTTGCTAAACTCACCCCTTCCAAAGCAAACTGCCGGCTTATGCGGCGGACGCAACCATTCCACCGAGGGCAACATAACGTCACGGGGTTTTCCGTTTCTTTGTACGCTATGATTCGCCCGGTGCTAACTAACGCTCAAGCAACAGCTGCCGTACATGGCGTAGAACGGAAGAACTCACTTTACGCATCGCTAGAGGAACATGTGCGCTGACCAGCCGGTGGTTCGTTTCGAGCATCTGACAAGTTACTCTGATCTCTCTTCAGTTGTCGAATAAATCTTTCGCCTTTTACTAAAGATTTCCGTGGAGAGGGATACTCTAATGAGTCTAAAGTGAATTTTTGTTCGTCTCGATCCTATCTTGGATCGAGCCATAATTTAATATAAAAATGTTAATACTTTCTGATGAAAATTATAATATATCTATCGTCTATTCTCTCTCTTCTCTTGATATATAAAATTAGGGTAATAGATTTATTAGACATTTACAAAGGATCGTTGAAATTTTGTTATAGACGTCAGCATAAGATAATGAGAAAACGATTAATATAAATGGTTTTATCGACGTTTCGATTACGTGTATCTTATCTTTAAGCCATTCTTAAGTAACTATTTCAAAAAATATTACAAAATAATATTTGCTACTATTTCACAAATTTACAGGTCAAACATCAAGGTTACAATCCTCTTTTTTTGATTTATTAATTTTATCTGGGTCTACATAGATTTTTAATTATTTTTACTTACGATGGCTAGACTACATTTGTTTTCGGAAAAAATTGTACTTGTGTATGCCATAAATTTGTTTGACTTTATATATTTTATCACTCAATAATTAGAAAAATGTTGAACGCGAACAAAATTTATATTAAAAGTTTAGATGTTGAGGACGCTTTTACCAAATTTTGGTTTGATTATACCAGGTAAAAGTATCGAAAGCAGTAGTTGCCAAATTGAATATAACAGTGGTCTTATTCGATGGTCCGTCACTTTATATAATATAATACGGAAATGTTTGATATTAATGTCTAAACCAAGATATTATAAATAAGTTTGAAATGTATGATTAAGGCATAAATATATTATCGAATCTGTTTAATCGTTAAAGCTATCTAAATTAAGCCTGTATGATCCTATTAACTCATTCCAAGGACTGAAGGACTGAGCAGAGTCAGCAATTGTTTGAATGACATTATAGAGAATAGAATATCGGATAAAGGGAGGTATTGGTTTGATATTATGTTGACAAATGACTTTTAAACTAGTTTATGCGGATAGTAATATATCTAGAAATACCCTGAGACGTTCTTTACTCATATAAGGGACCAATCATCGAATGGTCCCCAGGCCGACTAGATCTGGCGAGGTAGCTTTGCACCCTCCAACTAACGGAGTACTGACGCGCAGCCTACTAGATCGTAGTTTTACTTCGATTCTCGTCGGAGAGACTTTTGGCGCGGCTTAGAACGCTATCCGCAGCACATTAGAATCGCTATCATGTCAGCAAAATTACACCAGACGACCTGTCCGCTTGTTTTTAAAGTCGTTCACATAGACGGAGCTTGTTTAATAGGCTCTTATTAAAATGAAGTCGTTTGCATTGGAAGTAAGATAAGGTGACTATGGTGTTTGAACGAAGAAGTTCTCATCCTTCTCCAGCTTCCCAAAACTCAACCTCCGTTCAATACTTGCCGCCAACATCTTACCAAGAGCAAGCGCCTAGCGGGGTGGAGATTTTACGGCGCAAAATCTGTCCCACTGGCCGACTATTTTCCATCCGCGAAAACCGCGACACATTTTCCCGTATCACGCAACATCAACCACGGTCCACTTCACCGCGGTTCGCAATTCGTTGCCGTTCGCGGTCCGGTTTTGTCGGCGACACCCCATCACAACAAGTCCGGCGTTGCAATCGCGTCACCCCCAAAAACCATCCGGCACTTTCTCCGGCAGGCCTAGCGTTGGCCTTGCGAACGGAGTTTCGGAGCTGGTTTGGGCGGCATCATTTAACGGTGATCGCACCATATATTCGCCTTTTGTTTTAGCTGACGATTTTCACCGTGTTTTGTTTTGTTTTTCGTTTTTTTTTTTTTTTTTTTGGGCTGATCAGCCGGTCGGTCGGCGTATGGATCGGCTTATGCAATGCGTGTAGCGACAGCCTTTCACTTCCTCGTTACGGTCGTCGACAAGCGTGGAAATGAGCTAAACAGGGCGGTATGGTGGTGTCCGGTGGCCGGAAAATTGTGTCCCATCCGATTGGTACCGGACCTGTATCGGATGTACTGGCCGGCCGTCGATCAATCCGGCCACGATTAGGGTGAGAGAAAGAGCAATTCGGATTTTACGGTACGGTAGTTAAATTCCTTATCAGGTCACCCGGTGTTGCTGATTCGCACCCTTGCTGGGAGTGATGTGGACACCGAGGGTCTTCCGTCTAATGAGACAGCTCACGGAAGCTGATCGAATAGGTTTCTTTTTGGTGGTTGCCGATTCTGCCCGGGGAACTCAATGGTGAAAAGTGAATTTAAACTATGGTTAGCCATAGTTTGGACGTACAGAAAATAAGGTAAAAGAAAAATATTCGTTAAGATAAAACTACAAAATATGAGATTTTTAAATACGTTTTTTTAATATAGGATAAATAAATATTATTCCAACCACTTGACCCTACTAAATTTGAGCGACCATCATTTTGAGAGAAGATCTCTTTTGACGGCAGAAGTGAAGCTTTGGTTTTTAAGCCAGATGAACCAAACTGGCACAAGCAATACGACCAGGCCATCTTTCTTGAATAAAAAAAGCTAATCTGGGGGAAAAAAGGCTGACAGCGGTGACGGTCTTCACACGGCAGGCCCGGAGTTCACATCTCATCCAAGACTGCCTCCCCGTACGGCAGGGCTGACTTCGACTACCTTGCTGAGGGTAAAATCAAGTCCCAGAAAGGCAGAAATGGAAGGCCCCGAGACCTTACCAGGTCGTAGTGCTGCTAAAGAAGAAGAAGAAGAAGAACTTAGCTTGACCGAATTGGGTGCTTTCAACTAATTATTAGAGTTCAAGACCAAATTTCCACCGAAACAAATCAACTTCCTTTATGATAAATTTAACTCATCCAACTGTTTAGAGTTGAATTCTTATCCAAAGAGAACAACACTCAATTGTACTTGACAATATATAGACATATATTGGTAAATATCTAAGGTTTGTTTCAAACACAACACCCCGTCACCAGAACCATAATAATTATTCATACAAGTTCATATGTTTATCGTTTCGAGAAGAATCTAATGATAAAATGTTGAAACATGTTAACTATAACCTAGCTAGAATAGGTTCAGGTTGAACAAGAAATTGAAGAATCATCTTGGGTAAAACAATATTCCAAAACAATGATTTTCATTTAAAAGCAAGTTTTTGAGATGGTCCGGTGGCTGAGGTGACAGCGGCACCGGTCTTCACACGGCAGGCCCCCAGAGTTCAAATCCCATCCAGACCGCCTCCCAAGTCGGTAAACCAAGTCATACAAAGCCAGAAATGGTAGGACGAGACCTCCCGATGTTGTAGTGCCAAGGAGGAGGAGGAAGAAGAACAGATTTAGCTCGGAGCTAAAGAGATTCTTATTTTTAAAATGCAAGCAGAACTCCCTGGTCATGTTGCTAATCATGCTATTCGTCAAGCGGTTCGGATGGGAGCTAAATCACAGCAAGAAAATTCTCAACTTCAATGTCCGGTTTAATTCCTTCAAATAAAACATTATTCTGCCGCTAGCACAAGCCCTGATTTAACCAGTCAAGTTACTGAACACACATTGTTTCTATCAACCCTTACTAAGTAGCGGCCGCTGTTCCTCGATTAACAACCTCCTTACTCTTTTTTTGTCCCCCTCTTTTCCATCGCAAGAACGTCCTCGCACTTCCGCCAAATCGGGCACAAATCGCGTCAGGGTGACGCGTGCGCGAATCATAATAACGTGCCTTCGTTCTGAGAATACTAAAAAAACACCCAACCGGAGCCGTGTTCGCGTATGCATTTATTCAACCTGGTCACCTGCTGCTACCGGGCTACAGCAATCATATCGGTTGTCCCTGGCTGGCTACAGCCGCTGCTACTGCTACTGAGCACCACTGCATTCCAATCGTGATGCGCATTGGGTTTTTACCAGCTCTCCTGTCAGGTGAATAAAGTGGGTACGCGCAGTACGTGCCCCATTGGAACTGGTCTGGTCAGCGGGGAAACTACGTCAAGGTGCAGCACTGGGGGCCACACGGTTATGGAGGAATCTTGGCGACAGTTCAACATGACGCATGTCGGTGGCACGCGTACCAGGTCCGGGGGGGGGGGGGGGGGGGGGGTTTGCGAAGTCATTTGAGCTAAATCCTGTTCGCAGGAAAAATTAACACCCTGCCGATGTTTACGATCGATCGACGAAAGGACGGCTCTTCCAGTATTGAGGTGTATAGGCCACATATCTACAAGTCCTACCAGACTAACTCTTAATCGTTATCTTAAACTCTCTTAAACCCCCCTCTCAATGCCACAAATCCATAAGATCACGCACCTACCCCATGCTCACGATTGCCAATACCTCGTTCATTGGCACAATAAGCACCAGCCGACTGAATCAATACACCCACCACCTGGGCCGGCACCTGGGGCTCACGTGCTCTTGTTCGAGAGCCGGGCACGATCATTGCACGATCGTGTAGGCATGACGCTATCAACCGGTTTTCGACCAAAGCTGCTTCGGTAACACACCTGTCACAACCTGCCCAGCAAGGTTGTGCATTTTTATGAATGAAATCAGTCTCCCTTCAGGCCCCCCCACGCGTTCCAACTACCCATTCACCTAAAGCCGCCCATTCAAGCGGTGTGTAATTTGAATGAACGAGTACACCCTCTAATTCGAGCGGCAGCTGGCGAAGCTGGTCCACGCGTATGTTGCAAACTTAATTGTTGCAGCGTATAAGCATTATGCGCTTACCGGATGTTTCCGGTCGAAAGTTCCGTTCGCGGATCGCCACCCACCCCCCCCCCCCCCCCCCACCCTCAACCGACCTATCAATTGTCGCCGTTCGGTGCCTAGATTGGGTGAAAGTTAAGGCAAGAACATGCAGCCAGTACGCTTGTGGGATGGGCAGAACTGCAATTACAGGCTGTTGGGCCCCCGGGGAAGTATTGCAATTTACTGCACGCCCCTTTTGTGCACGTGTAGTATAAGTCTTGAGTGTGTTAATCGTTTGTAAGCTAAATTTTTGGATATTAAGAACGTTGTTTTGTTATGCTATTTAGCAGCCATTTTCGTAAATTAGGTCAGAGTTGTTTAAATTCTTGAAGCTAGGCTTTCAGAAAACCTGCTGTTAGAGGAAAGAATGGTATTTTCTATTTTTTGTTTCCTGCTGGATCATCCAGGATATTCAAACTCATTCATACACTCAATTTTTTTTTTGTATTATTTTATTTATTTATTTATTAATTATGACGGCTTGTAGCCGTATTGTCAGCACCGCATGTGCTGATGAAATACAAATGTCAAAAACCAAAAATTCACAAAGAAATTAGCAAGGCATTTCTTCCCTGATATTTAGCCTTATCCCGGGCATGCTCGGTTGTGGGAGTGTGGCGATTGCAGTGTGGAAATCCAGGTCAATTGTAGAAGTTGTATCAATGATTAAGTCCGGGTCTATTGCTGGCGGTGTTGTGTTGATGGAAGTGTGGTGTTTAAACGGATCATCCTTCCGTGTATCAGATCTGGAGTGTGAAACAAAAACCAAACAAAACAAAACAGCGTTTTGGACAGCACAAACATTTGCCTCTGTATAGTGTTTCTCAAACTGCCCAGCAGTGATAGCCCAAGCTCGTCCAAGCCAGCACCGAAATCAAAAGCTATCGGCGAGTTCCCCTCCGTAACAGCAGGGTCTCTGCTAATCACGAGGTAGGAACCGCCGACCACCTGCGAACCCAACGCCAACAAGGCCGAACTCGCTCCATCAAGGCTAGGCAGAGATGAAGAACACTATTGCAGAAAAGTCTGCCTCCCTTCTTACGATAGTGTCGACTTTGGCCCCGGATACTGTTGCTCCGTCGACGGATCACCCGTGGCACTACAAAGAACAATTAACAACAAATAACAATAAAGGAATGTAAGGTAATGTCTTAGGATTGAAAGGATAATGGGGATTTATAAACAATCTGAGTAGAATTCGTTTAAAGTAAATGCTTTACTTTTCATAATAAATCCCTTAAGGTTAGATTTTTAAATGTGGGAGATACTAGACTCTTAAACTCTTAAACTCCTTGTTTGAAAATTATGTCCGAACAGCTCTTCCCCCCTAATTGCGGTATTCTAGGCACTGAAAGGGTTGACCTATTTGTCAAAAAGAGGGGCTCCTAAAAGGGTTTCTTTTTGATAGGCTTTGAGGTGCCCTACAGTCTCTCTGCATGGCTCGATGGCAGAGGCTTTGGGTCTTTGAGACTTCATTCGCCTCCCGTTCATTCGAATGATGTCAAGGCTTAGGTCTAAGCTAACGATTGCGCGTTGGACGCACATCTCCAGCGCAGAGAACGGGTCGCCTCGGAAAAATAATCTTCTATGGTCTTGCCTGGAGTACGCGGCTGCTCGACCCTCCTCATCGGACATAGAGCAAGACATCGGCAGAACGCCAAACGTTCGGGACTCCTACCTGAGGTCTATTTTTGAGTTCTGGCGAACGAATGGTATAGTGGTTTAGTACTTTTTCTTTCCTCCTTCCACTCCTACTGTTTGTTATATGTGTTGGTATGACATAGCTGGAATATCCTAGATCATCCAGGAGGAAAAAAAAACTGATATATTTTATAGCTGGTCAGGAATGAATTAAACACGAGTAACCGGGGGGCGATAATGCACGAAAATAAAGAATTATTGTCATTGCAAGGGCTCTTAACCACAGGTTGTCCAGAGTTCTGAACAAACTCCGAAACAACGATTTCAAACTCAGCCTCATGAAGCAGCAAGATTTCAAATTGATCGGTTGGATATTTGCCAAGGGTTCCAGGAAACTACGCTGTGGGTTTGAACGCGAGGTGCGAGCTATTGGAAAGCAATCTCAACCTATTAGAACTTAACTTCAGAGAATTTCTAAATTATTTTTATAAAAAATAATTAATTACGAAGAACGAAGTATTTTCCAAAAGCATGTACATGATATTTAAAAAATATATTTCAAGCCTTTTTGTTTTGCTTACGCTTTAAACTTACTCTAATGGAAACACCTCCCACCATTTCTTCTTCAAAGCCGCTCAATGCGATCGTACTCGTAGCACCAGAACACATGCTTACTGTCCACCTCCTTCCGCTCAAACTGTGGATAGAACCGTTCCGGCAACAGCGGCCGAGTGTTCTGATAGAACACGGTCTCCAACTTTTGCAGCAAATTACCCGACGACATCGTCACGCGCCTGGCGCACGGCAGCAGATGATCCGCTTTGCTCAGCAACATAAACTCATCCACATCAAACTCGAGCAGATCGGTCTTCCGGTTGTAAATCTCACCGTAGCTGTACGGCTGCCGGTTAAGGTACAGCTCACACACCCGCCCGTATATGGACGGAATGTTAACGACACTTTCCAGCAGCAGCAGATGCTCCAGCAGCAGATGTACCTGCGCCAGTCGGTTGAGCCGGATCTTTACCTCATCCTCATCGAAGTTGCTCAAAAGGATCGACTTTTCCCGACCGCGATCCTCGACGGTAGGTTGAAACAGAAGTGCACTGCGCTTGGTGCCGTTAGTATGGTCAGTTTGGGGCCCCGATCCGGCAGCATATCGTGATTTGCGTGTGCAGGTCACCTGGGGTTGAAAGAGCTTCTCGAACTCGAGCTCGTACACACCACACTCGCTAAAGATCGTACGGTAGTCGTTCATTAGCTTGCTGAAACCACACTCGAGCAGCAGCTCGTACGGTTCCGACCCGGTCAGCGATGGAATGGCCAACCGGTCCTGGATCATTGCCAGTATGAGCTGTGCAAACCGGGTACCGTTCGTAGGGACGTTCTGGACGGAGAATGAAAAGGGGAATATTTTAGTGGCCATCGGAAAATGCGGGGAGAGCACTTTCGGAAAGGATATGTTACCACAATATTAGAATGGGTCGACAGATGGAAGATGTAATCGATGGCTGCCTTCAGATCGTCGTAGTTGGCACATACTGAAAGAAACGGCACGATATGGGATTAAATGAAGCTCACCGGCTACGCAATAATAATAGTTAACGTACGCGTTAGAGCATCGTACAGCCGCTCCATCACATCCGTGAGATTATGGTTTTGCACCTGGAAAACCATGTCGGCGATCGATGTAAACTGGTAGGTGGTGGGCTCCACTGCCAAAAATGTCGACAGAATGTTGTACACCTTCTGCTTCACGTACTCTAGATCCATCTCGCTACAAAAGAACCCCGAATGTAAGTATTAATCATCAACACTCAAAATGTGCCCGAATCAATCCACCTCACTACATACTCTATTCCGCCGAGATCGTTACGTGCGTAACCGATCGCCCGGTTCGCACGGATATCCATTATCTTCTCCCTCATCAACGCTAATCGCTGCAGCTGCTGCCAGAAGTATTCCGCCCGAGAACTGCGACTGAACGCTCCATTGTTGACCGGAAACTCCTGGCTCAACCGAACGCGTGCATTCCTTTCCACGGCAAACGTAGCTCCTTCGCCCATCGTGTTCCAACACAACCGGACGGTTATGTACGGGCTCAGCGTACACCACTGCTGAATCTGTATCTTTGGATTAAACTTCATCGCATCGCCTGCCCGCTCTCGATGCACGCCGATAAGCTGGGCCAACGAAATGTTTCCGTTCGCTTCCATTCCGGTAAAGCGTACAACACCACGCGTAAACTGTCGCTGATTGTTCGAAGCGCAGTTTATCGCCAGCTGAAGCAGTACCGTCTGGTCCGGGTCGGTACCGCAGCACAACGTCCATATGCTGCCCCGTCCAACGCGGCAATCGAGATTGATAAAGTTTTGCAGTATGGAGCGAGCCTTTTCCGTTGCCAGCGGACCGTACGCTTCCTCCTCGGGCGTCCACAGGTTCGAAAAAGTTGGCCCGTTTGCTTCGTCTATCGACATACCTATATCGTCGTACTCGGCAAAGCTTATATCCTTCAGCGGAGAACCGGTAAGATCTAGGCTGTTGGACGCATTGCTTTTCGGTGACTTCTTCACCCAATCGGTATCGGGCGGTAGGTCTTGATTCTGGAATTAAATATGACGGGTTTATTGTATAGCAAAAAATAACGCTAGCCAAAATTCACGTACCTTCCGAAAGGCGAATATTATTTTCTCGCTGTTCTCCGTCAGCGTGCGCACGTACGATGGTGGGCTGTAGTACTGGAAGTCATTTTCCTCAAACTTATTCTGGAACAGGTGATAAACATTAGCTAAATCACTCATTTTAACAGAAAACGAATACGGTTCACGAACGAAAAAAAAAACAAAAAGGCACCAAGCACGGCTTCGGTTTGATTCAAATCGAAGCAAAACGTCAACAATGGCCCGGAGCGCGCATTCGTTTGTTATTCCCCAAGCAACAATTTTGAATGACATTTTTGACAGTTCGCTCGTAACGATCTTTTTGAAGCGGAAAGGCTTTATGGTATGATTCAAATGCCAGCAATAATCACAATTTACGTCGCATTTTTTATTTCACCTAAATTTTTAAAATATTTTATGTTATTTCCAACATTTTTCTATCACCTTTTCTAAAAACAAAGCATTTTTCTCCATTTTTCCCATAACCCAAAATAGCAACACATTTATTATCGTTTATCTGTCACTGATCGTATGCAAGCAAGCTGTCACAGTGCTTGTTTATCAACAAACAAGGCGGATTTTGTCCACAATTGCTCCCATTCGAAACGTTTGCACACCACGTGCAGTGACCCCGGGAAAGGATACTATTTTAAATAATAAAAGCACATCATGCTGAAACCAATACTCCATCAAATCGGCACGAAACGGGTTGTGCTTGCCAGTGGATCCCCACGACGGCAGGAACTGATACAAAATTTGGTAACAATCAGTAATGAGGGCAAGGAGATTGGTTCGGTGATAACAAGAAAGCCAATGGGGTTTTCAAACCATTCAAACTTCCTTCCAGGGGATATCCGACGTGCAGCTATGCCCATCGACGTTCGAGGAAAATCTTGACCCGTCGCAGTACTCCTTCAGCGATTATGTAGCCATGACGGCGCTCGGGAAAGTGCGGGAGGTATACGAGCGTCTTTCGAAGGATGATGCAACGAAGCGGCCAGACGTTGTCATCGGGGCAGATACGATGGTCACGATGGATGGACAGATGTACGGCAAACCGAAAACACCGGAACATGCCTTTGAAGTGCTGCAAAAGTATGTATTGGACAACATCGGAAGCTACTGAGTTGCTTACTAAAACTGTGCGATTACTTCACAGACTCATGGGGCGTACGCATGTCGTGTACACCGGTGTGGTAATAAAGTACCACGAGAAGGAGGTCAAGTTTACGGAGTCCTGCCAGGTACACTTCGGCAAGGCAACAGCTGCCCAGATACAGGCGTACGTCGACACCGGGGAACCTCTGTAAGTGTTGTTTTAGCCGGATAAAGTGTAAATAGGGCTAAAATTGTTGATTTCCTCCCCTTACAGCGACAAAGCCGGAGGATATGGCATCCAAGGATTGGGTGGCAACTTCGTGGAAAGGATCGAAGGAGATTATTTTACCGTCGTTGGTCTACCGATGTACCGGCTGTCCGTAGAGCTGTGTAAACTGTTTGACTATTACGTAGAGTGAATTAAATCAATAAAAACTTCCGAACTGGTTATGAACTTATAAATCCCTTTTCCGAGGGGCGCAAAGCTAACGAGTCATCATGTGAAGCAGGGCAGGTAGCAAAAATGAACGAAATAGACCCCCTATGATCATTGATACAAATCATTCCATAAAATTACAATATCTATTTCAGTATAATATTGTTTTGTTGTTTTTTTTTTTTTGTTTTGCTTTACTTCTTCTGCAGCAAGTTTCTTTACCTTCTACCATTCTACCATTGGATGATCTGATGCTGGTGGTGGTGTACTTTTTTTTTATCAGCTATATTTGTTTGCCTTATCTTTTGCTCACAGTTAAGTTTGTTTACGTTTGTTTTACGTTTCTTTCCTCTTCTCTTTTTTTAAGTTGACTATATCGTCGGTTTAGCTTTTTAGGTTTTCATTTTTTTTTCTCGTTTTGTTTTCTTTAACATTACTTTCCTGCTCTTCAACCGCGCTCGGTGCCGCCTGCGTTCATTTTAAATTTCGTATTTCCCTCCCTTTCGAAGATCGTCTTCCGCCGGGCACACAGAAAAAAAAGTAGTAGTAAAGCACTTTTCTCGAACTCTAAGAACTGGGGGCGTGCAACACACATCGTCGTACACACGCGCACACACATTTCCGGGTTCCCTTGTTTTTTTTTTACTGATTTTTACTCGTGCTCTAGGGAGATGAGAAGAGATATGGCCTTCAGCACAATTACTATGTTGATTTGTTTTCCCCCTCGCTATGCAATCTTTATGTGTGTGTGTGTGTACGTGGTAGTGTGCGGACGATGCTCATAATGATGATTTACATACCGTTAACATAAAACCATCGCGCGTCCGCCCGTTTTTACTACTGATTACAGAAACAAACAAAAAAGTGACACGCACACACACACACCACAAACGGTTTACACCTTATATCGAAGTACCGCAGCAGTTAAAGTGATCATTATTAGTCGACGCATATGGGCGCGTCCCTATTCTTCCCCCTTTTTTCTTTTGCTTCAATTTTTCCTTCACTTGTTCCAATCCAAAACCTTCTGCTCCTTTTGGGAGATTTCCCCACCCTCGATCGGACTCGCTACAGTAGTGTGTGAACGTAGTACAGTGCCTCCAACAGAAATCCGAACACTTTGAAATCGAGACCATTTGTTCATCCCTTGCATCAATTAAAAAACTGGCTCAAAAATCAGTTATCAAGCGGCCACTAATCGAAATGGAAAAGTGGGCAGACAATCCGATTCTTCGAAAGCCAGCAAGAAAATCCGGACATTCGTCGGAATCTAACAAGTTTTTGGAATACATTTGATATATTTTTTAATTAGTACTTCGGATCATTGTACCAATCGCAACGCAACGGTTCTGTTAACAACTACACCGCTCTCGATTTGAATAAAGCGAAGGGCTTGTTTTTGAGTAACCACTTCTAAGACACTATATAAAACCAATAAAGCATCAAGAACTTATCGGAATCTTGTTTCAGAAATAGAAATCTTTTGAGGCAAACTAATGTCTTAGGGAACTTCCCTGATAACTGTTGGTAGTTCAAAACAATAGTAGGAGATCTTCTGTTCTCAAAGCAAGCATCTTTACCAATAAATTATAGCTCAAAAAGTCTGCTGCAAGAGGTCCGAATTTCTGTCCAATGCACTGTACATTTCCCACTCACCCAGTGCCTCTGTCCTCTGTTAATAGTATGCGAGTTGCATTTCTTGGTATTTATTCTTTTCTTCCTTGAATTTGTTTTCTTTTTGCCTTTTTGTATATAAAATATGAATACGATCTTGTCACGGGCGGCCCCCCGTGCTGTTCCGTACACTACAGCCCTGCTCTCACTCGCCCGTGCCGAAACGCCTCAGGGGTGGAGATTATACATTACTCTTTTAGATGCTTTTCCCCACCCCATTTACTTAGTGCTTGTGTATAGGTTTTCGTGTGTCTGTGTGGATGTTTTCCTTTGCTTTAGTACTAACTGCTATTTGCTGTGTGTAGACTGGTAGTCATATCGGTCGTATGATCGATTTTTTGCTTTCCTTCTTCGATACATCATAGTAGAGGGGCTCTCTGTTGCCTCCGTTATGATGCCACTTGTTAGAAGGTTACGCTTCACCCCATTTTGCTATAGTAATAGTAGGCAGAGTTAAGTAAACGTAAGTATTTAAATAAAACATATAAACACATGACATTCTGTACCGCGCTATCGGAACTTTTGACGGATAGCGCAGCCACTCACCCTTCGATGATTTTAAGTATGAAAATTACTATCCTGTGTGTGTTTGTGTCAACGCGAACTCTTCATTCGTATCCACCACCTTTTTAGTAAAAGTCTGGAGTCCCCACCTCCTTTTGCCCTCTTTTTCGGTTCGGCTCTCGTTTTTGTAGTTATCACAGAAAAAAGTGGGCCCACACATCCAGGCGCTCACTCATGGTATTACAGTGGTAGGAGCATAGCCAAACAAAAAACTAATCGAGGACATGCACAGCAAGTTGGGCAAGCAGTACAAATACACGCTCAAATAAAAAAAGAAGGAAATATTCCCACAAATGAAAGAGTTGTGCGGGTTGTGCTTTGACTAGTGATGAGAATTAATCACTCAGCAACGTGAATCAGAGTGAATGAGTTGGAATAGTGAGTTGAATCCTCGCCCTTAAAGAGTTAAATCTCGAGGAATAACTCAACTCTCCGTACCGCCTAACCACTCACTCACTGTGTTTAATCTCATTCACTCACTTCGCTTTAACTCTCTCACTCACTATACTTTAACTCACTCACTGTGTTTTACTCACTCGTGAGTTAAAACATAGTGAGTGAGTTGAAACGAACTGTGTGAGTGGTTAGTCGGTACGGAGAGTTAAATCATAGGTGAATTGAACCAACTCATTAAACCATCTGATTCAATCATTCTGATCTGATCTGAACTGATTTTTATCAGCTCAGTCATTGCTAAGATTTAACTCATTCACTCATTCTGACACAGTTTGCACATCACTAGTTCCGACACAGATAAAAAACGCAATCATATACTTTTCCACTCCTCTGCCGCGGAACATTTTGGACTGGGGTTTACTGTTGCTGTCAATCCTTTGATGGATACGAATGAAAGTTTGTTTAATTGTAACGAAGTAATAACAGAACACCTCACGCTCATCATCGAAGGGGGGAGCACCGCTTCACTGTTGTTGGGGTTCGAGTGCTTAAAACAGGGGAAGAGATCGCTGTGCTTGAAGAGTTGAAGAAACACGCGGTTGTTGTTCTTATCGCAGGCGTTAACCACTAAAGGGGAACTGTTAACTTAAAAGCTTAGCTATCCCTGTACAGATGCAGTGCGTGCGTTTCGGGTGTTTGGGAATTTGGTTTGGTTTGCACAATGGCGGCGCACAGTGACATACAGTGCGAAAAAAATAATAATTTAAACTATCTGTTCCGGTAGTTTGGCAAAACTGTTCTGTAGATTGTTTAGGCTATACAATAAATAAATTATTGATACTATGGTAGTGTGTGTTTGTGGCTTGATTAGGTTCTTTGTAATGTTTGATTAGGTCTTTGCATTAAAACAAGCAAGCAAAAAAGCTGGTGGAATGATCGACATTGATGCGCAAAACAAAGGCTCAAATTGTAATAATATTCTCATCCCAAACGAAGGGCCCCCTTCTTCCGGTGCGACCGTATCCGTCGTGTTGTAAGTTGTAAAATTGAACTAAAAAAATTCTTTCTAGCGTGGGTGCAGTATATGTTTAATCTTAACTATAAAACAATATCCTATTGCGGTTGTGGTGGTGGGATTTAGTGATGGGAATAACCACTCAGTAGCGTGAATTAAATCAGAATGAATGAGTTGTAATAGTGAGTTACATCTTATACTCACTCTTTAAGAGTTTTTTCTTG
This sequence comes from Anopheles stephensi, assembly GCF_013141755.1. Taxonomy (NCBI): domain Eukaryota; kingdom Metazoa; phylum Arthropoda; class Insecta; order Diptera; family Culicidae; genus Anopheles; species Anopheles stephensi. The sequence continues at coordinate 67,041,591 of NC_050203.1, read as the reverse complement.
AATAATGATTTAACTCTCCATGCCGACTAGCCACTCACTCACCTCGTTTTAACTAAATCACCTCGTTTTTACTCATTAGAGAGTTAAATATCGTATTGGTGTATCGCGAGTTCATTCCGATGCTCATCGCGAGTTCATTCCGATGCTCATCGTGAGTTCATGATACTCATGTTCATTCCGATGTAAAAACGAGATGAGTGAGTAAAAACGAGGTGAGTGAGTGGTTAGTCGGCACGGAGAGTTAAATCAAAGCTGAGTTGAAATAACTCTTCGTGATGATTCATCTAATTCATGGCTAAGATTTATGTCATTCACTCATTCTGATTCAGTTTGCACATCACTAGTTGGGATCATATCGCTACGATCACAGTGTTTCAGAGTTCCTTGCGTGTAGGTAGGTGTGTGTGTGTGTGTGTGTGTGTGTGTGCAGTGCTAGCTGAACTTTGGTGGGGGGGGGGGATACCGGAACGGATTTTGCCTCCGGAACTTACTATTTTACAGCCATATTGCACACGATCGTTTTCAGTGGCTGTTTCTAAAATTATGGTTCAATTTGCTATTGTTTGCGTACGGCAGGGAGGTTATGTACAACATCCAAAACTACACACGTATGTGTGTGAAGGATGTTTTTTGATGTTTGGTATAAAAAAAAAACGTTTTAACTATAAATTATTCCACTGTCACCAGATGCCAGGAGAGGGAGAACAAGGATTTTAAAACAATAAACTGCTGTACTAACGCCTGCGAAGAACTGCGCGATGTTTTAGGATACAATTAATTAGGCCCTATTTGCATTCCTCCTACCAATGCCAATGACATTGTTGCGCTATTGTTTTTTTCATCGGTTTCGATCGTTCAAGTATTACCAATGTTTTCTAGCCAGCCAGCCAGCCAGCTAGCTTTTTTGTACGGCTACGAGTAATAATGATTGCAGTCTGGTTTTGTTGTCGCAGTTTTAAATAAATTTAAAAAAATATAGGTGCAATTGTCATTCCACTGTTCTTTAGGAATTTAGGACAATAAATCATTCAGCTGCCACGACACGAGGAAATAGTTGTTCTCCCCGAAAAGTTACTGAACGTTCCTTGTGCACTTTGCAACCGTCGATCGATCATTCCTCAGTGCAAGAATGCAAGTAACACTCAAATCGGGGCCTATGATTTCCGGATATGTCGTCACGTGTCGTGTTTCTGACACGTGTTCCAAGCAACAACAAATAAAAGCAAAAGACCATACTAAAAGAGGAACCACCCGTTTGCTTTTCTCTTCACTGCATTCCGCTAACTCTCTTCCCTATTTCAAATATTTAATTTATTACAATATATTAATAATGATCTACGGTCACACATACACATACACACACTGGGCGTCGTCGGATACGATCGTAATTTCTCTCTCTCTCTCTCTCTCTCTGCTTACGAATGAGTGAAAAGCAGTTTGCGTGCGCGCAACTGTTAGGTGGTACGTACGGAACATTACGGCTGTTAAGGGTTGTCTGAGGTACATAGGGAAAAAAAGCGAAACCAAAAAAGGATAATAGATACCCTTCTAGTACAAACCTACACACAGACTGGTAAACTGATTGCGCTCGAACAAAATGAAAAGGCCTTTTGCATAAAACATGTAAACCCCTAAAATCAACTGTCTGTTCTGTGTATAAGAATTCCTTTTTTCTTCTTGGGCTAGGTATGGGTCTCATGTTCCATAAGAGAGAGAGTGAGAAGGTTCTGTCTTTTTCGCTTTCGCTCGATTTTGTAACGTGGAACTTGTTGGGAAGAATCGATTTTCAATTGGAAAAGTAAACGGTTGAAACGCTATGAGCAAGGTAATACATAAAAGATGGACGAAAAGTGCCACAAAGGCAGAGAGAGAGAGAGAGAGAGTATACCACAAAATCTTCGTTGAAGCGATATTACAACTGAAACGGTTTCCGGTTATTACCTTCACTAGTATTAGGTTCGTTTTTGCTCTCTATTTCTCTCTTTTAATGTTCAAATATTACATTCTCGTTCGATTTTAACGCTTTCCTTTGTAAGATTTCATCGCCCAATTTTTTTGTATTCTTCCGCGCGTTCTCCTCAATCATTCCGCGCGCTTTACTGCTCTCCATACACTCGACCCAACAACCCCGACCCCGATGTTGTGTGTGTGTGTGTGATTTGTTAACGTAAAGCCCTACCGTTGTGTTTGTTAGGGATGTGTTGATGTATCATCTGGTTTTGTTTTAAACATTTATGTTTTCCCTCTCTCGCCCTCCCTCCTCTCTATAGGGTTCGGTTTTCGGCGCTCCGTTCTCGTACCATTCTCATCCGGCTGTCACTTGCTTAAAATGAACACTTTAACTGGTGGGAATTTTGATAGTTTTATTGCACGCAGCACGAGTTCTTGTGGCCGTTTTTGTGCTTTAACCGTGACTTGGGCCTATACTTTTCTAGGTATGATAGTTGTTTGGCATTAATAGCACCTCTTCGTTTACTGGAGGGGAGAAAAGAGAGAAAGACGGAATGAAATCAGAACAGTTAGCGGAAATCCCGTCCCAAACGCCAGTTTTACTTACTCTCTAATCAATTCTACAGCTGCCTCGTACTTAAGTCCTAGTTCAATCAAAGCTAGTGCCACAAGGACCGGCGCACGGCCCAGACCCGCCACACAGTGTACCGCCACACACGCTTCCGGATCCTCCTGGAACCTGTACAGAAAAAGCTTAGAGTTAGTGGAGGAATCGCTTATGGCGGCGGCACCGGGTTCGTTAGCAGTTGAGCCGGGCGGTCACTTACTTTTGTTTCAATATCTCGAACCACTCGAATACGATGTCGTTCGGCGGGAACGTACCATCCTCGAACGCTAGATCGCGCACGATGATACCATGGTTCGCGAGCTCCTCGATCTTGTAGCTTGGCTCGCACACGCGCACCACAATCGAGACGTTATGTTTTTTCAGCTCCTGTAGAAGGGCGAGAAGTGGTTTAGCATAGAACGTATCTCAAACTTACAGCGATGTACGTTGTTTCTCCATCTCCAAACTTACAGCGATGTACGATAGAATGTTTGCGTCCGATGGCCGATCGGTGATCAGGAATTTCATTCCCTTAAACTCGATCCGCGCCGGTGCGGGTCTGATGTCCTTCTGGCGCATGATGACGGTTGTCATAAAACTGGGTTCGCGCCTTCACACGTTAACCTCGAAAAAACCAAATCCAGTTAACCCGGCTGGTTGCTGTTGCTTTGTGCTGTCTTGGCTGCGGTGAGCTTGCACAGGAAGTGTCCTCCCGCTGCACGTGCCTTCTACGCGAAAAAGTCTTCTTTTTATCACACGAACCACCGGTGTTTTACACAGACCAAATCAATGACCGTTAATTAGCTGTAGCGCTTCCTTGTCGATCTAGCTACACGCTTTCAAGCACGCTCTTGGCGACTTTGAAATACACAATATTAGCGAACGAATACAATTTTCATCACAATCACAAAAGCTAGCGGGTTTAAAAGACGCCAGCCAAAACTCGCTTCAACAGCGTCAACGGAGATGGAGAATCACTAGAAACAAACATAAAATTAGCTTTATCACAATTCTCTCTTCGCGATCCTCTTCTCCTCAAGGATGGAACGGGGCGCGGGTATGGTTCGCAGCTTCTAAGCCCTGCCAAAAGTCGGGCGTAGTTCTACTCTCCAACGCGCTCCAACTTGCAGCAGCCGTGTGCGCGACGATCCGCGTTGGGTGTATGTGGGTGGTATTGCAAGAGTATTATCTTATCTTCCAGCCGGCCAGCTACTCGTGCCTTTCTCCAGAGATGATGATGGAGTAACCGTTTTGAATGTTTTTAAAGCAAGTTTCGGATTCACCGCTTAGCTACTGCTGCGCACATCCAATCACTCGCTCTTCTGGTAAAAGATTGGAAAAGAATGCACATACGGAAGCAATGTGTGAGAAGGAATTATTCTTTTTTTCTGACTTCCGGTGGCCTTTTCGCGCACCACCACCCGCAACTGCGACGACAATACACACCTTTTTTTTAAACGTCGGGGCAACCTTTTCGCTGATAACCGTGCGGATGAAGGTAGAAGCTGACACTGGGGGATTCTGGTTTGTTGCCTGAGTAGGTGAGTGCCGGTAAATTATCTTATTCCTTTGCTGCTGTTCACAAGCTGCTGCTTTATCTTTTATCGGATCAGCTTTTGTCCGCTAGCGCGCGCTGCCACAGCGTCGCAACACCAAAAAAACACCTCTGATCGACTCTAGATGTTGATGCTGGGGCAACAGCAGGGATTGCGCTCTGAGGCTAATCTTCCGTCGTTGCGTAGAGTTTGATATAAAAATGTCCAATCTATCCTTCTGCTCAGAGAGTAAAGCTTGAAACACACGTATCTAAAAGTATTTCACATTCGAAACATCTGAAAATAGAGAAAGATTGTTATGAGAATTATTATACCTTCATTCAGTTTTAAATTATTTAAGCACGTTGAGAACACGTTGAGATCAAGTATATGATACAAATGTGTTTGCTTGATTAAGCTACAGCAAAAATTATTACTAAATAAAACAAAGGAAACTAAAAACGCAGGTAAAACAATCCAAGGATAACCCAACAAAGCGTCTTAAGCGCACTCAAACCCACACACACATTGTAAACTAGCTCTCGGGACAACATTGTTTGCAATCTATCGGCATTTATGTGCCCCGCTTATGTGTCTGCGTTTCTGGTTGGTTGAACTGCTGCCAATGCCAGAAGCTCACTTGCTGATACGGAAACAACCCGGCACGGAACGATCAATACCTAACTGCCTTGAAAACTAAACGCTTAGATCTCAAAAAGCGATTGTTGCAATCGATAGAGGAGCGTTCAAATTCAATTAGTTTCCATTAAATAATTATTTATAAACAACGAAAATAAATTAAGTTAATCATTAAATAAGTTTGAATTCTACAGTACAGATCAGTGAAAAAAGCTAACACTAATAACATACTCATATTAGCATGCTAATGCATTGCGAAACTTACTTATATTCATCTGAAACCCTGCTCTTGCTATTGCGGGGACGTAGATGGCTGCTCCGATTCACACTACTACAGCTATGTATTTCGTTTGACTATATCGCGCCTCCTTCTTAAACATCGGCCAAAATTCGGTGGAACTGTGGTTAGCCGCTTTCCCTTGGAACGGGCTAGGGCGATATAAGGGTCTTCAGCAGCAGTAAGATCTTAGGATTTCGTTACAGTGTTTTTTCACTTGGTCGGGAAGTGTGTCTGGTCTGTGTGTGTGTGTGTACTTTATTTTGATTACGTTGATTGAAGCGCCTTCGGAAGGATCGCCGGTGTTGGCGGTCACTGTCCCTGGTTTGCTGGTTCGCAGCGGCTGATGATAATCGGTTGAGGGGGGGGTTATACTTGTTTGGTTACTATTCTTAATAGATCTATTTTACAATCAGTCTCAATCTGTAAAGAAAATTAAAATGGAAAGCATTAGATACCATCCATTAATCACACATGCTCTTAATATTTGCTACCTACATATTGTTTTCTGCCGCCGAGTTTTGCCTGCAGTTGTCGAAGATATCCGATGCACGGCGTTCTTGTAGAACACGCAACGAAATGCCACACGCATAAGTTCTGTGCTCAAGCACACGGGGTAAAACGATGGGATTATTACAGACACCGCACACCAATTACAAAGCAAGCAATGTGCTGCCGCCTGAAGGATGCCGTAACCGAAAGGAAAGGACACGAATGCACGCTTTTTTCGCTGCCCAAGCAAAATGAAGCTCGCCTGCACTGTCGCTAGTCTTTGCGCCGGTTGTTTTCTTCTTCCGATATGGATGGCGGGATGGGTATAGGCTTTGCTACGATGACGAGTCCCCTACAACACCTTCCTTGTACTCTCAAATGTGGTGGTGGTGCTTGAGAAGCGGATGATTTGTGTGCTATAATGATCGATCGTCCTCTAACGCTCGTTTATCTATCGCCAGCCTAATCGCTTCCAAGGACCTTCTTACACGTCCCGCTTGTGTTTACACACACACACACACTTGATGATGCTGCTTGCGGACTATGGCAATAACAAAATTGGCCGCGCTTGCTGGCGTCGATACTTCGTCTGCTTACTGCGTGCAGCACTTTCTTCTCCAATGTACGCTCCAGCTCGGGGCTTCTCATTCAAAAGCTCTCACAGATTTGCGGGTGTTGCGCGCGATCGCCTTCCTTACGCAGCAATAATCACACCATTCGTCGGTTACGCTGGAGGATGATCTCCTGCAAGTTCGCTGCCTGCCCCCGCTCACGCACGCACGCTCCGGCACACGCACACTTTTTCTCTCGCGCGCTAATCAACGCTACAACTTTCTCCAGTTCGGTATCCTTCCTGGGAGGTACAGGCGGCGATGGTGTTGTGATGGTGATGTGGCAGGGAAAAAGCGCGCCTTTCGCTTATTTGTGTTGTGCCTGGCAGTATTCCGCGCTGTCTAGCTGAAACTCCATAGAGGTTGGAACTAGCCGCACCAGCTGTTGGCGAGAGCAAGGGTAAGAAAACTTTCATTAGTCACACAGTTTGCAGAACGCCATGATGATGATGATGTTGGTAAGGCTTGAGGGAAAATAGAGTCATAGAATTTCCCAATAAGTGTTATTTCGCATACAACGATAGAGAAACATTGGCAAACCCATTTTTAAATTCAAATAAACGACGATGTCATAATTCAACCATTTGTTGGCAGATGCCCAACTTTCCGGCTCAAGGTAAAGACAAACACGAAACAACAAAACGGAAGAAATGCAACACAAAGTAGTACCATATCCTGATCCCACCCCGATTTCACAGAAATTGTGCCAAGGACAGTAAAATTTCCCACTGCTCTCATTACGCACCAGAAAGCGTCAGGCAGGGTTTTCCTCTTTAGATTCCCCGCAGGAAGGAGCAAAATTATCCCGCTAAAACAAAAAACAAATTCAAATAAAATTCAAACACCATTATCAATTTCCTACACACTTGACACGCTGAACTTGACATTGGCGCCGCACGGCTCGGTTCGAACTCACCGAAGCCGAAGCTAATTTAACGAATGATGCAATACACTTACTGCTGCCATGGGCATTGGCCACAAACAAGCATTGCACCATTTCTGTTGATGACCCACCACCACCACAGCAAGCAAGGGGTATGGGGAGGTGGTATGGGCGATAGTAGCCACACTCAACAACGTTTAAAAACAGGAAAAAAGGCGAAAAAAGAAAATGCACCACCCTTTCCAATTACCATTGGAACATTCTCTTATCGGGGCTTATAATCAAGCGCCGTGTGCATTTACTGCGTGCCAGGTTAGAAAGATATAGCAAGCAAAAACGTTAAGAAAATTATCACCTTAAGGGCACCCTTCCCGATACCAATCGGGGATCTGGAGAGTTAACGACTGTGCAGTGGTCGGGAAAGTATATACGAACTAGTTTTTGTACAAGTCATTACTGTTTGCTTCTGTGTTATATCACTATAAACAAAACCGTTGGCCAGGGAGGATTAAAATCTCGTAAATGTTTTGGACAACAATTTAGAATGGCTCAATTGAACTAATCCTGTCTACCAAGCAATAGAACCGGTTGTAATCATATCCAGAGTTCAATACCAATACCATTTCAGAAAACTGGAATATTTTTTTTAATGTGGTCTGGTACACTGGTGGTCGGGGTGGTCCGATGGCCGAGGCGATAACGGCGTTGGTCTTCACACGGTCGGACTGGGGTTCAATTCCCTGCGAACTCTGTTCGAATCCCTTCAAATTTACTACGGATAAAATTTAGTTACAGATAGCCAGAAATGGCAGGCCGAGACCTCTCGAGGTTGTAATGCCAAGGAAGAAGAGGTGGAGGTATACTGGTATAATTTTTGGAACATTTGGAAAAAGCTAACACATTTTCTCGAGTTCAACTATTGCACTCAAAATAGCATTACATCTCGGTTGTCCTTGGTAAATAAAAGTCTGAAGCTTATCAGGAAGCTTAGGTCCTCGAACATGTCTTTGGCAGCTTCAGGACTGCCTAAATCCGAATGCTACCTGAAATAAGCAAAAACTGATTTCCATCTGTCGCCCATCAAAGTTCTGTCCCTTTTGACATGGTGCCAATATTATAAGCCAATTTTGTCTTGTTCGTTGAGAGAAAATGGGAATTTCGCTGCAGATCGGTAAAGAAATGTAAGTTTGACAGGCAGGACGTAAATAGCAGAGTTCAAGAGGATATCAGTGACTGCTGAAGTTCTAGTGATTTCAAATGGCTGCCTGGACTTGTGAATTACTGTGATGCTTAGTTAAAGATACTCGCTTTAAATTGTTTTCTGCTATTTGGAATTTGGGAAAAAAAGTTCTAGCAAATAGTAACTTAAGTTATAGTAATATGTAAACACATTTGAGCTGGTTATCAGAGAAGGTCAGCTTAGAATACGTTCTGGAGAAAGAAATTCCAGATTCTGCCACAACTTGAACATAATCGGGAGAGAGATCATGAAATAGCGGATCGGAAAATCGCTTCTTGGAACATAAAAGCTAAAACGTTTCATATGTTCTCTATGTTGAGCACTCTACTTTCAATTCCAACCACATCGAAAGTACGTCGTGTTTCACGTTCACCTTCCGTTTTCCACGGGACTCTCTATCTTATCTCGCAACACCCAGCGTGTGTGTGTGCCCAGTGCTCACCTCCTGCTGACACTCCGCATGTTCCTCCGCACTTCGGATTGCACTAGCGGTTGCGCAAAAACCACTCCAAACACGCGCTGTACGTGTTTCGTGATGTAGATGTGAGTATGCGTATATGTATATGCGGAGGGCTTACGTCAAGCTGCTGCTGTATGTAGAGTGCAGCCCACCGAACCAAACCACTTGAACACACACAAAACAGGCAACGAAGTGTAGCTTCCCAAAACAAGAACTTGGTGGCCCACGGACGAATAATCCCGATGATTATTACATTCCATTTATTTCGCCGTTAGCGACCGATTGCGACTGATATTTTCAATCGTTGCGAGATGTGTTCGACACAATCTGGCAGGTGCACCAGGTTCTAGCCGTAAGTACGCGGAGAGTATAAGTTACATTACAATATGGCACCAATTCGTTTGTTGCTTCCTCGCGGCACGTAATTGTCACAAACAAACACGATCATTGTCGCGGTGGCCCCGTTTTAATTATCGACACAAACCACCCTCCTCTCTGCCAAAAGGGTGGCCCCCACAGGCAAATGAGTGGAACAGGGGGTGGTACCGCCCAAAGGGTAAAGTGGGCAGATAGTAGGGGAAGAAGTTGTTTTGCCAGTCGTTGCTAATCATTCTCTCACGATGACGGTTCCAGAGCTCGCCATTTAACGAACTTCGTGTGCGTACTACTAAATGCTAAACAACAACAATTCTCGTCGAAGCTTCTTGTTGCTGTTGTTGCGGTGACTAACACAGATCACCAGATGGAATCGTTTTCTTTCAAAACCAAAAATTCCGCAAACTATATGTATTTAGTAGTTTTCGAACAACAATAAAGCATAACGTCCCAAGCGCTCGCAGAAGGAGGAAAAGGGAAGGTTGCTTTGGGCGGAATGGACAGAATGAATTCATTTTGTCCCCCCGCCTGTGACGCAAATCGTGAAGCAGACTGTGCGACATACGCAACACAAACACCCGCTTCTATTGACGCCATATAAGGCATCTACACCGTATCTCCCCCTCGATGGATGGACAATGTCACGGATTCAAATTGAAAAATGGATTGAGTACGGCGGGGGCTGCCCTCGGGAAGTCAATTACGAATGCACCGAGTGGAGATGGAATTCCTAGAGCCTGGCGGGCGAACGTGGGTGTGCCAGTGTTCGAACCGATCGGTGAGGAACGCAGATAACGGCGACAAGGGTGGAATTTTGTTATATGAATTCCCGGGAATTCTGAAGCAATGCAAATTGAACAGATTGATGCCCAAGAAATTGTTATGGCATTGAATATCGGCGGTGAGCATCTTAAAATGTCGCTCTTATCATCTTGATATCAAACGTAGTTTATGTTGATCGTTATTACCTCATAAAGTATAACATGCGGAGTTCCCAACAGTTTAAAGGAATTATGTCTATTAAGAGAATTTGAAATACTGCAGACATTGCAGAACTTCTGTTAAGTCGATCGGGGGTCTAAAAACTTCAACCGCTGATGTCTAAACTCAATTTTGTTCCTCCGTTTTTCTCTTTTACCACCCTTAATCCTTCCCGATACCATCCCCCAGCAGCTAATCCAATAAAAGCGTCGGTAAAAGCAATGTAACCAAGTTTGCAATTACAATCCCGCTGCCAGCATTCAATCTGCAACAGTGCAACAATGTTTTCCTTCCCATCATATGACGTCATTGGACGATTTGGCGAGCTGGCAATCATGGCATCCGAAAAACCCACAGCACGCAGCAGCATCCAACTTCCGCGAGAGCTCGCAAACCTCACGAAATCGAAATCAACTTACTACGCCTTCTCCTGCACGGTGCAACCGCTCGCCATTTATCTCTCGCTGCATCATCTGCACACGTCGCGTTGGCGTGAAAATAGACAACTACCACCAGTGAATGGGCTGGGAGAGATTGATGCAACATGTAATCACGACTAGCGTATAAAGCGGAGCACGGCATAATGGAGGTACAGTATTTGTATCTGCCCCGGTCATAAAGTTAACTGTCATCATCACACTCCCACCGACCCCCAGTGTTTGGGGTTGTACAAGCGTGTGTCGTGTTTCTTCACAGTCGCTACAAAGTCAAGCCGCTATAGAGAGAGAGAGCGGAAAGAAAAACGAGGATCGTACAAAGTGCAGGGCGCCCCGTGATATCGCAAAAAACGGGAGATGAGCCCATAAAGCAAAACGGCGACAGCGATTACGGTTGAGGGTGATTCACCGAGATCGTCGTCGCATTTAGTGGTTTGTGATGCTCATTGCGTGGCCGGGAAGGCTTTCGTCACACCGCACCAGTGTCGTAGAGAATTGTGAGCAGATAGAAAAGTGTTAGCGGTACCAATTAAAAAATAATTTTAAATTTTAAATAATTAAAATCAACGCAGCTAGCAATACGGCCAGGGCTTTATGAATAAAAAAAAAATCAACGCAGCTTTAACTCTGCAGATTGTTTCTTTCTTTAGCCCTTCAGGAAGTTTGTGTTGGAAGCTTCATTTTTGGAGTTCCTAGTTTGAAGCTGGATAATTCATTCCTGCGTACGGGAGTACATGTGGCATGTAACCATAATGACACCGGACAATCTAGTCCCTGGAGGCTTCATGAGTCATCATAATCGACAAGACGTAGTGGTGGCCTCCAAAAAGCGTTTCAGTGATAACGTTGATGGGGCGGTCCGGTGGCCGAGGCAACAGCAGTGACGGTCTTCACACGGCAAGAAAAGAGTTCAAATCCCATCCAGACCAGACCGCCTTCCCGTACGCAGAGTAGCTGACTACTTTACTACGGGTAAAATCAAGTCACAGAAAGCCAGAAATGGGAGGCTGAGACCATTCAAGGTTGTTGTAATGGCAAGTAAGAAGAAGATGGCGTTGATGCGATCTTGAGTAGTTCTAAGGACTCTTCCATGATCACTCGATGAGGGCCGGTATGATCTCTCGAGGTTGAGGTACAAAAAAAAGGAAAATAAGTCTTTCTGGAAGTAATATCTGATGATGTTTTAATATGAATATGTTCGTTTCATAATCATTAAGGACGGCCAGGCCCTATTGCTATGAATATGTCCTTCGCAAGCAACAAATTTATACTTTGAGAGATTATGTGTTTTGAGGCGAATCTCTATTGATGTTCAAAATCCTGTAAGTCTTGCATCCAATCATCAATAAATGGCCGTCAAAAATCGCCGACTCAAACGAAACAAGCCAAGAGTGAAAAATTGCCTACAACCGTTAAAGCGACAGACAAAAATGATCGCGTCCGTCCATAATCCATCACACCCAGGGCGGCAATGCACACCCGGATCGTTCAATGGTAGTGCAGTGTAATTCAAATCATTCAGCATCAATTACTTACTATTGCGCATCTTAGAACCTAGGCCGAGCAGAAAGCACAGAACCACCCACCGGCAACAAAACGCACACTGCCATACGACGAGCATCAAGAGCAACAGTCACGGATGGAACCGCCGGTTCGGTTAGGGGAAATAAATATAGCTCTCAGCTGTTACCCGACCGATCATCGCATTCATCGAGACCACACTCGCGGTTTGTCACCGATGTGTGCGCGCGGTTCCTAGTGTCAATGTACTACACCACACACTGACCGTTCGTTGCACACACAAAACCGGCCATGTTGCGATCCACCCGCGCGTAAACTGCAGTGCGAAAAGTTACGGGCTACAAAGGGGAGAGTTGCTTTCCATTGTATTTGCTGCTTCCTTTACTTCCTGCGCGCGTGACTGTCAGGGAGGCGGGCAACGTGGTGCTGCGGGTAATATTACTAGGTCACCTTTACGTGTGATACGCGATCCATTCCGCGCTGATCTCTGGTGGTGCGCGGCCACGACGCTTCGTTTCGCGTGCTCATTCTCCCTGAAACGTGATACCGCGCGAGAGGCCCCCGGGGTTCGCGCACAGGATCGCCGTGTCGGCGGTTCAGTACTTTGCGCTTGTGCGTTGTAGCCAGCCGGTTCGGAGTGATGATGCGAACATGAAAATAGATCGCGAAACACTGCTCGCACGGAAAGCACCGCAAAAAGGACGGCGGACAAAACAACAACAAAAAAACCACCCGATCCAGGGGAACGGAATAGCGCCGAGAGCGCGATTTGTTTGTTTTCGTGCAATCTTTCTACGCAATCTTGTTTGAGCCGATATTTACGAACTTTGTCTCGGACTGACGTGCTGTGCGCGTTGGAAGTTGGCCGACAAAGATGAGCGCTTTACTAATGAAATACTACACACTAAATAAGTCGCAACGTAATTCACATCAGTTAAGGTTGGTAACATGATAAGTAGGAGTCGATTCCTCGGGTTTTTTTTTCTTCAAACTCTTATCTTATAGAAACAAGCTTGGCGACAGACAAACATTATCTTCCATGCAGCTCGATAGATTTCACACCCCAAAAGGTGCGATAAAACGACTCAAAAAAACCACAACCCTATGCTAATAGATGATGCCATTAGGGGTGGCACGACTTGGAAAAGAACAGGTGAAAAAGAACCTACCACAGCAAGTACAAGATAACACGCTCAAAAGCAACCGCAATATGACAAAATTAAACCTCCCCGCAACCCAAGGTGTTGTGATATTCACAGTGATGATAAAACAAAATTAAATACAACAAAACCCCGAAGGTGATGAGTAACAACAACACACAGCCCCATCCTTCCCTACCCCCACCAAAATGGCGCTCTTCCCCTTCGGGGGCGCCATTGTTGTCGATGTAAGAATGAGGGCTCCTCCGAGAGGATTGCACAGAGATTTTGTGTAAATATTCGCATTGCGCAGCTGTAGTACCCGGTTGGTGAGATAAAAAAGGGCCAATAAAAAGGCAATGAGAACGAAAACGCTAAACTTTGATAAAGAACGTTCAAACACTTACTGAGGATAACAGCACACGGCGGCACAGCACAGTCACTGGCAATGTTCGTTTAACGGCCGTGAGATTTCGTCCATAAAATTTCACCCAACTGGTCTGCCTCGAAGTACCCGTTATACCCGGCTACCCTTAACGTCTCCCAAGTCTACGAGAAAAACAACAACACGATCACTGCTACTCTACAGCAGTAGGCTCATACAGCACAGAAGTTGGATCACCACACCGCCCCTCGAACACTGATCACCTCGGGGTTCATGTAACGCTCTCCTTGAAGAATGCTTCCTGTGCACAGACGGTTCGCCGTCGAATGGTAGCGTCCGGGTCCCGGGACGGAAGGACTACGTTTGGGCAGCAACCTTGCCACTTTCCACCGAACCGACGCCGAACACAGTTCACTGCCGAGTGCAAAATCTTCCACTGGCGCGTTAGTGCGACGCGGCCAATGATGACGATGATGATGGTGTCGTTGGGACAGTGCCCCTTACTGTCAATCATGTAAAGAAGGAGAAGCTTCCCGCCGAGCTGTTCACTTCTGTCCGGGCGTTGGCAAATGTTGTTTTATCCCACCGAAGTTAAATTATTCCTCTCCGTCGACACCTCTGCGCCTATGGGTGACGAGGATTGTAAAGGTATAGAAAATGGGAACCAACAGGTACACTTCTCGTTGAAAGATTTCGTTAGATTTGCTCTCGTCGACACGCAACAATCACTTCCAAAAGCCGCATAATGCTTGCCTCACAGCGCTAGAGTATGAGTAAGGCAAACGACATTAAATCGTTTGTTCTTCGTCTTGCTCAACATTATTACACATAAAACGGATGTAGGAATCATCAGATCCTCAACACACAATCAGACCCCGTCGTTTCAACACATCAAGTAGAATAATCTCACAAGAGTGGGCATTGGATTTCCCCTATTGCTCACTAGAGAAACTCGTCCAATCTAGCCAAAATTCACTAGAACTCGTGCGGTACGACGTGATCCACTGCGACATCAGCTACGCGTTCGTACCCCACAGCACGCACTTCACTACTCAGTATGTTTTGCTACGTAATGCGCTTATCAGCGATGATTTCCTGCTGCTGTCTGATCTTCGATTGATCAAGTAGGACGGCACGCGAAATCGTTGCTTTCAACCACTCTGAACTGGTGGTAAAGACTGGCCGTGCCCTGGCGGAACCTGCCCGTTCAAGTCTCGGCGCGTGGGAGAATCGCTAGCTAATGATTGTAATGATCCGATCCGTGCTGCTCTCCAACACACTCAAGCATACGAGCGTGCACGGACAGGGTCTCCACCACACCGCGACGATTATACTCGCGGGTTTTGCTTTCCGGTAGGGCGCAAAGCGCGAAACGTGGATCGCGAGATGTCAAGAGCGCCATGCAGATGCGAAACACACACACACACACATGTACCCACACAGAGTGTGCCTTGAAATCCGGGTTGATGCGTGTGTGACGATGCGACGGGTGATGGGAGTGATGATCGCGTGCGCCCATGTATTTGTCTAGCGTGCCGGCGCCCTCGCTAGTAGTAGAGTGCGAGCAAGTGTTTGTGTAAGCGCCACAAAGATTTGCACCCCGCTCGGCGTGCTATCACGAAACGACTGATATATAAACGGGGGGGTGTTGCGCTAATTAGCACTTAGTCGCTTGCGAGCGTTCAATAGGTCCACATGCTCAGTATCTGCTACCACTATCGATCTTGTTGAACACATATTCTACTCTAGTAAATGTTACAAGGAAATACCTTCCGATGTGCTGATAAGCTCAGAACTCCTGGATGAAGCTATTTAACGCATTATTAAGTTCTAAGCACACCCGTATCTCCAACATCCAAGACAGGAAAACCGCAATGCGGTAAAGAATCCGGGTCTGTAACAACTAGCAAACACACACACAGACACCTTCTCCCGTCACGAAGGTCCCACACACAATCACATCCGCCAATCGATAGTACTGGAATGTGGAGTGTACGCTGCTAGGTTGTATCAACGTTATCAGCCAACGGTGACAGGAAACCATTTTCCCATTAACCAGCAAAACTCTCCCTCTCTCTGTCTCCCAGAAAGTACATACCAATGCTGCAAAGCAGATAGCAGCGGATGTGCACTTAAAAAATCTATCGCACCGCATACTCCACACGTACACACAGTCCCCCCCGACTTTATCACGAGCGTGGCGACGTTCGATGTCATTCAGTTCGAACATGTTCCACGATCGAGAACGTTCCCAATGACGCGGCTACCAACACGCTAAGGCACCAACCAGCAGTGGCAGATGATCACATGTCATGCTGGTGGGCAAAGAGCGACGGGCCGAGGAGACGTCGTACTGCCGAAACGTTTGCCATATGGTGATTCGGTTGTGAGTCCAACATCGGTTCGATTCGTCAATCATCGGTGGCGGGCGAGAGTTAAAAGCAACAACCCAAACAACGAGTAGCCCCCCCCCCGCGAATGCTTCCCGCTAATGGCGGGAAAACATCAACGGTTGATTGCTCTTGTGTTTTGCGGCATCATCATCATCCGGTTGCATTCTTGGTTGCTCTGGACCCGAGGTTGTAAATCAAACGTTACGCTGCGCTAACGGGTGCTGCCAACAGATCACAGGCCAACAGTGATACAATTTTCTTTAGGAATTTTGCAGGGAAAACTAATGCTGGGAGATGCCAAGTTTTTGCAATAAAAGATGTTTCCAGAGCAGATTTTGAACTATAATTTTGAAACTATAAGTGCAGCGCAAGAAAGTCAAGTCTTGCTAGAGGATTCTCGATCCAAAATAATCCATGTTCCAGAGTCGTACTATGATCACTCTCATTACCGTTGAATATATACATTTTCCCAAGCGAAACCTACCTCTAAATCCTATATCAGAAAAAGGAAAACAACATTCCTGATGTGTTTCATCACTCTGGGACAGCATCCTTCTGATGACAGTTCAAAATGGTGTTATCCCATTGCTCCCGTTTGCCAACATTGCAGCCTTTCCGCGATGTGTTCAAATGTCAACCGCACTGATTGATTAGAGGATATGTCGGTCACGCAACCAAAGTCGCGACCTTATTTTGAGCTGCACACAAGAGGGTTTCCGCTTTGCTTTAGTAATATGAGCAATCTGAATACCGGGCAACATGAGTTTGTTAAGATAATGTTAATTGCTGGCAATTTACCGAAAACGACAGTTGAAACAACATGCGTGACACAGAGATTTTTCTTTATAGCACTTTATAGCACGCTGAGGTACACTTCGTACAATGAATGGATGATGACACATCCTGTAAATGATGATTTCTCCCTCAGAACACAGAACAAACGAACGTGCAGTTTCACACATCAGCAAGTAGAATAGTGGATATTAAACCTTATTTTCTTCACCCTCATAAAGGCACAGAAAGGCCGTACGTCGCCCGGTTCGTTCGCAGAGACAGATAAACAGCAACAATACGCTGCCCGATCATCACATGACTCGGTTGCGCAGAGGCGCGCATGTTAGTAAACAAAGCCGAAAACCTAGCAGAGGAGCGGTCGATCGTTGGACGGTGGTAATGGGAAGAATGTTTCACCGTTTATCGCGAAACCTTGCAATATTTTGACCGTTTGAGACAAACCAGCGACGGACGATAATTGTTTAAATTTAAACTCAAAGGAAGCAACAACAAAAAAAGGTTGGCCGGCTCGGTAAAGACAACACACGGGCAGTGTAGCAATAAAATAAACCGTAAACAAAGCACAGTTCCAACGGTGCGGGACAGTCTTCACTTACAGTCAATCTCTCCGACGGGGGAACTTCAATAACTGCACCGCTAAGATTAGGGTGACGCATGTCTGCAGAGCTGACAGAAAATAATGCTAACGTGATCGTAAGGGCGTGGCGATCGGGTTACCACGGACTAACCAGCACGGGCTTGTCAGTCAAAACAACAGTCATATGATGCGCGGAACGTGGTCTTAGCTTTTTACGCTGGACAGAGCTCTCTCGGGACGGACTTTGACCCTTCAAAGCTATTGGAGCTGTCTGTTTTTGTAAATAATCATTTCTTTATAAACGAGCAGGGCGCATACGCTGGTTCACGACTCGCTGTCCAGTTGACACTAAACTAGTTTGAATAGCAACTATATGATTTCCTGGACTCAGCAAACCGTAGGATACTTAACGATCCACAACCACTCTACAGCTATTACCAAGTGTCTCGCAACCATATACTATGATTGATCGCTTCACTCGTAGCTGTTATGCATTAAACTGTTTCTAACCTACCTAACCTGATACGAAACACACCACCCTGCCGGTAAAGTACGTAATAACTACTGCAAAAAGCTGCAGGTGTGCAACGTGCCACCCACACTCGCCCCCCCCCCCGCCCCCTCTCTCTCTCTCTCACTACATCCACGCAAACCAATGACCATGCCCTTGCCGGTACAATGTAAAGGTCGCGGACACGAGCTTCCATTTTTACGTGGCGGCTCTACACTGACAGGCGCAACAAACCACAGAAAAAGAGCGAGCAAAACCAAACGTCAGGAGATTCAACGTGATTATTATATACAGGATATGCATGCACACACGAATGGACGGAAGCTAGAGAGTCTTGAGGTTCGGTCATGCGGCTTGCCTCGTTTACCAACACCCGAGACTCAGCTGCCCTCAGCGAAACGATTTCTCTCAGAGGCAATTGTATAATGCATCTAATATGAGGTTAAGTGATAAAATGTTACAGCCGATTTCGTTCCTATGTTTTAGAGATAAGCTTCTATGTTATGTCTGTTTCTCTGTATAAAACAACCTAAGGCTCTAAAACAACTCAAACTAGAGCGCTACGACGATTCTTTGCATTACCATTTAGTTGCCATTTTACGGTCGTTTGAAGCGGATAATAGCTAACTGCGCCACCCTGCACAAACCAATATGCCTTCGCCTTCGGTACAGAACCGCAAAAGGTCGCAATTGACATTGAACTACGTCGCTTTACACCACTTGCGGGGGGGACGGCTGCTCCCGGTCCGTCCATCGAACCTAACCGGTTCGATCGATTCAAGCGACAGCGATGTGAAAAAATAGCAACCCACCCACTGCTGACAGCGGACGCTCTAACCTTTGGTGCTGCTCCTGGCGGAACTTAACAGCGACCCTTAAAATAAATCTATCTGCTCCTTCCGGGGGCTCGTGCGGCTCGTGCACCAGGTGAGGTGCCCATCACGTCCTAGCGAGACACGGTTGCAGTTCGTGTCCCTTACACTCGCCCGCTCGGGACACGCGCTACCAAGCTAAGATTAGCGGACGGAGCTCCGTCACCGTCACCTGGAGGTCGCCACCATCCGAGCGGTACAAATATTGGCGTGTGCTGTCAGTATATATAGATCGTCGATCATAAGACGAAATAGACACGGGTACTGCGACATAATGGTTGAGCAGTGAAAGCCGCTTTCAATTTTTATTTTATCCTTGCAAATGTTTGCTTCATTACAACATTTACAAGTATAAATATGTAGGAACGAAAACGAGTCCTCATTTATAATTGCTGCCACTTAAAACTTCATCCGACCGAAGTTGTTTAGTTTACTGATGGGTTAGAACACATCTCTCCCCACTTTGTCTGACGCGACACCAATTTGCACTCTTCGGTGTCGCGCAATACACACGCTACGATGTTTGCTGCTCGTGGGTTTGTCAATTTTTTCCCGATAAAACGAAATGCTATCTTCCCAAGGTAGCAATAAGATCCCACTGCATAACCACAAGGAAGACCATTTTAAATGTGGCAAATTGTTTGATTTGAAACGGAACGAAATATTAGAGTACCACCTCATTTGCCATTGTAATGGGTTAATCTGCTAATGGCCCAGTTGAAGGACTGTTACGAAGAGCAGGGTGAAAAAGTCTAAAAATTCATTCACCAGAAAATCAACAACCACCAGCCAGGGATCTCTGTCAGCAACAAATTCGCACAACGAGCGCAAAGCAAAAACAATATCGTGCTGTTGTTTCGCAGCAAAAATAGAACCAGAACGATTATTTAATTTTATCATTCCGCTCAAGTCGTAAAAAAAAGACGAGACTTCTCGTCCAAGGACACGCGAACAGAGGACGGACGCGAAAATGCCTGTGGCCACAGTTTTTGTATCATCGGGAACACGGGAAAGTCGAAGAATGCTACAGATTCAAGCAGGAAATAACATTCGCCATTGGTGGAATTAGGTTAACATTCTACGTCGTGAGCGTTACGAAGGGTACGAAGAATGCTATTTCTGAATGCTTTTTAAAGTTTGTCATAACTCTTTTCATTGGCAATACAAATAGATGCTATAATGTTTCAAAAATAAAATACTTTAGCGACTTAATGATATTACAGAATCTGGGGTGTTGTGCAGTAGGAACCAATTTCACACTTTGTAGTTCGTAATTGTCGTCCAAAACAGTTTGACCGCAGTACACAAACATTCCCCACACAGTATATAACATTCACCAACCGTGGACACCGGAAAACTGGTGGCACAAGGCAAGCTGTTTCTTCCGGTAGGTTAGCGTTCTTAGCTTTTTTGTGGAAAGCGTCGTAACCGGAGTCGAATGAGTCACGTTACCGCATAGTTCATTTCAAACAGTCCAGACAAAGTTCATGAGAAACGTGACATGGGATGTACATTGGAAAAAAGCTAATTCTGAAGAATGCTTGCTATTATCTGTCCATTACTCTGGTCCCAAAAAAAGAACTGCGTCAGTATTTTTAACTGTAGACACGAAAAAGGAAACCTGTTATCTATCCCAAAAACAATTAAGCAGGAAGAAATGCTCCTTCCGGAAAATGTCAGGAAACGAAAACGACCCAAGAGCTTTGTGCGATTATCTACCAATTGGTAATTAAAACGAGCTTCAAATGGATAACAATGACCCATCCATCATTCCAAAACTGTCTCTGGGTACAAGAATCTTTGTTTTTCACTTTGAAATTACGTGATGTAATAACACCGACTTCAAGTGACACGCGAAAATCATTTTCTACCAAACAAGACCTCGGAAAAACGGAAGCTCTCTCCTCCTTTTTGTGTCCTCTAGTTTTTCCTTTAACTTTCTCCTGTTGTCTTACTGCCTTGTGTTTTTTAACGCGCGCGCCCCGTTTATTATGCGTCCTCTTCCCATGCCACCGCAAGGACACAACGCACCACAACAACCAGCGGGGCACAACTGCTGCCGATTATCGATTTTTTTTTCTTCAGTGTATGATATTTTTATCAGTTCGCTAGCGCAACCAGGCGCTACTCCCGCAGCCAAACCCATAACAGAGAAGCCACACATTGAAAGAAGTATGCATTTGACCTTTCACGATCCACGTTTCCATGAAGGAAGGACGAAACCTTCGCCGTCAACCATGCCAGTAGGCATGGATGGATTGACCTATTTCAACTGGCCGCGCGCATCAAGCACGGGAAGCCAACACAAGAAGACAGATGATGAGATGGCTCTCGGGACGGGACCTTCTTGCACGAAACATACATTATCGCCATCGATGAGTGCGTGATGGATTCCATTAGTGGTGCTACCGCTTGCTGGATCCTGGCAACATTGAGCAACGTTTTTTATCATCATCCGAACCCCCGGGTCCAGGCACTGTCCCTCGCCCGCTTCATCTCGGGTCATCACGAGAAGGAAAACGAGAAAAATTATTATGAATGTCACAAACAGCATGATTACATCACGTAACTATCAAATGGCTTTACTTAATCTTCATTTCTTCATCAGCTAACGAACGTACGTAGATAATTGGAGCTGGCTGGATAGTAATGATGAAGCGTCCCGTCTAGGTCGATAGTTTCTAACTCACATTAAGTGCATATGGAGAATAGTCTGAACAATATGGCCTCACTTTTTTTGTAGAAAACTAGAAATAGTATATACATTTGTGTATAGGTATGTGGTTGTGCATCTTATTTATTGGATTAGATAGATAATGTTCAATAAATGAAGATAGGACTGTATAGATCTGATACTTTGACTCAATCCACTATCCAAAATTGACGAGATCCCCCTTAACCGCTTTGGAATGGAAGATCCTCAGAAGGATTTTTGTCCCAGTGCGAATGAGATGAAAGTAGAGTCACTATTATCGACAATCTCTATTAGACTGGCAATGCTCCTGTTCACTAGTGACTGAAAGCCTGGAATTGGACGACCCAGTCAATGAAATCCTTTTAAACCCTCTAGATGGATAGACAGTGGCGGATCAAGCACAAGCAATCGAGTCGGACCCTGATTCTTGTTCTCTTGGCTCCTGTATGCTGTTGGACATGCTCTTAGAATATCACCAGACATCCTAGCACAATAAGCCGTTCCAATTCGTATACATAAAGTAGAGAATGGTTATTTACATTTCAATTTAGGGAGAGAGCTCCTTATTACCCTACCAATCTCCGTGATACGTCATGTGAATGACGTCTAACAATATGGTTCAAAACTGGGGAACTTCTTCAATCAATCAACAATAAAGTAATATTTCTGTTAATACTTCCCAAAATAGGAAACCATTTTATCTCATCCAAATAATTATTCGACAAAAAGCAATTCAGCCCCTGAAAATGATCTCGATGATCGTTGAACACAGAGAATAAAAACCACCCTGTTGTTTAACATGCAACATGTCCGCGTCCCCGCATTCGAAAGTGTATTGACATTACATGAAAGTTCATTGTACGATCGGCCAGCAGAACACATTATGTTACGTTCCCGGGCAAAAAAAAACACAGGCGAGAACAGGACAAGAAAGGATCAGAACAGAACCCCAGCAACCGCCCTCCGAAGACGCCGTCTACCTTCGCTTGGAGATCTCGCTCGGTGATCACATGGTGGTACGACGATCGTTGAACTTTTCGCCAACCACAACCGAAAACAAGACCACGGCAGAAAAGAAGAGTGGGAAAACTGCGGAAACCGCGCCGTATAAGACACGTTTCGTTGGTGCGTCACTGTTGGTGAGCCCCCCGTTGGCCCGCCAAACAACGGCTTGCACGCTCTTGTCCGTCAATGAGGAACTCGGGCGCGGGAAACCGCAGGCACGCACGTCCGATCAACCCCTAAAACAAATGCAAAAACGCTGCAAAACAAACTCGGTAACGTCAGTCAGCCGAGCGACGCAGATCCATTGCAAGAATGCACCGGCGATGCAAACCGTACAACAAAGAGAAGGCCAGAAGAACGCAAAACGCGTCGTCGTGAGGCGAATTGGAAAAGATAATTTTGATGCATTTATACATTTGGCCTCTCGTTCTTGCCCGTGTGCCCTTGACGCTGAAGTTCTGCCATTCCCACGGATCGCATTTTCACTAAAAGTGGCCTGCAGTTTGAGGAGTTCTTGTTGTTTTTGCCTTGGTCATCAGTTTGTTCGAACGGGCGAACGATCGGTGCCGATGAAGGAATGTCCGCGCCATTTTACCAGCATAAAGTGACCCAAGGAAAGTTCATTGGCCTACACAGCAAAAGGTAGCACGTGATGTGTTGCTGCAGCGATCGCAATTTATGTTTGGGCAAATAAAGGTGAAGTTCCACAAAAGCTCTCGTATAAAACACATGCTGGACTCTGACATAAAGAAATCCTAGACATAATTCAAGGAACAAACAAACCCCAATAAAATATGAAATACGGATGCACTCACAGTTGGATACAACAAAAAAAGAAGAAGGACGCCACATATAATGGCCAGACAGTAGCGTTACGTACGTTACTTTCCTTCTGCATTCCTTATGATGAAGCGATGGAAAATGGAACACAAGCGGACTCATCCGGAAAAGGTGAATGACTTCTGGAAAGCATGGAAAAAAGGGGAGCGAAAAACATATTGCATCTCTCCCTTCCCTCTCTAGCTTCTGACAGCGCCACACACAAGCAGAGCCAGTTCCCTTTTTTAGTCGACCAACTCCAACATAATAGCTCTTCATTAATGCTTCAGCATTTCAAGTGACTAGGCCTGATGTTATGCTTCACCTGGAGTAAAGAAATGCGAATATGATACTGTAAGTAATCTGTTCAACTGAGGCATTAAAGCACATGAGCTGATCTTGCAAGCTGAAGGGAAGTCATTAATCGTTAAAGGATGAACCCCGACATGCAGGGCTTCCTATACTGCTACAGGTAAACTCAAATCAAGGAAGTCAGTAATGACGGGCCAATACCTCTTGTGGTAGTAGAACCAAACAAGAAGAATGTTTGGCAATACTTTCCAATTTTTACTGTTCAAAGTTTTGGTGCAATTTTCATCCACCAGCAGTAGTACCTCGAAAGCGGGGGCATCAAACCCGAAAAAGGCAACCAACTATTCCCCACCCGACAGGAAGCGGGGCGCACTGTGTGTTCTGCACGCGCATAACAACATGTTTGAGGCAAAGAATAAAAGCAGGGCAATAACCTGGTTCAAGGCCAACAGTTTGCCGACCGACCGTATGCACATTGACGAAATGATTCGGGCTCGTTTTTTTTTTTTGTTCTCCCATCTCTTATTACAATTCATGTGCCATTTTATTCGTATTCTAAGCAAGCAAAAACCCATACCAAGGGGTATGTTTTATTGTGTTTTATAAAAGGTAATCTAACCCCGGTGTACAAGAGCATCACCATCAGGAGTTTTGTATGCAAACTAGCGTGGTCAGATAAGTGGGTCTTCTAATCAAGAACAGCGAAAAAAAAAAACATCCCCAAAGGAAGAGAGCATGTTGGTAAATGAATTCATTACACCGCAGGAGTATAATACGTTTCAAGCGAAGGGTCGTCTGACAGGGAAAAGTACCTTCCATTATTGTACCGGAATTGATGAAACTCATGCTGCTGCCGGTTCCACCAGTGTAGATAATGAAAAGAATACAGAACAGTGGGAACAAATGCAAACAGTCCCTCGCTTTCTGGAAGGACCGAAAAAACAACAACCGAAATTTAATCCTTGACAGGAGTGTAGATGAAATTTGGGAGTTTTCAATCCAGTTAGTTACTGGACGAGGACCGATATCTACTGTCAGATATTTAGAGAAAAAAAAATCTCATGTACTGAGTTTTAGGTTTATTCCTAATATATTCTCGTAATGTTTACTTTAAGCCTTCTTTTAACACATTGAGCAACACACTCAAACCGAAAAAGTGTAGTTTTTCCCGTAGGGCACTGTTTGTCAAAATGCAATCGCTACAGGCTTCCCCTGATTCGGTTCGACCCGAAAAAATGGGGTTCTGAATTTTTGTCTGTCTCTGCCGTTTGGGCCAGACACATATTCGCAAAATTTTAGCAGGGGGAATGAATACTCAATTGATGGAAAGGCCTAACCCGACTGACTGTGGCAGAAAAGGGGGAGAGCATCAAATGACCTCCTGCGACTTGAAAGAGCGGGGGGAAGCTCAGACGGGGGGAAATTTTGTCTAGACGTATAAAAAATTGTGTAACCTTAACACACAAAAAACTCGACTCGAACAGACTGAAAAGCGAATAGGGAAACCAAAAAGGGACATCCGATGAGCGGGAAGAACGAACACGGCCGGGTACCTACCGGCGATGTTGGCATGGCATGGGCGTGAAAAAGAACGTGACACAAACAACGTCGGAAAATCTATCCAACGGGAACCAGACGGAGGATACGCTTTGTCTGATTCGGTTCCTGCCGACTGAGAGGGACTATTCGAATTTGTTAAGTCGTTATAAACTATAAGTAACAGACAAGCTATGGTGGACAGAACAGGTAAAGAGTCCAGAAAATAGGTTTTGAAGATTCTGAATATCGAACAAATATCACTGAACCAATTCAAAGCTGAATTTCATTATTATCAACGAAATCTCTGCCAGCAGTATAGAGTAATTTATGGTCACAACATCGTTTCAGTTCAACCTCCTCAGTCACGATATGATTTTCGCATGTCCTTGCAGCGAACGGTAAAAGCGGTACAGCCATCATCATCAAACGGATTGATTGTTTATCCAATGTAAACAAACTGGTGACTTTCCCAACAACAATAACTCTGGCGGAATGTAAGTGGCGTCGCGGTAGCCACCATTCCAGGCCCCGGATTCCAAATTGTTTCCACAAACAGTGATAATAGTTTATCACTTGGATGACTGACTGACTGTTGCACGCCAATAAAACTTGTAGCAATGTGGTTCCTCGCTATTTTAAAGCATTTTAAATCCCTTTTAAAAGCAAACCGTGCCCTGCAGGAAATATGAAATATTGCTTCAGAGTTGTCAGTATTTCATTCGCCCTGCTCGAGAAATATGAGTCGAGAAAAAGAAATGCGACTATTTTCCCCACCCCAGAGAGCTAAGATAACCGATCAATGCCCGTGGATAAGTCAAAAGTAGAACTCGTTGGATACGCCTGATACCTCTTAGCAACAAAACCACAATCCTCAACATGTCCTAGTCTTCTTCTATGCCATACTTTCTTTCCCCCATTTTTTGCCACCCAGCACCCTCCGGAAACCCCAGCAAGAGAAAGCGAGAGAGAGAGCGAGAATGGAGTGGATTTTCTCGATTCTTGAGACAAGAAATCCACAGTGCACCGGGGGGAGGCGGCAGGTTACGTTGGAAATTCGACCTACCCGCAGCAGAAATCGGGACGCCGCCATGTGGCAGCAGCAAGGAAGGAATCAAGGAAGTTTCAGCTGCACAAATGTAGGACACGGTACGATAGTTTTGCACCCCGATAGCGCCAACCATCAGGCTTTTCCCCAAGCTTCCTCCCTACGATCTTCGCTTTTTGGAGGGAAAGGTTTCGCGTTTCTCTTCGCTCTGGTGAGGCACTCTTTGTTCTGAGGCGGATTGCATTAGACTTTAGTTGAGAAGGAATAGAGCAGCAAGATTTATAGTGATGTTTTCTATAAACCTGCTCAAAATGGTCATTTATTTATCAGAACCTGGAGTGACATCGGTATCAAATGTAGCTCTCCCATGACCTCTTTTCTTCCATTTACCATTCAACCGCCAACGATTGATTCCAAAAATAACCACCAAAAAGCACAAATTAAATCCAAAACCTGTAGAATTAGGTAAATCGATTCCTCTCGCACAATGTTACACCAACCATTTTTGGGGGCTTTCACCTTTGCAGCAACGAGAAAGATCGATATTTCCACCCAGTTACGGTTACTTCCCAGAACAGAGGGCAAAACCGCTCGGGAAATTGAACCATAAAATTATGTTGAACGCAGATACACCACTTTCTCGTATCATTCCCCCCCAGAACTCCTGCTACCATTGTCTTACAATCAAATCTGACGCAATTTATCATGAACCAGGTATTGCTTTTCCATCGCTTCGTGTCTCCGCCGTTCGCAAAGGCAAAGAAAAATTGACGCACGCACGTTGACGATATTCCGGGACGCATTAGAATTCGATTCGCAACAGATGGTGAAACCAGGTACAAAGGGCGACCTGTGTCCTGGTGGGCTTGGAACGGATCTGCAGGCGAAGAAAAGTCCAGACAAACCGAGACACACCCACAAACTCATTACAAATTTATTCGACCTCCAACAGCCCGGTGAAGAATCCGGAAAAGCCGAGAGAACGGTTGTGTGCCCCGCTTGCTGGTGTGTGCTGCTGCTGCTGCCCGTGGTTTGGTGGTTTTGAACATGGCTTTGTGCCGCACAACACGAGCGAAATCTAGAGACGACACATTGTTTTGGCACTCACACAGGTGTGTGTGTAGTGTGAGGATTTTTTGGGAGGGCAAAAAAGCAATAGTGCGTTCCGGTTGGTGCGCATAGGAATTACTTCCACTACAGGGCTGTTCGGCTCAATGCTGTTCAACCTTTGAGCCCGGACAGGATGTGAACGGATTAATATTTCGGTTTTATTTAATCCGTCTCGTTTTTATCGGGTTTCTTGGCGGATTAGACGAGTTTTGGTTTCGGTCTGTTTTTGGGTAAGTTTTTCATAATGATCCAGATCTTTTATGGTTTTCTTATTATAGGCAAAAGATTCGAAATTGGAAGAATTGGAGAAAATAACGATAGAGAGATCAAAATGTGTGCACATGACAGATCGAATAGCAAAATCTGTAACGGTTTGAAGAACTCGTGGCTTAAATTCTGTACCGGATGAGAGATCCGAATAGAAAATTGAATTGATTTGATCTGGTTGGCGATTGCCTACGTTTTTCCAGACCGATCCACAGACCAGTCGGTGGAAGGCGATCACTTTTAAACCGGAATCTTTAATAATCTAAGGATAATCTTCCAGGGTTCTGGATGTACTGTATCACACATGTCTAACGAGATACCAATCTCGGTATGAACCCGAACATATAAACAAACATTGAAGTATATTCTTGTGGTCCTCTATATCTAGAGCATGCACATCTGCAAATCCTTCAGGAGTCGCCTCGATATCAATCATCAATTAAATGCAAATTTCAGTATTCATTCATTTATAATCCGAATCACCCGCACTGAGCTACTTTAAAATGTTCTCCTAAGGTATCGTTCTTTGAAACTTACTAAAGACAAAACACCGCCTGTACGGGAATCCAACCACTTGGAGACGGCATGTGACTTCTCATGTGAAGGCAAAATGGGGGGAGGGGGTGATGTGGGGAGGCATGAAATTAAAACCAATTCTCATGATTTTGAGATTCAACACGATCACACGGACGGACACATACACACACAATCGAAACGCCCATCGAATAAAACCCGCGACGACCACGACACGACGGCGGGGACCGTCGATTGCCATTGATTATGGAAGCGCAAGAAAGAGGAGGGGATAAAAAGAGACCTTCCCTTTCCCCTCCACGATTACCGTCGGCGGACATTCCGTGCCGTACCACCGCTTATCACGATTGAACGACCGACGTAAGTGGACTTTTTTATAAGTGTGCAAAAAATGTCGTGCAATGAATGGACGACGGCCCATACTTGTAGTGGGTAACATTATCACAACGAATTTGGTCCGTCTGGTCCGGTCGCCCACATGGTGGACGTTGGTGGAATTTTCTGGCAAATTTCAATGATCTTTCAGCGATCAAAGCAAGCTGCGTGCTGTATTGGTTTTGGATGTGCGTCCCGAAAATATGCTCCATCTTTGTTTTTTTCTCTCTCTCACTCGCTCTAACTAACCCGAGGCTTGTTGGCCACTACCCAGAAAAAAATATGGACGATGCAGGATGATGACACGTTTCTTTGCAGTTTCTGGTACTCACCACTAAAGCCATACACATTGAATTAGCGATTGCAACGGGATGGAACCGCGTGAGCTGACGTCGAAAAGCACACGAACGTGGTGAGGAACGCTAACGGGTTTGTTGTGGGCTGTGGCCCAGCAGAATCCACCGATTGACGACACACACGTGGAGAGTGGAGGCTTTCTTCCTTCCTGTCCCGCGTTTTTCACCAGCTTTTCCACCGTTTCTTCCTCGCTGCCTGCTTCGACGGGGGAGGTGAAGAATTCAGTTACGGCTGCACAACAATGATGGCTGCTGAAACACACTCACTGCACTACCACCACCACCTCTACTACTGCCTTGAATAAATTGCACACACACGCACCGTTGGCCACGCGCGCACTCGAATGACAGTAAAACCCGATTTTCCCTATCTGTTTCGCAATTTTTGCCCGCACTTTCACACAACCTCCGAGCAACTTCACTTCAGCAGAAGATTTTCCCAAGCGCACTTCCTTTTCTTTTTGCTTTGCTCGCCCACAATCG
Source organism: Anopheles stephensi (assembly GCF_013141755.1). Lineage (NCBI taxonomy): Eukaryota > Metazoa > Arthropoda > Insecta > Diptera > Culicidae > Anopheles > Anopheles stephensi. The sequence goes on along the minus strand of NC_050203.1, from coordinate 67,012,371 downwards.
GGGTTACACGCACACGAAAACCGTCGGAAAGGATGAACTCCTGCAAGAATAAGCAAAAAAACACAAGGGGTTGCAACAATTTGCCTCCAATTTTTCAGACGCGGTCGTATTTTTTCTCTGCCATTACTCGACTTTAACCACAAAGCGTTGCTAAGAAGGCTTCGAAATTATTACTACGCTGCAAAAGATTGCTCTGGACTGCACGAGTGCACGAGGCCCGTTTTACTATAATCGCTTTCGAAGTGTGACAGGAGGACCTCGGCGCGCTAGACGACGGAGCAACAGAGAACGAGATAGCGAGAGAGCGAGAGAGAACGTGACGTTCGGTACCACACAAAGGGAAACGCATACAAACGCACACACGGCAACGGAGCGCCAGACGGTATCAAAGTAGCACGACAGCTTTACGCACACACACACACTGTTGGCTCGAACTACACACACTGGCGTTCGAGACACATCGTTACCGTCGCTTACTTTGTATGGAAAAAATTTCCCTTCGCCGGAGTAGAGACACTTTCTTCACTCGAAAAAAAAAAGATGACATCACGAAAAAAAACACACACACACAGAAACCCTTCAGAAGCATGAAAGGATAAATTGAGCTACAAATGTAGCACACACTCGTTCACACAGGCCCAACATTATGAACTCGGTCTCGGTCGGTGGCCACCGAAAACTTCGATGATGGTGGCAATATTGGAACTTTCTCGCCCACTGTGTCACACGGGAACGCTTCGATTTTTTTGTGGCTCAGAAACACCCGTTCACAGTAGCCTTTGTTACTTTTAACTCACGATTTCCCCTTTTCCCTGTGAACCAACTGGCACCTGTCACCTGCTGGGGTCTCCCAGGAAGAAACACTGGCCCCCCAAAAAAACCCCGTGCCTCACGAATTGGAACGTGAATGAGTGTGGTACGAAATTTGCCTCGCTGGCGTTACGTACCCGTACACGATAGAACGAACTTCACTCAGCGGATGGAGAGACGTCCTCTACGGTGTGCAGCGTGTAGCGCTTATTCGTGCAAATGCGGTTAGGAATTGGATTTTCTTCCGGTTTTGCCAAAAAAACGGGCCACACCAGAGCTTTGCACCAGAGCACACGATACACCGAGCTGTCGAGATGACACACACCCTACGTACGTACAGTGGACGAGGATTTGTAACACGGTTTGCCTTTTTTCTCCGTTCACGACGACGCACGCACCCGAAGAGGAAAACTCTGCTTCTTCTGCGAATGTATAGAAATCCGTCCTATTGTGTGCGCGCGCGTGTGCGTGCGTGTGTAGCATCGGGAATATCTTTTGGCGTCTGGTTGATGGGTCGCGTTTATAGTGAGGTTTCGAGTACTGTCGCTCAATGGTGCCACTGAGGTTACGCGTTTGTATGGGTGGTTTGTGTCTTGGATGATCCGATAGATGGCGTTGCTAAAATGGTGCCATTATTTTGAAAATAGCATAGCTATTTTGCATATTGCTCTGCCTAAACTCACCTAGAACACGGCTTATTCGACTCATGGTCATCTAAACAAGACAAATATTAGTTTAAGGACATATTTTTAACGCTCAAACATCATCCCTGACCTCGTACCATTAATACAAGGTTTCTTCTGCAATCCTTCAAGAGTCTTTGGAAAACGATGACGCAATCGAAATTTCCCAAAAACCTCCAATCACTCACACACACACACGTTCGCACACTTTATCCTCGAGGGAAAAACAATACGGCAAAAAAAATCCTTATTACGTCATTGTAAAACTATTACGCCGTCCATCCTAGCGTGCAGGCTACTGCGCACTGTTAAATGAAAATGTGACGACAACGTGGAGCACGTGGAGCGTGTGAACAATCGTACCAACAACCAAGAGATTGGTGCGTTGTTTTTTCTTCCGAATGACGTCGCAAACTTATCGGATACCATGTGATTGGCTCTCACGTGGCAGGATGATAAATTGTGGGGTTTTGTCCTTTCCAAATCAGCCTTCAAGTGAATTTCCATCAACAGGTGGTGGCACAAGGGAGGAAATTGTAGCTGAACTAGTTTCAAATGAAAGATTTTTTTTATTTAACCTAAGATATGCAAGGAAAAGGGGGAACCGAAATTAAAGAGGTGATAAATCAACCATCTGAAACAACAATTATACTATGGAAAGAAAGAGATGAAGCATCAATCGGTTCAGTTTACAAGTCCAAATAGAAGACGACGATAGGCGACTCAACTGAAATTGTTTCTGTGGGGAAAAAAAAATCAGAGAAATTAATCTAAGCATCTAGAGCCCAAATCAACTGCTTCGAATGAGGGGCTTTCTATTAGACACCTTGTGTATTAGGGGCCGCATATAAGGGACCACGTGTTAGGGTCCGCGTACTAGAGACTTTTTGTTAGGGACCTCGTACTAGGGATCTCGTGTAAGGGAACTATTCCATCGAATTTAAATAACCGATTAAATGATCCAACATATAACATAATACTTTTAAAAAAACTCACACATACACACACACATTTTTTCTGTAAATTTGCAATCTGTATTTCAAGTTTTATTGTTGTATCAGGCTTACAAACGAAAACGAATAACTAAGTTGTGTTTCTCTTTAGCTTCCGCGGTCTTTGTGGGGTCGGCAACCATTCCTCGGCGTGTCTCGGCATTCTTCGCTATTGAAATGCTCCGTCCTCCGCCAACAGTGTTTATCAGAACCGGGTGTTCCAAATGGGATAGAACTGGGGATGAGGTTGATGGCGATTTTCGGGACACGATGATGCGGGGGGCTGTAGCGAAACAAGTGGCCTAAAACTTGTTCCCCTCAATGGTTTTATGGATACCGATGCTAAGGGATGCGGTTTTTTTCGCTGTATAAAACCAGGAAAGCTCGTCCAATAATTGACAACATGGTGGTAATTGGTGTGAAGTTCGTACCTTATACTGGCTCTGGCGCGTATGGAAAGGAGCAAATGCACACTAAAACGTAACGGGGGGGTTTTGTATTATTTGCGAGCTTTGCTTGATTTGTATGTACGTTTCCTGGTCCTGGTGGCCAGGTGTCGCTGCGTGGTACCAGCAGCTTTAAGGACACGGTTTGTGGGGGTTACCCTTCTTTTATTACTATCTGCACCGTTTGCATTTTTGTTTGTTTGTTTAATTGTTGTTCTGTTACTGTTAGGCTGTTGTGTTGCACGATATGTATGTGTTTGATGAGCAGCATATTGAGTTTCTAACCTTACCGGGAATGAGATGTGGAGGGGTCCGCATGTGTTTTCACTACCTTTGACGCTCTCGACTAATTTTACTTAATAATCCTGTGGGGTTTGAATGGGTTTGCTTGCTTGCTTCGACACGGAGCACGTACAGAGCGGGAGGGAACGTGGAACCCTACTGTTCCTAGCGGCATGTGGCTATTCGAGCGATTATCGACGGTTAAGAGTGTGCACAACGGCGCAGCTACAATTTAAAAAAACAAACACAGAGACACATAATTTAACCTCCATTCAACGGTACCGTTCTGACCCCACTAGTAACGGTTGGTTGGGTGTGCTAGCAGTGACCGGGGTCCGGTCTAAATGCTGCGCTAAACAACCACCACCCGGCCAGACAGGGGGCAACCACCAAACAGCTTGATTTGGGATGGGTTTTGCAAAGATTCAAAAAACTATCCTTCTCACAACGGACGGGGACGCTCTAAAGCAATTGAAACTCACTAAACGGTGCAATATCTCCTCTGTAAAGAGTGCGCCACCGATCGTGTGTGTGTTTGCTAAGTAACGGTTAAACTCTTTCTCTCTAGTATTAGCGTCGCTTCCGATGCTCTATAATTTCTAATTAAAAAGTCTACCAAACAATGTTTCATTATTTTTTTTTTACTGAGTCTGAGATTGCGGTTATTCAATAATAAAAACTGGAACTTGCCTAAAACCTGCCCCTCCTCCTGCTCCACGCGATGCGATCGTTTAAAGATTATTAGTGTTTTTTTGTTTGTGTTTGTTTAAGAAAGAAAAGACAATACAAAAAACCTTCACGAGTCCTGTTTCGTTTTGTTGTACCGTAAACGTTTAACCTGCCAGGCAATTAACACTACTCTACCTGTTTACAAACGCTGACCAACGATTGATCGCTACTAGTGGAACGAATGAATGAATGAACTGCTGAATATTTTCTGCTGCAAATTTTCCGTCGAGTTAAAGGATTATTTTTTACAAAGTTTCTATAATCGAAAAGCACATAACTAAAGAAGAAAAAACCCGATTTAAATCAAAGCCAACAACTGAAAACCGACACACTTTTCCACACGTTTTTCTCGCCTTTTATCTGCAAAATTTGCTGTACAGAAAGGAGCGCTCCCTTTCTTTTCCATCCATCCATTACAACAGCGTACTCGTTTTTCACCCCTCTATTGTGTCACAACCCACACTCACTCGCTCATCGTCCACAGGCCTAGCTCGGTGTTTGTTACCGAATTTTCTAATTAAACTCTCACAGCTCTTTTAGTTAACTGTGCGCCCGCTAAAAATTGTTCGCCAGGTTAACTGTTTGCACCATGTTTTGTTTAGTGGAAAGAAAAAATAAATTCGAGCAGCTTGAGATGAGTTTTTAAAACCATTGCACATTTCTATAACACCGCTACTAGAGAGTCGCTTATGGGTGTGTAAGGTTTGGTAAAGCAAATTAGTGGGAACGTGACGATATTGCGCTTCTGGAGCGTTTTGACTGTAAGTAAGAAGACTGCGGGGGGGTGGGGGGTTCAGGATCTCTTTGTGTTGGTTTAGCTGTGTTTTCCATGGTTATACACGACTGGGCTGTCTCTCTCGCGTCACACAAACATTATTAAAACATCCTACCGATCCGCTTCCTTCCTGCTTCACATTGTACATTTCATTTCACTAAAATTGCTTAAACGCGCTCCCCGGCTTCTTCGTTCATTTACTATTCCCCTTTGCTTTCCTCTCTCTCTTCTCCTTCTCTTCAGCGTACCTGCAATATTTTGCTAATAATTTGATATAAAAAATATGTTTGCTTTCGATTATTAACTTGGATCTCTACGGACCATCTTCCTATCCCCTGCGCTACAACTATTCGACTGCCCATCACATCATTCACACGATCTGTGCTGGACATTCTGCGCACGCACACGCTTGTGTGTGAACCAAACTGTTTTGCTGCAGCAGTGTGTGTGTGTGTACATATGCATTCTAGGATTCTAGTTTTCTATGTATATATATATTGCTATTACATCTGCATTACATTCTATACACTCAGTTCTTCAGTCCCAAGTTCTACTTCCAACTGCGCTGATCCAGAAGGATACATTCCCAATGGTAGCTTGTCCGCCAACTCTTCCCTGCCACCTGACAGCAGGTGACTTCCGGTAGGACTTCTTACAAGCTAAATGCACACACACACGCACACACAATCACTCGCACACGCATGCATCATCCGCGTTGCGCTCTCGGTGTCTCTCCTGTCTCGCCCGTCCGACAGCAAGGAATTGTGGTTGTGCTTAATGTACCCCTTTTCTTCTCCTGGAAATGCTGCACTGTTAGAATTTGAATGCATCACCAGGATGCTAGACCACAACGTGTGGAATGGATTGAGGGAACAAACCAAACGTTCCTTCCTCTTTTAACGTTCATTCCTTTTGTAACGGATTGATGAAACCATTGCTAGAGGCATCGCAATCGTCCTCTAGCTCCTCTATTCCAGCTAGGCATGTAACAACTCTAGGCAAACCGCTGCGATAGATTGTGTCGTCTCATGGAGATTGTGTTACGGATTAAGCTATCAGATATAAGAGCCCTAGCGTACGCTTAAATGCATCACAACAATTCTGAAAGCACGCCCCACCAGCTGCCCTTTCTCGGTGCATCGCAGCTCCGGCTAAACGGCGTTTGCCGCCGACGATGCGCAAGAGGCGGATGATGGTGACGAGGTGGAGGAAGAGGCAGAAGACGGCGAAGAGCAGCAGGTCGGTTCCTCCTCCGGCAGCACACTGTTTTTGTCCAGCAGCAGCTGCAACGATTCCGGCTGAACACTGCCGCCCTTCGCGTGCTCCCCGGACGCGATCGTGCCCAGGCAGGAAGATACGACCGGCGGCAGTACGGACGAGCTACTGCGCCCCGGTTCGTGAGCCGAATCGACCACCGGCGGCAGTGTAACGGTTGCCGACGAAAGCTTGCGTGCGAGTGCATTCGGTCCGACGATGGGGGCCACCGGTTCCGTGCCGCTACTGCACGGCTGGTAACCGCCGTACTTCAGATCCTTCGAGTTGGTGCGCCGATGGCGCAGTATGCTGTTCGAGTCTTCGATGAGCGACTTTATGCCACCCAGAATGCCGGTGCTCGGTGCACCACCACCGGCACCAGCCTGCTCGCCGGCACACGGTCCGCCAGCGAGCGGGCCGGGTGCGAGATTGAGCAGATTCAAATCGCGCGAGCTCGTGCGCGAGTGACCCTTGCCGTACTTCGACTCGAGCTCCTCGTTCAGGTCGCTGCTGTGCTTCATGTTGTTCAGCACACCGATGTTGGTGTTCTTCAGCACCGCGGCCACATCGTGCGAGAAGGAACTTTTCCGTGACGAGCCACCCCCGGTCACTGGCGCACCGGTGGAGCTGAGGAACTTGTTGGCAATGTCGTTATCCAGCCGAATGATGACATTGTTTGGCAGAAAGGAGAACTCCTGCCCGTAAGAATAGTTGCGCGTGTGGCGCTTCTTCTTAGCCGGGGCACCACCACCACCACCACTGCAGCTGCTGCTGTAGCCCAGCTTCACGTGCTCCGAACCGCTCGAGCCCGGCTTCAGATGGTTAAGGATGTAGCGGATGTTGCCCGCACCGCCCGCATGCTGGTCGGCTGCACTGCTGTGTTGCTGGTGCTGTTGCTGCAGCGCAATCCAGCGCCCGAGATGCCCCGATGAGGAGGAGGACGTTTGCTGCTGGTGGCGCTGCTGTTCGTTGTTGTAGTCGTGCGAGTTGTTGCGCGTGTGGTGGCGCATAAAGCGCTTCAGCTTCCAGTCGTGGAAGTCCACCTCGCGGTTAGTGGCGGAGTTGCTGCGCTGGATTTTGATATCACAGGAATTGCTGCGGTAGTGTTTGCGGGCGGCCGTCGCTGCCGGTGGCAAGCGGTACGGCTGATGAACACCATCGTCGTACCTGGGGAAGATAAACCTGCACATTAGCGATCGAATTCCCAAACTAATGAACATTCTCCCGTACCTGTACTCCAGCTGAATAGTTTTGGAATCGTTCCGCTGATGACGGCTAGCGACCAAGATGCGCTTGTTGTTCTCTGCCAGCGCGTCTCCAGAAATGCATTCACCATTGAACGGTACCGCGATGCTTTCATCCAAAGTGCTCTTTTCTTCAAACACTGCAATGGAAATGGGAGACAGTTAGCTTGCATTAGCAACAGTAAAGCTGACTCTCCAGCCACTGGATTATCTTCACTCACATTTGTCTAAACTTATAATCGATCCCACCAGCTCGTTCGTCGAGAGCGGGTTCAGCTTGTCCATGTTTTTTCGTCGTCTCACGAGCCACCAGTCAATGATGAAGATCACCAAGGCAATAATTTTAATTGACGCACATAATCCAACGTATCTGTGCAGCAGGAAAAGGTTTACAGGATATTACCGTACTCATGATAAACTGCCGATGAAGCAAACACTTACTTGTAACGGAATTTTTCAATGTCGTAGATCAAGCAACGGCCACCCTTTTCGCCACACGTTGATTTCCACAGCAGGCAGGAGGAATCGATCAAATTACCGAAAACGATAGGCGCCGGGATGTATCCAAACAGCCGGAAGATGACAAACTGCATGCCGAGAGCGAACGATCGTTCCTCTTCCGAAACCGATCTAGAAATATTTACAAAAAAAAAAGATTACCATTTTGTTCGTTTGATTTACATCTCGGCTCGGAGCAATCCGTACCGCAAAACAATCATCAGCAGCGGCATTTGCGTCGAAGCCACGACGAACGTCATGAAGAAGAGCAGTATCAGGAAGGGATAGATCGTACGGCAGGGTGTGTTGCAAACGCCTGCGGTCGCCACTGGCACAACCGTGACCTCGGCAAATGCTTCGTGTGCGTTCAGGGCTTGCGCTTGGGCACCTTCCGCGCCTCGATAAATGCTCTGGTTGGTTACGTTTGCTTGTACACCTGAAAGCAAAGCAGGGGAATAGTTACAATTGATGCCGAACGATGATCAAAATCGCTTAGCACACTCACAAGCACAGTTCGTGTAGTTCGAGCTAGATGAAAACGCCGTACACCCGGCATGGCACGGGCTGAAATACGTTAACCCGTTGTTGCCACACACCGGCTCCACATCGTACATGTGACATTCGCACCCAAAGTTGCACGCCGCCGTCAGATTCACCTGAAATGGTTCCACGTTGTGCGGCGTGCTGTTGTAGTACGGTATGGTGGTGCCGGCCATTTTGAGATTTTCACACCCAAGGAAGAACAGCAGCCCGTAGCAGGACAGACAGATGAGGTTCGAAATGAGCACAAACTGGACGGCACCCTTCGGTTTCAGCTGGAAGCGCTTCAAGATGCAACCACCGATGAAGATACCGATGCAGGCGCCCGGGACCGCGATCGAGCCGGTAAAAACGCTCGCCTGGCTCTTGCCCAGGCTGAACTGCGTCTCGAGATATTTGGGCAGGAACACGACAAAGCCGGACACTATCATCAGCTCCATGCAGGCGCCAAGACAGGTGCAAATGTACACCGGATTCGTTACCAGCCGCCACATTGACTGGGGAATGTCTGCAATGGTACAACAGTGGAGGAATATATCTGGATGTTATTACTGGTTATTACCAAATTCTAGAGCAAACAAAGTTGCCACAACAATGCTATAACCCCATTTTTCAAATCAATAACCTTCAGTCAAGGGAAAAGTTTTCCCCGTGCAAAACAATTTCCCGGGTATCCGTAAGCCAATACCAACACCCATAAATCTAACTTTCCGTATCGCATCCAAAACCCCCCCCCCCCCTATATACCTTTTATGTCCTTTCCATATCCGGTGTCCTCACCACCCGGTTTGTTTGCTTGCGGTGCGTTATTGGCAGCGTGTCCTGTTTGTTGTTGCTGCGGCTGCTGGCCCTGCGGCTGTTGCTGCAGAGTTCCGGTTTGCTGCTGGGCCAGATTCGGCTGCGATCGGGGCAAGCTGCTGGAGTTGTTCGATGTTAATTGCTGCAGCTGGGGTAACCGTTGCTCGGCAATGCGTATTTTCTTCTTCTCGCGCGTTAGAACCTACAATCGAATCGGACACGCATAAGTCGATGAATTATTGGACCGCAATAATGGGGCATGTACCCCTTTCCATCCATTCGGTCAGTTTCTTGTCGAATTACTGGCACGAATAATACACCTACCTTTGGAAAGGAGAAAAACGGTACTGCCACTATGATGAGCAGGATGCCACACACCAAGAAGCCACCCCACCACATGCCAACCCACCGGCGATCGTCAGGATCTGCGCAAAGGAACAAAAAAGGACCATTAACGGGGAACGGCAAACAAGAAGGGAACAATTTATTAGCGTTCCTTCGGCCATCGAATGCGCTTTCTCAAGCGGTTCTTTTAATGTGCCGCTTTGCACGTTCCCAAGCCCGGGACGGAAATTGGCTCATCCAATTAACTTACCGATATTGATATCGCTGCCGGAAAAGGAATCCATATGGAAGGACAGCAGATAAGCACCGAGCAGGAAGCCAAGCACGGGACCGAACGCGGCCATACTGTACATCGCACCTGCATCACGCGAGACCATGTAACGAGAGCGAAATGGACGAATGAGGACTTGGTTCTTTCGCGGGCGGGCCGGCGTGTGCGCGGCTTCGATATACACTTACCGATATACATCGACGAGCTTTCCTTCCGGACGTGATCATCGACGTACGTGGTGCCGAGTGTGAACAGTGGACTGCCGCCCCCTCCGAGTAATATTTGCGCAATTACAAACAGTATCACAGGCCCGAAGGTGGACGATTTGCTTTTAAGACAATTGTCCCCTCTGCGGAAACGTGGAAGAAAAAACGTCAGGGAGAGGGAGGAAGATATAAACGTGAGTTCGCGATTACGTTTACACACGTTAGCGCTTGCTTACCTTAAGTTGTGAGACGTGAGCGGTGGATTTGAAAGGCTGTTCGAGAGCCGGCCGAGCCCCATATCCTGCTCACGTACCGATACCAACCGACAGATGTTGTCGGACGTTTTATTGTCAATCAGTATGCCCGGGTTCGGTTCGCCGGTAAAGTGGGGCACCATGAACACGAGCGAACCGATGCCCATTATGACGGCACCTGAAAAGTGTGGGAAGAAGCAACTTAATTCTGGAGCGCTCGGAAGGATATGGTGCACAGCAACTTACCGATACCGATCCAGACCGGGATGTGGCGCCGGCTGCCAAGGTAGCTAACGAAAATGACCGTGATAACGTTGCCGATTTCGTAGCTAGACGCTATCAAACCGGACAGGCTGGACGGTATTTCGAACCGCTTCTCTATTGTCGTTATCACGGAGTTGATATATCCGGAACTGAGCGCCTGCTGTAACGTTACTAGGATGGAAAGCAGCAGGACGAACACCTGTGTACAGAGAAAAGTAGGCAAAGGAGGGAATTAATTTAAGAAGGTTCTTCCATTATTAAGTGTTTGCAAAGGCTCGCGATGCTTAGAATCCGGTTTAGAATGTCAGCAAACCATTAACCTTCAAAGTCTTAACAATAATTGCCTAAATTTAAATGATGGCCGGTATACTATTTTTGGTAAAAACTGACAACGGAAACGAAAACGAAGCAGAAACAACCCCTTAAGGCAGATAATGAGAGATCAGGGGGGTGCGAGGATTAGATTGACAAACATCTCAAGCATTTTGACATTTTATGATATCTCATTTGCCTTAATCGTTTCCGAGAAAAAAGACCGAAAAGCCCTTCGAACTTGTCCTTCGCACCGGAAATTCTATACCAACCCCTCCCAAATTCAAAGGACAAATTTTCAAACTCTCCATCGAACCCTTAACCGGACGCCATTATGCCTGCGACTGCATACCTTTATCCGGGCAAAGTGCTGTACCGCCGACGGCCGACAGTTTAGGATTCCGCAGTCTCGCGTGTAGTCGTCGTTGATCAGCAGCACGTTCGGTAGCGGCTTTTCCCGGTCCATCATCACGCTGCTGGATGGTTGCCGGCTGTGGCACTTGATGACGGTGTCGGCGGTAGCCGTTGCCGAGGTTGTCGTGGTCGTGGCAGTGTTTACCGACATCGGCAGCGACTCCGACTCGGTGTCCTGCGGTATGTCGGCGCTGCTGTCGTCGGTTTGCGCTTCCGAATACAGGCCGGTCATGGCGTACATCGATTCATTACGCCTGGAAATGAAAGAAAGGTGAATTTAAATTGATCAAGAAAGACAGTTGCTTTGATAATTGTTCCTACTGAGATCATATCTTTACCTACGATTCGAATAATGCTTGGTTATAATAATTTTTATATTAACAGCTTGCACCTACCTATGCCCTTTACGTTGGCAGTTGCCACCATCGATCGCACCACCGGACGTTGTCATTTTCTTCCAGCGGATCGTACCGGATCAGACAAGAGTGCACCGAATATTGCAGACGCCTGCACCCGACCGGCAGTCCCGTTCAAGCAGCAGATTGGATGGTGAAAGGAGGGGGGGCGTGAGGGTGCACAACTGCACGGGGCCGCTCAAGGGAGACTGTTGCTGCTTGGTACGCCCGTTCGATAGAGCCAATGGTCGACAAGGGTTGTCGGTTGGGCCGCCGCTATCATGTCTTCTGCTTCGAACCGTATGTTTCTGGGCATAGAAGCACGCAACGCGCGGGTTCGCTATTGTTGCGAAGCTTCCGTCAAAGGCGACATCGGGGGATGGTGGTGTACGTAGTTAATTGTTTCCTGCAACAATTGAAGACAAAGATGTATCGTTATGAGAAGAATGAATAGAAAAATAAAGGATGATATTTCTTTTTCAATTTGTAGCTCGAGCAGGATTTATTGAAAAGAGCTTAAGAAGGTTTTGCAAGGTAAAAAACTAGCTTTGGACAGCACAGAAAATAAAATTATATCAGGTAAATAAAAGGATTAAACTTTATTCGATTCCCAAGTTTAAAAGACTTAAATTTTAAGCTTTAAAAAGTGGCTGTTAGTTGGAAACTGAACCAGAGTTTTTAACTCTTTCATAGCCTTGAGAATCAGTTGATCCTCCATCTTGGATTGATAATGGTTAAACGAGGTCTTCTAGTCACGGTTTGCCCAAAAAAAGGACATTTGGTGGGTTCTTGAGCGACAATACATCCAAAATTTCCTGTTAGAAGGATATTTTCCACAAGCGCCATCAATCTGAGGGTTTGTCACATAGACGACTTCGTCCGGATATGAACGGCGAGCTTTGTCTAATGAAGTATACCCTGATCAGGATAATCTTAGCCTTTTAGATCATAGTTTAGTTTTAGAGCATTTCACCGCGGAATCTGTCTCCTATCAGCCTTCTTTGTCATGTTCTAAAAGTCTTCAGCAAAAATCATCTCTATTTTAAACGTCCTCACCTAGCAATCAATCTCAGATCTTCGGTTGCTGTGGCCAGAACAGTCTATTGCAACACGGGAGTAGAGATCACAAAAATTAATTTCTAATCAAAACATCCTGCACAACACCTCCAGCTACATAGCTGCATATCGCAGAACAGGCGAGTCAATTTTTGGAACAATGTAATATGGAAACTAGCCTACATTAAACTGTCATCAAGAGCACGTTTTACGGAGTACGGAACATCTTCTGTACCCACCGGTCGACCCACTGGAGCCCACCTATCTTTGTGCGTCATCTCGGCCGATTTTGGAAAGCGTTCAACGAATCCAGGTTAACGACCATTTAATGAGCAATTCCGTGTAATCCCACCTATGCTGGAAGTTGCCAAAGACGAGAACTCTCGTACGGGTACAGCGTTCCGTGTTCCTTACACCTTACATCATCATCGTTATACAAACAAACCTTTACACAAAAATATTTCGTAGATGCCACCATGCATCAATACATGATGCACGGTAAGGACATGCTAGTGACATTAATTTGGTGCGAGCATCCGCCCGTGAGCGGCGAACTAACCGCGTTCTGTCAAAAATTATGATAGGTGACTTTCTGTCGAGGGCCCGTAGAACACATCGGAACGGATTTCGTCGATGGGGCCGTCGTGTGCCAAAAAATGAAGGTGTTGATGCTAATAAGCGCTCACACCGTTTGACCTAATTGTGAGCTGATGAATTCATGCGGCCACTTCGCGCTCTGTGTGTGTCTGCCCTTTTTTTGTAATAAACCATAGAACCATAGACCATCTGCCAACATCCGGTACACAGCCAATCCCGCATATGCCACATACATTGGCGTGCACACGGCTACTGAACCATCAACGCCACATCACCCCATCGTGTCTCTTGTGACACGTTTTCCCGGGATTGCAGTGAGTTTAGGTGACGGCGGATCGAACCACTTGCGGAAGTGAACCACAGATTCGATGCTGTCAGCGGGTAGCAATTTTGCGCAACAACAGCAGCACGATGTGTAACTGATTTTGCCCTTAACGTTGGCCGTAGGCCCATATCCAACCATCGGTTGGTTTACCTGGCTTGATGGATGCAGAGTGCCAACATTCCATCCGCCCGCTTCCATCCAACGGACGGAACGGTGTGCCAAACTGGACACGTGCGGGCGACGGGAGGCCAGTCATATTGCAAATCAAACTTTCGCAATTAATTATGGTATTGTGGAGAGTGCTCGTCTATCGAATCTGCGATGCGCAATGTCACTCTTATCGGACAACCCATGTTCCAGCCGATTGTGGTGATTAATTTTGAAAGCGAGTGGTTAGTTTTTCATGCGAACAGGAAAACTCAAAGTGGACATTTAAACAAGCGTCACATTTGCAATTTAATTTGATTTGATTAATAAATAAAAGCAGATTTTGCCAGTACTGAATGAAACAAATATGGGGCGGTCTGGGGGCAGAGACGATGACGGCGCCGGTCTTCACACGGCAGAACCGGGGTTCAAATCCCATCCAGACCGTCTGCCTCCCCGTACATAATACTGCACGCTGACAAGTTTACTACGGGTAAAATGAAAGTCACAGAAAGCCAGAAACGGTAGGCGGTTGTAGTGCCATTGAAGAAGAAGAAGAAAACAAATATAAATTTTATAGGTTAGTTGTTCTCTCGAGTGAGTTAGGATTTAGAACCTAGAGCATATTTTTCATCGAATTAAGTTAGAGATGAATTATCTTCGAGGACCTTTAGATAGGAAAACTCAACATCGAAAAAAACGTATTGCAAAGTTCGCTTACATCAAACAACTTTAGTCTTGGCAATTTGATAATCAAATGCAATTGCAAGTCTTCGCACAGAATTTCGTATACATCATATGCGAACTCTAAGCAATACGGCCAGGCCGTTCTTTATGAATAAAAAAAAAAAAAATATGCGAACTCTAGCCCCAACCAGAAAAGGAAAAAAAATGAAGCGAAAATCTCCAAACAACTTCCTGCTCCGAACAACGTCTCCGCACATCCCACCAGATGATAATCCGATTCCAATTTCCATCAGGAGTACCATAATGAGTCGCAAACACTTAGTATTGTTGGGAAGAATGTAACTTCCCTCGACGTTAAACAGCAGAGCATTCGTCGGGTACGTGACATGCCTCCCCATTGCCACCGTGGAACGTACCTATCGCTCGTCCTTTTCCTGGCTGGCAGAGGTTTCCGGCGCGCATACATTAATGAAGCTCATGGCTGGAAGGGGGAAAATAGCTCTACCCGTGTCTGCACATCCCCTACGGAGATGGGTAGAACGAGCATCAAGTGCTCCATATAGAATTGGGGTGGTTTAGTCGGTGCTGCTGATTCCTGCGCTTCTGCACACACACACACACAAGAGGAAAGTTCACTGACCTCGGCTCAAAGAAAAAGACCAATATCCGGAACCAGACAGACTAACCGCCCCCCTGTCGGAGGACGGGTCCCCGGTGTTGGTAGCGGTGGCCGGGGGGATGATGATTCTTTCATTTGATTGCATTCACTGGTGGTGTATGAAGTTGGTCAACGAGCGTAAAAAAAGCCATATAACTTGCCGGGTGTGCTAGCGTTCCACCGAGCAAGGTGGAAAACGGGGAAAACACACATAATGTTCCCCAGTAGGTATTTTCGTCCCTAAAGTGGTATCTCAATTCTATTTCCCGGTGTGACCAAATGCAGGGCCCCCACGCTTACCAAGACTTCCGCATACAGTCTTTCGCCCGTAAATCACGGAACTAGGGGTGTGGTAAAAGCTTACTCCATCGTTTCCGTCTGCAAGAAAATCCACCAACACTGTGGGTGCATTTTTGTGTGTGCTTGTTTGGGGAGCCAGTAACAAACCCCTTTACTGCCTGCCTTTTTTCACCAAAAAAGGACTTTTTCATGGTTGTGGGAATGGCTCTATACAGGCCGGCCCATTTGAGGCATCCTAAATTGAAACTTCACAAAACGAGACCTTTATGAGGTTTAAAATATGGAAGGGTATTTATTATATTTTATTACATGTATTTTAAAATAGAGCTTCGATTTTGCTAAAAGATACAGCCTGATGCCTGATGTAGCTACTTAACACACGGCAGACGAACCGAATTCCGCCACTGGTTCACCGACTACTTTGCAGTAAAACAATTTTACAATTGCAAATACTAGCCCACTCGCCAAGTTTTTCTGAGTTCCTTCCTGCAACACAGGCACTCACACTGCGGTGACAGATGGACTGTGCCAATAATGTTGCCTTTACGATGAAGCATCATGCGACACACAATTTGCAATAAAAATTCCTCCGATAGACACCGAACCCTCGCCCGGGAAACGAAAGCTTCTTCCAGTTGCCGTAAAATCAACCATTTTACCCCTTTTTTTTTTGGACGAGTAACAATGAATTTAGACACGCGAGCAAATGACGAGCAAGAGAGACAGAGGTGGGGAGGGAATCATGTTTTCCCACCATCCATATTCCGATGCAATTTGGAAAGCCTCGGGAACTTCGGGAAAGTTTTCGATGACGATGACGACGACGACAAACATACGACCATCGGGCATGCTTTATCTCGTTCATCTCTCTGGTGTGCAAAAACAGCAGCGATCGGTGTACGCTCCGGACTATAAAACGAACGAGGGGGGGTGGGCAGTTAATTAACAATTTTCCTGAGTTTACTGGTACTGGATCGATGGGAGCGTAAATCGAATAGGACGAAAGGGGTGAAGTTACACGGAGTACGGATTTTGTGTGTTTAGTATTGTATAGTTGAAAGCTGGGGTTCGTTTTTTGGGGCTCGGGGTTCTTCGAGTTGTGCAAGGTGTTGCCGGACCGAAAGTTTTGTTAACAATTTCGGAGAGTTTGCGATGGGTTGTAACACCTGCAGTTATTACCTTTTTGAGGATTTATTTAAAAAAATTAAGGTATTTTAAAAAAATTAAATAGAATTGAAGAATTATTTACGATTTAGGTCACAAATGTGAGAACGAAGAGTCCTCACAAGTGAAAGTCCAAAAAGGCAAACAAACTAATACGACGTACACACGCATCGCGTGCAGCCAATCGAATAATATTATTTGTCACAAAAGTTGCGTCCATTTCCAGCGAGGGTTTTGGTGGTGGCCACAGAGAACTGTCCTACTGCACTGATGAACTATATAATTCAAATCTAGACTAACTCTGACCTACCGCAATAGAGTCTCTCCTCTAGACACAAAAAGGATGTAGCTGCGTGTGAGAACTGCAGCGCTGTGAAAAAAAGGAACTCCAAGGCTTGCGAGTCGGAAGCAAATGAAATAGTAAGGAAAAGCACGTTGGATAGGTCGCATATAATGGGCGCAATACCTTCAGGCTGTTTCTCTCTCGTCCGGGCAGTAAAAGAAAATAGAACGACAAAAACGTAGACGACGATTGAGGTTATGAACTGAACTTTTCACTTTCCTTCCTTCCTCCCATTGCGGTACGGAAAATGACAATTAAAAGAATGAGAAATTTTAGGTGACTGAGGATGAAATGCTAGTGCACAGATTAATTCCGGCAGACTATGGTTCATTAAGGCGACAGGTTATTATTTTAGGCACTGATGAGATGCTTCATGATGACTTCAGGCGGTTTTTTTTGTATATGTTCTTTTGTTTGATGGCTTACATATTTATAGTTCTTCATATAATCTGAAGGACAGTCTGGTGGTAGAGGCGACAACGGCGCCGGTCTTGATACGGCTCTTGATTCCCTCGGAAGAATTGGAATTTCAGTATTCTGGTGAAGTTGAAATCGGTCAAATGCTTACACACAATCTACAAACTCATTTGATACGGCTGAACCATACGAGAAAAGGATTCAATTTAATCGATCACGACCGTTTATTGCGCCGTACGACCATTTCATAGCCGTGCGTCGTCGTCGTCGTCCCTTCTTGCCCAGGTTTCAATCAAACGCAGCCAACCAGAGTTTAAGATAAACATTTCACCACCGGAGGACGGTGCTGAATTCGATTAACACAGCATCTCGAACATCTGTTTTGGACAGGCAGCGTATTTTTTTGTTGTTTGCCTTCTTTTGCTTACATGCCTATAATCTCGTCAAATAGCCGGTAAGTTAAATCGTCGGCCAAAGGGTTCGGTGCTGCCTTTTGCTTGTTTATATTGCCGCCCGATCCGAGATCGGATCGAATATCCCGGACCAGGGTTTGGGAAGTATCGGAACGCTGTTCCGATTGCACATTTTGGGAAATGGTTTGTTTGCAATCCGTATACACACATTCATCGGCGATCGATAAATTTGAACCTTCGATTTGCCTACAACAATGCCCGTTCCGAAATCGGTCGTTGTTTGCGATTAATTATCACCCGCTCCGGGGGAGAGATTTTGCACATTTCTTCACCATCCGCCAGCCAGGAATTGTTGTTGTGATGGGAAAATTATGTCAAGTCCAGACCTTTCTTAATGAGATCGTATCGTTAACCGTGGGTTAAGCAATAGTCCTCAACAGCACAGTTCAAGGGAATAAACTAGCAAATGAAGTCCAATCAGCACACGGAGCTACGGCTTGCATTATAGCGCGTATTGCAATAAATAAATCGATTAATTGTTTATGCATTCGTTAACGATTGTTTGGGCTGGTGAGGTGAGCCACCATCACAATTTGCACTTCGTTTGCGATGTTATAGTCGTCTGCAATAACGGTGCGTATAAAAAGACTGAATGAAACGTCATTATTGACACACGCATAAACAATTACGTTGCGAGAAATTGATGAATGGTTAAATTAAAGGTGACAGAAAACGGAAAAAAGTGTTTTCACAAAAAAATGTCTACTCAAAAAGTAAGCTGTAAGGAATAAATTCCAAGCGAACATTGTACAAAGCCAACACTAGAATTATTGACAAAAGGGTAATAACTATGGCCGAGATGTATCGTGATACTAACTAACAAGATAGGACCGATATTAAATCACATTCAAATCCGTGTTACCGTGTGACTTTCCTTTTTTTTCTTCAGCACTTCTATCTAAAGAGTTATTATTGCCTTCCTTGACTTTATCTCACACGAAGCTGTATAGCCAGTGCTGCGTAAGAGGAGACTTTTTGTCCGGGATTCGATACCTGGCTCTATTATGTGAAGACCAACGTCACAACTGTCTCCTCCACCGGTCACTATCTTATTAATTTATTTATTTTCTTTATTACGGTCATGCCTTATTGTTAAGTTTATAGAAGACTATAAACTCTAAACTCTAAATGGGCCGGACCGACGGGTGACGCGACAACAACGACGGTCTGTATACAGCAGGACCTGGGTTAAAATCCCATCCAGACCGTTTCGCCGTAGTGAGGACTGACTATCCAAGTACGTGGTATCAATAAGTCTAGTAAGCCAGAAATGGCAGGCATATGACCTAAGAGATCGTTAGGCCAAGAAAGAAGAAGAAGACTTTAAACTTGGTGTTTAGTGTCACTATCTGCCCAGCTAAAAATATAATCGAGTCAGGGAAGGTCAGAAATGACCGGCCGAAATCTCTCGTGGTAGTGTCACAGTAGAACACGGTTCGTAGAATGCTTGCTCTATTTCTGGATTACGTGGAACACTTTCTGGTGGAACTTGAATCTTTTTTAATTTTCTTGATTGTGTTAAAATTTAAGTAGAATCTTACTTGTTATTCGGGATAAACGAGCATGTCTCGAAATTCGATACCGGCCCAGGATGGAGTGTAAACATTCATTCCAGGAAGAACTGGAATCCTTTCTCTTGGATCCGCTATGAATAAAGTACGTCCTGTTCACCTATTTTCCCGACCAAAAAATGTCTAAGACCTCTGAATGGTAAAGCCCCAATTATTTCAAATATGTCAGTTGATAAAGTGTGACTGTATCCTAAGCGAAGATTCTTTATATTAAAATTATTCACGAGTTTTAATATATAATTTATCACTTAGTTCAAAAGAATAGTTAGTTAATAATTCCATCGAATATTCGTACTTAACAAAAATAATATAAGATTCCTCTATTAACCTTTCTTGACAATTCGTTCAACACTTTCTTCGTGACTTTCATCTGAATTTCCACCCTGACCTTGGGCAACTGCGGCCGATATATCGGTAACAATAACCTTCTCCATCCCGCTTCTCGCGTGTTCAAACATAACACACACACACACTACAAAAAATGAAATCAAACACCACTTACTAACCAATCAAGCAAAATAACTGACCAGGGACAAACAACGGCCAGCAGCAACGAAAAACAAAAACGACAATCAATTTAATATGTGCTGCTACACCATCGTCCCCGAAGGGAAAGCAAGACTGATGGATGGGGAGAAATAAAATTAATTTTCATTCCCATGCATCCGATCCGTGGAGAGCTGATCAGTTGGATATGCCGCGCTACCATTAAATCGATTGCTGGAAAGGAGGCCAACGAATGCCAACCGGGGGGGGCTCCAGTTTTGTAACGGTAGTTAATTAAATTTGCATAGCGACACAAGTGAAACAAATACCGAAGGCTGCAAACAGCAAACACACACGTACGTACGTGGGCTGGTGTTCCGCTGAGAAAACGGGTGCATCCGGGAAACGTATCCTACTCAGCATCATCTCAGCCCACAGTGAGAACACACCGTGGGGCCTCAGCAACAAAAACCAATCCATCGGGCCTGGGAGTGCAGTGCTGTCCCGAGTGTGCTGGCGATTACACCTCACCCAACCGACCGACGGCAGTGTAATTGGAGTAAAAGTAATGCGGAAATATTGCGGCGCAGCAATAATCGTCGACGTCGCCGGAGTCACGGCTGCCCTTGAAAATACTGAGCTGAACCCCGGACGTACAGACGTTCCGTGCACAGGTCGTTATGGTGCACAAGCACACACACACACACCCGGCACAAAAGATCAACAGTGGATTTTTCAAAATAGTAAATGCTCTCGAGCAGCCCAAGCCAAGAAGCGGTGGTGGTGCTGGTTGGTGCGATGCTGTGAGTCAGCGAGTGAGTAAAGAGATGCAACAAGTAGCTGAAGCACTACTATCTTCCTCAGCATTATGGTTTTGCCAACCCACCAGCACCACTGTAAACGGTTCTCGATCAATCAATCCTTCGGTGTGGAATGGTGTCGAGCCGGTGAACCTTTCACGTTGCGTGACATTTACAGCACCAACCACATGCACCGAAAACGGAAAGCAATGTTTTTAAAAAATGCTTTCTGCTCTAGTTCGCTTGGGGAAGGTGGGGAAAGAAAAAGCCAACCGAGTCAACAGTATTGATTCAATGCAGTGTTTGAAGCCTTCCTTGCGAACCCGCATCATATTGCACGCGCGTATAGCTTCAGGTCGATTCCGCACCAGCTGGTATGCGCCGCCATTGCATGAGTAATGCATTTTTAATGCCACACGAATCCCGTTCAGCGCGGGCCCGGTTGCCGGTGGCAGTGGAGCATCGATTACATTAACCTTCTGCTGCTGTTGCAGGGGAAAGTGGTTGAGTGCCAGGGGGAGGTGTGTAGCAGCAGGTGAGAGATTTGGCAAAGCATCCTTCCCGGAAAGCTGTTGTCTTGTGCGACGGTTGGCAACTATGTATGCCCTTATCGGGGCCCGAAATTCTGATGCGACAGTCGCTGCAACGACGCTGTGTGCATGCAAATGATTGAGGAGGTGGAGTTTTTGGTAGTATACTCACGTCTAGGTTTAGCAATGACGCTGTGACGGGTATGTAGTAGCGATGATTTATTTCGCCCTGTACTTGTTTTAGAAGAACAAATTTCGAAGATGGAAAGTTCTTAAACAATATTAAAGTAACTTAAATAAAAAAGATCAACTAATGAGATTATATCCTTTTTCTGTTCTACAAAAAATATTACTATCTTTTTCCCGAGTAGTTTTCTGGTAGTAAGCTGGGTAGCTAAGTATGTCATAAAAATAAATGTTTGCTCTGGGTATCTTGCGGGGACTTGACGATCAGTTAACACTCAGTTTTCGGCTAGAGAAGGCTAAGGTCCCTCCTATAAGGATTTGCCGAAAACATTACACTGGACACAGATGAGTACAGTAGGGAAGTATGAGGAAAGTTCTGCACTTAAAACACCTGCCACGACGATAAGAGGTGAAACTATATAGAACTTGTACAGTCGGCCCGGTAGTAGATGCGACAGCGGCGTCGGTCTTCACACGGCAGGACAGTAATAGTTCAAATCCCATCTGCGCCATTCCCCCAAAGTGAGAACTGACTATCCAACTAGGTGGTCTCAAAAAGGCCAAGTAAATCAGCAATGGAAGGCATGACCTACATAGCCGATGAATCCCACCGAATAATGAAGAACTTGACTGATCATGTCATGAGAATGATACTGGAAGACCCAATCCGTTTTCTTTAATGGCCGTTCAGAAGGACAGAGAAGGATCGGCAGGCCGAAATTGAGATAAAGTAGATAGTTCTAAGGCATCTGGTTACCCTTCTCTAGATAGATTGGGATATAGGATTGTCTGACAGCGGCGCTAGATCGTGTGCGGCAGCAAGATTTAAGCAGCAAATCAAGACCACAAATTAGTGGTAGCTAAAGCTGATTGACAGTACTTTTTCTGCATCATTATCTACATAACCTAGAATTACACTAGTCATTTAGATTGCAAAAACATAATTTATAATAGAGTTTGGTAAAAAAAAAAACTAAAGAGTTATGAGTCTCAACTTGGGCTTCTCTCGCATATGAGGTTCTCTCATGAAGGAAATTTATTAGGCATCACTGCTTTATAAAAAAAGGCCTGTATAAGCGTATGGGGAACAACGTCAAAAGCTTACCAAATGGCTTCCAAGACAAAGCCGCAACTTCCAAAAAAAATCATTCTTCTCCAGGAAATTTGCATCCCTCACACCTTTTACTTGTGAGATTAAGGTGTAAGGGTCAAACTCAATCTACATTTGTTTCCACAACCGAATGAAACTGTCCATACCAACTCATAATCCAGATAACTTATTATCAAACCCCCGTCGATATTTTTGAAAATTCTTCCACCTTTATCCAATTCCAGGAAACCACAACCCAAAGTAAAAGTCCTTTGATTACATTCGCAAAAAAACAAGCCTTCCCATGGTTCAGATTGCGTTTCACGCGCACCAGAAGATGTTGCACACAACTAAAATAAATCAAACATACCTCCCCTGCTGTGCACGGCTGGTCATTTTACCAATTTGTTATTACGCGGTCGTCCACCAGCCAACATCCGCAAAAAAAAAAAAAAAATCTGAGATGATGGCCCGACAGAGTGCAACAAATCGAACAACACTCTTTATCAACGGCTGCGTAAGAATCGTGGCAGGGACTTTGCCTCGAACAACCTTCTTTGAGATTTGTTTTTTGCACTTGTTGGCCTACTCTCCTTTGGGTCAAAATTTATAAAACCAGCATCCAATTTGGGATTAAGTGTGCCTTGGCGGCGACCAAGAAGCTATAATTCACTTTATCGTAGCAAGGATTAAACTGTCGCTCTGTCGCTCCCGCCTCGTACGCCGAGGGAAAATTCAAAGGATTCACCTAATGATAATGCGGTAGAATAAGGCCTCCAGGGAATGTACGCTCTCGGGGGGCTCGTACTAATTAAAACTTTTAATCGTGACATTGCTTCATTAGAGCGGATGCTTTGCCGCAGCTTCGCTGCTGGACCGTGCTGCGCCGTGAAGTGGCATTGCAGTAATTTTAAATAATTTATCTTATATGCGTACAGCGAGGTGAATGAAAATTCTAAACGAAATTATAGTTGTTGCTTGCCGTTTCGTAATAAAAATGTGGTTTAGGATGACTTCTGCTAATTTTTCGTACCAAAATGCGTACTTTGACGTTTGACGGCTAAAGTGCGCCTTCACCGAGTCTCAGATTTAATTCAGCTCAGTCTTCTAACTTATGTCACCACAGACCCCATACAACGGAACATGTTACAAAAATCCTTCAAATGACAAAGAGAAAATCCTGTTTATAGTCTCACCCATATCGCTGCCTTGCTGCATTTGCATTTAATCTCGGTTTTATAACAACACAGCACACTCGACTCGATCGCCCCCAACAGCTGTGTGGCGGGTAAAGCACCATCAACTGCATCACACGAGCGCTAAGTGCAACGACACCGGCCCGCCGTTTGCACCATAGTGTGCGTGCGCGTGCATTCATTATCATCGCCCGAACACAAAGGTAGCATTTTGTTTAACGTGCTGGACCCACGATGCCACATGTTCCGGACTGCACGCAGCGCTAGAAGCGACCGGCGTCAACGTCTTGCCAGCGAAGTACCCGAAGTGCATTTATTGCCCGCTGCACTCGGCGACCCGTCGGGAAGTGTATGTGACCTCGAACGATTCGTATTGCACGCGTTTGATTAACATACAAAACGGACCACCGCTCTACACACAGAGCCTAATCAGATTACGATTCCTGCGAAGAAAGAATCGACCGAAACACAAAGAACATTGCGTGGAAAGTATCCGGCAACAATCACATGGAAGAACTGGAATCACTGGACTGGATTCGAGCAAAAGTTAAGTTTAAGTATTTTTAAATTTCCATCATCCATCGTAGTGCTAAGGGTAGAGTGGTTTTATAAATCATCCAACCAACTACACAGGGTCCACCATTCGAAGGACCACCTCGAAGGCTGTGACACACATCTCGTTTGGCACACGATCGAAACGACATTCAAATTTGAGAGCTGGTTGTTCGGTACAATTAAATTGGTTCGTTTCCATTTTGACAGACTGATTTTAATTTCTTAATTCCCAACACATCATCTTCGGAGGGGGGGTTGAGAGATAATTAATTAGTTTTACCGTGCCAGCAATACAGCCGAAGGAGTTGGCAGTGTGCTTCGGTGTAAGTGCAGGAAGCTGAACGTAATTAACCATATAAATAGAATTTAAATAGCAATCCACAGGAAATCGGAACGTCGACAGACCAGAAGAAGTAGTGAAAAGTGCTTTTTAAGTAATTGGAAGGTATTACCTTCAAAAATAATACAAACTAGCATAACATTTTAAGCTACTCCCAACATAACAGGTACAATTCTATACTTATAGAAAGTAACAGGTGAACTTTGTATTTTCACCAACGATTTATGGTCACCATTTATCCGGTCATTTGTCTCGCGCTTCGTACGGATCGTGCTAGCAACGGTTGTGGATCGTTAAAAAATGGCACGCAAATTTTTTAACGACTCAACCGTATGCCCATTAGCATACCGTTCTATCTGCACCAAGCGCACGATAGCAAAGGTAATGGGTTTTGAGCAAAAGGTTCTCCAACGATGAGACTGAATTTGTGGAACGAACCTGCCTAGTCTGATGACGATCGCTACTATTTAGCTTAAGAAGTAAATAATTATTATTTAATTCAAAACTCTATTTCACAAATTTTAACTCAACCCAAAGCATGATTCATTCCGTAATTCATCATTCATTCACAGCTTTACCCCTTGTGCTTCTATTGACATAACGTATCTACTTTCTTGAAGCAATGTTACCTGCTGCAGTGACATAAATTCACCAGTCCCTTATCGCGTTACTTAAACAGAGATTTAATAAAGTCAAAACGGTTGTGTCTCAACCTTTTATGTTTTCATTTTTCAAGCCTCTCCACACACACACACACACACACACACACAAGGAGAACGCCGCCAGTCTCGCCCGTTGATGTGAGCACGACACATGGCGGCGGTCTTCGTCACTTTGGCTGACACTTTACAGAACGCAACGGTGGAAAATAAACCTCGAGCCGCTACTGAAATAAGCTGGCTGGCCCCGGGCAGAAGAAACGGTCGCAGTATTGTGCGAACCTTTATTAGCATGACTCATAAAACGGTAGGTAAGAATGTTGAATTAGGAGAGCAAGCAAGGAGCGAATAATATTTTATGGTTAACTTTTTATGTTTCACAACTGAAGATTAAATTTGCGAGAAAATGGGTCAATTTATTCTATTTTACGAATAAGTTATTTTAGTTATTTTATAAATTGCCTACTTATTCTAACTGATGACTAATCCATTACACTTCGCCATGGCGACCCAAGTCCCCAAGTCAGTGGAAGCATTTATGGTGCCGACTTTGTGGAACCTTTCCACTGGCACGCATACGCCAAACGTTACTCGCATTAAACCGAACCGTAACGTCCAGAGTGAAGCTCTTTCCTTAAACAAATTAAAGGCATGCTATTGCACTTACGATGCTAACTGCGCTTAATGGCTGGGTGGAACCCCCGGTTTTTTTTGAGTACATTTTTGGCTATGCCCAACAAAAAAAAAAAAAAAACGCAAACGAACACCGAATCCAGTGGTCTGGGAGGAACTAAAAATCCCCCCTTCTGCATAGCATTTGGCGAGCTTTTGATCGACAAATACACCCTATTCCCCTTTAAAAATGGTGTAGCAACACTGTAACGAAGGAAAGGCGGTGAGCACAGTAAGCTCGACAGCACAATGCCCACACCAACAACGAGGAATATCTGACGCTGGTCTTTAGCACAACTCTGATTGAGCTGTTGCTGAGCTGCCATCGGTGGGAGGAAGTTTCTTTTTGGGAAAGCAACTCGATCGCTCGGTTCACCTTGAGCGGGTGGTGTGGACTAAAGCCGGCTCTTACCTGTTTTTTTTTTGTTTTTCAATGTTTCGAAAGGCCGCTCAAGGTTAAAAACTGTCGCCCAAGTCGTCAACGCTGCTGTAACACGATTCCTGAAAGAAGAGAGCGAGAAAGCAAACGTTTAGTGTGGCTGTTGGGATGAGAAATCTGTATTTTTTACAGGTTAAAATAACGTTCAAACAGTTTAATATTGGAATTTTTGCATTGCAATCCAACCACCAGATCCAGATAACTATATCAAACAAAACTGGAGGAAGAGGAGCAATCACCGGACGAATAAGAAATACAATAATGCTTCTTCACAACGCTGCCTCTGGTCGCCAGCTCGGCGTGATCTAATTCCCAAGGTTGATATCTTGGTGGGAAAATGTCACGATCAGCGGGTGAGGTGTCATATTTTCAAAGAGTAGCAAAGAGCACCATTCCAATAGACGATGCCAGCTTCGTCAGGCAACGTGCTCAACTTCGAACGGGACCATTTTACACCTGCCGGATTTTAGAGAAAACAGGTGGCTCCACAAATGGGGATGATGACGGTACGGTTCTTACCCACGTTCCGATTCCATCAACCCATTTCCATCAGCAAACAAGTGACTTTTGTTGGTTGGGTTAGTATTTAATTTTCACCGTTAACCTTCTCGCGAGCGAAAAAATTTTTTGAACGTCACCCGACACGGTTTTATGACATTTATTTTCTTTTCCATTTTTTGAGGGGATTTGTTCTATCTACTGTTACGCGAATTTATTCGAAAAGATGTACCGTGGCTTTAAGTATCAATCGACAGTAAAAAATGTTGCATAAATGTTCCAATATAATACATAAATGAATTTATACCTTATGTTTCGTTGTATAAGTGTACTCTTGCCGTTTGCCGTCTTTTTTGTCCAACCTTGCCAAAACGCCTTTCCCTGTCAAGGTTACTTAAGTGCTCAAGCAACTAGCCTAATGAGCATCACGTTGAATAATGAATATACTCATTCATTTTCAATGGCAAAACGTTTCATGTACCGCGCGAATCGATAAAACCGATTGCTAGCTCGACTCTCGATCCCGGGAACAAAAGAAAGTAAGTCGATTCCACTACCAAACCAGCGTACTTTACTCCACATTCGTGTACACAGGGGTGTATCGATTTATATAATTTGGTTGTTTCTTCGGCTTTTGCGCCTTTTTGCAACTTACTTGCAAGCGTTCAAACGTCGCTCTAGGGAAATTGATCTCTAGGAAAATAAAATTGCACCCGTTCGAACCGATTGGTACACTGGGAGTCAAAAGTGAAACATTGATAGACGTCATAATACGTCCCGTCCTCCGAGCGGGAATTTGAAATCGATTACTTAAATTGGAAATGAAAAGAAACGCTTACAGCTTACCAACACCTTCCGATGCACCGGAGGGAAAGTGTAATCGAAGACTTATTTGTAAAATTGTTAACACATTGTTTTGGAGCGAAAGTTTGAACGGTTGACACTTGGTGGAATTCTTCCGTGTTTGGAGCTTAAAAATGTGTGTCAAACAAGCTACAATTAGACAGGTGGGAAAAGGATTAGAAATATTGTCAAAACTTGAGTCACGCGATAGTTTAATAATTAATTTGAATATATACTAAGAGTAGCACTCTTAGTGTCGACAATTAATTACGTAAATGACCAAATCCAAATAAACCTTAAACTCTCAAAGCAACAATCCACCAGATGTACATACAAAAGTAACCAAGCGGCGATAGCATCATGTGCTACAATCTGCCAAACGGTGCATCTTTGATGCGTGACAGCAGGTCGTATGGGATAGCCGAAGCCATTTAATCTTTTATTCATGGTTCAAGGATTAGGGACGAAACGTATTGACTATCAAAATGCCGAAAAAACGGTGGCACGTCTATCAAAAACATGAAGTGACCATTTAGACCATTTAGGATTTAGACTGCAATGAGTTGGAGCTTTTGATAAATTCACAAATGCTAACATTTGTCAAGAATTTGATAACTTAATCCATCTTCTTACGTTTCATTGATAGTCAGCTAATAACAAGAGTTTTTAGTCGATATGAAGCGAATCGAAGTTTCAAATTTTTGCAACTGTTTGTTAACTTCATTTACTATTTCATTGTTGCTGTTAGCGTTGACATGTCTTAGCTCCTTTCAATGGGGCAGAGAAGCCATCTGATGAAAATTTCTGTGAAAAGTCAGAAATTTATGGCCGTTTAGGCCATAAGATGAAAAATAATATTTTTAGTCAATTTCTGTCTTCTTCTTCTTCTTTCTTGGCCTGCTCCTATGGAGCACGTCTAAGAGACAATGCCTGGTGTGTCCAATCCGTTTCCAGGAGACTCGGTCCATAGTTGCACTCCTCCACCCCCGACTGCATCCGATCTCCCATAAGTCCACTTGGTCCAGCCAGCGAGCTCGCTGCGCTCCTCTGCCGAACGGGTCGCTGACGAGCACCTTCCTGGTAGGGCATGAGTCCGGCATCCTCATCACGTGCCCTAACCAGCGAATCTTTCCGGCTTTGGCAACCGTCAGGATGTCTGCATCGCCAAACAGCTCTGCTAGCTCGTGGTTCATCCTTCTTCTCTATTCGGTGTTGGTATAGTCCAGGACTCGTGCCCGTAGAGAACTACCGGCCGTATCAGTGTGCGATATATGGCGCATTTCGTGCGATATAGGAGTCTTCTAGATCTCAGAAGTTTTTGGAGCCCGTAGTAGGCACAATTCCCCTGAACAATACGCCTTCGGATTTCACTGTTTACGTTGTTGTCCGAAGTTACGATCGTGCTAAGGTAGCAGAACTCCTGTTCTACCTCAAGATCGTCGCCGTCAACTAATACTCTGCTTCCGAGTCGTGCTCTATCACGGTCAGAATCACCGCCAAACAGGTACTTCGTCTTCGTCGCATTTATTCTCAATCCAATCCTATCGGCCTGGCGTTTCAGTCGGGTGTACGCCTCGCACAAATATGATAGGAATTGGAGAGACCGGGTGAAAATCGTGCCCCTGATGCCCCCTGATTCGAGAGCGATCTTAAGCAACAGACAGGAGAGTCTGTCCTCTTGCCTCAGTCCCCGATGAGGTTCGAACGAATCCGACATCATGTTCGACACTCTCACCTTGCACTGCATACCGTCCATAGTAGCCCTCAACAGCCGTACAAGTTTCGCAGGGAAACCATACTGCCGCATGATGTTCCATAGCTCGGTTCGATCTATGGTATCGTAGGCTGCCTTAAAGTCGATGAACAGGCGGTGCGTGGGGATCTGGTTCTCCCGGCACTTCTGGAGTATCTGCCGTAGAGTAAAGATTTGGTCGCTCGTGGATTTACCTCCAACAAATCCAGCTTAGTAGCTTCCGACGAAATCTTTAACCAGGGGCGCAAGTCTGCCGAAGAGTATGCGGGAAAGGATCTTGTAGGCAGCATTCAGGACTGTGATGGCTCGGAAGTTAGCACAGTCCAGTCTGTCGCCCTTTTTGTACAGTGGGTGAATGACACCCAGCTTCCACTTGTCCAGTAGTTCTTCCTGGTCCCATATCCTGACAATCAGCCGATGCATAACCGCGGCAAGCCTCTCTGGCCCCATCTTGAACAGTTCTGCCACCAGTCAATCGCTGCCATCCGTCTTGTGAGTTTTCAGCTGTCTAATGGCATTGACGACTTCATCTGTTGTAGTGCTGCTCTCTTCTACTTTATACCGACTTCTGTCAGACATTTGATTAATCTTGCTTTAAAAAGAGCAACGTTCAAGCAACGTAAATGATCATTTAAACAGAGTGGATCACATAGGACCAACGATCACACCCAGTAAATGATATGATAGAAATATTAAAGAAACAGCGAAAGATTCCTTAAACAAGATAACTTTTTAAAATACATCTCGGTTTATTGATCCTTCTAATCTTTTACATTTCTAAAACAATGTTGCGCAATTACTTGTTCTGAAATCTAAAGAAATCGGAGGTGCACAACTTGTCAACTTTATGGAGGACTCACAGCACTTCTACCGCAGAATGCACAAGCGCACCAATTCTCACAATAAAACCTGACCTAATAGACGCCACCTAATTATAACGCTAACAGCTCTCCATAAACCACGGGTGCTCAAAACCCAAAAGAAAGTAACAATTTCGGAAGGAATAGCAACACAATAGAATGCCATAATCCTACAATTGCGGACCGGGCAGAAACGGACCTACATTTGCGGTCTTCTCACTTCGCCGGGCCACCGCCGTTCATGAGCAAACCGCACTCGCCCAACTTTATAGCAACGTAAAATGCGTGTACCATCACGAATCTAGGTCTGTCATTAAAAAAATCACCCACCCGCGCCGGCCAATTCACGTAACGCTTGAATTTGTGCAGCTCGCAGCAGAGAAGGAGTAGGAAGACGTACATAACCGCAGTAACAAAAAAAAAAACTCGAAACATCGAAATGCCAATGGAAAAACTGATGGTGAAAATAGATACTCGACTCCTCGGTGCATATGGACGCGCTTGTCAATCAATGGCTGCGGCGCACAAGCAAGGAAAAATCGCTGGTTGATGCTTTGACGCAATACATCAATCCAATAAACGTGTCCGATGCCGGTTGCTTTATGCCAACCATCATCAACAACAACAGCACCTCCTACTACCACCACATCACCACCGCCACGACCAACTTACTCCAAGATGACGTTGTTTAATGTTGTGCGAAAGTGGCAAAAATTTGGCCACAGTATGTTCTGGATCAGGAAACGCCACACGAGGTGAGTGAAACCACTCCGGAATCACGCTCGGAATCACATCTCATTCATAACCTATTTCATCAGAAATCTTTCGAAGTTAATAAAGCAGAATCTATTTATGAACAATTATTGACAGCTCGGTGTCTTCCCGGGCATCACCGCAGGAGGAGCGTACCGCTCACACGCTAATGGCACATGTTTTTGTTCCCGAGAAATTCGCCACGTTTTCCTTCCAGTTTTTTTTTCGGTCTGTGTCTTGCAGTACAGACATAGGGAGAAACACAAACCTCGACAAATGAGAATCGCTATTTTCATTCGTCCTTCGAAAGTCCTTCCAAAGAGCGGGATGTGAACAGCGCACAGGTGGGCTAACGCTGTGCCACGCAGCATCTTTGTGACCGGAGCTTGCGTTTGGCAGAAATTATTGGAAGGAATCGCGATACAAACGTCAATGATAGAGAGGCAGAAGATAATGCTGTTGGCGTCGGTGGCTAATGATTGTAAATGACAGAGCAAAGCTTCAATGGTCCCCCGAAGTCGGCGAAGCTCCTTAGCAAAACAAGTGGTCTTGCGTACTAATGAAAGTACGGATTTTCTAATGCTTCACCTTTTTCCCTTTTGACCTCTTCTGTAAGTTTGTGAGTTCCTTTTGAGGGATAATCCTTGCAGCCATTTCTGGACATAAATTTTTCCCGTCATTGGTGCAAATCCTCCTCTGTCCGTCTGGACGGCTTTAAAGGACTTTACGGGCTGGGTCGTCCGGTGTCATTCTCATGACGTGACCAGCCCACCGAAGCATGGCGAGTCTAATGCGCTGCACCATGGTGAGATCACCACAGCTCGTAGAGCTCGTCATAGTAGCGGTTCCTCTATTGTCCTTCCACACATACGGAGCCAAAAATCCTTCTGAGCATCTTCCTCTCGAACGCGGCTAAGAGGGCTCCCAGATTGAAAAGGAGACAGCCAAGCCCTTCTCCCTGGCGCAGGCCCTTGGTGGTAGCAAAGGTTTTTTTCCTGATAGTTTTCCTTCCACCTTCATCTAGCATGTGATGTTGGCCATTGTCATTCTTACAAGCCTGGTAAGCTTGGCCGGGATTCCTTGGCCGGGAGTGAAGCTGCTGCTCCGCCGTCTTCTCCAAAAATTACCGCATCGTGAAGATCTGGTCAGTGGCTGATTTTCCATTGCGGAATCCTCTCTGATAGTTTCCGACTATCTCTTCTACGGTTGGGACAAGTCGATCTTGTAAGATTAGGGATAAAATCTTGTAGGCGGTATTCAACACCGTAATACCACCCTGTAAGAACTAAAATATTACCCGCCTATCTTGAAACCAGTCCAGAAAGTCAAAAAAGCCATCTATTCTTCCAAGGTGTAGATCACTTTTGTCCCCCCCCCCCCCCCCAAAACGATCGCTTAACGATCGGGTTCTATGCTCGCATAACTAGTTGTACCATTTAACCGTTGTTGTTCCCTTTAACGCAATACCCAAGCAGCCGCTCCAGAGCCTCTTAAGACATCCCGCCTAGATGCTAACTCGATAACGACGGGTGACGGCGATGTAGAAAACGATGTACTAAGCAATTAGTTTTAATTAAAGTATGCCGCAAGAAAAGGGCCCCCATCCGCGGACGGCCGACTCGAAACCAGCATTGAGCTAGTTTCCCATTAGGTGCATTGCCGGGTAGGAGGCACAGTACCAGAAAACCCTTTACTACGAACGTTTAAATAAGCTAGATTAATGTGACCTCTCTATTTGAGAGTGAAGGAAATGGTAATTGGAATCTGGAGCATAAAGAGCAGCTCTTTTTAATGCGATTTAAGATCTTTCGTAATTTGGATAATTTAAAGACAATTGCGCATGTCCTGCATGTACTTGGCTTTCCCCTTTTCATGGCATCAGTACAATCATATCAATCGGGCAAAACAAAAATCATTGCATATGGATCATTCGAATCTCCAGCAAGTGATATAACACCACTACATGATATTTGTACTGCATTGGAAAGGACGTTGCGTAATGGCTGAATCGAATTAACTCCCCCCAAAAGGCATTAGCATCATCGAAACTCAGTACAGCAAACTCACATTCGGTTTGGTTTCAGTGCGTACCACTTTTGACGTAATTAATTGCCATTTTTACCAACACTGTTTTAGCTTGCTGTGAGGAAGACAAATTGAATCACGTACAAATTAATCGAAACGCACAGTTCCGAAACGATGGCAATTAGCTATTAACAATTTACAAGCAAACCCAACCCTTTGCCTCAAAACCGACCGACGCGGGATACGATGGCTCCCCAAACGGAGGGGGGATCCTACGTAACGGTTCGAGGCAGACACGCGTCGCTGCATCTGGCAAGAACACGGTTGAATGGATCGCAAAAGAAACAAACATAAATAAAAGGAATCCCATCCGAAACCCGGGGCGCCCCCATGTGTTCCACTTCCAATCAGAAACAGAACAGCACAGGTCTTCACACGACAGGGTCGGAGTTCAAATCCCATCCAGACGGCCTCCTCGTACATAAAGCTGACTACTTTGCTACGGGTAAAATCAAGTTACAGAAAACCAGAAATGGCATACCGAAACCTTTCGAGGTTGTAGTGCCAAGAAAAAAAAATGTTATGCATAGTTCAATGGTCAGTCTTCACTATGAAGGAACGGCCCAGATGGGATTTGAATCCTGATACTGCCGTGTGAAGACCGGCGCCGCTGTTGCAACTACCACCGTGGCCCACCCCTGTTATATTGAGAATGATGACTGGATTGTTAGCAAATTTTAAGCGCGAAACCTGCCACCGTACGTAACGGAAATGTGGTCATTTATCCATCCACGACCACACGTTGCCGTAGATTAAGGCAAGTATTTCTGGTGCTTTGATTCTGTTCTCGTCCAACCACACCAAACTATTGGCCCTTCTCTCTTAATTGATCTAGTCAAGGTAATGGCTGGAATGTGTTTTCGCGATAGTGAAACTATTGAAGCACGATTTTAGAAATGTTAGTCTCTCTAAAGTAGCGAAGGCTTATATGCCTCTCTTTTACTTCATTTTAAACAACCTAACTTCTTTAGAGACTGGTAAAAAAACATGCACACTACAAGCGACATTTTAAAGTTCGTTATGCGACCAGATTTCCGATCTGCTTTCAGTGTGCCGGACAAAAAAAAACCTTTCAGAATAACTCCCAGCGAACCGTTGCTCACGATTCAATCACTTCAAGCGAAAGAAAAGGTCACTCCAAGCGCTCTCAAAACCAACCCCACACATTGTAACCTAATGATTTCCGTCTCCTCGATCGAAAGTCATGATTTCGTGCACACCGTCAGCGAACTCGCGCGTACGAACGATCGTTTCGTTAAAGCTGTCCCACAGTCGAAAGGCGATTAGTTTTAGTTTTCGCCCTCCCGGGTCTGCTCGAGGGATTAGTGAGTATAATCAAATTATTCACTATCGAAGCGTCGAAGCAATGGAGCTTCACGATGAACTGTATCCCAACGTTACCTAACGCTAGTGATCTGAATCCATCTCATTTCATTCATTCCACCACGGAGGTTTTTTTTTTGTGTTCATTTCTCTTCCCTATCTCACTATCCCTTTTTCCAAACTCATAAGTCATTATCAACGTCAATGGCATAGTAGCAGCTTGTGGGGGTGATTACTCACCATCTCGGAACTACGTCAAAAGCACCCACGAGTTACACGATTACCGTGGCTCCATATATCGTTGCAGTTACCGCGCGTTGTCGATCGAGCTCGTGATCGTGATTTCGTCACTCGAGAAAGCAATTGACCAGCTGGGGTAGGTTGGTAGGCTGGGCCCGATGGATTGGTTGGCTAGATATCGGCAAAACACACCCGCGGGGCGTTCGGCAACGTTGCGCACCGTTACGGCAAACTGTTCGTCACCGGATGCATTGTAGAGCGGAGAAAGCAAAGCAACAGCTTTACATAATGGATGAATTAACATTCAAACCGGCAGTGACTTACAAACGACAGACGTCCAGACGAAAAGGGTTGTGAGACGACTTTTGGTGGGACTCCATCCGGTTTGTACGCTCTAACACACGATCTGCCAAAGGACAACATAGAGCTTCCGGAAGGGTGAGAAATTGATTCTTTCCGCTAGTTTAAAATGGAACCCATGGTCACTGTCACTCTCAAAGTTATAGTCCAAACTTTACTTTAGGTAAAATTAAGAAGAGAAAGTGCACATGACTTCCCGCGAAATCGACGCATTTCATAACGCACAATCCTTCATAGCATAGCATTCATGAGTGAGCACTAATTCGATTTTAATCATAAACCCATAAATAAGCCATCAGCAGTTTCGGTATGGGAAATAGACAGCGACGAGCGTGATTTCATAACACGCAAAAAGATGGTAACCATGCAAAAAAATAGACTCAAATAAACCGGTACCATGCGAACTTTTGTACGGCTAATATCCGTCCATTCGGTCCACAGTCGATGAAGTCATTATTGGAAAGGTGCTAGTAGTGATAGTTCGTCATCCGCATCCGCAGCAAGATGGTAGGTCGCCCTTAGGCGAACAATGAGATGACAATGAGCATGCACGATTTATCCAACGCTAATCCATCGCCTATTTAATCATACCCTCTCTACACATAACACTGTACCATTCCCCAGTCGCTACGTTTGAGGAACATATCAGCGTACCCAGTACCGAATTGACTAACTAAAATTTAAAGACGGAGAAAAACAAAACCTCACACACGCACCGCCTTCACGGCGTAGGAAACGGAGGCAAAAACAATCATTGGCCGTGTTCGAGCAGTATGTTTACAAAATCCTTTCATCATGCTTCCCACTCCACGCAGGGCTCAAGACCCGCTAATTACCCACGGACAAATCAACCACAGTTGTACACAGTAGCGGCATGAGTCATGTGCGATAGGTTAATGGAACACTGGCCGCAAAAAACAATCAACCCGTTTTTTCTTCGCACAAACCAAGTGCGACAATTGCTTAGACCTGGACGACACCAGTTCTGGTGCCCGAGTTCCGCACAAAGTTTTCAGGTGGGCATACCAAGTTGGGTGTTCATGATGTCACGGAATGTTTGGAACCGACCGTGTCGCTGCTTATACGGCTCTGAGTAAGTTTTGTTTGCAGACGCTTCTTCGGAGGTTCATTCAACTTTAAAGGTGTTTTGTAAACGATTGCAAACACTGACTATTATTTGTTCCCCCTTTTTTTCTCTCACTCTAGAGCTGTCGATGCTCCAAGCAATTGTAGACGAGTGGTCTATGTATGGGCAAAACTGGTAGGCGGTTAGGAGTACTACGAGCCGATCGAGTGTTTGTTTCCGAAAATAAATCACAAGAGGTAAGTAAGTTGAGCTTTCATAAGTTTAGCCGGAGTTGTTGCTGAGCTTATATAATTTTTGAGTAATTTGATAAGCTGCACAAAATCTGGAAGTTTGTGATAAAAGTAAGCTTTTTTTGTGGTAGAAACTAAAATATTTTATTTGATTTCTTTAAATAAATGAAATCAGTAAGCGCAAGCGACTTGAAAAACAAATGCAGAGAGGATCTTAAAGACTCAAAGATCTCCGATAATACCACAAGATCATGACGCAGTCTGTAACTGCAGCAGATGATAGTAAAGTTGAGGGACACGACGCATCGCTTCCGGGAAGTCAATTCCAGCCAATGTAAACACTTCTGAATGTATAGTTATACTGCATTTTCCCTTTTGAAAATAAAGTTAAAAATTAACAAAAAATTGTACAATAATAATCGAGGTCTTACTTTACATGATATTGTCCTGCTGACTTCTTCAATTATCCTGGTTATATTATGCGACATGTTCTGGTCGTATCGTCTACGGCAGTTACCCTATCATCTGACAACGATTGTAAACTTGAATTTGCAGCTAATTCTGGGGCTCGAAATGTACCATGAATCAAATGCGAAAGGATTGCTTTATTTACTTAAATAGCAATATTATCAGCTGATTCCATGCAAACAGTACCGAATTTTTAACAGACGATTGGCAATTCAATTGACTTGGCAGTTGTTGTGTTGCAAGTTTCAAAATAGAATTCCATGTTTAAATTTCTCGGTACGAAAATAAATATTTTTACATTTCACTTCCTTAAAAACGTCCAATAACATTTGCTTATCCAAGAAATCAAAGCAATAATGAAAGAAAAACAGCTTTTTCTAAAGATCGTATCGCAAAATTGACTATTACCCAGACAACCAACGCTGATAACGATGATTAACAGCGACGGGTGATGCTCCTCCTGCAGTTCTAACTTTGACTTGTCTTTCTGTTACATTTCTACACAGCATAGGAATATTTTCGCATCGAAAGAATGCAAGAAGCTAAAAGGCCGAGACAACAGAAAACCTCCACAGAACACCGATGATGAGTACAAAAGAAGTTACACACATTTTTTCACCCTCTCTATTGTGGCGTTCGAAAGCTGGCTTCACCTCATTCATGGCAGCTTTCTGTTTGTGGTTAGGTGCGAAATAACTTCAACTGGCTTCAAGCTTCAGCATAATAAATGCCAGACGGGCACGAAGGAGAATATCGTTTCCATGCCATATCCGCTCGCTGTGGCTGTTTCGTTCGCGAATCTCGGCGAATTACGGCACACAGAAGAACAACTTCTGTCGTTTGCAGTGCGTTTATTGCTGGCAGTGTGGATGAATCGCGGTGTGGAACACTTCGTTACTCTGGGTTATTGGTAGGGGGAGTGAGTTTTGCTTATCCACCCTCTCCCGGGTCTAAAGTGCTGTTCAGTGTTAGTTTAAGTGAGAGCTAAATTTGTCTGCAAATTTCCATTGTAAAACTGTCATTTCTATGCTTAAATGATAAATAGCAATGCAATATGTCCACAAAGAATGAACCGTCTGGTTGAATTGTTCATCTAGAGAGACAGCCTTCAAAAATCAATATTATTTTACTTCATATTTACAACAAATCGTAAGAAACGGGGGAGAGAGATAATCCCTTTCAATAAAACTCAACATAGCAAAAGAAAGACATCACGCTTTCTCCAACCATTATTCATGGAGCCTATCGAAAGAAAAGCACAAAAAAGCACATTATAGCATGTCCTTCAAGAATAAATGACTCTCACTCTTGGAGCTTTTCCATTATAATACGAGATTTGGGTAGCTTCGAAAGATGGTTCTGCATCTTCATCGTTATTTTGGACAGTTCTCCACTCGAGCAGAAGAAGCAACCGATCACTGTTCAACGACCGTTCACCTTTTCGGCCACTGCAATTGGACGTCCGCTCGGTCCAAACCGTTATCGAAGCATGATGACGCACAAAAACTACTACCACACTGTGTACTACCTCTGGAGATATCTCCCGAGAGCCACTCGGTTCTGGGACACGCAATACGGACTCGCCTCGATTGGTTCTCATCAGTCATCTCGTCAGCGCTTCGTACTCCCAGTGAAGCGCCAGTGAAGTGGAGAGAGTTCATTTCGCCATCCTAATGGTCCTGCGACCACTTGAGGCAGGAAACAACCCGGCGGTCCGCGTGCGTGTCCTCCTCGTTAGTGGTCAAATCATGGCCGCAAGTTTGGTCGACAGGACCGAATGTAATAATTATTGGAACCTGTGACGCATTTTTAACGAGGGGCAGTGTGGGTTTTGAGATGAAATCAATAATCCTGAGCAGTCCCGCTTTTATTGCCGAGCTTTCGCCCATCTTCGGAGCGGGCCGGGAAACCAAACAACGAGCAGCGTGGAGCAGTAGGAGAACCTTCTCGAGCACATTTGCGTGAGTCTTTGGAGGCGTAAATTTAGATTCTAAATTTGTATCCCTTCCCTTCACGTGTGAGGCCGGTAAAAGCAGTAGACTGGAATGAAGTTTGGGTGTTACCCGGCGTCACATGTTTGCGAACAGTCATGAAACTCTCGACTCATCAATTCTTCGTCTATCGATGATCCTGGCAAGATGGCATGTGTGCGGTGAAGAAAAGAGGTGGAAAATATGTTGTCCTGATTTTGTGAAAGGGTCGCACCAACATTCGGTGAACTGCTGTCTAAGCGAAAAACGCTTAGAGCAACGTGATCAGCCTTCGAAAACCGATCCAAAAATATCCGGTAGGGAAGCATTATTAGCTACTAATATAGCAAGGATAAAAGCTGATCTTGCTGAGAGAAAGTGATGCTGTGCCTGAACGATTTGAAACAGAAGCCATGCGTTTTTTTGTTGAATGACTAGCATATAATTATGTAGAGTGGTGTAGGGGATTTATGCAACGCCAAAACAAAACATTAAAAATCAATAATTAAAATTCAAAATTCACATGATTCATAACACGTGCGATAAGATCCTCAAAACAAAAAGCGTCTCTATCCCAGCACAAGTTCACAGCATTTTCATTTTCATCGCCGCAGAAACTTTCCGGCAAACCGACCGGCCTATCAAGCAAACAAAAAACAACCATCATTATTACTGTGACGGGGCATAACATCGAGCCGAGGGGCACCACAGCGTACTGGATCTATTATTCATTCGCGGCATCGCGGCTACGAGCCTTTTGCGATGAATTTTCATTTCCCGAAGCTAACGAAATGTAGGAAAATTGGGGGCAAAAAAATAAGCCTCGCTCGTCGCTCCGATCGTGTGGCATTTGATGTTACACATTTAACATCATCGTTCGTGTCTGTTGACTGGTACGGCTGGGAGGGGTAGCAGCGTGCTTGTGGTGGCCGTTTTGGGGCTCGTCATCTGCCCGGGGAATTCCACCGCTCGCCGCTCACCCTCATCAACACCGTGGGGGTCGGCTCCAGTGAAAGGTAGTCAACCCCCGGAATCAACACCCCCACACGCATCAACAGTGCGGCCAAGGGATGGAAGGAGTGTACCGTTTTTGACATGGCACATTTCCATGCCACTACATCATGAATTGGCACAATATTCGCTTAATTTTTTGCTTCGTTTTTTGCGACGCTCAACCTGACGATTACCGTGTAATATTCGCAGGAGATTACATTTTTGCCTCAGGGAGCGAACGCACGTTAATCAACGGGTTTTCTCCACGACGGGGTAGATAGTTAGCTCCTGTCATCGAATTTGACGGCCACGAAAGGGAGTTTCAGCCGAAGGGATCAAACATGTCTAAAACGGCTAACGGGAAAGCGATAACCGATCTACGTTATTACACCCTCAAACAGGCGACATTTGAAACAACTTGAAAGGAGCCCCATGTCTAGTTTCAAGTTACGAACAACCTGAATCCTGTGGTTTGAAATTCATCCATCATTCCGCGTCTACATTTCAAACCAAGTTCGTTTCTTACAAATGACATTCTTCGCCAGTAATACAGTGAAGCCTTTCAAAGGTCACCGATTTCCTGTTACTGAACGACGCAACGCAACAAGCTTATGACCACGGTTCGCGTTCATCCCGAACCGTGAAGGGAACGCTGATAAGGGCGCTGAAAACAATCCGCGCCTAAAACCAAAGCAAACAGCGGGATGCTGGAACGAGAACGATAAGATGCAATCCGTCGGGGAGTAAAGTTTTCCTCCACTACGATGACAATCTTTAAACATAACCTTGTTCTGGCGATAAGAGACACACACGTCGCGTTTGAAACCGTACTGGCAGCCAACAAAACAAGGGATTGATGTAAAACTTGTACAAATACTAAAACTTGTCTGTCCTAGATTCTTACACTGGAGAACAGATAGAACTGTAACTTTAAACTAATGTTTCAACTGTGGTACGCATCTCCAACACAAACAAATCGTCCACCGTGTATCACAGTTGCGTCAAAGTTTGGTCAGGGAAGGGACTGCATTATCGATGGCTGTGTAACACCACAGCTACACCAATTGGATCGCAAACACCGGAAATTGCTGCAGCAATGAATTATTACAGCGCTCCCTACCCGAAAATTCACGAAAGGCTTCCAGTATGTATTTAACCTAGCACCCAAAGGGTTGTGTTCGAACATTCGAAAGCATGAGAAGACTGGAGTAGGCTAATATAGAATAATATTGTCGGTTGTCCGAATGGTAGTTGCAGCTGTTAAGTGGCCCAAACTAGTTTGAAAACATTTATTGCGTCGCTTCTACCACTGTGATGCTTGCCATGATAACGTTAATGCGCACAATTTCAGAGACAAAATATAGCCATCCATGCTAGCCCGTATCCATATGACTCATAGAAATGCGATTACATTTTCAAAATATTAGATAAATCTCTATCGCGAAGAAGACGTATAATTATGTAGCAAGTAGGGCCTTTATTAAAAAAAACTACTTAAGCTATTTATCTGATAACATTCTGACTAACAAGTTTAAATTCATTTTAGAATTCTATATTCAATAATTAGTCTAAACCATATTATAGGGCCTTAGTCTTTCGCAACAGCGATGTTCTCTTTTTAGAACTCTCTTCCTGGGCCTAGATCATCAGTTATAAATCTCCGTCTAGACTACAGCCTTATTGGAAGACATCTGATAGACATTAAAAGTGGGAAAGAATATTTTTTACAAGCGCCACCAGCAGTTCTTTTTGAGGTGATTGAAGCAGGTAAGTCTCGGATATGAACAAAAGGTTTAGTTTTACAATGTACAAATTCAATATACGTTGTATAACGTATACGTTCCAGCATATTCTCTTCAGGCCAGATGATAAAGTCTCAGTTTTATTTGTCGTCCATAATTAGTCTATCTAATGTCGTAAAACCCTTAAAAAATTTATAGTAGTACAAACACTTATTCAAGTTTGCTTCCTTGAATTATCATCTGCTTCTTATTTCTTAGCCTTACGACCTCTTAGGTCATGCCTGCCATTTCTGACTTAATAGGCTTGTTGATGCCGCATTGTTGGATGGTTAGTCCTCACTATGGGGGAACGGTCCAGGTGAGATTTGAACCCTTGCCGTGTGAAGACCAGAGCCGCTGTCACATCTACCATCGGGCCTGTCATAGCTACTTCAAATCAACAGATATCGACTTGACACCAAAGACGACAGACAATTGGGTCAATTGCTAGGGCGCATTGTGTTTGAAGAAATATTTAAAATTGATTTTTACTCATAGACATTTGATAAGTAATTTACCATCAAAATTGCTTCACCTTCTAATTTGGCTATTCTAACTGGGTGACTAGCTTTGTGTGACTTGTTTAATCCGTATCCGTAGCTGGATCGTCAGTCCTGGGTACGGGGAGGCGGTCTACATGGGATTTGATCCCCGGTTCTCCGCTGTGAAGACCGGCGCCGATGTCACCTCGGCCACCTAAACGCCCGCCATCAAGATTACATTCACACAAAACACTTGCTACTAAACTACTCCTGCTCATTTTACTAACTTTTCAAGGCTGATTAAATTACAATCTACCTGATACACACCATCATTTCTTTTCTTAAAAGGGTCTCCAGCAACTACTATGCCACCCTTGCGTTACGGCGTCGTCCTTCTAAGAGTGGTTTTAGTTTAATTAAGAATTGAACACAAGATAGGTGTGCGTTGTTATTTGATGCCTGACAAATTTTCGTGTGGGATTGTTTACGAGCAAGGGACCCACATCCATTCCATGGCTTCCCCTCTATTTCTTGCCCATGTTAGGCTTTATTTATGATTTTTTTTTTGTCAGGCATTACCTTACCATTGTACCTTTACATGCCTTGAAAACAATCCAGGTAGTATTCATGCTTGTTTGGCTATTGTGAGGAAGCAGGATTGACCTTGGTAGGCGAAATAATACGCTGTACGGAACATTGTGAACGTCAAGGGTAGAATAATGTTGTCCACGATCGACAAGCAAAAATGTATTTCCGTAAAGCAAACATTTTCGTTGCTTAAAGCATGTTACGATTGTACAAGCTAATCACACTTGAAATTACTGCTTGTGTACTTGTTTTCTTAAAGCTGTTTACAATCCGTGCTCTTTGTGATGATTGCAGCAGTTCTAATTTCCTGCTCATAATCCTTATCCCCACCCATCCCGGGCTCATTTTCGTTAATAGTCCAGG
Source organism: Anopheles stephensi (assembly GCF_013141755.1). Classification (NCBI taxonomy): domain Eukaryota; kingdom Metazoa; phylum Arthropoda; class Insecta; order Diptera; family Culicidae; genus Anopheles; species Anopheles stephensi. The sequence goes on along the minus strand of NC_050203.1, from coordinate 66,969,491 downwards.
AACATTCCCAAAACCGCAAAAAAGTCGTACAAATTATTATAACACCTTCCACTGGTTCGCTCGTACAATCGTACAATCACAGTCAGTTACAATGATTACATCTCTTACATGAAACCACCACAGACGGTCAGGTGGGGTTTTTTTGTTGTGAAAATTACTAACCATGTTTTTATCTGTTCCCTTATCGAGTTGCTTTAAGATTGAATTTATTTACAAATCAAATTATGAAATAGCAACTTTCCAACACCCTCCCGAACGCACGTGTACACGAACTCACTTGAGCTGCGTAACGCATCTGATAAGCCCACCCAACAACGAACAAGCAGCTGCGCCCCCCAAAAAAAGAAAATCCGTTCATTTCATTGTGGCAGTCGTCCAACTTGAAATGAAAACACATTCACCGAAAACTTGGAAAATCAACCTCCTCCGAAAAACCACCCTCCACGGTGAGTTGAGAGTGGAAAATGCCATTGCGTAATGGCATGTGGCCCATGTGGCGAGAAGAGCAGCGTAGAAGAAAGTGCGTGCGTCGTTTTTCTGTCTGCAACTTACGGCGCATTACAGGATTTTTCGCCGGTAGCATCTACCAGTATCCTCCTCTGTCAGGACATGCATCGACAACTTGCAATGCTTGCTTGCGTGATAGGGCACACACAAAAATAAAAGATAAGACAAGAAAATGGTTAAACCATACAGCAACTACCTCTTAAACGCCATTACGGAAGCATACGGAAGAAATGTTTCGAATCTGTTTTACCCGTACACGCAGCGAGAGGAATCGGAAGATTAAAAAGCAAGGTGTGTGTAAGGGTGGGGGTTGGATATAGGAAACCAAAGCTAGCAGCCGCCACGCACCAACGTGGGCAAGTTTCTTTTCCGCTGTTTTGTTTTCATTATTTGACACACTAACACAACTGTACGCACGCACTGATTGTGTCACCATCAAATGGTGGCCATCGTCCACCACCCCCCCTCTACTTTATATTTACTATTGTGTTGCCCAACACTAAATGGCGCTGTGATTGACGCTCTTCGTCTACGCCTACTCAATTACATGGCGATGGTGGTTCGAGTTGAAAAGCTCGGCGCCACGCTCAAAATCACGGACTGTTTCGAAGCTTTGTAGAGTAGCGTTTGCTACTTGGATGATGATCTTCGAGACTGTGAGGTTCACTAGAGTTTTCGTTAACCAACGTAGCTACGGCTCGTTTACTACATACGCCATTGGCTGAGAAAGTGAAAATTTTGCTGAAAAAAGTGATGACAATAAAATATAGTCATTTTCATCTTCAACTCTCACAACCCGAAGATGTTTTGACCTGCCATGTCTGGCTTCTTTGACTTCATAGTTAGTCCTGCGTATGGTGAGACGTGATTCAATACTCAAACCTGTCTTGTAAAAGTAGGCGCCGTTAGCAACTCAACTCCACTCGAATGATTCTACGGAAAATCAATGTGTTTGATTAACCTTGTTTCCTGCACCCACTTTTATTAGCATTTTTATAGAGGAGAAAATGGACAGCTTCGAATTCCCTTCCAGACTAAAATTTTCTGTTTCATATGAGCAGTAGCTCTGAGGCCTGAGTCTATACCGAATAAAGGCAAGAATACCAGGCTCTCAGGTTTTCTCATCGGCATCTGGTGATGATTGGTATTACAAGCCTTTTCCGGGACTTAAACCTGATGCCCACACATGCTTACGAAGGGTCACAACCGCCATCTCAGTTACTCTCAGTAACAAATAGATATACAGAGCCTACCAGGCATCCTTTCTCCATGTTGACTGATTAAAAAGCTGAAGATGGATCAGTAAAGGGTCGTCCGGTGTCATTCTACTTACATGACCAGCTGGCTCAAGAATTTCAGCCTAGCTTTCCTAATTCGCTACACATTACTGAGATCATAGATCGGAGATGGTCGTAGCTCGTCATTTTAGAGGCTACTCAAAAGTTGTTCTTTCGCTCATATTAGACAAAAAGCTCTTCTGTGGATCTTCCTTTCGAAAGCGGCCAGAAAACGCAGGTGAAGAAATCCATCAGTATTAGAAATAGTCCATGTTCAAAGAGAGTCTCCCGATCTTCAAATTTGCAAGTCGGGGAAGGAGCTAGGAGTACGAAATAAAAGTAGTGCTTCGACTGTTGTATATTTCTCTACCTGTTTGTTACATTTGTTAGATGACAGGATCATCTGAACGCAGTGTTCTGATTCGAATATTTTGAATGGCATTTGGCTTTGCTTCGATAACCGATCACTACTGGTTTCGAGGAATCTCAATGAATAGGAAAATACAACTATTCTCAACCTCAACTCTTAAGTCTTCTAGTAGCTAACGTTGCCAACATTTCGTTTGGCGCGTGAAGGACAATTTTGCTAAGTAATTTGGATATGAAACAACAAAGCACCTGCACTTACGCATATCAATGTAGTGCATGACTTTGTTGGCCAAAACAACTCCATAAACATATCAATATGCCTCCGCATGCATCGTCTAATCGCTCCAGAAGCGGATTTCAATTTCTTAAACTTTAAAGTTCAAGTTGTAAATAAGAACCACACAAAAATCTTTACGATATATTTCGAACCCAACACACTTTGGCCAGGCCTTTCTTTGACTCGATCTGTGCAAGAAAAAAAAAAGTCTCACCGCCTGGCCGTGGCATGGACCGGACCAGTGGAGCATATGAGCGGCCACCATCACACCAATGCATGTCAATGACAGATTTCCGGTGCTAAAGTCAATCTCCTTCGAGCACCACTTTTGGTGCGGTAAAGGCTTCACGGCTGTGTTCACGGTTTTAGTGAACGAATAAAAGGCGGGGTGAATATTTAAGGTCAACACTGTATTAAAAGCGTTCTCAAAGATCTCAAAGATATGTGAAAGTAGGGTTCTGTTGGATTAGCTCGGAATTTCGAGCTGCTGCAAGCTTTCTCATTTTGAAGAAACAATTGAAATCATGAGTACAAAAATTATATTTTGCTTAGTTTTTAATTATACAAATCAGACGATTAAAGTGTGATTGACCTTACCTTCTTCTATAGTATCAAGCCGATTTCTTTCTTCGCAGCAACAAACCGATTTTCCTTCTCTTTTCTTTTTTTGTTGTTGCACCGATAGCACTTTATACAGCACTTTGTTTCTTCACAGCACTACAGGGCGGAACAAAGAAATGGGAACGTGAATTTTAACTAGGATGAGATTAGAAGCATACTTTTTTTCTTTCTTTTAATGCCGCTTCACACCCTCAACACTTGCAAAACAATCTCGTCAAGGCAGCTGCAAGCGAAATGATTATAAATACAAAAATCACACACTTCATCACAACACTTGAGGAACTGGGCTGGCTGGCTGGCTCGCAAACACAATCGCTGTTTTTTTAGCTCGCGCACCACATAAACACACACACACACTTGAAGAAACGGTCGCCACTTCCATTGCGTTACACCATCGGCAACATCATGCAGCAGCCGCCTTTGGCATGCTTTGATGCTCGCTTTCTTGGCTGATCATCCTCTAAGCAGCAGCAGCCACGTTGCTATCGACATCACACACATAGTAAGCCACATGCACACACACACGCATACTAGCGAGCAGCACGCATTACGTAGATGAAAAACCGCGTACCACACACCACCACATAATCCTTTTGTGATGGTTGGTTTAATCGTCCGTGCAAAAAAAAATAACCTCAAATCGTTGGAGAATCAACTTACTTACACTTAAAAAATACTTAAGTGGCTGATTTATTTTTTCAATAACAAAACAATAAAACCTTGCCGATTTTGTATGGATTCAAAAACACACACACAAGCAAAAGTGCATTTGCCTGAAGTACGGCTCCTTCACAGCCCAGCCACGCCAACCCCGTGTGAGGAGGTTGACAACAATCAGCTGTGTGTTTATGCTACACCGATGGGTTATGAAACATGACCATGGCCTCCCGATCGGGAGGGTGGGCTAAACCGACCGAAATAGAAGAGAGTCCCCGGTCGGTCCTTGGCGACATTTTCGAAGAAAATCGATCATCGGTGGTGGAAATCGGACGAGGCATAAAAAAAAACAAACACCAACCGGACTTTGTTTCTAGGAGCATGCTCTCCAAAAAGGGTGCATTTTCTTCAGTGCAGCTGGGAGCTGCCAGACGGGTTTTGTTCTCGTGTTTTTTCCCCCTTTTCTGACACTGCGAACCATTGTGCGACAACAGAAAAGGAAAACGGCGAGCTTCACACACAGCAATAACAACAAATCGATGGAAAAGTGGTAGGTTTTGGCTTCAAGTTTTTTTAAGCATTCGCTACTGCATGGTTCGATGAATTAGGTAAAATTTATGCTATCTGATAACAAAAAACTAGAAGGTCATATATTCACAGCTGATCTGTCACAAGAGACTTCCATTAAGTTGTTACGATTCGCATCAAATGAAGCAATTTTTTCCCCTGTACGCGTTTTAGATTGGCTCTATGCTCTGATGCTGTTGTGCAGTTGCTCGACAAAGAACCGAAATATTGACCACAACAACACCTTCCACATCGGCCGTGTGTGGTGGCGGAAGCATCGACCTATTCATGAGGGCACTTGTTCACGTTGCTCTACCTAAACAGACGACAAATATAGTAAATTTCACTCCCATCCAAGTCACCCCAATTTCCCGTAACAAAACATTCACCCCTTGCTGGTGACAACACTTCTTCACTTCATCTCGCACACCATCACGACCACTTCACGCACACACAAATTCACCATCACCTTTCCCGTATGTATCGGCTACGGCCAGCAGGAACTTCGCCACTACACTTACGTAACAAAATTTAAGTACATTTAGTACGAACCCGTTGTTTTTTTTTTAACAAGGAAAAATGTTTCTAGCTTTTGTTATGGACGCGGAAAAACACACGTCTTGCGCTTGCAGAAGAAAACCGATTTTTGACAGCGATGGTTGACGTACACGTACACAATGCTCTCACTTCTCTTGCGCTGTTTCTCCTGTCCCGGGTGCAAGCAGAACGAACGAAGCCACCGTTCCCAGCTGACAGTTGGTTAGGCGGTGGTCTCGCAACGTGTTCGCAGTACGAGCCTTATTCAAACAGATTACAGATTGTACGAATACAATACATAATTTAACATTTTTTAAAGGAAAACTTTTAAGAATAAAAGTAACTGTTAATGCTCATAGAAATAATGTTTTTTTAAAGCCAATTTAAAATGCTTAAAACTTGAATAACAAATTCGAGAATTTTATAAAAGGAAAACTATCTGTTTTTTGAGTATTGGAAAATATATTTTTTAAATAGAATAAATTAAGTTGAGCAACAATTCTTCTTCGATGGCTTTCTTTCTACAGCCTGGAAAGGTTTTGGCCTGCTATTTGTGGCTTTCTATGACTTGATTTTACCCGTTCCTAAGTGGTAAACCCTGCGTACGGGAAGTCGGTCTGGACGGGATGGGCACTGCTGTTGCCTCGGCCACCAGGCTGCCCCAAGCTTTGGTCCCTGTTGTGCAACAATATGCAGGCCATATACACGGCAGGACTGGGGTTCAAATCCCGCCACGGACGTTTATCCGTTGGCAGATTGACGAATTGTCCAGCACAGGTAAATTCAACCATCGAATCCGGAAATGGCAGGCCAAGACACCTCAAAGTTACTGCACGCGGTTATAAAATAACAGATCAACACAAATCTCATATGTATCCTAGTATCATCCTCTCTTCCACGCTCTCTCTCTCTATTCCACACTTTTGCTACACTTCGTTCCCTTCTTCTCTCATTTTCTGTCACTTTATCACTCGTTCAAGTTGAAAAATACCTTTAGAAGTGATGTAACTAAAATTTGAACCATGAACTTTAATTGTCGACAGTGGATGCATTACTCGACAGTGGATGCATGCCATTGCAGGAAAATGGAATTACCTTTTTCCTTCTTCCTAAGCTCAATCAATTAGAAAATTAATAGTATTGAAGTGTTGCAATCAATTTATAGAAAACTTTAATAATTAACTTTTTAATTATTTCTCTTTTAACGAGCGAACGGAATTATTTCTAATTCTCATTAGAGTGCACTGCTGAAAGCTATGCATGCATGTATGTGTAGCTAGGCTTCTGAAAATAGTAAAAAAATATGCTCCTAACTTAATACGTGTATGCGGGCCTTCACCATAATTGTATCGCATATAGCGCCATCTATTGGTCAATAGCGTAAAGTATGGGTTACGCCGTCATTTGAAATTGAACATTTTGAACATCAACGGCAAAATGAAACGGCAGTGGAGATTAAATTATTTATCTGCTTGTAAAACATACTTTCAGCAAATCGACCGTTCTACACGCATAAAAAAAACTTGTTAACTTAAATTTTCTTTCATTCTGGTTTCTGTAAATAACATTACCACATTCACCCTTCAACATGCAGAACACACCGCAAGTAGTTTCTTAGTTCAAGGTTCCATCCTTTTATTCAAATGCATCTTACACACTAGAGAGCCTAAACGTGTTAGCTTTGTTTTTGGCAGTACGTACATATACATATAAACCACATATTCTGTATGAAAATGGTCCTTATAAGGTGTTTGGGGGGGAAGGTAGTTCTATTAAAAAGACTTACGTTACAAAACTGAGAAGCGCGTTTACGTGTAATACGGAATCAGTCAATCCTGAGAATCATTTGGCCACAGACAGAGAATTCTACGCTTGGAGAAACGCGCCCACTAGTAGCAAACAACATCAACCATAATCGGAAACTCGATTCGCTGACTAAATGCTACCTTCACTAAATACTGGAACTTACTGGCGCTACGTATCTTGATGGGGTTTTTTTTTAATTTTACATAGTGCGTTATGACAAATCTGGCTTAAATATCGATATTTGATGGAATGCGCGAACGAAGAAACAAACACGACTACTAATATGACACTTAAGAGTACGCATGACTTTAGCAATAATGGTCGCTACTGAGCGATGAGTTTTGAGCAACGGTTTGTGGCGCCTCGATTATTGCACGAAGCGTCATCACTCAATACTTTTCCACCGTGATAGGATTCACGTGCCCGTTTGAGGTTAGTTTTTGGTTTGTGGCGTCCGGCTTTGGATGAGTGTCGCCGTTCGTGATCACTTTGGGCGGAATGTAGTAGAACCAGGCGCCGAAGAAGAATAGTATGGAGCACGCCTTGCCGATCAGAGCCAGTAATAGCATGTACCTGTGAGGGAGAGAGTAAAGCAAGTAATAACCTCACATAGTTCTGCAGATAACAACACCAAACATTGCTGACAACGGTCTTACTTGCTCATGAACGCGTTATCGTAAACCAAACACGCGCCGTGATCGTCACAGCTCGATTCCTGCCACAAGATGCACGTTTCGTCGATAAGCCGGCCGAAGATCATCGGCGCCGGGATGGTACCGAGCACCCGGACCTTAATCCACTGTATCCCCAGCGCAAACGAACGCTGATCGTCGTGGACACACCGGAGCGTCGCCGACAGGGCCGGCATCGTGGCCAGAAAGGTGAAGAACATCACCAGAAAGCAGAGCACCACGAAGATCCACAGATGATCACACTGCGACTGGCACATCGTATTAACCGCATCGTAGCTTCCTCCCCCGTACAGCGGTCCCGCCGTCTCACCGTGGAACGTGGCATTGATGCATGTGCAGTCCCGGTACACCTTGGCGTTCTCCAGATTAATCTCCTCGCTGCACCCGGCATGACACGGCGAGTAGTACATGATCCCGTCCGCGCCGCAGATTGGTTCGTAGTTTCGCCGACTGCAGGCACACCGGTCATTGCACGCGTTGTCCAGATTCTTGGGCAGATAGTACAGATCGCGTGGTTCGGCCGTGTGCGCATAGGCACGGCTGTCGAGGTTTTCGTGCGGGAAGTACGGTGCAGTGACGCCGGCGAACGTGAGATTTGGGCAGGACAGGAAGAAGCACACTGTGAAGAGGGCGGCAAAAATCGTTGCAAACAGACAAAACTTGATGATGCCCGAACAGGACAGGTGCAGCTTTTTCACTAGATAGCCACCGAGGAAGGTTCCACCACCGCCGGCCGGTACCGTTATTATTCCTGGGGGAAAGGAAACAGGCAAGTGGTTAATGTGGAATTAAATCATGTACAAGGACAATGCAATGTCCGCTATAATTTAGCAATAAATCTAGACTAAAAATCAAAATAATTCGAATGAAATAAAGACTGCTCTAAGATATTGCACAAAAATCAGTTCGTAATTTGATAAGTTAAAGGGGTCACGTGCAATGACTTGATATCCCTGGATAGACATTCACAGAAGGTTCTGCATCGAACATCCTCAAAGGTGACTCAGTAGGAGACTACCGAAAGTACTAGGGATAATAATACGTCCCTTTTCAAGGATCATTCCTTGAAGTATTCCAAAAGAATAGATGCATTTTCCCAGCGACCTCGTCTACTATGGAGTCTTGTATATCAAGAGACATGGCCTCCAAAAACATCTTTCCACTTAAGAGCCACTCAGGCCAAAGGCTTTAACTTCACCAACTAGACCCCAGTTGAAGAGATCCTTCAATTACCTCCGAGAGATTCAACTTTTCTCTAGGGAAGCCTTGGCGCCATGCCATGTGGTAAAAGAACCTTGATCAACCATGACCACAACTTCAATGTACGATGGACTTATTAAAGCCTCCTGAATATATGGAGGTCTCCTTCATTGTAAATATTTTAGTCTTCACTCAAGCAGACTTCTTCCATGGTATCTTGACGTTGATCCTATACAGCTTGTTCATTTAAAATCTTCAATTCTTCTCTCTATAACGACAAGGCCGAGTATCAAATCCCATCTGTATCGTTCCTCCGTAATATAAGTTTTTTCTTCCTCCTCTTTTGATTCTAAAATCAGATCCTAGGATCCTATTTTTGTCTTTCTAATCTTAATTTTAGGAAGGACAATGGAGGAGCCGCTACAACGACGAGCTCTACGAGCTCTACGATGGTCTCACTATCGTACAGCGCATTAGACTCGCCAGGCTTGGGTGGGCTGGTCACGTCATGAGAATGACACTGGACGACCCAGCCCGTAAAGTCCTTTAAGGCCGTCCACACGGACAGAGGAGGCGTGGTTGGCCCAAATTGAGATGGAGTGATGGCGTTGATGCGTCCGCCAGAACGGCCGGGATAACGGATTGGCAGACGACGACGCTGAACCGTGAGCGGTATCGAGGATTGTTGCAGCAGGCCAAGACCGCAAAGCGGTTGTAGCGCCTGATAAGTAAGTAAGTAAGTAAGTAATCTTAATTTTACTGGATGAGATTCGATAGCCGATCCTGCCCTATGAAGCCCGGCGTTGCTACTGTCTCTACCACCAAACCCGCCCCTAGTAAACCTGACAGTGTTCGGTATGATCTAAGAATGTAATACAATTAAGAAGAATATCTATAAAACTTTTTTCAGTCATTAGGGCGTAGAAAAGTCTTTTCTGAAAGTCTGAATAATAGTTTTATAATTTCTTATCAAGTTTATACAATGTTTGTCAAGCCATAAAACGAGTGTCTCGAAGCTTTACACATCAACATAAACCCTCTCGGCGTAATTGCTTATAGTAAAAATGAAAAAGATGCAATTTTTAAAAATTAATATCAATTTAAAATAAACACTTTCTAGCACAAAAATGCACCTAAACGGCTTTCTTTCGGAAAGCGAAAAATGATAAATCCTCCCCTACCATTTCATCGCCGATCTCCACTTACCCATCAGCAGCGCGGACCAAACCGCCGTCACGCTGAACTGGTTCTCGATCAGCTTCGGCAGAAACACGGCAAAGCCGGAGATGACCAGGCCCTCGGAAGCGCCGGCCAGATTAAGGAAGAAAAAGGTCGGATTGCGTAGCAACGCGAGCAGCGCACGCGGTATCTGCTTGATCTTGGTGAACGCTTCCTGGTTCCGCTCGCCGTCCGCATCGCCGCCCCGGTGAGCTTCCGACACCTTCTGCAGCTTTTCCGAGCCGGGCAGGGCGGGCGGATAGGCAAGGATGGGGATGGCCAACAGCAAGCAGAACGCTGCCATGAACACGAACCCAACCCACCAGGCACCGACCCATACCTTGCTGTGTGGGGTTAGCCCGAGCCTGTTGAAGAGAAAGGTTAATAAATAGAATAATATAGTATCATCCGCGTGAACGTTGGTGGGTGCGAAGAAATGTGTGTGTGTGTGTGTGTGTGTGTGTGTGTGTGTGTGTGTGTGTGTGTGTGTGTGTGTTTATCCCGTCACATCCCTTCCAACAATCCAATCCGATGTCCCGGACTAGTGTGAGGTTAGATAAAAAGTGTTTTTAATGGCGGATGTCCTCAGTGGTTTGCTCCATTTCCACGTCCACGCGGTAGTTCGGTTGCACATTGGTCGGGATTGCGCGACTCGGTAGTCACGTTGCGTTTTTTTGCTCCATTGCGTTACGATGGTTACAATCGTAGTAACAACCGGGCCGGGCAATTGTTCCTGAACTGAACGGTAACGTAACGCTCGCTTTCCCAGCAAGAACCACCAGCACGAAGACAATGGAACACAACTTAACTGGGCAATATTGACACCCGGTACAGTGTACAGCCGTACACCGAACCCGGCGGACTGTGACCGTCCATCCTTATAAGCTTAGTTTTATGCGCGTCGCTCCAAACCGGGGCGAAAAGCGACATCATGTGTGGGATTTTTCAAATCACACCACCACCACCACCACCCGGCAGGCAGTGGGTTTTGAATGTGGAAAAATGGAACTCACGGGAGAAAAGACAATTAAAAAATGATAAATGCACATCGCCGTGTCGAGGAAGGGTCGAGGATGCAGAGAACGACTGTGGCCACACAAAATCCACTCAGTCCGTCGGGATCAACTACGGGCTTTTTCGTTTTTCCTTATTTTTGTTCGGACACAGAGAACAACGCGTCGGACCGGGGTTGTGGTGACGTTTTCATTCATTAAAATCAACTTTTCCCATGGATTACAAATGGGATTTTGGGCCCGCGCGGAATGCGTTTTGTTCATTCATTTATCGATCTATTGTGTGTGTGTGTTTTTTTTTTTTGCGGGGCACCAACGGCAGTGGCAGAAGTTTTAAAATGCAACGAATCTGATAACGCAGATGTTTGGCGGAACAACAAAAAAAAAAAATGGCGCACCGAGGTCTCGCTCGCATGTGCAATACTTTAATTAAGAGCACAGGTGATCATCAATCATCGGGTGACGCTCGATCGATCGATTACGGCAATCCATCTTCTATATGACCGGCAAGTCATTAAAAACAATTTAACAAATTGTACTAGTTGGCATCTGTGAATTTGTGTCACCCTTTTGCCGTCGGTAGTGCTATCCCGGGAAGCGTTCAGTTGGGAAGTTAAAGAGAGAACAAAGGCATTTAAAGTGAAGTAAACCATCGACTATCATCATCATCATCATGTTGGCCTACTCGTTTAAAGGGCACGTCGTGAAATGGTCCGGTCAGCAATAGATCTCCAGGAAACTCGATCCCTGGCTGCAGCTTCCAATAGATCTCCGACAGGTCTCCTTTCACAGGTCTGCAGGACAGGTCTGCCGGGCATGAGTCCGGCATCCTCATAACATGTCCCAGCCATCGTATCCTGCCGGTCTTCGTCACCGTCAGGATGTCCGGTTCGCCGTACAGCTCAGCAAGCTCGTCGTTTCTTCCTTCTCCTCCACACTCTCCATGCTCGAACACACCGCCAAAGATGGTCCGGAGGATGCGTCGCTCGAACACCTTCCGCTAGGATGGTCCAAGACTCGTTGCCATATAGGACCACCGGGCGAATCAGTGTGCGATAGATCTCACATGCGGTCTCGAAGTCTTCCGGATCTCGGCAGACGGTGAAGGCCGTAGTAGGCACGATTCCTCAGCACAATGCGTCTCCGGATTTCGCTGCTGACATCGTTATCCGAAGTAACGACAGTCCCAAGATAGCAGAACTCCTCTACCACTTCGAGGTTGTCGTCGTCAACTAACACGCTGCAGGCCCTCACGGGCTCTATCACGATCGGAGCCTCCGGCAAGCAGGTATTTCGTCCTGGTCGCATTGATCATCAGTCCAATTCTTGCTGCTTCACGTTTCAGTCGGGTGTACGCCTCACACATCTTCGCTGTAGTCTTGCCAATGATATCTATGTCGTCCGCGAAGCCAAGGAAAAGGAGATACCGATAGAGAATCGTGCCACGGATGTCGTTGTCTAACAAGGCTATATGGAACAGTAGACAGGAGAGTTCGTCCCCTTGCCTCAGACCCCTGTGAGTTTCGAACGACTCCGACAGCATGTTCGATACTCTCACTCTGCACTGCACCCCGTTCATGGTGGCCCTTAACAGCCGGATCAATTTTCCGGGAAAGTGGTGCCGCTGCATGATGTTCCATACCATCGACTATAAAGTTATAAAATGAAAAACTTGTTTGAGTATTTTAAAGCCCTTACTTAGAAAGTGGCATGAGAGGATCGTAGAATATTGAAAGTAACGAGTGGAAATTGTAAGGCACATTGCTGGAGGTGTCGGTAGCTGACAAGATTGGTATCCAGATCTCATCGGCTTCCCGTGGGTTGGACGACGACATATTTAGCTACAATAAAATTAAGTCAAGGCAGCCACAAAAAGACGGGTTAAACGCATCTTGAAATCCGGGAATTATAAAAACGAGCTTCAGTCTACATAGTTGGCCGTTTTTGAACTATGAGGTTGTTTTGTGACCTGCACTTGATTAACTCCAATCTCAGATAAACACTTGATTCTTCCTTCATCCTAATTGTGAGGGTATTGAAGAGTTGTTCTTCAACTGTAGCGTTTTTTTATCTCATTTTCGACTGTTTATAGGGCCAAAAATTCATATTCAGATTTGACCCTTAAGGAACGTTGTAACTACTAAATATTAACCTTCCGACTTTCAAGGCATTTGTCCTGGCCAGGTCTGTTTCTCCCTCTCCCCCCCCTCTCTCTCTCTCTCTCTCTCTCTCTCTCTCTCTTCTAGACCTTAAAACCTCTTGGGTCATGCCTGCCACATCTGGCTTACTAGACTTAAGGATAGTCAGTCACGCCTACTACGGGGGAACGGGTCCGAATGGGATTTGAGCCTCGGTCCTGCCGTCCGCATTGCATACATTTTTTTAAAATTTAATTGAAGTCAAGTTCACATTGTGAAATCTATGTTGGCTGTTAGTTTGTAAAGCTTTATCGACTAGTAAATTATCGATTCCTTCTTCTTCCCTGGCAGTACAACCTTGAAAGGTCCCGACCTGCCAATTTCTGGCTCTCTGTGACTTGGTTTTACCCGTAGCAAAGTGGTCGGCCCTGGGTACAGGGAGGCCTCCTCCCTGGGTCTGGATGGGATTTAAACCAAGGTCCTGCCTAGGTATGCAAACAGGCGCCGTAGAGGCGACTACCACTGAGCCGCCTCTTATGTTGAACAATGATAAAAATCCTTAAAAAAAACATGCCGTTATAAAATAAAATAAAGAAAAAAACACAAAACATCTTAATAGTTAAACAGTTTTAAACTATTTTTGTCGAAGCGTCTGATAATAGAATAAGAAAAAAATCATGAAAGACAAGTGTGAACATTAGAATAAAAATGAAATCAAAAAAGAATATGGAAAAGAATGACACAAAATCAACACGAGTCATAAAAAATTGTTAAACTGAATAAAAAAGTACTAATTTGACAATAAGGCTTCAAGCCGTCATAATTAAAAAATTAAAAATAAAATCCACTGAAATATTAAAAAAAAAATTTGTACACGGTTATAAATAATATCACATAGAAAAGCAGAAATAAAAACCACTGACTAGACTAAAGATATAAAATATTAAAAAAAGTATGAAAACTGCTTTCAACTGTGAAATACTAACAAGGAATATATAAAACACACCAGTATGTGGTTTTCTTAAACCACAGCATTTTTTAACATACTAAAACCTGCTCCGTTTACTAACCGACTATGCAAAAATGCTTATTACCTTTGGCGCAGCATAACGAATTGCTTATTATGGAAATGGTTCGGCACTAGCATCCCGTCACTGACGCACCCGTTTGCTTCACCTGTACACACTGGTTCGGCTAAAGGTGGATATATTTTCATAACACAACAACACAACGACCGTAACACAATTTGCCCAGCAAACGGCAATGCACCGACATAACCTACGAAATTGGACGGGGGCGAAGGCACGATCGATCATTTCAACGGTGTCGGTGGGTGGGGGATAATCTTTTGTCGTGGAAGGAAAGACATTTTTCTGCGGAAAGGAATTTGGTGTGCTGCTGGGTGGGAGACCGTGTGCTGTGTACACAGGAAGCAACAGGATGGCTTGTTCTTGTTTGGCCTAAGGCACTGTCGCCTTGGTGTAGGGCTTGTTCGAACGTAGAAACAGAGTTAGGAACGGGTTGTTAGGTTGAGGAGAAATATCCACAAAAATAAACCATTTCTATATTTTTTAAGTGCAATATTCGAGGTTAATACGAGTATTAGCAACGTGTTTCACTCTTAAAATGTTCTTATATCCGAGCTCTACTAGTCCAAATTCTTATTACGTCTTTGCATGCAGCTTCAATTCCAACCTTTCGCAGGGATGACGCCAGTCATTATTATTTCCAAAGGAAATGAACCATTTCCCCCCAGTGGTGCAAAAATTCCCGTAATGAGTCCAATGATCCGCTGCCGGCGTAATATCGTCACACGGCCCCTGCTATCGTCGTGCTTCATTGGCGCACAAGTTATGCAGTTCGTTCTTCTGCCTCTCAGTTTGCCCCTTTTCTCCGGCGGAATAGGGGCGCATAGACACGTACGTAGGATCACAATTTTTCGGATGATAAAGCCCGCTCGAATGGTGTCAGATGATGCGAGCCGTCTCCGTAATACGTCTCTCCGATCCGGACAACCGAAAAGCGCAAGATGTTACCTTGTCCTGAGGTGTTATGTGCTCTAATAAATCTGTCCCATCTTTATGGCCCCAAAATGGCAATGGCTATGTGAAACACACTTGCTCAAACAATAGATGCCATCCCTCGATTCGTTACTGCAAGGGTACGTGTATGTACCAAGGATGGACGATAAACGTTATGAGCATGGTATGAAATTTTTCCACCTAATTTGAATTTATTAATATTAGATGCAACACGTTTCATCGGGTGTGCAACGATGCTTGCGGTTGTGTATTTTGGGGGTTCGATCCCTTTCCATTGCCACTGTCGGAAACATTTACACAGGGGTAGCTGAGCTTACGGATGAGGGTTGAGATCAGCCAGTATGATGGATGACCAGTGCAAACCAGTAGATTAAAAGCAGATCAGTCTTCGACCCTTTTACGATCTTATGAATATGTTTTGCTTCCTTAGTTATCTTAATCGTCCCGTCAAACTTACGTGCCAGCATCGACGACGAACATGTCCGTGTAGAAGAGAAGCAACTGTCCACCGATGACGTAACCGGCAGCTGGTCCCACAACGGCCATCGTGTAGTAAATGCCTGCAAGCAGAGGTATGAAGTTTTTGGGGGGGTTTATGCATATTTTTAGTATTTGTCGATATTTTTGTACAATATTCAATCTGTTGGGTTTAGAGACCCTTTAAGCCAACGGTTAATTTTAATTACTTTCAGGCTACCAATTCCCAAGAAAGTAAGGATTAAAGTGCCTGCAATGTTAACCGAACACTGATCAAAGGTCCTAATAATATTCTAATTCGATCTGAAGTCTATGATCATAAGAGTCTCTGGTCTAAAGAACCGAAATAGATGCCGGAAAGTTTGACGCTTTTCAAGTATTGACGAGACCTCAATGAAACCACATATGAGCTTCCGGAGGGATAACCACCTCATCAGGATGAAAGTTCTGATGCTCATGCTCAGGAGGATTTTTGGCCCGGTATGTGTGGAAGGACAATAGAGGAGCCGCTACAATCACGAGCTCTACGAGCTGTGCAATGATCTCACCATCCGATGAGCTAGTCACGTCATGAGAATGACACCGGACGACCCAGCCTGTAAAGTCGTTTTAGGTCGTCCACACGGACAGAGCTGGCGTAGAAGACCCAAATGGAGTGATGGCGTTGATGCGTCCGCCAGAATGGCCGGGATAATGGATTGGCAGAAGACGGCGCTAAACCGTGAGCAGTATCGAGGATTGTAGCAGCAGGCCAAGGCTGCGAATCAGCTGTGTATTAAGGAAGTTGTGATTAATACAACTCTTCCGAATTTTTTTTCAAAGAGTCCAAGTTGCATAATTTCACAGTCTAACTGGGTTAGACCGAAGGCTGGCCAAAACATCGACAGCTGATTCCAAACTTCGATAGTTGTTCACTTGCAGTCTCGCCTATATCTATGCAAGATTCCACTATATGATTGAAAAAATTTACAGCTGACTTGCAATATTTCACCAAGTATTTGAAATACTCTACTGAGTGATTCAAAAGTTCCAGCATATGGGTCGACCTACCATATTGCCGTTTAGAACTCGGGATCTGGAATTTTTATTAACCATGTCCTTCACTAATTATTCTCACAAAATTTAGATTACCTTCATATGCTACCCAAAACTAATCTTCTCCACGAACTTCCAAATATTAACCTTAAAGCAGTCGAGATTTTCCTTCTCGCCTTCCAACCCACCACCAAATTATTGCTTCACACTATTCTAGGACAAAACCCAATTGTACCTACCCCAGTCGGTGCCTTCAAACCTTCAATCAAAAATCAATCAACCCCACTGTCATGCAACGTGGCTTTTGTTTTCCTTCTCCCCCCTGCTCTTATCGCGCCCCCTTTTGTCACTAAATAGATTTACGCCCGGGCCCAATGCCACTGGCATCCGTGGGCGCCTGGCTGGATGAAAACGAAACACACAAATCTAATCAATGGAACTCTCGGGTATCGTCGGTACAATCAATGCACAAATTATACCATTCCCCCGTGCAACGCTAGCTTACCAGCTCCCGAAGCATAATGTGTTTGGGAACGGGATGGAAGCAAAAAAAAAATCTCTTCTCCATCCGTCAAATTGTTTCTGCCTCAACTTTTCGAAGTCGTACCAATGCGTAACACGATTGAAATACTATCCCTCGCACGCATCTCTCCATTTGGTCGATGGGTGTGTTGATAGGTCCTGACTCTTCTGGTTGAGACCAAGGGCCCAACGCTTAAGTGGTACTGGAAATGAGGAAACAAAAAATTGATGTGAATTTTCCACCCGAAAAGAGGCTGATGCAACTAGCTAGTGGCAGCTGCGTCAAATAGGGCACTTAAAGTGTGAAAACCGGTGTTGTGTCATGTGGTGAACTTTCTATTGCAAAGAGTAGCAAAGTGCTTGAAGAAGAAGCAATTTGCTTATCAAAAATGATATTTTTTACAATTGTTATTGGCATTTTCTATCATATTCTTTGATTACCGTTTTATTTTTCATTGTTTTACTCATATTTTCGTTAATTTTTATAATTTAGTATACTTTTCAAGATTTTTTTAAATTTTTCTATAACTTTTTGACCGTTTTCCATATATTTCTGATTTTGTACTTTTGATTGATTAATTGATGGGGAATAGATATAAAATAAACAGGGCTATTATTTCGAAAATCTTCAAAAGCTTGGAGACCAATCCAAAGCTATCAGGAAAACATTCAATAAGCTATGAGGCAAATTCAAAACAGTATGGGAAAATATTTAAAAAAGACCTCAAGACTTCTTGTATTTGTCATATTTTCAACCAAATGTGGGAAATCAAACATATAAAAAATATATTCCTTTCTATTCCTCTTTTACCTGTATCTACCACTCCTATCTATGCACTTGCATCTTATCGTGCCCATCTCCTTCTGCTCGCAATTTCCAAAGATGTGTAACCGTTTTGACCCACAATTTTCCTTGAGGTTAATAAAACGGAAGCTAATAAAATTATGATGTGCGCATTTATATCGCCGCTCAGCCGTCGGTATTTTCTCCCTTCTGCTTAGCCAACGCCTGTTCACGCACAGCTCCTTACTTGTCGCTTTATGACAAAGGAAACTCCTTGCTGCCTCCGAAGGAAAAAGGGGCCCGACTTGCAAGGACAACTATCCAATGCTTTTACCATCAATTTCACTCCCTGCAAAACCCTGCGCTAGGATGTGGAAATTCCCATTTTTGTTTGCCTCCCGTATAGCTTCCTGCGCCGGGGTGGGCATGATTTTATCTGGGCTTCCTGCCGGTGAACCCTTAGCTCTTCGTCGTTTAATTTCACAATCAGATGATTTATTTTGACAGAAGTGATTGCAAAATATTTTGATCCTCCACAGCGTGCTTCCTTCCTCCGGGGAAGGTTTTTTTCCTCTCTCTCTCTCTTTCTCTCTCTCACCCCAACCTACTCCAGCAGCAGAGTTGAACCACAGAAGTGTGTCGCAAAGATTATATGGTGAGTAATTTATGGTGTTCATTTGCGAATAACTTAGGTGTGCGCCAGGCGCCGGGTAGGAGCCAGCAATGTGGGCCAACGGGAGGATGAGGCACACGATGCATGGTGTCGCATATTTAAAAAGCGTGTGCAAAATATGGTCTAAGCATTGGATGTCGGAGATTGTATCTATATATGCCCAAGGTATGCGGCTAGGTGCAAGCTTCACATGACAAGGTCCACATTTTACGCACATTTATCTGTAAGTTACTTATTTAAAGCACCTTCAACGCTTACCCAGATAGACGGAAGACATTTTCTTCGAGACGTTCTCGTCGATGTACGTCACGCCGAGTGTGTACAGCGGTGATGCTCCGGCACCGAGCAGCAGCTGGGCGGTAAAGAAGAACCACACATTCCAGGACAAGTTTTCACTGTCCGTCGATGCTTGTCCACCGTTTGCCAGTGGCAATCCCGTGTCATGACGGCAACCTGTCAGCTAAAGGAAGAGAGGAGAAAAGCAGAGGAAAAAGGATAAGGAAAAACATGTTACACAGTACCAAAAAGGAAGGGGAAAAGGGTTTTATTTTGTTTCCGGTAATAGGAGAGCGTTCCCGAAGAGTTAACAAAAGCCAGCCAGATCTGCCCGGAAGCTAAACCATGTCAAGGTAGTTCCTTTTTTCGCCATTTAATTACCGAGTTTTTGTGCAGTTACAGTCATTCCAAGTACGGAATGTGCTTTTCTGCTAGTTCTTTCAATTTCATAACTACATTGTACTAATTGGACTATTTAAAATTAAGTGAGAAAATGGAATGTGAAGTAAACAAATTAAATTAAAAAAAAAAACCCAACAGAACACAATTTATTAAAAGCAAAATCTTCGATTATTTCTCGAACCTACCTACCGAAACCTCGTGGAAGGAAAAACCGACTAGAAATAGTACAAAGCAATGTCTAAAACAATAGTAAAAAAATCAAAATTCAATAAAAACATTCTTAATGTTGTCAAAAAACTTGGACAGTTATTAATCTTCCAAAAGACATTCTTAATCTTTCAAAAGACAGTTGTAAACTCAATCTTTCCTTCCTTTCAACCTGTTGAGCCACTTTTCGCCACTTCTTTTGTAAAATCATCACAACAGCCTGCATCGAATGTCGCTCACTTACCTCGGTTAGCGCCTCCACGGCAGCACCGTTGGTCCCATTGGCCAGCAACGGTCCCAGAGTGCACACGTTCTGGTCCGAGTTGGTCGCCCGGTACTGGCCGACGAGAAAGTGTGGCAGTGCGAACACGAACGCACCGAGCCCCATCACCGCCACACCCCACCCGATCCACCGGGGCTTGGAGGCACCGAGCCGGCCACCAAAGTAGGAAACC
Source organism: Anopheles stephensi (assembly GCF_013141755.1). NCBI lineage: Eukaryota > Metazoa > Arthropoda > Insecta > Diptera > Culicidae > Anopheles > Anopheles stephensi. The sequence goes on along the minus strand of NC_050203.1, from coordinate 66,949,739 downwards.
GGCACCAGGCAGAGGAAGGACGCAATGTCGTAACCACTGGCCACCAGGCCCGTTTGTGTGGAGCGTAAACCGAACCGCCGCTCGATGGTCGTGATGACAACGTTGATGAAACCGTTCACTACCAAACCTGGGTGGGAGAAGATAGAAGCAGTCGAAGAAGGCCATGAGAAATTATTGGTATGCGAGAGGGGAGGGAAACAAATCAAAGGAGGTACGGGAAACTCGCGGGAAGCCTTGTATTGTTGCGTAGCACATTAGACACAGGTTGTTTGTGTCCTGTCGTGCGTGCGAAAATAAGGAAAGATTCAAAACATCCGGCTGGGGTGCGATGATTTCAGCGGGAAAATGTGCGAGGGTGAAAACTTCGGTACAATGCATCTCAGGGAAAGAAATGTGAGTGTGCTCCGGTGAGAGAGTGTCCAAGGTGACAACTATTGTTTGCAGGAAGTGAAAACTGAGCTTCATTTCGTCCTTTTTTGAACGCGCAAGGAGGCAGAGCGTTGATCTGCCTTTATCTGGCGAGCCGGGCGGTGATTGACCATTGTATGGGGTTATAATAGGTTAAATTGAAATTGTTATCTTTTACTATATATTAGGGTCTATAGATGGTCTTTGCTTTAGTGGTAAAAACTTGTGGAAAAAACAGAGAATTTTCCTTTTTGAAAGAAAATCTTGCTGTTGATCGTTTTTCGGATCGTTTGGTGTTTGGAGTGAACTACCTCAGAGGCAGAGAACTAAGATAGAATGTCTTTTCTCTTGATTGCCTATTAAAGTTCTATCCAATTCTAATAAAATACCGTATTCGATGATAGAGTTTCTTCACTCAGTAGCGGATTAAATCCCTTGGAGACTCCAAAGCCTTTAATACTGGACTGACCTGATGAGGAAAAACACCTAATCCGTCAAAAATCAGTTTACAATTATTTAGTCCTATTTGAATCGTTCCTCTGTAACTATCATGTTACGTTGTATAATCAAGTCTAGTTGAGGCCTAGCTGGTCGTTAAGCCAAGAAGATCTTAACCATTTGTTGGAGCGATCATTTATCATAATAATTCGGTCTCCTTCTTCTTCGGTGGCTCTACAACCTCGAGAGGTCTCGGCCTGCCATTTCTGGTTTCCTGTGATTTGATTTGACCCGTAGCAAGATAGTACGGGAGTTCGATCTAGATGGGATTTGAACCCCAGTCCTGTAATGGAAAAAAATTAAATAAATTATTAAAAAATGCATGCCAGCATTACACCTTCAGATTGAAGCTTTTATTAACCAAACACAAATTCAACCCAATTGTAATCGGTACTTCAATTTTCACGTTCGGCACATAACACACATCCAATCGAATCGGAACAGAACACACATGACATAATTCATTTCACCCTGTAATGTGGACATTGCGGAACGCTTTCAAAAGCACCGAATGCAGGGTGAAAGAAAAACCAAACAGCAACGGTTTGGGAAAAAAAATTGCCATTAAACCACACTTCAGCTACACTCAATGTTTGCGGTTTATTTCCCTCCCAAAGGGCAATGGAATGGACACACTTTAAGCTGTGAAAGCAGAAACTTAAGCGTAAAGAAATTGGGCGAACCTGCTCACCACTCGGAAACGATCCCCTTACCCAGTCAGTGAGTATAAACCTAGTGGTGCGCGAGTACGATGATTTTCCTGCCAGTGTCAGCGACAAGCTCCCTACGTGATTGACTTTTTTTTCTATACACAGTCTCCATTTCACTTCCAAACCATGGCACCATAGTTGATGCTTTACGCATTTTCTTTGCTCCGTACAGGCGGCACGGCGAGCTTGGAACTAGAAATTTGGCACGTCCATAGACAATGTTTTCAGCCCGTTGGTTCGTACTATTTTGATAAAACAATACTTTTTCCATATCGGTGACGCATCCTGATGGTGAGGGGGGGGGGGGGGGATTGTTAGTTTTTCCCCAAAACTTCCGCATATGTACACACACATGTCAAATCGGTAAAGTTCGTTGCACAACAGCCTTGTGCTGCTTTGATCTGATAGCCAATTTTTGAAGGCTCTCTATTAAATCGAAATGGGAAGAGAAGGATGTTTAGTTTAACGGTCGTTTAAAATGGCTTAGTTTATTTAATTTATTTAAAGTGGCTAGACGCCGATTATGGTATAGTTTATGATGGCTTCATTTTTATCATATTATTGTTGTAATTTATGTTTTATTTCTCTTTTATTTTGTTATTTTACTATTTTTCTACTTTTAGAATCTTTTTTCTAAACAATTTTGCCCAATTGATGAGTTTTTACTTAAATTTTGAATATTGTATAAATATGTTTAGTTTAATTCTTACTGTTTGGTCCAGTTTTTTGTTAACTTTTTACTCAATTTTTTTTAAACGTGTTAATATTTTTATAGACCGACTGAGAATAGAAAAAAAAAGATATCTTCAAACGATGACAATCAATTGTGATGGGTGTATTATGTTGTAAAACATGCAACAATTCAAACAAACCAATAGCGTCTGTTTGCATTAAGCAGATAAGATTGGAAAACCCCTACTTCAAATTTCAAACGGGGTGGTATTATCCTTTTTATAGCTCGCATGGAAATGGGGTTCCCCATTTGTGGTCGCCTGAATCACACTTCTCCAGTATCAGCAACGATATTAACCGAACAAGTTCACCTTTCAGCAGCAGCAGCAGCACGTGCCCATAAATAGGCCTCATATTTCATGCCGCTTATGAACGATTGAGCAGAAATGCAATTTCGTGCTTACACCGACGGGAGGGGGGGGCGGGGGCTGGCGATTTATGCTAAACGAAAATTTAATTTCCTGTTTATCGTTAAATTTGTGAATGTTTCCAAACCCCCGTAATCGCTCCTATTTTGCGCGCCCTCGTGTGTCGACGAAAACGAAACACTCGAATAATGCACTCCAATCGATCGACAACCAAATAAATCCATCAACTGGCCACGTGGCCAGCCGGGAAACAAAAGGTCAACAAACTGTGGGTGTGTGAAAAGGAAGAAAGTAAACAAACGCACGGTGAAGGGAAAAATGTTGCAAAATAAACCAAACACAGCGTTTTACAAAATGGAAAAGCAATCAAACAAAGGAGAGAAGTGCATTTGCGCAAGTGATAGTGAGAAACAATCGAAACAGCTATTCTTCATGCACTTAAGAATAAGAATTTTGCCTTCGTTTCAAATTTCACTTAAACTACCGAAATTTGCTAAACTGAAAGCTATCGGCGACACCACACCCTGCTGTTTAACAATTCAATGTTGTCACGGCCTTCCATCATCATCATCGCCCAAGACATCAGATACCTTTAGGAAAACGGGAACCATTTCTTCTTCTAAAAGACTCCTACGTTGGTACTATGGCAACGTGCACAAATCGGCCTCAAAATTATGTTTTTCCTCCTATCCGTTCAAGCGTGGAAAAACAGAGCAACAGTGGATGGAACAGGCGTGGCAGGCGACTGACGCTTGTTGACACATATTTTCCTTGCCATTTGATGGCTTTATGAAACCGGAAGCCGTGGGCGACAGTCGTAGTCGATAGCCGAATACCGATTTAGCAACGGCTATTTTGAAGTACGAGTGTCGCGCTCGATGGCACATTAAATGGGGAAAGTTTTATTAGCGTGTCGATGCTCTTAATGCGTTTGTTTATGCAAAGTCCTTTAGGATTTCTTGTTTTTTTATTCTTTTTTGTTTCTTCTTGTTTTTGATTTCCCATCTTTCTCTTATTTTTGCTTTATCTCTTCCCGTTTTTATCTTCCCTTGTTTGTTTTGTTCATCTTTCCTTTTATCTTCTTTTTCTAAATCATGTAGAATTGTGTAAATTTTCGTATTTAGTTTGTTTCTTGATTATCTACTATTTTGATTAGCCAGGGGCACACTTCTTGTAAAAGAGAAACATTATTTATATTTTTATTTTACTGCTAGAGTTTTCCAAATGTCTTATCATTTTTTTTCTACTATTTTCGTTTTTCTTCTTTCGTTTTTCCAGTTTTTCTTAGTTTCTATATTGCTATGTTTTAAGTTGAATTCTTTCTCATTTTGTTAGTTTGCGAAGCAAAGAATTGCTTTTTCTTAGATCCCATTTCTATTTCTTTAAATCATAATTTAAACAATTCTTGCCAGTATTTTGAGTGTCTTCTACTTCTTTCTTGGCACTACAACCTCGAGAGGTCTCGGCCTGCCATTTCTGGCTCTCTGTGACTTGATTCTACCCGTAGCAAAGTAGTCAGCTCTGCGTACGGGTAGGCGGGTCTGGATGGGATTTGAACCCTGGTCCTGCCTAGTGAAGACTGGCGCCGTTATCGCGTCGACCACCGGACCACGTCGACCACAGATTATTCCTTATGTTAATATTCATCCCTTATTAAGCCTAGAAAAAAGCCTAGTAAATACAATGTTAAAACACAACCTATATCACTAAAAACAAGCCCTTTTGAACAATCTTTTCCCCATCAAAGACACGAGGCTGACCTCTTTCGTACACGTGGCGTAGAAGCTCAATCCACGGCAGAAAATTAATAATATTCCCACGAACTGTGTGGTGGCTGGTTAACCGCCACTATTCATCATCTACAGCACCACCAGCATCATATTCAGCTCCAAGCATGCTACAACCAACCAATTCCTGCCATACTTGGGACGCAAGTTCACTAACCGACCAGCAGCAAAAGTCGGTGGCAAATAGCTCACGCGCCGTGACAAAACCCTTCCCGGCGTGGTGGGGGGGTTCTTCTTTTTAACATTTGTGGTGAAAATTGCCACCGGGGAGAAAACCCACGAATGGTTCTCGTGCGGAAAAGACGTAACGGCAAACATTCCCGCTTGCCGGAAGCCACAAGGTGGTTTCGGCATCAAACTGTTGCATCAACCGAGGGACAGGGGGGGGGGGTTGCAGCCCGCTCGACACAGTGATCGACACTAGACGGCAGCGAAGGATCCTTTCATGCCTCGTCAAAGGATCGGGTCGGGAAAATGTGTCAACTACCGCAGGCTATTTCTTGTCCGTAACGCTATCCACCGGTCGCCCAGAAGGGGTTGGGCGTAATCCCTTTCGACATGACATTAAGCTACGGTTTAGAAACATTGTAGCTTTCCCTGTTGTAGGAGAAAAATTCACGCAAATAGCGATTGGTTGAGCGTTTAGTTTTGAAAATCCTCCAACTTAAAAAGCTACAAAATTGCCCCCGATTTTTCATGATTTGTGGTTGAGTTTTCACGCCATTGGTTCCCGCATACGGCCACATGAAGTAGCGATTTTTCCTTCGCTCAGAAAGCAAAAGGTTTTCCCGTGCAAACGCTGCTCAAGGAAGCATTACCTGGTTTGACACTAGCTGGCTGCACTTGCTGGAGTGACGAAGCGGAGAAAAAGGGACAAAACAGCCGGAAAATGGCAGAAGCCCCAGGAAATCTCACGTTGCACAATAAGTTGGAGGATTTCATGCAATCTTTTAAATGTACGCGTACTTTATCGTCATTTCTGAGCTTCGTCTTTGGGGTGATGCTATGGCCCCGGAACACCTTCTGAATCTCAATTACGCTCAGTTTTTCTTACATTTCTTAGCACGTTGGGTTTATTTTTTGGGGCTTCCGGTTTTTTTTACTCGGGGGTTGGTTTGAGTAGGGTGAAAAGCTTTTTCCTTTCCCTCCTGTTCATTGATGTTTAAAGCATGTGTCGGAATGCGCACGGTATGGCAAATGTATCGCTCGATGTATTGGATATCGATAGCACTTTCAGCTTTGAGTCAACTGTCGTATTAATTTTGTTACTTTTAATATTTTTAAGCAATTTTTTGTGTTTTATCTTTACTATATTTTCAATTCCAATTTTCTATTGTTATTAAAGTTTTTCTATTTTAATTTTTGTTGGTTATTGCTATCTATTATGTTTTAGCTTGTGTTTTTTACGTTTTCTCTCAATTTACTAAATAAAATTGATTTCTGAATCTTTTAAACGCAAATAAACGTATTTATTAGCTCTTAATATTTTTAACATAACTTGTAAATAAATTTCTGAAAGATAGCAATTTGTTTTAAGTCTTTTTTTATTAAATTATAAAGTTATTTATGTGTTAATTGAAATAGCTGTTCTAGTGTATTGATCCTACATTTCTATCATTTATGTTTTGTTGTGTATTTTTCAGCTTTGTTTATTGATGTTAAGAAGCATTTACCTGATTTTATAATTAACGCAGTGTTTTTATTCTTTTATTTATTGATTTATGTATTTATTTTTTTATTTATTTCTTCATTTCTTTATTTCGTAATTTATTTATTTATTCATTTATTTATTTATTCATTTATTTATTTATTTATTTATTTATTTATTTATTTATTCATTTATTTATTTATTTATTTATTTATTTATTTGTTCATTTATTCATTTATTTTTTCCTCCTTTTTTTAGTTTTTTTGTACAAAATATTTCAAGTATTGTTAATTTGTATGCTTTTTTGTGTGTTATGAATAATTTCAGCCAGGCTATGCTTCACGAAACAAAACAAAAACCATATCACTTTGGTGGCTTAATTGAAACGATAAACACTTTTCCCACAGTGCAATTATCAATACAAATAATCGAATACAGGAGAACACGGTGCAAAGTCATAAGTTAATGCTTTTAGAACTTCCTTCTCGAAGCAAAGCACCAACTCCTCCACATGGTAGGACAACCGATAAAAACGAAGCTTATGTACATTACGCTCCACAGTTTAGCACAAACATTAACGAACATAATGCCACCACGCTCATGCGTCGGCAGGTGTCTGGATGCATTAAAACACTCCTTCTTCCGCGGGGCGAGAAGAACCCCGCGCGTTGACATGTTTCCCCTTTTCCCGAGCCATTTTGCCCCAAAAACCCCAGCGGCGGAATGGCGGATTGAATTTAAGCGTGTATCGTAGTCAATCGTGGCACTTTACAAATGATATAAACGTGACTCGACGTAAAAATCGGAGCAGCATTCGCGGGCGAGGATTTCCGCGACGTCCCGCCAGTTCTGCGGTACGGTGCCGTGTGGGGAAAGTATTTTACGATCCACTTTGCCAAACAGCGATTGGCAGGGCATCGATTTTCTCCCATCGAAAAGGGTGCTCCCCCCTTTTTGCAGCGTGTCTCAAGATGCTCGGCCGTCCGGAATGGAGCGTGCACACACATACACACACACGCACATAAACACAGTAGGTCCTGGGAGAGTCCTACCGGGGGGAGGGTTTTATCTTGAGACGCGCTGGTTCATTGTTTTTATAGCTCCTCCACTCATACCGGGGCTGAGAATGCGTCCTGCTCCGTTTCACCACGGCACGAGATGCAGGGGAAAGTGTCCTCGCATCCTCCTTTATGCCAAGGAGGTTAATTTTTACGCCGCAAATAAACCGCACTAACCCCTTGGCACGAGGCTTGCCACCGCCAGCGAGTTCACAGAGCAGTTCGCACAGAATGGACGGCACGCGTCCTATCGGGCGGTTGCGATCTTTCCGTTTTAATAAGACTCCATAGAACCCGGGGAAATGCATCGCCCACGGAGATCCCTCGTCTTTACGGCCATCGCGATAAGGGTTCATAATAACACGAAACAGCAGCAGCAGCAGCAGCAGCAGAATGGAACCCCATAAATAGAACAGTGCCAGGGGCCGGAAGACAGTCGGCGGCCAGCAGCAGTATCATGCAACTCTCGATGACGCATCCGATTTTCTGGTCCCCGGGATGTTTGCCGGGAGTGTGAGATCCGTCCAATCGTAGAATCTCGAGCAAAGTGTGCTACTCGGCGTGCAGCGGATTGGAAGCCACGGAAGAATAAATCACGGGCGAAGATGTCGCCCCCCCGATGGCATAAATCAGATACGGCCACTTTCACTGTTCTGCGTGCTCTCCACTCGGCAAACGATACAGTGATGACAGTCGTAAAAGGAAGCAAAAAACCCGCTCTTTTGTTCCGAGGTTAAATCGGCGGCACGTAAAAATGCAAGTGCGAGATGGTTGGAATTTTTGGCGTAACGCTGGTTGGTCAGATGATCAATTGCACGGCGCAAGCGGAAAGTACGCTATTGTAGCATGGCCCCAAAGAAACTAAATTGAAGGAAGGACTTTAAATGGTGTAGGAATATCTGGTGAGAAAATTACGACCATATTGAACCAAATATGGGGCTCTCTTTAAATGCAAATTGCTGTACTAAGCCTGTGAGTGACTATTGTGTTCAAGGTAGTTTCGTAACTGTTTTGTTAAAAAAAAAATTAAAAAAAGGATTTCATTTACAATGTTGTTATTAGGAGCAAGAAGAGATTGTTAACTATGCAGCTCACAGTTGAAGGGACAGAGGTCCGGAAAAGGTTCCTACCACGATACACTTTGCCAGACAACAAAACTTAAAATTTCCGTTTGACGCTAGATTCTCGGAAGATCTCGGAGGATTGTGGTTTCTTCGACTCAAATTATCAGTAGCTATAATATAAGTTAAGAAAGGACAATGGAGAAAATACTACAATAGCGAGTTCAACGAGCTATACGATGATCTCACCAACGTGCAGCGAATTAGACTCGCCAGGCTCAGGTGGGCTGGTCACGTTATGAGAGAGACACCGAACGACCCAGCCCGTAAAGTCCTTTAAGACCGTTCACACGGACAGAGAAGGCGTGGTAGGCCCAAATTGAGATGGAGTGATGGCGTGGATACGTCCGCCAGAACGGCCGGGCTAACGGATTGGCAGACCGCGAAGCGCTTATATTAAACATTAGAGATTAACAGACAATCTCGAAAGGTCTGGTAATACTATTTCTAGTTTCTTTTCCGGTTTTCCATAAATTGATTTTACCCACAACTGGATAATCAGTCATGTACACAAGGAGACGGTTTAGGTGGGATTCGATCCCCGAACCTGCCTTTTTCTCTAGTATACTCTCGGATAATGTGATTGAAAATGCTTGGATGCGTCAACTGATTACTGAGTTGCCCCCTTGCGTACCCAGATTTGTTGCGATCATCACTTTTAGCTGAAAATCACCAACCATACCGTTTGATGCTGCCTCGTTTACTACAATGAAGGATCCGTACGCTCAACCTGACAACAGCAGAGCGCTGTCCTATTAGAGATTGCTTAGTCTGTAGGCTGTAGTGATGGCCACTACCTTTCGAGGGAATGGCTGTGGATATAGCCAGTAGAGCATCTGTTAACACGGAAGAAGTCTCAGCACCAACAGCAATCAGAGAGCGATCGTGAAGTCCTAGATAGCCTGTCTGACTGCTTACTTGTCATCAGGAAAATTTGAGCGAAGGCTAATGGGTTTCCTCTTCTTCTTTCACTCTATAACCTCAAGAAAGCTTGGTTTGCCTTTAATGACTTCCCTTCACTATATTGTACTATTAGCTCGAGAGTCAGTCCAATGTACGGGGAGGTGATCCAAACGGGAATCGATCCGCAGCTCTGCCGTGTCTAGGCCGTGCGTGTCTTTAGCTACTAGTAAAGCAGCTAGGTAATTGTGAACCTAACGCACTATGATTCAAACTCACTGAGTGAAAGAAACCATCGACATCCATCATTACAAAGCTGGCTAGCACTAATTTAATCGATGAGCCGTACAATACCTGTCGAACTAAACCCCGGGGAGAAATTGACGTGCTTAATCTATTGTTAACTACAAATAATGAGTGAACAAAGCGAGATAATGAGATGGAACTGTGGAGCTGTCCATTTATCCGACAAAGTGCTCACATTTTTGTTTTGTTGCTGGTCCTACACTACACTACTAATCCTACCTCGGTGACAAGTGTAGTGTGCACTCACGCAAAGCCCTTGCCAGCCTGTCTGCCTGCCCATTATTTATGACAGCTCCCAATTCATTAAATTTGTCATTTTAAATGCAATAACAATCAGATGACACGTTGTACTTGGCTTGTTTACAGCACCGGGAGCCAGCCCCAAAATTGCGCCGCCCAGAGCTGAATTGTACGCGTGTGTGTGTGTTTTGTCTGTTTTTATTTCGACCGTCCCATTCGCGCTTTGTTCTGACAACTGTCACTTCAAGTGCGAGTCGCGCGTCGTCCCAGCGTGAAATGATAAATGGGATCTGTTGGCTGCCGCCCCACAGCATCTCATCGTATGGACTGGACACTCTGGACTGGCCGCCAGAGTGGGCAAAGTACTTCCATACTTCCGCCCCAAACCCCATTCTGCCCGCCGCTTGGAAAAGTGATAAATAAGCCGATCACAACTGACACCACGTGCACGAGCCTCATTTAAATGGTGTTTCCGAACCGATGCACTTTTCAGCCGGTTAGTTGCACTGGTCGGTGCTGCTAATAGCAGGGGCATATGGGGGGGCCCCCATCCAATCGAAACCCATTCTCCAAACATATCCGACTTCGAATTCACGGCTGAAACTCGAACGGGGTCAACAACGGGCTGCATCGACCGCAGGGTTAACGGAGTGTCATTAAAACACTAAATGGTCCATTATTTGGACGTCAGGTTTGGGGACGTTTTTATTATCAACATGTTCCTCCCTCACGGCACACGCCAATTTGCCACTAATCCTCGGACGTGATTTCGAACCTTAAAGTCTCACAAATGTCCCATCAATTTATGATCATCATTCATCAACTGATTACCATTATTGGGCGCACGCTTCCGCTACGTTTTGTGATGCTGGGAGGCGATTATTTTTATACCACCGCTGCATTGCACTTGTTGCTGCCGGTGCCGTGAATGGTAGATGAATGGACCGAGTTTTAAAGTCACCCCCCCTAGGTTTCCATCCCAATCGGGTGGTAACCACAACCGCCGCTTATTATCTAATGACTGCAAGCCGTATAAAAGGGTGCATATGGTCGTAAAATCGGGTCGTAAAAATGGGACTCATCGAACGAGATCTACATACGCGACAGCTCTTTGCGCGTGTGTTTGATGGCTTCTTACGGCTGCGGCTAGAATCAATTGAGATTTATGTGATTTTAACCAAATTATTTGATGTATTGAAATGAATAAAATGCGCACAATAAAGCATGCGTTTTTCGGCGCTTTGCTACTGGATGCTGACGAAAGAACGAATCTTTGAAACCCTCCTGCTAATGGTCGTAAAGTGAAGCCCACATCTCATCCGCAGCAGGAGAAATGGTCTATAAATCATCCTCCACACCGCAACAACGGAGCTCTGGTGGGATTTTGTAAATGTCCCAATTGTACAATTATGCAATGGAGGGCCTTCTTTTGCTGGGCGAATGTGTGTAGATCAACTCATCTTGAACAACAACTTGTTGTGCATGAACTTTTCGCCACAAATTGTATCTAGAAAAGTTTGGATTTATTTGTAAATTATTAAATACAGTTCAGGTAACTGATTTTACACTGTTGATTAGCTGTTTAAAGCAAAAGCTTCACAGCATAATACAGAAAGGATGCACAGCGAGATTAGTTGAAATGGATTGGATTGTAAGGTGCTAGTCGAAACAAGCATAAAGAGCATCAAATTGGAGTACTATTGAGCCATCGCAGTCAAGAAATCTGCTTCCTCTTTCTTGCCCTATCGACTTCTTAGGTCACGCCTGCCAATTCTGGCTTACTAGACTTATTGATGCCGTATAGTTGGATAGTCAGTCCTCACTATAGGGGAACGGCCCAGCTGAGATTTAAAGCCCGTTCCTGCCGCGTAGAGTCCGGCGCCGCTGTCGCCTTTACTACCGCAGTCAAGGAATTGTTTTCACTGCAAACACGGCTTGTTCTTCCGTCCTTAATAATTGCCAGTTTCTAAAAAAATATCAGGTACATTAATACAGATACTTTGCAGCAGTTCAGGAGCGTTTAATTTGTATTGAAAAATGCTGAGACCCGATAAGATTTAACAATAAATTACGATAATAAATTGAGTTAAATGCACGAAAAGACCCGTTTCTGGATGGATTCTCAATCATTCTACCACAGACTGGAAGAAGAAACCAAAGATCCGAATTTATCAGTAATCGGATAACTCCTTTTTCAACCTGGCACTAGAGAGAGCCATCCGCGACTCGGGGGTGGAAACTTCGGGGACCATCTTCTATAAGTCAATCCAGATCCTGGCATACACTGATGGCAAAGACATCATTGGTTTGAGGCTCTCCTATGTAGCAGAAGCTTATCAAAGGATCGAGCGTGCGGCACAGAACCTCGGGTTGGCGATTAGCGAGGCGAAAACCAAAATGATGGTGGCACCACCAGTGGCCCTGCTAACAAACACTCATTTACGCAGGGGTGATGTACAGATAGGTGATCGCACCTTCGAAGTCGTCCAAAACTTCACCTATCTGGGTGAATCAAAATTCAGCACCGTCAACAACAATGATGTTGAGTTACGCGCAAGGGTGCTGGCTGCCCATCGATCATACTACAGCCTGAGGAAACTTCTCCACTCTAAATACCTGTCGCGACGGACGAAGCTGGAATCGTACAGAACATGTATAGTCCAAGTACTCACATACGCCTCTGAGACATGGACTCTGTCCAAAACTGACGAAGCCCTCTTAGCCGCGTTCGAGAGGAAGATGCTCAGAAGGATTTTTGGCCCCGTATGTGTGGAAGGACAATGGAGGAGCCGCTACAATGACGAGCTCTATGAGCTGTTCGATGATCTCACTATCATGGAGCGAATTAGACTCGCTCCCGTGGGCTGGTCACGTCATGAGAATGACACCGGACGACACAGCCAGTAAAGTCCTTTTAGGCCGTCCACACGGACAGAGGAGGCGTGGTAGGCCCAAATTCAGATGGAGTGATGGCGTTGATGCTTCCGCCAGAACGGCCGGGACAATGGATTGTCAGACGAAGGAGCTGGGCCGTAAGCGGTATCGAGGATTGTTGCAGCAGGCCAAGACCGCAAAGCGGTTGTAGCGCCTGATAAGTAAGTAAGTAAGCATATAGAAGATACAGATAATTGCAGGCATATACCATCAGAAACACTAGCGATCATCAGAATCTCTAAGGCTCTTACTGGCTCAGAGCAAATAATGAAGTAGTTCAAAAACGGATTGGGAGAAATCCAACAAACTTTATAAAATCTTCTTATTCGAGCTTGGGACGGTCCGGTTGCCGAGGCGAAAATGGTGCCGGGTTTTCACACGGACCGTGGTTCAAATCCTATCCAGATCGAATCCCCGTACGTAGGGATGACTACTTTACTACGGATAACATTAAGTCACAGAAAGCCAGAAATGGTAGGCCGAGACCTCTTGAGGTTGTAGAGCCAAGGAAGAAGAAGATGTGATGTAGCAAGGTAGGACCCAACCGTTCTAAACCGCTCAACAATAAGTGCTCTTCACATATGTATAATGAAGCCTTAGCTTCATTCATCTGCAGGACGTTGTCAAAAGATTTGGTCTAGCCCTTCAAACACTCTTCAGGAAAACTTAGTTCTTCGAACACAAATTTTATATACCTTTCAATTTCTTACACTTATTTCGAAAAATGTTAGTTTTTCATTTTAGAATCAAAACTTTTTCGTTTGGGCCAACAACAAAAAAAGGCAAGCATTCCCTTTATCGTCCGAAAACAACTTCTTTCTTTGCGCTCGGACATATCAGAATCCACAGCGAAACGCTAAACGCACGGAGGCCAATTGGAAACGTTTCAATATGTCACAGCCACACTCGAGCGCGACTGCAATTGACCGGACATTAGATTAGATAGTGCAAAACTAACGTAGCAACTTTCTGACGGCCCTCATCTCCCAATTTCCCGAAGAAAAAGAAAACTTTCCACACGCCGGCGGACCCAGCAGATGGAACCACCGGGATAAGAGTCCTCCGCCTGCTTCCTGCGGTGATGGTCTTCTGCCGAAGACAGGCTAATTTTGGGTCACCTTTGTCAGCATTTTCCAAATTCCGGGAGGGGTGAAGCCATCCTCCTCCTCCTCCTCCTTTGTGGAGAGATTAGTTTTGAGCATATTGTGCCGTACAAGCAATCACCATGAAAAGCGTCGATTTACGACCGCTTCTTACTTCTTTTGTGTTATCCGCTAACCTACTAACCCCTCGTGTAAATGCTTTACGCCCGGATTGTTGCGAACTGCAACAGCTGACGGAACGGGGGAATCACCCGAAAAAACCAAACAAGCAAACGCCCGACGATACGCCAGATGCGTCGAGATACCTGAACGGCGTGCGGGTGTAAAAGTCACACGACGTCCACAATTTAATTTCTCCGGCGGTGGTGGCCCCTCGAACGGGGGAAAAATTCTCCCTTCGCAATGGAAAATGGTTTGTTTACACGCATAAACAGCATATGATTATCACCTCGTAATGTTTGAGTGTTAATAACGTTGATCGGTGGAAATAAGGGGGAAAGGGGGACAAGAATCTGTCAACCGTAACCACCCATTCGCTCCCGATGGTTGGTGAAAAGAAGTGCTGGAAAATAGATCCCCTCCCCTAGCTCGTGGGTTTCGGGCACCCAGCAGTACTTAAGAGCGGGATAATTGTGTCACTAGCAAGAGGTGAGAGCAACGCGTCTTCGAGCGGTAGTTGCTCCTTCAGGGATTAAATTCAATTTCGCCGCTTAATGGCGGTGAAGAAACGAACGGCGCATTTAGACGGTATTGTTGATGTTGTCAATTGCAGATCGTGCGCGTGTGATAATGGCGGGAGCACCGGTCGATGAGGATGATGTATGAAGCGCTGCATACATATCGATGTTTGATAGGACGATGAACTGACAGTGGAAACTACGTAATACAGCTTTTGATAGCCACACAATCAGAGCTCAAACTCTGTGACCATAATTAAATTAATGTCCTATTCTGCTTATGCTCCTCTCAACAACTGTTCAGTAAGATGCTTCAACATTTTCCGAATATTGCACAAAAATTGTTCCTCCGAACTCCTGTGCCAGTGGTTGTGTGGATTCTAATTTTCCATTTGTTTGCCAAATATATTATAGGCGTCGTTGGAAACAATATTTCTATGATTAGAATCACGCAACTCTAAAGTACGTTCATTGAGCCCAATGCTCTCAATGAGTCCTCTTATCTTTCCTATTCATGTTACCTAAGAAAACTATAGTATATAAAATCAGTTGATAATAAATTGCAAAAATACACAAAAAATTAAAGGAAATTTCGTTAAAAATTTAAAATAAAAAAAAGTATAAAATTCTGCAGTACAGAATCAATTTAAAATTTAATCTATAATTGATGTTGATTTCGAACCGTTTGTAGAGAACTTCGACTTAAACGGCAGAGGCCTGCTTCGAAATTTTATACTTTTTACGCAAATCGTCAAACAATTATTTTGTAATAAAAATACCATTTTAATACCCGTTAAAAACAAGTCTGTACCATTATATTAGCTTTTTAATTGTTTAATAAGCCGTCAGTGTCAGATAAGACCCCGTGTTATTTTCCCAAGAAAAATGTTTGAATAAGTTATCAAAATATACCACAGAGAAAGCTTTTTCATGTAAAAGAACCCTTACACACGATCTTTTCACATCAAAAAATAAGATAATTATTTGTTCACAACAAATTGCTTATAGTAACGATCCATTTTGCTTGAAATTTCCTTGGATCATAATCAGCCAGTTTGACTTTAGCTCCTGTCTCATAGCTTGTTGTGATTTGTAATAGTTATTGTACAACAACAGATGAATGATGCAATACATAGTTAAATAAAGAGGCTTATTTTACGTCTCTATTACAACATTTACGCGTTTGATTCCAACATATAGCTAAGTTCTTCAAATCTTACCAAGATTCTAATCATGAGAGCCAACAAGAGTAACGCACAGAGGAAAAACATATTCCTGGAGATTACATACGGTGGATGTCGAAATTTATAGCCCGTCGATTTTGTAAAATTTTATGATTTGCTTAAGTTTAGTGCTAATGTTTTACAGAGAATTGAGCCGAAAAACTAGGGCATATGGTTTTAGATAACCTTAACCAACAATATTAAAAATTGGTTGTAGGAATGCCGCAGCGCTTTCACCAGGTTTTCAAGGCAAAAAAAACGGTTCCTAAAACTGCACAAAAAAATGTAAATGTGCAAAATCAATATATTTTGTGAATTTAAATAAAGTGTTTACTTTGTTAGAAAACAGTTTTGTTGGAAAAAATTCTATGGAAATTTTTTTGAAGATATATAACTTGCACTATCATAGCTTCATTTCTTACTAAAAAGTGGTGAAAACGTATACAGCAAAGGCGCGGGATTTTTTTATGGACACTGTAAATTAATATAAAAAATGCCTTTTTTTATTCTAAAAGTCGCCCCGAGTTTTTCTCATAATTGTTAAGAATCCTAATTTTTCTCATAACAAAATAGACTGTCAAAGTTATTATTTAACGGAGTGCCTGTTTTAAGGATTACAACTTCTTTTCAATTCAACCCCTGCCAGCCTAATATGAATCTTACCATTGCAACAATAAAAAATCACACCAATTATTCATTAATTTCTCTTTTTCGATTCAAATTCACTAGTGTTTTGAGCTGGTGCATCAAGTGTCTATGGTTGTGTATTCCCTCCGATTTGCATTCTCGTGTTGCTTCACCAAACTCGTCCATCACGCACACACACGGGTGAAACGCTTTCGCAGTGCGTTAAATATTGCGACCTCACGCACCAGCGCTACATTGCTCACTCTGCTCAACTTACCTTGCACGGCACCGGCCCAGCACAGCCAAAACAGGGCCCACTTGGGTGTCATGAAGCGGGCCATCCACCGAGGACGCAGCGCAAACCACCCGCAATGGTACGATCGGGGTGGCGGCGTCGCTGGCCTTTGCAATGGTGGTTCCATCTGGCCGTCTGGCACGACTGCCCGGCCCGATGGCGGACACTCGCCTTCCTCCATCGCGGCCGGCGAGGACGGTTCACCATAACTGATGCCGCATTTGGTCGACTCGGTCTGTACCGTGGTGCCGGACGGTGTTGTCGCCGACGAGGTCGGGTTGTTCATCTTCACGCTGTCGTCCCAGCTGGACGTGGTGGACATGATGATGATGATGATGAGGGTGGCCGAACCAACAAAGTATTACGCACACACACACACACTCACCAATATTTTTTTTTAATTTTGCAGCACTTGACAAAAGACTTTGCGGTTTTTGACACTCTTTCTTTTTTTTCCTTAAATTTTCTCCCTAACCCACATGGTCAAGGTCAATTAGAGAGAGAGGATGCAAGAATCGGACCGGTGGAATTTTAAATACACTCGTAAAACTTTCCACCCTCAACTGCCAATGAAAGGGCGTTTAATATCCGTATCGAAAACTACTGACCACCGACTACCGAGGCTAGACCCATGCAACGGTCTTATCACAAGGCGCACACCGGATTCATGCCCCTAAGCTTCCGAATTGTTTGTGTAAAATTATGCAAAATCCCTATACACTGTTTCCAACACTCACTGTGCTGCTCACCAAGAATGAGCCTTTCACTGTCGGAACACCTCTCGGGCATTCAGGCTACCGAAGGTGAATATCAAACACAGCTTATGGGATTTGATAGCTGGCAGCTTCTTGACACCTTTCGCTAGTAAAGACAATATTTAGCTTTCGACCCTCGGCTTATCACACTGTAACATTGATTGGGTCGTGGGCGCGCGCACACACACACACACACAAATCACCAAGATCCTCAAACTGATCCTCAAACCATTTATCGGACACACACTTAAAAGGGACACGCTGTAGTAGTATGGGCTCCGTCGTCCACACGTGCGTCAGCCAGGACGTTCCATCGATGACTGACGATGGGTTTGGAATACTGGCCTTGGCGGAGCATACAAGTCACTTGTTTGGATGGTGGTGCGCAATCGTACCAGCCGTGCACGTTCGGGCCGTACAACACGCGGTCGGCCGTGGAAGCGACCCGTAACCAACGGCGAAACGTGTACCGGCGCTTCACGTAACACCTCTCGTCGGCATGAATGCTGAACGGAAACTAATCGGAAGCTGTGTTGTCTCGCGCGTCTGAGAGCGATGCAATGCAACGCTTGGCCACATGTTGGCCGTGAGTGCACTCCACGCAGCAAGTGCATTAGATTAGAGGAGAGATTATAGGTACTCACGCAAGAAATTTCTACATTTTAAAACAAATCCTTTGCAATATAATTTTTATAATAAAATCTGAATGTTTTTGAACAGTTTAAGCATTAAAGAATAAAATAATTTTAATAACAAATTTTATGTACAGTTTCTTTTTTTTTTATTCATAAAGAACGGCCTGGCCGTATTGCTTTTTATGTACAGTTTAATGTAGAAGAATTTTAGTGTAGAAAATTATGAAAATATAAAATTTAAAATCTTGAGTTTAAGTTTAAGTTTTAGGCTGGAGAAGGCTGATAAACTAACAGCGAGCTGTCAAGCTCAAATATGGTTGATACATTTTATAAATAAATATGTATAATAATAAATTCTGCAAAATTATTAGTAAATGATAAGCTGAAGAAATATATTTTCACCACTCAGGCCTATTAATCAACTGCTGATTTAAATATTTAATTATAACAATCCACATATACAAACATAATCAATTTTAAAGCTTTTGATCCCATTTGCAGCATGTTTCAGGCAGTGTACGGCTTCCAATTTTACCCAGTGTAGTCTTGTAGCGTTCAGCTATGGTGAGTGGCTACAGATAAATTTGTATGAGTGGTCCACTCAGTGAGAGCCACATTAACGGCCGCTCGAATGCAAAACAATTCCCATGGATGTCTGACCGAGAAAGTTTTCTTTGTGATAAGAACTAATGTTATCTAATTAGTCTTTAGGCTTTATTTATCCATTTAAAGATATTAAATGATCCCTAAACATGCTTGAAGAAATAGATACATCAAAGGTCAACCATTTAAACCAATTCTTCCATTCAAATACCACCTCACCCGATTGTGCTCATTTATCTATAAGTTTATTGCTTACTAGTTATAAATGGTTTCAGAGATTTTACTGTTCAAAACAAGATTTAGACCAAACGACCGAACTTGATGTATGCTTAAAAGGTAACGTGCTTTACATAGAAAAAAAAAAAAAAACAATCCGCACCGCTAGTTATACGCATTGCACAGCGATCCTAAGCACACCGAACAGCTGCTGTGCCCTCCGCTCGTCGCGTACGTGCACGTCTGAGGCACACTGGCCAATAGTTGGGCACACCCTTTACTGGTCACTAATCGGTTGTTCGCTGAAAGGTGGATAAAAAGGAGTAGATTGATAAGGAACCTGAAGATCACACACTAGGAAGCGTGAACTAACCATCGGTTCGCTGCACAGACAGACAGGCGTACTGTGCGGTGTTGGGTGGAATCGGAATCACCACTCCAAACGGGACCGGTGCTCCACCCGGGATGGGTGTCGGATGAGTCGGTGGTGTTAGAATCGGAGAACCGGGAGTGCTTGATACGGGGGAAAATGTGGGATGCGTTGGAGGGGTTAAGATCGGTGTGCCAGGTGTAGTACTGATCGTGGTCGTGTCCGGATCAACGGTGGGAATAGTCGGAGGAGTTATGGTAGTTGTATCAGGCTCAACCGTTGGAATAGTCGGAGGAGTTATGGTAGTTGTTTCAGGCTCAACCGTTGGAATAGTCGGAGGAGTTATGGTAGTTGTATCAGGCTCAACCGTTGGAATAGTTGGCGGTGTTATGGTAGTTGTATCTGGCTCAACTGTTGTGGTCCCCGGAGTTCCTGTTGTTGTTGTTGTTGGTGTCGATGTTGGACATAAGGTGGTCGTCTCTGGCTCAACGGTAGGTATTGACGGTGGTACTGTGGTCGTAGTTTCCGGCACCACCGTAGTCGTCGACGGAGGATCCGTTGTGGTTGGAGCAGCGCCATCCGGAAACGGTATCATCGGTCCATTTGGTCCACATTGCACAATCTCCATTTGCGATGCATCGCAATTATCACAATGAAAGCACATTAACTGCCCATTGGAAGCTGTAACAGGAATAGGAATCCACTTAGAAAACTGCACTTCCCACTCCTCAATTTACTGCTGCAATTCGAACTTACTGCCTGCAAGACACCCAACGAGGTAGATTGCCAATAGTGCCTTACGAAAATCACTCATACTGTCCCGCGGAACGTTAAACGATAGGCACACTTTATCCTCAACTGCGAGCCAGACAACCGTTGGCCAGGCTTTTTATCACAATCCTCAGACCGCGGACCCTGATCAGCCGGATGAGCCGGACGGTTTATCGGTTCTCGAATCGAGATTAGCAGTGTTTGAATCAGTGATTATTTTAAAATTACTTCGATATCCAGCCCAGTCAGGCGAAATGAGGGAGGGGAGGTGAATCACGCGACTCCGGTGTACGTGCAATGTTGCAATGGAGCATATAGTGGGATTACGGTTTGTATCTATTCCGTAGTCGAAAGTACGGCTGGGTTTGGTTTTGATAAGTGATAGACTTAACAGTTGAGATGTTCGCCCGAGATTATAACATTTTCTCACAGACCTTCCTACACACGTGTCGTAGCGAACTGTGTACTTGGGTGGTAAACATGCTTCAAGGTTTAGTAAGACACTAATTGGTTCCGTCCGATTTCGAGGCCGATGAAGAGGATTACAGAGCAACGCCATTGTTTTGGTTTATCTACCACACATATATTATTCTGACTCATCCACTACTATCCGAATGGTAATGTCAGGATATCTGGAAGATTCTTCATGATAAGCCACAATTGCTTTCCTTGCCAACCGATCGATCATTCCAGTTTTGCGTCTGTTTTATTTTCGTTTGTGACTAACGTTGCCAAAAATGCAACTTGTCATCGATCGTTTTAGCCACATCTGATAGCTGTACTCGCTTCTAGAATTTGCAATGGCAGATAATGTCCGGCAGCAACGCCATGATTCTCACCTCATCAGAAATGGGGATTTTAGCTCTTACCTTTGGTACTAGAGCCAACAACCGGAAGGACAACCGCTTCCGGTGTGGCTGAAGCAGTGCCATGTATAAAGCCCAACCGCCGCCCAACGTCTCCAAGGCATTGAAACGCCCGCCAAGAACAATATTGCATCCGTCGCTGCAACGGCACGAAGGTTCAAGATCATCGTACTTTATAGCCCGCGTGATATGCGCCCCCTGTGCCCGCCGTCGTATACAAATTAACCCGAATCAGAGTACAATAACGTTCATTTATCCACTGCTAAGCCGCATTAGGGCGACCGACTGGGATCCCACCAACGTCAGCTCGAGAAGAGGTCCAGGATGTGAGGCTGATGTGAGTGAGACCCAACAGCGGAAGAGAGAGAGAGAATGCATGGGAAACGAGGTGGTGCCGCTTAATCACCAAAGAATGCATGCCGTTGTACCAGTTGATTGAAGGGATTTGGGCAATGCAATGTACGCGGCGGCCGCGGCGTTGGTGTGATTATGCGTATGGTTGCGCATGTGGATGTTAATAACTTAATTATATGCACGGCGGTATCCACACGGGGAACCGGACTCGGTGGTGATCGTTTCCTTAATTCTTCCACCGTTCCACAGAGCCAATGTGGTATGAGTGTTTTAGACGATTTGTTTAGCTTAACGTTTCCTTATGCTTCTTGTCCATCTGCCGAACGCTCGCAGGCTGTTGCTTTGGCGAAGCCAAACGACTCTGTTACGAACGGTCGACATGTGCCGGCATACTGTACGTGAGTGTCTTAATTAAACTATCCCACGCACCATTTACTGCAACGCGTCACCCTATGTTCTCTACTCCAGCGGACTGGGAATCAGCTGAGAGCGTAAGCAAATCAACTTGCTAACAAAATTGGAATAAATTGGAGACAATTTTAATCTTTTTAAAGTATTAATTGTTCGAACGAAATTTTATATGGTAGTCAAGTTTAATTTCTTTTCCAATTTTGTTATCTCCACCATTCCAGGGGTGTCAAAGCGTTTCAAATTACTGTACAGTAAAGACATTTTTATCAGGATCAATATCTACAAAGCGAATGCAAGCTTCCGGCATGAATCACCTGTGGGTTCCAAAGGGGGAAAAAAAATCCAATTTCCAATTTTCCAAAAGAACTTTGAAAGGCTCGTTTTTTTAGATGGTTCTCTTGCTTGCAGAACTATACTGTCTGGCATGACTCCAGACAATAAGAAATTCGACCAACTATCAGAAAGGAACTAGTCGGAAAGACAACCACTAACCGCATCTCTACCATGCATCTAATATTGGAGAAGTTGATGGAGCAGCAGCTACCTTCTTACCATCTCTTCATTGAGTTTACTATCTGTACCACACTGTAACTAAACTATAACGACGTAATGAACTATTTCAAAATCCGAGCCAAACTTACCAGGCTTGTAAGAATGCAAATGATCTGCACTACATGTAAGGTGACGATGGGATGAAAAGTCTAGGGAGATGGAGTCTTCTGAGAGCGGCTTCTGATACTCGGAAGTGGAAATTCCGTGAACCATATTCTCTTACTATTTCCATATCCTGACATACGTTGAAGGAATATACATTAAGAAAACACTCATGATCTCACCATTGTGCAGCGAATAGTTAGCAAATAGTGGGTTGGTAATGTCATGTGATAGGCACCGGACGACCCAATCCGTAATGTCTTCTTTGGCCCTCCCCATGAACAGAGGAAGAAGCCGTCAACAATCAATATAAGCTAAAATTAATCCGGAGTATTCTCACTAAATTTATTAACTTTTTTTTTCACGTAAGCACCATCCGCTCAACTATTATCGTTGATTGGCCTTCGGGCTTTCGATTGCTCCATCTGGAAAATGTAGTTTGCCATCGCTTCCGCTTCCGCTCGTTCCCGTCGCGTCACGAACGGTCGATACACGGATCGGTAGCTGTAGATTAAGGATCCCGTAATTAGGATAGTTCCTCCGACCACTGCTATCGGTGATCCTTTAATCATTTGAAACATACGTGCCACCGCTGACATAGACATTCTGTGGGAAAATTTAACATTAACCGTAAATCATTTTTTTCAATTGTAGCACAATGTTTTATGCAAGTAATTCATACTTTACGGATGCTGATCGTTTTATGCTCCTTTGGAAGTAGTTGCGGGAGTTTCACCGGTGGCAGTGCCAGTACCGGTGCGTTCTTGTTGCAGCTGCCGAAACGTTGGCTGGAACACGTAAAATCCTCCACCTATACCGAACACCGTAATAATCAGCAGTTCCGGAAAGCGTGATCGACCGTATCTCATCCTAAAACGACATCGGAATTGTGTGAAAGCACGTATTTTAGCTGCAATTGTACGGCCAACACGAACCTGCCAAGGGAGAAACAGTTTGTTTTGATGCTTGCATAATAACAACCGGCAGGCACAATGGGAGACACATCGGGTCATCAGGATGACATTTTTTAGTTTAAATTAAATGTGTTTTTCGGTTTTTTGTCGTTTTTCTCAATGTTCAAAATAATCGCAAAAATTTGTTTAAACGAAGAGAAGCCATTGCTGTTTACGGTCTCAAACGTACAATCGATATAAAAGTTTCTCATTCGGCAATAGTTTGCCTTGAGTTTTCTTCCCAGGCTATTCAAAGTAGCTTCCAGCACTATGTATTTTGTAGCTGTTTTACATGAATTTCCAAAATTTAAAAGATTTCCACTTCAGGGATATTGGCAGAATGTTGTAATGCTTTCGAACACGCCTAAACCAGCACAGGATGGGTACGTACGTTCATTAAAAAATCGCAATCTTCCTACTGCAGCACATTCTAATAACCCAAAACAACCCAGTTTAATTGCAATAGCAAATGAAGCTAAGATAGAAGAACCAAGCTTGCCTTCCGAGCAGCTCTGCTTCCTACCGGATGCAGATATGCAACGCACGTTGGTGGAAACGGAAAGCTCACTAAAAACGGAGCAACCCCCACAGTTCGTTACAATTGACACAGCACTTTTCCACTCGAACCAATCGCGATGTAGCAGCAGTCAAGAGCTGGAAGGATCCGCTTCTGATGATAGCGACGTCACCCTTAACGACATAGATTCCTATGAATTTTTCGAAAACGATCGAATTTCGCTTTGTTCCTATAGTGGCCTACCTACTAAGCAGCTCAGGCGAAGACTATTACCACCGGTAAAAAAGCGGAAGTACGACTATGTTCAGTCCAAGGTAAAACAGTACGTTAAATCGAAAGCCGCACACTAAACAAGCGATATGGGGATAGCAGCAAAAAAAACCATCAGTTTATTCCATTAAAATACCTGCTATAACATCTGATCGTAGTACCAAAAAGGGGGAAGAAATTAGTTCAATTGTAGCGCTTTGCATCCTTCAGCACGCGCACGGATACATCGCTCGAAAGCACGGACAGATCGGCCAAACTGTCGTCCGTCATCGCGCTTATGTTGTGCGGCGCGAGCATACGCTCACCGCCTGCCCCTTGTTCGGCATACTTAATTCGTCCTTCGTGACGAATGACCATCGTGGGCGAACTGTTGATCAGCTTCTGCATCTTCTCTCCGCCCGGAATCCGCACAACGTTCCTTTCATCCAGCACGTGGGCACGATTTGAACTGATGACGCCCTTGCCGGGCAGTGAGGAAGTGTATCCCTTAAGATTAATGCCCTGATTCTCCTTGCAGCCCTGGCTGCTGCCGGTGCTTACGGCACTGTCCCGGTTTTCGCTGTGCAGCACATCGATCAGATTCTTGTTGGGGCAGTTGATCTTTGTCTGCAGCATGCTCTGGGGCGTTTTCTTGATGTACGCCCCGATGGGCGATACGATGTGATCAAACTTTCGTCCCGTCACTTTCAAATGAGGCAAACGGCTGACCGGCTTCTTGAAGGAACCGGTCGACCCTGCACCAGCAGCGCCGATTGGTGGATTCTTCGTGGCACTGTTTTTACCTGCGCTGGAAAATAGTGCCTGCTTGAAGCCACCGTGACTTCCGTTGGGAACATTCAGTCGGGAGCTCATGCCACTCGTAGGCGTCAGATAGGACAGATGTGACCCTAACTGTGCCGCTTGCTTCGCATTCTTATCGGAAGGAGTGTGCAGCAGCGGACGGTATCCATCGTCGGATCCGGAATTTGTGCGAGATTTTACAGGTTGCTGCTTTTCGTGCATACGTTCCTCCTGTTGCGCTCGACGCTCCTGCTCCTCTTGCTGCTGTTTCTTCAAAGCCATCAGCTTCAAGCCTTGTTTAAGCATAAAGTCCGTCTCCTCTAGCGTGTCGTTGAAGCGATCGGGCATTTCATCCATCACGGAAAGTTCATCGGAGCAGTTCTGTGTGCTTTCTTCGTGGCCATCGTAAAGCAGTGAAGGTGGTTCACGCTCTAGCAAACTTTCATCTCGCTCGCTGGCCAACGAATCCAATGGGTATGTGTTTCCCAGCGTTTCATGTCCTTCCTTAATGTATTCCGTACCTGGTTCATCTTCTACCTCACTTTCACTGCTGTCCAAAACGATTACGTTCTGTTCCTCTTGCAACGAGTCCGCCTCTCTGGTAGAATCTTTGCTGTACCCGGACTCTTCTTCGCCACGCTGCTCGTAGGTATTGGTACGATTATCGGCCGCAGTCATGTCGCTCGTTACTCCGGAATCCATATCCAAAATGCTGCTGCGTGCGTATGAGTCCGTATCGAACGTATCCTGTGCCGTCCGGTACACTTCGCTAGCGCTGGTGGCGGAATTTACGTTCACTGATTCTCCCTCTCCCGTCGCCTGCTTAGCCGAGACGAATGTTTCGATGGAAGAGTTCTTAGAAGTCGGACCTGACATGGTTGATTCTTCCAAAATTGTTGATGGTCTAAGCAAATGCATACGCTTTACCGGCGATAGAGCAGCAGCACCAACGGGTAAAATTGTATTTTCCCACAAACCGGACGGTTCGTCGATATCATCGAGCTGAGTGACGTCACCGAATGTGCTCGGTTGGGACAGCATCGCCGGTGCTGGCGGCTTAGCGATATCCGCTTGCACTTTGACGCTCGTATCGAATCCATTCACCTTATCCAGCACGGCACATATTCGTTCCATTTCCTCGAAGCTAGTGTCGGACAGCTTGCTGATCGAGTCCTGCTCGAGGAACGTTGAATCGTTACCGATGAACTGTTTTCCCGGTTCGGGCGCCGCTCGCGTTGCTACGTCGGAATCTTCATCTTGCATCCGCTCATCGGTCACCTTGTTCTGCATTTCACGTCGTTTGCGGTCCAGTAGAGCTTTGAAGCTTTCCTCCAGCTCGAACGACGATTCGGACGACGATGAGTCGGGAGTTGCCATGTTTTGGTTCGGATTTTGGCTGCAATGGACAAACGATAATATTCCTAACTGCTTCTCCTTAATGCGTACACGGTTACTATGCTAGTTCAGCTTTCAACAAACACTTACTGCAAATTCCGCAGATAAATTTTCCAATCGTTCAATGTGGGCGTTCCGTACGTAATGATCTTGTCTGCTTCTTTGCCACTTTGCTTAGACATTCTCTGACGAACGGCAATCAATCAAGTCACTTCTAGGGAAACAGAACAAAACGCTATTTTCACGGAACAGGTACAATGCAGCGCCGCGTTGCTTGTTGTTGTTGTTTGGCTGGACGGTTATTTTTGAATACGGCGCAACGTCCTTTATTGCTTGACAGCACAGCTAACACTGTGAAGCCACCAGTGGACAATATTTTTGACAGTTCAGATACACAACACTTGAGGAATTTCTCGATTTCCTTATATTTTTAAATTTTTTATTATAATTTCATGATTAAATGATAAAGAAGTGATCAAATAAAATAAATTTTCACTTAAAACAACCTGTTTCATATTTTATTTCAAAATGTGACTCAGTCACAGTGGGCTCACTGCAGCACAATTCGAAAAAGATGTATTCCCATGTACTGCTAAAACATTCAAAAATATGTAAACTTATTACACAAATAAAGTGATTACATGGAAAAAAAATAATACTACACACTTTTTCAACATGCAGTTGTTTTTCGTAAATGATATTTACGTGCATTTGTTCCAGCCCAAGGGGAAATTTTAGAGGATAAATATCTCCCTCTCTTTCTATTTATACACCTCTTCCGCTCGCACTCATGGATGATTTGTCACACACTCGAGTTTGGTTCATGATGACCTAAATGTTTACATTTTGCTCTCCTTTTATTATTATACCCATCTCGCTTACGCCTATAGATTCACCTTGTTTGGGTGAATATGTGTATGGGCATGTGTGCACTCGTACAGGGTTTGTCTCGTTACTTTACGATACGATCGGTATATATTATACCGTCATTATTGTTTTTACAGTTCGTTTGATTATTTTCATTTAATCCCAGAGTGTTTTTAGTTCATCGATCTCTTTCACATGGTTTTCGATATGATTTTAATGTCAAGACGGTAGGTTTTGTCGAAAAAATGTATATAACAAATTGAAACACTTTGTACAAAATATGCCGTTCGCATCGCAAAGTGAATAGGCGAGCCCTGTATCTTTGATCGCTGATTTTTGGTCTGGCTGCTCATGGAGAAGGGGTAAGAGTTCGTGCGTGATTTGATTAGAAGAGAGGGAGAGGTTAACGAAGCCGATCGTCTTCGTTCTATTCACTGTATGATTGTTGATCAAAATCTCTTTTCCGCCAATAAATGTTGCGGAAAATTTTATTAGGTTTCAAGTCGTGCGATTTGTTTTGAGCAATTTATGCAGGCAATGATTTCGTCAATAAGAAAGGATGCTGCGGATCTTTCGATCGTCATAGGGATCGGCTCAGGATATGCCTTCAAATACCGTTACTACATTAACCTTCACGACGACCATGTTCCGGACAAAAATGGGGACGACACTGGAGCATTTCTTTGCCTGGTTCAGCTGCGCAATATGTACGTGATGCATTTCGCTCGTTCATGTTTTTATTAGTAAGTAAAAGCCGTAATTCTATAACCTATATAATCACCTCTTCTGTATTAACATGTAAAGTAATCATTTTATATTTACATCTTGTATTTCTAGCACCTAACACTATCGCACTGAGCGGCCGGGATGGGCCTCCGGCTCGAAGGGAACAATCGACACCAACAGGAGATCGACTACACTGTGTGAACCATCCTGTCCAGTGCAACCAGGCAACACAACATTCCTCTTCAGCAACAGCACCATCATAATCCGTGCTAGAAGCAACCATTGCTGTCGGGAGACTAAAGGATGCAAAATTGATCTTAAATAAAAGCAAACAAATTTGTGTAGAATGATGATTGATCAAACTTACTGTTAATGGAAGGCACTTTATACACAGAAGGACGGTAGGAAGAACTGAACGGAAAAAGAACACCCAATGCTGATTGCTGGCAAGCCGCCGGTAACGTAATGACCAATTTGGAACCCGTGATTGAGCAGAGTCAGTGTTCAAGGCCAAGCACGATTCCGGCATACGATATGCATTCTCCGATACCCATGGCCAGGTTCTCCTACGAGGTACAGCGTGTGCTCACCCGCTAACTGTAAATGCACAATCCGTTGATATCCTCCTCACCGCATAGTTGTCGTGAACCTTTTCCCGCTCCGTCTTCCGTGCCAACACCTCCCAACGTTCACCATGGCGCTGCAGAACTAAAAGGCAAAAAAACTATAAGCCAGATAGCTGGGATAAAAGCATATAATTATATTTACCTGATTAGATGCACTCATCGACTTTGTAGAGCAAACAGATTTTTGAATCTGAAAAATAAGAAAATTTCAACCGATACAAGCCATTCCAGCGTCTAGTACAACTGTAGCACTGCTTCTTTTTTTCTTCTGAACCACACCATGATCTGCTACGCGCAAGCGTACCACGCTCCAATTTATATTACGTGTATTTCATTCCTGCTCTGAGCAAGTCTGGTGGTTCAGTCTTCAGGCTGAGGTATACATGCACACGGCATTCTGTTTCTAATCTTACTCTTACTCACCCGTTTCAGCACACCGAAAAAGTTTCACACGCACAGATCACAGCTGATAAACAACACACTCGACGCCCACCCCCTCCAACCTTGCAGCGAAAGTTCCGTTGTTACACACAAACATACCACCACACAACGCGAAGAGTCTACGAACATGAAGAGAAGCAAAGCAAAATCAGGAGAGAAAAGAGCAAATACAAGAATAGAGGAACTCCCGAACACACATGACGAGACACGACAAGACGCAATACATTGACAAAAACTTGTCCTCGAATATTTGTTTACATTATGCATGTCTATCCTCGAAAAATTTATCGAAACATAGGTTTTTCGAGGATAGTGAACTTTTGTTTATCTACATTCGATGAACATGGTTCCGGTTCATTTTATGACAGGGTTCATTCAAAATGTAAACAAACAGAATCAAAACAAAAACAAATTATCCTCGAAATAATTTGGAATCTCGTAAATCTTTTCGAGGATATTTCGTTAACGAATGTATTTACCAAAACATTTACGAAAACAGGGGGAACAGACAACTTGGGAGCGTGACGCATATTGATTCATCCCATTTTTTTATTTGTTTACATTCACGTCAGTAATCGCAGGTTGACAACAAAGATCGCCAACGAACGATCTACATTACTTCGGATCATTCCTTCTGCTTCTGTATCTACATTCCTCCAAAATGATGCGTTTTACCCGTTTTCTGCCAACATTTGCACGAAACCGGCTTTACACAACTGTAAGTTTAGCTGCCCCAGTCTTCGGTACAATCAATCGGTGCTGAATCATTCTTATCATTACCGCTTACATCATTCTTCACCAGAATATCTCTCAACCAGTGTCAGTGCGAATCGTGGAGGTAGGCCCCCGAGATGGGCTGCAAAACGAACCAACGCTTCTGCCGGCAGCGGTCAAGATCGAGCTCATAAATCAGCTGTCCGAAACCGGGCTACGTACTATCGAAGCGACCAGCTTTGTGAGCGCAAAATGGGTACCGCAGATGGGTGATAACGCGGAGGTGCTTAAAGGGATTAACAAGCTTCCCGGTATCTCCTATCCAGTTCTAACACCGAATCTTAAAGGATTCCAGGCAGCGGTAATGCACTACAGAGCGAAACGATCGGATGGATCGCGATCGTAGGTACAACTGATCAACAATTACTTTTCCCTAACAGATTGACGCAGGAGCTGAAGAGGTAGCTGTTTTTGGAGCAGCGTCAGAGAGCTTCTCCAGGAAAAATGTAAACTGCTCGGTAGACGAAAGCATTGCCCGATTCCAGGACGTAATGGATGCAGCCAAAAAAGCAAACGTAAAAGTGCGTGGATACGTTTCAACGGTTGTCGGTAGGTCAGATGGTAAGCGATCTCTGTACCCGATGCTAACACACCATTATCATTCGATCGTGTGATAGGTTGCCCATACGAAGGCAAAATTAAGCCCTCGGCAGTGGTTCGTGTTGTGGAAAAGCTTATCGAAATGGGATGCTATGAAATTTCGCTCGGAGATACGATTGGCGTCGGTACACCGGGATCCTTCACCGATATGCTGCGCGAAGTCACAAAGATCGCTCCGGTCAATATGCTCGCTGTCCATTGCCACGATACGTACGGACAAGCGTTGCCAAACATTCTCACATCGCTGGACTTTGGTATCGGTGTGGTGGATGCTTCCGTTTCGGGATTGGGTGGTTGCCCGTACGCTCGAGGTGCCTCGGGAAATGCGGCCACGGAAGATGTGGTGTACATGCTGCACGGTCTTGGCATTGAAACGGGTATCGATCTGCCGAAACTCGTAAACGTAGGAAAATTCATTTGCGATAAACTGCAACGCCAATCCGAATCGAAGGTGAATCGCGCGATGAGGAAAACCAATCCTAACGCATGTTAGATACAGATGGGGAGACAACCTATCAAAGGAAAAAGTGCATTTACTAGCGTAAGTCTTTTTTTAATCGGATAAATCCATTTGATGGATTTTTATTATAAAAAAAGGTTCAAAATATATCAAATTGCCATACCGATGTATATTCTCCGTAGAGAATTTCAACCAGTTGCAATATAACATCCAAATAAATTAAAAGAATAATCAAAATCATAACCAAACCCATCAAAACATAACTGACACGACGTTCATATCGTGACGTCCGCGCAACCGTTTTAACCAAGCCGAGTCTGCGCAATACCAACGGTCCATCGGTGTATGCCGCCTGAGCCGAGGTTCGCTGTCGGTGTTCGTCGTGCTTAAATTTAGTTGAGTATCGGTACCCGCAACAGGCTACGGCACGCGGACGCTGCGTAGATCGAAACGAGTCCGAGTGGTCCCCCACCCCCACCGCAGTCCGTGTGTCTCCATTTGTGCTTGCTTGCCATCCTACGACCAGAAAACAGAATGCAATTAACGACAGCAAGGGAATAGAGAGAGAGAGAAAGATAAAATCCGCGAAAGAAATCCGACGAGAGCTGAGTAGCTGGCTGTGCCCGATCGATCATCCTGCAGCACAGCAATCCCGTGTGATCCCGAGTGGCCGATTGAATTTCCGTGCGTTGCAGCGTTAAAGGATACTTGCGATCATCTCGGGTTGCACACACACATCCCGTTCGAAGCATATCGCTCAGTTTAGTGTTAAGTTCATAGGATCGGAGGAGACATATTCCATTATTGGATCGGTGGATCTGGTGGAAGCGACGTTTCTTTCGGTGTCCCCCACAGTGCGAAAAAGTGCGGGTTAGCTTAGTTTATTTTTGCCCGCATTATGACTCGTTCTGTTGCCGAGCGGAAAGAAAATTCAACCGAAAATATAGTGTGTTCCACTGGCGGGGCATGGTCGTGTAAGCAGCAAGTGAATTCTTTCGAAGATCGCACCGTAGTAGAATAAGTGCAGCCCAAACAGGGGTGAAAAGCGTGCGCGTGTGTGTGTGTGTGTCGAAATTGAAATGCGTGCCCGTAATTCTGCTGCTACGTTATTATCGTCGTGCTGCTGTGCCGTGTAAGCCTGCCGCAGACAACCCCAGTGCGAGTGAGAGAAAAGCTGGAGCTATATTTATAGAGGTGATAAAAAAGATTCCAGAAATTAATCATTACCCATTATCTGTAGCTGCTAAGATCACGTTACCAAGGGTGGGAAGGGGAGAGGTACTGGGAAAGTTCTGTCCCCGATGTGCAAATCGTCCTTGATGGTGGAAAGTGAACGGATTTTCTTTGTACCACGTATTTTGGTGGTAGGGCAAGAATTCGGGTTTTGTGTGTGTGTTTCTCCGCTGTGTGTGCTTAGTTAGTGCCTTAGAGAGAAAGAGAGAGAGAAGGAGGGAGAGCGAAAAAGAGATAGAGAGAGAGAGAGAGAGTGCCAGTTTTTCATACCGACACACTAGTAGACGCGCGTCTTGTGAGCGGATTCTTCGACGGCGACCGTTTCCTTGCGAAGATCATCATCGGGGTGAAGTAAATTATGTGAATTGGAAGAGGCAGACAACAACGGTTAACCGAGCCTTCGTCCGAGAAGCGTGAAAGAGAGAACGTCAGCGGAAGATATTTTTAAATCATAGGCATACCACCATACACCATCGATGGCAAAGGAGGGATGCCCGCGGCGCTCTCATCTGTATTAAACGTTACGCAATCCAAGGCAAGCGTCGTGGCCTCGATGTATGTTGTGGTGCGCCGAACCGAAGGAGTTTCTTACCGAAACAATCAGTGATCCTGGTCGTGGAAAGCGGTCTCTCTTTTCCCGCCGCTCCGGATGAAGAGTCTCTCCAATAGACACATTTCACAACTCCTCCTGGCGGGGGGGCGAGGATACAAGTGAGTTTGCGGAAGAGGCGGGCGCCATGAGGTTTGAAAACGGGGACGCGCAACACTAATGGCGAAGCGTTGATGGAGACCTGTTAGTTGAGACCGTTCGCTGCAATAAACTTGAGCATGCTGGAAAATGGGGACAAAATATTGGAACATCTGTTGCCTGTAGTGAGGCCAATGTCAGCCACACGCCCCAAGCGCAATCAATTCGCGCGCGCGTGGAAGATTTGCCCTTTTTGCCTGGTTCGATGTTCATTTAAGTTGTTAATTTTATGTGATGAAAGTTTCGTGATTGTATAGAAGTATGTGTTCAACAAAGTAAGAATAATAACTACATTCTTGGTTACACTCTTGTAATTGGAGTTTAAGAGAATGCATTATATTCAACCACTACATACACAAGCGATTTAAACACTAGCATGTGCATTTAAATCTCGTTCAATAAATGGTAGAATTTTAGGAATCTCTTCTCATCTTCTCTCACGTACAACTACTACGTCACACGTCGTACACAACGCCAATGCATGCCAAAAAAAAAAGCGAAACACAAAGCCGGCAACAAGTAGGAAGCGGGGAAACTCTTTGTCACTTACTTGCTGCTTGCCTGTATTGTCTCACTGCGTTCAACGGGGCGGACCGTGGCATACGATACGGAAAAGCGATGGTAAGCCTTTTTTTCTATTTTTAAAGCCCGATCAGTTGACGTTTGCGAAAGATGTGCTGCCTCCTGACAGCAGCACGTCGTCACGTGCACGGTAGAAGGGAATGGAACCATGGTTGTTGGTGAAGTACATACTGTGCGGCGTCAGCCTGTCAGTAGGCGTACTACATGTCATTAAAAAGCATGTTCTGTCTACGGTAGCAAATTTGTTAAGAAAGCGTAAGTGAGAAAAATCGAGAACTGTGTCGTCTCGTATGTACAACGTGACTACCATATTCGGTTATTCGGTTATGAGTAATCTAAGTCTCAGAGAACAAATTTACAGTGCGTAACGGATCAATAGTTTTTTGAGAATAACTAGAAAAGATGCAGACATAGAACAATAGGGCAGACAAGAATAATGGTCTGAAAGTCCCAGCAGAAGAATGTTTGGATTAAAGTAGAATTTAACAGTTAAAATAACTGTACAAGCTGATTAAATATTAATTTCCATGTAGCAATTGAAAATAAATGGAGACGCATGGTACTTCATGAATTCTAATGGAGACGCATGGTATTTCATGACAACTACGAATGGTTACGTACGACAACTATCGTCGATGATTAATTCAGTGAGGCAAATGAATTTTTACAACCTTTACATGTCAAAATTTTGCACAAAAAAAGCAATAAAAATAGAAAAAAAAGGTTTACTGGTCCCGAAGTAATTTACAAAAAAAAAAAAATACAATTTGATCACTAAACGCATTGGAATTAATGTTAAATAATCGCAATAAGCAGCATAAAAGTTTGGAGCACATTTTTTTTTTTTATTCATCAAGAACAGCCTGGTCGTATTGCTAAAAACTAAATTACAAAAATTAGTACAATTCACGATGGTTTGGAGACATTTCCTTCTCCAAGCCGTGAAAGCCCTTTCATCTCGGGTAAACTCGGTCGATTAAGTTGTTATAAACTTTGCATCTAATTTAAGTTTAATGTAAAGACATTTCCAGTTAGACATAAAATCTTACGTTTCTACATCGGAGATTGATTTAGACTTATTTGCGGGAATGTTAAACTGCGGGATCCTTATTCAAATCATTTTTTTTATAAATACAAAAAGAAAATTATGCGGTGGCTCCAAAAAACAAAAATGATTTAATATTTCTGTAAAGATGAATGCGTTCCACGCATAAGTTTCCACAGAAACAAATTATTGACTTCAACTGGCATTCTTTAAAGGCAGGTTCTTGAGGAGTTGACTGATTGGCCTGCGAAATTTGGATATGGCAAGCTTATTTCAGCCTTAACATAGGAGTTTGCATCACACACTAAGTAATAAAATAAACAATTTTTAAAGAAGTTCTTGAGCTGCGGCGACAGCATAACTGGTCTTCACTATCTATTTAACTACAAGAACAATCATGTCGAGGAAGCCAAAAATGACGAGTTAAGATCGCTAAAGGATGTCCTCGAGCAAAAGAAAAAATGAATTCTACGTTATATGAAGGATATTAAAGATTAAAGTAAACTTCCTGCCAAATTTGCTGGGAAAGTATAAGTATGGCACGAGTAAAAATGCTATGCTAGCTGACTAGAATTCATATAACGTTTCACAAAAGTTCATGGTTAACGTTTCATAAAAAAAAACCATTAACGTTAAAAAATTAAAGCTCTTAAACCACCCGATCATATGATCAATCGATTAGTCCGATCCGCGCTTTGCATTGGGAGCATAGACGATAAAAATAGTGTACCATTTAGTGTACAAGGTCCCGCCAAAAACACGTGGGTGTGGCGGCGTCGACGACTATTTATAGCCTGGCGCTTACGATATGTTTGTAATCAAACGCGCCCACATTGCGGTCTTGTCGTACAGTAGGCGCGCTCGATCAATATCGACATTTGCACGGGGGAACCTAATTTTTGCTTTTCTTTTGCTTTATTTTTGCTGTACACACCCCAACATCCTCTCGCCCAGCATTGAACTACATTGAATGAGACGTCACCATGTCGCACCTATTCCCAAGTGCCAAGGGTGATCAGCTATGTCCGCTTGGATTCCATCCGCAAGTACGCTGGCCCACGCGATGCAAGCGCTGTTTTCGAGACTACAAAGAGCACGGAAACAAACGGAATGGAGATGATATAGCAGCTTCAACGCCGGTTTTGCCAGGCTCAACCCAATCACGGTGAGTATAGGCTGGTGGAATTGGCGGTGGAATATCGTTCCTCACCAAGTGTGTCGGTTACATCACCAGCAATCGTGACAGTGGCAGCAGCACCACACTGGACAAACCGGTCCGAAGCTGGACATCAACACAGAATCTGCTTAGCCCTAGCAGTGGCAATGGTGGAAGCACTCAGAACTTTCAGCAACGTCCAGCTTCGTGGGCCTCGACGCCGGATCTGGACAATATTCTGCAGGCAGTTAAGGCCGATTTTACGGTCAACTTGCCGCTCCCTAGACGACGGCATACGACAACATTCGACAATGTTAGTAATGTACGCAATGTGTGGTAATAGCACAAACAGTCGATTTATATTTAAACGAAACACTGTTTTTGCAACTTCCAGCTAGACGAGGTTAACTCGACAACGGTAACCATCAAAAGGCCACCATTGCCGCCGATTCTGAAGGTGGACACTGTCAAAAAGGAGGACAAGCCCGAGCTACAGAAGCGTGAAGACAGTGTGGCGGACATTGTGATCGAGAAAGGCGACTCGCTGGCGGAGCGTGTACGTAAGTTAAATCTGATAAAGCGGCAAGGTAGCGCCGAACGGGAAACGAGTAAAGAGCGAACAGTTTCTCCGAAGCAGGAAAAGTAAGTAGGGTTGGATTTTATTGGCAAAAGAAACAATCTTACTCACTCGATCTTGTACTATCTTCTACCACCAGAGATGAACCACCAGTGGTAACAGCGAAAGTGGTTCTCAAACCGTCCAGAGTGGAACCAGAAACAGTTGAAAAAATCGAACGACGAAGACGTAGACCCATTCCAGACACACCCGATTCCAGTGTCACCAGTTCCTCTTCAGCTTCAGCTACAAGTAGCTCTAAGCTAACGGCCGGCAGTGTTAAGCCGACGGTAACGTTTGCAAGCACATCACAGCCATCAACCGCATCCGCCACATCGAGCTCTCAGACTTCTAAGGAATCTCAGGGAAGTGAAGCAAGCACCACGACGAAAAGCATCATTCGCAGGAGACGTACCGAAGATTCGGCTGTTCCGTCGCAGTCCACCACTTCTACCACGTCCTCTGCTGGGTCGTCATCGTCATCGAAGTTAACCTTAAGCCAGTCGGGCCCATCCATAACGTCCTTCCAGCCAAAGAGCTCACGCCCTGCCAGCGAGCCTCAGGTACCCAGTTCCAGCAGCGATGACGTCAAGTTCCTCATATCGATTAAAGACAAAAAAGCAAAAGCGGACGATGATCTGCACTCGATCACGACCGAAACGACCGAAACGACGGAAGCAACCATTGTGGACCATACCGACATTCGAGAATTGCAAGAGGAGAACGAAAGCCTTAAGCGCGAGCTGGAAACGGTTAAGGCTCGAGCGGAACGAGCAGAACGGGACAAGAGCGACATACTGCTGCGGCGACTCGCCTCCATTGACACCGTGTCGAACAAGACGGCCGCGTCCGAAGCTCTCAAGCTGCAGCAGAAGGTGAATGAGCAGAAGCAGCTCATAGATGATCTGCAGGACGAGAAAAAGTTCCTTACCACCAAGCTCAAAGAAATGACCGCCGACATAAACGTCCGAGGCAGTCGAGGCATGGAAGAGCAGCTGCGACAAAAGCTGGAACAGGCGGAAACGCTCTGCGAGGAACTAATGGATGAGAATGAAGAAATCAAACGCGAACTGCGCAACATGGAGACGGAGATAGAAGAAATGCACGACAACTTCCGCGAGGAGCAGGCGGACGAGTATGCGTCGCTCAAGAAAGAGCTCGACCAGACCACAAAGAACTGTCGAATATTGTCGTTTAAGTTGAAGAAATCGGATCGCCGCATTGAGCAACTAGAATCGGAAAAGGCTGCCCTGGGAG
Organism: Anopheles stephensi; assembly: GCF_013141755.1. NCBI lineage: Eukaryota > Metazoa > Arthropoda > Insecta > Diptera > Culicidae > Anopheles > Anopheles stephensi. Next base: position 66,912,423 of record NC_050203.1, on the reverse strand, counting down.
CAAGCGGTGACCTGGCAGCAAAAATTAAACAACTCGAAGACGAACTGAAGGTGTCGAATGAGGTGGCCCGTCGCTTGCAAGCGGAGCTGGAAAGCGCTGGACCAGGCTCGACACCCACATCGCCGACCAAGAAAACTCCGAGCCTTGGCAACATCGGCAAGTCAACGTCGGCCGATAGTAAGATTTCTCGCGCCTCGCTAACACGCGGCGGATCGCAGGAAGATCCGGCACAGTTATTGCGCGATCTGCAGGACTCACTCGAACGAGAGGCGGATCTGCGGGAGCAGCTTAAATACGCCGAGGAAGAGGCGGAAAACCTACGCCGCAAATCGTCGCGCGTTGAGGATGAAAATGACTCTCTGGTGATGCAGCTGAAAAAGATGGCTTCGAAGGCGAAAAGTAAGTTAATTTACGCTTTCCCGTTACCCCCAGTCGCACACTATACCGTATAACTCATTACAGCAAAGAGCAGTATCTTTACGAAGGCAAGAAAACTTAGCCCAGCACCCACATCACGCTCCAGCACGGACACTGCCCCCATCGAAAAGGATGAAGGAATATCCGACGAGGAAGATCCGGCCGAACTGCGCTTGCAGCTGGAACTGAACGAGCAGGAAATGGCAGTGCTGCGGCGCAAGATGGAGGAGTTCGAGCACGAGAACAAACACGCCCGCGAGCAAATCAAAGATCTGCAGGAAAACCTGGCCTCCAAAACGAAGGAACTGGGTCGCAAACTTCCCTCGGCGCTTGGTAGCAAGACAGGGGTAAAGGATCCATTGGAAGAGAAGAAGATCACTGTTATGGAGGAGGAGATAAGCGAGCTGCGAAAAAAGCTGATCGAGAAGGATCGCGAATTCGAACGCTTGCAGGCGGAGATGGCACTGGCCAAGTCAAAGGGTGGCAAATCGTTGTCTAAAGCCAAGTAAGTTTTTCTAAGCGCGGACCTTCAAGAAGTCATTTTTCGTGAACGGAGTAATATATTTTTGTTTGCAGATCACTTGACGCTCTCACGGAACAGCAGGCGCAAGACTTGAAGCGGCAGCTGCAGGTGATCGAGCAGGAAGCGACGGTCTTGCGTGCGAAAACGCAAAGCCTCGAACAGGATAATGAAAAGTATCAGGCAGAGATCAAGAAGCTTCAGGCCGCACCACCAAAGGCAACCGCAACAGCAGCGGCAGATAAGAAAAAGCTCACCGATTCGATTGAGCAGTTGGAGAAGGAAAAAACCGAGCTAGAGGTACGACTGAAGCGGATTGTTCAAGAGTCCCTCAGCCAGCTACCGGTGCGTTTGTCCAAGAGCCCGACAGACATGCACACCAAACTTCAACTGAGGGTAAGAGTGAAAAAAGAGAAAGAAAACTCTTTCTGCAACTTATTGAAGTTTACTGTATACAATGTACTTTACTCTTCCCAGAAAATGGTCGAAGAATGTGAAATGGAGATCGACGAGCTGCGAGCCTTGGTTGGTAAGGCGGGTGCTTTGAATATCACAGCCCTAGCGAAGGAAAAGAAGCAGCTCGAGGCGGAACTGACCGAAACGAAGCAACAGCAGGAGAAACTTACAACGGAGCTAAGTAATGAGCTATTACCTCTTTATTAAAAGCTCAGCATTGGAATCTAATTGCGATACTTTGAATATTTTAGGCAAACTTAAAAAGGAAACTCTCGAACAGCAAACTTCGAAGCTGAATGAAGCACAGCGTACTGTGGAAAAATTAGAAGACGAAAACAGAAAACAAAATGAAAAGATTAAATCGCTAGAAGATAAAATCACTAAAATTAATACGACAGTAAGTAGAGAAGAGGCGAAATGCGGATTTGTATAAAAAATCATCATTTAAATTTTTTCACAGATGAAAGCTACAGAATCAAGCAAAACCTTCCTCGAGATGCAGCTCAAAACGGAAAAAGAGAAACACACCAATGCCGAGCGGGATCTTGAAAAGCTGCGCAAGGAAAAGTCCAAGCTGGACAATCGCATCAGCGATTTGGAGAAGGAGCTTCAGCTGTCGAAGAAAAATGCCGAGCTCATCAAGGAAAGTCTGGAGCGGGAAATGGCGGCACTGAAGAGTAAATCTTCTACCGGTGCAGACGATAGCGAAGCGACGAAGCTACTGCAGGATTTGAAAAAACAAAATGAAGGTAAGGGCAGTGAAGAGACGGCCGAACACAATATAATAATGTGTCTTCCTGTTCGATTTAGAGCTAACGTCGGAGATTCATCAGCAGAGCAGAAAGTTCGAAGAGTTGCTTCAGAAACATGAAACCATGGAAGAGGATCATCTTGTCGTTAAAGCACAGCTAGCATCGGAACGTGAAAAGGCACAGGAAGTTGATAAGCTGAAGAACAAGCTGCTCCAGGCGGAAGCCATCGAGTCAAGGCTGGTTAAGGAAAATACTAACATGAGCCGCCGGTTGGTGGAGGTGCAGAAAAAGCTAACCGCCGCCGAGACTAACAACGACAACCGGTACGCGGGAATAGAGCTGGAGAAGAACCGTTTGAAGACGGCACTGGAGGACAAGCAGCACGATTACGAGAAGCTGACCAAAGAAAGCGAAATGAACGCGTATCAAGTGAATCAGCTAAAAAAAGACGTGAGTGGCATTATTGAAAATTGTGCATCGTAATCGCACTATCCATTCACTTGTTTCCCTCAACTAATTCCAGAACGAAGATCTACGCGGAAAGCTGGATGACTATGAACGCATTAACAAGGCTCAGCGTACCCTGAGCGAACATAACGCTCATTTGGAGCAGGAGCTGAAGAGTGTCTACACAAAGTAAGTTTCGTCAGACTGCTTCCATACGGCGCAAGGTTTCACGACCACCGTTCTCACGCTCCTCTTTGTAGATTGGAAGCGTCCGAGTTGAATGTGAAGTCGGAAGTAGCTGCCACGCGCTTACGCTACGAGCAACAGGTGACCAACTTGCACAACGAGCTGACGGCTATGCAGCGTCAGTGTGAACGGTTTAAGCGCGATCGTGACACTTTCAAGCAGCTGGTTGAGGCCGCCCAGAAGCAAATCGGAGATATGAAGGCGAACCGGCGCAGTCTAGCATCCGTTACGAGCAGCAGCGGCGATGATGACGATAAGACGAAGATCGTGGCGCTCGAGCAGCAGATCGGTTGCCTCGAGGATGAACTTAGCGAGGCCCGGCTCGAAGCCAGCAAGGTGCGCACCGAGCTGGTGTCCGAGCTGAGTGCGTCCGAGATCAAGATCTCGGAGATGCAATCGAAGATCAACGAGCTGGAGGAGGAGAAAATTATGGGCAGCGGCAAGTCGAAAGTGCCCGGCACCAAGACACGACTCGAGCTGTCCTGGCAGAAGGAGCGCGAGGAGCTGCAACGGTTAGTGCAGGAAACGTCGACGCTGGCACGCGACCTGCGCCAAACGCTGTACGAGGTGGAGCGCGAACGGGACAAGGAGAAGCTCGAATCGAAGCGCAAGATCGAACAAATCAAAAAGACAACCGAGGAAGAGATCGAGGAGGGTCGCCGAAAGGTGACCGAGTTGCAGAGCGATCTGCTGGAGCTGCGCGATGCGCACGCGAAATTGCGCACGGCCAACGAAAAGTTGCGACGCGATCGCGATCGCTACGAGCGCGAGCGGGCCGATGCCACACGAAAGAGGCTGGAAGCGGAGGGCGACCGACGGATAGGGGCACTGCTGCAAACGGTCGACGAGCTGGTGAAGCTGGCGCCGGAACTACAGAAGGTTGCACCCAAGGATTCCCACACGACAAGCACTGGAAAGGTAGTTGGTGGAGAACAGGACATCTTGAAGCAACATTCGGTTTTATCTCGAATCTATTTCTTATTCCACAGACCATCACAGCTAATGCACCCATTCCAACACCGCCCATGCGCCACAAGAGTCCATCGCCGGGACCTGGAGCCACAGCACAGCCACAGCAGTCGATTTCTACAGTATTAGCTAGGCTGGCCGATGCATCCGAAGATCTGAGACGCTACCAGCGTATGTGCGATGAGGAAAAAGACAGAGAACGGGCACGTCGCGGTGGAATGCGGCGGTAAGAATTCCAGTGCCTTTCGAGGTCACATGTCCGTTACAAAGTACTTTACACTCTTCTTCTTTACAGGGCTGCATCGCAAGAAAATGATGCGATGCATGATAATTCACCAGGGCGGCCGGTGCTCAGGGTGAATCGAAACGGTGGCAGCCTGCACAGAAAGAGTCTTTCGTTGGATCAATCGATGCAGGCTGAACAGCAGGGGGTAAGCAAACTTCAACTTCAACACCCTCAATCCTCTTCTGATCGTTGCCATTTTGTTTTCGCCCCACTTGAAGCTTATCTGGAGAGAAGGTGACGATAGCATGTCGTCGCTGCAATCGATCGACTCCGACTACGGCATGATGCGCCGTGATTCCAGCCTAGACTCGCGCCTATCGACCGGTTCGACCCAAAGTGATATGCCTCGCATGCGAAAGAAGAAGCGCGGCCTGATGGGTAAACTGCGCAGCTTAAGTCTCACCCGTAGCAAAGGAACCGAAAGCGACTATTCTGTAAGAATCTCCCGTTTCGTTTCGACAGACGAATCGAATCGATTAACTGTTCAATCTATTTTCCACCCCAGCATCAAGGATCAGACTCCGATCTCAGTCTAGCTGGTGATGTTCGGTCGAGCAAAACCAATCTGAAGGGAAAACTATCGGGAATGTTCCGTCGAGCCGGTTCTTCCTCGCGCACCAACAGTGCCGAAGCAATCGATCGCGAAATTCAACGCCCGGTCGCTATCCAGACGCTCGGCAATGGTCCGACAGCGGCAGCTGCGCCTCCGCAACGGCCAGTTTCTGCTAGCACACCGCATTTAGCTAGAGTAAGTAAAGAGGACTTTATGTGGTGTATTTTTGGTTAACCTTTTAAATTCCTTCCTTAGGCCGCTAAACCTCCAACACCGTCGATGGTATCAACGCAAAGAAAACGGCTAAGCGCCAATCTTCCACCTACGGGCCAATCGTCCGGCGGAGGATAGTAAGGAAGAAGTTGATGTTGACCAGACCAAGGAAGGCGGATATGTGTTGTAGCTTGTTTAGGACAATCAACTCACGACGAATTGTTTGTCGATCTCTCCAAAACCGTATCCGTGTTAACACACACCTCAAGCTCAAGCAGCCCCAAAGCTTGGCCTACGTTTACAGACAGTGAAGTGCACTTTTCTTTAATTGTTCATCGTGATAATGTTGATGTAGCGAATGAAACAACCGAGAGCAATCGTTAAATAAATATGTTCCACTTACCGTTTATATTGTATAGTTGCTTCGCGAATCTCTGCTTCGTTGGAACTAGGACTTGAGCAATCAACTCAAAGAAAGCAACTGCATACGGGGAGGCGATCCGGACGGGATGTGACACCCGATCCTGCCGTGTGGAGACCGCTTCCGCTGGCGGCGTTTTTTCTAGGGACTGCAGCTTTATGCCTGGACGCCACCCATAATGTACTCAAAACGGAACACACGAAAACAAAATTTTTATTTACACTTTTCCGATGCATGAAATGCGCCCGATCAAGTGTTGGTCACACTGATTTTATTTCCTGTGGACATTTGATGACGACCGAAATTTGGCTAATTTGCCCAGTGTGCACTGCACGAAACTTGCACCATCAGCGGTCGAGCAGTTCGAGCAGCCACTGCTAGCTGTCAAAAGGCAGACAGTGCGCTGTCATAACAAAGCAAAAAATTATCAATTCCTAATCAACAAAACGAAGTGGAAGCAGCGCACAACGGAATAACAAAGACGAACGGTGCAGCGCAGGCGAAGGAGTTAGTTTTATGGCTACGGGGATTCTCCCGCAGCTTGTAGTTTCGTGATAAACTGAGCACAATCGACCCGAGGGTGACTGAGTAATTGCCCGCCGTCGAACGAATCGCAGTACTTCGGTACCGTTTCCTGCGAATTGGGAGACGTGATAATTGGGCAGCAGTAGCCCCAACTTCCCCCAACCCCCTCCGAGGGACACACAGATCCGGATCCGGTACGACCCGAGCGCTCGGTGCAATGTTTAAGCGACGTGTGAAATCACCGCACACCCATCGATCCCGGTATCGGTTCTTTCCGGTCGTGGTGCTGATAGTGCTAGCCCAATGGTGCCTACTGAATACGGCCGTCACAGCCGAATCGACCGATATCGAGCTCGATGCGAAGGCGAACAAAATCCACCAGATCGATTCGCTCAATCTGTTGCTTTACACCTTCCTGCTAACGTTGACGGTGCTAACGATATGGTTGTTCAAACATCGGCGCGTATCCTGGCTCCACGAAACGGGGCTGGCCGTTATATATGGTAAGTGAGGGGGATAGGGGAGAAGGGAGAAAAAAGGTCGCTTTTAGTTTTCGACAGCCGTCCAAAATACGGTTCAGTTATCAAAACAAACCCGCAGGTTCATGCAGGCGGAAAGAAAATCGGATTATTCGAATATTAACGCGGTTTGTAATCAATAGTACGGGCCCGAGTCGACTACTATCCGCCGCCCATATGGTACGACGGTCGGTCGGATCATTTTACATTGATAGCAGGGGAAGGCCGTTGAAGAGCAGTTCGTATGACTAATGCCGTTTGCGCAACGGCAGTTTGTATGGCTGTGTGATTTGTCTGAACCGTCCGTTGTCCCCGACGTGTTTATTATGTACTTGCTATATTTACTTTTGCATCGCCACTGCCAAGCGATGCTATACCGGCTGTGTTACCAGTAACGAGGAGTAAAAAAACGTACAATGTGGATTTTAAGCGATAGAAACACTAGAACCCCCCCGTACACTTTTCATATCATATCGCTTGTTTTCCTTCTCTGAATTCTCTCCCTTCGAGCAGGGCTCATCGTTGGTGCCATTATCCGTTATGCAGGAACCACCACACCGATCATCCACGTTTCCGTGGAAGCGGAACCGGACGCAAAGTTCAACCAAAGCCTCCCACCGGACACGCTATGGCTCAAGTTTCCGGGAAATCTGCCCCACGGTTCCGATCAGCCGGTGAAGGCAAACAAGACGTACACGTACAGCTTTCGCGGTGAGCTGGGCAACGTGGAGGAGAACGAGATCGATCTGAAAGCTACGTTCGATCCGGAAATCTTTTTCAACATTATCCTGCCCCCGATCATCTTCCATGCCGGTTACAGTTTAAAGCGGGTAAAATGATTAATATTCCCTTTTGCTTTTATTGTTTCATAAACATTTACTAACTTTATTGTACGGTTTTTAGAAATATTTCTTCCGTAACCTGGGTGCAATCTTGATGTTCGCCATCATCGGTACGACCCTGTCGGCGTTTTTAATCGGTGCGCTTATGTACGGTTTCGTCCAGCTGATGCCAAAGCTAAAGTCGAGCTTTACGTTTCTGGATACGCTTTACTTCGGGGCGCTTATATCGCCCACGGATCCGCTTACCATTTTGGCCATCTTTAGCGATATGCACGTGGACGTCAATCTGTATGCGCTTGTGTTCGGTGAGAGTGTGCTGAATGATGCCGTTGCGATCGTGCTTAGTGGGTAAGTGGCGAGAATTATGCTCCTAGTTTGCCCATTCCTAACGACGCAATGCTTATTACACAGGGCAATCCAAAACTACGGTGAACATTATTCGAGCAATGGCGAATTCGAAGGACACGCCTTTTTACGTTCGTTGGGTGACTTCTTCAGCGTGTTTGCCTTTTCGCTGCTGATCGGTGCTTCGATGGGTTGCGTTACGGCCATGATGACCAAGTTTACGAGGATACGCGATTTTCCGCTGCTCGAATCGGCCCTGTTCGTGCTGATGTCCTACAGTACGTTTTTGATAGCTGAAGCGGCAGAGTTAACGGGTAAGTTTCGGAAACAAAAGCAGGTGACGCGCCTTCGTTCCGATAGACAGTTTCTTACCGCTTGCCGATTTGCAGGAGTTGTTGCGGTACTGTTTTGCGGTATCTGTCAAGCACACTACACATACAACAACCTGTCGGATGACTCCCGCACGCGAACGAAGCAGATATTTGAGCTGCTGAATTTTCTTGCCGAAAACTTTATCTTCTCGTACATCGGCGTGTCGATGTTTACCTTCCCCAAGCACCACTTCGATCCGCTGTTCATTTTTACCGGATTCGTAAGTTAACGGCTGAACGGTTTGAACGTTGTAAGTGATGGTGTTAATTTGCCTACTACCTTCCCTTTTAGATGTGTGCAGCTATCGGGCGCGCTGTAAATATTTATCCCCTTTCAGCTCTGCTGAACATAGCTAGAAAGCCAAAGATTTCGTGGAACTTTCAGCACATGCTGTTCTTTGCTGGTAATTAAAAAAAAGCCTCTTTTAAACTACAAACGCTTAAACTGAAAAATACAAATAACTCGTGCCGCTACTACTTTCTACAGGATTACGTGGTGCAATGTCGTTCGCGCTTGCGATTCGCAACACGGTGTCCGATGCAAGACAGGCAATGCTAACGACAACGTCGTTAATAGTTATTACCACCGTTATCATCCAGGGCGGAGCGGCCAACTTTCTGCTCAACTGGTTGAATATACCGTAAGCCAACAGAAGGAATCCTAGCCGTTCGAAACACGATGCTAACTGCGTTCCCGCTTATTTTCATTGCTTTCAGTGTTGGCGTTGATGATGAAACGGAGGTGTTACCCTATCAGGGCGTTCGAAGCGTGAGTAAAACAGTTTTACTTTTCTTTATCGTTTCTTTCGATGCACTTTAGCGTTGCACCGTGGTGTACCACCGGCACGCATACAGCTGTCCGGTGAACATAAAAAGACTAATAGTTTGCTTTCTTTCAAACTCAAAATTGAAACGCTAAGCTAATCTTTATTCAGCGTTTTCTGTTCGTCTCAAGTCCCTGCATACTTGTACACTACCAATTCTAAATCCGTTTCCCTTTTTTTACCACCATAATCGTACGCCTGGCGCACTGTTCTCACGGCAACAAAACCAAAACCAAAAAAAAAGGTGTACAATTCGATGGAGAACACGGCTGGGGTATGTTCGATTCGTAACAAAAAAAAATGTGCAAAGCATGCCCTTTGGCATTCGCTTTTCGTTTAAATGTTTGATCATTGTGTGTAGTGAAGTATGATGGGCTGATCTCATATTGCATGCCTCCTACCCATCGTTAATGTGTGTTTTGTGTCACCATGTATGTGTGGTCCATTAATCGATCCGGTCTGCTAGGTCACAGAGTGGGGTTTAGCCGTGTGAAACCTGGCAAGGCCACATCGTCTCCATGGTTCCATCGCTTTCTAAAAACTTTCCTTGCATCATTATCGATTAAGCGCGTTGCTTAGCCTAGTGTCATGTTTCATGTCGCCATACACCGTTGTCGAACCGGATGATGTACCTCTACCTCTCGTAGTCCATATGGGGCATCATGAAAATGAACCGTTTACTTTCCTTCCATTAATCACTCCTGTTTTTGCTTGGTACAGGACGTTTTTCAATGTTTTACGCGTCCCTGTAGGGTTTTGGCTTCTCTCCACCCTGTCTTTAGTAGATTGTTTAGAACGTAGCTTTTGATTTTTGAGAAAATTGTTCCGTCTGCTTATTGTTTAAAAAAAAAACGCACCTTAAACTTTTCACCATTTCTATCGAGCAATCGCGCAACCATTCCCCCAAAACTAATTCATGATAATGTTTTTATTATTGTTGCTTGTCGCGAATTCGTCACAATCGGAAACGATTGCTTTAATTTCTAAAGTCGATCGACGTTGGTTTAAATCTCAGTCAGCTGCAGGTGAATAGGCGAGCAAGTTCCTTGGTAAGAGGCGTTATTGATTAAATCTCTCTCTTTTTGTTTTAGTTAATTTCTTTCATCTTAGTACATTGGGATGTGTTTATTTGAGTTTGAGTCGAGTAGTTTGTATAGGAAGTTTTTGTTTTTTTTGTTTTCTTTAAATAAACCAAAATAACGTATGCATAGAAAAGTAGACTTGGTTCAGATGGCTGTGACAACAAAACTACTTTAGATAGATAATCCAACCCAATAGCCTCTTAGGGCAGTCATTCCACACACTACGGTTGACCGGGCCCGGATGGGATTTGAACCTCGGTCCTGCCGTAGACCCACAATTGATTACAAAAAATACCGGTACGATGGGAAGTTCTATCGATGCTTTTTAAATGCATACGTTAACTAGAAAGATTTATATAGTCTTATGGGCTAAGGAGTAGAATAGGCTCTTACAAGTTGTACGGGGCGCAACTGTATGCAAGTTGTGTGCAAAGTTCATTGTGAAATGTGTGCCTGACCGTATTTAGGACATAAAAGTAATATTTAAATTTACCGTGAATTAAGTAAAAAAGTATTAAAAGTTATTAAAAGTTATCATGAAAGTTTGTGCAAAGTATTCATTAGACATTTTATCAGTTTTATCAACCTTTTCAATGGTTTTAACAAGTTTAATTATAATATTAATCATTCCTAATCCATATTTGTTTCATTTTTGAAAGGAAAAAAATAATACATTTCGTATTTAAGTATATTTCTGCTAAACAGTTGATAAACTTGCTGCAAGGTACCAAAACTAGATAAAATAGTCTAGCATGAATAACAATAATTAAAATAGGGCAAATGTACCAGTTTTCGGCACGTTAGTGCTGCTGATCAGAAAAGAAAAATACAATTATTAAACTTAATAATTTTGATTTATGGTGGTATTATGATGGTTGTAAAACTATCAAAGCATGTTTCAGCACTCATGATTGTTTGATTATACCCAGTATTGTAGAAATATTAGTAAAAATGCAAACATTGGTTTTGCTCCTATTTTGGGCAGGCTGTGTTCCTATTTTCGGCTTCGCGAATAGACGATTTGAAAAACTCGAAAAGGTGTAATTAGTTAAAGAAAAATAATTTAAACAACTTTCTACTCTTACTTTGCTAGAATTCTTGATAGAAAGTAGTTAAAAAATTAATTTTATGTTGCCCATTTCGGATATCAAACTGCCAGATTTTAACGTCTTTAACGTCAATTTTTTAAGCTCTAGTTTGGTAAATCTCAGAATTACCGAACTATCGGCACAAAGCCAATCTGACGAAATGTTTTGAGCTCGTCACAAATATTTCGATGTTTCAGTAAATATCGATCTAAATGCGTCAAAACTTCGTATTTAAAGAATAAACCATGATGTATTCCTTTAAAAGTAAGTAGTTGAAAGATAATTTCTTTTTCGATTTTTCCCATAATTTTGCTATTTTTGCCGACCTGCCGCAAACTGGAGCAGTTACCCTACATGACTTAGAAATAAAAATAGTTAATTATTCATAATTTTATCTAAACATTTATAGAACATTATATAATAACTATAACTACATTTTACCACGCCAAATGAAAACGTTTTACATAATTTATGTATAGAAACTTACTGTAGGTTTAAATGAAATCATTTTGTCCTATCTCGTCATGTTCTCATTCCCCTATGCACTTCCACGAAAGCTTGCGTGCGAGTGTGTTCCGTGCAACTTCCATGGGCCTATTCTACTCCTTAACCGTCCTATGATTTGAGGGATGTGTGTTAGAATTTGATCTTAAAGTGTTGCAAGAGCAAAACATCATCATGCTACCACTATTGAATCCGTCCCCATGAATCACTAGCAATTAAAGCGTCCCGCGCCTTTCTTTGTGATTTGCCTACCTTTCCCTACATACACCTAGCCTCTCGAGCTTTCAGTTTGGTTTCAGTAAAGTTGTTGGCTAATATCGCTCGTTACCAGGTTAATGTATCTCACGCATTTTAGCTTAGCTCCATGTTATAATGCCATTTTCTGTTTAAATTTTCACGCTAAGGATTTGGAAAATCCGGACAGTGAAGGTGCCACCACGCCGGGCGGCACACGAAGGGGCGGCCACGAAAAGGCTGTATTGGCACGGCTGTGGGGCAATTTCGATACAAGGTAAGAACGGACACCGTTTGGTGTGTATTGTGAAATGATTAAATTAATTTGTCCATGTTGTTTTCGTCTTAAAGGTACATGAAACCATTATTGACCCACTCGAGGCCAACGCTGCTCGAAACGTTACCGGTTTGCTTGAGCCCGTTGGCTCGTTTGCTCACCACAACCGAGCAGCTAACGCAGGTAAGCACTTTGGGGAAGGGGCGAAACAATTGTTGTTGTGTGGCTAATGTATAATACTACTGTAATGGTGGTGCTAATAATCGTAGGATGGTCCAACGCGTCGTTCGGATTCGGATTCCGACCTGTGCATCGATGATGATGATCGTGGGTCGCGCGGTGGTCCCGCCGACGGTAGCGGCCGCAGGAACTCAATCAATCGCGTAAGTATACGCCTCGTTTCGGACGATCGCAGCACGATATTTGCAAGCTATAAGAACCGCGATTAAAAACAGTATTTGCAAGTGATGAGCTTGAAAAGTAAAAGAAGCCACTGGACACTCTCGTAGGGAACAATTGCAAGCTAACAGTTGTATGATATTCGGGTGGTATAGGTGTATATGGTTTTAGTTCGAAACCTTCTAAACGCAACTCGCACGTTACTGAAACTGCATGAAATAATCCGTACTACTAACACACACACACACATAGTTAAGTATTTAAGGTAGGGCAAGCGCCGTTAGAAGGACGAGCATAACAGCGATCGTCAAAAATGATGCGTGCCTCGGCTCCGCGCGCATTAACGCGTGTGAGCGTGTGATGCTGGATTTGTTAGAGGTATTTCTCGATATGTACTATCCAATTGGTGGTGGTGTGTGTGTTTATCTTTGTCTAGTCAACACGGTGCTGTTTGCCGTACAAGCGGATATAAACGAGCTGCGAAAGCATGCAAGCGTTCCAAACGAATATTCTTGCCAGAAGTGTGTAGCGCGTCGTGGTTCCTCCACTACCACCTGTTGTTTGTCCCAAATGTAAAGACTGGATCGTGGTGGTTGGTGGAAAGTGAGTTTTTGCCAGTTTAACATAGGGGCGCCGGTATTGTAGGGTGTATTGGATTGATACAATTTCGAAGTTTGAGGGTAGTAGTAGACACACATACACACACAGGTTCACACTAGATTTGTGTCGATAATTTAAGTTAATTAAACATAACAGTGTAGGTCGGTAAATAACGCTTCCATTGGACGAATTTCCATTCAACACTCAGCAAGGACTTGTGTGGTGCGAGATGGAACTGCTTCTTCCTTGGCACTGCAACCTCGAGCGGTCTCGGTCTGCAATTTTTTTGGCCTGCTATGACTTAATTTTACCCCGTAGTCAAGTAGTCAGCTCTACGAACGGGGAGGCTTTGGTTTGGATGGGATTTGAACCCCGGTCCTGCCATCCGAAAGACCGGCGAGATGTAACTGCCATCAGAATTCCAACAGATTGTTTCATTCCGTCTGCCTCGGGGATGATATTCCCATCTAAATAGCTTATGGTAAAAATTCTAACGATTTCGATACAATTTTTATTAAATTTATTTAAAAACCGCAATTTAAATATTTAAAATTTAAAATTTAGCAATCCTTCATTGACTCCATTCTTGTCAGTTCAGATCCTTCTCCATCCTTGTCAGATGGAAATAAAAGTATCCCATTGGGAAAGGGTAGCGAATGGAAATTCATCGACTGGAAGCGACACTTGACGCCCCGGACACAACAAGTAGTTAACTGTTAACGATAAGTTTTTTATAACGCAGCTTAATTGTATCGGTAACCGTATAACGTGGATTGTGATCTTAATATGTATATCCCCTATTCTTTGCATGCATGCGTTTCCTTCGTTATCGTCGTCCCTACGACGACTCCTATCCCCAACTCTCGTGTGTGGCCCACTGTGTCCTGCGTCACTCGATCGTAACTCTGTATCCTTTTGACTCCTTACTTCTAACCGACCGACAACAAATACCACCGACCACTACTACTGCTACCGCGCTCTCCTAACACATTCACTTGGTCGTTCTGGGCGAACTTGGTTCGACAAACCAAATTCCACACACGAAACAAACACTCTCAAACTACCGACCGAACGGCAGCGCCAGCAACATTCCGATGCCGCGCATGAAGCTAACGATGCGCTCAACATACTAAGTAGCTTGGGAACTAATTTTATGTAACGCTTCTCCAAACCAACCCGAGCTGTTTCCGGTGTGTGAGTGACGGCGGGATTATGTTAGTGGTTCGTTCTTTTGTACAAAATTTCCCCCCTTTTTTTCTTCAAAACATCGTAGTTTGTTGTGTTTTCTCGCATGAAAAATTGTTTCAGTTTTTTTTCATTCTGTTATTGTTTCATCATAAACGGTTTTTAGAACGTAATTGGCATAATTTTATTCTTTTTTTTTCGTTTTTGGTTTTGTTCTTCTTGTTCTTATTCCACGTATGTGTACGCGGTGCAGCAGAAACGTACTATTTAAGCTGTTCCCCAGGTCCCCCACAGTTGTTTTCTTGCCCCATCGAATTGCTCATCGGGCAGCCGAGCATAGTAAAGAAAGCTGGAAGTGCAACAGAGAGAGAGAGTATGTGCACTACCGCCCAAAAAATTACCCGCAGCATTACCACACGATGGTTTGCCATATGGTTTTCCTTGGTATTATTATTTAGTTTTAGCAATTTATAAGTTTACGATCGGTTCATCCCTCTTCTGTTATTTAGTTTTTTAATGCATTAGTTATTTTTTAAATCACTGGTTTATGTGTGGGTATGGGTTGAATTGTTGGCGAAATTGGCGGCTGGACAGGGTTTTTGTTGGTGGGATACCGTTATGTTAGAGTTAGATTTTACTTGGTTGCCAAACCGGGTCCTCCCCTCAACGGTATGGACAATAATTGTTGAAACGCTCCGTGTGGAGTGCGCTCTTCAGCTCAAAAGGTCTTTCATTGTGAATGAAATAAATAACATTTGGTTTACTTAAGTTCCTGTTGCCTACACGAAAATCCAATTTCTGAAACCGATTCTTAAGCAAAAAATAATCAGCGCTCTCTGTTCACTCCAACGAGAACGTTAGATGTGCTTCAACCTGTTCAACTTTGTTCAGGCCTAGTTTTGTTTTTTTTTTCTTACTACTACTTTTATTTTGTAGATTCGTTTTTCTTTTACAATGTTTGTCTTTGTGTTCTATAGTTACACCCAACACCGAAAGTAAAAGATACAAACCCTCCCCCCTTCCTGTGATTTGTCATTAATCGGAAGATATACAGATATACACAAAGCAGGCGATCGTGCCGAACGATAGGAAACGATGATGAAAGCGCAATCGTTCGTTGTACTTACAGTGTGAGATACAAATAGTTTAATGTTGTAAGCCGTTAGTCGATCTAGTAAATTCGTTCCGAATGTGTCAAAGGATCAAATGACAACGTGCCGGTTGAGAGGCTCGCTCTGCTGACAGTGAAAAGACGGAAAAGAATTTGATTTCCTTCCTTTAAGTTCGTTAAGCATGCTGCTAAGCGTTGCGCGCTGTCCCTATGCAAAGTGCCACCGAGCGAGAGAGATTTAGGTCCAGAGGAATAAAGGGCAGTTCCGTTAGGTGTTTGAGCGTTTGAAGCGCATGCCCGTCGGAGTAACAAAGGTGCTAGTTAGACGCTATAATAGCCCCACATCCGTGTGCTCTACTGAAGATTGTTTAGTTAATTCCGTTCCGAGCAAGAGCCGGCAACACATGTGCATTAAATACAATGATATTAAATGATAAACAAATGATCTTTTTTTTATTCATTTTTTTTTGCTGTACTTCATCTCGCTGGCGCTATCATAATCCATTTTCTCTTTCTCTTTCTCTCCGATTCACTATGCTTCCGTAACGATCGTCCCGGTGGGGTGGTTTGATTCCCAACTCCCAAAATCCGAAACGGGGTTTCTCTATCGATAGTTAGAAATTATGGACGACAGCAGTGAGCATGGCACGTTCCGCGTTGCACCCACTGCCAATATTGCTAACCGCATCATGCAGCAGGGAAGAAGAAGGGCCAGTGGCAAAATATTCCACTTCTAAACGACGTGCAGCCGGGGTTGCAAAACTGCCGCTAACATTTTAAACGATGGTCTGTTACGAATATTCTTCTGTGCGTGTTTCAACCCCCCCGTTGCGTATGGGAAGCTCTTGTTTGTGACTGTGATATTTTAAAATTGTTCTTCAAAACTTTTCCGTGAGCTGTTTGTGTTACTCATTCTTCCTTTAGTGGAATTTATGCTGTGCTGCTAACAAGATGCCGGAATTTTGAATAAAGTATGAACGTTCTATGATCGTCACATTATGCGCTTAACCGATAGGTATTTGAGCTTTCAATTGCGTGTGTATATTTTTTTATATTTGTAATAGAATGGGTAAAAGATTCGAGAAGGCTCCCCGCCCCCCCCCCCCCCTGACATTTGTTAGGTGCTGTAGGATTTACGCCTGAATGTATGCAATCCGCAGTACACGTTGCGAAAGCTTCACAGTGTGCTTTCAGTGTGGTCAAAAATGATTGAATAAAGTCGAATGAAATATTGCTTATTATTCGATTAAATCCCCGTCCCTCTATCCTGGCCATTTATATTGCCTTACAGGAGCTACGTACTAATTTTTGGACACGCTAGGAGAGACCAATCAGGCTTACAACATATACGGTGTTCCCAGTGTTCAAATCACTTCTTACAATGTATATGATCATGCTCTACTCGCTGTCCAGTAACAGTATTAAGGAACAATGCACAATGTTTATTTCAAACGAGTTATGACCATACAAAATCCCACTGTGCAATAAAAATGACAGGCCACAGTGCTACACACAAAAGATTCTAGGGGGGGCCTTATCGAGTCTTTAACCATAGAATGCCATAAAACGTAGTTATTTGTGCATTTTAGCACCGTATAATGAAACAGCTTTCTCCCGCCACGAATAACAGCCGTTTCAAACCGCCCGTCCTACAACTGTCAAGAGTGACATTTGTCTGGCTGTGCGCAACACACACGAACCAACCTTCCCTAGGCCGTGTTTGATGTTTCACTTCATTTCGTCAAGCGCCTCGGAATAAACACGAAAAAAATATCTTCTAGAAAAACTGTGTCTCCGGTAAGTATTTGGCCATTTCCGATCGTATCCCATCGTTTACCTGCTGCTAATTCGGCTAACCAATCAAGCTCCGAACTGGCGCACACCTGAAAGTAATGCGTACCGAGTGCCAAAACGGGTTGCTAACATTTCCTTGTTTTGTCGCTCTTTGTGTATTTTTAGAGTGCTTCCTAGGAATCGATAATCGCACCAACACACGTACACACACAAACCTACCTACGATGCCTACCATCAGACTACAGTCGTCGGACGGTGAAATTTTCGACACCGATGTGCAGATCGCCAAATGCTCCGGCACCATCAAAACGATGCTGGAAGATTTGGGCATGGACGAGGGTGACGATGAGGTCGTACCGCTGCCGAACGTAAACTCGGCCATCCTGCGGAAGGTGCTACAGTGGGCCACCTTCCACAAGGACGATCCGATCCCGGTGGAAGACGACGATAGCAAAGAAAAGCGCACCGACGACATCAGTTCGTGGGACGCTGACTTCCTGAAGGTGGACCAGGGCACGCTGTTCGAGCTGATCCTGGCCGCGAACTATTTGGACATTAAGGGGCTGCTGGACGTGACGTGCAAAACCGTGGCGAACATGATCAAGGGCAAAACCCCGGAAGAGATTCGCAAGACGTTCAACATCAAGAACGACTTCACGCCGGCCGAGGAGGAACAGGTGCGCAAGGAGAATGAGTGGTGTGAGGAAAAGTAGAGTGTGGTCGGGTGTCTTCATACAGAGGGAGGGAGGTGGGGGGGCGGGGGAGGCGTGTGGTACACGCTGCTGCACTGCCTTCCATCCAGTATCACCGTGAAAAATGAGGCTTGTGTATAAGATTTGGTGCAACATCCAGGATCAGCCGCAAAGACAAGGACAAGAGCACTGCGTCGACGCTTTATAACACTCGGTGATTGTGTATTTTACTCTTCTTTTTTTTTTTGCTTTCATCACGTTGCTCATCGTAGATCCGTTTTATGGGATTATTATCATTGTGAATTTCCGTTTGTTCCGTTTTAATAACACTTTCGTCCAATAGTTCTAGCAACTGAAGGATCAATAAACGCGTTTCTAACATAAAAAAAGAAACTAAGACATTTCGTTTCTTCTCATGCAAGTTACAATTCACCTTGAATAAGTTCCTTTATTCACAATGTGTTATCTTCAAAGAAAAGAGAAGTTCTAGTAGAAGTAGAAAGGATGGCGCAAGTCATAATTCTGTACTTTTAAAATTGTAGGTAAAATCTTAACTTACAGCGCATCGCCTGTGTTATGAAGTTAACCATGCAGATACTATCGTTTTAGCACAAGCGATTGACATGATAACCTCAGCGAAGAACATCAAATACCTCGGAATGGAACACTTCATCTGGACACAGTCTCCAACAAGGTGTCCCGAATAACGCAGACTGCCCAGATGTCTAGCGAAAGTGAAGGAGTAGCCCGAAAGTTCGGAATGCCATCTTTTCACATCTTCCCGATGTGCCCTCATAGACGACGAAGGCCTGTATCAAGAGACCGGGTGGGGCCGGGTGGGTCCAATCTCCAAAACTGGAGTCAGGAACCTGCCTACGACGGACAACCTTGTTGTAATCGAATAATGCGGCGACAGTGAAACCAGGAAGGCCAGGAGATTCTTATTATTTTCAGACTATATCTTTGAGTGAAGAATCCCATTGCTTTTTCCTGTCATGTCCCTTATGTATGGCCAGATCATCAATCCATTTCCAGAGAACTCATTCCAGTGCTGCTTCTTTACTTCAACAGATTTTTAAAATGTATTAATATGAGAAATGTATTATAATTTATTTACGCGGGTATCGCAGTCAGCATTCTGCACACTAGAGTATTTTGCTAGAGCTTTGCTTTCACCTTGCTAGCTCGTGTGGTTCCCGCACTTGAATTCTTGGCTGTGTCCACATCCTGCTGCGTACCGCTCTCGAACCATTTCTTCGCTTCTTTCAGCCGTTCCGACAGGATTCGTTCCGTTTCCTTCACGATGTAGGCAAACTTCGCGTGTTCCTCGGAGGAGCCGAATGTTCCGGCGTGTAAGATCCGGAACACAACCAGCAGTATGAAGAGAACGCTATAGCGGAGAAGCACAAGCTTTACCAGCATCTGCACCACGCTATCCTGACTCAGCTGGCCGTTGATGCCTCGCCAGATTAAATCGTTGATCGTCCGGGCGATGAGCTTCTTGCGCTCGGCCTTCCCAATCAGTGCATGCGTGTGTACGTCCTCCAGTTGTTCCTTGCATTGCTTCCAGTAGTCGGAATTTTCAACCGTTTCCCACAGTTTTCCAACGTTCAACATGTGCGTCATGTTGCGTGCAGAAATGAACGTAGTAAAGAGATGTGGCGGATCAGACCAAGGTGTATGTATTTAGAAGGTGAATTTTTGTCGTTTTGACACACCAACATTTTAGTCGAGATATGTCACAGTTTGTTTACAAAAACACATCCCGGAGCGCAAAATCAGTCGTATTGCGGTCCGAAGGCGCTCGTTTTGACCGTCAGAACGACTGCCTTCGGGGGTCGAAACACAAACATCTTCGGACCAATTTTATGCCATTTAAAAAAAATTGCTTGAAACAAATTAAACTTGTGTGGACTTTCTTTCTTGGCTTCATCATCATCATCATTTTTTCTCATGTATGTATTTTTCTCGGTTTTTGGCTGGTTTCGATCATTGACTGGAGTTGGTATGAAGGCACTCCCAAGCGCTACAAATTGCTTTAATGACTTCTGAACGGGGTCGTTTAGACTGAAGCTTGGGTCTAAACGGAATGTAAAACGACTACGATTAGCAGGGGTTAAAAGACTGAGCTTTTAAGTTTGTGAAAAAGACAAGAGCTTACAAGCTCATCACAGAAGCAAAGAGCTACACTCAATACTACGTTCGCCATTTTTAAGAGCTTTCGACTCCCCTTGCTGCTCGCTGCTCTCTTCTATTCTCTTTGGACTTTGCTCAAGAACCTTTGAAGTGAATGGACGAGGAGAGATACTTTTTTGTTCTATGGCTTTATAATTGTGGTTTTGTTCCAGAGGCACTCGTTTGCTAGCTCGAAGCGATACAACTCAAGGTGTATGTATTTAGAAGGTGGATTTTTATCGATTTGACAGGGCGACATTTTAGTCGAGTTATGTCAGAGTTTGTTTACAAAAACATGGTATGGGGCTACCAACATGAACAAACAGCCTCGATTCTCAGTCCTTTGTGCAATTTCGCTAATTTATGGGTCATCTTCGCATATTAAGTGTTGTCCCACAGACGATTGACGATATTTGGTTGCATTTTTCGTCAAAAAATCGCAAGCGATACCATCACCGGCGCCTCCTCCGACGCTGCCGTCACTCTTCTCAATACCCTTCCCCTTGATCACCCCGGAACTGTTATGTCAGGTCGAGAAATGTCAATTTGCTCTAAACAACTCTACCTTCTATATCTACATACCTTGGATACAACTAGGTCTGTGATGCCGTGTGATACGTCCATTGACTGGAGCGTACAAAATAGTGTGATACAAAACGTTTGAGAGTGTTCAGAACTCTCTTCGTACCGTTGTTAAAAGAGATTTGTGTATATTGTAGATCTCTTCCGCAAAACCTCCGTTCTTATGGGAATTGCGAAAAAGTTCTTTTTTTCATGCGTGTGCGATCGGAAACATGTTTCAAGGACACACACAAAAAACATACATGCTCAAACACGCAAAGGCTCAATCTCACGGAGGATAGCAGAAACAATCTCGACCATTTAGCTTTTTAATAGTGAAAAAGCGCTATCTACTGAGCGCGTCACTGAAGCTCTGAAACTTTCTTTTTTGTTAATATGGAGTTTATGTCTCTGGGATATCGAAAGGACGCCATCTAGAGAGGAAACCTCTGAAGCTCGGTATCTTGATTTATATTTATATGGACATTCTGTTTTCCAGTCGTTTAAGCATAATTTGTGGCGCTTGGGCAGGTCCTCCGTTGGACTGGGCATGTCATGAGAATGGCACCTGACGACCGAGCCCGATATCTACAGAGCAGACATGCAAGATGCAAACCCAAGATGGCGTTGATGCACCCATCACACAGGCTGGGATATTAGTATCGAAGACTACTACAGCAGGCCATGACCGGTGTGACCATGATCACTCATACAATTACCGTTCGGGAAGTTTAAAAATATAACAACAGCTTGTGTAGTGAAAGATTCGTGTCTCTTGTATATTATTAGCAGGGACGATTAGTTGGTTTCCCTCCTTCCGTTACATTACTTGACATTACTAAACCTGTCGTCTTTAGAACTCTGATATTTCAGTTTTGCAGGCAGTGCGTGTGATGCTGTGGTCTCTTCCCTCTCTCTTGTGCTCCCTGTACAATGTGGTCGTTGAATGCGACCACCGGTAGCTTAAGTAGCAGTCATAAGTGAAACGCGTTCCGTGCTAACAAACCAAAGAAACAACGGTTACAACGAAAAACAAATCGCGCACATCATCGTTAATGTATCGGGTGCCTTATCACAGTTCATGGTTCCATTGAGTTGTTCATTTTTGTTTCGTTGGTTCGGGTGGTCGTTGGTGTGTCTTCTGGTGTTTTTTTGTTGTTGTTGCTGTTCCGCATTGCATCAATCGCGTTGTCCAGCTTCGTTGGCCTTTAGCATAGTTTTCATTTCGACCTCCGGCAGGTCGGAGGACTTTTTACCCCGGAAATGGTTCTCGATGTCTTCCAGCGTGCGGCCCTTGGTTTCGGGCAGGAAGAAGTACACGAACACGATGCCCAGCATCGAGAGGCAACCGAACAGGATGAAGACGTTCGAGTTGCCGATAGTCTCCACCATCGAGGGATATACTTTAAGAATAATGAACGACATGGTGTACCCGAAGAAGATGGTCAACCCGGACGCGAAACCACGGATCTTGGTCGGGTATACTTCCGCATTCATCGAGAACGGCAGCGTGAGGAACCCGAGCGTGGCGGTAAAGATAAATGCAACGAGCAGTACGGTCGGGATCCAGGCAAGCGATGTGCCCCTCACCGGATGGATGGCACAGACGGCTAACCCGAACATACAGGTAGCCATACCGAAGCCGGAAAACAGTGCCGGCGGACGACGCCCAAACTTGTCGGAGATGAACGACATCAGCACCGTCGTTACCACGCGCGTCAATCCCACAAACACGGCGCTCAGGAACGGATCGATCGCAACGCCGGCCTCGATCGAGAAGCTGGCCGCGTACACGATGATCACAAAGATGCCGGTAAACTGCTGGAAGAAGAAGAATGTGCACATGATGGCGAGCGGTTTGTACACTTCCGGTTTCTTCAGCTGATCCAGCTTCGAGTTTTTGCCATCCTGCGACGACCGGAACCGGGCAATGTTGTCCTGGAGCGCATCCAGCTCGGCCCGTATCTCGGGATGATCGTCCTCCTTGATGGCGCGCACCACCTTCAGGCATCGTTCGGCCTTGGGCATACGCTTCTTGCTCACCAGCCAGCTAGGTGATTCGGGCAGCGGTATCACCGTCAGCAGCGATACGACGGTAAACACGCCACAGATCATGCACACGAACCGCCAGTCATTCTGCATAGGAGAAAGTACGGTGATTAGTTTAACCATTCGAACCCACTGCCCGCCCGAAAGTCGAACTGCGCGTGACGCGTGTCTTCTCGATCGAGCCTGATAAGCCGTACCTTGAACACATAGCCGAGCGTGTAGATGCACAGCATGCCGATGGCGGTACAGAAGGCGGTCAGCAGCGTTAGGCGCCCGCGAAGATTTGGATGGGCCACCTCGGCCGCGTATACCGATGCCGGAGTGCTCGATAAGCCTATCGCAATGCCTGTTCGACCGGGTGCGACATTGAAAAGAAGAAGAGATAAAACCAAACCGTATGACAAGCGATGGCCATTAGTTTATACGGGGGTAAGTCTAGGCCGTACACTGCGTAGTACTGCGAAATAGATAAACGAATCCCTAGGCGCACCGCTCACCGCCCGGGGTTCCTGTCCACGTACCTATTATTATACGCGCCACGATTAGCTGGATGAAGAGGGTGGTGCTATCGGTGCGGCTCGCGAAAGACATGATTGCCCAGGAAACGATCGATATGATGTTGATAAAGTAGAGCGTTTTCTTACGCCCGACCTTGTCCAGCAGATAGCCGGAAAGCAGTCCACCGAACGGGCACATAATCGATGTGATGGATGCTAAGAAAAAAAAGGAAAAGAAATGTGTGAACCTTGGTAAAATGAATTCTTCCACCCAACAAACCGAAGCTTCTCCTCCCCCCCTCGCCTTACCGAACCACGTCGCGTCGGATTCCGACAGCACTACCGAGCTGGTGGAGTTCGTCAGCTCGATCATAGCAATCGAAGGAAAGCCAATGCCCATCCCGGAGGAGATGATGGTAATGTTGGCCACCACTGCCATCACTATCTGGATGATGGCGGCCCGGCGTGTAAGCTGCGTAAGGACGGCATGCGTTGGACTCTTCGGTGCCGGTGACTTCTCGTGGAGGGCGGCCTCCACCTCGGCCGTATCTTTTCCACTCATGGTGTCGCCTGAGAAATTAGAAAAGTGTGTTGTTACTGTAACAGAGTAGACGACAATGTTGGCAGCGGTTGCCTATGGTTACGAAAAGTGAGGCCTACTTGTATTCTATCAAATGAGCCTAGAAAGAGACACGCCGCTGCCTGCCAGCCAGAGCACGCTTCATTAACTGATCGTTCCCGATCGGTGGGAGTCGAGAGTAGCAGCATAATTAAAAATTGGAGGATCGCGAAACGGGAACAGGCGATAAAACAACAACAAAATACCCCGGCGATTGTAAATGGGGAATATATTTTACCAAACAGGTCTTTTCGATTCGGTTTTGCTGAAGTCCAGCGCACCGGTGTTTGTCTTTTTAGCAAACCCCCGTACGGAGGGAGACAGAGATGGGTAGTCCTTCGAACCTTCTCTACCATTACTTTGCGTTTGACCAAAGATTAGGGCACCTTGGAGGACCACGTTTTTATACCGTTGGTAGCCTGTTGCCTCACCCATTGAACGCCGGTTCCAGTTCTAACCGGTGTTCGAACCCGAGTAAATGGGTGACGTTACCCTCGTGAAGATTGCCCAACGAGAGAACCCTTCTTTACTACGCTGCTGCTGTTGGCTTGCCTTCGAAAATAATTGACCTCAATGGATGGCGTGTTGATGGCGCCGAATGTATTACGCTGCTTTCCTTCTTTTTGCACACGTCGGCGGTTCGTAAAAGTGCGTAAAACTTACCACCCTGGCTCCACTGTGTTCCAGCTTCAAGCTTGGCTGGTTTCCAGCACTATAAGCGAGATCTATATATCGGGCGTTCTGCTAATTTTGGGACAATTTAACACTGGATGTTTGCTAACACGCGTGTCACGATTTGCTGTATGCTGCTGATGACTGATGGCTGGTCCCGTGCGTCCTGTCAACGATCAGCTGGCGAATCGTTGCTAAACCACAGCTCCCGGAGCAGCTAGCGTACATGTGGTCGTACCAGACGCGACGCGTAGCGAGCATAAATGTTTACCAAATAGTACGACCCACGTTTCCCGGCTGTGTTGTGGTGGTGAGATGTATGTTGTGTACGTTCCGGGCGGTTGCCTGCCGCAAATACGAAGCATGCGCACAAAGCGAAATTAACAACGATTAGCGGATTTGAAAACGCACACGCCAAGACAGGGTCGCGGTACATTTGACAGGAGCTGGAAGGTTTTGTTGCTCGTCCAAGAACCAGTTTTGAATTGATATTTGAGGCTGGGTAATGGTTGGAAGGAAAAACAAAACAGTTGGGGAAAAGTTAAACAAAAACTTTCTGTATAAGAAAACACAACAACGATCATATAAAAAGTTAAGAGGGGAGAGACGCACCCAAACAAAATAATTTGAAGGGAAAGATTTACTGTAACAGGTGGCACTAACTGGCGGGGAAACAAAAACCCTCTACCATAGCGGATGAATTATGGCTAACCTGTGGAGACTTCACGATCACGTGGGGGCAAACCTTCGGGTGTGTTGCAAAACCTTCGGAAAGTTATGGTATAATTAATAATTTACAGATGTGTCTCTTGTCGCAAAAATCTGTGCTCCTTCCCTCGGACTCAGTTACGAAAAACCAACGACGAGCTGTTTGGTTTTAGACGCGGGCAGTCTTCTGGTACATCGACTGGTTTGTCCGAGAAGGTCCCCCGTTCCGAAAGCTATTGACCCAATCTAATGCGCAAGTAGTAGAAAAGTTGCGGCTTTTTTTATTTGCACTGTACCTGATGCGAATTGATTCTTTAAACCCTGTCCCGCCACTCACTGGTGTGGGCTGTAGAGGACAAGAGCTTATTATCTTGTCCTCAAGCTGGTGTGACGCCGTTAACCTTCATTGAGGAAACGATACTTCAATCGATTATTATCTGATTGGCCTCAAAAAAAAAAAAGGTGAGACTGTGTTGTGGCTGTGTTGGAGAGGTGGTCAGTTATGACTCCGGTACATGCTGTTTCGTTGTGTTTTATATACTGGAAAAAAACGGAAGTAGTCTTTAGAATAACAACACCTGTCGCCCATTGAGTTCTTGGTAAGTGAACATTGAACAAGTTGAGCTCACTTAGAACCGTTTGAAGAGAACCACGATTGTTTTATTCTTTGCAGCCTAATATCTCAACACCGTTGCATGGGTTATATCATAAATAAGTCCGATTTTCAAAATAAAAACTCCACTAAAAATCTGATCTGGTCTGATTTTAACGACTTTTGCCAGTGTATGTTTGACTAGTGGACAATGGAGGAGCTGCTACAATGGCGAGCTCTACGAGCTGTACGATTGTCTCACCATCGTGCAGCGAATCAGACTCGCCAGGAACCGGTGATGAGTGACGTCATGAGAATGACACCGGACAACCCAGCCCGTAAAGTCCTTTCAGGCCGTCCACACGGGCAGAGGATGCGTCCTGCCGTACGGTTTGGATGGGATGGTTTGGAGCGGTGCCGCTTTCGCCTCAGCCACCGGACCATCCTTATCTGTAATTGTACGTCAATTAGTCCAAGTCCAAGGATTTGTTTTACCAGTGTTCTTTTTGATAGTCCCAGGCATCCTCCTAGAACTTTTCTGTATCCTTGATGATAGTTCAACGCTTGAAGATTGAAGCTGTTTGCTTTCAGTGTATCAAACTCATGGTTTTGAGCTGTTGCTCTGCAGAGTCTGTATTTTCTCTTACCAGGCTAGGGTGCTGACTGATTTTGAAAATTTCTCAACATGAGTCATGAATCCATAGTAAATGGCTTCAAAAACAGTTCTATTATTTGTCAATCTGAATCCGTTAAGCCAAAGATTTTTGTCTAATAACGCCCTGGTCTGTATTCAATAACCACAAGGCCACACAAGGCTGGAATTTTTCCATTCCAGCATAGAAAAAATACTGCATATGGCAACTGTGAATAGAACATACAAAAAAACACGATAGTCACATCGTTCTATTCTTCTCTCATCCAGCTGGTAGACTATGCTGATAACAACAAAATTTCAATAGCGGCAGTAAAAAAACACACACGCACACAAAATAGAACATTTGATGCCCGAACGTCATTAGCAACTTGGGGCAATCGGTTAGTATTATCATTAGCAGGTCGCGTTCGATGATTGTGAGAATTAGCCGATGCGTACACGCGTTGAAACGTTTCAGAATCTCATGTTTGCCTATTAGTGTTTGAGCTGCTCGGGCACAGCAGCTTTTATTCCAGTTCTAATGTAGCGATAGCGATATCTTTCATTTTGACAATCCGCACTCCGCCCTTGTTCAACAGTTCCGTCTGGCACCATAGCAAAATCCGGCACAGGTTCTTCATCCATGCGCATGGAGGTTCTTGGTTCGCCCGTCTAAGAATGGCTTCATTGACCGAGCGTGCCACCCTGTCACGATGGCTTTGCTCCAGCATCGTCCCGAACGGACTCGTCAGCGGATTGGCAAAAATCAAAAGTGACAATGTGCGCTCCATTTCGGCGGTAACTTCCTGTGATCGTTCGCCATACTCAAAAGCGAGCGTTTGTGCAAAGGCTAACACATCTTCCGTACGCCCCGCTCGGATAAGCTCGATCAGATGTAGCTGTAGTAGCTGGAACTTTACACTGAATTCATTTTCCAGCAAGCCGGGGAACAAACGGTCCACCAGCTGGGCAGCATCCAGTGCACAGCCTTGACCGATTAGCTCGACTATTCGCACACGAACGTCTAAACAGCAAGGATCCACCGTCGGAAGCACGCTCGATTCGCGGATAAACGCTTCCACTGTTTCTTTGTAACCTGCAGCAAGTAAATAGTTTGCAATTAGTCTGTCGATCGTGTCTCTCTTGAGGGGGCACATTTTTAGTAGATTCTTCCACGCCTCCACCGATGGAGCGTTGTCGTTTGGTTTTGGATTCATTTGGGACACACGGATTTACAGAACTACTTCACTGCCGGTGGTAGCACACGTTACTAATTGACAGCAGATGTTGATTCTGGCTGTGTGTGGTTTCCCTGGCAACGAACAGCAGATGCTTGCTCTGATCGCAAAAAAAACTCATCCAACAGATGCGAAAAGTGCAAGATTGATCGAGACATCATCAATCATCATCGCTGGACAGTGCCATGTGGCACCACAATTAACAGTGAAATCCTATCCACGTTTCCAAAACAAATCACACTTTCAATTTCGTGCTGTACGTTCACCAGCCAAGCGATGCATAAGAATTGGAAGCAGAAGAAGATCTCGGTTCACCACTTCGGAACAGCGTTACCCTTGACCGAAACGGCCGAATTCTTATGTGACACTGTGAATGCGGATCTTCTATTAATAACACCCACCACAGGATGGTCCCACAGCACTTGCAGCAAAGCATACTTTCGGCAAACGATTGACGTTTTATATACGCGCGTTTTTACACCACTCACGCACACACAAAATTCGTTTTCTGTATCGATTTGCTTTTCTTTCAGGATAAACTTCTTGTCGCGCTGTCGGTGTTGTCGGCCCGGGAGCTCTAATCTCTGCATGGTGGTGCAGAATTTCACCGAGAACGAATCGCGGACAACTAGCAGTGCTGCTAGGTTATCAAAACAGTGACCATTTGCATTGATAATCGTAACTTACGCTCAAGACGACAAGTCGCTCGTTTGGCCACTCCGCTTCACTCGTATCGTCTCCGTTCTCCCTTAGCCGACGGGGCACGCTAAAAGAGGGCACACTGTTGCGCGAGCGCGCGCACGTCTTTGGGTAGCGATCGGCGAATACTAAAGCCCGTTCCCATCATCCGGCTAGACTAAATACGCATTATCATCACGAATCGGGATGGCCCGACGAATGCGCGAACGCGTTTAGCGCGCGCATCGCTCTTCTGTGCTCGGCTAGCGCCCGAACCCGACGGCGTCGTCAAACAAAACGGCAGCTCGCGAAGCTTTCGCATTTATCAACTAACGGATTTCGCGGGTTTTGAATGAATGTTAGTGACATGACGTACGCGCCGGAGACGCACACAGAAAATAAACATTCAAATGGCGCTAAGCACGTGCTTACGCTGTGCGCGACCGGCGCTCAAACCTACCGGGTAACGGGCTTTACTGACTGTTCCAAATGTTGACCATCCTTGAACTTGATGGATTTATGGAGCCGGGGAGGGCCGGGACGTTAGGCCAGATCAGAATACACGCGAGCAGAAGCATAATGCGTAATTTTGCAAGTAATTTAAATTGCTTTAGGAGCTTCGGAGTCCGATACAGTTCATTCAATATTTTGTTTGGACACGGGGTTTGAACCGGTTTTGAATGAAAATGCTTAATTACCATCATATAGAGACGTATATCGGCAGCTGTGATTAGGGCAATTGCCGGTACTTGGTGGCCAGATAATGGGTGGCCTTATCGTGGCCAGAACAAATAATGCGATCATAAACCATTAATACCGCTCGCATATCACAACGTGGAGTGCTGTGTAATTATCACCTCAATCAGGGGGCTTTTCATGATGTGCGCACTTTTTATTAAGTAGGGCATTTAATTGAGTGAAGCATTTAGTGGCTCTTTTTTTTTATTCAAATAGCTCAAGCTTTATTTGTTCTCTAGCGAGCTTCCTTTAGCAGTATTGAACTATTTAACGTACGCTTTGCGAGAATGGCACTTCCATTTAGCTACTATTTCTATATAACGTGGGTGCGGTATTTAAGTTTTCCTTGCGGATCACAGATCTATCGTCGATCACAGAACGGGGAACTATTATTAATATTAACGATCGTGCCCGTGCAATACACCGCAACTGGACGCGCGCCTAACGCGTGCGAACCAATCGTCAGCATTTGCCATTACGAGCTGCCATCGGTTAAGTGTAGTTTTGGGGCAACAGATTAACCACAACGCGTTTCAATTAAACCTAATTCTGCGCCTATTCCTTCTGATGGCGGCGTATGACGCTTTTCTCTTTAACGCCAGCCCGGCCAGTGGCTGTGCGTACGGCACAGATGGGCAAAACGATTGACATCAATTGAACCCAATCGTGTACGAGCAGCAGCACCGGCCGGCTTCTCGTCGGTCTTTCCTGAGGTGCCGGATAGCCACTGTGGATGAGCTGTGACACGCAGCATCATGCACATTCACACACTCTCCGCGGACAGATGGCTGACTTCATCCTCCTCCACCTCTTGCGATGGCGTTGAACCGTGCGACATGCCACGGAAGTAATCCTCGATCTCTTGCAGCGACTTGCCCTTCGTTTCGGGCACAATGTAGATGACGTACAGTACGCCCAGCAGCGAGACGGCACCGTAGATGATGAACACATTCGCACTGCCGAGATACTCCACCATCGTCGGATACAGCTTGATCGTGAAGAACGACATCAGGTAGGTGAAGAACACGGTAACGCCCGAAGCCGGACCGCGCACCGTTTGCGGGAACAGCTCGGCCAACATTGAGAACGGCATGGTGAGAAATCCGAGCGTGCTGGTAAAGATGTACGTCAGTATGAGGACGGTCGGGATCCACTTCAGCTGCTCGATCGGCGGGAAGTAGCTGCACAGTGCCAGTCCAAACATGCACACAAGCATACCGACGCCGGAAAAGATGGACGGTGGTTTGCGACCGAGTGTGTCCAGTATGTAGGCCACCATCAGCGTGGCTACGACGCGCGTGATCCCGATCAGCACCGTGCAAAGGAACGGATCCATCGAAACGCTGGCCTCCGACGATACCTTCGCCGCGTACACAACGATCACGAAGATGCCGGAGAATTGCTGGAACCCAAAGAACCCGATGATGATACCGAGCGGCTTGTAGACTTGCGGTTGCTTCAGCAGCCGCAGGAAACTTTCCTGCCCGGCACGACGCTGCGCCATCACGTTGTCCCGCATGCGCATCAGCTCTTTCTCCACCTCCGGAATACGCTGACTGTACGCACCGTAGCCACGGATTTTCTTGAGCGATCGTTCGGCTTCCTCTTCGCGATCCTTCGACATCAGCCAGGCGGGCGATTCGGGCATGAAGAACAGCAGCACCAGCGACAGTACACAGACGCCCGCGGCGAGTGCGGCCACCAGTCGGAAGTCGTGTGGCACGACGTAACCCATCGAGTAGATCAGCAGTATACCGACGGCAATGCTCAGCGACGTCAGCACGGTCAGGCGGCCACGCATCTTCGGTGTGGCGATTTCTGCCGAGTAAATGGATGCCGGTGCGCTTACTAACCCGATGACGATGCCTACGGGTAAACAGGGGGGGGGGGGGGGGGGACCATAGTTAGCAAACGTTTGGTTTGTTGGCGTAAGGAACATAAAAGGGCTTACCGATGATGACACGAGCGCTCAGGATCTGTGTGTACATCAGATCAAAGTTAGTCATACTGCAAACGGCGATCAGTGACCACGACACGATGGATAGGACGTTGATAAGCATGAGCGTCTTCTTGCGTCCGATGCGGTCCAGCAGGTAGCCGGAAACGAGACCACCGAGTGGGCACGCGAACGAACTGATGGAAGCTGTTGGTGAGGTAAGAAAGGTTGTTTGTCTTTTAAATTCTTTGCGGCATAGCGGGTTATCTAAATGTTTGTTCTCTGTTAAGCCTAGCTGGATGAATAAGCCCTACTACGAACATTCATCTTCGTGTGAATAGTTTTCCTGTGTATCAGACTGCTTTCTAGGCACGCCGGGGGATTTGCCGGGATGAATCCTTCATACCACCTTTATATTTTTAATTCTCAAATTAATTTTCATTGTCGAGGATCTAGTCCAATTGTCTTTCCATTTTTCTGGCTCAATTCTCTTCCAAACTTTTCTTTTATTGCCCGTTTGATGAATAAGACCTTCAACGATCGTCAAAAATAGATTTATCAATCGAATGTTACTAATTGCTTCGAACACTGTCGAGTCTTCCAATCCGGGCAGTGTGATAGACAGTTTCGAGTTTTTTTGATTGGTTCTTTTGGAGTTCTGAAGGATCTTTATTTGTAAACGATTATTAAGGATTACTTGCAAACTACCGTATTTCTATGCTCCTTCCTTATGGGTTTCTGATACATGCGAAAGACTTTCAAATTAAACTTCCTGTGACTCCGTCTGTAAACTATATTCTTCTTATTTGGCCTTACGATCTCTTAAAATCTGCCTGCCAATTCTGGTTTTCTAGACTTAAAGAAACCAAGTAGTTAGATCATCAGACTTTACTACGGGGAAACGCTCCGGATGAGATTTAAACCCCGGTGCTGCCTTATGAAAACCGGCGCCGTTGTCGCTTCCACTCTATTTCTATGGACCTCGTCTGTCGTCCACGTTCTAGTTTCCCCTGCCGAAAGACCTTAACGTCTAAGGGTCTTTGACTACTAGGATAACTCATAGTAAGAGAGTCCATCAATCCAATCCACATCCAAGAGACGCCATATTGAAATGAGCCTCGTTGTTCAAGGTTTTTTTTTTGTTCTAAAAGTCCTTGTCGCCAAGGGTGATTCATCGTCCAGATGTTGTGCAAGAGGTGTTATTGTTCACGGAAAAAGGTTTTAAGAATCATGTTCGTAGTCATTTCCGCCTCAGGCCTTCTCAAATCTAGATCCGCCATTGTGTTGTTATGGCTGAGCTGGAGACATCAGGATACCAAACGGCACTCCTTATCCATTATGTCTGTTGTCTTCCTATATCCATTCGATCAAGATGATCGTCAGGTTTTCCCGCTTTCCATAGGATAGATCTCTCTGGACCTTTTTTTCAGAGCCTTCCTTTAACTTCTATAGCCTTTATTTTCAACGTCCCAGTGACCTATTTCCATTGTCGACTTCGCAAGTCCTTATCTGTTCAGACACATGCAAAGTTAAACTTGTTTCCCCTCTCTATCATCTCATTTAGTATATAATGTAATGGGGTAACATAAAATCAAATGCTTACCGAACCACGACGCCTGGCTAGAATTCATTCGCATCGGATTATCCTCGCTGGTAAGCGCGTGGAGCGTGATGGCCGAATAGCCCAGCCCCATACCGGACGACAGCACGGTCAGGTTGGCCAGTATGCTCATGATCAGCTGCATCCGGGCCCCGTTCGTGTGGGCTTCCTTGGTCAGGATCGTAGTCATCTTGTTCATACCGTACACCGCCCCATCGTTCTGCCGCACGGCGTCCGGCTTCCATTGCTTTTCGCTAATGAGCGATATGAACGTGGGCTGTATGTAGTGCAGATTCGAGGAAGCGGTCAGCTGTTCGTGTTCGTCTTCTGCGGAGGACAGATCGGTCCGATCTTCCGCCGGTTGCTGGGTGACTTTCGCCATTATCAGCAGACGCTGCAAGGAACAAAAGTAGCAAGATTACATCAGCTCACGCACTGCAGCTCCATTGACTGAATGGGGGGCCTCTTCCTGTTAGCTATAGAATTCCCGGTTTCGTACCGCCCGCGAGGTGGTATCGCGCTATCAGCCCTCGCATCGATAATCAATGTGAACAAAGCAAACAGCAGCGGAGATTTGCATGTGTCACGGCATGCCCTGACTTTGCTGTGACACCAGTCTATAGAGTCGCAGCTAAACAAAACACTAATCGAACAACAAGCCCACTCGATAGTGGTGCGATTGAAGATGATGATGCAGGAACTCGTTGCGATTCTTGCAGATAAGACAAGTACGCAAAGTTAGCAACACCACCCGGGAGATCCTTCGTGCGAGAAGGTGTGGCCACGCGGGGCAAGTTGTTTGTGCGAAAATGAGGGACGGACAGCAGGGAGGAGGCAAAGGGTGGAGCCGTGTAAACACGGCCCAAGTACCCCTGCGGGCGATAATAGATTGTTACCGTGCGCATTTGATGAGCGGTAATCAACGCCAATCGGCATTAATGAGCTGCCCATGCGGTGCAGTCCAAGTCACGCCGTGCCGTCGAGCCTTGTTTGCCTCGTGAGAGTTTTGTGAGATCGGCAGGACACAGGCGCATGTCGATGCGTTTTACAGCCAGCGTATTGGAGAGACACGAATGGCATTTGCATATGCATGAGCATAAACTACGATGGAGGGAAAAGCTAGTGGGGCAAGATTTTAAGGGACTTACTTAGCTCACTTGTCGCCAATTCTTCGTCAGAATTGCAACGCAAAGGTGGTGGGTATTTAAAATGACGTCTATTGGAATTCCACAGTTAGGAGATTTTGACTTGTCCGCCGGCCGGACTTATCTCGTACTGCAGCTTTACGACTGATTGAAACTGGCAGATAAAATCATAATGTAATTCTTATCGCTGAAGACACTCAGCGGGGGGGTTTAACATAAAAAAAAAGTTTATACACTGCGGTCGAGTGAAGTAACCAAGTGGGCATGCTTGCTGGTCGCCCGGGTTTAAAAAGTCACCCTCCCATTAATCGATGCTAATCTCTCCACGTTGGTGAACATATGATTGAGGCATGATAGAACATCTTACCACACCAACAAAAAACGCCCTCTTTTTCGCCTTCGCAAAACAAGCCGCTTTGTTTACAATTTGCCCCAACCATTTCTTATCGAACTTCTTCATCTTCGGCACCGAGATTGGCAATTCGAAGCAGGGGCCACCTCGGGACGGGAATGAACTATTACCGCACCGGGTCCGCGCAGCAGCCTGAAGCTGGAGCAACGTGTACCTCGCGTGGGGTGATAATGACCTGACCGGCACCCCCGGGGATGTAGTACATCAGATAGCTGCTCCAGCGGCAGCTTTTGTCGAGTCCGGTCCGGCACCGCTACCTGCTTTCCTTCTGCTG
Organism: Anopheles stephensi; assembly: GCF_013141755.1. NCBI lineage: Eukaryota > Metazoa > Arthropoda > Insecta > Diptera > Culicidae > Anopheles > Anopheles stephensi. Next base: position 66,878,224 of record NC_050203.1, on the reverse strand, counting down.
ACCCGTGGAATCTTATCTGTTCCGTCCGTCTATCAGTCGATTAATTTATTGGACAAATAATTAGCTGTTCAAGAATAATTAAGAACTGCTTTTTTTTTGTTGTTGTGCGAATTATTCGATGAACATGATCGAACATAAAAAAGGATGATGATCGTGACTGTTCGGAGGTCGTCCCTTCCAGAAGGCGTCGTCGGTGCGCGATTGCTGCTTAATCACCACCAAACCGAACAACGCTTGGGCAGCATCTTCAGCCCCACCAAAGGTTAGTGCGCCAATCGGGTAATCGGGTATGCTTCTCGCCAGTTCTACGGGTGACGATGCATGGACCTTTGATAGCGCGTTTCTAAATTGTTCTGGCCACCTTTCGCGCGGGGCTTAGAAAACTGGCAACGGAAGCAACTGGAACCGCACCCAGGCGTTAGGAAAGTTCTGGAACGCGGTGTGACGTACTCGTAAACGGAACCGAGCCGCGCCGCCCCAAAAAGACAGTTCCGCGGATTGATAGCGCCCGCGCGAGACGGTGCGTGAATGCCAAGGCCGAAAAGAAGCTGGGAAGCCGGGATAAGAACGACCCGAGCCCGTGGCGGCGGACAAGAACCGAAAGGTACCTAATGGGAGGACTGCGTTATCAGGCAAACATGCTCCTGTTCTTCCTGTAATATTAGTTCACGTTATGAAATAATGTACACTTATCTACTACTTTCGGAGAGACGAGACGAGTGTTTCTATTTTTTTGTGTGTACGGTTAGATTCTTCCGTGTCATTGTCCAGCTGGTTCCATGAAGATAGGAATGTAAACATAGTGTCTGGGCCGAAAGAAACAAAAAATAAAGCCAACAAGCAAACCTTTCTGTCGGTTGGTTGTAAATCAGAAAATAATAAACCCCTAAGTACTAGTGGGCCTCCGGCAGTTTACGTCTGCGTCCGTGTGCTGTAAATTAGTACGAAACGCGCATCACGTGAAGTAGGAGAACGTTCCTCTCGGATTCACGCACCGGCCACAAGATTGCTGGCAGGTAAACTTCATCTGCAAACGCTTCAGGATAAACTAACAGCTCGGCAAACAACCTCTCAAGCAGTTAATCCTCAGTCAGCGGATCTCTTTAACGGCTTTTATCCGAGTTTTTATTTCGCTCAAAGGCGCCCGTTTGTATGTCGTACCTTCTTATCGGGCCCGCCCGATGCCCGATGGTTGATAATGTACGATAAAATCATACCTTGAACCAGCGAGATTGTGAAGACATTTTCGTTTGCTTTGCCCTGGCCACGCCTGCACTCTTCAATAAATTCACACTTTAATTAACCGTCCGCCTGGTCTGATTGAGCCGGATGGAACTGTTTGGAATGCTAGTGTGTTCCGACTGCCAAAAATAATTCGATCTGGGCCGTGGGCCAATTTGTTGGCGTGGAGCATGTGTTGCACTATTGCTCCTCCACAATCCGGGACAAGTTATTTTAATGGTGTGTCCTGTGTTGCAGTGTCCCCGATTCCCGACCGAAACGGTGACATTGGAGAAGTGGTTTTGCATCGCGCGGGAAAATACGCCTCAACTGATCTCGCGGCCCTTTAGCGATCGGGCTGTGATGCTTTTTCTACCGTGACTTAAGCTTCAAGATCAACAGCTCGCTTAGTGCACTAGGCCAGATGGAAACAGGTTTCAAGTGGCTATTGGAAACTAGTTATTGAAGGGCTTTTGGGTCGTGCCTACCTACCTTAAAGGTCTCAGCATTCACTACCGAAAAAAAACCACACACACGTTTTAATTCGTTTGAAATAATTTACGAATAATCACTTAAGGCACTTAAAAACTGGTATTTTTGTACTGCACTTCACTAGCTTCACTACTGCGCTGGGTAACTAGTGTAAAACGGTTACTTTTCCTGAAGGTATCAAACACTTCGAGCTGGACAGATTGTCTACTCTGCGCTGGTGCACACCTCCGGTTGGGTTCCTGTCTGATCGTAGACTGTTCGAACCAGTCGCCAGTCCTGCCCGTTAGTACTCGCCGGCTGTGTCTTCGATGCGCTTTCCTTCTGCCCAGGCGCCCCTATCTTGTCCCGCGCACGGTTCCGTATCAGCTGGCGTAAGTACTGGACGCTACGCTCGTGCTGCCTATGTGTCATCAACACACTGTGAATGTGCGCGCATACGTGCATAAGTTCGGTTCAGGACGATGAGTGAGCATTTGTTTTGCCAACTTTCACACACGATTAGAGCTATATGCACTGAATGATGCACCCGGGGGCCCTATTCTTTTTTCCCGTCAGTTCCCTTTTGTCACTAGTCGGGGAAACGAATCCTCGTGTCAATAAATGTCTGATCTAGGTGCACCTATAAACACTGCTTGACTAAGCGCTAATTAACGAAGCCGAAGCTGGTCTTCCGCCGGCAAATAGTTCTTGTGATGTGAGTGTGGGGGCCCTTGCACTCTGCTCTCGAGTGTGTTACTGGGGCCAATCGATGCGCATCGGAAGGAATCGCGCATTTTATAGCATTCCTTTGCTGCTCCAGACTGCACTGCAGCTGGATCGATAGAGACACGCGTAATCAATAATCATTTTTGTCGTGCAGTTTTAAAATTAAACAAAAGTGTGCCGAAAAAACATAAAACAACAACTAGATGCCTAAAAATGACCACCGATGCGCGCTTATCTTATCGAAGCTGCTCTCGCTCGGTGATGGTATGAGATTTTGGTATCATTCGGGTCAAATATTCACTTCCTCATTGTTTTGTTTAAATGATTTACCATGTATCGAAGAACAAATCATGTCATCTGAACGACGATCTGCTGACACATTATCGGCAGGAAAACGATAGCATAACAATAACAAACAGGTGATGCCTCCCGACTACTATCAACCCTGTTTTTCGCGTGCCTTTTTTCTTATCTTCTTAAAAGAGGTCGTTATTGTTGCGGTGTTTATTTGTCAATGGATTTATTATTAATGCTTCTCTCCTTGTTTGGTGTTCCTTGACTTGATTTAGCCGACTTAGTTACAGGGCGACGGTCCGGATGGGATTTGGTATTGATCGTTTCTTGTTAGTAGCTTACGCAGCTACTTACTACATTTTCGGGGCATAAAATGAAGATATGATCGATGTATCAGCACAATAATACTGTGTTATTGATTTAAGTGAAAAATCTTTCAAATGATTAAATAATTAGACATCTTTCACGCCAACCATAATCGAACCTTCAGAAGAAACGCGTTATAATATGTTTTTTTTTTTAAATATTTTTTTATAATTCAGGTGAAACAGGCGAATTCATTAAAGAACAGTAATCGAAATAGATTTAATACTAGATTTAAAAACAATAAACACGTGGAATAGAAATTTGAATCAAACGGCATCGATACTAGCGCCATCTGCTAACAAATAGGGAGAGGTAAGCTAGCGCCATCTATTTGTCAGTTTAGGAAGCTTGGCATTAGAATAGCTCAATTTGAAACTGTTTTATTTTGAATATTGAACACGTGGTTTCAGATAGCTAAATTTGGAGAAATAACAAATAGAAAAAATATTTTTATATGCTTATGCGTTTTATAATGAACCAAAGCAATTTATTAAAAAAACATGAGCTTTGGTAATAAATATAACCTTTAGCCGAACCTTCACTGTGTATCTACGTACTTCTGCTTTCTTTACAAGCTTAAGTCTATTCGTAATGATTTATCTACCAAGATAGCTTTAGAAATTAAAATTAAAAGTTATTAATCACAATCAAATACTTTAAATTTATGTAAAAAAAGAGTAAATAAAGCAATTTATAATCTTAAAACTAATTTATAAGAAAATTAATTCGAGCAAGTGACAAAAATGGCTATAATATTCTCTTTTTAGCAAATACACAAGAACTCACCGTTGTCGTACACCTCGAACCAAATCGTTTACGTTTTTGTGTGATGGTGTGTGACGAAGGTGTGAACCATCCAGTCACGTCGCCGATTAAAAAGCTCGTCGCCAGTGTCGTTGTAACGAATGGCTAATAGACCAGTTGTTTAATCATTTGAAAATGGTAGCATCTTCCCCCGGGTGGGATGCAACACCAACGTTACGGGGATGGTATATCACGGTCCCTCCGACTTTCTTGTTTCATACAACAGCAACAACGGATAGGGTGCGAGGGTCGGTAGTGGAAGTTCTCAGTATGATCAGGTGTTAACGTAGATCGAAGCGTGTGCTTGGACAACAGCATAGGGAAACCGTACCCCAACCGGGAGGTGAATCATCGCCATCCGTCGCATAATGTCGTCGCATAGGCGCTTCACTGTTCACGACACATTTGCACAATTAGCACAGCCCGCGTGATCATAGCCGTCTACGCATCGTATCCGTATCCTTCGCACTAAAATAAACCTCACCGTTAAGCATCATTGGATGTTCGCGGCTGGCAGATAATATTTTTAATTGCACACACACACACACACACACCAGCAGAACAAGGAACACCACCTGCAAAGTGATTCATATCGAGGAAATATGTAGATCAAAGTGATAAAAGCGATAGGGAATCTTATAAAAAAGGCAGGTCAATTTATCTCTATTTTGGGGCGAATTTAACGTACGAAAGCATCAGCTTCGTTTATTTCTAGAATGTACTGGATGTAACGTTGAGAAACAGTTACAAATTTATGATGTTTACTTTCATTCCGGTGAGACTTCGGGGCGAGAATTATACGCAAGCAGCTTCTGCCAGTTCTTATCAACCTCACCCATGATAAACGGGTGTGTCTCTGCTTCATTACAGTTGATATAAAGCTCAGAGAGAGAAAAAAATCAATCTACAACACTACTAAGCTGCTGTTTCCGGAACAGCAATCGGTTTATTAATTAAGGTCAGGTTAAGATGCCAGTGCGAAGTGCCAGGATTCTGCCTCGTTGTGAAACAAACTATTGAGACACGTGTCTGGTAAAGCAAAAGCTTTTTAACTGTTTGTTAAGACTTCCACATGAAAATGTTGAAAGCGTTTTCCTCAAAAAGTTTTGATTACTACGAAGCCGTGATCTTCAATATCTTCTTCTTCTTCTTTTGTGGCCTAACGACCTGTTAGTCGAGACCTGCCAGTGCTGGCTTACTAGACTTAATCATACCACGTACTTGGATAGTCAGTCCTCACTACGGGAGGCAACGGTCCAGATGGGATTTGATGCCCGGGTCCTGCCGTATGTGCCGCTTTTGCATCTAGCACCGGGTCGCCCAAAGATCTTCAATGTCTATTTCCGTATTCAATTATTAACTTTTTTTTTTCTCCTTTTCCATTTTTTCCTTCTTTTCTCAACGCATTAAATCACAATGCTGCCCGTTTCTAGCTTCTTTAAATGGTTTGAATTATCCTTTGAATTACTATGTGCCTATCGATGGTCATTTGCCGTTCGTTAAAAACGTTTCTTATACTTCTACTTTGTTGCTTCGGCTGCTACACACGGCGCGGACGACCCTATTGAGACTGACACATTTTTTAAACGATTGTTTATAGAGGCTTTGGGTCTTTGAGACCTCATTTGCCTCTCTCCTGTCTATTGAAGTTATAGTTCTCGGTACAGGTTGCTGATGAGTAAAATTTGGATGAGTCGGTTCTGCCGTTGTTTGTCGGGTATGTCGTTGTTTGTCGGGATAGTATGATGGCTAGGTTGGTATCAAGCTGGCAGGTGTGTAATGGCAATCGGTAAGGATGTGGCGGACGGTAACGTCGACGCCACATAAGCTGCAAAGTGGAGGACTGGATCGGTCGAGAAGGTAGGAGTGTGGCAAGCGGGCGATGTGACCGATGCGAAGAAGGAAAAGGACTCGTTGGATGTAGCTGGAATTTGGATCGTCCCAAGGTACCGTATTGTGCTTCATGGTGAAGCGGATGGCGTCTCGGCGTGAATGATTGCTGTGTGCCTACAGAAAACTATTGCAGATCCCTCATAATCTATCGTCAAGAAGCTGGACGTAGTGGTCTTTATAGAGGCCTTATTCGAGAGCGGTCAGACAACTGGCACTGTCGGTGATGATGAAGATTGGAATGTCGGTTCGAAGTCCTTCGTCAGCGGCAAGTCAGATGGCTATAGCTTCGACTGAAAAGATAGATGTGTGGTTAGGGAGCTTGATGGCGCAGTTGTCGAGGCTGGAATGGATCCCCGATTTGACTCCCGATTAAGGGAGCTATCTGTGAAGATGTGGTTAGGATCAGGTGTGTTAAAAGTGCTATTGGAGATTGAGCTAGATACAGCGTTCAAAATCATCAATTCATATCGTGAAACACTTCTATATCTGCTCAAGTTTCGCAAATTTGTGTCCGAATTTCCATATCGGCTGCGTTTTAAACATTAAAAGTATATCATTAGAGGATTCCGAATAAACTACAAACACAAAAGTTGTCAAGGACCAGTAATGTCTGTAAAGCTTCCGATGAGATTGCGAATTTCTACCGGGGACTGTTCCTCCCGTAGCAACTGCACGACTGCACGTAATAAATGATAAGTCTTGTGAGCTATGATTTGGTCGATATGGCCTTAGCAGGTCTTTAAAGTTAGAAGAAGACGAAGAAAATTTTTTGCTGCCGTAATCCGGCTAAAAAATAAAGTTTTACTGTATATTGAGCAACTCCATCGTTCGCTAGACCAGGTGCAAGAAGCTCCTGGTGGTGGAGAGACGAGATTGTCGGACATCAAAGAGTTCTCCTAATTTCTCCGTATCTCCTCCAAATTTACTGTCAACGTAGTACATAGAGTTTTCTTTTGATAATGTCAAGAATAAAATCAGTATTTCGCAAGCACGAAAGAAGTAAAAATTTGTGTAGAACCCGGAAAATCCAAAATTCGCAATGACAAAAACTATTTTTTCAGTCGGAATGTTCGCCAACTTGGAAAGCGTGAAGCCGTTTCTTGATGATCTTCGGGCAAAGTTAGCCATATAGTCATTTGATCTTGCGTTGGTCAAAGACACCCAGCCAATGGTCGTGTAAGCCATTTTATGGCCCAACCTTTACTCAGCGTGTCATTAAGCCAAAAAGGAACAAAAGATTCAGCCATGTGTCGCGTAGATCGCTATGAATCACACATTGTTACAAGCAACAAACCACCTAGGGCTTAAGTACCTTAAGCTTTACTACCAAGAATGTAGAGGCTATCTAGAAGGATACTCATCCATGGTGGTTACATGTTATTAGCAAAGGGCTTAAAAGGGACTTTTTCGCCGAAGCGAACCGCACATGATTAATGCACTTGAATATCTAGACCAAAGACTTGATACACCTCCAGTAACACATCGAGCTAGTAAGCTGCTTACAATGTTAAAAGCCCCCATACCGTCATCATGATAGTAGCAGTCTCACGAAAAAGGGATTTACCCACTACCGGTTCGTTTACTGTTTATACTTATAGTTTATTTCAACACTTTATTCCATTTTCATTAAAAACACACGACGCGAGATTCTAAAAATGCTTATCGTAGAAAAAATGTCAAAAGTATCCATATTTCTTCCGAATATCTCACACCACTCTATCACAGACTAGTAGCAGTTCGCTTATCTACATCCTTGCATCGGCCGCACGCTCGTCTATGCTTTTGAGTCGGTTTTGTCCATCTCCTTACCCTTGCTGCCGCGGAAGTAGTCCTCGATATCCTGCAGCGTGCGGCCCTTGGTTTCGGGCAGGAAGAAGTACACGAACGCGATACCCACCACGGAAACCAGCCCAAAGAACAGGAACACATTCTCATTCCCGATCGCGCTCACCATCGTCGGGTAACTCTTCAGGATGATGAACGACATGGTGTACCCGAAGAAGATGGTCAACCCCGACGCGAAACCACGGATCTTGGTCGGATACACTTCCGCGTTCATCGAAAACGGCAGCGTAAGGAAGCCTAGCGTGGCGGTAAAGATGAACGACACGAGCAGTGCCGTCGGGATCCAGCTGTACTGTGTGTCCGCCACCGGATAAACGGCACATGCCGCCAACCCGAACATACAGCACGCCATACCGAAGCCGGAGAAAAGGGCCGGTGGACGGCGGCCAAATTTGTCCGAAATGAACGACATCAGGATGGTGGTGAGAACGCGCGTCAACCCTACGAGGACGGCGCTCAGGAACGGATCGATAGCGACGCCCGCCTCCACGGAGAAGCTAGCCGCGTACACGATGATCACAAAGATGCCCGAAAATTGTTGGAAAATGAAGAACGTACACATGATCGAGAGCGGTTTGTAGACTTCGGGCTTTTTGAGCTGCACCAGCTTGGAAGCTTTCTTCGAATCCGACGACGACGTTGCCCGGAAGCGGGCCACATTCTCCTCCAGTGCCTTTATTTCCGCCCGTATCTCGGGATGGTTGTCCTCCTTGATGGCGCGAATCACCTTCAGATAGCGTTCCGCTTCCTGGGGCCGCTTTTTGCCCACCAGCCAGCTGGGTGACTCCGGCAGTGGAATCACGGTAATGAGCGACACGCCGGTAAACACACCGCAAATAGTACAGACGTACCGCCAGTCCTCCTGTGTGTGGTGATGATGAATGGAATGGATGAATGGAGAACGATTGTTTAGTGGCGAAACGAGGCGCTAGAGCTCGGGGAGAAAAGACGAGCCTACCTTAAACATGTAGCCGAGCGAGTAGACGAGCAGCATTCCTACACCGGTACAGCCAGCTGTCAGCAGTGTTAGGCGCCCTCGCAGCTGAGGATGAGCCACTTCGGCGGCATACACCGAGGCCGGTGTGCTGGAAAGCCCGATAGCAATGCCTGCAATGGAGAGAAGGTTCTCGATTACACCTTTCCGCTGTTTACGTCTAACATTTCTTGGCTCTCGCCAGTTCAAAGAATGCATTCATGGGCCCACGAAACCACACGGAACACAACAATATTGATCTTTCCCACCGGCACAAAGACTGCATTCACACCTACCGATAATGACACGCGCGACAATCAGCTCCACAAACAGCACGGAAGCGTCCGTCGTACTGGCGAATGACATGATCGCCCAGGAAATGATCGAAATGATGTTGATGCAGTACAGGGTTCGCTTGCGGCCCACCTTATCCAGCAGATAGCCGGACAGCAGTCCACCGAACGGGCACATGATCGAGGTAATGGACGCTGAGGATATCGACGTCGGAGATGCGTTAGGGATGTATGCAGCTTAAGACAGGGGCATATTTCAACCTACCGAACCAACTCGCTTCCGATTCCGTCAGCACCACGGAGGAGGTAGAATTGGTCAGCTCCATCATGGCGATCGACGGAAACCCGATGCCCATGCCGGAGGAGATGATCGTAATGTTAGCAACGACGGCAATCAATATCTGCGTAATGGCGGCCCGTTTCGTTAGCTTCACAATGCCGGTCGCTTCGGTTGCCTTGTCCGTTGGTGGATCGGTTGGGGTGGTCGGTGTTTCCCTTGCTTTCTCCATTGTAGTCATCGCCGTGCTGGAATGATTCTGAGGCCAGAAAACAAAAACCTATTGTCTCTAACTGGTTTCGGAACAGATTGCCACTCGTAATCTGCGTGTCTAGTAGTGTGCGGCAATAGAACACATTTTTTGACACAACATGTTGGTCCATTCAACGCCATTACGGATATTAACAATAGAATTCAGATGGTGCTTTAAGTAAAAACTGCTGTAGATTACTCAACGGATTCTATTTTTGATCGATTCAGACATTCATGTAGCTTATGATTGGATAAGCTGATCTTCCGATGGAGAAGAGCCCAGAACATCCTATTGATTGTTGCCGAGATCAGCTATAAGTCTCCTCGATTGCCTCGTATTCTAAGTCACACATATGGCTCCTAAGTTCTGACACACATGAAGTCACACATGATCGCTGAGATCTGCATAATATTCGGTCCTTACTCTCTAGGATATTCTTCCCGGTAAAGGCAGATACGTTAATCCCTGGATTAAATACTCAAAAGGATCCGCTTGGCAAACAAAACTTGGGGTTTCCATCATTTTCTGCTGGATTTAAGGGACATCAATCGTCTCAAATCAAATCAGGGAAATTCAATTGCCTTTCCTTAGCGACTTTGGCGATAGCTGGTCCGACAAAGAGGGTATGCTAAAACATTGATGATCACTGCTGAACTCAGTAGGATTCATGTTCTAACTCCTGGAATAGATTTTCAGACTCGGTTGTTCTCAATAGTTTGGGCCACATTTGAACGGTAGCACAGCTCTGTTGAGGGATCGGAATCTATCCATCCTTGGTAGTCTTTCTCCATGAAAACATGAAAAAGATTTCATAAAAGTTTAATCGTTTATCCGAATCATCTATTTATTATACTAGATTACGATCTATGAATGATGAGATCACGTAGTACATTCAATAGCCCGCGAGTACTACAATCTTGGCCCAGCCCAGACACATTTCCCCTTGTGCCCCAGAATAAAAAGTCACACTTTAGCACGCTTTCGCAACCAGCTGTCTAGGTCGGTCGTTCATACACGCACCCGTAGTATTAATACAGCCAGCTTCGGATGATTCAAAGGCTCGCTCACGCTTACCGGAACCATGTGAGCCGTGTTACTATCGGTATGCTAATTGCTGAAAACATGTGCCACCCACCGTGCCAGTTCCTCCGAAGCAACGAACTGCGTATCAAAATCTCGGCGCACTTTGCCTGCGTGTTTGCTCTAATAATTTGCAATTATTAATGAGTTGAGTTGACGATCATCGACCAAAAAGACGAACGGAAGCTACAAGTGAAATGACCCATACACAGCGGGCTTCCGACCTTGAGTAAGAATGGCCATTGGCACTCGTATGCGTTTGCGCAAAGCATTAGCACTGTCTCGGATGCACCGGACATTCAAACATCTGGGCAAATCGGAACTCCAACCAACCAACTCCAGCCCATAAATTCTATCATCCGACCAAAAATAGTCACCGGCAGTAAATGCCACTCTCGGCACTGGCAAATGCATACGGGATGATGGGACGTTGTCTATCTGCATGGCTGCCGCCAGCTGTCCAGGTCTCTGGGAGATTACGGCTTGTATAATCTACGCAAGCCCACCGTACGTAATGCACGATCAAACATATGACGTACCCCGGGAAGGTACGTACACACGCCGGCCGGAAAGCTTTTGTTCCCAAGCGAGCCCTGAGGGTTTTATCTTTATTACGGACGATCGCGATATCTTGGAAGACACACGCCCAGTACAGCTGTTGCTATCACCTGGTCTGTCCACCGGGTCATTTATTTTTATCCCACTGTTTTTGCATTTCTTCCGCGCTCGCTCCATTCGATGCGTCCACTGCACTTTCCTCACCTGAGAAATCCCGGGGGCGGGGGGGGGGGGCGGAACCGTGACATAGTTTTCGTTTTATGTGACACCTAGCAGGGTTGTGGTACGACTCGAAGGTACGGTTTATCGGTGAGCAAATATTTATGACCTCCACCGGGGACAACCCTTCGTTCGAGAGATGCTGTAGACTGCACTGGTAGAACAAACGCACCTCACATGGATATCCACGGATGATATTGAAGGGGGTTCTGATTGTACAGATGAACGACGCGTTTTTCAATGCCATTAACCTTCCGAGACATTTTATAACGCGCCCGTGAAGGGTATCCTGCTTCAAAACCTGATTAGCTGCTGTTTTGTTAACCCAGGTCTCACCCCGTCCAGACTCGTTCGCCCACAATCCAGAAGTTCGTTCGAGGGTTGTCTCCAAAAGAAAGAGTCTGTGTCGAAAAATCGCTCAATCATTGATGCCGATAAAATCCCGTTCCAGGTGCATACCTGTCCCCGAAATGCCTTTCGATAACCTTCGCGGTGAAGGTGAAGTCCTTATTTTCTGGCTGTGATTATGCAGGCGTGCTTAAGATGGCGGCCGACATTTGCTTTTTGAAGGGCTTTGTAACGATTTTGTGGTGTTTTTGTCGCTGGAAAGCCTATAGCCGATCCGTTACAGCATTGCAGTTTTAAGGCAATAAATGCGAGAGGATCTTTTTTATAATAATTTATAAAAAAAGGAAAAATAAATTCTTAAACGCCCGAATCATTCATCATCATCATCATCATCACCATAATCAGCCTCATTCAAATTCAACAATATTAAGAAAAACATCTAAATTCCATAACTAACTATGTTGTATGTTGTTGGGGCGGCGGTGTGGCCGAGGCGTCAGCGGTGCCGGTCTTTACACGGCAGGACCGGGGTGCAAATCCCATCCAGACCACGCCTCCCCTACATTGCTTACGGGTTAAATCCAGTCACAGAAAGCCAGAAATGGCAGACCGAGACCTCTCGAGGTTGTAGTGCCAAGGAAGAAGAAGAAGAACTATGTTGTATTCTTCATTAAATTGATTTAACCCTTTAAATGCGACTTCAATTTAATCATATTGTTGAAGTGCTTGTAAACACCCACATTCCGCCTCGCAGCAGTACAAAATCCTACCTAACGAAACTCGAACTACTCGCCGTAACGTACCAGACGTTTTCTTTTATGCTCGATGTTTAATCAGCTGAATGATCGAGGCATGATTTTGATTTTCCCCCACGAGCCGATCGTGTATCTTGGTCGGGAATAAAATTCCCGAAATTAAAAGCTTTGCCAAAAAACTGCCTGGCGACTGGAACATTTTAACATTTGCACACAGAAACACCATGGACCAGAACTTTCTTCTGCGTGTCCACTGAATGCAAGCATGGCACCACCCCGAGCGCCCATTTTTTTTTAACAAACACTTGATTATAATAAATCGCCTCACAAAATTTGCACCCCATTAATAGGCGCCTAGCGCACGGCTCTCTTACCTGGCCCGGAATGGATGGGTTAGCGATGGATGGTTGCCGCCGCTAGACTGGTTTTGCTGGTGAAAACTGGCCACTGGCGTGACACGACTCGCAAGCCAAATGTTAAGCGCCAAACGCCACAACCACGCTGTTGCCGAGGGCCCCTTTGGCGAACGGAACGTCACTTCAAACGAAATCCCAAAAACGAAAAGACACCCGACCCGGTTTAAAGGCCTCGTTGGAGCACAACACAGCTGCAGTCAAACACACACACACACACAGAAAAAAGCTCCGAGCAAGCCAGGACTTGAAGTTCCTTTCTCGCCGATCTTCTCCACACGACTGGGATGGCTTCGATGGGCTGCTGAACGTATTATGCTGAACCTGTGTACCCGCGACACCTTTTTTTTCCACCACGATCTTCGCAAACGTCCCCATCGTCATCATTGGCCACCCCACCACTTCACGATGGAGACGCACCCTTACGACGTGCGAACCACCGGGTTATACGCGGTCGTTTATTTAGCGTACCGCTTTTTTTCTCGTCGTTTCGGTCACGGTCCTCTTCTCTCTCTCTCTCGGGTTGATCTCTCCTACGAGGCTGCTGATCTCTTCTATCGACGTGCGTTCGTATCACAGCCCCTATTTGCCGAGCAGTAGCAGCACCCTTGCAGCAGCAGCAGCAGTTGCTCCGTGCAGTTGCCAGTGTCTGTGTGGGTCGGGGTATGGATATATTGGGCTACATTTTATTTACCGCGGCTGCTCTTGGGGGTGGAGGAGAGAGTTTTGCCCGCAAATAACCGGCCGCGTGCGATAGCACCCTGCGTCACCGTTAGCAGGGCAAGGTCTTCTTCCTTTGCCTGGACGGGATAAAACTGCACAGCTACATCTGTCCGCCTGTTGTCCGCCGGTGCCATTGCATCGCTTCAATGGCAAGGAAAAACGGCAAACTAACCATCACGTGCGCACTGTTTAACTGTTTGCCATTTTCCAAACACTGGCTTATCGCTGGCTACTAATAGTAGCCTCGTTTCACTCTTCCTGGACTTTCTGGAAACGTTCCAGAAACGTCCGTTTATGTGGCCGTTATGGATTGAGCTGCGCGATTTATTGTTCACCGATCGGTAAACCAATTTAAGCCAGCAAACACACAACACAACACCACCACGGGGCGAGCGAGTGAGTCAAAATGGATCGGTATTTTTCCACCCTTATATTCAGCGTGGTAAAACGATCGATAAAGATCATACTAGCTACAGCACAACTATGGCAGTGAGGTAAAAAACATCGCGGCAGCGTGTTGTGGTTAGCGAGTGCTCGTTATTTCGGTGGTAATTTATAACGTATTAATTCGGCAATTGTTCACGAGTGTGATTTTTGACGAACAAAAGCTGAAAAACATTTGCTCTATTTGCGTAGAGAGATGGTTAATGGTATCGTTTCTATTTTTTTTTTTTTTTTTTTATTCATAAAGAACGGCCTGGCCGTATTGCTATTTTTTTTCTTTCGGCGCACCACAATTGTAAATGCTCCATTTGATAAGGACAGTATGAAGAGGTAATGTGCACACGGGTTGCCAAACGCACGCGGGTAGTAATTACCGTTTCAATTCGATCAGAAATCCTTGTGGTTGTTCTAGTTTTTGGCTTACTTCTAGGTTGTTGTTTCTCTGTGTGTGAGTTTCATCTACAATAGGCATGCTGCTAATGAATAGCTTTACCAACGAATTGTCTCGTTGAGTATTAACTAAACCGTGCAATATCCTTCGATAATCCAAAATACCGAACGGCAACCGGTTCGCTGCCTGGTGGTACATCCCGAGTGCACGCGGTCAGTAACTATACGGGTCAACCTTGGCAGAAGAAGGTCGACCGGGCAGAAAACGACAGCAAGCCAGAAGAAGTTAACTGCAAAGTTTAATGCTTTGCTAAAGATTATCAGCCGCTTGGTGGTGGTTGTGCGGTTTGCCATCAAGTTTTCCGGCTTCCGGACGAGACGTTTAAATGTGTTTTTTTATGTGCAGTTCAGGAATACAGATATAGGAACGTGGTTGACTGACTTGCACTGTTTCAATAGTGCTTCCAAATGCTAATTGGCATTTAGAAGATTTCGTTGACATCCTTTTTTTGTGAGTGATTTAAATTATTATTGTAGGGAACGTTTAACTTACCGCCTTTCGCAAAGAAGAAATGCAGGAATTGTGGCAACATCCTTTCAAAGGTTTTGCTTTCGTTCGTTGAACCCCAAGGTTTTGTATTCCATTTTTAGCGGACCATTCGAATGGCTTCAAGTGCAAGTTTTGAACACGACCTGAAGACAAAAGTAAACATGGAAAATTAACAAAATGAACGTAAAACACATGCTAAAGTCATATCTCACCTGGTTACGAACTATCTTCTCCAATGCTGACAAGCAAATGTTGCGTTGGTGCGTGCTCCATTCCATCTTGACACCGTGTGCCAGCTAAACCATAAAATCGTTCTCCGGTATCATTTCAAATGTTATGGACAGCTTTCCACGCCAGCTGTTGATGAAACATGAGCTAACCCATTATGATAATCGATGCAATTTTCTATCAATTCCCCGCTTCCACTGTAGATTAATAAAATGCTGTTTGATAATTTGCATCTAATGGTATTAACCTGCAATCGAATAAAGCAAAAAATAAACAAAGTGATACAGCTACAAAAGAACGGCAGAAACTTACGATTGTTCCAAGGGATATCCTCGTTTTCAGATACACTTGAGCATTGCTAACATCCAATAATACTTGTTATCACGGTCAGCCAGCATATTGGTGCGAAATTTCCAATTTTGATCACTTTACACCATTGAATTCGATGCTTTGCCTGTTCCGCACACAACTTTGCCGGCTTTTATCTACACGGATTTCATCAACAACAACAAACTCAAGATTGGTAGAGAGTGAGAACGAGATAACTACATTGAGATATCCCCGTCCATTTTGTCTGTTAATAAAAATATGAGGTCTTCCAAAAAATGTATTACATTTTATGAATAATGCAAAGAAATACTAAAGAACTTTAAATCAACAAGCATTTTAATAAATATCAGTACACAATCATGTTGAAATGCAAATAACATGCTGAAGCGTTTGTTCGTCAACTGCGTCGAGCGATTCGAAGCGTTTTTGGCCGACTTGGTCGATCGATCCAAAGCGTTTACCCGACGAATGTCAGTTGGTGCAATAAAGGCGCGAAATGTTAAAAACAAATTAGAGGTCACATTTTCTCCACAGTTTAGTTCCTTTAAGTGTAAGCATTATCCGTCTAATTTATCCTCTATTGTGCTGCAAAAAATGTCCGAAGGCATTGCTGACTTGGATGTGGAAGAGCTGGAGCAGCTGTTGTTGGAAAATGCCGACGATAATGAGTGTGACGAACAAACGAGCCCGCTAAACAGCAGCACGCAATACGAATCTCCAAAACCGAAGTTAACGCTTGCAGGATCCAGCTTTCTGGTGGCCGATACAGAAAGCAACCTAAGTGGAGAAACATCTTCCGCACCCTTAGCAGAAGGAGCAACGGTAACGGCCGATGCCGATATTGATTCGTCCGATGAGGAAGAAACGAGAAACTTTCTCGAGCGCAAGTACAACCAGTACGGGCGGCAAATTAACGATCTGTTGAAAACGAGGGAAGCGGAACAAACGGACCAAGCGCTATCGAAATGGGTGGACCGGAAGCTGTGGCAAATCAACCGAAGCTCACCACAAACTCCTTCCGGGGAGATTACGTGTAAACCCCAACCAACAACTCCGACAACAGCCACCGGTAGCCGTGCACTAAGCAAGCAGGATCCAACACCCAACAATCCCATCAAGCAAACTCCTGCCAGTAACGGAGCTATACCGGCCGTTTTTCAGGCAACAGTTCACACCGACCCGGTGTTCGGGCTGCGCATTATACATCCGCTCGTGTCGAGCCAGACGTTGCAGGAACGTATGCAGGAGAAGAGGGCGGTCCCTTTCATGCGCCTTCGAGCGTTTACAGAAACGGCCGATCTTCAGCAGGACTGGGTTATCGGGGGTGTGGTGATAAGCAAAACGCCCACCAAAACTACCACCAAGGGCAAACAGTTTGCCATCTGGAAGCTGAGCGATCTGCACGGTGACATCAAGATGGTTAGCCTGTTTCTCTTCGGCCAGGCGTACAAGGATCTGTGGAAAACGGCCGTAGGTACGGTGGTGGCTGTGCTGAACCCAAACGTGCTAAACAATAACGGTGAGAAAAACACGGAAGCCACCCTTAGCATTGATCGCGCTACGAAGGTGATGGTGCTGGGGCAATCGCGTGATTTCGGCACCTGCCGCAGCCGGAAGAAGAACGGGGACCCCTGCACGGCGGTGGTGAATTTGGGCAAATGCGAATACTGCCTGTACCATATCAAGCAGGAGTACAATAAGGCGGGCAATCGTGGCGGTATCCTAACGTCGACCGGTGGCCGCGGGTTGAACGAGCTGCGGAACAAAGTGCTCGGAAAGAGTGAGGTATTTTACGGCGGCCAAAGCTTTAGCGCGGTGAAGGCGGTTAAACATCCCAAACAGATCGAGAAGGATCGCAACCGTATGATGACACTGTCCGATTACTTTCGATCACCGTTCGAAGGTGGTAGTGGGAATGGTGGCGGATCATCATCGACAACGGCTTCCTCAACATCCAGACCCCTACCGTCTTATCGAGCGGCTGCTGCAGCATCGGCAAACAAGCCTCAAAAATCGTCTGCCGCACGGGTCGAGCTTAGCGTTGGCCAGCGTATGAAAGACTTCCAGCGCCTGCAAAGTCTCGGCGTATCGAATGAATCGTTGCAGGAACTACGGTCTTCCAAACCATCGCTCGAGCCTAAACCGGCGAGCGGCCAGTCACCTGCTGCACCGTCCTCCTCATCCAGCTCGCTAGAGAATCGCAAATTCAGCCTAGAAATGGTACCTCGCCTAAGCAAGGATTCGTTCGATATCGACTTCTCGAAGCAAGTGGCCCTGAAGAAAGCGCTCCAGTCGCGTGCCCGAGCATCGGAAATTATCAAACGAAAACCGATCGAAAAAGTGGACCCCAACTTCATCAAGTACCGCGGCACAGAACAGGGCAAGAAGCGTGTGCTGGAAGAGCTGTCCAAGAATGCACCGGGCGAAGAGAGCGCCGCCAAGCGCCAAAAGCTACAGACAGAACTGGATGAGAAGGAACGCGCCAAACAGGAGCACATGAAACGCATCATTGAAGCGTCCTCCTCGCACCAGGATCTGATCGTGGCGAGTGAAAACGCCCAGCAAGAACAGTACTTCAAATCGCTCGAACGCAAGGAGGCGATGGAAGAGAAGATGCTGAACACGTTCAAGATGCCGTGCAAGGCGGTCAGCTGCGCGCAGTGCAAGTACATTGCCTTTTCCGCTGCGGACCGGTGCAAGGCGGATGGGCACCAGCTGCGGGTGCATGATGCGGAAAAGCGGTTCTTCCGCTGTGCCGACTGTGGCAACCGGACCGTCAGCTTGTTCCGCATACCGAAGGTTAGCTGCAAGGCTTGCCAAAGCTCACGCTGGGAACGGTGTGCAATGATGAGGGAGAAGCGTGGCGTACAGATAGGCGATGTGCTGTCGATCCGTGGCGATGAGGAGAAGTATCTGGGCAGTTTGGCGGGTGCGAGCGCTAGCTTGAACTTGCTCGTTCCGGCGGAGGAAAGCTGAGGGTGACTGGGAAATGGAACACACGAATGGCACACAAAGGGTTCAATAAATGTATCACAGCTGACTGATATGGTAGATATGCAATGGTCATTCTGGGAGGCCTTAATATACCCTAGTTTCAAGCTGACTTTGGTGAGTACTTTGCGGACAACGGCGGAGGACTTCCGATTTCATGGAGATCGCTCACTCAAAGTACCACACTCCTAATGCTTTTGTCCCAATCAAGCTTTCCTTATCGCCTGGTTCAGGATCTGTGGCTTAGCAGACTTTGCGACTAGGGTCCGATTTTTCAAGAGGGTTCCAAGCTTAATCCAATCCAACTGTTCCAACCAAAGAGGGGTTTGAAGGTACGGACCAAGTCGAAGAGAGCTACGAATAGAACTCGTCGACTAAGGACCTGTAGTCGAAGTCGAAGCAGATGGGTCCGTGAGTTATCCGTAAGTTGTTGCTCAATTTCTAGGTCGCGCCAAGTCTGTTGGTTAGCTCGTTAGCTCAGTCACGGTCACCGAAGCCTGATGGATTTTCTTCCTCAACAAGGACTCCCATGTGGACGGCTTCAATATGAGTACAGGTGTCAGTCGGTAGGATAGCATCACACAGGATTTAATCCCTTTCTCAAAAAGATCCTCTTGCGTCTGTGCAATTCACAATCATCGTCCACTTAAAATTCGCTGCTTATCTTAGGGTAAAAAAAATCTAATTTCGGGCGCCTTAAACATCTTTGCATCAATTAATTGTATGAATGATGCTTTATTCGCTCCTTCTACAAGAGCTTTGATATATAAGTTGTATACAAAAATGTGAGTGTATGTAGCTATTATCATGCTGCTTTTGTATGTTTTGTTTGTTCGAATATCATCACTAGGCGCTAAACTTGTCATGTGAAGATGAGGTATTACCGTTTACTGATATCTCTGCTTCGATGAACGATGGATGATGGTTTTGTAGCATTAGAGCTTTGTTTTTTAAATGGAATCGGCGATCTATGTTTCAAGTGAATGAGCTACGAGAACATACGAGAGACACTCTTGAGCGAGTGTACCCGTTCTCGGTTTTGTTTTTGTCTCTTGTATACCCTACACCTAAGTCCTAACCTTTTCCAGTAAGAATGGCCTTCTTAAATGATGTCCATGGGTTCGCTACGAAAGTTTGTAGAAGACGCACAGTACTAAATTCTTGTTTTTTTTGGTTTCATTCCATACTATCCACATGCTAGGCGGCGCCCTTATAAACGGGCGGGGGCAATTTAGTCTACTCTACCGGTGAGAGGTCTTCCGAACGTTTTCTTTTAAGTTGTGGAGAGCATGGGGGGTGTAATCATCAGTCTGTTCTGGAATCATTTGATATTGTTCGTTCGCTCTCGGGTATTTGCAGTGGTGCGTACGGGATAGAATGTAGTTTAAAGGGGATAAATAATGCTTGACCCTATGCTAAACCTATCGGAAAGGCAATAATCGCCAGCTTTGGTGCGATTGGAAGAGAAAGAATAGTGGAGAGCGCATGTTTTAGCTGCTGTGGTTCCTACAAAGATTCTACGGTCAACGCGAACTGCTCTCAACGCGAACGTGAAACCTATCCGTGGGACGACGGCAAAATCGACAGCTACAACAAAATCGATTAGCGACTAGAGAGGGCTTGTCCGTAGAGAGTGGTGGCTAATGCTACAAGGCAAGACTACGCAAGCCGTACGCAAACCGGTACATTTACCAGTTGTTCAGAAAATCAAACCCTTTGCTATTGCCCAGCAAGCTGTTCAGCTCGTCGTAGTTCTTATCGTCCTCCTCGACCGAGGAGGATGGCGCACGGTGAAGGCACTCGGTTTTGGAGCTCTTGCTGAACAGGTTTACCTTATCATTGTCCGTATCGAACTCGTCCTGCTCGAGCGTACCATCGATCTCGTCGCTACCGTTGATCGAGGCGGCCGATGCCGCCGTTGTCATTTCCATCGGTGCTTGGTTAAAGATGAGATTGTTGAACTTGCTCAAAAAGCCTGCCCCGGTTGCCTTCGTACCGTATGCTTCCTCGGTCAGGATGATGTTCTGCTCACTGTCGTACGCGGGCAGCTCTTTCGCGCTTGGCTCGTCCCGCCCCTTCCGCGGCAATCCTTTCATCAGTGCCGCCGCTCCGTTTCCCTTTGCCAATGCGGGGCCACCTGCGTCGTCCAGTTTCGGTGACTTGAGCAGCAACTTTTTCGCAAGCAGTCCCGCTGCTTTGGCACTGGCATCCACCGCTTTTCCACCGTCCTTGCCATCCCGTTCCGGTGGAAAGATGGTCAAGTTTATTTGGCTTTTCGTTTTGTGTGCAAACGGTGCCGAATGTTCGTCCCGGTACAGGCCGACACTGTCGTCCGTCACTACCTTGCGCCCGGTTCGCACGTACTGGAAAGTTTGCAAACGTTTACCATCGTACAGGTTGGCATTGCGATCTTCCTCGCCGGAGTTTGGTTCGTCGTCATCGGTGCCGAGGATTCGCTGCAGCGAATCGGTCGATGTGGAGAAATTGTCAAAGTATTTCAATGCCAGCTCCGGTTTGATGATGGTTTCGTTTACGATTTCCATCTGTTCCTCGCGGCTCAGATCATCCCAGATGTGTTCGTACGCGCCGCGTATCTCGTCGATGTCCAGTGCAATCTTTTTCGAAATTTCGTTCAGATTGGCAAAGTAAGCCGATACGTACGAGCGATCCAGCGTGGAGGTGTCCATCGTGCGCACAAAGCTTGACTGATGCAGTCGAAAGTGGAATTAGTAGCGCCTTGCAGCGCTTGTCGATCGTTTTAATGTTGGGCGCTGTCGTTGCCAGATGCCAATAGCCTCTTGCGCCTTCTGTAGATGGCAATCAGAGCGTGTCCAACGGGGCTGGGCGCTTCTCTGGTATGTAATCGCCTGCCTGCCTGCTGCGATCGATGTTTCTACCCCCGAAGCTTCACTGCGAGCGTTCTCGCCTAATGAATTGACCGTTTCATTGCAATCCCCACCAGATCGATGCCGACGGGTCCCTTTTTCGGGAAAAGCCCTACCCCGAGCCAAACTAGCCAAAACTAAACAACACTTGCCTAGAAGTGGAACACCTTTTTGGTGAAAAACTATTTTTTTTGTTATGACACTGTTTGACGTTGCCGTTGTCGTTAGAAAAAAGGTAAATATTATGGCCGACAAACTAGGGGATCGTGTTTATATTAAAAGGTCGAAGTGCTCAGCCAATGGATTCGGCTCTTTGCGATTCATTCGGACTGGTAATATTCATCAAATTATGATTTATGAAACTTTTACATAATGTTTTATCATTCTGCTGGCTTTAAAACGCAATTCAATAATAAAAATTTATAAAGCCAAGCTATTCAATGATAAAAAACGCAATTCTTCAACAACTCATTTCCAAGCAAAGCATCAAACACAGAAGTTTTCAATAAAATTATGTTTTATTGGATAACACTAAATTGGTTTTGCTATCATAATTTTGCTGCAGTAAGGTGAACGGGGTTAAGTTTTTAAGCAGACAACACACAAGGAAACGTATCCTGCCGTAGCTTTGTTCAAACCTGTCGGTGGCTGAGAATGGCATTGCTATTGATTTTCTGTTGCAGATGATGGAACGTGATTCAATTCTCATTCGGCACCGAGCGGAACCCGATCATGAATGCATTTCTTGTTTACGTGAATATTGATTGCTTCTTTGCGTTTCACTAGCGGATATACCGGATTCCTACGAGCTGGTGTGTGGGTTTTTTCAACGATCTGGATATCTCTTTATTTCGCGTAGGTAATGCTCTCCAGGTTTTTAAATATTATTTAGTTTGCTTTTCATTTCTACAGCAGGGTGGCAAATGGTGGTGGATCTTGATGCCACTTGTTTAGACCGGAGCCTTCTCTACCAATTTGAACCAGTGTCCGCATTCGCAACGTTTCGGCTGACCCTAAAATTAGACGAGATAGCAATACAGCGTTAACAAATCGTCGAAATATGTTTCGGAGTTCCAAAGTGTTGCCAATGCTTTTAGCGACTTACCTGGTACAGCCACATCCACTGGACATAGGTTTGGTCTTCCTCGCCTAGAGAGAAAAAAAGAAGATCGATGGGTGTGTATGTTAGCGAAATGAATTCATGTTCTGTTTCTGTTTAGCTACCACTGCCCACAACACAATATACTTACACACACAGCCGACTAGACGAGCATCGAATGCCGATGGAATCAGGTTGGGGCTATCCTTGGTACCCGGTCCGCGCTTGAACACACGCATATCGAACGGATCTGGATTGCCGGCTTGCTTGGCCAGCAGCTCACGCTTCTCGATACCGGTGGCATGTTCGATCGGGTCGTTCATCACTGCAAGAAACCACCAAAAATACAAACCAACGTCAGTGGCCTATTCTTTCCCGGACGTTGGACTGTTTGCGACAATGAAAACACCATTCCAGCGACACACACAAGTGTCAAGTCGGCATGGGGCAGCCCCGTGAGAAGATTATCGCGAGGCGGTGGCGGCGGCGGCGGCGTGAACTTTTGGACATTCCCACACGAAAGTTTTACCAATCAAAGCCGGTCGTGTCGGGGCATCCTTTTGCCATGGTTTTCATCCTTCCTTCTTGCGAAGGATGTTGATTTTTGCCCTTCCAAATTACGTAAGCGCACACAGAGTTTGGGATTGCTCTCTCACTTCGGTCGCTAGGAAAATTTCGATCGCTCCGTCTGTCTCACACACACGCACGCGGATAGGAGGTGTTGTGCAATAATATATCGGTGCACACACAGGAACTTACTTTTGCAAAATCGAACTGGCGTGTAGGTAACATTTCGCTTGGCCGCGGCCAGGACAATTCTTCCGCACAGCGATGCCATTGGTGTGGTTGCTTTGTACGCGACGGGAAATGTGAAAAGGTGTCTTTTCGTTGTCGGTCTCGGGGGTTGCACTTTTCGTAGAGGTTTCTCACGAACTGCGGTTGCTTTGACGTCCGATGAGAGCGAGTCCAAGGTTGCTAGAGGCAATCACATGGTGTGCAGAGGTTTGACAGCTCGCTGCCTGTCTGCTGCGGATCAGCTGGGAAATAAACTTAGTTTTTTGTTATTTTTATAAGAAATTGAGTGAATCGGACGTTTTAACAAATTCTTGAAAAATAAAAGAGATTTTCAGAAATATTTTACACCGTAGAGTTGGCTCAAAATGGAAAAGTAATTAATTTTGGTAATCATGAGCAGCGAACGTTTTGAAACAATGTATAGCAATCTTGGGGAAAACCGGCCCTTCAATAAGGCGGTTGATAACATAGAGTTGGTTTCTTGGCCTTAGAGCTGTGTCGTAGCCAAATTTGGTTTCAATAAATCTGTTGAATGATAATTGGAGTTCTGCAGCTTCTTCTACGCGAACATAAGGGAAAACGAAATCGAGAAATGTTTAATCGCCACATTTGCCATTTATTATATCCGTTTACGCTCTGAAAACAAACCTCTGCTCTGTTCGATGTTGAAAAGGTGTTTCCAGCTTTCCTGCGAATCCCCTAATCCTTGTCCAACTTTTTGTAGTGCGCAATCTTGACGCTAATTGCGTTAAGTATTTCCTTCGGCGACATCTTCTGATCGTCCTGGCAAACCTTGAGTATGCGGCCGCACTCTTGAATGAAATATCCCAACTCCTTTTCGTCGATCGCATGCTGTCCTTCGTGGGCCGGCGAAAGACATTTGTTGGTCAGTTGAGCGATTTGTACCTTCTCGGAGCTGAATGCCTCGTCTAAATCGAACAGCTCGAGAGGTGGAGCCGCTAGGTCACTGAATATTGGTTGGAACACCTGCAAAGCGCAGGAGAAGCTTACTCATGCGGTTCAACCGAAGGCCAGAAACAACACACACACACACACACACGCGCACTTACCGCAAGCTGAAGCGGCGGCAGAGGAATCTCGAACTGCGGTTTGATGATCTTGAGCGGTTCATATTGCACATCCAGCTTTTCGTACGTGCCGATAACATCGCGCAGCAGATCGTTGTTGATCGAGTACAGCGACATATCAAATAGCTTCTTGAAGTCGGCCGGAATGTCGTAATCGAGCGAATCCATTAGGCATATCTTTGGTTGATCGGCCAGATAGATTGTATCGGGTATGACGGCGTAGTCATTTATCTATTTATGCGGGATGTAAGAGAAGCAAAGGGAAATATGGATGGAGCTTGCTGGTGCATCGCGATGATTGCCCTATGACCGATAGCTTACCTCCAGATCGTTGAAGTCGGACGTTTTGAATTTGAACTCATCCTGCAGAATCATCGCTAGCAAACTGTCCCAAAGCGCCGTGTTTACCTCGTTGGTGATGTACTTGTCCTGAAACATATGTCCCGACCCGATGGCGATCAGCTTACCGTTGTTTTCGTTCTGAAAGTAACCAGCCAGCGGCCGGTTGAAAGGATACACTACCGGGCCGGTCGTGAGTAGAACGTTGGCGGGACTTATAACGTTCATGGTCGCACCGAACGGGTAGACAAACTACAAAGCATGCAGAGAATGGAAATGAGATCCGATATCTAGCTAGCACCTTTTCCCGATCATTAATCCCTGAGGATGGTGCAAATCGGTTTTGATACCTCGACTTTGTATTTATCGTCCATGAAATCGAACGACGTCAGGATGCTTTTGCTTGTGTCCAGCAGCAGATTGTTCATCGTGTCGCAACTTACACCGCCACTGATGAGAGCTTCCTTCGGGTGGAAATATTTGTAGTACTGTGGCCGTACTACGACATCTGCAAAAGAAGGGACAGGATTACTAGAGGCAATGTTACACCGGTATGCTATGCCGGTACCGTTGTTGATAGTCATGCCGTAGTCCTCCAGCAGAAAGTTTACATTGGTGTTGAACTGAACTTCCCCTCCCTCACCGAGCAATAGTAACAATCTGCCTCCATCGTTGATGTAGTCCTAATTAGTAATACAAGTAAAGTCATTACACCGCCCTGAGAAACGAGAGCGAGAACGAGTGCGCTTGTACTTACCTTCAAGTGTTGAAATTCAGTTTCGGTGAATTTCTCCTGCGGTCCTGCCAGCACAAACACGGTCGCCGTCTTCAGGATTTCAGGTGTGATCTCACTTTTATTACTAACGACGGCAAAGACGTTAGAACGTTAGTGTGTGTTAGCGGTAGCACCAACAAGTATATGGAAACGCTATCCAGCTGTCTGTCCTACCTTTCCACACGATGGTTCACCTTCAACTTCCTGTGCAGCGTTTTGTAGTTATCCGGTAGCTTAAAGAGCTCGTTCTTGGAAATGTTAAACAAAATCGTGGCGTTGCTCATGGCTGTTAACAGATCCTGCCGGTAAACCGGGTTCGTTTTTTATCACTGAACCTTAAATGAGCGTAGAATTTGATACATTCGGTTTAGTATCCACCACCACACGGCTCTGTTACGATGCACGGAACGCATAAACAAACGTCACGTGCCGTGTGTGTTTGGGTTGTGCTGGAAAATTGGAAACCTCAGAAACGACTCCTACGATTGTTTGGCAGCCGGGTTGCCATGGTGATGGTGCGCTTGCCGGGCTTTTCTTTGCGTCTCGTTTGGGTCGCGTGTGGTGCTCAGGGTTTGTTGCCATATGGGATGTTTCTATTCCAAACATCTCAATCCAAGATTGTTAGATATTGAAATTTTTTCGGTAGTCTCCTGACAAAGGGTTTGGGTGCCGCTTTATAAATGGCTGAGACGGGTTTCGAATCCTGTCCGGATAGGACAGATATGTTAAGTATTCTGTTTAATTAAATCTCCCATCAATGAAGCCTAGCTACACAGCCGCAGCGCCGTTGTTGTATAAAACATCCGAAGGCAAAGAAGATATCCTTGGACATGGTGGAAAAATGTTGGAAATCTAAATCCGATGTTATGGGAAAAAATAAGCGATTCTGGATAAAATCAGTATAGAGTTGTTAGTTTGATAGACTGGACTAAAATACAATTTCGCAAGAGAACAGAAATCAAGTATTTTTCAGTCCCTGCTTCGGGGGGACAGCCCGGGTGAGATTCGATACCCGATGCTTCCATGTGAAAGATTGTCGCCACTACGATTCGATCATTGGAGCATCGATTGCTAATCCAAGAATTAAAATCAAATTTGACTTGGCCAGTTGATATTAATCAAGACTTCGGGAGATTTGTTTTGAATTATTTTATAGGACATTTTTCGAAAAGCTTAGCAAAATGGCCGTCCCTAAGGAATAAAAAAAACATTACTAAAAGTTTGGTTCTCAGGTCATTTTTACCATGACCAGCACGATTTCAGTTTGTAGACCTCTTGAAGTAAGGGCGGTCCGGTGGCAGAGGCGACAGCGGTGCCGGTCTTTACACGACAGGCCGGGGGTTCAAATCCCATCGAGACCCACCTTCCCGTACGTAGGACTGACTTCTTTCCTACGGGTAAAATAAACTCGCAGAAAGTCAGAAAGGGCAGGCCGAGACCTCTCGAGGTTGTAGTGCCAAGGAAGAAGAAGATCTTGTTGTTCCTGGAATATTTAAAAAAAATCTAGAATAGAATGACAAAAGTAAGTCAACTCTGGTTTTAAGATCCCTCGAACGTGATTTTTTTTATGATATTCTTGGTATCTACAATATAGTCTAGATATATAAAAAACAGCTTTTAAACAGATGAAGTTTCCCCTGTCCGGTAATCTCGTTCAGATCCTTTGGGAGCCATTATCGATTAACGATGATTAACCGGAACAGCTGTGTGTGGAAGGAGCGTTTTTTGTAGAAAAAAAAGCTATTTAAAAATAAGAACTTTTTTCAAGGTAGACCCACCCATTCCTCATACCTCCACCATCATTTTGTCCGTCCGCTACCACTCGGAATTTGAGTTTGATTTTTTTTCCACCCGCAGTACAGTGAGTTTGCCTTCTGGACGTACCAGCTCAATGCAGCAAGGGTACGGCATAAGGTAAGTATTAAATGAAAGTGTTAAGCAATTTACGACTCTGTCAGCCCGGTTACGATTCATTTATCTTGCCCGTAGGATCGCTTACACACTCACTTCCCATCCCGAGAACGGGCGAGCGCATCAGAACGGCGTTACGCGCGAATCGTACGCACGCACGCGGAAAGTAAATACAGATGGTTGGATCGGCCGAACAAAAGTGGGGCTTACGTACGGGTTGACCGATCGCGCAGTCCGCAGTGCCATCGGTCTCGCTATCGTTTCGCACCCAACGGAACGGGTGGTCCGATGACCGGACTGTTGAAGAGAGTGCTTGCTGTTGGCATCTGTGGTACGATAAAATCATGTTTAACATCTTGTATTACCGATCCCGCGCGCAGCCTACAGTCCTTGGTCCGCAGCAAATGCATCAACACTCACCAGTGCATCGATACGGTCAGTTCTGTACGTTCGTACGCACCGATCATCGATTTGGAGTTTCACCGTGCACTTTAGGCCACCGAAACCGAGCGCTGATAGGCCTAATCTTTGGGTATCGAAAACCGATTCAGATAGTACTAATTGGGATTGGGAAAAATCTTGCACGCCAAACGTTAGCTTCCGCTTGGGAGTGCGGGGTTTGGCCGGGAGGAGCAACCCGAAACCAACGGTCACGAAATCGAAAAATCGCACGGGTTGTACCGACTGGCGTGGCGTGTTTAGCGGAGAAGGGGGCGCTCATCACATGGTGTGAATTTTATTATTTTGCAGTTCCTCCTTATCGCATCTGGCTTATCTTCGATTTATGGAACCCGGTATCGATGGGTGACAGTGCAGGGAAAGGTTAGTGCGATGCGATTCGCAACACCTTCGCCTGCCGGCTGCGTGTCGAACCGGTGATCCAAATGCATTCTTGCATTCGCCTGTACGTGTGCGAGTTCGCGATTTGTGTTGCATCGTGCTGGAATGAATTGTAAATGTCTTTTGCCTCACGCTTTAACGGTTGCGAGCCGTATTAACCCTTTTGCACGTATCTTCTGTATCTGCAGAGGATATTTAAGAAGAATATATAAATCCGTCCTGTACCAATGCGGTCAATGTGGTTCTTATTGAATAAAAAAAATCTGGATTTGACGTGAATTGAAGTTTAAGTAATGTTTTAATAATTATAACTGTAATGAAAAACACAGACCATGGTTATGTTGAAAACAGCTTGCGTTATTCACAAATATTTACTCCCAAATTGTTGGAGCATTTTTCCTATTAATTTTAAGGTTATCCCGATATCGACGTAGTGTCTTGAGTCGAACTGGACACAAAAATAGGTTCGTTTTTCCGCACTATTAACTTGGGGAATCTTTTTATAAAACCCACCAGCAGTAGAGTCATCCAATCAATTGAAATTGCAGATTTTTTTTACCGCTGAAAACCGCCCGATCGTGATACTAAGTGGCCAATTTTTTATCTACAACTATTTAAGATTTTTTTTCTTCCTGGACACTACAACATCAAAAGGTGTTGGCCGGCCATTTCTAACATTCCATGGCTTGATTTTACCTGTAGCAAAGTATTAAGTCCTACGTACGGAAAGGCGGTCTAGATGGGATTTGAACCTAGGTCCTGCTGTGTGAAAACCGGAGCCGTCATTGCCCCGAATATTTACACCCATTTTTTCAAATTTAATTAAAACAATTTTCCAAAAGTATAAATTTGATGAAAAATACTGAACTAGACGTTCATTAATGATTCATCTTTACACCCTACTGGCTTAAGGTTAATTTTCTTCAGAAAATCGCTATAAATAGTGACATTGGATCAGTTCATCCCCTGAAGAACGGTCAGGACGTAAAGTTAAACCGTAAATAATCAATTTAAAATTCAGACATTCCCAGCATTTTCGTTAATCTTCTCGATCTCAAAATCGCTTCACATGTCCGGATATTCACCAACGACTGTGGTGCCTTCAAGCAAGTGAGGGCTGTTCTACTGAAACAACATACCACAGAGCTACTTTGGCGATTGTTCTTCAAAGATCAGTCCAGGGTGTTCAACGCACCAAAAGCGTTGTTGCTGTGAGCATTTGCTAAACGAAACAAATTGTTACACGAAGTTCATCGATCATGATTAAACCAAAAATTGAACATAGTTGGAAAAAAATGTGTTAATATCTTCCACGTTCTTGTAATGATGTAGATATAATGAGTAATATTTAAACTAAAAAAAAATAGTTACTTTGCACCTTTGGACGAAGCGAGATTTTGTTCGGAAACATTCGATTTTTTTTAAATTGGTTCCCAGTTACAGCACGCGCATACAACCACAAGAGTTAAGCGATCTTGTTTTATCTTGGCATGATCCCCTGTTCCCTCTGTTCGCTCTGTGCCAACGTTCAGGAGTGTGAACTTATTTATGCTTTGCCCCCTTGTAAGTATCGGCAAACCATACTGTGCATTTGGGACCATAATCCTCCCCACAGAAGAAACAAAAACTTGCAATCCAACAACTGGCAAACTTCACTACAGACCCCCCCCCCCCCCTCACCTTTTCAACCAACTCCAACATGGGTACATGGTCCCAAATGTGTGTGTGTGTGCTTGAGCGTAAAAGTATATTTGTTCGAACCGTTGCAATTGTTACAGCGACAGCGAATTTGACAGTTTACACTGACCGTGTACATGATTTCGATTTGTAAGTTCTGTTTGCCTCGTTGCATTTTCTCTTCGTTTTGTTTCGACGCGTATGTATGGTACCGTGGAACGCAAAAAAAAAGAAATACAGAATTCAAAAACCAAAATTGGTTGGAGCGCTCCTACTAGTGGCATTTCTCCCATGATCATGATCGCGGGACACCACGCGAAGCTGTACAAACATTCTACGTTGGTGGCACTCCCATGCTGAGCCCACCGTTTCTGTTCTTTCCCAGCGCAGTGTAGGTGCCTTTCTAGCACCTGGTGGAACGAATCTTACACCACTGGCGAATAGAATATGGAGCAACGGGCGACCAACTGTTGGGCGATAGCGCCGCTGAGAACAAGGATGCGGTAGAGCACCCACAAATTCTCCTTGGGGAGCCGTTTTTCTTCGTCGCTCTCCGGCGTCCCTGTCGTTCGGCGGTAATTTATTCCTAACAATTATGCTGCTCATGTTGTGACATAAATTTTCGTTAGTACCTATGCCTTCTTCCGGGAACTCGGTGGTTAGGCTGCGTCGACCATCGTCTCCCCGGCCCTGGTGCGGGTCCCTCGGGATCGGTGAAGAATCGTCTCGGTTTGGAGGGAAAGTGCTGATGTGAGTTATGACTGTTTGATCTGATTTGATTTTTATCGATCGATCGATCGCGCGTGTTTTGATTCTCATCCCCGATTCCGGGGTTGGACTATTAGGGCAAGTGATTATTTTGATACATTTGATTGGATCCTATTAGGGCAGCACGTGTGGGTACTTTGCTAGATAAGGACGTTAAGTTGTTTGATTGATTGTGTAAATGGTGTTGGTTAAGCATTTCGTTGGGATTGCTTTGTAAATGTAAAAAAAGTCCATACTCGATTGGAATTCCTTCGCAGCACTGCGGTACAAGAAGAAGCTTTACGAGCTCTTGCGTGGAGTGGAGGCATCTCATTCTGTGTTTATGAAATGAGAGTATTGTAGCAGTCGACAGCAGCATATCTTCTGTAGAAACCAGCACATACCAGCAAATGAAATCACCGGCTACGGTTTCAGGCACCCCAGAGGTATGCGTCAGCAAAACATACCGAAAAGCAAAAACCGCGTTGACTTCTCCAGCATTTCTCTAATGGAGAAACTCTCCCGGTGGCTGGTCTAGAACTGTTCACACTGGATCGTTGGATCGTCACAGTGTGACGCGTCGTTGTTGGTGGAGGCCCCCGGTAATCGGATCCCCAACAAACTAATTATACTCAATAGAACGTTAAGATATGCGCTGCGCTGTCCACCGGTTTTCGCGTACATGCCCCATCATTCTGCGTCCCTGCGGAGGCTGGCATTTCTTGAGGCTGGCTCGTTGGAAAATGGTCGATTCAGCGTGTGTGGTGACAAACGCCGTGGCTTATCGCAAGATGCACATCGACAGCAAATTAATTTATGCCATCCTTCTGTGGCGTGATGATGATGGGCGTGCATTTGTGGTGCAACATAGCGAGCCTGCTGCTGAGCGTGAGAATGTTTTTACAAATGCGGGATGCAACTGCAGCGTGTGTACGTGGAAGTTTGTACAAGGATTGTATGGTGAGATTTGTGTTTTGTTTTGTAACACTAGTAATGCTTTAATTGGTTGCATTTTCAATGTCAATGTTTCAACTTTGCAATTCGGATGAAACGATCTCTCAAACTATTTCTTCATTGTGTTCAATTCTTAACGTAAACTTTACTGAATCAATTATATTTAAATAACAATTGCCTTAGTATGCTACAACATCAGTAGAAATTTATTAATTGTCCGTGGTAGTTGAGCTGGACTTTCATTCGATAAGACCGGGTATTGAATACCATCTGAACTGTTCCTTGGAAGCAAGGGCTATATAGATCCCGAGAGGTTATGATCTTGATCCTTAATTGTCCCTCCCTGCGTGCGAGGAACAGACGCGTATCTGAGGTTTGAGATTGATCTCCTCATGTTATCAACTTGTCCCGCTACTACAATACATCCTATACTCTACATCACATTAGATGTTATCATAGGCAGCCTGATGGTTGAGATGATATCGGCGCCAGTCTTTAGTAGACGTAAAGCTCTCCTGTGGCAAGGGCCTGCTATCCGACTTTCTGGTATCTGGCAAAGGTATGCTAAATGTTGCTCAATCATTAGTTTGATCCTCGCGTATATATTTTAAAGTAACTCTAATGCCTTTCTTGTGATAAATTATTCTTAATTGAGTGAAACTATAAACCAGCATTACTGTAAGGCTTCAATCCGGAATTCAATAGATGTGTGTGAAGATATTTCTTTGATCAACATCAATATTCAGTATCGTAGATTTTAGAACGTAGAACACTGGATTATATCACTCTTTGTATTTTATACTGCCAAGCCGATGTTGTTTTATTAATTAACTTCGAGAGGTCTTCCCCTTCCATTTCTGGCTTCCATCACTAACTTCTCTCGAAGTTGGATAGTCAGTTCTGCATATGGGGGTCCGATGACACTCGATCTCTGGTCTAGTCGTTTGTTTATTCAAGGCTGTAGTTTTATAAATAAAGTTTCATATTAACTGGTTGAAGTCTTATTGAAGTTGAAGTGACTTATTTGAAATAGAATATATGAATTTTGTAGTACATAAAAAATATATGAAAAAATGCAGGGTAGGCGACTACCAGTTGGTTCGCCAGTCAAATGAGGCAGCGGACATAGTTGAGGTTATGGGGTTTTTGAGTCCAAAAGAATAGGTGCCAAATGCTCGATGAAATGTGAAAGTCTTTTATAAAATTTGTAGTTGTTGTACAATATTTCAAATGTGTCGCTTTTATTGATTCTTTTTTACTAGGTGCCAACAATTCCTATTAGATTCTTATTAGAAATGCTTAACCGTGGTTGTCAGATAAGCAAAGATCACTAGCTACATTGGAGAATCCCCACCGGTCGCGCACAGTAACTGTCACAATCCAGTCCTTCACCCTTTCGCGATACGACGACACATTATCAGGTAGGATGCGTGGAATGTGTCGTGCTCTGCATCAATCACAGACCTCTCTCACGTGTGCCGTTGGCACGTCGAGCGTCACAAAAACGGGATACATCCGTCCGGGGATGGTGGCCTTGTGGTGTGGCTTGTACGTTGCCCGGAAACCTGGAAACCGCTGACGGATGCGGTCCAAGTTTCGTGTGCGCCAACTGCTCCACCAGCGCAAAAAGCGGACGAACCGTAAAGAAGATCGGTTGCGGTTGCTGTGTGCGTTGCCATGGTTGCAGCAAGCTGTTGACATCTTTCAACCGAAACCTCGGCAGTGCACGGTGGTGCATCATAGCCTCTCCTAGCCTCCGCCGTACACAGGGCGGATCATCCTAGATGTGCTTTGGCACCTGCATGCGCTGTGCGTCTGTGATGAAATAGACAAACGAAGCCGAATGGATTGCTTCTCGAATTGCCGTTCTTTTTGTTGTTGCTGTTGTAGCCGCTGTTTGTTATGCATCTATGTCGGACCGAGCGAATTGCAACGGATTGTTTCCTGGCTCCGCTGCTGTCGAAACCGAGGTGCACTAGACTGTATCGTTGCATTGCGCTGATGCGATTGTGTGCCAGATGAAAGGGTTTTTGTTTGTGAAGGGTGGTTGGAAGGGTTTTATCATAAAATTTTATAGGTTTGTTCAAACATGAGGCTATATAATTATTCTAGTGTATCGGTGGGTAAATCACACAGTCTTTTGTATAGTTTTCTAATAACTCTTTTTCACTGTTGCTATTATAAATTTTCAAAACCTTTATTTAAAAATGTTTTTCTTAAAAATTAAAAATGTCTGGTAGGATTCGAACATACAATTAATAATTTATTAAGTATTCTAGTACATTGCATATATAAAAAAAATCATACGTATCTGCTACTACAAGGATTTTTTATGAATATTTTGTTAAAATGAGCAACATAATTTATCTATAGACGATGTGCTTTATAATATAGATGTAAGTATTTCTGTATGATCTGTATAATGTTAAATTTTGCGCCTATCGTCAGACGAAATTTACCACATACCAAGGTTAGTTTGGTTGCAACAATTGATGGCCACCCATTTGCCATCCATGCATCGAATGGAAATCGAGGGGGGTTCTCTCTCTCTCTGAATGAAGGGACCGTTTGCGAGAAAACATTTTAGTGGCTTCTTTCGTTAGAAACACAAAAGCAACACGACAGTTGACGGACGCGTCGTGATGCGTTTTTCCCTTTCCCGTGCGTACGGTACAACGCTTCGATGCACTTTCGGGACGTAGAAATCCTGCACTAGAAATGAGATATGGCCAAACATCACTAGCGTTCCGTGCCGCTGATCGGTAGGAATTGTAACGGCAGCTTTCTATCAGTAAAAAAACACTAACGCAAGCCAGATAAAGCTACCCTTGTGAAATGAATGGCTCTTGCGTTATGGCCCTTTTTATGTACAGTGACCTACGGCATAAACTGGTCATTTGAAATGTTGTGTGGTATTGGCGTTACGATTGCAGGTCACTGTTGGCTGAAGTTTGTGCTTTTTTTATTATTTCGCATTCACGGTCAGGCCGTGTATCCAAGGATTATGGTTTTTTTAAAGATAAACTCCAATTTTAATAGTTATTTGATTTTTAAATTTAATTGGTCATTCAGAGGAGAAATTTTTATCTGTACAGTACATGATATATATGCATTATGCCCATGCCGTTCTATTTGGATAATTAAAACGTCATGTTTGAATTTTAATTTAATCCATTTAACCAGCTAACAGCTGATGTCCTTTAAACATCAGAATATTCAAACGCATACAGGAAACTCCATTATTTCCTAACGATTAATCCATTTTGATGAGTGTTTGGAATCGAAATTTTGTCGATCTGAAGTCTACCTTTAGAAGCATAAGAGTCCACGGACTTACAGGTTATTTAAGGGGTTGAAAGTGATTTAAAAAAAATCGTTTGAGCATCAATATGTTGTGAAGATGCTTATTTAAATAAAAGGCACCAGGCTGATAAGTAAGGCGTGCAAAGAGACACGAGACTATGAAAAACTTTGTTTAAAAGTAAGTTTCAGCTTACGCTGTACTAATTCTATTTAAGACTGACTCTGATGCCAAATGTAATTATTTTATTGGATGATTTAAAATATCAAGAATGATAATATTGAGGATTATATTTAATTACAACCTAATAGTCTAATTTTATAGTTTAATCTCGTGAACTATAATTACCACATTTTTTATCGCAAAACAAACAAAGCAAATCATATTTCGGGCTGCTGCATTAAGTTCGTTCACCACTGTGCATGTGCATGCATGCGCATTGCTCTCGCTGCAGAAGAGGCGGAGCCAAGCATCGTGTGGCCCTCCGAAACAGGGCTGGGCTTCGTCGAAAACTCTCGCGCTTACATAGCGATGGGATTACCAAAATACGCAAAACTTGCGTACCAATCCGTGGTCGGAGCCGGTTTTTCGGGGCTCCTTTCGGGGTGCCTACCGACAACACCGGCAGGACGATTTATTGCGTTTGCGTGCTGCTTGGATTAGTTTTGCTGTGTCGATGAGAGAGAACATCTCCACTATACACTCACACACAGACATAAGCCTGCAAAGTACTGAGCAGCACTGTTTCTATATTGTGTACAAATTTTCTATAAGGACAATTATATTACTTGATCCGTATGAAGTTGTTTAGCGGAAAAAGGACACCACCAGAAACTAGTAGCAAATTACAATTTCAATGTCGATAAAGCACAACTTCTTGAAACTTTCACCGTGTGTGTGTGTGTCCACGTGCACACTGCGGTAACCCCGCACTGCTGCCTTTCCATTAACAGTCCATTACAGGCGGGAATGTACGCGGAAAATCGCTCACTTTTGGGTTGCCGTTTTCAAGTGCTCATGCTCCATCCACAAACCGGTGGCATTTAATTTATTTAAAATTAAACGCATACGAACATACATTGCCTTTCAGCTAGCCCCGTAATTGGATACGTCTTTTGTATGGGATATTCGGTGGTGGTGGTGGTGGTTGTGGTTGATGGTGGTTGGGGGGGGGGGGGGGTTCAGTTTTTCATGATTTTTAATTTTAAACGTACCTACCGAGCCCGCTGCCGTGTGTTTCTCCCGTGTGTGTGTGACGATATGGTGGTGTGTCCTCTTCTCATCTGGCGTGTCATTGATAGCGCTAACTATGTAATTAAACAATTAATCTTGTTAAATGATTTTAATCGTTTTTTTTTTTTGTATTCTGCAATCGCTACAGGTATGTGATATACGATTCCTTTTAAGGGTTTTTTTTTCGGCCATATAAAAAGTGATATAATTACTTTTTAAGCACGTTTATGCTCAAAAGTGTTTAAAGGTAAATGTAACATTGAATTGTTAAATCATTAGAGGGTTTCGATGAACATAATGCAACATTTGAATCACTTAGAAAAATAATGCAAATAATAGTACAAATC
Source organism: Anopheles stephensi (assembly GCF_013141755.1). Lineage (NCBI taxonomy): Eukaryota > Metazoa > Arthropoda > Insecta > Diptera > Culicidae > Anopheles > Anopheles stephensi. Next base: position 66,841,788 of record NC_050203.1, on the reverse strand, counting down.
TGCTGTGGAATTTTGCAATCATATAGTGGAATCTTACAAGCTGGTGAAGGAAATCTTCAATGCTGTTTCCTGTTGACTGTTAAGGAAGCGGCTATTTAAACCACGTTCCCGACTGTATTTTAGGCGCCCCGTTCGGCTGTGAATGGTTGGGGGTAGTGATGTAAACAATCGATTCAATTAAATTTAGAAATTTTATAGTTTGGAGGAGTTTACAAATTTCCATAGTCTCGTTTCAAAATCTCTTCAAACAACATTCCACAGAGGGCTTCCAATAATCCACTATTTGATTGAATCATTCCCCTAAGTGTTGGTAGTTTTTTGTACGCTTATTTTGGGATAAAAATGAGCAATTCCTTATGTTTTAATTTTTACATTTTTCAGTAAATGTTTATTGTGAAAATGACCTCTTAATGAAAAAATAATACCCTCTTCTTCTTCTTTGTTGGCACTATAACCTCGCAAAGGACTCTGGAAAAGGTGACTGGATTTTACTCGCCGTAAAGTAGTCAGTCCTGCGTACGGGGAGGCGGTCTGGATGGGATTTGAACCCCGGTCCTGCCGTGTGAAGACCGGTGCCGATTGTTGTCTCGACCACTTACGAAAAGAAAAAAATACAATATTGTAACAACTTTACCGATTCGCCGAGTTCCTCGAGTACATCGCCGGAATTCAAACAAAACAAGGGAATATTAATTTGCGTCACAGCTACTTCCTGCCCGGGCAGAAGGGAAACCAATACGCACAGAAAACACCACCACACGCAATTACACTCAGGCAATTTACACCCAGAAGCAGCAGTAATGACCAATTCGATCCGATCCGCTCTACAGCTGCTACTCGTCAAATGAAATGGTTTGCCAAACCGTTTGGCGTTGGAAGTTTTACAGCTCGAGGGGGACATACATATATAAATATGAAACCTCCAATTGTGCGGGCGGCCGTGTTACACTGTTTGGTTAATTAAATGGCAACGCAAAAGTGCACCGGTCCGAATGGTGTGCGCTTCTGGGAAAGGGTTGTGGGGCCGACCAGAACCGACCGGTGCTGCCGATTAGCTCCTGATCCATTTCAGGGCAACATTACCATTCGTTGATGGAGGCAGATAAAGATGGTGGTAGCAGAAAGCTTCGATGCCGAGAGTAGCATTTTAATTACAATTTACAAATGCACCGTGTTCGCTAGGCCTAATTATCCTTGCTGATGAAGTCCAGCGTTCCGGCAAGCTGGCGGTGGTAATTGTGCGAAGAATTGCTTAAATTAACGCCATTAATCATCCGCGTGTCTCCAAGCCTTTTCTTCGAATGTAGTGGCGGAGGAGATCTCCTTGGGGTGTAGGTAGATGACGTTCGCATTGCGCAGGCAGATGACACAGCAAACGTTTTCCACCCTCGGCTGTGTCCAAACCAAGTCGCGCAACACGTGGGAGAAAAGTGCGGAAAAGTTCAAATAGAAAAATGCCGCCGCCACGATATGGGTAGTCGCGATGGCCGGACACGATGTGCATCATAGCGGGCGCGCGCGGTGGAAAACCGTTGTTGCGGTAATTCAACACCCTTAAGGCTAGAGCGCCGCTGGAAAAGGGTAAACTTCAGCGTACGAAAGACGAACGTAACAATGCGAAACAGTCCGGCGAGAAAAGCTCGACTGCAGAGCGAGCGAGCCCACGGACCATTAGCACGGTCGGAATTTTCACGTTGCCTTTTATCGCAAGGTGGCCATCGCGCTCGGGTGTCGTGCGCCCCCGGGGTGGCAAGAAAATGCGATGCAGTTTTGTGCACAAAACCGAACCCGGTACCGGGCCCCAGGATGGCCGCACGGACTGTAATTAATTATCACATTTATCGGATTTGTTCATCTCCGCGCACTGTAAACACTGTTTGTCGAAGGTTGGCAGGATGCAGGATGGGGAGGAGAGTTTGTTTGATGTAGCACCATGGGGAGATCTGGGAAATCTGCTGACCTGGCCTGGGCCCGGTCGGTGGTGTACATATCTTTGTAGTTGTCGGGTTTTGTGCAGGCTTTTTGTTTGTCTCGCGCTGATGAAAGGGACGTTCTGTCGTGTAATTGCGGTAATCATTCTCACATAATTTCTTTACTTTGTTTGCCATTTTGGACGGGTGTTCGTATGTTTAACTGGCTGCAACGATAACGATTAGCCTGCTGGCTATGTTGCGGTGCGTGTAGGAAAGGAGTTATTATTCTACTGCGAAAGTATTTTGTAGTTAAGGTGTATGTGTTTATTACATGGGTTAGCATAAATTAACCATCTTGATATGATGCACGTATGATGCATTTGTCTTAGCGCTTTCAGACAGTTGCGCAGAGGACAGTTATATTAGCATTAATTTGATTTTTTTGCCAGGCCCTACCATAAATCTACTAATATTCCCAGATTTTTTTTTTTATGATCATGACTAGAGTAGGTTTTTTAACAACACTATCACAAGTGTCGAATCTTCTTATTCTTCTTCTTCCTTGGAACCTCTACAACCTCGAAAGGTCTCGGTCTGCCTTTTCTGGCTTCCTGTGACTTGATTCTAACCGTAGTAAAGTAGTCAGCCCTACGCACGAGGAGGCGCGGTCTGGATGGGATTTGAACCCCGGTCCTGCCGTGTGAAGACCAGCACCGTTAACGCCTCGGCCACCGGATCGTCCCGAGTGTCGAATAAGACCGCCTTATTTGATAAAAATGTATAAATGGAGTTATGATGTCGAAAAATCGATTTAATTTATTTTTTTGTAAAACTTAGTTAAAGATTTTGGGAAAACGATTCTATAGGGCCGAAACATCTTTTTCATTGGTCAAACGACGTCTTAGGTCATGCCTGCCACTTCTGGCTTAGTAGACTTAATGATTCCACGTAGTTGGAAAGCCAGTCCTCACTCCGGGGGAATGGTCCGTCCGGATGGGATTTGAACTTCGGTCCTGTCGTAGGTCCTACCACCGGGCCGCCAAAAATTGCTCGGAAAATTTTAATTGAAGAATCGCTCTGTTAGTAATTGATTTAGGACAAGAAGGTGTTTAGACACAAATTTACTAAAGTGCGGAAAATTTTGGAGAACAGACCAGGGGCATTCCGGTGGCCGGACTTCACACGGCATGACCGGGGTTCAAATCGCACCCAGACGCGAAGCTGACTACTTTGCTACGGGTGCTAAAACCAGCTCACAAAAAGCAAAAAATGGTAGGCCGAGACCTTTGCAAGATTTTAGTGTCAACGACGAAGAAGAAGAAGAAGACAAGCGTCAACGATGTCAAGCAAAAATATTTTGTATCTGGATTTTTTTACCGTCACAGACATTCGGCTAGAATTATTGTCTATTTTTGCATAGACATACTTGTCAATTTCTGTTTGCATCCAATCTATTAAACTAATTTAACTTGTGTGATGATCTCCTACGACATCTGTTATATTTTGCGTAAGGTGACATTTGATTCAGATCTCATAATTCGACAGAAATTTTATTGATGATCCGTAAACAAAGTCTAAATAATGGGTATAACCTCTTGCTGATCTGATTCAGTCCCATCTGAACAACGGTGTAGAGATTCCAAACATTGTTCCCTCGATGCGTTAAGATATGTTTATCCCCTAAGGTTTTTAGGGCAACAAGCACTGTTTTAATTCGTCAACAGAAAAGAAACTAGATTTGTTAAAAAAAAAATTTTTTAGGCCTTTCCAGATAACTACATAAAGTGTTCAACACGAATCTGCAGAAGCTCTACCTTTGTTGGCAATCTTATATCGTTCGAAGTAGCATAAATGTCAGGTTAAAACACTAACTCTGACAACTACTTTTTCCTAAACCTTTCCTTGACTTCAGCTGTAAGTGTCCTGTTGTAAGATGTCTTAAAACGATTTGGTTATGTACAGTACAAGTGCTCAAGGGGCCAAAATATGTCAACCTGTTTCAAGCATTATAGATTTTTTTTCTCACTGCACGCAGTAATATAATCCAACAGAATGTCTCGTTTGTAATGCGCAAGCTGTTTCTTACGTTTGCTACGTTCAATTACACTTTTCCGTTGTGTTGTGTACGCACTCATCCAGTTCCGAATTGAGAGATGACGATCATTCTTCTAAGAGTCGACGGACAACACAATTAAACGTCCTCCCCGGCGTCCCGACCTTTCCCCCGCCCCGGCATCAACCGAGGTGTGGAAATTCTGCGAATAATTGCGCCTGCGCTGCTGCACACCGCCCACACGCCAGCACCTCATTTTCCCGGCGATTCCATTCCATCCGTCCCGATGGTGGTCCATTCCAGCGAAACGACCTGACCATAACACACACACACACACATCGCCCTTCTTCACGCCCTTCACCGACCCTCGGTTCGTGGACGAAAACAATGCGTGCCCTGACCGCTGGCGTGCGAAGTGAAAGCTGATCCGTGGCCGGTTTCGATTTCCTCGGATTTGGCCGCGAAACCGCGACGTGCCTGTCGTGACAGAAGACATGAGCGCACGTCGACGCACGATACCACCGTGGTGTCGATCTTGATCTGAAACGAAATAACGAAATAAACGGCTCCAACGCCGTCCGCACGCTCCACCAACGCTCTGGCCAGCTGGGGTCGCAGTGTGTCCCCCAAAAAAAGCTCGGCCGCTAGGGACCGGGAGATCTGGAAACCGTAACCTACCGGAACCTTGGAAAGATCATCTCCTTATCGTGTTACTAATTAAACTATTAAATTTAAATCAGTTTACATTCGGTTGTGGGAGGGGGAGGCGTGAGGCGGGGTCTGACCGCGTGCCGCGGGTCACATCACGCATGTGCGTGTGTCCGTTCACCCTGTAGGAATGTAACATGCTGTACGACAACAACGGGTCTTGAGGTTTTTTTTTTTGTTGGTCGTGTGCCTTGTGCTGTCTCTTTGTCCGTAGGAAATTCTTTGAAAGTTGTGTCAACTGGTGTCACCGAGGTTTGGGTTGGGTTGGTGATACGGTCCCGTCCTGTCTTGTCATGTTTTCAAATTTTTGGATGTTGTAGGAGTACTCGCTTACATGCCTGCTTCACTCGTTCGTTACTCTCGGTTCGCGATTTGATGTAATGTACAGTAGTGGCGAAAGTTTGAGACACTTTTTTTATTTTAAAGGTGAACACTTGTGCAACACATTTCTAGTGACTTGAGATTGACTGTATCATTGGGTGGGGTTTTTTTCTTTTTTTCTCTTACTTTCTTATAACATGATCCCTGTGTATCCGAAACCCTGCTACGATCGCATGCCCAGCCCAGCCGGATGATGATGTGATAAATGTGTGAACATGTTACCGTGCCACGCTTGTAACGTAATACTGCTATGTTACACACATAAACAAAATGTTTTGTTTTTTGCGTTCTGAGTGTGTGATATAGATAATGTTGTTTTAAACAGTGTTTAGAGCTGTTGCTCATCAATGAAGCGTGTTTAGTTGATGTCTGATCTCGATTTCACTCCGAAAGGACATTGGTCGCAATTCATGTTTTTGCGTACAGCTTCACAGATCGATAGGATTTATTTTTTAAGGTATTTAGCTTTTCAAGGAAGTTGTTGAGGAAGTCACTAAGAATGAAAAAAAGAAGAAGAGTCATTAAAACTTGCTTATGAACTCCTTTTAACTCGTAGACTTACGAGATGGATGATATAGCTACCAATGAAGTTTAAGAGGCAGATTAGGTATTCAGAAAAGCTTAACATGGCTTTTTCTAAACATTTTATGTTTTTGTAGGGTAGTGAATTCTTTTTAAACATTTTTTTTTCATTTACCGACCTCAAATATCTTCAAGATCATAGCTTGTTGCTCTAGAATTTATTTCTTCAGGAACATTATTTGTTAGAACTTCAAAGTTTTCAACTCTTTTTTGCAACTTGCAAATAATGTCTTGATATTCTTCTTCTTCTTCTTCAGTGGCACTACAACCTCGAAAGGTCTCGGCCTGCCATTTATGGCTTTCTGTAACTGGATTTTACCCGTAGCAAGGTAGTCAGCCCTGCGTACGGGGAGACGGTCTGGATGGGATTTGAACCCCGGTCCTGCCGTCTTGATATTAGATAAAAAATTTAAAAATGCAATGATTTTTAAATAGAACAATCACACTCTTTTTTCCTTGACACTACAACCTTGAAAGGTCTCGGCCAGCCATTTCCGGCTTTCTGTGACTGGATTTTACCCGTCGCAAGGTAGCCAACCCTGCGTAAGGGGAGGTGGTCTGGATGGGAAATGAACTCCGGAACTGCCATGTGAAGACATGCACCACTGTCCCCTCGACTACCGGACTGCCCCTCTGTCAGGGTGCGGCTACCGGACAATGACATTCTGTCAGGCGATTTAATCAAAAAAATGATTGTTATGAAAACGATCGATTGATAAGTTTTTTAAAAACTCTTGTTGTTAAACTTTCTTGTTAGGAACTTCCCATGTGCTTCCACCAATTTCAAGACAATCTCATAAGATGTATCCGCAAAGGTATCATTCGAAGGTATAATAACTAATAGCAAATAGAAGGCGCATGGTAAGAAAAAGCACATTTCATTGAGAAGTCGTAGAAATTAAATTTTCTCATAGATGAATGACGTTCGTGGTAGGCGGCCACCGGACGGACGGGGAACCGTTCGTTCGATGCGGTCGATGCATATGTTGCCTCAGCTCCCGTTATGATGAATGAAGGGAAAGCCTTACCGGTGGGAGGATGGGGGTTTCCGAGACAAACGAGCCACGTATGGAGTGCATTTCACGGTGCCGGGGCAAAGACAGGGCTTCTGGTTGATGGATACCGACGTTTGGGATGTCTGTATAAATTTCTAGCTTCACTTTTTTTGTGTCGTCGTTCGTATCCCTCGATTCTCTGACCACAAAAATTGCTTCTCGTCACCCAGTTACTCAAACAGCGTAGTCGTGCGACGAAAACCGGGGAAAGGGTCATCCGGCGAGGTTCATTCATTCATGGGAACCACTAGCACAGACGCACACGACTCACCGCGCCAGTACGGTACGGTCGAGCGGGAAGAACATGGTCAAGGGATTTCCTGCCGCTGGTAGCTCCATTTCTGTAGCGCGCAAACAAACCGCCGAATCCTTACAACTGTCTCGAGGCTTAGGGCCGGCGTGCTGAACTTCAGGCTCTCGCCGCCCAGGATGGATGCACTCGAGCGATCCTTAAAATGGCCTCCTTCACCTTTTATCCCCTGGAGGCTCATTGGCAGGATGTCCTGCTGCTGCCCGAGGCAAAAAGAAGCAAATGAAGCAGCATAAAGGCTAAACGTCAGCCATGGCAGCAGGCCGGCTCTCCGTTGTAAGAGGCAACCACGCGAGCCGAAGCATAGAGCCGCACGACGACGCGTACCTGACGGAACGGAGCGGAGGTTTTGAAGGGGCAAAAGAGGCTTAATATGGTTGGCATCAGTGACACGGAACACGGGATCGGTGTTGGCAGAAAAAAACAGTGAGCGAGTTTTTTGGACCTTGGAAGCATGTTTAGGCGTAGAAATAATTTGAGTGTATTTATTGATTATAAACCTGGGACGTTATTTGGACCAGCATCAAATCACATCAGGACCGTCGCAAGTAATGGAGGAATTAGCTAGGGGTTATTTGAGTAGAGACAGAATTGCAGGCCAAAACCTCCTTGAGAAAATGTTTCAAATCCTCAGAATTTACCATAATTTTGAAGTTAAGCTAAACTTCTGAGGTACATTTTCAGTATTAACATCTTGTGCCATTTTTGTGCCAGCAGAGAGTAAACTTCCATCCTTTCCAGACACATTTTTGACTTTAAGTGACTCGGCCCGCTGGAGTGCCTCATCCTGAACTGTTCCGTGTCCGCGCTGACTGACGTCGACCTAAACAAATATTGGCTCTGGTAAGTGGCGGTCTGTTTCCGTCTTCGTACGTCAACCCTAGTTCCGTCTATTTCCCCAGTCTGGTCACCCTTTGTATTGACGTTGATGCTGAGAAACTAAATGTGCATTGCAGCGGCAGCAGCAGCAGCAGCAGCAACAGAAACGATCGCTTAAGCTTTCTACTCCAGATGCTATTTGTAAGCTGCTGCAGTATAGATATTCTTGCTCTTGTTCATTACAAGCCAGTTTCTTGGGTTGGTTTTATATGTTCATCATATACTTCCTATCCCGTTTTCAGTCATTTTCGAGTGAAAGTCCTTAATTCTAGGAAGCGATCTAGATTGTGTCCTTCCGATAGGACCGATGCACTTTCTCGGGGACTTCGAAGGTAATAGGGTGGGAAAATGGCAGCAAAAATGCAGCCAACGAACAATGTCTCACTCTCTGTCTCTCTCTGCGCTCCAGTTCTAGTTGTCCCGGTGCTTCAGTTTGCTAATCCGCCTTTAATCTGTCCCTTGAAATCGGGGAGGATCGCCCAAAAGAAATGCCACAGCATTGCCGTTGTTCGTCCGAACATAATGGAAAATGTGCAACAAAGATTCCTGGTGACAGGCAACGCTTCCGGGCACAAGGTTACCTGTTCGTTCGAACAGGAAAGGCATGTCGGTGACATGCATTCTGGGCTGCTGGGAGAATATTGGTCCCGGTGTAAAATGGTGTGTATCAGGCACCTTTCCGAAAGGTTCCAGAACGAGTAGGAAGAGTGATGAAAACTATTGTCCATCAAAAAGTGTAGCCGTGAGAAGAGAAACCTTATGATTGTGAAGAAAGGTATGGAATGATCAATCGAGCTGAAAGGATAACGCTGAGCTTCTTGAAATGTTGTGGACAAATCAATCGTTTAAATCAGCTTATAAGTTGTCGATTAACACCAAACAAATCGTGTTCCAATCAAAATATCTGAACGATCAATGCGATCAGATACAATTATTGGTCTTTATTTATTTGATCATTCGATTTAAATTGCTTTGGCTTGAAGTAGTTGACACTACTTAAACACATTTCTCAAACAAATAATTGCAATCTACTCTTCAATCATTTGCAATTCGGAAGATTCAATTTAAGGTATTTAATTAAAATTAATAAGCAATATAACTGTGATTCCCAAATTAAAAAAACAGCCTTGAACTGTGTCTCCCCTTGGCTTTCCATCATACGTACTCCATTCATGATCATAGTTTCCATTCTTTTACCCAAACTTAATATTCTACAGCCCTTTTTAAATCTATCATGAAAGTTTCAAAAATTCATATCCAACCCGGGACAATCGCCCTGAAAAACACATGTCCCGTGAGTAAAATCATGTTGAAAAGCCAAACAAACAAATGCAAAAGGGGCAGTGAGTGTGTGTGTAAACAGAGCGAGCAATAATGGCCCAAAATCGATCTGTTGTCTGTTAACGCGTGATTTCTTCCCCTGATGTTGATTTACGGTTTCCCAAGTTGTTTTCTGGTGCGTCCGAACCATTGCGCCCGATCGATAATATCCTCCCGGATCCGTATCCTAGCGACTGGGTTGGCTGGAAAGCGTCGCACCATACTGCCAATTTGGGGAGCAACAACACGACCGGAACGGGGCTTCTGTGTGCTATGAAAACATACGCTTGTCTCACCGCATTAAAAGGCAACACCTATTACCATTGTCTACCGGATGAAGGGTGCCACTGTCTCGCGCTGTCTCTGAAGGGCTGAACGACTACAGACAAATATCGCTCCCCCGCGGAACCTTGCTATGGAAAGGCACGTGTGCATTAGTCGGCGCGTCACGGTGAATGTTATCCTTGCAAACAGTGAGCAAGATGGCTCCCGGGGCCGGGAAATGCTTTTGAGAGACATCGATTTTTATCTGCACCAATCGACGGTTGGGTCCGTCTCCCTCGATGTGCTCGCTCGAAAGCAAGGATGCGCTTGCTGCGTGCCAACGTGTGTTAGTGGGGCGCAACTATGACAACGACCTCGGCCTGCTCGGCCGAAGCAAAACCATTAAAAGACGCCGAACGCAGGGATGCTGTTTAATTGATGCTCTCCAGCACAACATTGTTTTTCGTTCGGTGCGGTATCAAATGTACCATTATTATACCTCTAGTTAGCAGTAGGCACTTGGCGGGAAGAAAGTGCCGGGAGCAAATGTGTTGCTTTTATCCTTTCGACCCGAGCATTGCAATGTGGCCCGGGGGAGCTGACAGATGTTTATTGGGCAGAACTGCTGAGTGACATGCTTTAATTTTCAAACTGCTTTATAGCTAAACACACATGGCTGGAGAGAGATTTGTTTATAAACTATCAAACTAAATTTTAATTGGGACGGATTTCATGTCGTAGGACGTTTGCGCTGCCGAATTAGAACTGATTGGGAGCATTTTATTTCTAGATTTCGAGTTGTGTACTATTTGTAGCGCTGCAAATAGTTTATATTTGTACTTTAAAATCTGGTCTGATCAGAAATTTTAATGAGTTTGGAACTCAAATAACTTTTTGATAAGGTCCTGCGATTAAACTCCTATGTTCTCTTGCTCTCCTATGTTCACGCTTCTTATGCGGAGTTATTAGCAGGCTCTGTCAGACCATGCTTCGTCTCAAACAAGGACGACAAGTTTTGTTTAAGTTTGCCCACCTATGTCCAGGATGGTCTAGAGGATATTCTGACACCTGGATCAAAGCTCCCTACATTCCTAACTATGATGCTTCCAGGCAATTAAATATATCGAATTTTAAGTTCAGTGCTTGGAGCATTTCAAGAGTCATTTAACGATGTTTGGTGGCTATTTACGTTCTCCTAGATCAATAACGTCAGCCTCTCATTCCCGGCTAGGAGCTATTGTTATAGGCTTCATCTCAAACATGGAAGACCAATTTTGTATTACAATCTGTCCACCTTGTTCAGGAAGTTCTCTCTCTGGGAGGTTCAAGATTTTCTAAGGCTGAAGCTACCAGGCAATAAAGTCTCAAGATTTCTCATCAATATTTGTTGCGTTTGAAGATTCGCGTATACCAAACAACATACAATAGAATGACTCAACATACGCATATTATTCAACATCAAAAACGATTAGCTTAGCAATATGCTTCGCCCATATTCAGCATCACGAGGAACACAGAAACACGCCATTTAGAATCAGTTCTTAAGCGAGGATCAATTTTCCGAGCTTCTTCTTTTCTAGTTTATAGCTCGCCTCGCATGACTTCTGTAAAGGCAGTGAGGCCACATAAAATGGACGGATACATTTCTTCCGCCATGTCTGTTTGCTTGTTTTCGCCACACAATAAAACATAAAATATCATCTTTAAATTCTATCGACTATTGGTCCGCCTTGGTTTTCCCCTGGGGGTGACCAACATTACGTCCGTTCGCTGCTGACTTTCCCTAAAGCGAATCACACGTCGAAGGTGGACAGTTGTAAAAATCTAAAAATTGGTGCTGTTTACGAGCACGGGGCTGAATCCCAGTGCGCTCGTCTGGTGGTCCTGGCGTATAAAATCATCACGTTTTGTTTTGAGTTCTTTTCTTCTTCGTTTTTTTTTGGTTCTCGTTTTTCTGTTCTATCCCGAGGCCACAGCCTGAGGCTGTGAAGATATCGATCGAGAAATTAACCATCGACACCTTTGGCAGTGGACGCGTTTTAATTTCTGTCCCCCCGCCCCGGAGCTGGAGAGCAGCACGCACGTTCGTTCGTCGATGCTGCGTCCGATCAGTGGATTCGATCGAATAAAAACAGGAATCTTAAGAACTCGAATGGTTGGGGTTTGGGTGTAAGGTAGGACGGGTGGCAGAAATTTTACGCCGTATTCTATACAGTGCGAACGAGGTGACGATCAACGACCACCATCCAAACCTCGATCCACACCACCCATCAGACCCATCAGCCCGAGTCGACGATCGTAGAACATAAGCACGATCGAGTGAAATGGGTAAAATATTTAAATTTATTATTAAATTTATTTTATGGGATGTCTCATTATTGAATTAGATTGATGAGTCATGTGTGAAACCGGGGCGTGCTCGGTTTTTGGAGGGGCACGGGCCCCCATCACGCCGTTTCTGGATCGCGTTTCGTTCGCATACGCGTCAAAATGTCACCGAAACGGTGAGAAACTTTCTCACCTTGCCCGTTTGCTGTGAGGGCGCGCTGGCCGGAGCTGTGGGCGATTGGGGCGGGTGACAGGTTTCCCTCCCGTAGCTATGATTTGTTTAACGGTTTGACCGTTGGCGCTGTTGGAGCCAACCTTATGGAGCAATCATATCGACTGTTGGGTAGCATTTTTTGCGCGCGCGCGGACATGGTGATCATTTCATTCCACATCCCAGGTAAGATTGATTCGACGTCAACATTCGATGGTTCCGGGAATCTTTCGGAGGAAAGGCAGAACCACCTTGTCGAAGTCAGAATCAAAGACAGAACCTTGATGGCCCGACAATTTGACGTGTACTTGCCGTAGAAATGCTTCGCCTTGCCAAATGTGATAAGACCTTATGCGATCGAACCGGGAACAAAGTGTTTGCGAAACGTTCGCAACCATTCCCGGAAGATCATCGGTAGATCTCGATGATGTGTTGCTGTAGCCCAGAAAGCGGTTGACAACTGGTGGACCATACCGTTGGCGTGTCTGGCGCGGGCTGTTTGTTGTGAACCGACAGTTCCTTGAAGAGTTTTCCTCGATTCGGCTTCAGTTGACAGCAAGGATCAACGGCGGCAGGACAACGTGCATGTCGTGAACCGGCGTGGACACCGTGTGTCCCTTGTTGCTTTCTTTTTACTTGGCGTCTGCTTGAGTTTTTTTTTTGTAAATCACACATGCCCGTGTGCCCGCCTGGGCCAATTAATTTACGCATGATTTGGTCCACTGTCAGTTCCAATTAGTTGTGGTTAAACATTTGCACCTTCCGTAGCGTGTTCTGCACCGTTCGCTTACTATGGGGCGGATGGTTTGCAGATTGTCCTTTGCCGAAAGGCGGAACCGATTAGGCGAACCTTGTGTATGGACAGTGGGTAGTCTATGTGGTCAATAAGCGGGAAGTCAATAGTCCATGAAGTCTTAAAACTTGATGGCGAGGATGACATTTTGGATAGGCCTTCGAAGCATATCGTTGAAAGTATGAATTTTATTGTTCCATAATCTTCGATCAATAATTATCAAATGTTCTTTATCAAAATTACATTCCTTTAACCCGCTGTCCGTCCATACCCTGTGCAAGCTTCAACTTGACTCGCGTAAGCTGGCGTCAAGACGCCAGCCAAAAGGCAGAACATCCCGCTGACACCGCCGTCGGCCCCAAAAAAAAAATGGAACCTGTTTTCCCCGTACCTCCCAAAAAGCAAACAAAAAAAAAAAAAACGGCCAAAGCCCGGTATGCAATGTCCAGGACGAAGGAGCCATGTTCAACCTGTTGTGTGTTTGTGTGGTTATTTTGAGAGTATTTTTTGTTGTTGTTTCAAGTTTTCGATGTAGACGATCGCGAACGCAGATGAAGAAGTTCCGCGAAGTCTTCCGAATCGAAGACGGCCTGTGCGAGACCACCGAGTCGGAAGGTGCGAGTAAAACGCCAGACCAAAAAAAAAACCAGCTGGGAGAACGTGGAGCTGCTGTCTTAAGCTGTTACGAATTTCGTTTTCCTTATCTCGCCCCAAGGATCAGCCCAAACTGCCGATCAACGATGCCTGGTGGATGCTGCCAACGCAAAACACACACACACGCACACGCACACCGAAGAACAACCATTACCACCGGGGGGAGATGTGTTTAATTTATAGATCAGATGAATGCACACAGATAAGTGGCGTGAGGAATTGATAATTTACATAGATTCTGACCAGCCCGGTTTTCTTTTTGTTTCGGTCGAGCTGCTTCTTCTTCCCCATTGGAGCTTTGGACCTTGGAGGATCGAAATCGATCGAATGCTTCTACTCTGGGCTCAATAAGGCGTAAAGCGAAAGAATACTACTACCAGCCCAGATGGAAACGATTAGCGTTCTTGTGACAAATTTTTATTGGCAACAACTTCCCCTCACAAAACCTCCGTCCATGAACCCAGCCACCGCTAATAGAAGAATGGTTAGTGCAAATTTTCGACAACATCGATTTGTTTGAAGCTCTTTTTGTTTATATATATTTTTTGTCTGTCTTGTACGTCTATCTTCCAATCCCGAGAGACACCCGCAGCGTGACGGTATGCTGTCGTAGTGCAGGGGCCCCCGAATCTCCCGTGTAAGTTGGGGGGTGATCAAATGGTTTATGAGATATTCGATCGAATCACACCGATAATGAAGGTTCGTCTCTGTGCGGATTAGCTGCGCACGGTGAGTGAGGTGGATGTGGATGTTTGGGGTGCCCAAATTGAGTTATGATGTGGAGCGAGTAATATTTTCCCTCACATTCCGTTGCATCGGTTCCGGGCAGCTGCCCGGGCAGGCCGATTTAATTAGTGAGTATAATTTATTCGGCAAAATATGCGATGATTCAAATGCACGATAAAGCATTTGGGGGCTTGTGTGATCGGGCTCCACCATCTGCTTTGGGGTGCAGTGGTTTGGTGTTAATGTATTTAAAATTGAAATTGATAAGTGATAGATTGCAGTATACATTTTGGTTTATCTTTCAGAACTTTACATCAAATTGATCAATATAATAAGTATTATTTGAAATTTAGAACTTAAACCTCCGCTAGAACATGTTGCAAGCTTACTTGCCGACAACTCTCAATAGAAACCACATGTCCCAACGACAAACCGGCCCATCGCAGAGTCCAGTCCATATCGAAAGGATTCTCCGCCCCACCCGGAGAATCGCTCGACCAGACACACGCACATATGTGCCTCGGACTCAAGTGAAACATTAGAAGTTGAGCTGTCCGTTTAGGGAGAGAGAGAGTGCATCAGGCTCTTACCGTTTGCCACACACACACAAAAACCCCATCCGATCAACCCAACTTAACGGAGGGATCAAGTGCGTCGCAGAAGCATCACAACGGCAACGGTGCGTTATTCGCCGGGTTTTCGGTACTTTCAAGGTTGCATCGGCACCGAACCGAAGTGGCCACAATTTTGAAGGGCACGATCACGGCGGCCGGCTGGTACGCTACTAGACTCCTGCGAGCGGCGTGAAACCCTTCAAAGTCACTTTTGGGACTTAAGCGTACGTCCGGGCCACCATGTGTGTGTGTGGGTGAGTGTCCGGGTTTCCCGAAAGCCAGACCTAAGCCACAATCATTTGTGAACAGAAAGTGCTTCTCAACGTCCATCCAGCTTTGATTTTTTTTCCTCTCATACACTTAGTGTCTGTTGTGGCCATTTCCCCGGGCGAAACATAAAAAAACAACAACGGAAGACACTTCATTTGGGGACTACTAATGTTGGATAGAACGTAACACCCGAAACCGTTCCGAAATTATGCGAAATGTGAAGCATCTAAATATGTTTCGGATTATGCGGAAGTGGATGGGACAGATCACAAAAAAAAACAGGAACCCCCTACACATGCACACACAATGAGCTTATTGTACATTATGCTCGTGTTAATTCCTTCCTAACTGGTGCGAGGGGTCACTACTGCGGGAGAGTCTCTGCCGTCTGCCAACAAAACGGTTCAGTTCCTATGCCAGCAAAACAATTGGCAGAAAGAAAAAAAAAACAGGAGGTCTGGTGGGTCTTCACAAAAGGGGTGCAAAATTTGTTTTTGTGTCTGTTTTAATCATCACGCACGGTCTTCCTTCATCAGCACGTCTGCGTGAGGTTTCGGCAGCCTTTTAGCCGCCGAAAGAAGTCGACATTACGCATAATCCCTTTTGCTGCCGGTAGCAGCTACCTAGGGCTGCTACACCTGAATGCTTTTGTTATTGTATGTTTGCTAACATTTTTGCAAACACCTTCCATAAGCCGATCGGAGCTCCCGTTATCGGGGGTGCTGTCTTAAACATATCGGGAAGGAAGGAAAAACATGGTAAAAACAAGCGTAAGAGGATCGTTATGCACCTTGTGTACAGTGCGTGACATTGCTTGAAGAGGTCTGATGGAAAAAGTAGGATGTGTTTGCCTGTGTGGAATCATCCTTGGTAGTTTGGAGGGAAGTTTGCCTATTTTGATTTATTTATATTTTTAGTACTACGGCTCGACGCCGCATTTTCAACACCACGTGTGTTGATTATTACAAATTCACAAAAATTAACAAGACATTTCCTCCCTGATATTTGCCTTATCCCGGGCATGCTCGGTTGTGAGTGTGAAGTGGTTGCGGGGTGTGATGATCCAGGTTGTTGGTGTAGATGATGGAGATGTTAGTTATCTGGATCCGGTTCTATTGCTGTTTCTATTGATGTGAAGGCTGGATTTAGGGTTCAGGTGCCGGTGCGGATCGGAATTTGGACATCGTCCTTCTGTTTATCGGGTATGGGTTGAAACAATAACCAAAACAGTAAACTGGACATCACAAACATTGCCCATTTGAACACTGTTCCTCAAGCACCCCAGCAGTGATAGCCCGTGGTCGACCAGGCCAGCACCGAACTCAGAAGCTTTCGGCGAGCTCCATCCCATAACAGCAGTATCTCTGCTAATCACGATATTGAACTCCGAACTCAACGCCAGCAAGGCCGAACCCACTCCATCAAGGCTGGACTGGGATGAAGAACACTGTCCAAGAAGACCAACAGGATTTCCCTCGTTGACCGACGAGGCCACTGTCCCGGTAGTCCCCTAACTAAATGCATCATTCCATTGTTTGATTGCAATTTTGTCCAACGGGTTTGCAATATTCCACTATCCAGAAGAAACATTGAAAAAGTTGAGATACACATTGCCAAATCTTTTCTTTAATGGCTGCAGCATGTAATATCGATTAATGGAATGCACTTCTTTTAAAACATAAAAATCGCTTTTATGATTTAAATTTGTTTTTTACATTTTGAAGTCTCAACTTGCTTGCCCCGTGACCACATCAGAAGGATTGCTTTAAAACGGCGGCTAGCAGCACTCATACATCTACCACAACCAAAAGAACTCCCGCCACGATGGTCCCGTCAATCAACCGGGCGGAAGAACAACGTAAAATCCTTACGAACCTCCCCGGTACGCTTGAATTGCTCCGCATTCTTAGGGGTTTGAAGATCACAAGGGCCCTGACCGCAAAAGGCAAACGGCCAGTACCAAAAATGGACCTACGGACGATTAGCCAAACGGATTTGATGCTCTTTCCCCGGTTGTGCCTTGTCGGGCTTCGGCCTCACACGAACCTCACCGGAGCGTGGTTGAACAGTCATCCATCGGTGGGTGATCCTCGCCGTGGGCTTTGATCCCTTCAGCTTCAGATCAACTTTCCGCTGCACAAGGGTGAGCTGCATCCATTTTTTTTCCTGGTGAGTGAGCGGGGGGGGGAGGGAGGGCACAAAATTCGGAAGCCAGATACTGTCATGCATCGTTGAAATCGATTACAGTTTTCGGTCGAAGATTTCTAGGAAAATTTCATTAGCCATCACCTAGCCGCATCGTTGCTTCGCGCTCGATTCGTTGCCGGTCTCGATAAGTTGGTGTTTGGGCTACTCTCGTTCTCGTTCGCTAGCCTATAGATAGGTTGATGCAACACAAGGTCAGGATTGTCCGTGCGTGTGTGTGTGTGCCTCGGGTTTGGAATTATCTTAGCCGGTGGGCTTCGCTCACCTATCGATGGATCATCGTAAGGAAGCGAGCAAGGGTGAAGAGCGTTAGCTTTCTTCTGCGATGCGTTGTGTAAACAAGACTCAGCACTCCGCTTCCTTTATCTTGTCAGCTTCTTGACTGATAGTCGGGAACTGCCGTGGGAAATGTGTCTTATTTTTTGGTCTAGAAAAAAAGTCAGAATGTCAGGTGCATGATACGGATTATGAAGGATGCGTTAGAGTCATTGTTTTGAGATTGAAGAATCTTGAGAATGAGCCAATTGAGCAATAATAAAAGAGTGAAGGATTAAGACGTTTACTTGAAGGATTGTATTTTCAACAGCTTTTTTTTGATTGCCCAGATTTCTTCAATTGAGAAAATAAAATAGAGGCTTGTACACAAATCTTCTACTCTTGCCATATGTGATTCTGATGTGCTTCCAATTAAGTCAATACTGAAGCAGCATAATGATCTAATAAAAAAGGCCAAACCCCCCCGAACGCAAACGCTGCTCTGAAGTGCTCTGAAGGGAAATTCGAAAACGTATTCCTCAGCAACAAAAACTTTGCCACAGCAGCGAAGAAAAGGGCAAACCGCCGGTACAAATAATAACGAAACACTTGTTGAAGAAATCCGACTCCCAGTTGCTCCGAGTGGTAGAACGGGGTACGGTGGATGTGTGCGCTCCCGTGCAACATGACACCGTATCGGATGTATGAAATATTCATTCAATTTTCGGTGTTAATTTGGCCCATTGGGAGCGTTATCACTCGGCACGATCGTTATCGGGGGCTGGTGCCTTTTTTTCTCTCTCTTGCTTGACATCAAAAATCCCCTGAAGGTCCCCCATGTCTCAGTTCTTCAACCCGGTTTCCATCCATCCAGCTAGGGTGCGAAAGCTGGGAGTTCAATCCCCTTAAGGGTGCAGCGGTTCGCTCGGAAGGGCTGATGATTTATAAGATCAGGAAGCCGCATATCAAAATCCACAAATGATATGATTAAATTATTTGGCCACTTTATTACGGTGCGCAGGTGAGGGTGGCGCCTGTGTCAGCAAACGATAGCCGTCGTTTTCCCGACCGTAACGTTGGGTTTTCCCAGTGATGATAGAGATTGGCCGCGTCCGTTCGGGTGGGCTAATTTTCAGGACAAACTTACTTTTACTTACCGCGGGACACACAAACACACGAACGTATGATTTGCACGCAGTGGATGAGAAGAAAAATGTATGTAATTAATTTTCACACAACCCTTCAGGGGGTTTCGGTTGTTTGCGGAGTTTAACTGTTAGGAAGCCAATGGAGTTTGCGGGATTGCCTGTACAGTGGCAGATTTGAAGATCTAAAATATATAAAAAAAAAATAACGGAATTGGGACAATTTTTCATACTTAAAGTACAACTGTTTAATTTAGTTATATTTTCCGCTATTCATTATTTTTATTTATGTTCAATCAACAACAAAAATACACAAAGTTCATTAAAAAGTATATATTAGGAGATAAAACTATAAAAAAAAATGTTTGGATGTTTGGATTTATAGCTGCAATACAGTGCTTAACAAAGCTATCCAAACATATGGTATTTTGAAAATTAACCGAAAAAAGTATAGAAATTTCTTCAAAAATATAAACAATTTTAAACAATCGTTAGAAATGTTAGTTATGAAGTTTTGATTCAAATTTAAGATTTTTCTGTTTTAAGTTTTTTTCTTCATATTTTTCAATATTTATACCATGCCAAGTGCGGTCCAGGAGTAGATGCGACAGCGGTGCAGGTCTTCACACGGCCCAGGACCGTGGTTCAAATCCCATCTGGACCGTTCCCCCATAGTAAGGACCATAGCTATGCGGTATGACGTTAAGAGGTCTTCAGGCTAAGAAAGATGAAGAATAAGACCATGCCAAGTATTGAGCAAAAATTTCATAAACAGACACCAGGGAGGAATTATTGTTTTGTCCCACACTGTATATTAAGTAAAGTCTTTCATATTTAAAAACAGAAGAGTTTCTTCATAACGTACTAGAACATTGCTTTTATGCAGTTTTTTGAGCTTTTATTTTATTCTCAAATAATATGTGATGCTATAATTGCGCAAGTGACTGAAGAAATTAAATTTATCTCAACTTATGTTTTTTTTTTTTGCTGCTCGTTACAAAACTCAACTATTAGATTATTACATGTTTTTTTTGTCATTGATTTTTAAATTTGTTCATGTATATTTTGATCTCATAACGATCAAATGTAATGAAATTTGGGTTTCTTTATTCATGTCCTTCACCTTTTTCCTTTTTTCTTTCTTCCTGTTTATAATAAAAACAGGATAATCACACATTTCTTTTATCCCTTATTGCCGCCAGAGTAAGCTGGATTTAATCAAACACGAAAAAGTAGGGGGAAAAAGCTGACACACTCTAACCAGCCGCTCGCGCTACCGACGAGCTCGCTCGGAAAAGACACCCGTAATTTAAGGCATGCGAACATGACTCTCCGGTCCTGGCAGCATAATTCCCCACTACCGCTGCTGTGCAATTATTCCGGCTCGGTGTCCCGGGTGGTGCGTTTTCGCTGCCTAACGTTTTGCTCTTGGGACCTTTTTTCCTCCTGCCCAAGGTTTTTCCTGTATTTTTTTTCATCCTCCACTAACTCCAAACGTACGCGGTGGAAAATCTGTTTCGTTTTCTTTCGCTTTCGTACCAACCCAAACGGCAGGGGAGGAAAATGTGGCAAACTGCGGGCAAAATGAACTGAATTATAGGTACAATAACAACGGGCTTAGCGCGGTTTTTCGTAGGAGTGTGGGTTGTGTTTTATGGTGGGTCGTAGCAAGTAATGCTGTCACGTTCACTTGAAGGGGTTTTTGGATGATTTAGCAACACTGAATAGGAACAACAACAAAAAAACCTGCCACGGAAACACGGTGGATGATGGTGGCAACATCCAATTTCCCTTATTCTTGTTGATTTCCGATTCCTGGTCTGGGGAGGTTGAGTCTTCACGGTAGCAGAGAGATGTCGAAGTAATTTAAGGGGCGTTGCTATAACAACTTAACTTGCTGCTGTTGCCTGTCGGTGATGCTGTTGAGTTTGATTAGAATTTCCCGGGAGAGCAGGGAAAGTTTTTCCACCGGGCCGAAGGAATCGCATTATCCGCTCATGTACGGGAACACCTCCTCGGGGCGGCGGCACTCGACGGTTTGAAGACGGAAGCATATGTTTTTCCAGTTGTTCTGTTTATTGATAGCGTCGTTGGCTTTGGTCGATGATGATGATGATGATTGTTATGTTCTTTTGCAATAAATTAATTTACGCAAAGTGGTATTAGTATTATTACACCGATAATGAATTCAATAGGAATATTAATTAAATTTTCAGTTAATTACGACACTAAAGTGTTTTTTAAGGTATGGAGGGTATGGGAAATAGAGTTTACCAGAAATAACTCGTCGAATTAATATTATAAAGAAATATTTTCTTCTCATTTCATTACAACAATCTTATGGGTAATCGCTTTTCTTGATTTGTCACTCAGTTTGAATCACAAATTTGGCAATTTCCCTCACTGGGAAGGGTGTTGTTCAAAACCGATTGTAACCCATCTTTATTTTAGGAACCGTTGTCCGCTGTCCATCATTATCTAATGAGCGATGACAGACAAATTCTATTAACCAACTACCATGCCAGTCAATGTGAGGTGATGGTGGTTTGGCATGCTGCTGGCTGCCATAGCAACTTGTTCCTCCGCCTGCTTTGCTACCCGATCCCGATGCCCGCGTGACTGCATCCACCCGACCGTCGGTCGCTGTCAGTCTTCATGAGCCGGTTGGTTCCTGCTGTTTTGCGGGAACCTGAGTTGTTGCAGGGTATAAAATTGAGTGCAAATTTGCTGGCGTGTGATGCGAGCTATGGCACGTGTCCGCGGGATGTACGGCATTAATTATGGTGCGATAATGTTGATATGCTTATGGGGTTTGTTCTTTTCCTGTGATACGGTATGTGTGTGTGTGTTTTTGTTTTTTATGTTTTTCGGTGGATGGATGTCTTCTGGGTGAAGACTGACCTGGGTTGCTTGATGCCCCTTATCTTTTCGAGAGCTGTCGTGGGAAAATTGAAGTGAACAGTTTCTCGTACGGATTGGAAAGTTTCTTCAAAGCACAAACAACACGAACACAAAGGCTTACACAATTTTTTATTCGAATTTTTCGCTTTTTTTAATTATTTTTCAAAAAGGGTTGAATTAATGCTTTTATGCAATCCAACTTCCAGCGTAGCCTTGTGTTACAATAAATCAATCGGGAGGTCTAATTCAACTCACTATTGATTTTTGTGCAGAAAAGTGATTTTCCTCACAAATATTTCACAAAGAAACTCTTGTTAGTAAAGGTAGAAGAAAGAAATTCGCACGGAAAGCTGTGCTGATTGAATAATAGAACCGTTCTCCTTTCATTATTTAACCCTTTTTGATAAGACGTTGTTCGATTGAACGGGTTGTGCTGGGAAGCGAAGAAGTTTCCCCCTATTTTTTGTGCCCTAACCGAGGGTCATTAAAAATTGCCAATTATTTCGAATGAATCAAGCCTTTGAAAATATTTATCCTAAGTAAGTGTAAAATATTAAAAAGGTAAGGAAGTATGCTTAATTTAATATTCTCTACTGGTTTTTTTTATATTTCTTTCTTTTTCATTTGAAATAGAATTATTCTGTATTCTTTGAATTGTTTTTTTTTACTAATTTTTGATCGGGTGCATTAGTTGTATATAGTGTCTAAATACTAACCATATTTTTTATGTTTATTTGAATGTGTTATTAAGTTGTTGTTGAAAAGCATTATCTTTTAGGAGAGTAGGCGATATACCAGCTTGCTCTAGTTTTTGGAGTAGAATGTCTATGCAGGCAGAATCGAAAGTGCCCTGAATATCTAAGAATACGCAAGTCATTTCTCGTTTTTTTTTAAAAAAAAAAAAGCTAATTGTGAGAGGTATCGAGGATTGTTGCAGCAGGCCAAGACCGTAAAGCGATTGTAGCGCCTGATAATACTATAAATAATAATAGAATATAGAAAACAATGTAGAATTCAATATATAATAGAATAGAGATTAGAATAAAGAAAAGAATGTAAAATAGAATATAAAAAATAGAATAGAATATAAAATAGCAAATAGAAAAGAATAAATAATAGAATACATAATAAACTATAAACTAAAATATAGAATAAAAGAATAGAATATAGAACAGAATATAGAGTAGAATATAGAATAGAATATAGAAAATGAATCATGTTTTATTAATAACTTCTGTTGCAATTGTAGTTATTCCTAACCGTCGTTACACATTCTTTCCTAGTTTTATTTTAAATCATTTAACTTTTTTAATATTTTTTTTTATTTTACTTTATTTGCTATAAAAACAAAGGTCAAGGGAATGAATGTATTACCCTTAAGATTAAAAAATCCGGTCAAATTTTTCCCAGGGCTGGTAGAGAAAATATTTGTCCAAACCTTTGAACTTTTGTGCGTGTAAACAAAACAAAAGCAACCGACAATAAAGTGCAATAAAGATTGCCCCCGGAACGATGCATCGAATCAATCGCCGCAATCAATGTACCGTGGCATGTGAGCGTGTTCCCTAAACGTTCCTCTCCAAGGGTGAAGTAAAAGAAATTTTTAATTACAAGAAGGCTGCAGTAAGAAACGAGACAGCTTTAACGTTGCTGGAAAAGGGGTGTTACCATTCCTTTGAAGAACTGATTGCACATCTTTCTTGGTGCGAAAAAGATATTTTTAGCCCAAAAATTCTCACCACTTTTTTCCGTGCTGCTTCTCTTTAATTATTGAACTCTGAAGGGATGCACTGTGGAACGAACGGTCGGACGCGCGCGCGCACCCTTACACCGGTGCACTTTATTTCGATTGACCTCCCAATTAAGGGCACCTTTGCACCCAGAAGTTCAAAGCCATTAATGAAATTGGTTATTTGATACATTTTTTTTTCGTTGTCTTGTACTTGTTTGTTCGGCTCGTTTCGGTCTAGTTTTGTGTTTTATTGACGATTCGGTTGAAAAAAATAGGAAAGAAGGAAACCCACTCCAACGGTCAAAATTGGCAAAAGGGTTTGGCTGTCGGATGAAATATTCCTCACAACTTTGTATGATTCGCGCTGCTCGGGTGTACCGTGTCGAGTGGAGAGACCCGTAAATAGTTCCAATTATTGATGCCTGTAGGTCTTCTGGTAGGTTTGTTCGCTGTGCTACTACTACCATCGTTGGCCATAGCCTGTACGGGTTAGGAATGAAAAAAAAACGGTCCATCGAATGATTGTTCGTATTGATTGGACATCGATCCCACCATCGGTTCAACGCTTCGTTGGCTACCGGGCACAGACAGAGGCTCGGAAGGATTCGTTTATCCTTTTTCCCGTGCCTCTGCCATATGCTACCAGCGTTTTGATCTCACTTTAGCGTTACGTTAGCCTTTTCCTTCGACCTTAGTCTCTCGTGCGAGCCCCTCTTTGGTCCGACGTGCCGTCCCCGGGCGCAGGATGGGCAAAATGGCAATGGGTCGAAAAATTGGACTTGGAAAAATAAAATATCCATTTCCATTCGGCCATTTGCAAAGCCATGGGACATGGGCTGCCAGGCCTCGAACCGTTGTTCACTTCTCAGGAAAACAATTATTATTTATGTGCCCGTTGAGTGGAGCGAGTGAGATCATCGAGACCACAGACGAAAACCGCGACGGCACAAAGCGGTCGGCCAGGGGAGTTACGTCTTTTGGACTGCTTCGGTTGATTGATTTTTCCACCGAAACGGAAACAGATTGATTTGGTGCGCTTTTGTTCGTTAATACTCGCCATGCGTTCCTTTCGACATTGGAATGCTATTTCATTTCATATCGAGAGCTATCATTTTCATTGGTTATTGGTATGATGGTGGTGGTTTCGATTGTTGTTCGTATTGTTTTTTTTGTTGTGTGTCTATTTGACGGTACTCAATTTTTGTGTGGCCAGTTGCCATTTTGAGGTGGTGTAAGGTCGAATGGATTTGAGGGTTTTTTTTTTTTGGTTTGGTTTGGTCCTCCTTGGATATGGATCGATTCGTCAGCTTTGTTGGTGGCGGATGATACGACCGAACGGGTGGATCCAATTACCGAGCGCGATGTGGATGGTGAAGGAATAGTAAATTCGATCACCATATGCTGGTGATAATGAATTATGATGCAGGCGATACAATAGAGAGTGTGTGTGTTGGGTTCGTAACAACACGAATTTATTGAATTACAGTTTAATAAAACAAGATTTAACAACACTGTAACATAGCAGACAGAATCCTATTGACTACCGTCGTTTGTTATGTATAACATCAGCTTTTATATCTTAAATGGCTATTAAAAAAGGATGGAATAGTATTATCTACAAAGACTACAGTGTATGTCAGGCATAGCAACAAGTTAGGCAACCTACTACCTACTGTTCACTAATTGCGTGGAGGTATATAAGGAACCTTGAAGTCATTTAATTTCCACGACTAGGATCTTCAGACAATGAGCTGTCTTGGCAGACGAACGAGATCTCTTCATAGATAGGCTCATTCGACTCCAAGGTCTGTAGGAGCTAGATGAGGCTTGGATCTTTCAAGATGTGAATCCTTGAGGTCTCTTGAGAGTCTATGACTATGAGGTCTCTTCGGAGTGGAAGTCGTTTCGAAGACAAGATCCATTTAGACAACGAATTCCTTCAGGCGAGGAGTGTCCTGTTGAATGATAAGATATAGTAAGCTCCTCTAGATGGTAAAGACCCTTGCGATTTTGATGTCCCTTAGCAGTCGAAGAGCTCTTTTAGCAAATAATCCGCCTTCACAATCACAACACAACCGATGACGCCTCCAAGAGACTGAGCATTGTTTTAAGCAAGTGAACGTATCTTTTAAGGTCATCTTATGGTCTCATCTCGTTATATTCTTTATTCATAACTCAGAACTGTAGATTGATACATGAATGAGTGATCTACACTTAGTATTAAGCTATTCACTGCCTTACTGCTTTCGATCAACACTTGATCGATCCGTTTCGTACACCCGTTTGAAGCATTCCAGGAACGCCAACGAAAAGAAAAACTCTCCATTCTTCTACTTACCATTCATTCACCAAAGTGCATGCGGGGCTGGTAGCGAACTGTCGAGAAAACTGATCGAAAGAAGACAGAAACCCGTCCCATCAGCCCTCCAGGGTGAAGCAGGGTGCCAAATGTGCATGCTACCGCATGGTTCGGGTCTGTCCCACTCGCCCACTCTCCAAAACATTCTTCCTTCCAGCGGTGATCGATCCCTGGCCAACGCACGTTGATGCGTGCCTCCCATTGTGGGTGCGTTCGTGCTGACTACTGACAGTCGGCGGTCGGTTCGAGATCAGCTACTGTTTGCGGCACGGCACTACCCCATCACCAAACCCCGTGTCTCGCTTCTCCCATCCACTCTCAACCGACACTTGGCCCCGTGGTCCTTGTTTGCTTCCTGCCGCGATTTTGACAGGCAGCCAGGACTGGAACAGCCGGGATTGGTATGCGAGATTCGAGCTGCACGGGACGGAACGGGGAGGGGGGAGACGATGGACGACGGACGGTATCACGGTAGCCCATGATCCGATCCGAACGGCGAGATGGGTCGGGAACGCACGTCATAATTATGGGGCAAAATGCTTCGTGTATCTTATTCTAACGTCTGTCACTTTTGACAGTTGATAATTTTCAAACGAATCGGTGCTGCGTTTTTGGTGCGTTGTTGTTTTTTTCTTCCCCTTTTCGCGTTAGAAGGATTGTGGTTCATTTCTTGTGCGTATTGTTTCAAGGTGTATCTGTAGAAGTTTGAAAAGATGCTTACTTAACTTATGATGAGTGTGCAATAAATTTAATTTAATTTTATTTTTATAGCTAAAGCACAACGAGGACAGCACCTAAAACATTTGCTTAGAGCCTTCTATACAATCTTGATCGTTAAATCACTCGAAAACGATGGACTACAGGAGCAATCTGCTTCTGGATTTTGTCTTTATGATTTTTTATGATAGTTGTGTTTTTGGTTTTTGCTCCCCAGCATACATGCTCAAATCCCGTTTGATGTGCCGACGTCACGATCGCGGCTCGGTTTTGCTCGACGTTCATATCCCTGCTTTACTTCGATCCTGATTATTTCAGAACGAGTCGGTACGGCTAAAATGCCAACAGGGCGGTATGAAGAAGAAGAAGACGCTCGGGATCGTTATGATGATTTTGTTTTCGTGTGCTTGCAGGCTTGCTTGTGCCAGAGTACAATTACGTTTTTTTTGCTTTTCTCCTCTGGTTTTTGCTTCTCCGGCCACCATTCTCGTTCAATATGTGTGTAACATCTTACTCGAGCAAGGTAAATGTTTCGAAAAGTGACATATTAACGTCGGCCGTCCGTCGCTGTTGATTGATATGGTTAAAGAGAAACAGGAGACAACAAGTTGTTTCACAATCTCCCTTTGGGCATCGCAGCGGTGTATGGATGCTGTTGAATTAAATATTAAAAAAGAAACTATCGAATCGGATTGTTCAGTACTATATGGCTGTAAGCTAATGTTCTCCAACTGGAATAATATTTGTTTGAAAATATGAGCAATATGCAATTAAAGTTAAGTAATAATTTTTGTCATTAATGTTATGATTATCTCTAATCAAGCTGGAAAAGCTAGTGATATCAATCAAAACACATGTTTTTTAAAGGTATTTTTTTAATCGTGTTCAATAAATTATTTGAAAAAGAGAAAAAGACCGAACATTTACATCCTTGATGAACTCCAGAATAGAAGATATAATGCCCTTATTCTGCTAAACACATGATTATGTTATATGAGAACGGTTGCTTGCTGTATCAGTCTCTGGGCAAAAACAATCCTTGGATAGAACTAACATATATGCTCAGTTGATTCTCTCAGACACTCTGGCGATATTATCAAATATATTGTAACATACCGACTGGAAGAACAAGCAGGACCTTTGACCGCAAGGCTGTTTCCTTTGACACATTTTCCTCGAAGTTCTCCTCCAAGTCATCCTTGAAGAATTTTTAGCATGTTTTAGATCTGGCTGAGCATTTGTTTTGCTTTCACTGTAAGTAATTTGGCTGAAGTTTGATGGGCAGATTCAAGGTTTGTCAGATGTTGAAGTTAATCTTCTAACAAGAGTAGCTCGAAGGTGCATCGGCATCTTAAAGACCTTGCTGTGTGTGTTTATGAATTGCCGAATCAAGCTACTCATAGGAATATCCCATTATAAAAAAGAGTTAAGGCATTATTAGCATTAATTTCAAGGTTGCCCTGCTTATTTTAACACGGAAAAGACAGCAACTGTAGGAGTGTTAAAAAAAGGATCTGCTTAGCAATTTGCATGACTACATCCCAATTGTCGTTCATGGCCTTGCCAGTTTAGTTATTAATTTCTACAAATCTTAGTGATATATTTAAAATGCAGTTATTATCTCCTATTTTATGTAAAGCGTCAAACCAGGCATTATTTGCCTCGATCGCTTCTCAAGCACATTTAAGCTTGAATGCATTGATCAAGCCGTCCTGGCCGTTGCAGATGTCTCCAAGCTTAATAATGAGCTGGTACAGGTACGACAACGGATCACCTTGACTTACCCAACTTTAGGAAATAGGATAAATAGGATTAGAAAAACGTCCATTTACAAGCGGTCAAGATGAAGATCGGCTATCCATCCATCTCGAAGAAGACGAACTAGTCTTGCATCTAGAAAACAGTTGTAATAATTGCATATTGTTTTATACTTAAAAAGAAAATCTCTCGATGTCAAATACACCAGCAAGTGCTTTTCTTTCTGCTGCTTTAAATCCATTCCTTTGTGAAGAACTTGCAAAGCTAACATCGCAAAAACTTATTATACAGACAGTATTGCTCACAACAATAAACGCTAAAAGATAGAATTTGCAGTGTCGCCTTCAATATCTATGCTTTTGCTACCCTTAAAATTTGATCATCCCCGTATTTGCGTGTGTGTGTGAGCCGCACGCGAGAAGAGAGCAATCATCCCCTCCCCACACATACTCTGGGTCTCTCTCCGTGTACTACAAGGGCGAGGAGAGCATAAAGTAGGCGTGGCTAAACCCCGGTTCAGCAGCAATACATAAACGCGCACATAACACCACAGCGCGTGAATGATGTTGAACGATTTTGCGAAAGATTTTAGATACGTTTTGTGGAGGGTTTGCTTTTTTTTTCGTTTTCGCTTGCATGGATCATTTTGTAGAGCCAAATTGTTCTTTTCGTCAACCATTTCGTCCAACAGGCAGGCGCTGGAGAGAGAGCGAGCAAGAGAGGCGAGTTCGGTGGCATCGGGTGCCTGTCATCATGCATTCAAAATGCTGTTTTGAAAACCACTTACAAAAGCTTCCGCCGAGAACATGGTACAAATATCCGTGGCCAGCCATCATCAGCAGTTGTTAGGTGATCAATTTGAACATTGAAGAGTTTGCTGTGCCGAAGAACATACATTGTGTGTGGGTGGTGAAAGCTGAATGAAAAATAGTGTTCAAACACTAGACTCATAGACACACACACAGAGAGAGCTGTGTGATCCGGAATTCGAATTGCAAAGCGCAATTAGATAGGGATATTTGATGCTACGATTAAAGAACGCGTACACACACAATCAATGAATGATTTTATGCTCAACATTTCCGAACAAAGCGCGCGTAATGCAGTAGTTTGACGTTCAATCAAGTTGCCGTTTGGATTGGATTTTGTTGTGCGTTTGTTTGGACAAAACACGCTTTTCCTGGTAGCGCAGTGTTCGTGTTCCAAAAGCAATCAACGATATGCTCGTTCACATAATTATCAAGGGATGTTTGTGTTTGGCATGCGGAGCTGCTAAAGTACGATCGATGCAGCAGAAGGAGGCAATTATGTTTTTAAAACGGATTCCGCAAAGCATAAATTGTAGCACGAGAAAAGGTTTTTCTTCTTTCATTCATACTGCCGAGGCTAATCGATCGTTCACGATCGTACGTGATCGGTAGTTGTTGTGTTTACGCCACAAACGACATCACCACTTGCACTGAAAGTGCAACAGTTGGGTCGTCGGAAAAGGGGATCGGACTAAACAGTTGTGCCATTTTTGCCCCCTCTTCTTCAAATGTTTGCTCTTCAAGCCTGCCTTCAAGTGGGGGCAGCTCAAAGTGCAACGATCAATGCAAATCAATTAAGTTGTAATCCATCGAAAAGTTCATTGAGACGGTCGCGTTGAATGAGGAACGTGATGTGTTTACGTTTTTTTCGCAAACCCCCATAATACAAAAGTGGCGATGCTGCGTGCTGCACAAGCCTCTGGTTTATGCAAAACTCCCAATGCAAAGCGCAAACAAACGCAACCCAAACTGGGCCCTTAATTGTCAACAGTCGGTTGGTATGTTGCTGGCTTAGGCTTGGACTGAAGAATTGTTTACACGAGACTGCGTTGCGCTGTTTGTTCTACTTTCGCTTTGATTTTTTTTTTGCTTTGTTCGCTCTGAATGAAGGATGCAATGAATGAAGAGAATAAACACTGAAAAAGAACAAAAAGAAATTTAGTCCAATAAGATGTAATTGCAGTGACGATCAAAAAAAAGAAGATGAATTTTATATTTATCATACCCATATTAAGTTTATCTATTCCAACTATGGAAACAGTATCAGAAACGTCTTAACTTTCTTCGAAATTCTGTGTTAATATTACTTAAAATTATAAAACCATCCATTATAAATAAAGACCCACAATACGGCATCGTACTGTAATAATCAATAAATAAATAAAATAAATAAAGACCCACGAAGAGGTCAGTAAATTTTGTATTCAGAAAGTCTAACGTACTATGGTCAAAATTGAACCAGAGTTTGAGTTTTATAATAATATGGATATAGATGTAATTTTTTATTCAAATCTAAATCTGAATCCTGAAAGTACAAGACAAAATTTCTAAAAATAATATGACATAATACTTATCAATATAATAAGAGCATATTGCATATTGAACCATCAAGCATTGGAGTATTATTTTGTTCTCTTACAGAGGCAACAATAAGCATAAAATGCGCAACATACTTCCTGCCCATTCCTGCCCAATAATGACCGTGCATAAGTTCTCCAATAATGGGCACATCTTCTACCACTGCACAAAAAAGGACTTCTTTCGAGTGCACTTTTCGCTCCGTTGCATTGCTTTTCCCTTTTTGCGAAACGATCGCTCAGCACGAACTGGCGTAGGAAAAAGAAGCAAAGAAAACATTACACAACAAAATGTGAGAAGAAAATCTCCGAATGTGCTGAGGGCACAGGGAGCGAAATAAAAGCACAATCCTTCTCACAAAGAAAAGGGCGAAGCCAGCCAGCCCGGAGGATCCAAACGGTCTCGCACACCGTGTCGCTGGCAAAAACAGCAACAACACGCATCAACCATCATCAGGGGTGCAACATAAACCAGCATAAGCTTGGTAAGACACACACACACACTGGCGTGCTCTTTCTCGCACGCACGCATCGGACGTACTCTTTCTCACACTCACAAGTGCGCTCTCTCGCACGCGGCTAGGCTCTCTCTCTCCCGAGCCCCGTTCAGTGTAAGTTGAGGGAGATCAAAAAATGTGTTAAAAATTAGTTTCCATTTAAATCTCCGTCCGAGTGGATCGTGCGTGGTCCCGCGACCACGTGTACCGTTTGCGTTGTCGTGCGTTTCGAATGAAAAGTGGTTACGATCACGTAGTAGAAACGGTTTGAAAAGTGGACGAGAGAGAAAATAAGAAGGACGGGGAAACCTAGTTTGGTAGACTGGTTCGATAGCGAGTGATAAGCAAGTGGAATTTACTGAGTGTTAAAAAGCTTCAAAAACATGTTCATTTCACAAAAGAAGGGAAACGAAATTATGTGAATATGTGTGTGTGCAATATAAAAAATAATTAGCAGTTTGAAAAGTGAGTTGCAGATTGCTCAAAGTTATGTCCTCGCTGTAACAGTGCTCTGATTGAAAAAGGTGAATTTCCAATGCCTCCTATGCTATCTTCAATACATTTAAAAGGGGACAGTTTTTGGTTGTTGCTGGCTCAAAGCTGTGTGTTAAACAGCGGCTGTCCACAGAGAGAGATGGTTCAAAGCGCGAAGGATTAACACCGTTTTTACACGGCGGAATCGTCAACAGGAACAGCCCAAAGTGTACGATTACAGCTTAATCTTTTGCAGATGAATTGTTTGTTTGTGTTTGAAATTGAACGTATGTGTGTGTGTGTGTGATAGAGGTTTGTGCGTGTGTGTGTGTGTTTGGTTGTGAAAAAGGACGAATTTATTATGCTTCGAGTTCTGGCAGCATAATAGCGCCTGATGGGCGGACCATTGTAGCGTGTGACATATGAAACCGACCGGCACCAGAAGAAGATGGGCATGCAAAAGAAAAACCACCATCACCACCACCAGTGGAATCAAGGGAGCAGGACACACGGACAGGGACCATTTCGTGGAAGAGAACAAGATTATCCGAGCGTGAAAGAAAGTTCGGAGTATTGTTCGTAGCTGGCAAGGCTTCTGAAGAAATTTGAGCTACGCCAGCGAGGGAAGCGAAATTTTCACATTCCTAACCGTCTAGGGCTTTCTCTAGTTTGAGTTGCACTGTTGCGCTTGATTCAACATAAATGCTTTAATCCGTTAAAAAAATCTACTTGATTAGTAAATCCTGCTTGCTATTACAACCAGGATTGCGTTGGGGAATAACTCACATTCAAGCCTACTACAAAGTCAGGTCTGCTTAGCAGGTCCTCAGCGTTACGCGACAAATCGTTTTGTCACTTGACGGCGAAGCCCTACTTGACATCCCCACCGTAAAGGCCAGCGCAATTAGCGTCAACCCGTTTACAGAGCTCGTGCCCGCGGAACCCTTTTTGTTGCAAATCCGTCGGCAAACTGGGCAACCGCTGGTAGCGAAGGTGTACTACGTCCGGACGCCAGTAATCGGCGGATAATGTTGCTTTCTGTTCAACTGGCGGTGGCCTGCAGCAATTACCCGCCTGTGGGCACGTTCGTTATTTTCCGAGGAAAAAAACAACGATGCATTTAACAGTCTGGATGCACTTCCACTTGTGTGCAAAGAAAGTAATTAAAGACTGCAGCGCGCTTGGCTACGTTTTTCCGGTGTTGTTGGGATGATAAGAAAAAAGAAGGAATAGATAAAGGGCAGGGTAGTACGTGTCAGCTCCTCTACCAACTGCAACTGAAGATGGTTGCCTTATCATTGCGTGGTCATCGTCAGCCTACACTTACCCCCGGTAAACACGTCTAGCTAGACGATTGTTTGTTGTTTTCAGGTGAAGTTTTCCATTTGTTTGTTTAAACGAATGTGTTAAAAATGGACTAAAAGCGGTAGGGATTTGTTGGTAAACACCTGCACAAACTGGTGCATGAGGTTTGGGTTGAAGTTATGGCTTTGTTCCACCATTGAATGTTTGGCTGGTTTTGCCTACTTTTTAATGGACACACATCCATATTTAAAGGAGTTCAAAATAAGGTTGTCTTATTAACAGACTGCAGACTGTCTGGACAGACAAACAATGTTTATTATAAGTTAACAAGATTGTTACATACTGGTTATGAATGCTTTTTAATGAAATTTATGCTAAATCGAATTTCTCCTGCATAAAATGTATGAAAATCATATTTAGGAATGATACTTCATATGAGAGATATCTGAATTAACGCCCCGGCGTTTGTCTATACGTTGCAGCTAGGACGCATGGACTACGAACTTTCTGGCTTACTCAAATTCATGAGGCCGTTAATACAATTATAAAATTCTTAAAACAAATTACAACTCATTTAACACCGTAACATGACAACTAATCAGCCTAAGACTTTTTCGAAATTCAGTGTTCGTTTACTCAGTATTTTCTTTGCGGATTAAGTATTGTACTTTGAGCCTTTTTTTATCAGCATTTTGGCCATAAAAACAGTGTTTTTACCATTTAATTGTTTGTTCAGAAAAGAAGAAAAATAACAATCATTTAATTGGTATATTTTTTTTTAAATACGAGGGTTGTTAAGGTTAGCTGGCCAAGATGAAGAATATGGATAAAGAATAGTTATTAATATTGAAAACAAGTTATAAAAATAATCGTATGTAGGGCAGTACAGTTTACATTATTTTTCCGCAATTTTAGAAAAAAAGAATATAAATCGAATCATGTTTTTGCTCTCGTATTTGAAATAATTCTTTTGAGAATAATAGAAAAACAATATTTCAATGACACACAGGCAACCTCTGTACCCGTTAACAGTCTTCGATTGTTAGACAATTGGAGGAAATATTCTCTGACTCACAGAACAATACGCACTTTTATTAGATGTTTATACTTTGTTTACTATTCAATTTACTTTTTTCAGGTTTCTAAATGTAAAACATCTTTTCGATAGCCGCGAAACAGTTTTTACCTTTACAATTGAGCAATGACTTGACTTGAAAAGCACTTTTATGACTACATTACGAGTACTTTCACTATTGAGTTCTATCGATCAATAGCAAAAGGCGAATTTGCGAATAAGATAAGATTTTTTTACGAAAATTAGGGCAAAAAAATACCCAGAATTTATTGCTATGTTCAGCAGAAAGTAGCACATGTTCAACTGTTAACGAGTCGATTACGACGCGTAGAATAGATAAACACTTTATCAAAAGCAGAAAATGGATCTGGTGTTTGTAACTGAATACGCCCCTTGAAGCATAATAGACTAGCGGATGATGGAAGAGAACACTGATGCTGTATGATGCACTGATGTCTTGTATATTTTAAAAATAAGGCCGATACACGTTTTCTGTTAGGAAATTCTTAACATATTTCGCCTAAGATCTGTACACGACGGTGCCTTGTAACCGTCGGCCTGCAGGCGGACAAATGCGCTGTGACCGACTTATCGAAAATACTTTCGACCAACGCCACCGGGATCTGATCCTCTTTTCAACTTCAGAAGCCGGCTTTACCAGCCTGTCATGTTTACCAATATTGTACCGTTAATGCCGCTGTACCGTGTTTAATCTGGCTGGAATCTTCAAGCAATCTGTTCCATTCCGTAGTGCATTCCCGGGAACAATAATGCGATGGGGTAGGCAAATCAGATTTTATGAATCAATGGCTCTCGGAAACCTTTCGCACTCAGACATGAAAACGGTAGCTACCTGCCCTAATCCCTCTCGAGTCCCGTTGAGCCATCATCAGCCCGGTATGCCGAACTGTATGAACGTTCCGAGACAGCTCCGCGATGGATGGCGTACCGTTGAAGAAGAAGATGATCCGGTCCAGGACGGTTGGAATGTGGTGACCGATCGAGATAAAGCCCGATCGACTGAAGTGCCCGACATTCCTGACGTTCCGCGTACCGACAGTGTCTCGCGCAAAAACCTTGCTTCCTTTCTGCCTTCTTGTGCCCACCCAAACCGTTCTCGGTCCGGCGCGGGAACAGTCAGTCAGTCGCCTTGGTGAACTTGAGCTCGGCCTGCTGGTGAAATTTCACGGTTCACATTTCAAAGCAAAGTTGCCTGTAATTGGAGTTGCACGCGCCCGGAGTTCTGTGCCAGCGGCAACACACGACGCACACGATGTGATGTGCATTTTCGTCACCTTGCCTGCCGCTGGGTCGGAACGAATTTCCACATTTTCCACTCGTCTAGAGCGTTCGGGCGGGTAATGATGGATAAGAATGTCAAACATTTTCATTACGGCACCCTAATTGCTTGATCGATGATGGGTAACCGGGTTGATTGGGGCTTTGATGTTTTTCTGCGGTGTATCCTATGTTTCTGACGGATGCTACGGAACTTGGTTCACTGTTCTTAATATTTGTTGTGCTACAATCAATACAGTAATTGGGATAATGATAAAACGTGAGTTCGAAGTCTTGATTACGCCTTAAAAGGCCTCTGAACTATTACTAGAAAACCCCAGATAAGATCTTTCTACATATAAGACAATTTACTAATCCTTCATCAGAGTATTTTTGAGGGCATTACTCATATGAGTCGAGCTTGAAATACATACCCAATCATCTCGTTCGAATAAATATTATATTGACTCTGATGTCCAATTGGAGATGGTTAGCCAAAATTCTCAGAACTTTAATCTATCTTCGTACAATATAATCAATGATTGCGAAAAGATAATTAGACACTATTTCTCGGTGAAAATTTAAACGAAAAGATTTTACGAATCAAAGTTCACACCAACACCGAAACCATCCGGGATCTTCTGCAATCGTTTAAAATATCATTTATCCGTGATAACATCTTTTTTTGTCACCTCGACGCTGGGAAAAAGCTCATCGCCACAATTGTCCACTAGAAAGAAAATAAATGTTCATCCGATCATTGCACAAAGAGTTCGCATCGTGCACGTATCATCACTCCTGGCATCCTCTGGCGGCCGCCTCTGCTTACAAATTAGTGTCGAATATGCACGGTGCCGATGGGAACCACCATCCAATGCAATTGTTCATAATGCATCCCTTCGTCAGCTACGAAGCACAAATGCGTGAGTCATCACTCCTCCGACTGCTGCACACAGCTATCATGCCGGAAGGATCTTTAGCGTCGAGTTCGAATGTGATCTCTTCGTACGGCACCGGGTAAGGATCTCCCTGTGGTAGGGAAACTGTCAGCGGGTAAATTTATTATTTCAACAACACCCCCGACGGAGTGTCATCCCTTCCGATGACGAATGATTCTCGCTGATCGCGATCGATCGCGTCTCCATGCCTGCGTCTGGTGATGCTGTGTTGTATGTGGATTTTTTTCCCTGCGTCAGACTGCTTCTCTGTTGTCCGATTTTTTTGCAAGGCTTTTGCTTTCATCCCCTTCAAACATTGTCACACTGATGTATGGTGCATATTAATTTGCTCCACACCTTAAAGAGTACGAACGGGCGGGATCAACGGGTTTCGGAGGAGCCGGGCGGGAGTCGCTTCGTGGAATTGGGACCCCCATTTTTCATTTGTTTGATTTTCGTCTCGATGTTAATCAACTGGAAATCAATTATTTGATGATAATTTTCATCAACAGGTTTCAATTTGTCCACCCCAAAGCTGGCCACCCTTCCCGCGTTGAACGGGATGGACGAACGTGGACAGCAAACTGTCGGAAGGAATCGAATCGGCTCTCTAAGACCGGTCTTTCCCCGGGTGCGTGTGTGTGTCTGTTACCGCAGCAGCAGCAGGGGACACGCGTGGCCTTCGTCTCGAGTTCGAAGAAACTGTCACACAAACTGCGGCTGGATCGGCTCAGTGCCGCCGGCTGTGGCTCGTAGAACTGTCCCGGTTTTTGATCGAGGATCGTACATTTTTAAGAGTCTTTGGTCTAAAAGGAGAAACGAACAATCAAACCCTGTCGCTCGCGGTAGGTAAGGGTTGTCAAATGTGCTGCCCGGTTGCCAGGACCCGGGAAGCAACACGTTGACGGGAGGACTTGGATCGATAAGCGTCAGTGACAATGACGACGACAGATTGATTTGAATGTTTCAAGTGGGGGGGGGGGGGGGGAGGTTTGTTTTCTCGATGGCTTTTTTTTTTGTTGGTGGTTGTTGGTGTTGTCTAGCCCTTATCGAATGCCGATACACACCCGATGTGTACCGATAAGGCTGTTTTCGCCGCAGGAATATTGGGGGTAGGGAATTAAATTTTGAAAGATAAAGAATGTTTGGTACATGTTTAATTCCTATCCCGTTATATGAATGATGGGTGACATCATAAGACCCAACAAAACTGATCACCCGGGCGGCAGCGTCTTGCATGCACAATCTCACGCTGGTACTGTTGAGGTTGCCCCAACGAAACAATTTCCCATTCGAGGTCCGGAAGTATGGTTGAATGTGTACACCGGATTCGTCATAATCATCCACGGGTATCGTACCGAAGATCCGCAGTTTATGGCAAGCGTAACCGGGGCCTAGAGACAAATCTCTCGTGCAGGAGACCGTCTCAAACGCTTTTTGTTTTTGCATTCGATCGATCGAGGCAAGGCAAATTTCGGATTCTACCGAAAAACGTGAGAACCCTTCGCGGTGATCATAAATTTGGAATGATACATCGTCCGCATCTTAAGACACACACTGTGCCCGGTGAAGGTATGTGTATGTGTGTGTTTGGATATGCAATACAAAATGCTAAACATGCGCCGAAGACACACCGGCGGGACAGGTGATCCCGATGATGATGATGATGATGATGCTGGGCAGCAGCCGCAGCACCGTAGTAGTGGACGAAGATCATCGAAGATCTTTATCGCAAAGACGATCCGGGGCTCGAGCATAAAACGTTGCCTAGCGGGAGGTCCACCACACTCTAGGCACTCGGGACACTGGCGTAGTAATAATAATAACAATAATGTAAAAGCAATAAAACTTCCACCGGGCGGTGGGCATCATGGTTCAGGGGATGAATTGAGGTGGAACCGTTTTAGCCACCAAAGAACACAAGCAATAACAACTTCGAATGACATTAAAGTAAACCCACCTTCGCTTGCTTCTTTCTAGACTCCCGGCGGCAGCAGTTTAGCATCCTTTTCCATCAGCGAGACGTCAGCAGGGCATCGTCATCCACGGGCAATTGACACACCGAATGGACAAAATTGCAACGTGTGGTGCGTGTGTGCGTGTGTGTGTTTTTGTGCAGTGATTGTGTGCGCCTAGAACGCCGTTTGAAGTGTGACCAATGAGCCGTACCGGCTAGTGAAGTACTACTATTCATCCGTGCGTTGTGTGCGTGTGTGTGTTTGAGCTAAACGTCAAACAAACGCGTCATCATCGGTTAATAAAATCGTGCGGCTGGAACTGGTGCGCGACGATCGAGGGTAATCTTACTACGCAACGATTACTACTGCTGCTGCTGCTGCTACTACTACTACCACCCTTGCTACTACTGCAACTACTTCGCTGCTGCTTCTACTGACACCGACACCGCCTGCTACTAGCAACCACTGATCTTGCCTCGAGGTGTTGTTTGCCCCTCCCCCCCTAACCACACCGGTGCATGTAAGTGTGCCCGTCCGTGAACTTTGTGCATTATTTCGACGGTGATCGTGAGCGTGCGTGTGTGTGTGTGTGTTTCTGTCGATTCTTAATGTGAAAATCGTATGAAATGGTGACACTAATGCCTTGTAGCTATATATCTGCCCCCCGGATCTCCATCATTGATAAAATGATAGAGATAGAACCAAAGGTACACCCAATAAACCAATAGCCCTACTATACCAGGTATCGCGTTTACGTTTACACGGTTTTCCCTGTACGGGTGGCTCCCACCTTACTGCCACAAGCATGCCTTTAGGATCGGCTGATCTGCTATCTCTCTCTCTCTGTCCCATCTTATCTTCGATCCTCTAACACGGGATAGACCAACTTCACCTGTTTCAGTTTTTCCTAACCCACTGTTCTTGCTGCTTTATCGCTTTTCTTGCTGCCGTGTGGGGTTTTTTTTTCTTCTGTGTGTTCTCTACACTGCACCGGGGGTACACACGGAGACAATAAATTTATTTAGTTTTATGACTGTTTAGGGATACAAATTATTTAC
The DNA here is from genome assembly GCF_013141755.1 of Anopheles stephensi. Taxonomy (NCBI): domain Eukaryota; kingdom Metazoa; phylum Arthropoda; class Insecta; order Diptera; family Culicidae; genus Anopheles; species Anopheles stephensi. The sequence continues at coordinate 66,802,686 of NC_050203.1, read as the reverse complement.
CCCTATTTGGAGTCGGAGCTCGAGAACGATGAACTACGGTTGATGATGATGTGGTTCGTAGAATGAATGGACGTGCTGGTTTTATTGGTTGTCTAACAAATTAGAAAGTTTGATTACTTGTACTTAACAAAAAAACTAATAGCACATAATATTTGAGTTTTTTTTTTTATTTAACTTTTCCTCATTAATTATCCTACTCCTGCAAAGCGCATAATATTTGCATTTCCTCATCAACCCTGTCATACCACTGCGTCACCTTCTTTCCTCCAATCCACCGTTGGTCACATTGGTTTATGGTTATTTTTCAAATTTCATTTGTCCGATCATTTCTCATACGCTACGCGTTCCCGGGACCAGGCCGTTCCCGGATCGCAGCCATAATTCTTCCATTCTTACGTGCTGCACGGCTATCTTCATCTGAAAATCTTTCCCTCGCTCGTTCCACGGCTGCTTTTTGGAGGCTGCTAAAATATGCCGTGTTAATGTTGTGTCTTTTTGTTTATTAATTTAATTTACCTTGATCATTCAAATGCCCGGTGGGGGATTCGAATGCTCGGAGATGCTTTTCGTGGCGTTCGTGTTTCGTTGTGTTGTGTTGGTTTGTGTTTGATGCTGTTGCTGATCGTTTTCGGTTTTAGTTGTCATGATGCACCGGTGCACTTGTTGGTGGTAGAGTATCTTTTTCTTGGGGATTTTTTGTATGCCTCTGACTCTGTTGTGTTGTGAGAAGGTTTTTTTTGCAGTTTTTTTTACTAAAAGAAGTGAGACTATCATATAAAAAATTGATTTGAATTTGAAACCATGGCTAGCATGAACATTACAAATATTGAGGATGTCTAATGACATGCTATCGAAGACTTGGAGTACTCATAGCAAAAGAGTTAGTCCTCGCTATCGATCATTCTATGTATGAGTGATGAGCAATCAATACTTAAAAGGCCTACAAAGAATGTCGTCAGTGTGATACGCATTAAAAACACAATTCTTACGCTTGTTGCTCCAATTTCTCAAAAACGAATATGTGTTAAAAAGTAGCTCATCAGCGTTAGACGAGCCAACTTTTCATGTCTTTTCCCCTGTTTCATCTCTCACAAACCAACAACACACCAGAAGATCGATGTAGTAAATTTATCTTCGGAACAAATCGACCCGCCAAAATGGTTGTTACGGGACCGTCCCTCGATGACACATGACGGGATTAAATCAAAACAAAACACACGTTGGGGTTTTTGGTGTGAGCGAAAAACTGAACAACCTCGAGCTTAAAGCAAACAAATAGCAACACACCCCACAGAACAGCGAGGAAGATAAATTAAACAATAATACAAAATTAATTATGTTTCAAATTATGCTACGAGCACACTTCTTGTGCTGTTTTGCTTTCCTCAAAAAAAAAAAGAAAAACTCCATTCCCATCGGGGGACGGCTTACGATCGGGGAACGATATGGTCCACACGATATAGACGGCGGCGGGTCCATGATTAAGCGAAACGAATAATAATGTGAACGAAACGACCAACAGACAACTCTCCCTTCTCGGGTGGGAGGGGGGAGAGCTTTTGGGGAGGACAAATTCTTGGAAAATCTTTCAACTAATATTTTTACCAGCTCTCCTCGGTCACTTTTCAAGTAGATTTATTAGATAGATGAGCGTAGCCCTTACGGCGGACCGGCCGGTGTTGATTAGTCGCTTTGTTTCGAAGGTCTTGCGAACCGTGTGGAAATTCGTGGCATGGAGAGCCTCTTAAACTGCAATTTGTGACTGCAGTTTTCTTCGCGCCCATGTCGGCGGATTATGCTCGCGTTGACCGATGGCTGTAAAAGGGGGTCGGCTTTACGCTACTTGACACGCCATTTGCAGTAGGCAGAGAGGGCAGCGGCCCATTCCAGGACACACGCTTGGTTGGATGGCCACCCATTCCACCAGCGAGGACACATGTTTTAGGCGTGATAAATGTTTGTCTCCCGTCGTCGGCAGGAACAGCTGCCCGTAGGGTTTCCCTGAGAGACCCCCCAAAACGGTTTCGGACATGCTGCTGCACATTTTATGCTTACACCTTAACACCGTCCTCGGGTTCGGTTGATCGTACTGATCGTTTGTCTTGGGATTTTGCAAGCGCTACCCTTAATCGCTGGGTGGTTCTGGGTCCATGTTTGTACGAAAGCTCGGACGCTGTAATCGGTGCTTTGGACATGCGAAAAAGCGACTCACAAATGATTATGTTGACCATATTTCACCAACCAAATGGTCGATATGGTCTTGTGTTTGGTCGATACACACACCCAACATTAAGCTCGTGACGGGACGGTGTTAACACGCATCAAAGTGGCAAGTTGGGCTATCGTGACCGTTCTCCTGCGAAAACAGGGTACATCGAATGAACGGGACACCCCGCCTTAATAGGTAAACGCGAGAGAGAGGGTAAATCGATACGCGCTTCTTCAGATGCCAGCGCTACAAAAACGGCACAACGGAAAACATTACGATCGATCAATCGATTGCACTCAAGACGGTGGCATTTTAGTGTGGTACTGTGTCCCGCACTTCTGCGCCGGTTCATTTTACGACAACGTTAAGCGTGATAAAAATTAAAAACAAATAAAATAATATCGATCCATAAAAGCCAGTAGGGAAACACACCCGGGCCCGAGGTGCACGCCCTTTGTCGCACGATCAGTTGTGGTGGCTAATAAAAATTAAGCAGACGAAACCTCAACAACATAATTCTTCACCCATTAATTTGGTTTTTATGGATATTATTTATGAACATTATTTATAGGCAGTCCCGACCGTCGTTGGCCGCTGAATCGATCGACGCCGAGATGATTGTTGCCGACGACGAACACGGGCGAAAGGAGCAAAATCCATCTCTAAGATTGACCCAGTGTTTGTCTTTTGGTGTTGTCACTTAGAAAATGTTTCGCTGCCAGCGGTCAATCTTTCGCCAGTTTCCAGTTTTCTTTTCCCCCCGATAGAAAGTTTAGGAAATGCTCGGATAAAACATTTTCAGCGGGAAACCTACCGATCGCCCGAATCTACCGTTCGTCGGTACATGGGCCGGTATAATTTTATCGTCTCCTTCACCCACCGAACCACGGGCTGCGTTGGGCTTCGTCCATTTCGTCCCCATCGTCCACATTCGGTTGATGAAATTTGTCTTGTTCACTTCGTGTTTTCGTGTTTACCCTCCCGAATCGAAAGGAGAACGAGAAGAATGACATGCCGTCGTAGGGAGACCCCAGACTCCACGGAGACCAACGGGTCTGATCTGCTTGATTTCCAGTTCAAATCCCTTCGAATAAACCCTTTCCAAGGGGGGCGACGGGAACAGACATTAAATCGCGCAAACGTGAAGGCAATTATCGTGGCGATATAAAAATCGTGTTCCGCGCGAGCAAAAACACGATAAACGCTCGATAAAGATGTGTTTTCCTATCACTTTGGTTGGTGTCTTTTTTTTTTTTGCTTGGTTGGTTTCGGTGCTGGTGTGGATTAATGTGACAAGAAGCGAGTGGATGGTTGGCTCGGGAGAGGGACAGACCGGTGATGATGATGATCGTCCGTCAACATGATGTATGGCCGGTTGGTTGATCTTTTCTGTAGCGCTCTTCGGTTTGGTTGGGCTAAACGTTGTGATAAGGCTTCTTGGAAGCAGATCAAAGATAGTGCCGAGACATCAGACCAATATATGTAGGACATGGGTTTGTTCTAATATCAGCTGATTATCGATACGACTAGTTTATCCAGTTTTTTCGAACTCTAATCATCAACGAAACTATTCAAATTTGAAAGATCGCCGAGTTTTTTATTTTGGGGCATACATAAACCGCTAAGTATGCCACATTTCATGCTTGCAATTGCTCATTCATTGGTCCTCAAAATCCTGTTGTCAACACATGCTCACTAGTTCGCCATGTCACACCAGAGTTGTGTCGACTCTTTATTTTTTTCTGTCTCCTCTAACAAACACTCCAAAAAAAAACTTCGATCGAGGACTTTAGTTCGTATTATTTTCTAAACACGTTGCGCCGTCTACTTTGGAGGCCTTCTGCTCGAGACCTTGCTGTTGACACCCATCAGTTGTCGCCTTTTTTATTTTTATGACTTTTCATTCGATTTTGAATATGCGTTTTTTGTTTGGTTGGTTGGTGTTGTTTTGCGCCCCCCTCCCTCCCTGCCCTCTTGTGGGTAGTTTCACTATTCTACGAACAAGAGTCCGGATCGGAGGAAGCCCTTAAATCAGTCAAGTGAATATCTTTCCCAAGCGATGCATAAAATACGAGATGCACTGTGACACCCGGGGAAGAGCGAAGCCCTACGAAGCGCAATGGGCAAAACAAGGCATCGACTGTTACACCCCGGTATCGGGATTGCTCGGTTCCTCTTCCCATCCGCATTCGTGCCCCGGATAGTGTTCTCCCACGTACGTTGGGTTTTGCTCCCAAGAGACCCCTTGGTCTCGCACCGATCATCCACCCGACCATCTTATCGCGCATTTTTGGGAAGCGTTTAAATAATTTGTTCCCGTTTAGCGTTTTATTGGGGGGGGTGATCTTTTTTTTCTTCCTTCCTTTCTTTCTCTCTTTGTGGTTTTCACAAACCAACGCTCCCAGTGGACAGAACCCAAACGGTGGGAAACTGTGCGGATCAGGGAGCAGGGAATCCAGGAAGCAAGGTGACGATAAATTACGAGCTCACCGACGAGCAACGCCCCGGTTGCTGATAAATCACGTAGACCGCTAAGTAGATAGGTGGCTGGTTAGTAGTTAGTTGTTCTTTGTATGAGCTTCGGTTGTTAAATATTAGGACACGGGGGGCTTTTGCTCAATGATTTGTTTCCAATTCGTGGACCGGTCGGATACTTTCACACGCAGTTGCGAAGGATTGGACAGGGGGTGGGAAAATGACATGCAAAGTTAACGCATTCGCTCTCCTCTTTCTCGGTTTCTTGCAGGGAAAACGATCGCGCACCGAAGGACCAGACACGACGGACCGTTCCCGGTAAGTAAAGTTTGCTCAAGCGGATCGGCTAGTTGCTGCGCACTGTTAATGTCAGCCTTTGGTACGGAATTGCTACGGTTGTTTATAGCGGTTCGGTGCACTTGGCACAGGCCTACATATAGTAGTCGTAAATCGATGTGTTCGTTCACAGCGGTCGTAAACGGAACAGTGCGTTGTGGTTAGTGAGCGGAGTGCGAAAACATTTTACGGCTCGCATGGATTTATGAACCCTGGTTAGGAACTGGGTTGCTTTATGGGGAATGGCTGTAAAGAGCAATTTGCGGAAACTGTTCCTAATAATAAATGTCGCTATCTATCGGTGCTACGGAGAGCGCGAGAAATATTTGCCAGAAGATAAAGACATTCGCTTGACATAGGAATGCTGTAGTATCTTGTAAATTAATGACTGCTTTTAAGATGGGATGGAAGTAAAATTGACTCACACTGATATTGTTGAACATACATTTGAGGCTTTTTTGTGTACTAAATCCTCAAAAATCTATTTCTGAGGTCTCCATCAGTACCTCAGGATTTTTCCATAAGGCAGGATTTTTAACTACTTTGTTCTGACTAAGAGTTTAAGAATCTGGATTTTCATGACTAAATGCAAACAAATTTAGGCAGAGTCTATACTTGAGCTATACTATACTATGGTGGAATGGTCGACAACGGTGGTGGTCTTCATACGGCTGGATCGGGGTTCAAATTCAATCCGGATCGTTCCCCTGTAGTGAGGACTGACTGTTCAGCTACGTGGTATCAGCAATGGCAGGCATGATCTAAGACATCGTTAGGCCAAGAAAATACTTGAACTTGAAGTTTGGAGATTGAATTTCCCAGATAACGGATTGGAAGTTTGATCTCAAAATTGAACAATAGCCTGTCAGGAAAAACTGGAAGGAATTTTCGAAACTTCAAATAAGTTAATGGTTTATAGAAGTTGTTGTCGTACATCAAACTAAGATCAGATAAGGCTTACATGTCAGTAGCGGGCCAGGATATTTGGAGACCCCGAGCGGAATGGCAGTTGAGGCCCCTCTAGATGTGATATTAGAGGGGAAACAATAGGATTTCCCTCGCCGACGAGGCCCAACTTACCGATGAGGCTCCGATATTGATCCGCCAATTGTTACATGTTGTAATCTTCTGGTGATCATTCTCAACACCTTGGAGACATATTTTTTTCCTAGACATAAACGTGGCAAACTTCTTCCGTAATAAGGAATGATCTTCAACTCTCAGTAGAAATCCCCAAAAATTCTAGATTTAACAGAATTATCCCTCAACATTGCTTCTTCACCGGGGTGAATGATTTATGTATCAACGATTACGGCCCAACACGATCATCATTCGATAAGGATACATGATTTCAAGCTTATCGCTAGAACCATTTCACCTCGTGCTCTACCGTGCCGGTGCTGCTACCTGGTGCGTTCGAGGGCGTTAAATCATAGATCGAATGGCCATAAAATTGAATGTGTTGACCAGGGCACACCGGGCAGGAAAATGGACGCTAATTTACGACGCTCCCGGTTCCCTGGTACGTTGTCCCATTCGTTCGACTGCAGGACATTCTCGCACCACGGATTCAGCAATTTTGGCCTAGCGCGGAATAAAACATGAATAAAACATAAACACACGGAACCGAGCGGATCGAACGCGTGAGGCCCATTTTGATTTTGGGGAGTGTTGGAACGAGACTGGAACCCGGGAAGGGTGGTGTAGCAGCAAGCAGAAACTTAAAATAAAGCCAAAATAAAACAAACAACCAAGCTGTGACAATGGATCGTTGACAAGCGCACTGAAGCTTCGTAGCTGGGAAGGCCTATGGGAAGCTCATCTGTATGCAGATGAAATGGTTGGCCCCTTGATGAGAAAAATCTCGCGGGAGGCGTGTGAGGATGATAGGGGTGGAGTGAGGGCGGGGGACGATCTCGCGATAAAGTATCTCCAAATGGTCGAAATATTTAGATAGCAGTCGTCCGCCGCTCCATCGTCATCGTGTGGTTCCGAAACCCGGAATGTCCCGTGGCTGCCGTTTCGACGCGATCGATTATCGATTAACGGCGTCTGTACGGTTGTCGCGTTGATCGAACCCGATCGATCGAGAAAAGGTGACAACGGAACGGAAAGTGTCGAAAGTCACGATCTTAGTCATCGGAATGGAATGCTTCCCTTCCGTTTGATTGGGTTAATGAAGAACCAATTATTTACTGCCAGCCACAGCACTTAACCACCGTCTGTGCATATTTTGAATTTGATGGTGGACATAATTCGCAGCGTTCGATGAATGTGTGTGGTGACAGGGGAACAAACTTATCATACTGCTGTGTTGTTTAATCAAACTAATCGAACTTTTAATTTACGCATCTCAAGGGCATCGAAAACCAAATCAGTGGCTGCCGCTTTTATTAAAATATGACATTATCCATACCTCATTTGCGAAAAGCATACCAGTCCATCATCTGCATTTATGTTGTGGGACCGAAATTTTTATCGTCGAAACCACAGCCACATTCCGTCCATATGATGAATCCACGATAAGCAGGATTATTCACATCTCATCACAACACATTCGGTGGCCGTGTCTCTTCTTCCGCAATAAGTTTTTGGTCCTTCAGCTGATGAACATGTCCATCATTGGTCGACCACTCAACGCACCAAAAACCCGAGACACAAGGCTTGTTCCAAAGAAAACGAAAAGTTAAACTAAGAAAACGGCACAATCCCTTTTAAAACCGTGCAGCCCTGTCAGATGATCCGAAAGATAAAAGCTACTGATGCCGCCGGGAGTCGGACAGATTAGCGGGCCGGTACCGCATGGTTGATCGTGACGGCGGCACGCATTTTCGCCAGACGACCGACGACGGGCGGCGTTTGATGGACTGCTAGTTTTCGTCTAATTAGATTATTATTAATACATCTCGCTCGCCGGTAGCCAGTTGCTGCAGGCGGACCGCTAGAAGATTGAATCCCATGTCACCAGCTTTCAGTTCCGCACGCAACCCGAATCTCCCGAACGTCGCCGGTGCTGAGGATCGTCGGGCACTGCGTCAGCAACTCCGGATTATGGTTTCGATCGTTTACGATCTCGTTAGTAATCGGTGGTAATTTGCGAAAATCTTGATTGAGCGTTGAGGAGGAGATTGAAGGGCGGCCTTGGTAGAATTAATTCGTTTCCCCCCCCCCCCCCCCTTGTCGAGCGTCCTGACCCTTGGATGCCGTCGGTCGATCATACCTTGGGCGGTGATAAATATATATATATATGCCCGCACCCGAGTCCATATCGCCAGAACGTTTAAATTATTGTCCACATCTTGCGGCGGTGTTGCGAATTGTTACCGTCCGTTTCCTACGTCCCTTTTCCGTTTGTCAATAAATTGACGACGATTTGTTAGGAAACGGTATTGATGTCGGTTTGAGTTAGTGTGACGGAACAATCCGCGACGAGTCCGCTCGGTCGAACTCGCGTCCGTAGTATTATCGCGTACCAGGCAAAGGGCGACAAAGGAGAATACAAAATAATGATGTTGCTAAGGTGATGTTGGACATGTGGGTGGAGAGGGAGCCGGGGTGAACAGGGTGGCCAGAAGGAACGCAAATAGTGTCTCCCAGCCGGACCACCGGATGGTTCGTGGACACGCGAGCTTAATGCAAACGGACGTTCGGTAACGGGCGCGAATTCAAAACAAAGAATCTTTAGGTGCGATAGCGGACCCCAGAAAACAGCGAGATAAAGAAACTCATCGCGCGAACGGGACCCCAGCGAGCGGGTGACGATGATTGGAGTGGGGGGGGGGATTGGTGTTTTTGAAGAAAAAAAAAACGAAGATATATGCAGGAAAAGACACAGCGATGATGAAGATAAAGATTATGATTTAAGACATTCGCCGTCGGGGAAAGAGATATCGACTCGAGGACGACTCCGTGCAGTGTCGTCCCGGTGTCAACCCGTAGTGGTACGGCGCCTGGCGATGTTGGCTCTGTGTGGAGGATGTGCGTGGTGGACTTGGCCCGGGGGCTTTGTATGTAACGGGAGAGCACATAATGGGCCCACTGAACAAACACAGCGGTCGGTGGGTGGTCCACGGTTCCCGGGATCGCGAGTGCCAACGGAATGGGAAAATTAAATTCACACCACACTGGCGATCGATCGATCGATCGGGAGAAGAGACCAGCCTCCATTCCCTTAACCACTCGGAAGTGTGTAAATCGGACTGATTGGACACACTGGATGCGTGGCTGCGTGTGCGTGTGTGTGTCACACTTTTGATGGCGTTGGTTGGCGTTGGCAGCGTATCGAATTTAACGATGCCAACCGAATATTAGACATCTATGTTTAAGTATTTTTTCTATTCTGATGAAAGCGATAGTGCGCAGGAAACTGGCCAACGATGCACCGTATTGATTTTCCTGTCGAAAATTTATCGATCAGTGTATGTTTTCTAATGCTCTATTTAGACAGAGAGCATAAATCAATAAATTGACGGCTTTTAATGCTCGATTTGTGATGTTGTGAGTCCATCTGGTTGTGAGTTTTTCCTAGCAAATTATGTATGCTTTTTTATCGGCTAACAGACTGGCTTTGATTCGAATAGAGACAAACATAATGAAATATGTGACAGAGAACTGCATTGGTGTAGAGGATCAGCATTATCCGTTTTTCATTCTTAATGATCATGTCAGGACACTGACATCGTTATCCTTATGTAATTTATCAAAAACAATTGTTTGGCTTAATTTTCCCAAAAAATATTGTAAAGGACTATGCAATACTTACTATTAAAACTTTTTAACTAATAACTTCGCTGATTGTTTAATCAGCTAATGAAATATCAAAGAACATACAATGAGTTTATACACTTTGAACTGTCAAACATTATTTTAATTAATATTTAGTCGTCCGATGATGGAGCTTAAGTATCAAAACAATACTACAGTATTGGGAAAAGGCTATAACACAAGTTTGTAGTAAGCTGTAGTACAAGTTTTTAAAGACATTTTTTAAATATAAAATTTTTCTATAATATTCATTGATAACTCTTATCCAAATTTTACTCGTACGAATCGTATTTTTAACTACAAAAGGATGCGTGTAAGCGACAGTGGCACCGGTCTTCACATGGCAGGACCGGGTTCTAATCCCATCTGAGCCGTTCCGTCATAGTGAAGACTGACTATCCAACTATGCGGCACCAATATGTCTTGCAAGCCAGCAATGGCAGGCTTGACCTAAAAGGTCGTTAGGCCAAGAAAGAAGAAGAAATACGATGCACTACTCCCCAACAGTGTTTGTAGGTCTCTTTAAATGCAACAGAAACTGAACAGGAAAATCGAGGAAATTATCATTGTTTGGCAAGAACAAGATAGACATTATTGTACAAAAATCGCTATTTATGTCTGAAGCAAATCTGTTGATGTGAGAACAACATACGAGAGCGGCTGATCCATCATATGAAAAATGTTTTATTGAAAGCCCTTTGTCGATCGAAGAATGTAACTCATAGAGGCGACCAGTAAAATTTGTTGAGCTCTATCGGTGTCTATCGGTGACCTTTATTGAATCTTTCAAAAACGATGACGGACGCAGTAACTGATTATTAAGGACTAGAGACACATACAAACCAACGCTGAGGTCCCAGCTAATTACTGAAACCTATCTAGCTAAATAAAGCTAAATGAAACCTATCACGGCGTAAGACCCGTACCAAATCAGAAGGTAGTGTTTTTGTAGAAGCTTTTAATATTTTTTATTTTCTTAAGGAAATTTTTTAAAAAATTAAGATATTCTGAATAGTTTAATCCAAATTATCAGTCGGGGTCAATTTTTAACTGCAAATGACAATTGGCGATTCGACATAATTGAACACAGTTAGATCCAATTTCAATATTTCAACTACTGTCCCTTTATGTTAGTTAATGTTCGCAAATAATCTCCTAGCGTTTTTGCTTGCTTTTACTTCTCTCTGTTTATGCTTAACCCTTTCAGCGGATATATTATATCGTATTGTTCTTGCTGTTGCTTTTTCACCTCTGTTCGCAAACAAATATTAGTTGCGCATCGCTAGCTCTGATTTATGAAGTTCGTGCCACTGGTGGTGCAAAGTGTCATTAATAATGAGTTGCAGCGGAGCGCGTCCTACAGGATGCGCCACCAGAAACCGCGCCCAGCCAATTAGCCAAACTCGCATGCGCGCTGGAGGGAAACCTCCCGTCTTCAACGCGCGGCTTTTCAAAATAAACATAAACCTCCCGCTCTCCCCCGCTCTCGAAGAAGTCAAGTAGAGCTCATCAGATTCTTGGTGTGATGATAAACCATTCTTCCTGTCGCGTAATCGTTAAACCCTTCGTCCGGTTAGGCCGTGGCTGCCTGTTGGTTGATTTGGTTCGTTTCGCACATCGGACGGGCGGAAAGGCGACAATTTTCAGCACATTAAGCGTAGCGTGGGTTCGTTGGGCCACTTGATGTGTGCCAAGGGGACGGTGGAAACCGCACGCCTTACAAAACAATTAGCATCGCAAACATGGTGAAATCGTTCATCATCACAGTGTGTGTATGTGGAGGAAACGTTTTACAACGAGGAAATTAACGATCGAAATGCTCGTGCTCGCCCGCTTGCTACGGCGACGATGCTCGATCGACGCCGCTGCAGCACGAGATCAAGTGTGTTTCGAAGCGTGTGCGAAGAGCGCGTTAAAAGGCCGGGCAGGCGGTTTTTCAAACAATTCTTTTCCTATGAAAAGGAAAAAAAGCCCAACCAACGAAAAAAAGAGCAATGTGTGTCCGTATTTATCTTTTCCCTTTTCCGTAGAGTTTTCTTCCCGTTGTATTGTAACTACCGCGATCATAAAACCAGCATACATTCTGGCGCTGGGAAGAAAGCGAGCAGGGGCCGATTTTTCTTTTTCGGTGGCTCGGTGCGGACCAGTGCGCATAATAGAGCTCCTTTTTTATGCTTCCTCTCGAAAATTGCAGCGCTTTGAAAAATCTCAAATTTCAATCCGTGTGCGTATATAGTCGCGAAGGGAAGCTGTGGCTCCCTGCTGATGCTGCTGCTCTGCTGTGAGTGTACTTTGTGCCCTCGTCAAAAGTGCAGGGAAATAATGTGATCGAGAGTCCCCTTTGAGCTGGCAGGATAGGACAGACGACGTCGAAAAGAACAGTTAACGGTTTGATCATGAGGGAAAACCAAGCAAAAAGACAAAGGAGCAGCACATTGCCTCCCCCTTGCTTTTTGCTTCTAGCAATCGTGCAAGAACACCTGTAGCTTGTTTTGCCGTGGTAGAAATTGGAGCAATGGATTGGAAATACCATTAGAACGGAGAGAGATGGTTAGAGCTTGATTTGCCTCTAGATAAAAAGATTGGAATTTTAACAAAAAAGTGTAGAGTATGATGTAGAGTATACGAGAAAGGTAGAATAACAAAATTAGGTAAAATCCTTTAAAAATAGCTTGTTAACGCTACTGTGTCAGATGATCCAGACAGATCCAAGAAGATCTCACCAAGTATGTACTCGATCATTTGGCAGCTTCAACAAGTCTCTACTGAATTTTCCAAAGCCGGGTGCTAGAGGTCCAAAGACCGTGCGTATGCCAAATGCGATAAAATTGCCTCGTGACCCCTCAGATTGTTCACAACTCGGTACGTTCCATCAGGTCACATGTCATGGAGACTAATATCTCGAAAGAATAAAATTGCTAACCAAGTGCTACAGCAGATTAAATTGGTAAACCAGTATTCTGGAGCAAAGCTGTTTAATATCAATAGACATTTTCAAAAACCAATTCGTATTACTAGACTAGTAGATAAAGATATTCTGGAGAAGGCGTCTTTTAAGTTTCAAACCTAGCACCCCGTCTGGTTTGGCTAACTTATCAGAAGTCGTAGTCCGGTGGTAGAGGCGATAACGGAAACGGTTTTCATACGGTAGGACCGTGGTTCAAATCGTATTCGGACCGTTGCCCCGTAGTGAGGACTGACTATCCACCTACGTGGTATCATTATGTCTCGTAAGCTAGAAATGGCAGACATAAGAAGTCGTTAGGCCAAAGAAGCAGAAGATAGGACCTCACGACAGCGGATTAATTTGCTGGAATGTTGAAGCAAAATACTTCAAAATATTTTAATTTAGTGTTGTCGGGACTCGAAAATCTTTGTTTCATAAGAATCACTAGGAATTCGATTGGGCCGGATTTTATTTGAAGGCGATAGAGGCACCGGTCTTTACACGGCAAGACCGAGGATATAGTCCCATCCAGAGTGCCTTCCCGTACGCAGGGATAACTTCCCATTTGCTATGGGTAAAACCAAATCACAGAGGGCCAGAAATTGTAGGCCGAAGCCTTTCGAGGTTTGAAGTGCCAAAGAAGCAGAGGAAGTCTATCCCCGTGGACTTAAAGCAACACATGCATACACGCTCGTTTGGCCACTTGCAAGGCGTTGCAAAACTGTGTCACCATTATGCCACATCCGCTACACGACAACTTACGCCTCATCTCGTGCCCTCGTGAACACTTGAAAAGTGTGGATAATTGTCGGGGCACGGTCGATAAATCACAGCAACTCCGCCAAATTGCGCTCTCGAAAGCTGCGACGTCGTCCTATCCCTAGTCCTATTTTTTGTCACCCGACGATCAAAAGGACAAGGAAAAATAGTAATAAAATAAAACAGAACAGAAGTTTTAGTTTGCAGGACACTTTTTTCCTGCATAGCTGGGTGTTCCCAACTACTTTACGTGCCACTTGGCGTGATCCTTCCCACACACGCATACCCTTACTGTCCGAGCATTATCGGCATTTAGCGCATCGGAATGTCCCTCATGGGCCTTTTTTTCTTTTGTAGTTGTATGCTCGTTAATTTATTTGTCGGGGTTCCAGGCCAGGCCGAAGGATGATGGTACCGAAAAGGATGCACATGTGTTGCACAAATGCGCCCGCATAATGCACCCGCTCCAAAGCAAAGAGAAGGAGTGACAATAGCAGAGAAGCGGCAAGTGGTTCATGTGGAAAAGCGGACAGGGTGAAAACCCCGTACCAACACCAACGTTTGGAGTTTGTTTTAGCCGATGCATCATCATGCGTTTGGGTGAGCCGGCCGGTTTTGGGCATAGATTTCGGACTGATCCAAGGCAAGGCAGCAACACAGACGGTTTGTTTTTCCTACAAACATATTTTAGCATACAGAACGATCATGCCTGAAGCCATCACGGGGTTTGCGAACCCCGGTACTGGTCGTACCAGCTGGCTTTGCTTAAGAGCTCTGGACAAACAGCCCACAACTCTACCGCCTTAGCTCAAGTGGCAACGAAACAGGCCAGGCAAAGTGGGTACGTTTTAGTTCTGGCTTTGAGCAAATTTTCGCATCTGAAAATTTAAAAAAATGTTTCGCACGTGGTACGCCAATAATTCAAAACCAAAACTCTGTAGACGAGTGCAAGACGCGTGCAAGACAGCGAAACATTTGTCAAACAAGAAAGCTAGCTTGTGTTAAACAAAGGAGCGATTAACTTTCGCGCCGGCCCTGGTTATAAACACGCGAGAGACAAACGAGTGGCGGCATCATGTTTTTATTGATAATAAAAATGAAGCACTTCTTAGAGCCTTCTCTAACATGTCGTGTGTGTGTGTGTTTTTTTCCTCTACCTCCTGCGCAATCTAATGCCCAATAAAACGACGCTTTATTTGTTGCTTCCGTTTGGTGTGACGCTTTTGTTTACGCTTGTTTCAAATTTCATCGACACTTACCGAATTCTACGCGAGGACGACGAGGGAATTACACAAATTCTTAGCGCGTCTTAAGCGTCGAGATTCTTGGACTTTTTTAACCATAAACATAAGATATGTTTTAGCGTGTTTTTGAGGGGGTTTCTTGTAGCGATAATGGTAACCTAAACAATTGGTGCTTTTAAGGGAGGCTGTATGTATCCCATGCAATGGTCTCTCGAAATGATCGTTCTATCCCATGCGCTCTGCTGATCCGTTGAATATTGCGTAATGCTGTTTACTTTATTCTCGGCCGTCCGATTCTCTGACTCGCCCCGGAACGCGACAATGGGCACTGTAATTATTATGTAATTCTAGCATTATTACACCACGCTCCCGTCATGCGTTGGTAACTGATCCGGCCCCACGAGCTATCAAATGCACTATAAATAGGTTTTAATTCATTTGCCCTCTAAACTCCACGCAGCTTCCGTCCCGAGCCATCCCCTTTTCGGTGGCAATCAATTGAATACTGACTGTCGGTCATAGTGTCAGTCGTCCCTCGCCCCCCCAAAAAAAGCCGGATGCAATGCTGGATGCATCCAGAATGGTATGCACACGCTAGCTCCACTTCCTGGCATTTCCGCATCACGTCATTCGCCTTAGTAGACCAACCAACCGTCGGTTTTAGATAGCCGCGTTTATTGCGCACATGGAAGGAGGCGGGAAAAAAAAACAAACGGAACCGGAACGGATCTTGGCTGGCGTGGGTTGCGAGGGCAGGAAGGGATATTAAATTCGATACCTTTCTGTCGCCAACGCTACCGTTTTCTTCTAGTCCGCTGGGGATACGTGGCAGGGCGATACGCAAGTAATAGGAGCGCAATATCATCCGGATGTCTAAAAACAGACGCTTGGGCGCGAGCCAAAATGGATGGAAATGCTGAAGTATTTGAAGAAGGTACTGTTTTGGAATTTTTTATCGGCCCTATTGGGCCTGAATCGTGAATGTATTTGATTTAATTGCCGGATTAAAGGGATCTATGTAGGAAGTGATTAAGCGATGTTAGTAAAAACCAATTGTTCAATACGAGCTCATGCATCCATTAAACTTGGTGAGGAAAGCAAGACTATTGAATTGAATGCTGTTAAGTATAATAAGTTATAAAAAGTTTAATAAGTCGTGGCGGCCCGGTAGTAAATGCGACAGCGGCGTCGGTCTTCACAAGGCAGGGCACGGGTTCAAATCCAATAGTGAGGACTAGACTAGACCAGAAATGGCAAGCCGTCGTTAAGCCAAAAGAGAAGAAAAGTATAATAAGTTTGTACTTCAATTTAGCCACCGTGATGAAATATATAACGCGATAAGAATAGTAATTCTAATTAGATTTATGTAATATAACAATATCAAACCTCTTTTGATAGTCCGTGTCCGTGTGGACGGCCTAAAAGGACTTCACGGGCTGGGTAGTCCGGTATCATTCTCATGACGTGGCCAGCCCACCGGAGTCTGGTGAGTTTAATTCGCTGCACGATGGTGAGATTATCGTACAGCTCGTAGAGCTCGTCATTGAAGCGGTTCCTCTATTGTACTTCTACACATACGGGGGCAAAAATCCTTCTGAGCATCTTCCTCTCGAGCTCGGACTAGAGGTTTGCGTCAATTTCGGACAGAGTCCACAACACAAGACACAAGATAAATGTTTTTCAGTCCACAATCTTAAGCCAGGGATATTTATATCTTTCTACGATATCTTTTTTTTTTTAAATAAATTTTAATTCGAATATCGTTGGGATAATAAGTCCAAGTGCAAGGAATGTATGCTCATCATTGATTGATAACTACCTAGATTTCTTCTACAGCCTTCGAGACTGTTGAACTCATGAAATCCTCCATTATATGCCAGGATATTCAAGCTATCACACACTCTCAAGTTGCCCACAGAACTTAGGCAGGCAAAAGATAGAAATGACCTTTCAAAGTCCTTTCAATATTCCAAACTTGCTTAAGTACTATGAAGTATTTCAATATGCGTGAAAAAGCTATTTGCAGCAGTTACTTGCCATAAATCTTCTGTTAACTATGTATCTTTACACCTAGAACGATCTATTCATGAAGAATCGTCCACTCGTATCGATTTTTCATCCACGTGCCTATGGTAACACGCTGACACGTCGTTTGCCCCGATAGCATCACGATGGTGTGCGTCAGTAAGCTAGTAAATAAACCGTCTGATTCGTTGATGCTACTACACCTAACCTACGCGGAAGGCACAGGGAAAAAACGACGAAAAATAGACAAAATCAACAAATTGGGGGAAAACTCCCCCAATCATTTCCCAACCAACCGACGAAGTGTGAAAATACGCACCAATCACGCATCGTTTCGAGCCAAACTCGATCGTACGGGTGTGCGTGTGGATCTATATTCAACACACACAGACACAGGAAAAGATGTGCTGCTTGCTGCTTTTCCTAACGAGATCCACAACGATGGGGGAGGTTGAAAACTTCCGAAGGGGCCACCGATACGTTCGTAGAAAAACCTTTAATCACTAACAGCGTCGTGTTGGAGGAATTGGAAAACCCATCGCAGAAAAAAACCGTATGCTTTTGATCGATTTTTCCACCATTTTCCTGCCTGTTGGACGTACTCTCGGTGCTAACGATTTCAATGCTCCAAACGTCAAACGTATCGTCATTGCTATGGTGACGGTGATGATGAGCATGATGAGCATGATGTTCCGTCGCTCGGAAGGGAGGAGGCGTAAAATATCATATTACCTGTTGGGTGGGACGGATGGGCGCTTGGGCATCAAACGAAAACAAAGCAAAAACACAGTGTGCCTTCCAGCTGGGAAAAGATCCATCCCTCAAACAGGGAAAACACCCCGATCCGCACTATATTTATGTGTTCTTATGTGCTTTTCTTGATGAAGCTTTCATTCCGGAGGGTGAGATAATGGGAAACATAAGATGAATGTCATCGACAACGGTCCTGAGGGGCTGTTTGGTAGGGAGCACGTAGCAAGCGCACGAGTGTGGCGAACAACGGGAAACACGGCTTAAAGCCGAGTATGTTTAGAGACAAATCGTGAAAATTTGGACAATAAAGGAAGCCACACGCATAAATAGTCGTCCCGTCCTGAGCCCTGCTATTAATATAATAAAAATTGATTTGATGAGATTCAAAGAGAGATTGAGTGATTTGGGAATTCTTATTCTCTCATTAATTTTTTAGACTGTTAGTGCGCTTCCTTGGATGAATTTAATGAATCTGTTGGCGCATAAATACATTCCTCCACCACCAAAAAAAAAAAAAAAAAATCCTACCTAGAAAGGCCTTAAACATATCGGGATCATAAATCAAGTGAGGTCTCACGGACGGACCAGCATGGACCAGTATGTGGAAACTGTTGCTGTTGCTCCGTTGGTGGTATCGGAAGCGAACGGTCGACACGGCTGGCAATGAAGACATTCGGTCAATTGGATTAGGAACGGATTATTATGATTGCCACACCATCCACACCGGCGGCGCGTCGTAGGGCGGCCGAGGAATGTCCCATGGATTTTTAAACCGTCCATCGCTCCGTTTGTGCTCGGTTTGTGGTCAGATCGGGGCGAAGTGTTTTTTTTTTTTTATGGACAACACGTGCTACAGTTTATGTTGAACCATTTCCTTCGATTTATTTCCGACGTTTGTCCACTTCGTCCTATGGCGTGATTCGATGGTGTTAAAATTAAGATGTTTTCAGTTTGATTGCCGCACGCGGACGGAACGGTCTGGTATAAATTGGAACAAATGCTATGAGGTGGTTTGCTTAATTTATAGCATGTACAACACGATCGTCAAGCAAGATCATTACAACGGCCCTCTTCTGTTTGGAGTGGTTAGACATGACTATTGTGTGTTGTTGTGTTTCAGGCAACCTCAGAGAGAATCGGAAAGTGATAAGTGATTATTGGGAGTTTAAAACAAATTTTTAAAAATATTACCTTCACAATACTGAAAATTGGATAATTTTTGTTAATACCAAAGCTTAAACAATTTTAATTCATGTGCCATGATCAGTATCACTATCAAAACAACCCCAAAAGCGTTTAAAATCTTCCACCACCATGACGCTGCTGGAAGGTGGCGATGCTACACACGCGATTAGATTACACTAGATCCCATGGATGTATCCTAGACTCGAACACCCACACTTCACCCGACCAGTGCAAAACGGTGGGAAAATTATACAGCCGGAAACGCTCCATTTCCCACCGGAGAGGGCGAGAGACCTATACGGCACGAATACGCGGACTGACCGCACTGTCGCCAGCTCGGTGGTTAGACAATTCAAATTAACTATCGTTGGTCGCTCCCGCACTCGTAGACGCACATGGATGAAGATGAATCGGTTGGTTGGTTTTGTGGATGGAAGTTCTGTGTTTTTTTCTGCTGGGAGGGAAGAGACATACGACGACCACCCTGTCGAAGTACCATTTAGAGACGCATGCTTTTGTGTCCCGGTAGTGGCTGGAAGATTTGGGGCTCTGTGTGTGGTCAGCAGCAGTAAGCACCACACAGAGCATACATACATGGTGATTGTATTTTGGCTCAAAAACCTCTACAGAGGCATCTTGGGCTGCCACACATCCTTGATTCTTTACGGTTTCTGAGCGATCTGGGGCTGAGCAGTGATGGGGTTTTAAGGGATTTTGTGCTAGTAATTGACACGGCTACCACTCTTCCACCTAAAGGTTCAAACAGTAACGGTTCAGATAATATTTAATACTGGTCCTGTCGTGTTCAGGAGGAGTCTTTAAATTATTATGTTAGTGTAACAAAAGCTGTATTTTCCACATTATGATTTTACTATGCATAAAACAATTTTCTAGATGAT
Organism: Anopheles stephensi; assembly: GCF_013141755.1. Taxonomy (NCBI): domain Eukaryota; kingdom Metazoa; phylum Arthropoda; class Insecta; order Diptera; family Culicidae; genus Anopheles; species Anopheles stephensi. Next base: position 66,783,090 of record NC_050203.1, on the reverse strand, counting down.
TATCTAAATTCACATGATCTCAACATCAGATCAGATCAACAGAGCTATTCGATAAGATGCTTATATAGTCCATTATAATCTTTATCGTGTGAATTGATATTCTGACCCCTTGATCTAAGTTTCACAAAGAAAATACCTTGAGTTTTGCGTTTTTTTTTGCCTCATTTAAAAGGAGTTATAACAATGTTAGGGAGCTGGTTTCTGTTCCAAATTATACTGTTTTGTGTTGTGTCTAATGGTCGGCCTGGTGGTAGAGGCGACAAAAATGGCCGAAATCATCTTAAGGGTAAGAGGTCGTTAGGCCAAGAAAGAGTGATAAATTTGTCATGTCATTCGAATTGGTTGTAGAGGCCTGGATGTGTCTTTCTATTCCTAGCTTATTTGGTCAGGGCTTAAACTCAAAGTACAAATAAAGCTTCAAGTGCAAATGTTAAGACTGTTTGAGCCAAAATAGCTGCTTAAAATCAATCGATAAGCCTGTAAAAACTGGTCATCGTGTGAAAATCATTGAATTTATTCTATTCTTTAAGGCGCACGTTATTGCTTTCTCGTAACCGCAAAGTCCGTACAAAAATTACTTTTTAAGCTTAATAATTTAAACTAACGCTTACACACACAAGAACGCCCAATGCTGATCATTAAGAAAACAACAGGTCGGCTGTATTAGTTGGCTGTATGCTTCATCAAAACTTACATTCAAACCAATTCATTCAAAAAACGTGATATTCTCGACACCAGTCCCAACCCAAACCATTCCAAACAGTTCCCCCTCCACAAATATTGTCCCTGTACCTGTACCTTGTATCCCAGTGTCTTGTACGTTTCAGGATTTTTAGTGCCGGGAAAGCACAAAAATTTTCTCACACTCTGTCTCTTTAGCAAAGATCGACAAAAATTTGCTCCTCCACAGTTTTGCGGTGCGGTATTTTGCACTTTGCATTTGTTTGTTTGTTGTTTTGCTTACCTTTCCTCAATTGGCGGTTTGGTTTTTTCGTTGTTGGCTTCGGTTTGTTTGGTGTACTGCAGGCCAATTTATCTATTGCCGAAAAACGGTAAATGTTTGGCAGGTTGAAGACGCGCAAGCACACGGCAAAAAAAAAAAACAAAATGGAATTGAAATACAGCTTGACTGGCAAAAAAGAAAAAGAAATGCTTCGTCGGAGTCGTTTGTTTATGGTTTTTGAGTCCAGGCCGGACTTGTTGCTTGAAATAAAACAGAAGCGGCCACAGAGACATTTGTTTGCATTGCCGTTTTAAGCAACGAAGAATTCCTCCCCATTTCCTATGCTGCTATCGCTTTTACCACACTCGGATGTACATTCGACACGGGATTCTAGGAGCGGTTCCCGGAATTGACCATCCCGGACGAAAACCCCCTAACAAAGCCCCAGCACGAGATGAGCACTGTCAGCGAATTCCAGCCCCATCACGATCGTGTCGTGGATCCTGTTGCTTCCTCTCCGTCAGATCCTTCATAGCCTCATCGGTTTGACACATTAGCCGCACAAAAAACGTTGGGAAAATGGGTCTCTCGGCACCTAGACAGTGGGGTAGCGATCTTGCTTCGGTGTGCAGAAATTTGAGTGAAAGAAACTCTAAACCACGGAACGGGAAACAGTTACGGGCTCCACACTACACGCGCGCGGTTCTCGGCCAACCTAAGCAAAGGTCACCTTCCGGCAAAAATGCACCAGCAGTGGAACGGGCTCTCGCATCGGCGTGTGGATCGTGTTACTACGTATGAATCGCACTTTGAAAACTGTGACGATACACAGTGCCAGCAGACTCATCCCTTTCCGTTGGTAGAGAATGGGCACACGAATGCACCTTATGGGTGAGACAATGCCGGCATTTTGTTTTTTTTTTTTTTGTTGTTTAAGTTTCAAAAGCGGGAGTCTCATCATTGACCTTGATTTTAGTGTGTGCGTTGTATCGGTTTCAAGACGATATGGAGGCAACTTGGATTATTTCCGTTACCTCCAGACAGTAGTGGCAGGCTGGCTGCACTTATTATTAATTGTATTCCTCTGAAGAAAAATCAATTATGGTGTTGAGCCTTTTTTATTCTAAAATACCTAATCCAACCGGAAGTTTTCGTAGGATTATAAAATAAAAAAAGATCACACCTCAAGCAAAGCTTTTTAAGCATTTACTTGTTCAATAAGCGTTTGAACAGCTGATTAACTCAATCATATGATTAAAATGGCAAAATATCACTCACCTCACATTTAAATGGTTTCGGAAGAATGAAAGCGCCATTATTTATTCTTTATTTATTGTGATTTGAATTACATTAAATTATTTCTGAATTAGAAAACCAATATCTTTGGATTGTTTTTAAAGAACCGATAACAAAGATTACCGTTCTGTCGCTAAGCTAATGAAGCATTCCCAGGTCGGCGAATCCTCCGATCGTTAGCAGACCTAGAGTTTCCAGGTATTTTTGAATCCATTCCACGGTTTTTTGTCGATTTCTCCGATATGTTTGAATCCTTATCGCGGAGTCCCTATTTTTTTTGGATTTGGGAACACCTGTGATTCGGATTATATCGAAAGATTTAAGAGATCGAAACAAACTATTTTTTTAAATTTCCAATCTATTGAATTTTTAGTATCAAAAAACATTTCAAATAAAATTATTAAAAAAATTGCAAATATTTTCACCACAGTAATAGGAATTGTAATACTTTTTCTTCGTACGCTCCAGGACGGTGAGAAAGATCTTTCCAAAGCGATCGAACCCAAGTCATCATTGGGTTCTTCTTACACTTCTTCCTTCTTATGCGATATTTTGCTAATTTCATTCTTTGTCAATTTACTTGCACAGGATTTTTTATCATTTTCTACAAAAACAACAACGTATTTTTAAACTTCAATATATGTGTTCTTAACTCCTTAGAGAAGATTCATAAAAAATCTTGAGTCGAATCCAGAAATATTTGAGAACATGTCAGTCTATAGACACAGTCGGAAATTTCTGAGGGGCTGTCCATAAAGCATCTTACAAATCATGTTATAATATTACATGCAAAAAATCATTACAAAACCAACATCAATTAATCCTTTGTTTTGTGCTTGTTCCTCTTATTCCATTCACTGCATATGGTGAAGCCTTTTACTACGCTCCTTAGTGGAAATTGCTGATAAATAGGTTTTCATTGTCGTTTGAGCGAGCAGCACATTTTAACCCCTTTTTCATCGTGGTTTTTCTCCGGGTCCACGTATCGAACTCCACCACGAATACCCGGCAGCATTGCTCGGTTCCCATTACAACACACGCCGATCCACACCGGTGCCGCATGTGTCGGCGGTGAGTGTTCGTAATTAGGAAGAAAGTGTGAAATTACAATAAAATTAATGCACCAAGACATTTTGGTGAGTAAACTGTGAGTAGCCATGGGTGGGAGAGGTATGGGAAAAACGGGGTACACGCGCACGCGAGCCCGGTGGAAAACCGATCCCGATGCCAAGCTCTTCTCAGGCGTATAGGCATTTTTTTGCTGCTGCTGTGCATTTGGCTGATCAACATTAATATTTGTATCTGCTATCGTGTTGTTTGTTGGTTGCTTCGGTGTCAGGGACCAAACCAAAATAAATACGATACAAGTCGACCGAAAAAGGAAAAGGGAAAACCTCATAACCCAACAAAAAAAAAAGAAGCTCATGAGCGACGGACATTTTGGGTTGTTGATGCGTCATAATAATGAAGGTGGTGCTAGTAGCGGTGGTAGTGGTAGGTAGGTTTGTTTTGCGCCCTGACACGTCTCGACCCACATAAATCAAGCAAAACCAACCGAACACTCCCTCCCTCACCACGAATACGGGAATCTGCACCGTCTTTTTCCGGCTGGAGAGATATACTTTGCTGCTTAGTTGCGAAGGATAAAAAATGGAGGCCTGCCGTGTCGCCTCAAGGGTTAATGAAGATCGTCCACCAAGCCACAAGGATATGAGGCTGAAGAAAAACGGGGAAAAACTGAATTCAGTGATTTATGCGCTTTGCGGCGTACGTTGTCAGCTATGGTCTCACCTATGAGTAATGGTTGTAATCTGAACTTAAACGAAGACACTTTCCCATTAGACCCTTGTTACGGACAAAGTGACACAACTTTGTGTCTAACTCGCACCTTATGCGTGCTATCTACTTTTTCTAATGTGTTTTTACCCCTCTTTTTTTGGACCCCAATTTGCAGTATCTACAGTAATCTGTCGGAGTCACCACTAGGACCGGGAACGACAGTGCCAACGCTGGACAGTATCGGTAGCGGGTCGGCCTTAGCCTTGGGCACACCGTTCCACTATCCGGCCGGTGCGTTGTCAGCGCACAGTCATCACGCCACTGGCGGTGTCAGTAGTGATCACAACGTGTTCAATCATACTGCACTCGGTGCCACCACGGCAACGACGGCCATCGGAAGTAGTTCGATAGCTTCCAGTTCCTATCGGCTGGGTGGCAATACCTCCGGCGGTTCGATCGCGCTGCACAACGGGCTCAACTTAAGCTACGGACCATTGCCGAACGGTAGTGGCTCAGGAATTGGCAGTAGTAGTGGTGGTGGTGGTGGTGGTGGTGGTACTCTCCTGACAAGTCCTGGATCGCTCGCAAGCCGTCTGAACAATAGCGCCGGCAGTAGCAGCAGCAGTAGCGCAAGCAGTGGTGGTGGCAGTAGCGCATCGACCACCGTCACCTCGGGGACTGGTTCCGGTGGAAGTTCGGCGGGATCCAGCACGGCGGGAGGGCTGGTGGATGGATTGTCCACGCTGGCAACTGGTGGAACTGGCAGCAGCGGCAGCACTGTAGGTCTGCTAACGACCGGAGGATCCGCCGAGCTGGGAATGTCGCACTGGCTTAGCGACGGTACGGTCAAGTCGGAACTGCGCAGCCCCGGACTGGACGCGAATCTGGCGGCGACGGCAACCAACCTACCGCTCGGGTCCACCACCACCGCCCACCTCGACGGAACCGGTCTGTTCTGTGCCAATCCCGGCACTACCGCTGCCACGCTGGACGCGCTCCAGAGCCAGTCGGCTGCGGCCTCGAATGTGTACGACCACAAGTCGGACTACTACAACTACTACAACAGCATGCAGCAGTACACGCCGGCATTCTACTCGTCCGCGTACGGTGCGACGGCGTACGGTGCGCGGACGGCCTCCACCAAGATCCCGTCCCCGAACACCTATCTGGCGTCGCCGTACGCCGCGGCCGCCGCCGCCAGCAACAACAATTCCGCCCAGCTCTACTCCTCCTACGGGTACAACTCGTCGTTTGGTCAGTTCGGGGCGGGCCAGCAGGATGGGTACAGCTACTACAACGATCAGTACAGTCCGTACTATGCCAACACCGCCAGCTATTCGCCCTACGTCAGTTCGCCTGGCTCGAGCGGTAGCCAGGCTGGGTTCCATGTGGCGGCTGGGCTTTCGGCGGACAGTCCGTCCGAAGCGCATGCCACTACACCGAACATGCTGGCCCACTCGCACTCGCCACAGTCACCGATCTCGATCTCACCTACGGCCGGCATTGGAGCGGTCCCGGGTGTGGGAGGATCGGTCAGCAGCAAGACAACGCCGACCGGGAAATCGGGACGCGCCCGTGGAAGGCGGCACGCACATCCAAGTCCGACGCGCAGCTCGACCAGTGAGCCGGGCATTAGTGAGAAGGCTCCGGAGCGGATCTTCGTGTGGGATCTCGACGAGACGATCATCATCTTCCACTCGCTGCTAACTGGGTCTTATGCTGGGCGATACAATAAGGTAGGTTATGGATCCTGATACAACTTCCTGTAGGCTCATTTAGGCTCATTCAGCCAGAAATATTGTCGTCGAGAGTGCTCAACTTCCAAAAACGGTGGAAAATATTCAAGACATGATTGAGCCGGAATGCCGGCAAGAAATCTCTGGTCAGCTTCAATAAACGTAATGACGTGTTTACGTAGTTAATATAATAATTGAAGTGTAGCTAGAGCAAATTGAGCACTCTCCCAGTTATTTCAAAGCCTTCCTTTTAAATCGTTCATTCGAACCCCTTCGTCTGCTTTCAGAACCGCGACCACCAGGTGCAGCTGGGCTACCGGATGGAGGAGCTGATCTTCAACATGGCCGACGCGTACTTCTTCTTCAACGATCTGGAAGAGTGCGATCAGATACATATCGACGATGTGGCGTCCGACGACAATGGGCAGGATCTCAACAACTACAACTTTGCCGCCGACGGGTTCCACAATGCCACACCGCAAGGTAAACATCCCTTCGTCGGTTTCCGGGCTCACATCCTAAGTCAACATTTGACCTAGGTGCAGCAGCGGTACCGGGTTTTTTTTTTGTCCCCCTCAGAGCCTTTCTATAGAGTTCGGGTGTTTTCGTTTCCTTTCCAGCAGGAGCTCCACCCAATGTTTGTCTTCCGAATGGTGTGCGCGGTGGCGTCGACTGGATGCGAAAGCTCGCGTTTCGCTATCGGAAAATCAAGGACACGTACAACACCTACCGGAACAAGTAAGTAGGGAGCGTGCGAGATGGATGAATGGCTCGGTCGTGAGGTGCTAACGAGAGTATTTTGTCCATTTTTCATTACAGTGTTGGTGGTTTGCTAGGACCGCAGAAACGTGACCACTGGTTGCAGGTGCGTTCCGAAATTGAGCTGGAGACGGACAGCTGGCACAGTCTAACGCTGAAGTGCTTAAACATGATCGCCCAGCGCGAAAACTGCGTCAACGTGCTCGTGACTACGACGCAGCTTGTGCCGGCCCTCGCCAAGATACTTCTGTACGGGTTGGGCCAAGTGTTCCCGGTGGAGAACGTGTACAGTGCGAACAAAATTGGTAAGCCGAACGACGCCAGTGGGATTCGGTCTATCCCTTACTAACTGACTGCTTCTTCGTCGTCCCTAGGTAAGGAACAATGCTTCGAGCGCATCGTTACCCGGTTCGGACGCAAGAGCACGTACGTGGTGGTTGGCGATGGGCAGGATGAGGAGAATGCGGCCAAAAATCTCAACTTTCCGTTCTGGCGGATATCGAGCCACAGTGACATCCGATCGTTGCATACCGCGCTCGAGATGGGTTTCTTATGAAAGCCTTACCGTACTGCCACGTGCTCTCCGTGTGCGAACGGGACGATGCCGATGGGTGGCCGAAAGTCATCGCTTCTCCACGTTTGGCCGGTGGCCAAACACCAAAACCAAAAGACAAGGCTTCTCTGGCGTCTCCAGCACTTATCGCTCAACCGGAAAACCTACGGAGTCACGTGTCTGCAACGATTGTGCGCCGTCGTGACGTTGGTAGGCAGCCAGTATTTATTATTGTTTATAGTGTAGCTTATTAGGGTATAAATTATTTCGTAAAGCTCCAAACACATGGGTGTGTGAGTGTGTGTGTACTCGCTTTCGAATGCAGCAGAGTAGAGAAGAGTCTAGAACTGCTCAAAACGATAGGAAAACGGACCCAGGTCGTGCAAGTCAGACCATGCCAAACAGCACTAATGTGGTGAACGTAGAGAAAAGTCCTGTAAATCAAACATCTTCTAGCTGCTGTACGAGAGCACGAGTGTATAGAAACGTCAAGCGCATAAACGGATTTTATATACGGATATAAACACGATATATACATATACTAAGGTGGGCCACAATGGGGCGGCCAGAAAGCCCAATATCCCAGTGCAAATATCTCTTTCTTTCCGCCTAACAATTGTCTATATACAGTATGTAAAATTACAGTCGAATAATGGAAAAACTATATGAAGAGAGAGAGAGAGAGAGAGAGAGAGAGAGAGAGAGAGAGAGAGAGCTGTGTGAAAACGGATGTAGAAAGTGAGGCAAAATGGCCGCTAGTAATTGCGTACATTATCCCTTTCTTTTCATTAGATAGAACCGCAAGATATGTTTAGAGTAGAAAGTTGCGCGTGCGTGCGTAAGGATACTATATCATCAGCTAGTAGCCCAGACGGACCTCCGGTTGAAGTTTTTCCCGCGTTTCTGTGTATCATCAAAACCCGTTTGATAGGTCGCTGTAAATATCTTATCCAAAACGGTCCCGTATTATCCGGAAGTGTTGGGATCGTTCCATCTGTAGGTGTAATTTGTTGTAGCTGTGACATTAAGAGAAAAGCGATGGTAAAATGGGTGGGTTGATCGGATAGCAAAATACACACAACAACAACAAAAATTACTATACAACCCTCCAAGAACGGTACGACGGCATGGTGTACATATTTGTGCGATGGTTTACTCAAATCAAAATATTATCCTATAGTCAATAAAGTTTATCGCAGAAATCGCAGCCACTGTCACGCGATCATTGGATCAATCTTGTAAGTGTTTGGCACATGCACATGGTTTTCGTTGGCAGTTACGGGACGGTGTGTCCCAAACTGCGTGCCAAGCAGATGGTCTGTAAAACGAATAAAGTGAAAAACAAAGTACATCAGCAAAAGCATTGCTTGGAATGTGTTTTTGTTTAGTTTTTTTGGTTGGTAAAGTCCTGAGAAGAGTCACAACATCGTGGTCGTTACTTCAACTTCGGTTTAGTCCTATAAATGGTTGAGATCGACGCGCCTGGGCTTGCGAAAGGCTATCAAGGAATTACTCTTTATCGTGTAGTTGGGTGCAGACGAGATTCGAATTTGACGTGTAAAATCCCGAAAACGGTCTTGTCCGAGAGCCCCTCATTTGAAAAATCTAAAGCTCATCTTGTACCAATGGTTCGCGGGTTCAACAGGGTTGAATTATCACAAACAATTATCATATACTGGCTCGAGTCCCAACGTGGCAGCGTACTTTGCATACTAACTGATCCTCTGTAGAGCCGACGTTTCGTGAGCAATGTGAAGGAATCTGAATAAAGGTGAGAACGGAAAAGGTAGTTTAAGCTCTGGATAAGCAGCACAGGTAGATTGGTATTAGTCATTTTTTAAATAAAATATCGAAGTATGTAAAACATGTGGTCAATAACACCATTTTAATTTTAAATATGGCCAGCTCGGCACGTTCCGTTTTCTCACTAGAGAGCAGCACTATAATTCACAATATTAAGCAGCTGTCACTTCCGATGACCGAAGCGTTTACCACTGTGCTTCGCTGACAGGTCGATCAAAATTTGCACCCCCTTTTTCCTAAACACAGGCGTAGCGAAAAAACTTCTTCGATTCTCGGTCGGTTCGAAATTCACTGGAGGTGAGTGTTTGCTGGTGCTGACTTTACAAAAACACCTCGAGCGAACGGGCTAGGCAGTGATAGTTCTCCCCACATTCCGAAGCCCTTTGCCGCTAGTGTATTACGACCGATATACGGGTAATGGCGAGGACCGTTCTGTAGCTGGTTGCCAGGAGCAGACAGTGTCGCTTTTTTTTTGTTTTTGGGGTTATGATTTCGTAATCGGAGAAAGATGGTGAAAATAAGCTGAATTTCTGGAAGCGGGGATGCACATTTTAACCTGCATGGACTTCCTTATCGGTGGCGGTACAGTTTGCGTGCGCTTTGAAGACCGGGCGTGATTGTACTGCACCCCCGTGGTGCAGAGAAAAGGGCTAAATGTAGGGTTACATAATGCTGTGCTTTTTTCTTGTGCAATGTCGCGCACCGTTCCCGATCAAAGCAGTCATATGTTCTTGGGCAGAGCCGTCATCACTGTCATTCGCGGCTTTGCTGGAATCCTTTCCCAAGTTCAGCAATAATCCGGAGTTTTTCATCGCGTCTTTCTACTCAAACAGGAACGATGGCCAACGTGAACCTTGCGTCGGTGGTGCTGCGAAATGCGCTGCGTACGAAGATGGGCACCCGCCAGGCCCATGACATGATCTCGCAGAAGATCGGCAAACGGGAGGTCGTCGGACACGGCTGGAACGGACTGCCAGTTTACGCTGACCGCGTCGACTACCCGATGCCGGCCATCCGCTTCAAGGAAAACACCCGTGACGTCCTGGTAGGTGTGCACCGCCAGACCCCCGGTCGTTACGCTTTGTTGTCATTGTGGAATGTGCTTCTTATGATTGTTTTTTTTCCTCCCCGCTTGTCACACCGTAGGCTCTGCGCGAGAAGGAGAAGGGTGACTGGAAGAAGCTGTCGGTGCAGGAAAAGAAAGCCCTGTACCGTGCATCGTTCTGCCAAACCTTTGCCGAGATGAAGCACCCGACCGGTGAATGGAAGGCTTGTCTCGGTGCTGCCCTCATCGCCACGTCCATGAGTCTGATCGGCATGATGCTGCTGAAGACGTTCGTGTACGACCCGATCCCGGAAACGTTCGACGAAGAGCACCAGAAGGCACAGCTGAAGCGTATGCTTGACCTCAACATTAACCCGATCCATGGTGTGTCGTCCAAGTGGGACTACGAGAACAACAAGTGGAAGTAAACCGTCACCGGCACGAGGTGCTGTGAGCTGTGCAAGTAATTAAATTCCGTGATCCGTGTAACCATGGCTCACAGCCTCTGTTGTTCTGTGGGCGCCTGTTGAGCAAATAAATATCAGTGAAGCCTCTAGGATACTTGATGTGGTGTTACCCTGGTGTAGTTGGAAAAACCAAAGCAAATAGGTTGTGAAATGGACGGGGCAAAACAGGTGCTCAAGAATAACTCTTCTTTGTCTGACGACGACGACGACTGGTTGGTGCGTTCATAACTTCGGTCTTATATAATTCGGCGATGAAGCAATAACGCTACCTAAGTGTTCGGAGATGTTTAAAAAAAGATTTTTTCTTGATCTGTGATGGATCTAGACTAGCGGAGGCCTGTGGTGGGAATGACCCTGAATAAGACTCTTTCAAGACTCGACAAAGACAAGGCCTTTTTGACTACAGGGTGGTGGATAAGATTCCTTTGACTACAAGGTTTTCATGGGAGGTAGACGAGGCTTGAGTGAGGAAAGCTCTATGCGGTATCTTGGTAGAGGAGGTCCATTTGGTCAAGGACTTCCGGTGGATGAGACTTTATACCGCTGGACCGGGGATCAAATCCCTTTCGGACCGTTCCCCCGTAGTGAGGGACTGACTACGGGAGACCCAGAAGCCAGAGAGCCCGAAATGGCAGGCATGACCTAAGAGGACGTTAGGCCATGAAGAGAGAAAGAGGGAGGTATTGCAGCCCGGACGACTCTCAGTACCTGCAAAACGGCACAAACAATTATCCCTAGACAGATCCTCTATATCGTGTTTGCCTTTTATCGTCGCCCATTCTTCACCCCCTCTCCACTTTCATTCGCAGGCAGGCTGACGCGTGTTTTATTGACAATTCATAAATACCGAATTAATTACAATCACCAAAAAAGCAATCTACACAAAAGAACAGCTTCCTTGAGGCATTTATATAACCCATTCGTTTAAAAATGGTAATGTAGACCGAACCAATTTAAAAAAAAAGTCCCAAAAATATAAAACAAAACACTGTTGCTGATGCCCTCAGATTAGGCCGCCCCCCATTTCACTTGCTGCTCGAACTTGCCGCACCAGCGTAGTTCGTACGACCCCAAGCATTCAGGTTCGGCACAATGATACGGCGCTGGCCATTCTCACGCTGCAGGACCTCCATTAGGCTCATGCTCGGTAACCACGACTGAAAAAAATATACAAAACAGCGCTTTTAGACAGTCTTTCGGCAGAGAAAACACCCCCAACAAGCCACCTACCGTCAGTCGGTCCGCCGTAGCGACCACATTCCGATTCGGTTCCGCATCGTACGCAACCGATTCGACGCCAAACATGTGACACATTTCGTGCACTATCGCACGCTTCTCACGGTTCATGACCGGGAACGAATAGGACCGTGACTTTTGTTTGCTTTCCTTCGCCAGCTTCACCAGCTCGGTGAGCTTGTCGTGTATCATCTTCACCAAGGCCGGATCTTTCTTTGCATAGGCACGCAACGTTTCGGAATAGTTTGGCTGCAGCTTCGACGGCAGATCGGGATTACGGATCTGCAGTGCGATCGCAAGACGGCGGTTACGTTCCAGCAGTCGGCATTCTTCAGTACACTCCAGTCTGTAAGGTGGTCAATGAGAGAGAGAGAAAGAGCGTTAAATGAGTTTACTTCCCCACCGGAAGCTCGTCATTACTCACGTTTTGTTGGATTTCGGTCGAGCCGGTCCAAGAATGTCGCTCAGCTCGACCGATCCACCACGCTGCATTTCCTGCACGGACGAGGCGAGCTGGGCGGTTGCTATGCGACGGTACTCTTTGGCGAAATCGTGACACGTGCGTTGCTGCTTCCGATTGCCACACTCACACGTTACTTCGACCATAATCTTGCACGGTGTGTCCGGGCATTCCTCCTCGTGGCACGGTGCATTACACGGATGAACGCACGTTTCCCGCGTCTTCGTGCAGCTTTGCTTGCAGACGGTACCTTCCGGTGCGCACTCATCTTCATGGCACGTTCTAATGCATTTATGCCGACCGCACACGAGCGGCTTCGCACAGGGCATCCCGCAGCTAAACGATTCCTGATAGCAGGGGATGGTTTTACGCTGCTCGTGCTTACCGTAGCAGTACTTCGTCGTCAGCACCACACACGGCGGACATTCCGGTTCGGCGTGACAGTTGTGCAGTGCCGGATGTTCACACACATGCCGCCGATTGCACGGCCGATCACAGGCAGGTTTCTTGGTGCCGCAGGGTACGGGCGGATAGATCACGTTGGCCCCACAGTCACACGTAAGCTCGTCGAACGAAACGCGCGGACACGGCCGACAATTGCCCTTGTGGCAGGGCTTATCACAGCGATGCCGTCCACAGGACAGCGGCAGCGAGCAGGTTTTCGGACAGATGTGATCGAAATCGATGCAGCACACCTGGTTGCATTTGTGTTTCGCACAGCTGCGCCTTCGCACGCACCGCTTCTTGCACCGCGCATCGTCCGCACGCGTCGTCAGGTCCTTGCACTTCATCGGCTGATCCATGCTGCCGCAGCGGCACTTGACCGTGGTGGACTTTTTGCACGGTGGACACCCGCCCGGATGGCACTGCGCCTCACAGCAATGGGCTGCACCGGGTGGACCACACGACAGCTTGCGGCCACAGTTTCCGGTGCAGGTCGGTATCGGGTCGAGGCAGGATTGACGGCTTCCCGGTTCGATCGCTTCCCGCCCACACGGGCAGCTGAGCACGCGGTTCGGTGCATCGGCACACGGTTCACATTCGCCCTCGTGGCACAGCCGCTGACACTTGTGATTGCCGCACGATAACGGAACTTCACATTTTTTTCCACACCCGTACCGGGTTCGCTCCAGGTTTGCCACGCTACAGGCCACCATCCGTTCGCTTTTGCCACAGTAACAGTTATGCTGGACCTGTTCCGCACACGCCTCGCATTCCCCAGCGTGGCAACGTTTCACGCACCGATGCAACGCACAGTTTAGTGGCTTATCGCAAACGGCATCACACAACAGCTCATCCTTCTGGCAGCACTGCACCAGCTTTGCCAACCGTCCACAGCCACACCGACGCTGTACCGAGGCCTGACACGGTGGACACGGCCCGGGATGACACAGCAGCCCACACGCGTGCTCACAAATCTCACGCCGGCCACACAGCTTACCGCACGAGTGTGCCAAATCCTCCCGATTGTAGGCCGGATTTTTCATCTTCCCACAGAAACAGTGATACTCGCGCGGGATCTTCTTCGTTACGTGCTGGCAGGCGGGACAGCGCCACCCCGAACCATCCTCCGCCTGCGAGCTCGTAGCCCACCTGGTCACGCAAGCGAGATGCAGTATGTGATAGCAATTGCCACAGGACCAGATCGATTGCATCGGTTTCACTATTTCACAGCACACTAGACACTCCAGCCGGTAGCATTCGATTTCGCGCATAAGCTTTTCACGCTGGGAACACTTGGACAGTGGCTTTATCGCCGGGGATGATTCCGCCGGTTTGTGCGCCCCATTCGAACGCCGCTCGTCCGGTTCGGCTGGTATCGTACGATTTCCACCCCACTGTCTTGTCCCGGTACGCCGGGACGAGTGGTCACCGTTCCGGGGTGGACCATCGCCCGCATACTCATCTGTATCGTGCACCCGTACACGCCCACTTCCGGCAGTAGCTTGGTTAGATTTCCATTTTCCCGGACGACCCACGGGCCGGTCGTCTCGCGTATGCCAACCGTTGCGTGGTTTAAGGCTCTCGTTTCTACGTGGCCGGCCCGCCGAAGATCTGCCCGCGCCGTAGTGATTCGATGGTCCGGCACGCACATTTTCCCTATCATCAGCATCATCATCGCGATCCATCTCGGCAGGCGCGAGAAGTGTAGAAGTGGTTGCCATCGAAACTGTCGTCGGTTGCGCGGTAGTGACGCCATCGTTTGTTGCCGCTTCCGTTTGGTACTTGCGTGGGATAAATTCGGCCGCCGTTGGAGTTAGGTTGGAGGTAAAGCCATAATACTGGAACGTTGGCTGGTTCGACGGTTCCTGGTCGGTAGTGCCGGTGGGATTCGATCGGAGGTATTGCAGTTGCTGCTGTATTTGGACCCGTGCATTGAACTGGGAAATGAAATCATCAAAGCTGGCGCTGCCACTACTGCCACCGCCCGGTGCAGCATTGCCATCGCTCGTTGCCATGGTGGCCGGAATGCTGCGTCCGGCTCTCGGGCGAACCCGGCAAAGCGTACACCCCCCTGCGACCGGTGGTTCCTGTTTGGGGGAAAGCTGTTGGCCGCTGCGATAAAGATTTAGCTGGGAATGATAAAAACGAAATCATTGCTCTAGGTGGCGAAATCGCAAATCGGGCACACGCATGGTTTTAAGTAGCGGAAAAGGATCACAATCTGGAATGTTTGTTTACTCTCCCACTAGCTCCTCGCACAACCTTTACGCACCTAGCAAATGAATTAAGTGGGTAGATTTCGCTATAAATTAAATAATAAAATACAAAATTAATCACAATGTACACGGGAACCACGACTCTGCGCAAGGCTCTGTAGCAGCAGAATTGCTGTGTGTATGCGTGCTGTCACTTTTGACAGCATTCAAGCGAGCAGCTGTCAAATAGCGCATGCATTGCCAGACAAAAAGGAAAAGAAACACACAAAGAAAACACAACAGCAGTCAGCAGGCAGTTCAACAACAAACTTGGTAAGGCATACAATTTTCTAATCACAGTGACCTCGCTCGCTAGCAAAAACACGCATTGTAGCGAAAAAGTACACAAAATCGTTTCCATTGCAGTTGAATCTCGGATCCAATCTATGTGGCACCATGACGTGGGAACATCTAGAACGAGGAAGCTCGCCAGTGGATTGGTGCGAGGGCAACTATCTCGTCTCACCCGATATTGCGGAATTTGTTAATACGGTTGGTACACTGCAAGATTTAAACTTTTTAAGTTTTAGAAAATCAAAAAGTGTCCCTAAAATTAGCTTTCGAACTGGTCATGGCGAATTGGTGCAAATCCGCGTGTAATTGCATTATATAATTACACGTATATCCCTTCTACTTTCATGTGCGCAATTACCACACACAAACAGCATTGGTGTGCATTGCCGACGCAACAACACATTTTCCGGCCAACTTGATATTTCCACCTTAAACGTACTTTCTCTTTCGCAGGTGAGCAATGTTCTGTTCCTGCTCGGTCCACCGTTTCTCATCTACCTGTTTAAAGATTATGGCCGGTTCATACAACCGGCTATTCATCTGATTTGGGTGCTGCTGATAGTGGTCGGTCTTTCGTCGGCCTACTTCCATGCGACGCTTAGCCTGCTCGGTCAGCTGCTGGACGAGCTGACCATACTGTGGGTATTTATGGCTACGTTGAGTCTGTTCTGTCCGCGGCGCCATTTCCCCCGCATTTTCAAGCGATCGAGGTAAGTGTGCTTGTGGGACTGGTTTAAAAAAAAAATCGTGTAGCAATTTAAATTTTATTACCTTTTTTTTCTTTACCAGGAAACGCTTCTGTTTGTCGATGACGATATTTTCGATCGTGGCAACGGCTCTCTCGTTTTGCCATCCCGCCATAAATGCGTTCGCGCTCATGTTCCTCGCCATACCGGCCACCTATTTGCTGTACAAGGAGCTGAAAATGTAAGTGTGTGTGTGTGCGTTCCAGTTAACGAGATTTTAAAGACCGCGTGTTTTTTTTGCGATCGATCCTTTCCCGCCGCAGTGTGCAAGATGAACGCGTGTATCGGCTCGGTGTGCGTAACACGACCATCCTGATCGTGGCCATCGTTTGCTGGATTAACGATCGCATGTTCTGCGATGCCTGGTCGTCGATGAACTTTCCGTACCTGCACGGGTTCTGGCACATCCTCATCTTCATCTCCGCCTATCCGGCCTGCGTACTGTTTGCCTACTTCTTCGTCAACGACGAACGGCCCGAAAGTCGCCCCACGCTCAAGTACTGGCCACGGAACGATTTCGAGCTGGGCATACCGTACGTGTCGATTAATTACGACAAAAAGTTTGATGATGCTATTTAGACGCGTTTAGTTCGGTTAGGTAAATTTAATGTAGGAATTCAATTTATCGGTCTCTCACTCACTCTCTCTCTCTAAGCATGCCAATAGAATGCACTTCATTACCTTTTCATTACCGTAGCGAATGGTTGTTCAAGCAACAGCACGATACGAACGAATGGTGAATGGAAGTTTCGTAAACGGTACCAAAAAAGAAAACAGAACGCTTTAAAAGACGCGAAGTGATTGGTTTGGTTTTGCAACGGTTTCGTTCCAGTGCACCATTACCGCGTTTTTTTGCTGATAATCGTGTACAAAGCAAACAGCACCATACTAAGGAATTGTCGATACTAGAAATATGATTTTAATTCGTTGCTGTAGGCGACAGAGTGATAGGACAGCGGTTAGGAGAAAGTATTTATAATTATCCCCATCCCACGGTTTGTTGTGCCGATTGGTTCGCAAGAGTTTTAATAAACCAGTTCTGGTAGGTTTTAATGCGCTATGGAAACATTTTTATTAGCTCCTAAAGTACTGTGGCGACCTGGTTCACTTTCTTTTGTCAAAAAAAGCCCGAAAAGCGTACTCGGTGTGGTACATGGAATCTTGGTCATGGGGATGTACAGGCGTATTTCAGATCTATTAGGCGTCGAGGATTGTCCGCAATACTGGTCACACAACAGCAGCAACGTGTGTCTAACCGTCCGAGTCGGACGAGAGATTCGACGAGTTTTCGGACGAGTGCGTCACGCGCGACTGTTTAACCGCTTCGTGGTGATGATGGTGATGCCCAACCGTATGCTTTTCCCCACGATAGATGACCGAGTTTTTGTCCGTCTCGTATATTTTAATCTCGTACAGCAGCTCCGGCTTGTCCATGATTAGCTTCAAACTGTCCCAGATGAAGATGGCCACATTTTCCGTGGTGCTGGCCAAGTTCTTAAAGTATGGCACATCTTTGTCCAGGTTCAGATGGTCTAACTTTTTCATGATGGCCTGCTCCATGTACTCCTTCAGGTCGGTTATGTTCATCACCATGCCCGTCTTGCTATCGACTGGGCCACGTACCGTGACCTCCACTGTGCAACGAAAACAGAAACGCGAAAGTTTCGAAACAATTCTTGAAGGTTAAATGTTACGGCGGCTTACCGGTGTAGTTGTGTCCATGCCCGTTGGGATTGTTACACTTGCCGTAAACCTGTCGGTTGGCTTCCTCGCTTAGAAAGGGACTAGAAGGGGTAGATGACGATTTTAGTTTGGTTCACAAACTCCTACCACCACTAGCTTACCTATGCAACCGGTGGCACGCACTGAAACATTCCTTACGGGTCAAGTACACTTGTGGCCGGGAGGACATGATCCACTTTACGAAGGCCTGAAAGCTGCCTAGTAAACAGTCCGGAACAAACAAATAAATCCACTCACAACCTGTTGAATGCTCAAACGGAACGGAACTTTGTTCTAACAAAATACAGTAAATCCTTGGGGAAAACACCACCCTCGTCACGTTTTTCCTTTTCTTCCCTGGGATGTGGACAGCCAAAACAAAACAGTCAGCACATTCCTGGCACTATGGGGTTGGCACGGATCAGAAGTGGAAGTGGAATGTAACTGGTTTTTAAGGGAAAAGAGTATTCGCAAGCTATATTAAGTTTAACAGGATATGTTTTCATAAGCAAAATCGGTTTTTTGAAAGCGAGCTTCATTAGAAAGGGTGTTTAAATAAAGAAATGTTATGTTTTGTTTAAAAGAGTAGAGAAAATAATGATAAGTCCCGCACTGTTTTGGTGTTTTCCCACTGTGCAACGAACACGCGTGTATAGCACGTATAGTTGAAGGTTTTAAAGTGGGTTGTACTAAAAATGTGCTAAAAGGCGATTTGAATTTTTGACTTCGAATATTTTCCGTTAGAAAAGGTAATGCTCGATGAGGAGAGCTTTTCATAACCGCATTTAGTTGTAGTTGATTACGTTAACCAAAGTGTTTTTTTTAACCAATAGCGATGACCTGGTTGACAATACGGCATCAAGCAGTAATTATAAATGAAAAAAGGAACGACCTGGCCGTATTGCTGTTAAGCAAGGTGTTAGACGATGAAAAATACTCATCTTCTGGATGAGCCGTTTTTGCTCTTAATTTTGTTCTTATTAGACAATTCTTGGTGCTGGTCTTGGTCTGCCATAGCTGACGATTTTTTAACTTAATTAGTGCTAAAATGCTGCAGTTGGTAGCGGCGCCAGTTGCTAACCCGAAGGAGGGGATCGATGCCAAATCCCTTCCGGAGATCGTTCGTTGATCGCTCTTTGTTCGTTGATTCTGACTATCCTTTCCAGCTTCGGGTAAAAAATCAACTCAAGAAGAGGTTGTAGTGCTAAGGAAGGAAAAGAGAGTTTAGTCACGATCCTTGCGTGATAGCAACTTCCCCCCCGGGCCATATAATTTTAAAATAATTTTAAATTTTTCTCTAGTTGAACAACAAGCAACCGCTTTCAAACTTCCCATGAGTGAATTAGTGAGAAGGAAAAGCATCTGGAGTACCTCTGGTACTGTTACCTACAACCACTTGGCTCAGGCTAGAGATGCTAGCCGTGTGTTCAGCTTAATGTCAAGGTCACCGGGAACCATTTAGCATTCCATGCGCTTCCCATTGCTTTCTCACGTTCAGTCCGTTTAAAGCTTCGTCCATTATGCCCACAAGGGCACGACGCCCCGAACCGACAGAAAAGGAAACAATTAGATGAAAATTGTTTCAAAATGACGTTTAAGCAGCAACCACAATATGCCCCAAAAGGTCGGGAACGCCCGAAGAAGAAATGCCCCATGCCAACGATGCAGATTCCACGCCGCTAACGTACCACGGCCACGTCTTCTTCATCTTCTCCAGCAAAAAGCTATTTTCTCCGATAAATGCTCTTACGGTAATTTTATGACATCCGGATGAGGTACTTTTCGCCACCGACTCGGTACTCGGTACCTACGTCTATCCATCCATCCACTTGTCGTTTTGACCGCACATAGTACAAATGGGTTGTAATTCAATGTGGTTAACCGTGGTGGCACTGCACTTATTGCACGGCCGACCTTCGTTCCGGTTTGCTCATCGTTTTCAGCGTTTGCCGCTCGGATGTAATCACGTTAGTGGGATAGCAGCAGATTTTGGAGAATCAGTTGAAGCAAGCGGACACTATTTTTCGTTCCGCGTATGTAGAACAACGGGGGAGGATGCGTTTGAATCCCTGTTGGTAGATGGCACTTCCTGGCGAAAGATTATCCGAATCACCCGAGGATTATGGATACATTTGTCTTCATGTAACGCCTTGAATGGTCCCGTTCATGACACATTCCTTCCTATCACAATCTGCTCGATAGTATTGAAAAGGAATCAATAAACTGGAAGGATTCTCCTAATGCAGACACCACCCACTGTCATGTGCATTTGAATGAGTAATTTCAAGCTTTATTCGAGCATCCCTTTAAGCTCTTGCTCCGAAGCTGGAAAGAAACCACAAATACGTGATCTTTTATTCGTCTCCTTGAAGCCATACCCTTTGTTAACCTGAAGCTGGTGAAATGGCATCAAATGGACAGTCTAATTCATCTGTCAGAACACACTTGTGCTAGCTGTATCATCAGAATAGAGATGAAGATCTTGATTGACTTTAATTCTTAAACGCTACGGGTACTGTGGAATGATTTTGACGTAGTGATAAGAGATGCATCTAAACTTTGCCGGGGCGGCTAAAACCTTCGAGCGAAGCGCCCGTTGAAAACATTTAAAAATGGATGAAGCTCCAAAATAGCTTACCAAGGATCAACAAGTACTCTTGTCTAGCGAATGGGTGGTTGCTTAATGTTCTCTTCGCTTTCTCGGACAGTCTAACAGCTCGGTTTGTGTGTCTACCGGGACCATGGTGTCTACCCCGTCGGTAAACACATTTAGCAAGTCCATAAGGAACCGAAACACACACACACACAAAAAAAGGATAAGATGCTTTGCCCAAAAAACCCGAACCTGAGACCTGAATGGTAAAAAGCACCGAATTACCCAGCCCACTAGCTCTCCAGTTCACATTTAACACCTTACCAGGTTGAATGTGTCTGTGTTAAAATTTCCTACCAACCAACCAACCAACCAAACGTCCGCAGGCGCTTTGAAGCGTGAAATACACACTCTGCACAGGGGACTGGTGAAGCTGGTCAACATATTTCGGTGGGAGCGTATTTTGGGGGATGGAAGTTTTCGGAACACGGAATTCCTTTGACGTGGCAGAAGAGGCCTTGCTGATGATTCGGGGACGCTGCTGCTAGGCAGTAGTAGATCATCCGTGCGGGTTTGTAAGTGTACACGCCACCTCCTTGCCGGCCGAGGCTTGAAATATTTTATTTATGCAATACGCCACAGCAATATCCTACAGCGAAAGGATTTATGATGCCGGCTGGAGTGCGAGCGGCGGCGGTGTACGGTGCTAAGAAGGCTCCGGGTGGTACGAGCTGATGCTTTGTGTAGGTGTGTAGGTGGGTGTGTGTGTGTGTGGTGAATTATGGATCCATTTGTGTGTGCGTCGTGTACCGCATGTACTAACAAGTCGTACAGGATGGTAATAGAAGGCTTCTAATGAAGCTGTGGCAAGGTTTAAAGCTGCTGAATCATGAGTATTTTAATTTCTCCACAGCAGTTAGCGGGTTGTACGGCAGCGACATTCCCACACTCGGATGGTAGCTAGCGAAGAGTGAAGGCACTGATTTACTCGGCACCCATTCGGAGGCAGCGCACTCGCGTCAATAGTAGAAAGATAATTATCATTAAACGTGTACTAAGCAATGCACTCCAAGTAGACGATCGCTTCCCTTTGAGCTGGTGAGCAGGGGTCTTCAAACAATTCCGGTGCAAGGGCCACGGATTGACACGGTCTTTATGTGTCGGTCTTGTCAAGAATTTCTGGAAGCTCTCCAAAGTAATTCTCATCAAGATTTGCTCTGCGACTAATTTTATAAATTTATTTGAACAAGACATTTTTTTTCTTATTCATTTAGAACGGCCTGACCTTATTTGCAGAACAAGACATTTATATCTCCAAAGTCATTGATCAATTCGCTAGCTCATAGCTCGAACAATTATTTGCCTGCTTAAGATACTCGAGATACAGCATTAAAGATCTCCAGAATGTAATACAAAGGATGAACATCACGCCTGATATTGGCGAGATGTTTTTAGAATTTTCAGAGAAGCGCCGATATTATTTGTCCTTACTACTCTCCTACAAACTCTTCAATTTCGTTGAATCATAGACATCGTGTTCATGTTCATCAGCAAGTCTTTCTCACAGTGGGTCAATATATTTGGAGGCAGCCCCGGGCGGAATGGTCTAATTGTGATATTAGAGGGAAACAACAGAATTTCCCTCACCGACGAGGCCCCCCTGACTGATGAGGCCCTGAGCGGCCGCTCCTTCCGCTCCTTGGTTGATCCGCCATTGCTTTCTCGATCAACGATAGAGAAACTTATCCTTCATTGGCCTTAAATTTGTTGGAGGTCTTGTTCTGCCGTTTTTTGGCTTTCTGGATTACATTTAACGATCAGATGATATTTCAAACCGATACTTTTTGTGTAAGAAACTGGGTCCGTTATCAGCTAGACCTCTAGAATCGCCTCAAAAACTTTTTTTTTTCTTATTTTTCTTTGGCTTTTCAACTTGGAATGATCTTTGCCTACCTTTGCTGGCATGCTGGATCGGACTTTAACCTTAGCTGGACAGTAAGTTAGAAAAAAAAGTTCCAGACAAGGCTTCTTTTTTATCATCTCGTGGCGTTAATATCACAGCTACCCCATAGGACAGTTCCAAGAATATCTTCTTCTTCTGCCTGGGCACTAGCAATACAACCTCGAACGGTCTCGGGCCTGCCATTTCTTAAACGGAATTTAAACTCCAGTTCTACCGTATGAAGACCAGCGCCACTGTCGGCTCGGCTGGTCCGGTGGCCCCATCTTTTATTTTACTTTACCTTATTTTGGTGTTCTAAAATCAGAAACAGAACTGTCTAAATTTCAACTCAAAAACTGTTTTTAATCAATATTTTAGAATTGTTTTAGGGTACAAGAACAGATAAATACGTTACCGAAATTCAAATAATTCACAAGGCATCCCCCATAAGACCCTTGGCGAACCCTGCTCTCCAGCACGTACGTGATTAATGGGGTAGCCTCTGTACACCCTCGCTCGCAATCTCACCATTCCTTCAACCCCCTTTAAATTTCCCATCTCGCGCGACACTTCATCGACGGGCTTCAGCTCGCCGCGCCTCGCTCCAGGATCTGTAATGCATGTGTAGCAGCAGCAAAAGGGATTACACACTTTTGCACTGATCACACTCGAATTCGCTTTCATCGGTTGCTTCATCAAACCACCTGATATACTGGATCTTCTTCACCCATCTTGAAGCTCCTCAAGGACAAAACGCACACGGGAAGAGTGTGCGATAAAGCGAGCGAAAGCAGGCACGGAACGTATGCAGGGACGCGATACAAACGGGCGACGATAAGGGGGCTCGAGGACGAAACAGCAGATAAGCGTTTTCCGGTGCTTCTCCTCCCGATGTGCGTGTGTGAGTAAATTTGTTGCTGATAAACGGTTTACCGGTACACAATGGGACGCGTACACACGCGCCCGCGGAAGCCCTCGTACTCGCCGGAAGTAGCACTGTGCTACGTTCGCTATCGCACCCATCTCGCCGTTTTGTAGTGTGTGTGTGTGTGCTGATGAAGCAAGTACGAGTGCAGTGTAATTGAAATTTAAAACCACTCCCCCTCCCCTCCGATTCCAAGCCCAAAATTTTCCCGATTAATGTGTGCATGTGTGTGTGTGTCACACGAGGATGTACGTAGAGTTCCTTACGACAAGTTTTGGTCGCCGTCTCGGTTCGCTGGAGTGGAGTCAGTTGTAGCACACTTATCGCAGCAAGAATCCTTGCTTTGTCTACCCCCTGCCGGGTGGTGGATTGGTTCACCAAGATGAGCGTAACTTCCGCTTGAGACAGAGATACGGTGCAGTGTATCGGCAGAAGAAAGCATTCTTAATTTCTGTTTTGCTCCTGTTTTGCAGGACGCCTCCATTTTTTTGAATGCGACTCCTGATTGCATACCGTATCAGCATAAACGATAATCGTATCCGGTTTCACAGATCGTTGACTCTTGACTGGCGGTTTTGATGGTGGCCCGAGTGTTAAAGGGTCAAAGGACTGTTTGTTCGAGCAGGGATGCCAGGTCGAGCCAGACCAAACACCCGACCAAAGGTTCAATAGTCAAGCACTATTAGCCCCTATAGCAAAACGGTTCAGCGTGACGGTGTCTCAATAAGTGCTTGTGCAGCATCGAGGGGTTTTTTTCTGCACACGCCGTGATTTGTTTGGATAAGAATAAGGGAGGGGGGTGTTTTGAGATGTAATCTGTGAATGTGAATCGGTGCGAGACAGCAGACAAGAGCTGTGAAGTGCATCTCAGACTGCTTGCTATAAGAAGTACAAACTGTTTACGGCAAAGAATAGTAAAGGACCGTTCAAAGGACTAGTGTAAATTGGCAGTTAAAGCGCGTATTTCTATTAATTCGTTCAGTGCAGCGAACGTGGGTTGGTTAAAAAGTTATAAAATAATGGAACATTCGCTGTAAGCGTTTACAAAAGGGCTCGCCGTTCGGTGAATGTCGAAAGGCGTTCGTACGCTTTATTTGAAAATTCAATTAATCGATTTCATTTGATGAAGCGACGGTTCAAAAGGTCATTTTTTGATCTATTTGATTATGTGACTTTATTAAGTGGAAAGCAAGCGATATCGAAAGGAAAAAATCGACCAGAGTTATAAGGAGAATTGAGCGTTGAGCTGATCGGTTGTGTTTTCACATTAAAATTTGTTTGAAATATTATGACCAGGCGAATTGAATTGGTTTGGTATTTAGAAAGGTCAGTTTCTATTTTAAAATTTTAATTGACATCCTTTACCTTTGTCCTTTTACAAAGAATATGAAGGGCTGGAGTTCAGATTAGAGAATATGATATGAAGGGCTGGAGTTCAGATTAGAGACCACACCTTAAAATGAGAATGGTGACTCAAGCATAGTGCCTTTTGTTTAAAATTTTCGGACTAAAGACCAAGTTAAAACAGCAATCGTTAGCTTTCTTGTTAAGGCAGATAACAGACTGCATCTTTGAAGACGTCCCATTCCACAACTGGGTCAAACGTTTTGCCTCGGAAATCCCGCATGTGTGAAGATGGACCAAAGGAGAATCCAGTTTTAATTACGAGCTCTATCAGTTACCGACGACCGCACTGCACGCTGCATCAGACCAGCAAGGTTTGAAAACGTGACCATTCACGTCATAAGAATTGCTATCGGGATGCCCAAGAACAAGAGTGCTGTTGTGACGTCACTCGATGCTGAGAGCTTTCGGACACTCCTACTCGAGGATTAACCTAGTGAAGGGGTTGAAATGGTTTATAAGTAAACAGTCAAGATTACTGATAAAATGTGACTAGTTTATTGAGATATCGATCTATCATAACAAGCTTAACACTAGTCTAGACTACTATTTCCATAGTTGTTCCCTGCTTTGCAACACCTCTTTGCAACTGCAGTAAATAAATACCCCCGCGCTACTTTCCTTAAGGTGAGTTTAGTGTTTTTTTTTCCTCCTTCTTCTCTGTTACGAATCCCTACCACTTGAGGATGCTTGAAATAATTTATTACCCTAGATCAACACAGCTGAGAAGCGGGCGATAAGCCAAGGGCGATATTGCCCAGTAGCTAGAATAAATACGTGTTTACGTGCAGATGCCCAATTCGACCTATAGACCTTCCTGTAGCAGCGCATCGACCGCGGGTGTGTAATTGTTACACTTGGGGAAGTCTGCCGGAGGCTTGACCATGTCGTCCGTTTCGCCTACCTGCAGCACCAGCGCCATACCGACGGCGGTATGCCACTCGTAGTGGCAGTGCATCAGCCAGAAACCGGGATTGTTCGCACGGAACCGTACGCGTGCGTATCCCCGGCTCGGTATCGAGACCGTGTCCTTGCGCGGTGGCAGTGGGACCGTATTGCGCTGCACCAGCCGCTGGCGTGCAATTTGCTGTGCGATCTCGAACGTGATCGGCACACGTCGATCCTGGCCGAGCTCCATCACAAACATCTGGTAACCGTGCAGATGGAACGGATGGTTCAGATCGTTAACGGAGGGCGTTAGATCGAGGATGTACAGCTCCACGAGATCACCCAGTTCGATCTTGACCCGATGGATGCAGTTGCACAGCTGTCGATCGGAACAGCGCGCTGGACGCTGGTGCTCATCACAGAACATGCTCTCGTCGATCTGGTCGGGTTGGGTGAGCAGTGGAAATGGTGGGTACGCGAGGCTAATGTTGTTGATGGCACCCTGCAGCATTATCGAACCGTGGATATCTGTTCGGGGAGCGACGATAAGCCAGGGTTAGTTGGGGAACAACTTTAGCGTACGCCAACTACTTACTCATAAAGTGCTCGTAAGGATGCGTCTCGAACATGGTCCGGAAGCTTACGAGATTGTTAATGAAACCGAACGTAAGCTGATGGTCGGGCGTTCCGTTGATGATATCTTCGTCCGTGTCGTACGCCTCGAAGTCGGTGATGCAATAGTCACCAAACTCGGGACGTCCGCAGGTCGCATTTGGATGGTTGACGGTAGCAACGTTAGGAAAGGGAGCTTCAAACGTTGGTGGTTTGTTGGTAGGGAAGGCATCGTCCACTACCGGTCCATTGGTGTACCGCAGTACGGCGAACTGTTCCAGCTCGAGATCCGCACAAGGCCCAAGAGCTCGCAATCGTACCCAGTAGGTGTCTGTGGAATACAAATATACTTAGATAAGAATCGCTTCACCAGTATAAGCAGCTAGCGATGAGCATACCTTTAGGTCCGTTGGCTTCCAACACGAAATCGTACCGTTCACCGGACGTAGTGATCAGTGTGTCCACCTTCCGTGGCTGCAGATGGAAGGAATCGCTAGCAATTATCTCCATAAAGTGGTCCTCGATCTGCAACTGCAGCGGACACACGTGACTAGCGGCATTGATGAAGCGGAAACGAAACCGTGCTCCACGCCGCACTGTATACACCTCCAGCGGCACGTTCGTCGTTTCGTTCATTTCACGATCATAGTACTGTCCGCGACCATTGATGAGCAGATTGATGGGCATTATCCCACCGGCGGACGGCAGTCCCGGCATAAACATCTCCCCATCGATATGCATCCAATCCGAACCGACAATCACATGGGCCGGTGTGTCGTAGTGATACAGATGGCCATTAGGATCCGCTGCCTTAGGCTCACGCACAATCAACGCTCCATAGTGTCCGTTTACCTTGTGATGGCCCGAGTGCGAATGGTAAAACTGTGTACCGGGTTCCGTCGCGAGAAAAGCGTAGCGGAAAGTATTCCCGAACCCGATCGGACACTGGGTAATGAAGGGAACACCGTCCATGTGCGGTGTGGCACGCTGATGCAGACCATGCCAGTGGATAGCAGCCGCCGTGCCAGCCATTGCATTCGTTACGTCAACCACGATCAGATCGTTATGGCAAACGTTGATCGCCGGTCCGGGTATGTGGCGGTTCAGGCTCATGACACCTCGTTCGACACCGTCCGCCGTTATGCAGGCAGGATGGTAACAGTCCGTATGATTGCCCTTCGCACAATCGCGACAAGCACTGTAGCAGAAGAAGAGACGAAATTAGAACTTGCGATGCGATAACCAGCCTTTTATTAGAGCTTTTATTCACTTATGTCGTTCAAGATCAAACTGGTTTGTCGAATGTGTGCATAACTATGTGCTAGTTCAGCTTTCGAACTGAAGCTAAATCCACCACTTCACAGCACATGCATAGATGACAAAGACACTTCACGAGACCTTTGGCAATGCGGAATGTTGGTTAAGACGGAACACGCGGCTTAACTTTGCATTAGCGGGTGCTTGTGGCCCCTTGCTCTAGTGCACTGACCAGAAGAACAACCGGATAACGCTATAATCAGCAGCACACTAAGCATAGGAGAAAGAACGCTTGAAGACTCCAGAAGGAATGCTTCTTACTGAAGATGGGTAAGGTCGTCATCGCACTTCGCTCACTGTTTACGCTGAGCTTAAAGTGCGCGTATACTAAGCCTTTGGAGTTTACCAATGAAGTGTACTCTCCGTCCGTCGAGTGCGTGGAGTGGAGAGCATTTTTTTCGTTTAAGCTAGAGTGATTCATAACCAGTTTAAGTTTGTGCAAGATCTTGAACTGGACGTGGAGGAAGTATTGGGGAGTTCGGTGCGTGCCGCGTTTTATGGCACACTTTCGTTAGTTATCGCTGTCGTCAGCAGTAGCAGTTGCAATCTAGCATTGAACTTCGTGTCATGTGTGAAGCCATATAAGCCTCACTGTCTGGTGGTGAGCTGATGACGGATTCTATCACTAAGTACACAGCCACACTAGGCAAGGTCCGTTACAGTGCATTGCCGGCAGCTGCATATGCAAATCAACCCGACGCAACTTTACGATCGCTCGCATTGTTTCGTACTCGACGTTATAGACTTACGGTCCCATCACGTGATAGTGTTCCATCGTCCAGGAAAAGTAGCAAATCCGGGGCTGCGTTTCATCGCACTGGCGTAAGCACTGTTCGCCCGGGAATGAGCGCACGTCGAGCGTGCCGTTCGTGGATCGGACCAGCGATTTAAGCCAACCTTGAGCACTGGCACTTGCCGCACACAGAACCACCACACTAAGCACTACGCATGTCCGCGAGTTTGGCAGTATTATCATCGTGCCAAATTCTAAACTGTAATCGAAAGTCGAATCCGAAAATCACGGTGCGAATTGTGGCAGACACCGTGCAGTGAGCGCGATTCAACTGTAGCCGTAACACTGACCGTCAGCTAAATGGGAAGAAATTATTTATAATAGCGGAATGTGTCCCCGTGGGCACTCGGGTTTCTCGAGAGGCCGTGTACAGTGTAAGCCGTGTGGGCTTTACTTACAGCTTTAGTGCTTTCGCGATAAGATGTGTGACGTTCTGCAACTAACTTCTGCTACTCTGAGCTTTACTCTTGCGCTTCCTCTTGCAGGGGAAACCCCCCACGCCACGCACGATTATAGCACGACCCCCCAGGAACATTGGAGTTGGAAAATGTCGCAATAGTTTTTATTTTCATCCCCACCAATACATTCACCCCACGGCAGGGATGAAGTAGCTCGAAAGCTACCGGTTTTATGCAGCTCTCGAGAATGCGATTGCAGTTGTTAGTTGAGGAAGTTATAAAATAGTTTGAACAGGCGTACACTTTGGGTAGCGATATTGACATTAGTGGCATTAGTGGAGTAAGTGGACAGCGCGTCTCGTAACGTGCATTATCGTAATCGAGAGGTAAACGAATGGCCGAACAAAGCGGACAATGGTAAGCAAAATCGGTCGATGATTTCTTACAGATTCGGAAGAGATTCCGACCTTCATTACATTGGCGCTATAAGCGTGCCGGCAGGGTAGATTACTGTTTCACAAGAATTTGCTAAATCTAGTTCAGTAATAGCTTAACTCAAACAGCACTCAGCGCGAGGCACGTTTGTCTAATACACAGATCTTAAGATCCTTTTCTCACGTAATCGGGCACTAATCCTAGCGCTAGTAACTACCAAATGCTCGCCCCCGGACAGATCGATTCGTGGAAAGGTACATCGTGATATGGCAGCGTCGGCAGCGGCAACACACATCTTTCCCGCGTGAATGCACCATCATCATCCTGCACCGAACCAGACAGTCCACCACCGTGACCGCCATGGCAGCGCCTGCACAACCGGGAACGAAAACAAGCTCTTCCCGATGCAAATCTCTGCAGGTGCTAAGTGTACGCAAATGTGGGCTCACTTGCAGACATACACACCAGGGAATGCCGAAAGGTATTAGCGGCTAGCGCTTACATATGCCGCAAGGTTCGTTGGTTTTGTTCCCTAGCGTGTATCGTAAAGGAAGATCGTAAAGGGATCTGGCACTGGGACGGTGTGATGACGTGCGAGCGTGCTGGCGAGGTTGTTTGTGTTTCCAGTGAAGTCGTTTCTTTATCTTTCGGTATCGTTTATACTCGGTGGGCTGTTTGAACAATTTACGCTCCTACTCCTCCTAGGCTGTCTTGCGATTAGTCGCTAAGTAAGCTTCGTTTTGTTGTGCAAAGTGGAACAATCTGTTTGGTTGGGAATTAATTTAGCGATAGAGGGGGTTTTTTGGAAACGAAGTAAAACAAATGGCGCCGAATGAAGCGAAACTGCACAAACATGGGATTGTCCTTTTTGTATAGTTTAAAGAGAAGGAAGCAACTCGAACAGACTTTCCACCATTAAATCCTAAGGTGCTATTTAAGGAGCAATTGGAGGAATCGAACGATATTATTTTCAAAACAAAGCTATCATTAACTGCTCACAATCTTAGCTTCTTAACAATAATCTCTAATAATATACTGCTAAACACTTGATCTTCAAAACAAACTCTTGAAGAGTATTATTTCGATTACGCTCTTCATGTTGCTTGTTTTAGAGCTCATTCAAAGAATTACCTGTGCTTTACTTTAAGAAGAATTTATCAACGTCTACCTGTGCGTACGAGATATTCATAGTATTTTGAGCTATTAATGGCTCATCAAATTATTTTTGTTTGCTAATTGTTTAAGTCTAAGTAATTAGGACGATTCTAAAACAACAAATTGCATACCTTCCGGCGCTTACACCGAATACTGAAATCCACGTGCAACATTTTTTTTAGATATTTTATCTCATTGAGCCATATGAATATTATTATACAAACGATAGCGTAATTAGTTGTTGACGAAGCATTACATACAGTCGCTAAAGTACAACTCAACAACATCCTTGTGTGGGCAGCGCATCTTGACAGTAACGAAAGGTTTAGGGCTGAAGATTATTTTATTAACCACCGTCTTTTCGAGCTCCATGAAGTGAAGCGTTCGTAAAACGTGTCACTAATAAGGTTAAGACTCGAGAAGCTTAAGAGGACACTCATAAGTAATCTATTTCCTTGCATTGAAGCTGTTCTAACGTCTTTCCTGATGCTAACAAACATAGGTAAAGATAGGTGACCGCACCTTCGAAGTCGTCCAAAACTTCACCTATCTGCCAACCGGGCATACTACAGTCTGCGGAAACGTCTCCACCCTAAATACCTGTCGCGACGGACGAAGCTGGGACTGTACAGAACTCACATACTGCCCCTGAGACATGGACTCTGTCCAAAACTGACGAAACTTTGAGAGAAAGATTCTAAGAAGGATTTTTGGCCCCGTATGTGTGATGGAGCAGCCTCTACCAGGACGAGCTGTACGATGATCTTACAATCGGAGACTCGCCAGGCTCCGGTGGGCTGGTCACTTCATGAGAATGACACCGGACGACCCAGTCCGTAAAGTCCTTTCAGCCCGTCCACACGGGCAGAGGAGGCGTGGTAGGCTCAAATTGAGATGGAGTGATGGCGTTGATGCATCCGCCAGAACGGCCGAGCTAGCGGATTGGCAGACGACGGCGCTAAACCGTGAGTGGTATCGAGGAACGTTGCAGTAGGCCAAGACCGCAAAGCGGTTGTAGCGACTGATAAGTAAGTAAGTAACGTCTTTCCTCAAAGATTTATTTTATTGCGGTATAATCCTATCAGCAATAACTTTATTTACATAAGGAGTTTCCTTAAATTATGGAGCTAAACCTCCAGTAAAGTTAATACACATTGTGTTATGCTGTCGAATTCAGCTAGGGTGACAATACACATGTAAAACGAGTGGAATGACTGGAACGGGCTATTTGCTACTAAAAAGAAACGATCAATTCTACATACTTTGCTACTGTAATAATACATTCAGCTCGGTCACTCGGTTTGCATTCAGTAATCTTGTCCTGCTTTAGAATAAAACTCTAATTTAAGCCCGCTAAATTTACTATCATACGTCCAATCTCTTTCGCTAGATCGCATAATTTTAGATTGCTATTTGCGTTTAACCCTGTTCACTGATGCATGGACGCGTAGCTAGCTTGTAGCCTAGTAGCGAGAGAGAGAGAGAGAGAGAGAGAGAGCATCGAGCCGCATGCCAATCTGAACGTATCTATGATTTCCACGAAGGGTGGCCCTGGCTTGCGTTGCACCTCTGCATTCCCCCAAGAACAAACCCACCTAGAGCTGGGAGTAGATGTCCGGTTTGTAACTGCCGCACCGAGGAAAGTCTCTCGGGGCTTTTTTCATCTGGTCCACCTCACCGACCTGCAACACAAAGCTCATCCCGATGCCGAGATGCCATTCGAAGTGACAGTGTACCAACCAAAATCCTGAAGAGCGACAGCAAAAAAAAAAGAGAACAAAACCGATCAGATCCCCGTTGTAGATGATGGGTGTAAAATTAAAATGGGCACCACAGGGAGACCCGGCTCCCATCCCCCCCCCCCCCCCCCCCCCCACTCACCCGGATTGTCCGCCCGGAAGCGTATGCGAGTGTAGCCGCGAGATGGTACGGATACGGTGTCCTTGTACGGTGGGTTATGGTCGCTGGGCATTGTGCGCGCGTACCGGCGACTCCGCTCGACAAAGTCCACCTTTTCGCTCTGTGTCCGGAACTCGGGCAGTTGCCCCATCCCGGTCACGATGAACCGGTGGCCGTGCAGATGAAACGGATGGTACAGATCGCGAACCACTGTTCAATGAAGCGGCAGAGAAATGGCCGGCGATTAGAACTGGAGCGCTAGCGTGTGTGTGTGTGTGTGTGAGCGTGCCGGGGCACTATCGTTACCTTCCGCGTCGTCGATCAGCGACATCTCGACCACGTCATTGAGGGCCACCTTCAGCCGGTGCAGACAGAAGCAGGCGTGGCGCGGTTTGCAGCGCTCCGGCCGGTGCGTGTTGTTGCAGAACATCCCGTCGCCGCCAATCAGTTCCGGTTGCGTGAGCAGCGGAAAGTCCGGGAACACCATGCTGATGTTGTTCGTGACGCCAATGTTGTTGAGCGTGAGTACCACGGCTGCGGAAGGACCACACAAAAAACACACATGCGCGCGCAAAAAATTAATGGCAAGCAGGTCACACAGCAACGCGTCACGTTACGCTGTTCAGTCCGGCGATGCTTCGCCGTGTCGCTGGACGTGGTGGACGCGGTCAACTTACTCATGTACCGGACGTAACCCTGGTCGGAGAAAAGGATGGACGGGTCGGCGGTGAACGTGTTGAACAGGATGCGGAACGTTTTGTCCGGGGCCGCATCGATCAGTGCATCGTCCCGGTAGGCCTCGTGCGATTCCAGATCGGCCACGCACAGATCGCCATCGTCCGGTACGTAGCACGTGGCGTTCGGGTTGTTGAGCACCTGGCGGCGTGAACGGAACGAAAAGCAAGTTGTCCATTATTACAGCAGTTCAATGAATAGCCACGGTGGGGAGGGAGGGAGGTACGGGACAGGCAAGTGGAGCGTTATTAGTAATGACTATTTTTGTCAGCACCGGTTGTTGGTTTTCTTTTGCTAGGCTTAATGTGTTACAAACAGCAAAGCTTTTCTTGGTAAGCTAGTAAGCAAAGACGGCCACTCGAACCGGTGGGCCTTGTCAAGTGGTGCGACATTTAGCCAGGCTGTCCGGGGGACTTTTGCTAATGAATGGGCTTCTTAGACGAGATAGGGCAGCATGAGTTGGGGTTTAGAGCGTGTCAATATAGGACAAAGTTGTGACAGTACTGTAAATACGGTTGTGCGCCATATAATAGCGGTATCAATTGGTTTACAACACATTTTTACATCATCTGCTGTACATTATTTATAAAGTATCTCTACTCGCTGCAAATCAAATCGAAGCTGTTGGAAGAAGGATGATATCATGCCAATAAAATAATGACAAATATTATTCTGAAAGGCTTTAAAAAGGCTGGGCTTAAGGATTTTAGACCTAGTCACAGAAACCAGACAGTCTTGTTGGTCCTCAAAATATAACAGAAGTTGAGCACGATAACCGGTAGCCTGGCGCTCTAATCGTTCTATACCTGAGGGCGGCGTGGTAGTGATGCAACAGCGGCACCGATCTTCATACGGCAAGACCGGGGTTCAAATCCAATCTGGACCGTTCCTCCAAAGTGAGGACTGACTCTCCAACTAAGTGGTATCTATAAGCCTACCTCAGAGGTCGTTAGGCCAAGAAGGAAGAGGACTAGCCAGCAGAGCAATTATCCTATCTTGAAGAAGATCGTGGGCAAGATTTAAAAAAAATTCATCGTGGTAGCTGTAAATGTAACGTTGATTGTATTGTTAATACAATAGACTTCCTAACCAACACCGATTGCGACAATGTTTGGGAAGGATCTCTATCGTAGGACTTTCTCCAATCACTAAGAAGTCAAGACGAATTAGAAGCCGATCGTTTGATCGTTGATCGCCACAGAAAGAGTCATCCTCACCGACAGTGCCTGTGTTCTGACCACCCTCGAACACGGCTTTTGTAAAGACCCCACATCCAGATGCTTGACGATATCCCCTCATCACCTGCAATAGTTTTCCGTTTGCGGTTCTGGTTCACTCGGGAATCGACGGAAACGAAAAAGCCGATCGGCTGGCCAACGAAGGTCGGCTCAGTCCGGTCGAACCACACAGCACTCTTTCCCGCCGAGACGCCATCCGCTTCACAAACGCAATAGCCGCTCAACACTGGAACACCACCTGGCACAACCTAGACCTCTCCACAAAATTCCACTTTATCAAGCACAACATCGCACCCTGGGATGATCCCGATTCCAGGGAGCCACATCCAACGAGTCCTTTCCCGCCTACACATTGGTCACAACCGCTTGACACACTCCTACCTTCTCGACCGATCCAGTCCTCCACTTTGCAGCTTCAGTGGCGTCGACGTTACGGTCCGCTACAGCCTCACCGATTGCCTCGGATACACTACAAACCAAGGCACTTGCCAACTTGATACCGACCTAGCCATCATACTATTACCCGACAAACAAGAGCAGAACCGCTTTATCCGATTTCTACACATCAACAACCTGCACCGAGAGCTATAAATTCATATCCCAATAGCAATATAGCAATAGTTAAGCCATACATTCAATAGTTTTACCACACAAGTAACAATGAACAGGAAAGGCGAATGAGGTCTTAAAGAGCAAAGCCTCTATAAATAAATGAGTAAAAAAAACTGCCGAAGGCTTTTGAAGGGAAAAAGGTTTTAATGTATGTCGGAGAATGATTCTTGTACGTACGATTCAATAGAATCCAGTTCTGTGAAGTATACTGTTGCGATTTCATGTCCATCGCCTCGAAAAATGGAAACGAGCATCACACACTAGATTGTGAAACTGACCCGGGTTAATCTAATCACGATTTCCAAAAAGACCAACAGATGACATGGCATGACATGGTGCGTATTGCCACTATCAGTCAAATGTCCTCGGGATGTGATTTTGTTTGCGAAAAAGCAGCGAAGAAACCGTTTAATGGTAGTAAAATTGTGTATAAAAATTTTCAAATATAACTGGGGCCTTATTTTCTGGAGTAATCAGATCCAAACATGAGAAGTTGGATGGAAAATTTTATTTTGATGAAGAGCATAACATAATGGTTAACAATGACCACAATCGGCAGATCTCCATACTCGAATAAACTTTAAAAAAATCTTCCTCATCTTGTTGCATATGAGGCAAGCCAAGAAAGATACTTTCGTTTTCAAACAATGCAACCGAAACCATCTTTAACTCGCCGCAGGGCAGACATTTTTCACTGCAACCCAAATTCGTACACCTACAGCTTCGGAAGAAAATGTATTTAGTCATTCAAATAAATGAAGCTATTTACTGATCTGAGCTTAGAAACAGAAAAAAAAAGAAGCCAACACAACAGGAAAAGTAATGAGAGCGGCAAACAGTTCAACCGAACCCGACGCTGGGTGGAGCAGATAAGTGGGCGATAATGATTAAACGATGAACCGTGGGTAGCAGGAAAAGAAAAACAAACCGAGCGAGCAGCACCGAATAATGTATAAAGTAAAATAAAATAACGCGCGTAATGAGCGTCGTTTGTTTCGGGAGTCTTCAAGACCGTCAACTTCCTTTCGCCGGACTCTATGTTAACCAGCTAGATCAGTTTCGAGCTAGTTTTGTTGCTTTTTTTTCACTCGCTCCCCATCGTAAGTGACTGTTTCCTTGCCAGCTGGTGCTACAGTACCTAGAATCCTGATGCTGTGGGTGCTGGCACGAAACGCGAGACACGTTGACACGTCCCACGTGCTGGTGCAAATTTTTGGCCCGAAGCTATTCATCGGGCGACCGTGCGCGCGTGGGTGCCGATTAGACGCTTACTTACCGTGCCCGTCGGGAATCGTTCGTCCCAGGTGGGTGGCGTGTGCTTCGGGTAGGCTAGTTCCTCTTCCGGTACCGGTTCCACCTCATCGGTGTAGGACAGGACGGCAAACTCTTCCCTGCGCTCGACGTTACAGAAGCCGATGGCACGGACCCGCACCCAGTAGTTACCTGCACACACACACACACACGGACGACACACAAACGGGTTTGGTGGGAATATGGTTAAAAGTTAATGACTGTGAGAGAGCACTGGGAAGGCACGGTACCTGGTTTCTGATTTGCCGACAGAACAAAGTCGTACCGTTCGCCCGAGGTGGAGATGAGCGTATCGACCATGGTCGGTTGGACGGCGCCTCCATCCGTCGCAATTAGCTGCATTCGATGGTTTTCAATCTGCACGAGCAGGAAATTGTTAGGATTAATCAATGGAGCTAGAAAATCGATTGAATAGAGAGGTGCTACTTTTATGTGGATAGTAGAATTGATTATCGTACAAAAACTATTACACTTTCATTATCTTATAGTCATTCTCTTTACCAATTCTGTAGTTTGTAAGCTTTACCATTTTTTTAATTTTTTGAGCTTTTCAAAAATTTTAAATTTTTATGAAAAATACATTTTAACTTACTTAGTTGTAAGTCAGTTCCATATTATTCTATTCTATTTCTCTAGTCTTTGGAGCTTTCACTCGATCGCTCTTCTGTCGATTTGATCAACAATCAACTCAAATGATTTTTCATAGAAATTACTAACATCCTCCTTTTTTTGAACTACTTAAAATACTTGAAATGAAATTTATTTGAAACAATTTCAAAGATGTAAATAAAACATACTCAAAATGGTGACCTGTCATGGTTATGTTTTTATGTCCCCGTTCGAAGATTGATTTAATCTAAATTGATGCACCATAACGGGGACAGTCTAACGGGCTACGCAATAAAAGTAATCCTCATAGCCATTTTCCGGCCAGCGTTTAAAATACATTAAAACACATTTTTCGCAGTTTGAATGCGTTTTATAGACAACAAAAAAGTGTGAGCTGCTGCATGGAAATATGTATGGAGAGTGTGTCGGAGTTGGGGGTTGTTAAAAAAGCACTCAGGCTTTAACAATTACAGCCAAACAAATCCAGATAAATTGCGATTATTGTAGCTTTCATTTTTTGAAACCAATGTCAGACAACCCTGGTTGAATTTATTCTAAATCCTGTAGTTTTCTTATCTTCATTTTAACACCCGCTCTGCCAACGTTGTTTCAATATTTAAAAGGGCTCCAACGGCTGATATGACCTACTAACTCGTTGACACAGAAGGAGGAGCTTGTAAGGCACCAATGTATGTATTCGTTTGAAATATTGATCACTGACTTCACAAGCTTCACATTCACACTACTTACCTGCAACTGGAAAGGACAGAACTGGCTGCCACTGCTAATCAACCGGAAGCGATACCGAAACCCCTTCTTCACCCGGTACACCGTCAACGGTGCTTGCACTTGAAGTTCGTGTTCCTCTTCCTGTGGGAAAAGATCAGAAACGGCACTCAGACAACAAGTTCACCGTCACACTTTCACCCACTCTCACTTTCTTACATCAAAATGCCTTCCACGGCCGTTAATGAGGATTGAGTCCATCCGCACCGTACTGCTCTGCAGTCCCGGCACAAACTTCTCCACCAAATCGAGCGTCCAGTCCGAGATCACAATGTGATGTTCGCTCAGATCGTAATCGTACAGATGGCGATTAATGTCGGTAGGCGATCGAACCACAAACAGTCCATAGTGTCCGTTCGCCTTTTGATGGCCGGAATGTGAGTGATAGAACTGTGTGCCCGGTTCCGATGCGTTAAACGCGTACCGAAACCCGGTACCGTGCGGGATGGGGCACTGGGTGATCATCGGTACCCCATCCATCCACGGCGTATCGTACTGATGAGCTCCGTGCCAGTGAATCGTTGTTTCCAGCCCTTCCATATGATTGATGACGTCCACCACTACCATGTCGTGCCGGCAGACGTGTATGGACGGTCCGGGGATGCGTCGGTTAAGGGCCAACACTCCCCGCTCCATACCGTCCGCCGTGATGCACTGCGGATGAAAGCAGTGACTCCGATTGCCCCAACGACAGTCACCACAAGCGCTGCAGAGCAATGGGGAGCCATAAGTAGGATGTCCTTCGCCGTTGGACGGAACCGGGCTTACGAATACTTACGATCCCATCGCTGCGTAGTGTTCTGCGATCCAG
Source organism: Anopheles stephensi (assembly GCF_013141755.1). Taxonomy (NCBI): domain Eukaryota; kingdom Metazoa; phylum Arthropoda; class Insecta; order Diptera; family Culicidae; genus Anopheles; species Anopheles stephensi. The sequence continues at coordinate 66,745,089 of NC_050203.1, read as the reverse complement.
CGGAAGTAACACACCCGCGGTGCTTCCTGCTCCGGACAGATACGATCACACTCGGCACCATCGTGAAACTCTGCCAGCCGTAAAGGTGTTGGTCGATCTTTCACTTCACGCACAGCCTGTAGCAACTGTGGTCCTGCCATGAACTTGCCCACGGAAGGAAGCACTAGCGCACACCGAGAGCGGGACATAAAACAAGAGCACTGGAATGACAATTCTATTCACCGCTGGCACGCAACAGGTTAAACTCACCCGCATTCGGGTAGGTCGTATGTCGAACCAGAAACACCGCACACACTCCGACCACCAACAGCCAGATGAACAAGTAGCCACATTTGTTCTCCATCCTTTCGCCCCAAACGATTCGGACACACTGACGGCTGCTGCGGGCCGTGGTAAATTTCGTCAGAAATTTAGCATTCCTTATCGTCCCAGGGCCAGGACGAACGTCTAATCGTTTCGGTGACCGTTTTCGGAGCCGTTACATCACGGGGTAGGTTCGAGATACGGAATCGGAACTGACCCAGCATCACGCGCGTTGATTGGGGTATGTGTGTGATTTATTGAGAACCTCCCCCCCCCCCCCCCCCTCCAACCACACACTATGTTTGTTTCCCTAATGAGCTACGATTTGGAACGGGCCCCGGGGGTGATGATAAGAACCACTTCGTCCGGCTGGATGGGACTTAATTGAGAAAGTAAGGTGTAAGGAGTGGAAAACTAGGGCCAGGAAGAAGAAAAAGAAGACAGGACACTCATTCATGGGGGACAGGATTTTAATTGGAATGAATTGCCAATCGGAAATGACGTTGCTGTTAGCGGGGCAGATAGATTTGATTTGCTAATTATTGTGTGGGGCAAAAAACCACCCGAGCTCTTTGAGGAGGTAGTAACAGATTTAAATCAAGTATATTATAATAGGACACCAATTAACGTTACATTTCTGTCCATAACAAGAGCGGACCGGTTAATCGGTTAATCGGAAATTACTGCACATTAGAATTTTTGTATTCAATATTCTTAAGGTTAGCCACTTTTTCCACCGATGTTCATTGAAGGTAATGTGTAAGGGACACAATTTGAACAACTATTTTAGCAGCATTTTTTCTTCAAAATCTATCTCTCTCTTTCTCTTCTTGGCCTAACGGCCTCTTAGGCCATGCCTGTCCTATTTCTGGGCTTACTAGACTTAATGATAAGTTGGATAGTTAGTCTTCACTAAGGGGGAACGGTCCGGAAGGGATTTGAACCATATGCCATATGTCGCCTCTACCACCGGGCTGCACCATTTTTTGTTGTTTAGTTTTACGTTCAGAGATTCTTCCAAATTCAATTTTTGTCACAGTATATTCAAAATTATTACCAATGGGAACGAAATGGGAAACATTCTAAAATAATTGTCGAAAATGTAAACTTCCAATTTCCTTACACTTTTCATAGGGGCAAAAAGACGTTCGTTTGACCGAATATGCTATTTCATAGAAGCTACTCATCGCAGGGATCTAAAACAAACCTTAACAAATAGCTTAAAAATATTTTCCATTCCATTTTTCATCTCTTAGTGTTGTATCTTTCTGATTCTCTCTAAAATTCGTTGATACTATTTTTTATGTATGTGCTTTAATATATTTTAGAAAAGTTTATCTGATTTTTGAGTCTTTTAAATTATATCACTTACTTACTTATCAGGCGTTACAACTGCTTTGCGGTCTTGTCCTGCTTACGGTTTAGCGCCGGCATCTGCCAATCCGTTAGCACGGCCGTTCTGGTGGACGCATCAACGACATCACTCCATCTCGTGGACGTCCTAAAAGGACTTCACGGGCTGGGTCGTCCAGTGTCATTCTCATGTCGTGACCATGGTGAGATCATCGTACAGCTCGTAGAGCTCGTCATTTTTTAAATTATCTACCTTTCTTTTAAATTGATGAAACACTATTAGGCCTTTCAATACCTAATTTACCTTCCAAATATAATTGTTCGAAAATAATGAAAACTTGGTTGGGAAGTTTTCACATTTATTAGAAGATTGAAAAAGATGATAAAAATTAAGGCCTTATTATTCTTGATTAGAGTATGATTGGATTAGACAACTGTTCGTTTCGGAAATAAAAATCCTTTTAAACTTACAAACTCAATCGAAACCTTAAAAACGTTTTTAGCGTTTATAATTTACTTAACAATTCTATTCTTACATTATTTTCATGTAAAGGATTTTCTGATTGAAAAATTCGTATTGCTGCGTCATTTAACGTCGCAAGCAGTGTAAGCAATTCAGCACGAAATGAAATACAAAAAATCAATCTTCCTTCCCTATGACGTGAAACGGTGATGTGTGATCAATCGTGAACATTCCGCATTCAGGCGCAAAACTTCCATTATTAGAAATCTTTGTCTAATCTTCTCTGTCCCTGCTAATAAGAGGAACTTGTAAAGAAAACGGTTAGAAAAAAAAACTACAAACAAACAGCGTCGCAACATCGGTTATGTGCCGTCCGCTATTGCCCTCAAAACTCGTGGTACTAACAGCACATATGTTGCTGTAGGTTCTGTCCCAAATCAGGGTTCGCACCCGCCGCCTCATATCAGCCGTCTAGCTACAGTAGCGGCAGCAGTCGACAAAACATGACATGGTTCTTTAATTAATTTCTTCAACGACCGCGAACCGGGGCTGGATTGCGTTCGAAAGTTTTTAATTGTGACCCTGTGAACATGGAGGCAGGACAAAACACTCATCGAAAGACGGGGGTTTGGCTCTGCTTTTTCATCTTGTGCTGCAAGACAACAGTTTGGCTATTTTACTTTTTATATTTCATTTCACCTCAAAAGGACCAGGCTCTCACACATGTACCGAATGTTTTTGGTTGCTCTTTGCTCACACCCTAGACACAACATTCCAACTACTGCTAGAACGATCGCACCCCTTTCCTCGGGCAGATTCCTGCCACGGTTCCGTCGTTCGATGATTTGTTTGCCCCTCGTACACACGCGAGTATCGCTTCCGTTCGTCCCCGAAAAAAGACTTGATATGAATTTGAATTTTAACACAATTTAACACAAAGATTCGTACCACGTTCGGCTTGTGGCACGCTTCAAAGACATTCTAATACTTCGCGCCGTGCAGCATAGCCCAGCGGAAGTTTCGGACGATTTTTGTGAAGGAATTCATTACAGAGTTCGCCGCACAAAACTGTGCTGCTGGTTGATAGAACACAAGGACGACGTCACAAAACCCCGTGGATTGAAAAAAATAAAAACGCCGGGTGCTAAATTCTCGCAGGATAATCAGTGGCGCGAAAGGCATGTTTACCGAATGCATTATCGTTTACGCTGTGGCGCTGAAGCCACACGCTAAATATTTCAACAAACAGATACGCCAGCCAAGCCGATGCCTGGATGGCATACGCAATTAACACATGCTATTTTCGTTTTGCTTCCGCGATTTTTTGGGTGATTTTTTTATGTGTGTGTCCTCCTCGCTCAAGCTACTCGTACGACCATGCAAGGCCATGTGGTTGGGTTTTTTGAGTGACAACAGTGTGTGTTTCCTGTGTGTCGCTCGGCAGCTGTTAAGTAAATCCCAATGGTAAAAAGCAGGCGCTGGATTTCTTTGCACATCGAAATGAAGCTTTGTGTATTTGATTAGTTGTGAGTGTGTGCGTGCGGTTGGTGTGACAGGAGGGAAATCAGAATGTGGTTGTTTTTTTTGTTGTTGGTGGTGGTGCTGTTATCCTTTGGGGATTTTCTTGAATAGAGGAAAAAAACTCTTTTTCCCCCTCCTATTTGGTTGTGTGTGTGTTTGTGTGTTAGTAACCACCCGCTTGTTACAAGATTATGGGATGATGTTTGTGGTGACTCCTTCCACGCAGTAGCAAAACACTCACCAGACGAACGAGGGTGACTGCTTCCCGAGCAAGTTTCAGTGTGCAAATTAGTTCTGGGCTTGATTCGATTAAAATCTGTGACCGACTGTGTTGTACAGGTTTGAGAAGAGGGACGTTCCCGTACGCGAAGAAAACGATGTCGAAGGGTCGTAGGGCCGAAGTTGATCACTAGGGCTGTGTTGGCCGTGCACAGATGGATAATGCACGCTGAAGTGTTTCACAAATTGAGATCCATTGGAAGGCGTGAGGGGTTGAACGCTGAGGCCGTTGTGGTAGAATTATGATTTACTTTATGCACTTTCTTACTAGCGCTGTAATTTGATCGGCTTACTCGGTTTTTTTTGGAATGGAAAACCATCTCGATAGTGGATGAAGATACATACTTTGATCCAGGGTAGTGCAACTTTTGCGCTTAAGTGACGGAATAGTGTTATTGGATGGTAATTTCTTTTCAATAATATGAAAAATAAAATTTACCAACAAAAGTCAAATCAAATAGTATTTAAAAGACTTTTAAATCCAAAACAGTGTTGAAAACTTTTAAATCGTCGTTTTATTAGTCAAAAACCTCACAGTTTTCTTCATGGTTAGTTGCTTTATCTAACTACTTCGTTCTGTATTTCTTTTATGCGTTGAGTCTATAGCAAAACTGCAATATTTCCATATAATTCTATATATAAGTAATTTCAATAATCTTGTATAATACTTTTTAAATCTTTCCAAATTGTTACATACATTTTTTTACTTCACTCTTTTTGATGTGTCCCAAAAAAATTAAGTCCCTTAGCCTCAATTTAATGATACATCTTGCTTCGTTTGTTTCGTAATTTTTATTATTTTGAATTTATTTAAATAATTTTACTTTATTTTTCAAAATACAACTGTCTTTACTATTATGTTGCCCAGCCCTGACTCAGTAATAAAAGTGCTTGTCGGGATGGAAAAAACCGACACTATTGCACAGTTATCTCCATTTCTCATCATCTAAAGTAAGTAACGATTTTAATCGAGACAATCATGAGACAAAATTGCTCATCGCAGCGATTTATGGCCTTCCGCACAAGGGGGAAGGTAAACCATCGCCGCGCTGATGAAATTTACTGCACAAAAAAAAAAAAAATAAACCACGGGTGAATGTTTGGAAAAATAGCAGCATGTTGTCTGGAAAACGTTTGTAAAATTTTAAAATTCGTTATGGGTTTGCAGCTAGAACGCAGATAAGTAACCAGATTAGTTTGGAACACATTTGGTCGTGGTCGGAAGCAAACTGAAGTGAACAGTAATCGTCCACATTTCTGGTTTGATATAAATCGTCGAAGAAACACGGTACACGTGTTCCTTGGTCGGTTATCCTTTTCCAAACGATAGTTTAACATCAACAGACACGTTGAGGTACAACGCAAGAGAAAACCTGCCTTCACTTCAACGGAGTTAAAAGGTCTGCGGACTTTTTATTTAGCTCGTCTATTTCCAGACACTTCCAGTTGAAGCTGGGCTACCTTGTACAATAATTTCTTCCCTTTTCCATTGCGTAGAACCCTTGCGAAACGCACGTCCAAAGTAAACACTTTTCCCCGCTGGTGAAATGCAAATATTTGCTCGCAGGAAAACTATATTCATGTCGATGTAATCCTACTCGATCCCACCTTCACCGACAGCGCGCTCGTCCTACTCCATCGGGGACGGGAAATCTATGCCCTGGGACCCTGCCGCGTTGATTACGCACCCAAGGAAAAGGCCATTGGGACGTAGGGTGCGTAGGACGTTGATTTTTCGTCCATAACCCGAAGGTGTAAGTCGTTAAATTGCTGAACAAACAGTTGTACCCTAGGTTTCGTTTTCCTCATCACACACACACACACACATACTAGGGCAAATTGACGTCTGAAACATCCTGCGGTGCCCTTTGCTAAGAGCCAATTAGGCAAATTACATCAGCTTACCGTTTGTGATTTCTTGCCACGAGGAGGGCGAACCAGATCGAAATGGGTTATGACGAGTGGCCACAAGACATTTACGTACGGGGTGCCACGGGTTTTGCCACGTTCCGGCAACAGTTGTTTGGGCGGAGAAGGTTAATGTACACGACTTCTGACTCTGCCTCCCCGGTGCCCCGGGACGCGCAAATAACATCTGCTAAATCATGTGGCAGGTTGCGTGAGGGCTATGGGTGTATTGATGAAATTTCCATTATTTATCGCCTTCTGCAATCTGTAATGGCGTCCGGGGGTTTCTTTACAACGGAAACAAAAAAGGATGGCGATATAGTAATGGAAAATTAGACATACATTCATTCTATTGCCTAAGGATGTTTCATTGGCACCATACGCTCGTGCAAACGTGGTAGTAAGGTAGAGAGTAAAATTCGCGTAACCGCTTTAACCTTGCATATGGTCTTGACTATGTGCCTTTTCCTTGTACTAAAAATATACACACACTAGTAAATTGAGGCAATTTTTTATTTATGCGGGACCGGACGGCTACCATGCACTGTTAGGTCGAATCATTTCGACACGTGGAAAAGGTCACGATATGTCAATCAGTTCCGGTTGATTAGAAATTTCAAACAAGTAAAGGTGTCGGTCGTTAGCAGTGTGTCACTAGGGATGACTTGATAGGATAGAGGGCGCCCTACCTGCGTGTTTGCGGGGTCACCGCATGTATGTGAAATAGTGAACCTTTTTCCCATGAATAGTAATCACTGTAGACCGTTAAATATGCTTTGTTCATGCTGTTAATTTATGTACGAAAGGGAGCCTTAAGCGAGTTGGTTGGATGTGGTGATGGCAACATATTTACGTACATTACATTGAATTAAATGGTACCGGCAATTGAGGAGCATGTTGAGAAGTTTTTATTTATTTTCCATTTGTTCAGTTAATTTCGAAAGTATTTAAAAATCGTTGGAATATCATGTACACATAGCCAACCGTCGCTGTACTAATTTGTGCTAAAACGTGTTGCAATTCGATGCTGCCAATGAAACACCAGATTGCATACCCTACAGGCGCACATGTGATTGCGCTCGATTTGTACTGTAGAATGAAAACAACTAACTGACACGCTTTTTCACAACACAAAAGTAATACACTTTGTGTACAATAAGTTAGGTGGCAGTAAATAAACTACATCACGGCCAATAATTTGCTCCACTGGCAGTACAAAACTATCCAAAATTGGAGATCGCTTTACTAAATCGCACTAATTGACTGTGGCCCAACTCATCAGAACATGAATGGTTCTGCGATTGAGCGATGTAATTGCGTGGTGGGGCCGATTGAGCCGGCTAGCAGTAATAATTCTCACTTGTTGTTGGTGGAAATCCATCAATAGCTGAAAGTTAATTGAACATTGAAATGCGTGATTGTGCCGTTCCGTGTTCGACGTCGAGGCTTGTACATTGTCGCTGCGTGACGCGTGGTGAAGTGTATAGCCTTGCGCTGAATAATGATGCCGTTTGTGCAGTAAGTGAGATTTTGTCAGACATTAATTTGACGAGTAGGCCGATGTCTTTAGTCGGGATTTAGCATTACAGGCTTATTTTGCAGCACTACGATCTTCATCTTTAAGTTGGTACGAAATTTTAAAGTAGTAAGAATTTATTTCGGATCTGTTCTACATTCAGTATAGAGCAAACAAGTCTGATCAATAAAATAAATTCTCCTGGCACATTTTGACTGACTTCAAAGCCGTTGTTCAGGGTCTAAGCCGTCCACAAACAAACTCTGCGAGATTCTTGAGCAGACAAAACAAACAGATCGAGGAGTTGAGAAGATGCAAACAACTCAGTTGCACAAATAGACTTGTTTGTTTGGAAATATTTGGTAGAATGAGTTTAAAATTGGGCATCTGCTTGCGAACGTTTAGCTTGCAACAAATACAGACAGATTAAACGTACTTGAACGAATTTGAAAGTAAAAACCGAAAAGGTTAACCAGTTATTGTATGGCAAGTGGAGAATGCTGAATATTAAAATTAATTTTGCTTTGCAATTTGCATACATTTAGGAGTCGTTTGCTGTACAACGATGAATTTGTTTTATTATTTTGGGCTTCTATAACTATCTAGCAATACGGCCAGGCCGTTCTTTATGAATAAAAAAAAAAAAAAAAAAACTATCTATGTTTTTTTAATTATTTAAATAATACAAACCTTTCGTGAACGTGGATAGAGGTGAGATATCATCATCACTGTACCTGCTAAACATAATAATTCGGGATTACTAACTCAAATGATCTAGCAAAGCACGGATTACTTTTAAATGTCTGCATTTTTCCGATCTTTCATGCTGCACTTGAATGTCCAACCAGATCCACCATAAAGCCACCTGACTTAATCGTGACAAAAAGGGAGGAAAAAGCGATGTTAAGCTCATCGAACACAGCAGCAAATGTTGCAAGACGTTCGAGGAATTCGGTTCGAAGATAAATTCAAAATTTATTCCTAGCCTAGTACACGCTCTTATATTAGCTTCGGGCGATAAATTAAGGATCACATAGCATTAAGGGACCACAGCCGTTGCCTTCCCCTCCCTCCTCGGCTTCCTCTAGCGGTGGTTGGTAGCTACCGCAGCGTGGGAAATTGGCCGGCGGTTTGAGCATTTCGTCCGGTTCGCCAATCTGCAGCACCAGCCCCATACCGTTGGCAAGATGCCATTCAAAGTGACAGTGCACCAGCCAGAAGCCTGCAAACAAACCCCACCAAGGCAAGAAGAGTTGAAGAAATGTGTCGCAAAGAAAGTGGGTGACCACTGCCGCCGCCACCACCACCACTCACCCGGATTGTCCGCCCGGAACCGTACCCGCACGTAGCCCCGGTTCGGTATGGACATCGTGTCCTTGTACGGTGGGCAGTGTGCGTTCGGACGCCGGACGGTCTGCAGATTCCGCAGGTAGGTTATCTGATCCGTAAGGATGTCGTTCGGAAAGCGGCCAGTATCGGTCACTATAAATCGATGACCGTGGAGATGGAATGGATGGTAGAACTTTTGTCGTACTGCAAGAAGAAGTTCACACACACACACACACATGTCATTGTGATATCAATCCGTGGTGGTGGTATAATGCAAGCCCGGGATGCAATTCCACAAGTCACGACGGGCGAAGGGTACTTACTCTCGGCCGTATCGTACAGCACGATCTCGATGACATCGTTGTGCTTCACCTTCATGCGGTGCGTGCAGAAGCACAAATGGTCGTCCGTGCAGTGGGCCGGTTTGTGGCTCACGTTGCAAAACTGTGCATTCTCGTCGACTATCTGCTCCGGTTGGATCAGCAGCGGGAAGGACGGTGGCACGAAGCTGATCATGTTCGTCGCACCGATCGTGTTGAACCGACCCCGGACGGCTGGAAGCAGGATGCATTCCGTTTAATTACTGTGCGTGTTTTGCTCGAGCCGCAAGCAAAGCTCCCGCCCTAGTTCATCCGGCCGGTAACTTCATCCGAGGTGAGCTTCAACATAACTCATTTAATTAGTGACAGCATCTTCATTAAATCTTGCATACTTTCCTGACCGCTCCTTACGGTAGCAGGAGCAGGTACACTGTGCTCCGGTGACAAAGAAGTGCACACCTTCTGGCAAGGTGGCCCAACCCGCTAGAGCCCGCCATAAATTAAATAACTTCCAAACATAGCCTCTCAGCTTTTAAGCTATCTGCAATTATGGTGTGATGATGATGATGATGATGTGGATGGTGCTACGTATCAAGTGTATGGTGACATGCAAATGCTATCCCGGGGTTGTTGCTCACTCCATTAATAACAACCCCGCCCTACCCAACCGAGTACCACAATATCCGCCAGCGTAGCGGGGTACTTACTTGCGAAATGGCTGAAACCACGCTCCGAAAACAGCAAGCTATTATTCGCCTCAATTACATTGAATCCAAGGAAAAACGTATGATCCGGCACGGCGTCGATGAGCTCATTGTCGCGGAACTCTTCGTACGATTCCAGATCCGCCGCACAGAGGTACGTATCGTTCGGGGTGTAGCACGGTGCCGTCTGGTGGTTAAACACGATACCCTCCGGGTACGGATCGTCGTACGCTGGCAGCGGTTCCTGTGGGAAGGCTAGCGTTTGCGCTACCGTCAGCCCGCTGGCCGACGGGAACGTGTCCTTCGTGTGGTAGGACAGGATGGCAAAGTCTTCGACGCGCATCGGATCACAGAAACCGATCCCTCGTACACGCACCCAGTAATTGCCTGCGGAGGTGGAAGCGAACGGTTTTCAGGAAACCGGAAGTGGAGTGGGGAGGGTGGAACGTCTTACCCGGAGGTTGGTTGGCTGTCAGGACAAAGTCGTACCGTTCGCCCGAGATGGATACCAGTGTGTCTACGGTGTGCTGAGGTTGCACCGTACCGCCGTCGGTGGAGATGATCAACATGCTGTGGTTTTGGATCTTTATGTTGGAGGGGGGAGAGAACATTATTGTTCGCTTACAAGATGCAGTAAAATGCATTGCATCCCACGACGCTTCATCGAATCCCGCCCTGATCGTATCGCTGTACGCAATACAGCTAACGCATGCTGAGGCTTAAGTTAGTAATGGCAGATCAAGATCTCTCAGGAATCTTTCTAGAAAAAATATTGCCTCCCAAATTGCACGAGTTGTCCTTGAACAGTAAGCTTTAAACGTAGCAATGGCTGTAGTTTAACTGATTTTAACTAATTTTTTATAGCTCTTTCTGGGCTCTAAAGTTATGTTCTAAATTCCATAGCATCTTTCTTTGACGACAAATTGAGCCTCTGTCTTGACTACACAATGATTGGATAGGATCATTATTATTATCCTTCACTACTGAAGTCAGTAGGGATCGTACGATAAAGTCTGTGTAGAGGAATCGTAAAAAACAAGATACGATACCCAGCAGAACCAAGAGCTAACTCCGCACCTAATCACTTGTTTTGGCTCGTGCCTAACTCGTTGACTGATGATCGCTGACTGATCGCAGGGTAGGAGCATCTTTTCACGCATCCTCCCTTGTTTCACTTCCTACATGATACTCCTTCATCATCCCATAACTCATACCAGCTGGTTGCACCCCTTGGCAAAATTTTCCTACACACTGTTTCAGGCCTTATTAGAAATTTTTGTCCTTTCTTGCGTGACTGAGAAGCCGTTGTAAAGCTTAGAGAGATCATAACAGGTCATCAGGCTGTGCGTCGGTATTTTAAACTTCTACGTTGAGGGGTGAAACTCATAGCGCGATCACTTTTTTTTTAATAAATTACATTTTTTTGGTAAAATTTAGTTTACGAAGTGTAAACCTTCCTATTGTAGCACCTATTCAATAAATCGATTTTGAGTATATATTTTTGTTTTGGACATTTTGCTATTTTTCAACCTAGCAGAGGCATCAAAATGGAGTGGTTTGAAAGAATGTGGGCTTTATCTATTGCCCATCACCGTATAAGACGATGAACAGTTCAAGGGATAGCTAGAACACAGGAGTTTCTTTTTGTTTGTCACTACAACATCGAGATCGAGACCGTCTACCGTTCCCAAAATCCCTTGTCTTGGTCATATTCTTCGATAAATAGTGTGTTCTGTGTTCTACGAGTCATATTCTTTACTTTTGATATCATTAAAGACAACTATTTTAGAAGAAGTTTTGAACTCCCCAACCAAGCATATATCTGAAGCTTCTGTTACAATTTCAAGCGCCTTGTTATGCTACTTCAATTAATTTTTCCTCAGAGTTTATCTTTTTCAAAATCAAATTGAGAACAATTCTCGCGAAATACTCCAATTAAACGGAAAAATCGTGAAGCTAAATTGTTAACACAAAATAAGCGTGGGTTGAGTTTTGTTGTTGTTGCAAAAAAAGCACGGTCCGTGTATAATGGCAATCGTTCGCACCGGCTAGCATATAAGTTAACAATAAATCCCCATTTGTAAGCTGTGAGTAATTGAGAAACATTGTTCATTCCCAAATTGGCACCTCCACGCGCTAGGGCCGGCGCTGGCATTCGCTCGCTCGCAAACGCAATTGAAATTGCAGCTGCACTTTGTGCGAACAAAGACCCACCGGCCCAACATGTAACGTTCGGCCATAAACGGGCCAAAATGTCGGGTGCTGGGTGAGACACACAACAGCACGTAACGTAATTATAATATTTGAACTACTTTTCCACTCCCCACAAAAAAAAAAACAACAACCCGACCGTACCGGCACGTACCTGCATCTGGAACGGGCAGTACTGGCTGCCGCTGCTGATCAACCGAAACCGGTACCGTTTGCCATACTCCACCTGGTACACGGTCAACGGGGCATCCTTTCGAGTGCCGGTCGTTTCCTGTCGGTCGGTGGCATGGAAAGGTGTAGAACGGACAGTGGGTGAGGATAATTTTCGATAAATTTTAATTTACCAACCCCTCGCCGTCCGGTGGTCGCGGGCGAGCGCGTGCTCGGACTACCCGGGACTCGGGGGTTCAAATTCATTATTCATACATTAAAGTACCGCCCGCGGCCATTGATGAGGATGGAGTTGACGCGCATCGAGTCGTTCTGGATGCCGGGCACCCACTTCTCCACCATGTCCAGCGTCCAGTCCGCGATGATGATCCGATGCTCGGACAGATCGTAGTCGTAGTGCGCCCGATTCATATCGGCCGGGTCGCGCACAACCACCATACCGTAGTGGCCGTTCGCCTTCTGAAACCCTGAACGGGGGGGCGCGTTGCGAAAAATAATTAGAACAAATTGGAAAACGAACGCGGAAGGGGCGGACGGTGTCGCTTACCGGTGTGCGAGTGGTAAAACTGTGTCCCGGCCTCGACCGCACTAAACTGATAGCGAAAGGCAGTGCCCTGCGCGATCGGGCACTGGGTCACCATCGGCACACCGTCCATCCACGGGCTGTTCTTCTGATGGAAGCCGTGCCAGTGAATGGTCGAACCGAGGCCCTCCATCTCGTTCTCGACGTCCACCACGATGGTGTCGTGCTTGCAGACGTGTATCGGCGGTCCCGGGATCTGGCGGTTGATGGTAAAGACACCGCGTTCCATACCGTTCGCCGTGATGCACTGGGGATGGAAGCAGTGCCTGGGAACGCCGGTAGCACAGTGCCAGCAGGAGCTGCGGAAGAGATGCGTGCGGGGCAGCGTGCAGTCGTGTAGGCTGAGCATACGGTAACGGTACGGTTTGGCTTGGCTTACTTACGATCCCATGGTGGCAAAATTTTCCAGCTTCCAGTGAAAGTGACACGTTAGCGGTGGTCCACCGGGCATGCACGGACGGTCACACTGGTCGCCCGGTACTACCTGCCGCACGGTGGGGCTGGACGCGTTGGTGAGAAGCAGTAGCTGTGGCCAAAGGCGTGCTGAAATTAGAATGTGTTGATGAGCTTCTGAGAAGCGGGATTGGATTTCGGCGTCCAGCAGATGCTCTACTCAAATGCTGTAGCGCTATTTTAAAGGAATGTAAATTACAATTTAATTATGGTCCAAAATTTAATGTAGTTCATTATGGAGAGCAAATCTCTTCGCATGTGCATTCCATATTTTTGAAACTACACACAATTCATTCGGTTTTGGGTGTAAAGTTAATAATGCTTTTAAACACATTTCGTCCTTATTTCTAAGCTTCACAAAACCACAGAAGAAATCCCTCTAGCACTACCACCTCGAACGGTCTCTGGTCGGCCATGTCTGGCTTTCTGTGACATGAGTTTACCCATAGCAAAGTAGTCAGCCCTGCGTACGGAGACGCGGTCTGGAAGGGATATCAACCCCGGTCCTGTTGTGTGAAGACCGGCACCGCAGTCGCCTCGGCCACAGGCCACGTTTGAACGGACGGTCTGGTTTGATTGAACCAGCACAAATGTCATAAGTCCCTTCCCAGTCACGATCAGTGAGAATCCTACATGGGTTTCAAAGAACATCATACGAAGGACAGATTCCCAGCTACTTGACAGTTTGTTAGAGCATCTGGTAGCATTGGGAAAACTGTAGGCTTTGTACCGGTATCGTTCTCCAACTTGAACCGAACGTAGTTAAGTTGAGTATGTTGAAGAAGATATTGGACAAAATTGAAATTGTCCTGCAAAATTCCCAGTCAAAGCCGTCCGTGGTTGTGTAAAATAAAAGAAATGGGCAATCCTCAATGTAATTGGTCAATTGAGCTAGCTGTACCAATTTTAATTGCATTACTGTAAAATGTGAAAGTTTTTACTAACATGAGTTCAAAGCGTGCTTCTGCGAGTTAAAACATAGAGGTCATTAGACATATTTTAAGCTTTATTTTTTAATCTTCTGATGCTTTCTACCCCAATTCATTTGCTTTGAAGCTATAAACGCCCTAATTAATCACTCTTCATCTTCAAAGAAAGCGTGCATTGCATGAAGAAGCAAAGCTGTTTATGATGTGCAATTGATTAAATTACGGTTAGATTTTTGTTAATTAGTTTGGAGGATTTGATTAGGTGCATATATTTAAACACATTCACTGAACCAGCGCTCCCGGTAACGCATGAACTGAACGGCTACGCACCCTAACCGAGATTGATTTAGTAACTATGTCACTATGAGCCGAACCGCCCTAGTACAAGAATTTAGAGAGAAAGCAAAGCGAAGAAAATCGCTGCACAAATAGCACGAATTATATTACTCGCTGATAAGAGCAATCTGCCAAATTTTGATAAAGGCCCCAGCGAGCGCAGTGGTAGGTGTCTTAAAATAATTTCACATGTTGAGGTAGTCTCGTATGCTTTACTGCACTTGAAAGCAATCAACGATGATGGGAGTGGATCGGCGAAATGTGTGCGTGTGTTGTCGTATGTTTTATTATCAAATCAATTGCGATGTGTTAGGAAAAAGTGCGTATATGATAAGCTAAGTTGGATGTTTTTGATTTGCTTTTTTTAATTCTAACGTTTAATTCACTTACTTTTACTGATAGCAATAACGGGTGGTTTTCTAGTAAAATTCTTGATACAGCTCTGGTACACAAAATTGTCCAACTAGTCCAATGTGTAGGTCAAATGTAAGGTCATACGAAACAAACTCATTCCGTTGTAAGGAATTGATCCTCAGTAAGGTTGATGAATATTTGAATATTTAACAGTAGTAAAGATCAGTAAAGAGGCGATCGACAGATATGCAGGGTTTCTCAGTTGATAAGGCAATAGCATCCATTTTTATCTTAGGCTCCTTACATGAAATGGCAAACAAAGCTAGTTGACATGGAAACGGCTTCAGATGACAGCGAAATCAAATACTTTTTGCTGTAATGTCCTCCGATGATATTGCCATAGTAGCCGTTGATGTTGTACGCTCGTGCGCTGAGAGGATGCGTATAATATCAACGGTTACTATGACAATAGTGATTGACATCCTAATTACCGGTTAGAATTTCTTCGAGTTTTATAACATCTTTTCATTTATTTAGACAATTCTTATTGCAAATAAATTTGGATAGAATATGGTAAAGAAAAACATATGATAGAACATAGTAAATCCCTAGTCAAACAAAGTTTTCTATGTCTCAGCGGCAGGCTGATTTTAACAGCGGTCAGCAGAGTTTTTTGAGTAAACCTCTATCGAAAGACCTTATCAAACTAGTCAGTCAGTTAGGCCTAGGATGAAATGATAACTGAAGCAAAAGAGCTTGTAAAAAAATATTTTGCCAAGGCTACGGTTAACTGCTGGCCAGGTCCCAATGAACTACAGAAAGGTCAGTCGGTAATACGTTAAATTATTGGTAGTAGTTTTAGTTTAGGTTTTTTAGCATCTGAAGATCTTTTTTCTAGAAAACAGTGTTACAAAAGTTTAGGAATAAATAACTTGTTTAATTGCAATGTGAAATTGTTTTCAAAAACACCTCTCAGCTTTCTGACCAATTTTTACAAGTCCGTTAAATTGTTTTTCTTCGTGTTCGGCCAACCATTTCTGGCTTACTATGACTTGATTTTACCCGTAGCAAATTAGTCAGCCCTGCGTACGGGAAGGCGGTCTAGATGGGATTTGAACCCCGGTCCTGCCGTTTGAAGACAGGACCACCACCCCATTAAGTTCAACGTAACGAAAATTTTACAAACAATCCTTTCGATTTGCACGATTTTTAATCATCACAGCACAGCAGCAAGAACAATCGGCAACACTTTTTGCTGCCCACTCCCGGACGATGTTGTAATCATTTTCAAATTTGATTCCCACTTTTTCTGTTGGAATGATTTGTTTTCAAAACAGCCATAATCGACATGAATTAATGTCAGCCGAAACCGTATCAGACCGGGCAGACACTCTGCTGCCGAATTGCGTTCCGATTGCGTGGCGGAAGGATACAAAAAATCACTCTCCATTATCAGCCGATGAAAAGTTACATCACGATCGTTTGCTTGTGTATAGGAGCGGTGAGCCTTTTGCGCTAACATTAAGCTGTTGCCGTGTTGCACAACTTGAGCTAAACCTTTCATGTCCGTACTTCACTTTCCTACTAATTTCTCATGGACGGAAGAACATGATTCCACGATCATTCAACTGTTTGGTCAACTTTAAATGCTTCTTGAAACATTTACACTTCGCTACACTAACAATAACTTCAGGCACATTTCAGGCGAGTAACAAACAGCTTTCCACTGCAAAACACCACTCACCGGGTTTTGTTGACAGTGGCAATCCCACGAAACAGTCGATCTTTGGCAGGATGGAGGAGCACAGCGCACACCAAACTATCCATCGCAATGTGCCCTTAAACATCGCTTCAAAACCTCGGAGAATCATCGTTACGAGCGCGTGTCCGAACGCGTGCCTTCGCTGGGTAAAACTGAAAGCGCAATCGATCCACTCTGGCTGCCAGGCAGCGATCATCGATTATCAGTACCGTACGGTGCGGTGTATTTTTTTTTCTTACTTGGTTCAAATTAATCAAAAGAAAATTTGTCCCAGAAGAAAAAAATGGGGGTTTGTCTGAGTTGTTAGAAACTAATCGCTTTTTTTTTGTTCCCAAACAATCCCAACCGATGCGCTTATCACTCTTTCTGCGCCAAGCGCGTGTGTAAAGGCGATTTCGATCGTTCTGGTGACGCGTGGCACGCAGTGGCCCGGTGTTTTGGTTTGTTTTTCGTCATGCGTCTGATTGTCGCGATAAGAGGACTTGCCTCTGCCTGGAAAAAGAGGTATACAAGAGTTTGAGGAAAGCGATTGTTTTGTTCGGGTTGAGGGAACAGATCAAAGCTCCGGGATATTTATAATCGTTTCAATGTTTTTAAAATCGCAGTTTGAGCAAAAAAACTTAAAATCTCAAAAAAATCTACATCATTTCAAACGAATGTTTGTGAAGATATAATACATACCGTACAATATGCTTACCGTACTTTGCAGTGCTCTAAAAACGAGAAAATCGTACCATGATGATAACGCAATGTGATATCTTACACATCAAACGGAGGAACGCAAGCAGCAACAAACAAAAAATTCGCCGTAAAATGGCATCAAAGGACACGCCTTGTGAACTTTTGCAGCCAGCTTCCCCACCCCGATTCCCGGGAGCCAAAGTTCCTACAAAATGATTAAATATGCTTTTTCTCTTTTTGCAAATTTCCATCGAAACGCGGCGCTGTCCTCTTGAACGGTGTGCGGAAGTTTTGCCTGCGGAAGTTCAGCAGATAAGATGGGCTAGCTGGACGTGTGCAGTGGTCGGCAAAGATTGTTTGCAAAACTAGTTAGGGAAAATCGATGAAACTAAAAATAAAAACAATAAATCTAAAGAATTGATCGAACAAGTATTAAAATTTAATACTAAATGCAGTGATATCATCACAGATGTTAAGTTACACATTTTCTATCTTAGTAACCATAGCTCAGGAGACTGTCTGGCTTGCCAATAGGAATTTTACAGCATCGGTTGCTTGGACCATGAACGTATGATTTTTTCATTCTGTTTCAAATAATAAACGACGATCATACGATCATTACTACAGTTATGCACTGAACGTTCCCGAATGCTGGAGTTGCATCCGACACGACGGTCCCATGTTGCCAAACTGATACTCTAGGAATATCATCGTGGCAGCTGACGGGAGATTCTATTGGACCCCGAACTAGCAGTCTTCTGCCATCGGGCATCGCATACGGATCATCAAAAGCTGATTTTAAATTTTATAATAAAATTTTTATTATTATCTGAGGCAACACCTCAATATGAAAGCTTTTCACTGCTCCACATCGCGCTGATTAAATCAATAATATACCCGATCAAATCAATATCTCGACGCACTTGTCAGTTATATCCTTGAAACCCCCTGTAATAGAGGGTCCGTATTGTAAACGCGTATTATGAGATGAAAATCATAATATTATTGCCATAAAAATAGATACATTTAGGACGACTTTAGAGGCACTCTATTCCCGTTTTCTACATAAATTTGTATAGAATTTCCAGATCAAGAGACCTAATGTCCAATGTAAAATCCAAAACAGCAACAATTATTGAAGACAAATCGTTTGGGCAGTTCCACAAAATTGTGTATTAGATTATTTAAAATTTCAAAACAAAAATAATAAAAGGACAAAATAATAACCATTACAATTTCATGAAGCGTTTGATCCTCTGAAACTGGAGTGAAAAAATGTGAAGAGTAAATTAGAAACTAAAATCATTTACAACACCCACCTGTAGCTACCTTAAAGCAAAAGCAGTGTTAAAAAGGGCTATAAAACCACAATTAAATCACTGCTTCCGGGCGCACTCACGCCCACAAACACACATTAAAAGCCTTTTAGTAGTAATAACGTTAATGACTCCTTCCTGCACGGCACACTGCTTGCCGACCACTGCGTACCAAGGGTTTGATGAACAAAATACCATCGAAGCTTTCGAACGTGCGAGTATGTGACAACCGCTCCATTTTCCGGTATCCGACCATCGTTATGCAGCACTGCTAATGTTAATAATTTGCTAACTTAGAGTAACCAGAGAGAGGAATCACAAAAGTTACCAACAACCGTTTCTCCGTTTGCATAGTTCTTACTTAATATGTTCCGCCGGGAGATCACCGGTTGTTCCGAAGCGAAGATGACAAGCATTGCGAAGGAGCATGATAGGAGACACACAGACGAATGGAGAAAAACAAAACGCGAGAGAGTGTTTCAGAGTTTAGAGCAGTTTGTGTGTGTGTGTTTTTTTTATTTAGTTCTGAATACTTCCTGTATATGAATAATACTTTTTCCCTTTGCGCCGCTTTCGCTACAACACGCGGTTCACTACGCAACTCATCCTGTCGTACCGCTGATCATGTGGCACTACTACTACCCGTTGGCTTCTCACTTCTACTCTTCCTGCTCCCTTTTTCTCACCGATATAACATTTGATCTAGCTATGCCCACGTGTGTGTGGGTTTTTCTTTTAAATTTTACTTTTGGTTTCGTTCAGTTTTCCATAATCGTATTTACCGCTTTCCAATGGTTTTTTTTTTGCTGTTGAACATTAGTCGTTGGTTTGGGGAGGGGGAAACGTACATATGACCAGGCTCCAGGAAGCGGTAAAAAACTCGCGTCCCGCAGGAAGCAGTTGCTTTCTGATCAGAATCGGAATTATTTCGCTGCTGCGAAACATTGCCTCTCCATTAGCCAGTCGGATAGGAAAACTTAAACGCACAACGCTGGAAAATGCAAGTTGGAGTAAAATACTGTTACATTTCTTTTCCCCCCGTTTTTCTCTCACATTATATCCTTCTTTCTGCGCTTGCAATTTGTTTTCCCCGCTTTGAACTATGATACAGTGTTTGCAACAATTTGCCTTACATGCTCGTCGTGGTTCTCCTGTATTTATATGTGTGTGTGTTTTTTTTTAAATATTTAATTTTCTTATATAAAACATTTTTACCATCCTTCATCGTACCGACCCGAATCGACGTGATTCAACACTTATTAGCGACATTTCGTTTCACCGATGGTGCGCTACCGAACCGTACAGCATCAACGTCGTCGCCATCATTGCCATCACCATCGCCAGGTGCGGCAGTAGCACCAGCATCAGCGTCGGTCGCTGTGGGTAGCTTCCGCTTCGGGACGGTTTGCCACCGTCGTCCAGCTGGCTGCGGTTGGCGTGCTGCATCGCTGCCGGCTTCTCACCTGTTGGCCAAATACGGGGCGAAGCGAAATATAGGGGTAAAAGAATTTACATTAGCAGAAATTACATTAGCTACATTTTTTGTTGCCGTATTTAACATCGTTACGCCGCTAAACGATACAATTTGCATGCTGATGGTGCGAGCAGTGACGGTCGCTTGGCGAAACGCTGGTTGACCTTGTTATAGGACTTTTTGTTACCGGTATCTAAGAAATTTTACACTGCATTCACACGGTTGGCTCTGGTGAAAAAGTACTTTCCGAAAGCTTCCATCGAGGAAAATTTGTTTCATTTTGTTATTGTAGTAAAGCAAAAATACAAGAAATTTATGCACGTAGTTTTTCATAGCATTTTTTACTTGAATTATAATACGTTCAGCTCAAAAGTGCACGAAGAAAAATAAACAATACATGAATTTAAATTTATTTTGTGGAGTACCTGCATAAAAGAACGATTTGAGAAGCTGTAAAAAATGTGTTTTTAAATTTGTTTAAAAATACAGAGAGTTTTGAATGATTAGATTCCAATTAAATATATTTTTCAAACAGCTTTTCGAACTGATATCGTCATCGAAAGTTTTTTGTATGATATCGGTATTTTGGCAATCGATTTTGAATAATTTTGTGGTCAAGCTAGAAGATAGATTTGTGAAAAAAAATGTCTGGCGCTTAGCACAGAAAATTTCCCACAAAATATAATTTAAAAAAATCATAGAATCATGCTATAGACGTTTCAGACTTGCATAATGGAGTAAGAAGCAATTGAAAAAAGCTAATAGTTCGTTAAGCTTTCACCAAAAATCGACAGCACAGAAAACCAGATCTACTGAGCTAAGGCGGTCCTAAACCACTTAAAGCGGCAGGTAAACCTAATACCTAAAGCGGTTCATTTAGCTCCAGATTAGGCTTTACGTATGGGTGTATGGGTAACGCCAATACCAACCCAATTTGCTGTATCTTTGAACCAGAAAGTACTTCGTAGAAAATACGGCATCCAGCCGTAACACTCAAGAATAAATAAAAAAAACTGTAACCCAAACCCAAAAACTGCATGGCAGAGATCAAAAGCGTTTCGCTTGATAGTTGTTTTAATATTCTCATTGATCAAGTGTTCGTATAGGGATGTAATGTTGAGGTTTCTATTACAAGCACATAAAAAAGAGGACAAATAAATGCGAAATGTGTATTTTTAAATTAACTTTCATAACGGTTTAATTAAGGTAAACTATTCCTTTTCACACACCATAGATTGTGAGTTCGAGCCTAATCAAGATCGATCACCTTGGTAAAAAGCAAACAGATCTTGCTGCTATCAACGCGCCCGACAGTATGCAATCTATCAAAAGGCATTGATTTTGCTTCCGGGAAATCCTTTCGACACAGTGCAACAACGCGCTGTAGGATAGTGAACAAAATTATTTAAAAAAAAGCTAATGACTGCATGTATTCAATTCCTGGAAATACTATACACAGGCAAGTTGTTTTGGTTATTGTATTGCATTCAGTGCTGTCAATAACAAACAAACAGATTCTAGAAATAAAAATGCACCGAATTGCACATTTTATTGTACAATAGCGATCTGAACGAGCTGCTATTGCGGAGACTCTTAAATGTTAAATGCTATTGGTATTGGATAGGATTATTCACATAAATAGATTACAAAAAAGTGATTAGTGAGCTCAATAATCATTCACATTAATCGCTTTTAGCTTCTGAATATCGCCCTGTCGATACGATTGTACAGATCGTCAGCTCAACAGGCGGTCTGGGCTGGGAAGGTCAAAGTTTGCCCGAATTGCTATATTAATTTTCCATGCACATGCTTAGCAACGGCGGCAAGCGCAACCGGTTGCTGCAAAAGGGGGTTAGCTAATACTTTTACCACCAGCGCCCTAGCAACCGTAGCGAGAGTTTTGCTTGTGAGTGTATGTGTTACATTGACGCTCTAACCCGCCACCAAATACTCACCTTGCAGCACGTGTACGGTGATGCTGGCTGGGCGAGCGTTCGATGGTGCGCACGTGTAATTACCGGCGTGCCTTAAGTGGACCTCCTTGATCGTTAGCACGCTCGGTGCCGGAGTGAGGATGTGCGAGTACGGCATCGGGTCGCTGTAATTCATCGCCGGATAATGCTGACCGTGGTGCGGATGATGGTGCTGATGGTGCAGATGCGGATGACGATGGCCGGGCGCATCGGACGATGCCGTACCACCGGCCGACAGTTCGTCCTGCCGTTCCAGCGAATCCGTTCGATCCAAGTGCTGCTGGTGGTAGGGTGAGGAAGATAAGGCTGCCGCCGCCGCAGCCAGCGACGCTAGGAGTAGCGAGGAGGAGGAGGACGGCGTCAGGAAGGGTTCGGAAGAATCCTGCCCGAGTTGTAGCGAGCGCTGGAGCAGTCGTTCGTCATCGAGCAGATTGAAGCCCTGCTCGTCCTCGGCCGACAGTGGCAGATCGTGCTCGTCCTCTAGCGGATGGGGCAACAGGTAGGGATGCAGGTGCGATGGGTGACCGGCGGTGGCCGGCGGTTGGAACGGTGTGACGGAAAATCCGTTCAGCTGATCAAAGTTTACCATGTTCTGCTCGTGGTACCTGTACCGGGATAGATTGAAAATGGGGGAGTGGTAGATAAAAGGAGAGCGTTACGATAAATGCATTGCAGTGTGGAGTTTTATGTTTTATGTTTCTATGGCTGTGGCCATTGTTCGGAAGGTTTGCAAGGAGTGTAAAAGATAATGAGCAAAAACAGAAAGTTCTAGTTGCAATATTTGTCTGGTTACGCTATTGCTTACTCTGATTATTAAGTAGAATTTAGGATTAAATACAAAGTTATATAAACGTAATGTATTTTTCTATGAAATAATGAAGTTTAGATGCTCTTATTAATATTTTTGAGGTGATCGTGGGACCGTATGAATAATTGAAAAATTATGTTTAAGTTATTTTAATTAAAGATTGTTATTAAATTTATCTGACCACCCGAAGCCATCATAGCAGTACCAAGTGACCTTGATAGAGCACGCTCTGTAGACAAAAATTGCATTCACAATCTCGAATTTTCCTTTCTCTTCTAGAAGGCTATAAATGCCAACTGTTAGTTTGATCTTATTAAAACTGAGCTCTCGGATCGATGACTCCGCATTTGACAGATATTAAGCACAGTTACCATCAGTTACAGAATTTGTCAGTCTTCTTTTACTCTCATAGTATAATTCGCCGAAACCAGCACGCTGGGATGCTCCCATCATTTACATTCATTTCTTATCTTTATACCCTCACACGGGCCGGCTTTTGTTTGACACAATAGTATGCCACCGGAACATACGATCGATCACGAACATACAGCGAACGAGATAACGGGGAAACTTGCAGCAAACCGAGCCAGATACACACCCAATAGCTCATCGGCCAATGTGACGGTGCACGACACCGAATGCATGCCAATTTTACGACCCAAAGTGCACTGAATAATGTAACCTCACTAACGACGGATGCGTGTAATCGGATGGGATTTCCCTCTTTTACCAAACTATTACAGAATCATTCCGGGATCCGGGACTCGGGCATTCCGACCAACTACTGTACGGGAAAACTTTGTGGAAAACGTTTGCGACGAACGATGGGAAATGGTTAGACGGGCAAACGGGGGCGCAGCATTGTGTCACTGCGCCCGAGTTGTACCGATGCACTGGGAAGTAATTATCTTGATCAACGATCTCGCTCGCCCCTATGCCCGTGGGTCGGGAAAGCGGTTCGGCGAGTATCGAAATTACAGCCAAACGTTATGTACGTGGTTTGACGATTAGCGGTTTTTGTGCGGTAATTGAAGTGCCTGGGTGGTGAATGATGGCCCAGCGTACGTAATTTTGGACACTGCATAAAGATGATCCCGTTCAGCAGAGCAGTGAAGAACGGATGCATTATTTGGGGGTTTTGAAATTGGTACAATTGTCATTGCAGTGTACGGAGCTTTTGCTTTCTAGAGTAAAACATATTAGCTTCAACGGAGTCAGGGTAGAATGGTAGGAATACTAACAATAAAATTGTATACCATGAGATTATGAGAAAATACTACGTGTAGCAATCAGAGAAATAAGGAAATAAGGTTCTTTCAGGCAATCTTATTGATAAAGGATGTCCTGGTGGTAGTGCCTTTTTTGCTTTAATATTAAAAAATTGACAATACGGCTTCAAGCGGTCATAATTAAAAAAAAAAATAAAAAAAATAAAATTTACATATCTAATAAAAATATTCTTAAAAAAGATTTTTTTACGATGGAGACGCCTTGTACTTCACGTGAAGTAGAGATTACATCTTTTTTTAACTACATTTTTTTTAAATTTATAGAGTATTAGAGTATATAGAGTAGAGTATAGAGTATTATATCATAGATTTTAAGAGAAACATAGTTATGCTACTACAATTTCAACTCTTATGAGGATATTTGTTTATGTTCTTTACCACTAATAGCCTCGTATCCCCTTACATTGTTAGTCAATATGACATATCCTCTTCTGATTTAAGCACAGAGCCAGAGATGAATAATGTTATTCAGCTTGAATAAAACAAAAAATCTTATTTTATACAACCACAAACAGAAAACTGGTGTGTATAATCAGCTGAATTATTTTTTATTAAGCTGACTTAAACACTTTCGAAAGGGAAATTGAACAAAAGTGCTATCAGAATCGCCATACCGCAATGACCAAATAGCAACGAGTTTTGGCCAATAATTTTAACTTAAAGGTTAATCACCTCACATCGGTTTGTAAAAATCGGAAAATGTGGATTTCCGCGGCCTACAGCCATATGAGCGCGTCATCATTATTTAACTCATTATCGTTACCCGGTGTCGCATGTCATTGATTTTTGTTAACCTTATTATTAAGGCCGTATCCGTTAAGCGAAAGAGGATTTGTCTTGATTGTAATTTTTGCCCAACGCTATAATTTAAAAACCCACGCTATCACTCGGTCCCGTGTTTGTGCGGGGGAAATGTGCTACAGCTGGAATTAAGTAAATGATCCGTATTTCTGGGTTGTTTTAAGCTGCCCACCTCCAACACCGGAAACCGGTGCAATGATACGAGGAAATAACAATTGTACCCAGCCGGATGTGTTCCGCTGCAAACGAACCGGGGGATTCGAGGGGTTCGATGCGTCACACGTTACTCAAAAATCATGGCAAGCAGGTTTTTTGTCCCCCGAAACAACGGAACACTGCTATATCATGAATCCCTCATTAATACCTGTCGCACATATTTATTTCTTGCGTGTGCGAATCGACTCGGATCGGGGATGCTGCTTTATGAATGGTTTTGCATTGCGAACCGCCGGACGCATGAACACTGTTGCGATAAGGGCGTGCACCAGTAGCAGGCAAGCATAAAATGAGCTTAAAAAAGCTATTTGTCTGAGGTGTGGGTGTCGCTTGCCGTTTTTTTTTGTTTTGCTTTGCTTTTCACTTCACCAAACACTTTCCACGAGTATTGCGAGAAAGAGCAATGGAAAAAATCCTTTCATCTGTGCTATACGGGCAGTAATAAAAGTGGTGGAAAACAAGCACAGGCGTTATTGACTGCTCCACTAGCAAACGCACACACACACAACACGTGAGGTGGCCATTTTGCCGGTACTAACGGCAACATAATATCCCTTCCAGGGGTGGAAGATTATGTTTCTCAGAAAATGTGATTCAAATGACAATGAAAAATAAAGGTAAAAATGAGGTAAAACCACACCATATTGAAAAATGTTCGAAAGGCACTTTCGGAGCGTGAATGAAAGATGTGGTAAACAATGTGTAACGGGTGGATTACGTGATCTGCTGGAAATAATAACCATTTTCCTATGAATTTACCACTTTGAAAGAAGTTTGTGTAACGATTTACGTAAAGCCAAAATATGACAAGTTTGTCCCAGATAGATCTTTGCCGTGAGATCTCCCTAAAGAAATATTAACAGCTTTTAAACTGTCAGCTAGGGCATTACGACCGCAAACTCTGGGTCCGAAAGGACGCACAAAAAAAATCAAACCAAAAGAAGCGTCATTAGGGTAGCAAGTTAATCAGGGTAATAAATTTCTGATGAAGGTAAGGAAGGCTCGCTGTAGCGTAAACATCCTGCACGTGGTAAATAAGCTTAATTTAGTGTTACAAATAGCGTTGCATTGTTCGGCCGCCCATGTACGACGGCAGCAACGGCGGCAGCAGTACAAATTATTCATTACTCACCAGAACACGAACGTCGGATTCTCGGTAGCGCGCTGTAATTTGCACTCTAGCCGTAAGGTGGATCCCTCATCAATGTGTAGATCGGGTGCTCCGGCTATTTCTGCTGCTGCCTCTGGAAACACATAAACAAGCGAAAAAAGAGTGTGTCAGTAGAAAGAGGTCCGCTTTAAAGGTTGGATGGGGACACGGGTTGCTAGTTTGGCTTTGCAGATTCCGGTCGGATTCTATTTCAGCCGGAAGCGAATTGAAGTAGCTTAAACCTCCCATAAAACGGGTTTCCTTTTTATTTTCTTAGCTTCTTCTCGCATGTGGAGGATTTATTTTGATTTTTCATTCCCCTTTCTTGCCCATCTGCCAACCAGGACTGTTTGAATGATTGGCTGGAGCACCACTGTACGGGAACCAATGTAAGTGAGAAGACTGATTGTAACACGTGCTTATGGTGATGGCAGCACCGCATTACAAAGCAGGCTCGTTAATCGTTAAAATGTTTCAGCTGTTTTGCTTTTCAGTTTTTCCGGGATTGTCTCAAGTCGACCGGGGGGATCCCGGAACCGGATTTATTTCACCGTACACCTTTACACATGCCAGTGTTTACAGGTTGCTGCTGAAGGAAGATGCTGCGAAGAGTGTGTTTCGGTGTAGTGCTTCTGGGTGAATTACATTTAATTTCAAATTGCCCGTGACAGGGCTCGAGTGTACTGTTGGGAACGTTATGGGGATGCTTATCGATCATGCAAAGAGTGTTTCGTGGAATATGAGAAACACAGAAAAAACATTTATTTTATTTATAATTGCAATATGACGGCTTAGAAACACAAAAAAACAATCACAATAAAACATTAAAATTATAATTAATAGAATCCACTAAGTAGTCTCTTAAGAAAAAGATTTTTTACTCTACAATTTAAGATTGAAAAAGCTGTGTTAAAAACAAAATTTTATGTACTGAACGAAAAACTCGTATATCTAGGCAAGTGTTTGATAACGCTGCCGCATGTTTTCGACAGGATGTGAGCCACTTGTTCCGTGCTTTGAACTTTACCTGTTCATTCATGGTTGAAATTTAGCTAATGTACCGCAAAGCCTTCGAACTTTTGGTACAATTTGCAACTGACAAGTGGCAGACCCGTTACGATTATATGCCGAAAAAAACACCTGCATCATCCGCCACAGCAGAACAAAGCATGAAAGTTCGGTTTTTAATCTCCAAAAATTAGAGTTTTTTTGGGAGCATTTTACTCTCTCCATCTGTATCGAAATCTGTTACACAAACTAACCAAATTTCAACAAATAAAAATTCTATGTGGACATGACCATACATGCTTGATACGCTATCGGAAGCGGTTTGGCATCAGATGAATAACTCCAAACGCTTCCATACTCTGGTGAAAAATCAATGGGAAATGTCGTCATAAGACTAGCTAGTTCCCTGCCAGGCGCGGCGTGTATTTGAAAGGGCAACAATAGCAAACATTGATACAGCTTACGAAATGAAATCCATTCCCTTGGCCGGGCGAGTCTTACGCTTGGGGAAATCGTATCGTTTTCAGATCGTCTTCTACTGCTGAACAAGCTCGTATGGTAAAAGTTTCAATTACGTTCGAAAATCCAAGACGGAGCACATGAATGTAAGGTACAGTTGGGAGCAAAAAAAAAATGAAGTAGAAAAAAGCACACACACACACACACAACATCTCTAATACGCTGAGCTTATATTGGGTGTGTATGTGTGCTTTAGCTTGTTACCCGCTCGTTCCATTGGCGAAAGGTTAAATTTGGTTGCAGATTGTAAATAATTTAATTAAAATATACGCTTGACGTGAGGCGCTCGGTAAGCTTTTTCCGTAACGTCGGCCACGACGACGCTGGCTGCCCGGTTTGCGGTAGAATGGGTTTCGGAAAGTCTCCGATGTACCGAGGGGTCAGGAAGGAACGTTTTTCTTATTTCTGACACACGTACACACACACACACACACGCGCGCGCAAAGCAGGAACGGCAGGATTCGATGAGATTTCATCAAGCTTTAATGAAAACTCAATTTCCCAGAACACCTACTCGCGTGTGCACGGCACACGTTACGTTAAATACTTGAAAAATGCTTCACCGGCTTCACCGGCAAGAGCGGATCTAGCAGTCTGGCAACGGAACGTCACGTGTGAGGATATTCCGCTTGACACACACACACGTCCTTACGTATACAATACATGGGAATTGGGCGTTTTGTGTTAGCTGGCTGCAGGCACCAATTGCCATAAACGGGATCGGTTTAAATTCATGCCACGGTACGGAACTAAAGCGCAAGCAATTTGTAAACGTAATACATTCTAGCCGGAACGCACTCTTCGACACCGGAAAGGGGTATGATTGTGTATGAGTTTTGGGGCATATCGGAACCGGTGACTTGGCTTGGCACACCCGGATGGGGCTGGGCTGATAAAACTCCGAACGAACGAGCGAGCTACGCTTCGAAGGAGCTGAAGTCATCATGTGCTTTGGAAGTACATGAAGCGTTGTTCTGGAAATTTGATGTCAGTTTGTCGTTTTCCAGAAAACTGTTCCATGCACCTGACTGATGGGAGAAATGGATGGTTGCAAAATGATAGACGTGAATCGGAATTTCCCGGTACATGCTTTAATGCAAAGTTTTAGCAAAATATTTAATCTTTTTTACATGTTAGTAAAATATCACCGTCTAAAAAAAAAGCTTTTGCCAATCACTCGTCAGTTCTTAGTATTGACGAAATGAATTCTTGTAGGAAAGTTTGTAATGTAAAGTGTCACACAATCTATTCCACTAAGTGTCCCCTAATACGACGTATCGATGTCATTGAAAAGTGAGCTTTATTCTATTTTTTATGATTTTGAACTAGATTTTCATGCTTTTTCTGCTTCTTTGCATAAACTACAACCTTGAAAGGGTATCGGAACCTTTATATGATTTTTATAGAGTGGCAATGAGGTTTTGTGTTTGAGTTTTTAATGATGTCTAACTGTTCCTACCTTCAAAATTTTTTGCCTGACTGGCTATTACTTGACTTGATTTTACACATTGCGTTCCGGGGGGACGTTTCGGTTGAGAGTTCCTAAAAACTGTTTTAGTACTTTTGAAAACCTCCAAAAGGTTTAAGAATGATTTTTTTTGTGGCAAAGTTTTACTAACAAGAAACCAATGGCCAAAAAACAATTTTTCTCGCAGCCAAAAATACTGGCAGTTGATTTTTCAACACCAAACTCGTCGTATACTTTGAACACAATGCTCTCACTAGAATAAAATAAACGATTTCAAGCCATATCACCTGAATCCTCGTTTTATCCCTAAATAAACATTCTTCGCTTCTTACCACTAAAATACACCAATGTCGTATCCTTCCACTCTGTTTGCCCATTATCACATGCGTACACCACTTTCAAGCGCCATATACTCACGAAAGCACAGTGATCAGCATTTTTCATGATATGCTCTGTGTCGGTGAATTCACACGACCCACACAAGGCGAAAGAAGAAAACCCTTTACCCCGTACAGGCATAAAGTGTCAACTGGAATTTGTTTTCCTACTCCGGACCGTACCGTACCGTATACTACCGGCTCAATATTGAGGTTTTTCTTCTCCTCAGTTCAAGCTGCGATTGTTGGGTTGGGTTTCGGGTTTACCTTTTTGCCTTGCCCCTCCGCCAATCTAATTTGCCAATCGAAGCAGGAACCATTTCGAAGGCTTGCAAAAGGATTGAGCAAAAATCCTTAGGACTGGATTAGGAAAAACGAAACAAAGAAAAAAAGAACAGCCAACACATGCAAAACTAAATACGGTATCTGTATGTGCTACGAACGGCGGGCAGAAAAAGTTTAAAACAAAATGCATACTCTAGAGGGGATGAAAAACAGAGAAGACGGTAGTGGCGGATACGATACCACCTATAAATGAACCCTACAAATACGACCAGCTTTGAAACATAAAAATCCATTTCGATCGAGCATCGTGCACCTGGGAAGGGGTTTTAGTCAAGGTTGCGCGAGAAACCGGTAGTAAGCGGATGAGTGGGGAAGCGATTATTTTACTTGTTCGTGTGCTGTTTTTCTTAGCGACAATCATCCATTCGCAACCCCCTTTCGTCCGACAGTCCGTGCCGTGTCCGCGTATCGGGATTTGTGTCATCGAAGGAATTTTTCATGAGAGGTTTATCTTTCGAGCGCTGTCCGTAGCTATGCGCCGAATGGTGGCGGTGAACTGTATTGCACACGGATTCTTCACATTTACTAGGCCATATTTCCTTATACTACCGGTAAGCGACAGCGGAGAGGAAACAAAAAATCTCCCCCAGCAAAGTGGCCTGCCGTAGAGCTTTTATTGGAAAATCATTCCGAATCCTTTTTCCTCTATTCTGCTTCTTTTCGCTGCTGCTCTCCGTTTTGCCAATGGGGAACGGATATCTTGAGCGTGTCGTTATAGTACTATAGAAACAGCGCTGTTCCGGAGCGCACAACTAGGGCATAAAAAAAAATCAGCTACACGTGCCCATGCTTACCTACGACTTTAAGCTCGACAAACACCGATTGAACGGGATGAACGGACAGCTGGCACTCATACAGTCCCTCGTCCTCGGTGCGCACGGACTTGATCCGCAGCGCCCAGTGGCCCAAGTGGCGCAAATGCTCGACCAGAAACCGTTCGTCGCTGCTGTACGTCGAGAGACCGACCGTTAGTAGCTGGAAGTCCTGCCGCCGGATCCACGATACCTGTGCCGGAGAAATGAAAAGCGAACAAGACAGGGTAAGTGAGAGGGAGTGAGAGAGAGAGAGAGAGACCGTGGAAAACACACACATACACATAACGTTTGTTAGATTGCTTCGAGTGCTTGCCGTGTGGTGATGCACGGAATGGGTACGGTACACGGAAAGAAATTCATTTTCCACCTGGCGCTGTTTTATTTTCATTCGCCTGTATATTGTCCCAGGTCGACAGTGACTGGTTGTAGGCTAAATGGATGATTTCGTTTTCAGCTTGTTTGGTTCGGTGTGGAGCAAAATGGAATAGATGGCTAAGCAGATCAGCCAAATAGTGCAGAATGAATTCTGAGAAGATGATATCAGCATCTCATTGTTTGGAGGCAACTGGATGGATTAAAATCGATCGAGCAAGACGTTCCAAAAGCTTGCAATAACAATGGAATACAGTAATAAAAATTTTAAATAACGTGTTTATCAATCGAAAAATAATTTCAAAACACAGCAATTACGATAAAGGTTTACCAAAATAATTATTTTTATACAGAATTTGTCGATAGATCTTGAAATTTATGTAAGGGACCAATTCAACTTTTCGATGGATATTTCGTTAATAATAACCCTGTATTTTAGCATCAAATATTCCAGTACTTTCACCGATCTTTCCCATTTTCCAAGCGCTTTCCAACACACAAACCGTTCTGCACGCACCCCGAAGAAAGGATTACATTTCCTTCCTTAGTTTACCTACGTCAACGGGTTCAATATTTTGCCAAACTTGTGTAATGAACCATTTACGCCTAGATATTGTTTATTCGCCTTCACAGTCCCGTATCTCCCGTACCCGGAAAGGGCACACACACCTACGGGGGGTGGTTCCCCATTTCAGACTCACCAGGGCAGAAGATTGGCTGATGACGGTGCACGGTAGCAGTGCCGTGCCGCCTCGTTGTGCAGTGACTTTTGTGTTGTTTTGGGTGGCAAAATACATTGCGGCCGTAAACGGTGACACGGAAGGGGCTACCGATGAGACCGGATGTTGTTGTTGCTGATGGTGTTGATGGTGTTGAAGGTGGTGTTGATGATGCTGCTGCTGATGGTGGTGGTGATGATGTTGGTGCTGTTGATGATTCCGATGGTTGCCGCTATCGGTATCTTGCACCGTTTGCCGCTGCGAAGAGGTGAAATCTGTAAAGGTGGAAAATTGATGCAAAAAAAAAAAAACGGAAAACATTATGGATCGGGCAAGCAGTCAGTGTGCGGTCGAACATTTGGTACAGGATTTTTGATGGTTTGATGTTGGCAACGGCGGCCAACAAACAAGACACACGCACACGCTAAGAGGTGAACCGCAACAACCGTTTTCAATTGGTGGAGTGGGTGGATGCGGTGGGTGGTGAAGCTAGCATAAAATTAATGTACTACATTTCCGTGTCCGCGTACGGTCGTGGCCGCGCGAAAAGAATGCGTACCGAGCCGGAAAAATAAACCGTCCGGGGCACCACGGGACCTTTTCTGGCTTCAGCCGGGAGCAACGTGTAGCAAGTTGAGGACAGGCGTGTGGTAGGTTGAAACGGGAGAACCTTCTTTCATCCTGTGTTCCGTTTCGATGATTGATTGCATTCGGAGGTCGGTATTAATTTATTTCGTGTATTTATCGTCCCGCCCTGTACACTTGCGTCCCTTTTTTCCATTTTATCTTCCCTTTTTGATGCTTTTCGGTTGTTATTGTTGTTGTTATCCCCGCCCACAATGACCTGCCTGAGAGGGGGCCCGGGTGGAACCACGGGGCGTTTGCTTGATCGTCTTTGTTGATGTTTACTTACGCGAGTCCGGAAGGCTGGGTGGATCGTATTGTTATCACTAAGCCTTCCTTCCCCTCCCGTCCCCCCTCTCTCTCCCACCACCCACATTGAGAGTGATGAAAAAAAGCTGAAACTTAACCGACCTACCCACATCGCTGTACACAATGTGGCTCGACTTTATGATATTTCACACCGATTCCACCCGCCACCAGGCGCCTCCACCATCGGGCTATCACGCCAGCCCGGGGAAGGATAGTACTCCATCTGGGGCTTAGCGAAGTATTGCTCTTTCTGTCGTTGGCAATCGTCAGCAATTCCAGCGCACGCTTTTTCGCTTACCACTTCTTACGATTGGCAACTCTTGGGGCGGTCAATTCCAACCGCCCTCTCGTATCAACAGCTACAGCAGGAGCAGCAACACACCCTAATGTACCGGGCGCGCGACAGTAAACGAACCAACAAATGGACGAATCTTGTATTTTTCTTTCGGCGTTTGGCGGCAAGGGTCGGAGTTTTTGAAGGGTGCCGTTTTCTTGGTGTCTTTTGGCAAATGTCGCCCTTGTGTTAGGCGTGCGATGGACGAAGTGGGAAACAACATCAAAACAGCAACAACAAAAATACAAGAAAAACTGGCTGCTTTGTCAAACTCCAAAACCTGACAAGTGTGGAACTGAGATTTTTCTCACAAAAAGGAACAAACTGAGTTGGTGGATGGAATTATTGAGGGAGAGAGAGAGAGAGAAAGATGCAGACAAAAAAAAGGTTTTAACCTTCCTTTTCCTTCTGATGGATGTTGTTGTTTCGTGGACGGTTTTTATACGGCGGTTTACATTATGCTGACTGTGGTGGTTTTGAAATGGAATGAGCAAAAAAAGAAAACTCTCATAAAAAACCGTAAATGTATTTTTCACCAAATATAGAGCGTGGAGTTTTTACCCACCCTTGTGGCAAATTGTCAACAGTCAAACCATCAAGAAGATGGAGCTGTGGCTTTTGAGATGACAGTGGGTTTTCGCTCCATCTTCTTTTATTGCAAAAGTAACCTTCTATCATCGCTGCCAGTCATTTTTTGATGAGCAAAAGGGGGTAAATACACGATTGTGCTAAGTTGCGTACGCACTACAAATTCAACCGAGCTAATGGATCATACAAATCACTTAGAAACGACTGTGTGCAGGATTCGTGTTTGTACTGATGGCTATTGAAAATTTTTGAAGTGAAATGAAAAAAAAACGAACTAAAACTTGAGAAAGCTCGCCTTGGCGGGAAGATTAATTCTTGCTAAACGTTCATTCAAGAGTGGATGGCATTAGGTCACCGAAGCAAGCTCCGAAGTCAGCTGAAACCGATCCATTATTTTAATTGAAGTGGAATTTTGGGGGTAAACGTGTCACACTGCAAGCCTCGGATAATAGTGGTGAGATGAATTTTAATGGATATCACTTGTTAACCTAATTTGAGTGTTTGTTCGTTGTTAAACAGTTGGGAAAACTGATTATCGGTGTGCTGATTTGTTTGCTTTGGAGATTTGCGGAGAGTGGCTTCGCAAATATCTTGCGATTGATTGTGTTCGAGTTGGAACGTTCCATTGCATTAAGAGATGTGTTTTAAGTGGTGGTACTAATGGCAGGGTAGGAAAAGAGGCTTCAAATCATGGATGAGAAAAATAATCCTAAGAGGTTGTGGTTATGGACTGCAAACGAGCCTATGGAAGAAGTGATCGTAAACATTAGCCTTTCTGGGCTTATAGTAATCTAGCTCTTAAGCATCTGACTATAGTTGGTTTATGAAAGCATTCCACACTGATCAATCATCACTTAGGAGTTAAATGAGAAATAATACCGAAGTTACATATAATAAATATTAAATACAAATTTAAATAAAAGCTTCAAACAGTGTTATCATACACTACAATCAAAATAAAACGTGGAAGGCAAACCGACAGCAAAGTCGTGCGTATGCTTCACACGTCGTGAGTAATGAATCCAGCTCATTCACTCGTATAGTTATTCTTCTTTATTCCTTTTCGCTACAACCTCAAGAGGACTCGGCCTGCCATTTTTAGCTTTCTGTAACTTGAATTTACCCGTAGCAAAGTAGTCAGTCAGTTGCGTACGGGGAGGCGGTCTGGATAAAACTTTAGCCATGTTTTGACCACCGGACCTCCTAAATGTCGTATGCAGAAAATATTAATTAAGTATGAATGTAAGAATCAAGTAATGGAATTTAAAAATTGTAGCTATAGAACACTTGAAGTTTATAGTGCTGATATTGAAAGCTAGAACAAATTAAATATTTTAATGCTACTAGCCACATCCTATACAAATGCAAAAATACGATCTTTCGTTTGATATAACCATGAAAGAGTAAAAACAAATTGAAATTATAAAGATTGAGAGGCTATGAAAGAACCGAAATTCGTGAGGTAAAATTCTATATTAGTCAAACAGCAAGAAACAGACCACCCAACCGCAAAATAAAAAGCGCAAACAAACAAAACAAGATAATTTTGAGTAGAATTTCTTTGGTTTTGAAATTATTCGGCCTAAACCACATAATTATTTTGGTTGGAATAATCTGGAATTTAACAGCACCAGGCGTCTCCATCGTAGCGAGATTCTTAGCAAAAAGAAAAACAAAATGAACGTCATATGAAATCAGTTTTTTTTTTAATATTTTAAATTGCCAATGAAATGTATACATAAATGTTTTAAGAACAGAATAATTGTTTTTTGTAAAATCTCACTTTCTTAAAAAAAACATTAAAAATATAACTGAAAGTACAATAGTTAAAAAAAAAATAAAAACGTATTATGTTTGACATTTTCTTGGAATTTTTAAAGATCAATATTTTAAATACTACAAACACCATTGATTTGGAAGAGTTATTGGAAGAAATAAAAAAATTAAAAAAACTGGCATTGTATTTGCTACTTGAATGTTATTGGAATTTACAAAAAAATCTGTATTGTTATCGTTAGCAGATTTTTTTAAATTCTTACTTAAACACAATTGAACAAAACACAAAACACTGGTTAAAACAAAGAAGAAACAAACTTTTGCCTGGATTAATTCAATTACTGCTAGAGCAAAACATTTTTGCTTAACAGGTTTTTTTTTGTAATACCACACAATATTCATGTCAGACACGAATTGCACCACAGCAATTGAATTACCTTTGTTCGTCCAATGGGTTGCTAAATTAAAAATCCTGCGCATGGATCGATTTTGATGCCCCGGTGCTATTGCAATAAAAATAAATGTATCACTGTGTAGAATCTTTCCATATTGCGACCAATCTGCTAAATTATTAGCAAAAAATGCTGGTAAACGTTCCCCATTGAGCTGTCAGTTAATTTTATTTGTGATATTCGACACTCCACATCAAGTTTTAATTTCCTATTATGAAATGTTGTGTCTTCGCATCGCTTACATGTGGTGGTGAAAGCCTGCAAACAAGAATTTTGTATGCTAAAATTGCTTTCATCTACATTCCAAAGCTAAAAAGCATCTAGTTTTCGCTTTGAATTTAATTTAGGTATTTAAGAGTTTTTATTTATTGAGCTTCTATTGGCGATATAAGCTATATTTTCCCCCAAACGTTTATCACTTTTTTTGCAAACAATCACAATCAACTCTGAACAATGCACTGCACCACACAGCAGTTTTTGCTTGAAATTTTTTTCCACATTATCCTCCATCGGGTGGGTCAAAGAATGTTTCACTTCGAGGCATGCTTTGACAGATTGTTTGTGGCACGCTTTCGGGCACGGCAACGTTTGAGCCCATCGGATAATGATGTGAAGCGTAAGCTTTTCGTGTGTATGTGTTTGAAGGCAAAAATGTTAATATACTTGTGTGTTCCAAGAATGTACGTACGACGCGTCTCCTTTGTGCGTCCCGGCCCTCCAGAAAACCCGTCGAACCAATCCATCGAAACATATTTTAATGGTGGATCAGGAAGAAGCAAACAACAAAAACTGGCACAAAAACACGTGCTCAAACATGAGACGAAGATAGGATAAAAAAGGGCGACATGGAGCTCGTCAGAACTTCAGAAGAATTGCTGCTACTCACCCGTATGTGGTGCGCCCATGACGATGGTAAAGATGAATATCACAGCTAGAAGATGCCTTTGATTACAGCAACAGAAGAGATAGCTCAGATCGGTACCGGTGTAAACCCAAGCCATGGCACGTGCGTTTCGTTCCTTTGGTTACACGGTTCCGGGTAGTTGACGTGGATTGACAGACAGCATCGATTGTAGTAAAGTAAGGCTCGAAAAAGGAATCTTTTTTTTTCTGGTGGCCTTTTTTGTAGTCTCTTTTTCCACCTGTATTTCTAAAGCTAATTCACCTTTCTGCTTCTATCGAACGAGCTCACACACAGTCACGAACGAACGCTTTAAATACCCTTTTTATAATCCATTCTATTTGTAGAACGATTTTGCTTAATTACGCACCTTACGTAAGCGGGCCACCTTTGCACTAGGCCAACTTGTTGCAGTTGCATTCGTGTCCCATTCACACATCACGTGCCCACCGTTCGCGCTCATGGAAACCATTCATCCTTACATGCGAAGAAGCGTGTGCAAATTGTATGCAGCGCAATGCTTTTGTGTACATGCACGGAAGGGATGGATGTGTCAGGTAAGATTTTATACCCGTGGGAAAATTTACATCCAAACACACACACACACGCACGCACACACTAGCCCCACAACTGTATCACTGCACTGTGTCAGCTATGCAAATCGTTTCCTCGGTTTCAACACGCGAGCTCACTCATTTGTGCCTTGCTTAGTGCAAAGTACGTACGATTGCATGGTAGTTGTGTATGGGCCGGGCTGAGCTGAGCTGAATGCATTGCTTAGCAGCCGTGTTAAGGGAAGCTTTTTTTCCTTGCCGGGTTTCCTTTTTCTTTGCCGTGCTTGACACAGTCCGATTTCAATTAACTTTTAACACTTTTTCGAGCTGTCGGAACACATCCGCAGTACGGCACTTGTCACACACGCACTTCTACCACCGGCCGCCGGGAAAGTCTCCTGCCAGCAGGTTTGCACCGAGCACAGGACCGACTTTTCATGCACGCTTTCTTTCATGGTGATCATCGTGTTTTTGCTTTGCCCACTTCTACCGGTCGTTACCGTGCAGCGTACCGTCACCGAGTGCGCTAAACGTCACTAATGATCCTGTCAACTGTAGATGAATTTCAGTGTTGCACCTTGTGCACCTTGTGCTTGTGTATTTTTTTTGTTCGTTCCGTTTCGTATTCTATCTGTCGCGTTTTTCACTGTTACGATTTTTTGTCACCTGTACCTTAAACGGTTGCTACAGAACGACGGCAACGATGATGATGGTGACCAGGATCTTGGCCTATTTCCACGGTTGAGTTATGCTGAAGCGTACACTGGAATGAAAAGACCGAAAACAAGAAGGAAATGAGATGAGTTGTCCCGGGCAGCAAAGGTTAGAAATCATTTGCTGTTTGCAAGGTTGAAGTTGACGACACTCACTTGGTTGAATGAGATGAAGCAAAAAAAAACAGGTGGCCGGAAAACAAAACATTGGAAAGGAACGAAAAGTAATGTTGTCGTTTATGATGGTGAAAAGCGGTATTTGAATTGCGCTGTTCTGATTTCGTGTTACGTTCATTTTTTATGGTTAATAGAATCTCCGTGCGATGGAGACGCCTGGGGTTTGTTGAAAGAAAGGGAAACATGAATAACGGTGAAAACAAATTATTGAGAGGTTTTTGCGAACGATTTTCGCTCAGTTTATGATGAAGAAAGAAAATTATATTGAAATGTTGTCTTGGTGACTTTTTCGGTGGAATTATAAATTATGAGCCCTTAGTTTGACAGGCAGTAAGATTCGGTTAAGATACTGTCGAAATCAAAAACATTATAATTATGTGCAATTAGGAATAGGTTAAATATTTAACTGCAAATTAATTTCAACATGGAATCATTGTCTCGTGATTTTAGAAACACTGCATATTGCCGCTTTTCCTATTGGCAAAAAAATAAAAATGGCATCCATTTTAAAATGGATGAGTGCCTTCAGAGCCCTCAATCTATTGAGCTGAGTCCTCCCGGTAGCTCTCGTGCTCACTATCCAGCACTAATGCCAGTTTTCCAATAAAACTAAATACTGCAAAACGTGGACAAACAATAGAGAGCATACAGTTACCAACAATTCCAATAGTAAAGTCAAACGGTCGAAAGGAATGAAAACTATCCCTTCATTTCAGAACCTAACCTTGACCGTTTTTCTTTTCCATTCCAACACAAAGTTGTTCCGCTACAAAGAAATATCCCAAACTGAGCCAAACTCGCCACCAATTCCTTCGTTTTGCAGTCGTGAGAAAGGGATTTTTTTTTTGCTTTTGTTGGTAGCAGTTGTAGCTCCATTTTATTCTTTTACGCTTCACAATACGGTAACACGGTGCTTTTTTTTGCTGCTCCTGAAGATAAGAAAGTTGGCACGCAAAAGCATAGCTTCCGCTTCAAGCCGTTTTTTGCTAAAAGCATATAAAACACACACACACATACCCCTACAAATTTATAAAAAAGCCCCAGAATGACAGCAACAAAGTAGGCAAACCACTCCGAAAGGCAAATAAAGCACAACTTCTATTGGAAATGGAGTATAAAAGAAGGTGGCAGAATGCAACAAAAAACGGCGCGAAAGCGATATTTTGGCATTAGCCAAGCCTTTTGTGGACTGAGACGGAAAAACTTAAAACGGAAAAGGTGAAAAAAGATTAGGCAAAGCTATAGAAGGAAAACTGTGGCAACGAAAAAAAAAACCCCCAGAACAGTTTGTCACACACGTACACACCCTCGTAAGGACGTACCTGTGCCTACTTGCTGCGCCACGACCTACACAACCGGAAAATGTTATACGATTTCCACTCCCAGCAAGAAAACCCCAACGCCCTGAGGCACCAGGCACGGCATCCGGTGGGTGCCTTGCTCTACTCGTTTTCAGTTAAACCGTGCCAACCTGGCACTTGTTCAACGCGACCTGGTGTCGTCGTTCCCCCGAAGCACTGAATTTTGGCACTGGCAAACCCGTAATCAAAATTGTGTACCGGTCGGCCCAGTCCCGCTGCTTGGTACGGGGTTTACTCCCACGGGAAAGTAGTGGCAAAAACCTTTGAATTTTCCCAACCTTTCCCACCACAAACACACACACACCCAAACCAACAGGAGCGGGGTGGCTATTTCACAGTGGCTGTTCGATTTGATTCACTTTGAAACAGGTTCTCTGATGATTCTTTCCTTGCCAACGCTACATACGTCGGTCTCTGGGTGGTACAACGAAAGAAGAAAAAAACAAATCCCAAGTAGAAAGAAAAACGATTGTACCTTACGGTGTGTGGTTTTCTTCGTTATTGTGGGCTTTATTTTTCACCGTGCTCCTGCGCCACGGTAACGACCGGTAAAGCCGTACAAGTTTCAAGGTGGGCCTTTACTTATTCATTGATTCGTCTTGCGTCTTGCTATCGAACCTTCCATCCCTGCGGGAGCATGAATGCGTTGGTCCCTTGGCAATGCGTCTTTTGCGTACACCAGCAGCTATCGCCCGACTTTTGGTAAAGATATTTTGGCTCCTTTCCCACGTCGAAAACATTCACACATACCCATACAGAGAAGCACACGGCAAACAACGGCAAAGCTCCCACGCATCCTTAAAAAATAAAATGTATCCTTTTTTTTGGCGATGAAACCTTAGCAAAGGCGTCTCCACTGAGTGGAGAGCAAGATATTTTCAAGGGATTCAACATGATGTTATTTTGTACCCGTTTGAAACACTGCTTCCTTTTGGCCACTGTACAATCTGGAAGCGTCAATTCTGTCGCGCAGAGCTTTCAAAAAATGGTGCCCTCCTATCAAACCCCAAATTATTCGATGCTTAATAAGAATGAAGTCTGCCATCAAAAGGAATCGCACGACCCTCTGAGGTTGGGTTTCTTGTCGATTGTTATTTTTCTCTTTAAGATAACCGCCTGTGAGTTCTGTGAAAGAATGGAATTTTTATTTAAAATTTTGGTCTTCCACTTCAAAATCGATTAGAGGTAGATTGTGTTTCGTTTTCAGAAGGAACGAATTCGTCGAATCTCAGCTCAATTTTTGTGGATTGCCTCCCTTGAACGTTGTGCATGAATAATGCATATGCAACGGGATTCAAATGACGAGTTTATTACTATGTTTTAACACTATTTGCAATGATTTAGAAACTCTTGTTCTACCAGAAAGCATGAGAGCTAAAGCTCGAGGGCGATACAGGGAATAAGATCATTTTCGATTAAGTTAACTTCGTTCATTTGCAAACGTTTCCGATGAACTTATGAGATGCAACTATTTGAGTGCTAAGTGGAAGTTGAACAACTGGTTCGGTTGTAAGTCGGAGAACGTCTCTACACTCGTGACTTTTAATTTGAAACTTATTTATTCTTATGTTTGCTACGCCCTAATTCATACGTCTTTCGTATTTTCGTATTACGTTCAGTTTTTCTTGCTATTAGTGCGATGGAGACGCCTGGTGCTTGTTGAAAGAGAGAGAACGTCTTACACTACTGACTTCCAATTTGCAACTGTTTATTCGAATGTGCAATTAGAGCCTATTCTCGGTTGCTCCGAGTGAGCCTCAAGCTTAACAAAATGCAATCATTGGTTTTGATGTGTTTCAAAACAGTCAGGATTGAACATACCTCTTTTAAACATGCCTCTCTCTAACATACTTCTTCTATTGAAGAAGGAACATGTTCCTTTCTCAAGCTTAAGCTCAATAAGTGCAGAAAGTATAAGGTAGGCCGTGCAGTAAAACCCATTTGATCACGATGGTAAAATATCCCACTCGACTTTAGGTGAGAGCTTACTACCTTTTCAGTATTAAACAATCGTGCTGAATTGCTGCTTTCAGGCCAACGTTAATTAACCTATCGTAGCACATTATAATGCTCGAATATTGATATCGTTGTTAAGCTACAAATCAACACGGGCAAGCAACACAAACTCGACATTTAAGTTTTCTGCCATGAATTACTCACAATCAAATTAAAAATAATTGCTTCCGGGGGTTTTTCCGATCCATTCTCAATTTCCCGTTCCCCCGCTACTTTCCCCGGTTTCTCTCGAGAATCTTCCGTTTGATAAATTAAAATTCATTATAACATTTCGTGTGCCCCTAAAACCATACCCACGTACCGGTCGATCTAATACCGTACCGAACTTGTTCCCTTCCGCAAGGGCAAGGTATTAATGATACTTTGCAAACTATCCTCACACCCTTCGGTCGATGCGTTTTTGATTAATTCCAAGCACTTGATTCCAGTCGGGCACCCGAAACGAAACCCACACAACGGACCCAGCAATTCCGTAAGCGTGAAAGGATTCGGGAAACTTTGAGCGTCCGGTGATTTTTTTTCCCCCCAATTCCATTCCTTGCAACAGCACTAGCTCACCGGCAAGTCAGAATCGAAGCACTTAAATTGTGATGGATTGATTTCTCCCTAATTGCACTGGGTAGGTGGAACTGGTGCAAAAGCTACGCCATTTTCTCCACCAAAAGTATGAACCGAATGGATTGTGAAATGACAGAAAATTTATCAACCATCTAACGACACGAATCTTCCTCCCGCCAACGGACCAACTTGGAGGAATAAGCTTGCGAAACCGGGGCTGTACGCTTTTCGTGCTTTTTCACCCGTTTTTCTTCGGCGTGTGCGAATTTCACCCA
Source organism: Anopheles stephensi (assembly GCF_013141755.1). Taxonomy (NCBI): domain Eukaryota; kingdom Metazoa; phylum Arthropoda; class Insecta; order Diptera; family Culicidae; genus Anopheles; species Anopheles stephensi. The sequence goes on along the minus strand of NC_050203.1, from coordinate 66,702,625 downwards.
AATCAAACTATTTAAAACCAGCTCGGCTTCAGCTGCTAGGCATCGGAGAGCACTGACAAATGGCGAAAAGTTTCGACCCGCTTCCATATGGCCGCATCAAGCAAGGAAAAGGGGTTTTAGTGGGATCTAGCATCCGGCTTCATTGGCATGCGTTTTTGCCGGATAGGTCGTCCTATAGACGTCGACCCTATGCTTACCCGAATCGAAGCTCGAAACCCGAATCGATCGCTATTGCAATGAGTGTGCCTTTCTGGTGGGTCTTCTCGACCGCTTGTAGTCTCTCTGGCTCGCTCTAGTCTGCGGGAAATCCCGCACAGAGATATCGTAGAGACGGTACGGGGGGTGCTACGGGTTCGGGATAACGAGCCTTTCGGAAATTTATTTTTCCACTAGTTCCCTTTTTTCCTTTCCCTCACACTCCCCTCGGGCACATCTCTGTTGCTTCTGTTGCTCAAAAACTTTGCCACAGCGCACGGAGCCAGGCACCAGTGACAAACTTCAAACTCCCGAACGCCGGATGGCTTTCCCGGAAAAGTAAACAATGTGGGATCCGATTGGAACGGCAAATTGTGACATAGCTCAAAAGTTTCGATTCGCTTCTTGGACACGGAGCGCAGTTCTTTTTCGGAACTGTTTTCGCCCTCGTTTTGCGCAATGTACACAACAGCGGAATGTGCCGCTACTCTCGGTGAAGCATTCCGAGGCACCAATGAATGTTCACTTATGAAATTATTCGATTGTTTGTTTCCTGTCGCCTGTGTAGGCGAAATAGTGTGAAATCGGTGAAATTTGGTCGTTGAAATTAAAAGGCCGTACCGGAGTTTGGTTTTTTTCTCTCTCTGGAAAAAGGGAACCATTGATCCCAGTATCTTGGAAGGATCAGTGTTGTGTTTTTTGCTTCTCGAAACAAGAATAAATGTTATGTTAAGGATTTTTTTAATCCTACGTATTATTTCTGAGTGTCCTTGAAAGTTAATGAAATAAGGCGGTACTCGAATAAGTTTTGCCGATATTTTTCATTTGTTTTCAATGTCAAAGAGTATCTCAGTATTGAACAATACAAATAAAACGTTCATAGCTTTTTCCAGGATATAAAATAAACCTACAGGTATTTAAAATAATGCGCAGATCGAGAAAACAAATGCAATACCAGCCGTAGATTGCTTGAACGTTCAATCGCTCATTGTTTTATGCTTGTGTTTGTGTTTTATGATCAAGGCAGTTTGAAAATAATGTTTGATTATAAAAACCTTTCAAGTGTGAAATAAAATCATCCTGTTTCAAATAGCTTTTTATGTAAATTGATAACAAATCGTTGCAGCAGAGATACAGATTTAATCATCAATATTTGAAGTCATTCAGTTATTTTTATAACAAAATTTTAATACTAAACTTGTAATGTTTTTACCCATAGATCTTGTTCACTTACGTCGAAAACCTACACAATTCTAGAAACAAAAGCAATAACAATATCTCAAATCATAATCAAAGCAATTTATTTGCTCGTTTGACTACATAAACAACAGCTCTAGATGGGATCTCGATCTCAATTTAGACATCTAAATTCATGTGATCCTGATGCAAGTGTTCCCGAACAATTTCAACGGTCAAAAATGTACGTGGCTTTTTTTATCCATCATGATTACCATTATTTCTACGAATAATTTAACGTTTCAGCGACAATCTATGTTCGTGTGTGCTGCAGCAGCAGTACCAGCAGGACCTGGCTTGTTCGTTGTCAGAGTTTTTTTTCATAGAATTTTTTAAGCCCGTGATCGTTGTGCATTGGGATGGAATGAAAAAAAAATCGGCAATAGAAAACATGCGTCAAATTGTTGGGTGTCGAAAATTTTCAATCAATTTCGCTCTCACTCACGCGAAGAGTGAGGTGTGACTAACGTGGTACACACACAACCACTTTTTCCGTTTGCTTCCCTTTACCCAGCTTTTCGTCATTTTATTTTTTATCACACTGGTTCGCACATCTGGCCCGTGTTCGGGTGTCAATAAAAGAGATACTTTGCCACTGTGCAGTATAGAGTGATGAAATTCAAAAAAAAATCTACAATTTGAAATCTGTGCTCGAATGTTAGTGAAACACGCACAAAAACTATCACTGTTCATCTGACGCAAACCAAACACCAGCACTAAGAAAGATTAAACGCGAACGAGACGCGCAATAGAGCATCCCCCCACTACAGGCAAAAACCCTCGATGTTGACAAATATAAAATTAATTTCCGTTTCCATGCAACTAATGTATGATTTATGCCTTTTGCTCGGGCAAAATTACCTTCACCTTTGGCGGCCATCAAAACCCTATAGGCGCACACGTTAAAGGGCACGCACCGGCCCTTTACGATGCCTCTCTGATGCTTTGCAGAACCGTACGGCAGGTTATCGATACGACACGTAATCACCGGGGGCAACAGATCGGGCCGGGGTTTGGGGAAGGAAAATGAGCTGCCGCCATGTTCACGTTCGCACGTTCGATTGAGCGCCCAATCGAGGGCTCATAATTCCTTCATCGTCCCCGGCAAACTGTATTTGTGTGTGCGTTTGTGTGTGCTCACACACACCGGAAGCTCGGTACGGTCAACCCGAAAAATAAAAACATATTCACAGCTTCAGGGCCGGCAAAAGTTTTCGGACCCGTGCGAATCAAGCCACTTGATGTGGCAAATTTTATTGGCGTAAATGTCCCCCCAGGGGGGTGGAGGGTTGCGTATAGGGTGGGCTTTTTTATTTTAGCCTGGTATGGTATTTTGTTTCCTGCCGTCATTTTCCTCGTTTTTGTTTAAATAATTTTTCTACGGCTTCATTAACAGTCACCAACAATGCGAGGGTAAGCAACAAAAAGAAATACACTCACACACTAGCAGAATTTTTTCTACCGGTCGCGTTTAATAAAGGGGAACCTGGCGGCTTTATTTTTCAACTAAATGAAGCGGAACAAAAATGTAGGAATTTCACACGTTCATTTACGTTTTAATGGAAGGTTTTGTGTGTACAAGTGACGCTTGAAAGGGTTAGTGTTTAGTCGTCATTTAAAATAAACGACAGTAAGTGTTGATAATCGCCATAATTAAAGTATTAAGCACAGCTTATTCAATCCGTGGAATAATTATAAAAAAGCTTCATATGACTTTTAAATACAGGAATCTAATATATAAAAGCTTTTGTTTTATTTTTTATTATAAATGGGTAATCTGTCACAAAAAATCATCGCTCATCATAAAAATATCCGCAAACCAGCATTGAAACGCACTAAATACCTAAATTAATTCAAATTGTTGTGTTAGCAAAACCACTTGCGTGTGTCGCTCCTTCCTTTCCATTTCTCCCCCACGATTCGCCACAAAAGCTCAAAAGCCAATTACTAAACCACAACCTGCCACAAACGTCATTGCTGTCAATAATCAATCGAGCTTCACCGGTAGGGTGTTTATTAATTGCTTCTGTTCGCCGACGAATCGCAACTGGGCAGCTTTTTCCAAACCAAAACTACAAAAAAACGAGGTGCTGGTCGACACCGACCAGCCACATCAAATTAAATGAAGGATAAAATCATGTGGAAAATAAATTCAATACCTCTGTTCGTCTGTTGGCCCTTTCACGCCACTCCCTTGCTGGCCCACTGGCCATTACCTTGTTCCTTAGCGTACGAATGTGACCAATAATTAATCGCTTTGTGGATGAATGATTCTACCCGTCGTTTGAGGGCACACTTTTTTTTCCTACATTCTGTAAAATCGTACACGTCATACGTTCATGATAGGAACAAAAAATTAAACCCCCCAAGCACACACCTACACGCACCCACTAATGCATACATGTTTAATCTGCCTGGCGCGGGTAGAAATTAAATACTGCACCACTAAACGTATGTTACGAAGCAATGCGGTAAATTGCGCACTTTAATTATTTCCCTTCGCAGGATGGAGTTTCATGCAATTACTGTTAATTAAAATTAGCCCAGCATGACGATATGGGGTTTGTCAACGTTCTATCTGCTAATAGTGGATCGTTTTGAGCTCGTGATGTTACGTAAATGATTTGTCACATTTGTTCCTAAAGTGTTGAAATAAAATCATATAATGAATCGTCGTCGATCGATCGCTCTTATTAGACATGACAATTTCTTTAAAATATTATTCTCAAACAAACATATTCGATCATCGTTTACCTTTGCAGCAATATGTTCGGTGAGCCTACGCCGCTTAAACTATGGTTTCCTTTAATAGTTTGATGGGGTGCTTTTCCATTTTCTAAGCGATGAGGGAATAAATTTCAGAATAAAGCCAAAGGTAAATTCGAACCCCTTTCGTAAGCTCCTTTCTTCAGTACCGTATCACGTGCGATATAGGGACACTTCTTTTATTTATCTCATCCTAACCCGAGCTGACCCTCCTATCGATGCTCGGGAAACTGTTTCACACCTCAGTTCGTCGATGTTATGCAAATTTCCCGGTGGCCATCGATATAGTACATCCCCAGCCGTGTTTTGTCACACAGGTACCGTACACACACACACACACATACACACTGCTCTAGGCAAGGACAGCATGCATGAGATTTCCCCAGAGGTCATACCGGAAGCCATTCGTTTTCATTCGAGTGACAAAAAATAACGAGTTTCACATTATTAGGTTCCAGAAAAGGGGTTTTATCTGATGAAAAATGCCAATAAACTATTAAGAAACTTGTTGAGAAAAAAAGATATGCTGCGGTACGAGCTATTATGGTTTAAGGTTTTAGTCTTTAAGTTTTTAGGTCCTGTTTTAGTATGAAAGAGATATTAAATTCATTTGTTTCCTTTTAGACTCAAAAATGAAAATTATTATATATCGTTTAAACAATTATACAAAAAAACCAGTTCGTTTTCTTCCTTGGCACTACATCCTGGTAGGGTCTTGGGCTGGCTTAACACGTCGGCGGCCTTTTCAGAAAAATCAGCCAAATTTAAATTGAACATGTCTCTAAGCAAAATTTCAAAATATGTTCTTCTCTCAAATTTTTCAATATATTTTCAGAGCTCTTCAATTAAAAAATATTTCTCATATTCAAGGACGACCTTGTCGAAACTTGATTGATCAAATAAATTGATCAAACAAACAAATTTCAAGCAAAAAGTGAGCTGTGTAAGCTGTTGCATGATCCTTAATTCTTTTGTGTTAAAACTATGCAACAAATTAATAACTACTTCATGCATGAAACAGTATTTCAAACAACAATAAGAACCATGCATCACACATGCCAGAAATTTATGGTAAAGTTTTGAAACATTATTGCCTTGTCTCACTCAATTCATGGTATGGCAAATGTCCCTGCTGCCAGTATCAAACGACCGCAAAAAGCAACTACCCATCCATCCATCCATCCATCTAGCTAGCAATAAAATGCCTTTAAGCCATGGCAGAAGTGTCACCAGCTGTGGCGGAAGGTAATGCTTGCCGCTAGCCTCGGCTGTTGCTGGATCTCATTTGCTTATGTCTCATCACCAAACCTCACTGGTGCTGGTTGTCGTTCCTTCCTGGCAAGCGAACACAAGCAGCCGGCTTCATGCATGCCACTCTTCCAGCATATTGTTCATTCCACTGCCACCCAACCAACCATCCAATCCAACCACCCACCCCATCATCATCAACCTCATGCTGCAGCCAGAGAAACTTGGGTCTTCAAAGTGTTCATCTCCGCAGCCAGCGCTTCCCTTAATATTAGCTGTCTTATGTTGGAGGCAATATGTTTGAAGCCGGAACTAGCTTCCTTGTATCTCGCTTGTTGACTTCTCGCTTCTGAGTGGCACTCTTCTCTTCGGGCGAACCTTTCGGGGGCGTCACCATTCACACTCATCCGAAGCACTTTTGCTAAATCTAGCGCGCCCCGGTTCGAGGTCGTGTCAGCCATCGCCTGCTTTTACCACATAATGTCGTACGTGATGGCTTTGCAAAGATTTAGCCGAAAGCTACGAAATCTGTAGCCCAGGTGATCCACGCATGGAGCAGAATCATTTGTTCCGCATGCTGCGAAATGGGTGACCCGTGTGGGTGTCCGAGTGGGTAGGGGGGAGTTTCCGTTGTGGCCAAGCAAGTTTCTGGAAATTGTGCCATAAGCTTTTTTCTTCTTCCGCTACGCTACGACAAACGAGTGCAGCATGCGTTCAGAAAACACCAAAATGTTTAAATCATGCCTTCGTTTGAAGAAACTTAGACCGGTTTTCTCAAACATCTCATCATCGAAGCCTTCAAAGCTTGTGCTTCATCATTTGACGTCTCGTTACGTCAATAATGTTTGCGTAATGCTGCCGTTTTTCTTTGCGCCCACTAGCAAATGGAAACCGAATTAAATGGATTTTTTCGGAAATCATAAATTAGCATACCATGAAAAGCTGTCAACTTTTAAATTGTGCCCGGCCGCAGGGCCTCAATGCCTGCATTCATTCCGCCCTGCTGCGAAAAGTCTGTAAATTAAAGAAGGAAAAAACGAGCGCATTAATTACCGTTTGGCGTGATACACAGTAAAAATTGGTACGAGACAAACCAAAAAAAAAAACACACACAGTCACAACACTCTCGCACAACAAATGAGCAGACTAGCAGCTACAGCGAAAGAAGTAAAAAAAAGCAATCAACAAAACTCTACCGGAGGAAATTCATTTATGCGTTTGCTTTAGGTAGATTAATTCAAAATGTGTTTCATGTAGAAGCTCACACCCGAATTCCCCGGAGTGGTACCGGGGCCTTTCCAATTACCGACACTTTTTCGTCCTTTTGATTCAATGGCCATCCTACTTCCTCTAACCGCTCTTGACACCCTTCCCACGCCCAGCCCCCAGACAAATGATGAGCTCAAGCGGTTCGACGATGGTTCTGAGCGACGACAGACAAACGCGCCACAGGAAGCGCGCGCTCTCGTGTTGCGTGAAACGACACCAAAAGTGGCCCAGAGGGAGCATGGTCTGTGTGACGGTGTGAACAACAACCGGTATGTTGGGAGAAAGTGGGGCCAGGGAGTGGTGGCCAGCCAGGCGAAGCAGGGAAAAAATGACGCCAGCAAACTCCCATCATAATTAGACGAAACGAGAGCTATCCCAACACGGTTGCAAATGCAAGCCGAGCAATTGGTCACGTTTCGTCGGAACCGTCCCGCCGGGGGCAATTAAAAGAAAGCCAGTGCCATTGCCTAGCCACCGCTCTCGAATGTCACGCGAGTGGTAGTGGCTTCCGGTACGTTCCGGCCAAAAACGCTCTCCCCAGCACGCTCCACCAAAGACGAGCCGAGTGCCGAAATTGCTGATCCGAAAGCGACACCTGCAGTGGAAATTGATGCGCACTCCGGTTCAACACACTGCCCAGGCCACGGTAGGTTCACGTGCCCGGCAATAATCAGCCATGTTTCGGGGAATTAGAAGTTTCACCATTTGAATCCGAGTCATATCTTGAGCGGGAGTTTTCCGGGAGTCACCTGGCCATCGGGATGATGTGCTGCCTGAGTGTCGGAAAAGCGCATGAAACGGATTATTGAAATCTGCGTCCGTTTGGAAATAGTGTTTTGTGGTGGTACGAATGCGGGATTCTTATTATCGGTATAATAAGACATTGCAGACAACACTTTGATCTTATCCTTAAGGGCTTTGATTTGATGAAAACCTTCATTGAAATTATTCTCACTTCGAATTCAACATTGACTAGCTTTAGTCGCCAATAAATAGAAACTGTTACAAAAACTTCATTTGTTAGTAACAGTAACAAGTTAGTAACGATCCTTTCGGATCTTATCTAATCTCTCTTGAATTGTCTCTTGAAAAACACAAAAAACTTTTAAAAACTGCCTAAGCTATTGTGAATACCTCTTCTCACTCTTCTCACTTTTATAAATAGCTCTCCTTTAAGATATTCTGAACAGAAAAGCGAATCTTGGCAAATGCGTAAGTAATGTAAAGATAAACAGGCCATTTCCTTATAACGTCATTCGTAGCACGACTAGAGCAAATATAATTCTTCAGCTAAATAGAAAAATTGGCATAAATAAAACCAACCTACTTGTGGATAAACTCACCATGCATTCTGTTCCTTTGGATAGCACGAGCAAAGCACACCTATTTACGTGCCGCCTTTAACCCGTATGTGGACCATTTATTTCTAAAGACTACACAATTACTCAGCCACCAGGCGCCTCCATCGTATGACGTAGTTGTTGCATCTATTTCGGGAGATCGCTTTCAAAACCGGGATAAACGAAATAACTATGTACAAAAGTATGCCGGTTTCGGTTATTCTTTCACAACAATTATAAGTAGCTCTTGTGATGATAATAGTCGCAAGAATGGCGTGCGATATATCGAACCACGATCGGTTAAGGAAATAAATACCATTCTCCTACCCACTTACAGACAACTCTTCAGCAGATTAAGGAAAATAGCATCAAGTGCGAACGGCTTTGACTTTCCGCCCGGTAGCGAAGCGAACCATTTCATCATCATTCCCAATGCTCTTAATCAATCAAAAAGTGATCGATTTTCGCTCACCGTACCGGGACAATCGATACCCGTGTGCTTGGCTGCAGTGATGCGATATTGTTTATGAGTGGTTCTGTACAGCGCGCGTACGAATGTTCTGCTCGACGGGCCTGTAAGCGGTTCCCGGCCCTGAACCATGCTACACCGACGAGAGACTTCGCTTACAAATTGATTGCACGTAAGTGAACGAGCAAGAAACCTAGTCGCCGTACCGTCGTCTAATGAAGCGTTGCCGGGTGCCTTTGTGTTTGCACCGGTGCTCTATCGTACACATCGTGTTCCCCGGCTAAAGTGAAACAACTTCATTCGTGTTCCGGTTCTTATCGGGCAGCTTCCGAGAACCCCTTGCGCGTGAACCGGCTGAGACCCACCGTATCGGGTGGAGCAAAATTACACTTGCATTCATCTAAGCACCATTCACACTGGAAGCTGGTGTAGTGCATAAGTACAATAGTAGCATTTTGAACCGAGCTCACCACCCCGCCCGTCTGCCATTCCCTTCTGCTGTTGCCCGCTATTAAACGGCTTTTATGAAGCTCACTTGAAGCACGCCTCGCGTATAAAACGAGCTGCCGCATTATTGTATTATGTGCGAGTGTACTTTTAATTATTTCACTCATTGTCGCCCACCCCGGGAGATAATTTCACGGATAAGAAGACTAAATTGAATGCAGAGAGTGCAGTGGCGAATTTCAATTCAATTGCCCGATGCTCTCCGTCCTGCAACTGACGGGTGTGTGTGTGTGTGCACCGTCAGTCTCCGACGGTAATGCGGCCCGCTCCGTGCTTCCGTCCTGTGCTACTGACGACTTCTGTCGGCGTCAGTGCGTTCGGTTCTTGTGCCAGTGAACCGAACGGCACTGCACTGTACGGGAAGTATAGGCGTTGCATAAGCCATTAGCATAATTCTGTTTTACGCTCTTCTTGCCCACTTGTATGCGGCGGGGCACGGCCGTTGAGACATCCGTGCCGTATCAGGCTTAACCTTGCAAACAGCGGGAGCAACATTTCGGTGATGTATGTTGACGGTGTGTGTATGCTGTACACAACAGTTTCGCACATCGAAACTGGCACAAGTTCTCGGAAGGACAAAACTTTTCTCGATGCGCAAAAAAAAGCTCCATTACCATAGTGTGAAATACCTCCGGCAGCCGGCACACCGTTTTCGTAGCACGGGAAGTTTTCGCAATTAAAATAAACAATAACCATGAGCAAAGCAACGCTAAATTGAGGTCTGTCAGTGAGTTTTACATGAAGATTGGCATGACATACAATACAATAAAAAATAAAAAAGTCAGTTCAGTGCAGTGGAGGCGCCTGGTGTCTTGTGAGTTTTTGATAAATTGCAATATTTTATTATTATGGAACAATGTAACACGTGTCCATGATGGACTGATGTTTAAATCAAAGAGCGAGTTTTATTTCAGCAGCTTTTCTGATTTCTAGGAAAATATTGCATTTCCTTTACCACGCACCAACTATTGCGCAAATGCATTTATTTTCAACGTTATTTCATTTTATTTTAAGAGATTATGCAGTGATGGGTTTTACAGTTTGCAGTTGCTGCGGGAAAAACCACGCAGAACCGGCCTAGAACAAAATCTGCCAATAAACTTGAATGTCAAAGGAGTCACTTCGTCCAATCCTTATCTACCTCTAAATCTTATCGTCCCAGGTCGTCCAAGGGCCCCCTAATATGTACCCAAAGTCCACAAAGTTCTCGTCGTTTAAACCCAGTTTCCAAGACTCATCATAATCGAGACCTTTCTATCAATCGTTGCTGAAGAGCTACTATGAATCATCTAGCAGATTTGGCCATCTAGGGGCCTACCATATCAAGAGAAATTGTCGTCTTTAGGGTCTTTTCTACCAAAACACATTGCCGCCAAAAGGGTATCGGCGATTTACGGAGTCTTGTTATGCAAGTCTAGATTCTAATAGTCAAACACCGCATACTCAGAGAAGAGCTCAGGTCCGGCACAGAGTTTAAGTGATCAATGATGTTAGCAATATGTTGTGAAAATACCACATTTTATAAAAGACTTATGTCACTTTTGGACAGATTGCTATAAAATAGAGTAAAACCTACTATCCGTTAAAATGCACATCTTTCCCCCTAAATGTTCACCCTACGCTCGCTGTGCTGTCCTCCGATGCGCAGTCGAAATGTCGCAACACGCATCGTGCTCGGTTACACAAACCTGGTAACGGTCCATGTGCGACCATGTGCATTACGTCAGTTGCAGTTGCACGTGGTTGCCTCGGCACCTGTCACTGTATATCCACACAAACACTCATTCATTCACACGCACACACGAGCGCATTCAGCGCCAGCTCATCTGCCTTCGAACAAAACGCCAAGCCAGCCAACCGAACGAGCTCGGCTTTATTGGGTTTTCATTTGTGAAGCCAGTTCCCCCAGGTTGCACTTTGGCTGCACTTTACCCATACAATCGCTAACCCTGCCCGCTCCCCTTCTCTCTCTCTCTCTCTCTCTCTCTCACACTGACTCCTTCCTGTCCATAAATCTATCACCCAATGCACCCGATTCGGTAAAACGGAGCGTCATCCACGGTGTTAGGTCGCGCATCGCGCTTTCGCTTTATTTAATTTCCATTTGATTTTATTTATTCACTTAGTTTTCCATTTGGTATTCAAATTTTGATTTGCATTGCTGCCGGTGGCAGGAAGACGAGCTCCGGTATGGCCATGGAGCGGGCTTTTTTTTGGGAATGCCCTGCCCACTGTGTGTGGCCGCACGCCTTCACAATGGTTGATTGGCAAAAAAAGAGTGGAGGTTTCGGTGGCTCTTCTCAGGTTATACCGATGATGGCGATAAGCGTACGGGTACGAATGTTGTACTCCGATGCAAACGGAAGGACAGCTTTTCCCGGAGAACTACTATTGCCCTGGTACAACTGGTAGTACAGCGTATCGTTCGGCCAAGCTTTGACAATGGGATGAAATAGTTTAGTCATGTGTGCCATGTGTGAGTGTGTGTGTCTGTGTGTTTTTTTATTGTTCTTCGTTTTACAAATCATGATGGCGTTCCTTTGACAATGCTGAACACTGTATGATGAATGCAACCCTTCGGCACAAATCCGTACGAAGGGAAGAAACAATGACGAGATGGAATGTTTACTTTTAATTCCACCAGCGAGCGGATGCGCTATTAGGATTTATAGCATATGAAAGAGAATACGAATTGCATGAAGTGAAAATATAATAGTGCGATTACTTTTACGAGAATAATTACAATAATCGCTATTTTTTTCTACCAAGAGTAGCGAATGCGTCTATGGTGCAGTTTGAGTTTGATATTTTTAGTCTAAAGGAACATATTTAGAAATGTGTCGATTTTATAACACTAATTCAAATAAAACCTCACTAAACATTCCATGAACAAAAATTTTTTTAAATATATAAACACTTTGAACGACTGATCCATTACAAATTAACCACAGTAATGCACAACCGAGGCAAGTAGCGCCATTAAACATTGTAACCTTTAAGATTATCGCACCGCATCCAACCTTTTATGGCCGTGCCCTGTTCCTGTTTCCGGTCAAAATTAACTTCATTGTAGTTTTGCGATCCATTAAAAGTTTTCCGAGAGCTTTTTTGCGAAGAACGGCTTTTCTTTCACTGGCTGGATGGTTTGCTTTTTCTTTTTACTCATTTCCATCCTTCTTCCATTACGACGGTTGCTTCTTTGAACACTTTTCTACACAAACACAGAAGCAGCACCAAGCAAAAAAAAAGGACACACTAATCTGCTAATCATTCGCTTGGCTATATCGTTTGTCCCGTGTTTTTTTTTCGGCGACTCCACTCCACTGAAGTCTTGCTCGTCGTGGAAACTCCATCATCACCAAACAGTCATCGTTTGACTGGTTCGTCAAATGTAATTGGCTGCTGGCTAGCAGTTTGCTGGATTGGGCAGTCCCGGAAAAGAAAGCGACAGACGAAGAGAGAGAGAGAGAGAGAGAGAGAGAGAGAGGAAAAAAGGCAAAAACCCCTCCACGCCGTCAGACAGTAACGGAAAGTAAACTCGTCTGGAATTTGGCGTAATGAAATTTGAGAAGAAAGTTTACCCAATCAACAAGCATACCCGAGGTTACCCCGAGCTGGACACCGAAGCCATCATCCGCTCGAAACGTTCACGCATGGCGCTATTGAAGCAAAAAAAAAAGCAAGGCACAAGATGAAGCGAAAAAAGGCAACCAAAAGCGACGGTCAGGAAGAATAAATGTGTACATCCAAAGAAAGCGCCCGAAAACATGGTGGCAACGGAAAGTTTATGAAATTCCTGCAGCGGAAGAAAGGCACCACCATAAAATGCTATTAAAATCTCGTTAATTTTTCATACGATGCCTGCACGCTTCGGCAAAGCCTGGTGGCACTGGTGCAAAGTAGCCTTGGATGGGTCAGTTTATGGCTAACGATGTGGAGGGACCAGGTATAACCGACGACCGGTCACACGCAAAGCACGATGTAAACATTTTGGACGTTTAATTTGTTCCATATTTCTTCCGTACCTGGACTAACCCGAACGTTGGGGCATCGCATCGCCGGTATGATTAATCGCATAATCAATAAAATTTACAACCTAACCGCTTCTCCCCGGTTCGACCAACGCACAATCGAAAGTGTCCTTGGCAAAATTACCATGTCTTGCAACTTTATCAACCCCTGTATGCCAGGTATGGGAAAAATGCAGATGTAGGCCAATAAACCTCGCTTCTGGAAAAAAATGATTTACTGTACCAGAATACCGTACCCATACAACACTCGAGCCCTCCCCACGGTACAAAAGAAGGTAAATTTGTGCATACCGAACCAGCTAAAGAATGCATCCAATCCACTCACATTCATGGGCTGTAAGGTTGATGAGCTTTTTTTTTGCTTCCATGTGAGTGAGTCCTACTAGTTGTTAACTCCTTTCGCAGTTTTATTACCGGTAACGCACCGTTATACCGTTGTTTGGGGTGCGTGGTTTTTGTGGTCGGGAAAAAAATAATCTTCCCTAAAGCTCTGCCTCCGGCAAGCTCGTTGGCCATTCCTCAATACTTTGCTCGAGTTTCCAAGCCATCCAGCTCCGGCATACAAAGAACGCCCCACCGTGGATGGGCGTCCGGAACTTGGAATGCGACCGTATAAAACAGGTCGACTCCCGGAAGATCCGGCTGCTTCCTTCCCTGCGTCGAAGGCCGAAAAGTTTATGCTTTTCTTCTTTTGTGGTTTTTATGACACCACGTCAGCGTTCGTGTACCGACCCGGTACCATTCCAAACAAACCATCACGCCCCACACAGCTTTCTCGTGCTTCTCACTCACCACCCTCTTGACGGACTCTGGTGGTGTCTGTTTCATTTCGCACCGACGATTGATTAGCAAGATAAGAGAGATGCTTGCAAAATGAGGGCATAAACTCTGAAGCGGCACCAATTTTGCCTCTCCGAAGGTTTTTCCTTCCAAGCTTCGGAGAACCGGAAATTGACGGCCAGCGTGAAACGGATCGAGGGGGAGGCAGGGTACCGGCACCCGTAATCCGTGCACGATACCGTCATTCATTGTGCTCGACAAAGTGTGTTGCCGGTTTCTTGTGTATGTTGTTTTGTCGTATCAAGCTAAGTAACGGATTTGTTGCTGTAAAAACAGGTTGACAAGGCGTATTATTACGGTGGATGTTTCGCAGCGGATAGGCGACTGGGGCAAAGTGACGTGGCACCGGTACGAGGGGGGTACAATTTTGAGCGTAGTGAGCAAAGATTTTCTACAAGCAAAAACAAGCGCCACTGAACAGAAACGTGATTTGAAACATGAAGTTTGATTAAATATTTTTTTTTACCTTCTATGAAAGATGGTTTTTGTGAGCTGATAATCAATAAAGTTCGTGAATCGAATTTATTTCGTAGTTGATTTTGCAGTTCTCAGAATACTGGTGTTATAAGCTCAAGTCGACTCAACGAAGATTAAGCAGATTATCTCCCTTTGGCTGATAAACACCTTGCTGCGCAGATTTCAAATGGATTGCTAAGGTATAGGGCAACGTAGATTTTGCGTACTATTGTTGCTATAAAGTTAGAATATAGAAGCTTTAGCACTTGACATCAGAGAATACTAGGAATACAAGGCTTCCAAATTCAAACACTGCTAGTACCCTTATAACTCACCAACTGGAAGGTAATCCTGCATAATTTCGTCGTCAAAAGGTCCAGTTCCTTCCAGTTCCATTTTCGTCCAAGAAACTTGTTCTTTTAAAAGGCTTTGTTGACGGAGTAGTCCTGCCTACCAAGAGACAACAGAGAAGGGAGAAAGAATGTAGAAGTGCCATGGTCAGAGTCATTCTAACCAAAGGCCTTCTTGAAGTTTACTTTTGAACCACCACCAGCGGCCCTTCAAAAAGATGTTTGTACTGCGTTCGAGGAGACGAACCTGACGGGATTCGATACCCAACTCTGCCCAGTGAAAACCGGCTCTCCCATCTCAAAGGGCACCTCCTATTTGTTGGCATGTGTGGTTGAATAAAATACTTTAAATACAATATAGCAAAATATGTGCAAACACAAATTAAAACTCATAAATGTTACCCCGGGCTACATATGTTGACGTGTTCAGTTCAAGGGCACACGCATCTTACCGTGGAAATGTTGATCCCCATGCAACAGGAACGGTTGGCCGGGTCGTACCGTAATTGTTTGCTTTGCGGGCAATAAACTTCAAGAACCTTCGACGCTTCCCAACGCCAACCATTATCCGTCGTCCGCAGCAACAAGCGGTAAATCACATCAAATCAAAATGTTGAACCACTCAAAGCCACCCGCCATCTGACCATGAAACCATTGCTATCCGATAATTTGGCGTCCATATGTATATGTATTGCTCTCTATATATATTTTACCAAAACGATCATCTCATGCCGGTGGGCCATTAAATCACAAAAATCGCCCACCACCACCACATTTTTGCCCACATCGCACCGGCCAGCAACGATCGTGACTCTGGCCATAAATCGCTTTGGAACGCGACTCTTGTATGTACGCCCGCCAGACTGCTGCCCACTTTTCGGACCCATGTTCAATCCACTCGCTCCGGGTCTGTTCCATTTTGCAACAATTGGTACCGGCACAGCCCGGGCGGCTAGAACCGGCAGTACGCAGTGAGCGGAACAGAAAGTACTCAACGAACCGCAAGCACAAACAACATAAAACATGACCCGAAAACGGACGGAACGGTGGTCCGCCGGCGTCTTGAAGGTGACATATTTTATGCGACAGTACGTGCCTTTTCGCCCTGGACGGCGGAACATGTCATTAGGCATGGGTCGTCGTGTGTAGGTAGACATGGTGCATGATATTTTGATGTACGTAGCAACATCGTCGAGGTCCACCGAAGCCTTTACCGCAAAAAGCGCAAAGCTTATGAAATTCTTGCCTCTCCACCTCCAAATACTCAGCTTCCTTAGGAAAATGGTATATTTCCCCCCCCCCCTTCCCCCACCCAAAAAAGCAGCAAAACAAACAGCCTCAACGCTTCATATCCCATCTATCCTCTCGGAACCACCATAGGAACGCATTATCAGGGTGGAATGTTTGGCTTATATATTTTCATAAATATTTTACCACAGAAACCGTCACTGGTACCCTTCACCGGTACCGAAACCGGGTAACTGGAACTGGAGTGTTGGCCACTTCGCCGTCAGTCATATCCAATTGCCGGTATCATATGGTGGTCGGTACGGGTGTCAGACACCGGCGCGAGTGTGCCCAGACCGCACATTAATGCTTCAAGTGGATCATTTCTTAACTCAATCACCCGCTTCCAAGCGGTACTGCGAATGCCGGTACTCTTCGGCGTGTGTATGTGTGCCATGATGTACCTTGAATTATTCATACAAGGCCACCACGCACAGGGCAGGCGAGCATGCGAACAGTGAGGCGACAACAATCCTTGCCGGGGCAACGTGAAATGTTGATCTAATTAAACATTGACGAGCACGGTAATTAGTTGACGACGGGTCTGATGGTTTGGCATGCACTGTTTACGTAGCCCCCGACAACAACAATCAATGATCAACGCTTATTAATATTAGTATTAACATGCTCAATAAGCCAACCGTGTCACACTTGGCGGTTACGGTTTATGATGAATGCGTTCGGCAAGGTAATAGAGATAGTTAGTAATTACGCTGCTGGAACAATGTAGTTATGTGAAGTAAGGAAAACGATTCGAAGAATAAAAGAATACTTATAATTTCTACACAGGACAACAATTTGACAAAAAATTATACAGCCCTGAGTTTTGCACGAACGTATTTAGTCAGTAATATTTGTATGTTTATCGATTCAGCCGTCAAAACACATCAACTGAGCAAAATTATAGAGCAACCCGATTAAAAAAAAATGTTTAATTTGTATAATGGGTCTCTCAACTAATTCAATAACGTTTAAAAATATATATCGAGTTAGTAAAGAAGGTGGTTGACGGCGTATTGCATTGTTAAATAATTTGAAAATATCTGAAAACATTTCAACCGTCACAAAATACAAGCGATGCGCATTGCATTTTCACATCAAAGAATTATTTTTAGATTGATATTAATAGATATTAATTTTCATATATTTAATTCCTGGTAACATGCTATGGGAATAGCTTCGCGTAGGTTGCCCCACAAGCTGAAACAAGCTCACGTTTATTTTTAAACTCAAAAATAGCTCTTACATTCATGTGAATCAGATTCCACTTTTTCCATTATATTTTAGTGCAAATATTAATATCGAAGAATTATCATGAACATTTTTAGATAATATATTGCAGAATCATCTGCTCGATTTGGATAATCCCAATTTTATTTTCCCAATCGATAGATTAATTTTCACGAAGAAAGTTTATTTAAATAGACGCCATACCAAGTTACACAACCATAGCCAAATATGTATCCATAATAAAAATATTCACTGAAATAGAAAATGGATTTTTCATGAAAACAAATCAATACACTGCCTACTTAGTTACTGGCAAGCTGCTATTGGAAGTTTCTCATGGTGTATCACTATGCCAACTGGTGCGAATCCTTTGATTGTCATTCAGTCAAGCGTACATTTGCGGTACGGTACAGCAAAACACAAAAGAACCCGACCATCCGGTTTTCCGAAGAAACTTTCTAAAACGTTCACCAAAAATAGTTCGTCTATCCGTCCGGGTACGAGACGAGTATCACTGGATGTACAGCGTAGCAAAACATCCACAAAACTCAATAACGAAACAATAGTTAGAAATGATGTGTGACCTTAACTGGGAACTCTCGCCATAAACCACGTGGCGGAATGTTGTTATGATTGTTCTAACTAACTGGAACTGCTAAACCAACTATCGTACCACAAAAATACGTTCTACTGTTACTGAAGGTAACAGAAGAGGAAATACGAAGAAGCATATTATTCCAAAGCTGGAGTTTACTTTACTCCACACGTGTAGCTGCAAGAAGCATTCGTATTAAAATTTCTTTACGCTCCCTGGGACGAAGCTAAACGAAGCCCGTTTTAATCCTAAAGCAACATAAGCCATTACCAATCCGCTCACTAAGCAAACATTACAACTGCACCCTGCATGAGTTGATGTTTTCCCCCTTGTTGCGAGCTTGCGAGTATTGCATTTGGGTTTGATTTTGGGGTTGGTAAAACTAAATTAATTTCCAAACTTGCCAACCCGAAATTGAATCTCAACTTTAGACTCATTTTCAATATCCTTGAGAGAGCGAGAGAGAGCGAAACGGAGAGCAAATGTATCACGTTCGTCGCATCTTGCAACAATTCATCAATCGGGGCTAGTTTTTACCGCACCATCGCCCTCACCACCGTGCCTAGGACTGATGTTCATTTCAATTTACTTTTCGTCGATCGAAATAAATCGGAAATACGCTCAACTTACGGCCGGAACACGACGGTTGCGAGAAGTTTACGCGCCCAAACGTCAAATAACAAGACAAAGTTTTATCATCCTCGGTAGCGAACGGTGGGCATGCTGCATGCTGCTGGCACTATTACGACCCACCACTACCCACCAGCCCTGTCAATTCGCTGGAGCAAGAGTAAACATTACACTTTTCACCTCAGCGAACCGGTAGCGAACATTCGGTCAAACCGAGCAGTGCAAACAGCAATCGGCTATCCAATAAAATGTTCCCGAGCCCCCGAAATTATACAGCCAGCAAAAGTTCGCGTGGCATGTATTGTTCACTTTTGCCCCATTTTGTGATTTCCTTGCTGTTGCGAAAACGGGAGCCATTCGGGGGCCATTCACCTTCCACCCGAAGGAAACGTTTGAGTGCGGCAGATCTTTGCGTCGAAAGTGCCTCAGGAATCGTCGGAACGGTGATTTTTTTTGCGTCCGAATGAGCGACGACAAGTCACCGGGACAGAACAACCAAACGTGATTTGATTGCCATTCACCATTTTCGGGGCAAAACGGTAGATATAAAGAACGAACAAAAATAATGCCCATACACCTCCTCCCCTCCGCAACACGGTCCGTAAAAGGTAGTACGATCGACAGTGCTGAAATCAAGTAAAATAAAGCGCACCACGCCGGAAACGAAATCAATGGCACTGTGGTACCGTGGCTCAGAAGAATGCACGCTGAGGAGAAAGTTTTTTTTTTTAATCTAGCCCTACAATACCTTGCCAGACCCGTTGGTAACCACATTTATGGTGCTACCATTGTTTGTCCGGGGCCGAGGAGTCTGGTACGTGACCGGATTTCTTCTTCCTGCTTCAGCAGCAACCATGCAGTTTGTCGCACGTTTCGATTACTTTTTTCATCTTGGTTTTTCTTTTTTTTCTGCGAGTTCTGTATGCTTCCTTTCTTCGATTTTGACAGACAGCTCTAAAAGTCAACCCAGTAGACCAGTAGAATCGTAATCGAAAGGAATTATACAGAATACGAACTCACCGAAGCAAACCATATAGCTTTGGGTGGGAACGATTCGCTGGCTTGTTGGGCTTAACAACAATGCTTGCTTTGTAGCATTGTCACAGAATGATTCAATCCGTTCAACCCACACGCACAGCTTGAGTACAGTTCCAAAACCCCATTTCCTTTGAAAAGTCAGACGACTGGAAGGATGAAAGCGTGATGAAAATTGCATCGCTAAAAATACTACAAACGATTCGGCGTGCACTGATTGATGGCGTTATTTATACTTGTTCATGCTTTATTTAATAGCATTTCAAAAATCTTTTTATAGCTTTTCGTTTTATTTTCAAAAAAACCATTCATTTACTACAATCCACTCTTGCACTCAGAGTTTTCCCAACGAAAAGCATGAAGTACTGGGCGCCTCCTTTAGCAATGACTACGCTTTAAATATGTAAATCGAACTAATACAAATAATGAAATACTTATTTTAAATAAAACTGCGAAAAAAAAATGTTGATCATTTCAACGCTGCAAACAAAGTGTTTTTCCTTTTCGCTCACCTATTAACATCTCGTGCATAATTTATGCTTCCGACCTCGACCTACCCAGTTTTCGGCATCCCCAATGTTTAATATCTGCCTCAACTCTCCGCGAGGACCACTTACTGTTTTTTCTCTCTCTTTTTTTTCACCATCAAAATAACCATTGGTTTCCAAAATGTTAGCAATCGAATTACTACCCTTTTACTGCTACCGCTAGCCCCGATCTTCAGGAACAGATCTGCACCCAACGGCAGTTAGGAACGGCATTGCTCCATGTTTGCACCGAAGAAATAAACTCTCAACCAAACAGGGGTTGGTATTTTTAACCATCACTTTGAAAGGCGAAGGAAAAACAAATTGCACAAAATACGACGAAACGGGTTCAGTGTCCCATTCCCGGTTTGTCAAAAGAGAAAAAAAGCAAAGGTGTTTGGAAGAGGGAAAAAGGCGCTCGCAGGGAGGGGGTCGTTTGAAAAATAAACCCGCATAAAGAAATCAGCAAATCGTTGTCAGGGAAATATGGAAAAGATCAATATTACACCTGTTCCGGGCAATGTCCCAAGCCGGTCCTTGGTGGATTCGTATTACAAGATTTCTGCCCTTCCCAACACAAGGTCCCGAGAGAGAGAGAGCGGGGGAGGGCAAAAGGCCTGCACAACATCATCCTGTACTGAGTGTGATTGGCATCTTACGCCGATCGGTATCGCCAGTGCGGATCTCGTCCCAAAAACGTCTTGTATTGCATTTCATCTACAACCACCGGTGCTTCCGGACTTGCTGTGCGCGTCTGCGTTTTCAAAGACGGCAGGCAACAGTAGGACGTCTTTGATCTTTTCCCGATCTAGCCGCTCTCGTATGCCCCATTGCTCACCTCGTCTCACCTTAGGACGCAAAAACCCTTTTTTCGTAGAGATTCTTCCCAGAACTAAGGCTATAAGAGAAGAAGTAATTGGTACCACACAAACGAAACCCGGTTGCTACCGTTACCAAGCGCAACCGTGTGCGTTAGGTTCGATACTATCTTCCGTGTGACTTCATCGCTTCTTTTCACTCCCATTTGATGAGGGAAAGCGTAGTGCTGAAAGAGTGGCACCGTTCGGGTTCGCATCTGTTGCTCCACCGAAACACATCGAGGAACGATCGGTTGAGGTTTTTTGGTTAACCACAGCACCCGGGGGTGCTGTATGATGTAGGTTAATTGACCGCGACGGTATTACCTTTAAATCCGTACGTTGGTTGCTTGACGAGGAATTAGTGTGTGCCCTTTTCTGCTTCTTGAAAAGCAGCCTGCTACCCACCGGCCTCACACCGTAAAGGTTTCCATTTCTACCTTTGAAACGGGTAGAAATATAGCAGGGATCTCTCTAAAGACTTCAAGAACTAATGAAAACGGTTCTGAAAAGGGAGATATTAATTAGGGGAATTCCACGAACTACGTAATTCGTACTAATTTACCAATTTTAAAATTGTATAAGACTTCCTAAGATGCTTCAACAGTACGTGTACGCGCCTAAGGTTATGCAATTGGCACATCAGAGATCATGAAAATGACTGTTGGAAGAGAATTCACCGCAAAAAGGACATTTTGAAAATTATGAGAAAATAATATATACTTCTCTTACATTCTCAATGAACCCATCCTTCATTAAACTCTAAGAAAACTAGAAATACAGGCTGTACAATATAAAATAGTTTTTAATCGGAAAAACGTTCGACGAGCATGGAGGCGAAGAAAATAGATTGCATTTTAAATATGTTTTTTAAATCAAAAATAATTTTCCTTGTACTCTTCAAAGGTTTCGTCACTATATACGTTTTAAAGCGTGAAAAATGTTCCCCGTTTCCCATGAAAATAATAATGAGAACCGATATCATTTCCCAATCAATAATGATGATTATTTCTTCATCCAGCCACTCTCCACTTTTCGCCACCATCTACAGCGCACAATTTATTTTAAGAACTCCCGTTCCCATCCCATCATCTGCCGCTGGCAATGAATTTATGATATTCGAACAATTTATGCAGTGAAAAATGGAAAAAAAACGCCCGCTTCCCGCACAACACGGGCCGTTCCAATTCGAAAGTCATAAGAGCGGGGTGAGAAATTAAACGAACGGAAACAATTTAGCCTGCTGGACAGCTTAAGTGGACCGGAGAGTTTTGTTGAATCGTTCCAGTTGGCGGTGTAGAGAGCTCATAAAAATGTATCGACCATTTACCGGTAGAGGCCTTCCTAGGCGCAACGTGTTGCTTCTTGCACTCGTTTCAATCCCATTCCCCGGTTGCTCTTGACATCGGGTCAATCTGTTCCCACACCGTAAACGTGTGGGCCGTTAGCAGGTTTCCGTACCCGGTCTGTTGTAGCTACAAGTAAGTTGAACGAAGCATTAACACCGTTGAAAAGTGTGGCAAGCAGAGACCGACCACAATACAATGTCCGACCGGCTCTGCGTCATCGATAAGAACGTTTCTTGGAGAAAGTGGTTCAAGGTGGTTCAAGAATTATCCAAAAGCAGGCTCTTGCGGTAGCAGGCTTTTTGCGCCTTCCATTTTCACCTCGCCGAACAATGTTTTCGTAAAGGAATTATATGCATGAACGGACAAAGTAAAGTGTTTGAACGAATCACACGAAACCTGGAACCGAACTGATTTGGTGAGCTTTCAGAAAAACTTTGCTTAGCGAAAATTTATGCTTCACCAACACAACCCTGTGTTTATTGTTTCTTATTCTTACAGTTCGTTACGCATCCGCTGTGAGAAAGTTGTTTCTCTTTCCCTTTTTAATTTAAATGGCCCATTGCACTTCAGCAAACCGATAAGCTGACGCAGTAAACCGAATATCGAACTCTAACCCACTGACGATTAGGAACGAAACGCTATGCGCAACGTGAGAAAGCCTCCGTTTACGCTTCTAATACTTTGGAGCCCTTGCCAAACACGGCCGACCAGCCGACCGGGGTGCAAAAATACTGGTCCCCACTGCTCCCATCGTTGAAGGTGTTAATTGGATTGTTCTTCGAAGAGCTTCGAGTGAAGTGAGTGAAGGGTTTCCCCTTTTTCGATACCGTTCCGATGGGTTCGGTCGAAGGATAAAATTCGGTCGTTACAATCCGCTTTGACGGGTCTTGATACTAATCCAGAAAATCGTTTACTGCCTCACAGGATCCTAAGCAGCGTAACCGTAAGACGAGACCTATCCCTACCACTTCTCCGTTCACCGGGGCCGCCCGGAGCGGACGATTAAACTTTGCCTGACCTCGGGCCTTTGGGAACCTCGGTACAGCGAGAAGCGTATGGTGGTAGCACAATGTACCATCCTTCCGCACGGCACACAACCTGATTGATAAATGAGCATAATCTATCAGCTGCTTTACGAAGATTGCTTCGTTACGCTAGCGAAGTGGAACCATTTTCCCAACGGCAGCAGCAGCATCCCGCTTAGAAAGCGATGGGAAAATGGGCTCCGTAAGATAGAAAGAAAAAATACTACCTTCCCAAGAAACAGCACTCGTCTATCTTGTGCGAAAACAGTATCGGTGAAAGTTTCGCCAGAGAATCTACAGTACGTACCACGAGCAGCATATCGAAACGGGGCAATAGGAAAACTGGTTGTGCATTGAACCTCGCGATAAACGGATGATTTAATCAGAACTACCTAGCCGAACAAAGATTGCTTAGCTGTGTACCCTTTCGTTTGGATCTTGTGCAAACCATCCACACTTTCCGGGCGGATGGAAATAGGAAAGTTTTGCAAGATTGCTGTCGTCAAATTGCGATAAAACAGCATGTCCGTGCCGGTGGAAGATCGATACAGTTCGGGAGAGGCAACGTTGGACCCAAGTTTATCGATAATTTCACTTCGTCAAACTGAATGGCTTGGTGGAACAGAGTTGTGGTAAAAAATTGCTCTCTTAATCAAAAAGTGTGCTAGTAGCTTTTACTGAGGAGATATATCTTTTCTGCCTTTTAGGTTTAAATGTATTAATTTAATAAAAAGAATTGAGCAAATTTTAACCTGACAACACATTCAATTCTTTTAAGACAGATTGATCGTTAAAATATGATTGTAATATGGAAGAAAACCGACTTGCCTAACAGAGTTTTTTTTATTGATTACTCCAAGAGTACGTCATTTGCGTAGTTGGATCTTTGATTGAAGCCCACTGGTGATATAATTTGTGTACATCGAAATGCAAAAAAATCAATAGAATACCTTTCGAATAGCTTATTCTCGGTCCGGCTAATTAAAATTTTCAGAACTAAATCATCCACTTAAGAAGGCCGATTTCAGAATTCCAAGTACAGCGAAGCACCACAACGTTAACAACATTTGTCCGTTCTTTGCGCTGAACGACATCATTCACTTTCACCACGATACCTAAACTTAGACAAGCCCTTCAGCGCAAGTACGCTCATCATCTCAGTCACATCGACAGCGCTCAGGACAAAAAGAAAAGGGTTCAACATTCAGCTTAATCAGTAATGTAATCAACGGCCAGACATTTTAATCATCGAATCTTGATATACAAACCCGGTGCCTAGCGTTAAAATATCCTTCCAAGAATAAACAACAGACAACAAGCTTTGCGTGCCATTCGTGCCACGGCGAATCGTCAATGGAGCGCGCATCTTTAGGAAAAGTTTTCCCACACCCACCCCGAAGCCAAATGATCCGCCCCCTTCAGCTGCATTGAAGCTGGGGCGTATTGGAATTTTGGTTTCGCCGTTTCGCCATTACCTACAGGACCAGCCCTCCTCCCGGAACGGTTGCTAACTGTCCACGCGCGTTGATGGGAAAGTATGCAAACGAAATCGATCTGTCGGGATACAAGCTAATCCGATTAGCAAACGATTTGATGGGAATGGGAATTTTCCATATTTTCTCCATTACACGCGTTCATCTTGCTTAGAGGATTGGGGAAAAAACTGCCTCCTGTACGGCACTCTCACAGTACAACAGTCGCCACTGAATTGAGCCAAGAAATTTTTGCAACACTTTGTACTTAGCGCATCATGTTCGGTGGGCTGGGTACAAGGCTCCCACCCAAAAGTGATCAGATCAAACGGCACTGTTGCGTTTAAGTGGGAAAGTATTTGCCAAAGCGAGGTACAAAAAAGAAAGACCCCGTGGGACTGTGAGTGGAATGGTGGGCGAGACGTACCAACGATAAGAAATATCTATTCCACCGAATGGAGACTAAAAATAAGAAAAAAAAAAACCGGCGGTAGATGAATGGCGCGCGAAGGACCAGGCGTCGCCTGGTTCTGGCAGCTTGATTGCTTCCCAATCTTTTGGCTCGTTCAATATTTGCGAATGCTTGGCTCGGCTGTGCGGACTCCTACGCTCTTGTGAGCTTGTGAACATAATTCCCGACTGGCACAATTTTCGGCAAGCGGAACATTTTCGTTTTTGGGATAATTTTAAAACTAATTTTTTGAATCGTGTAAGTACGGGCCGAAAAGTTGATGATTTCTTTTAACAAAGTTTAAGACATTCTTGCAGTACGTTAATTATATCTCGAATTTTGGAAGTCCCATGTTTAAATTTTGCAATTATTTTTTTACACGACGTTCAGCTATGGTTCTTTCAAATAGTTCACAACATGCTCACTCAAATTATTCACACCTTTGACTAACACAGTAATTAAGGTTGGTGATTGCTCCTTTTAAGTCATCCAAAACTTCTGACTATATCTTTTTCGGGACAAAAGTCTGCACGATAATCACACAAACGTTAAGATACTACAGCCTGAAGAGATTTTTTCCTCACAAACCACTTGGAAACTGTATGGAACATGGAACCCATCTTTTCACAAATGCTTTTGACACGTGGACTTTGTCTCAAATATTGAAACCATCCAAACCGAGTACAAAAGGAAGATTTTTGAGACCCCTCATGACTTTTGGCCCAGAAATGTCTCTTCTTTCTTGTTCTTTCTTGGCCTAACGACGTCTCAGATGATGCCTGTCATTTATGGCCTACTAGACTTATTGATACCGCATAGTTGGATAGTCAGTTCTCTCTATGGGGAAAGGGCTCAGATGGGATTTAAACTCAGGCCCTGTCGAATGAAGCCCAGCGCCGTTGTCGCCTCTACCACCGGGCCCAGACGTGTGAAAGTAATAATTGCCTCGGATGTGTGAGCAAGAATTACTGTGCAGCGAATTAGACTCGATAAGCTCCTGTTGCATGGTCGTAACATGAGAATTGTATCAGATGACCCAGCCGATAAAGGCTCTTACACTATCAACATGGGCCGAGAAAGTGTGGAAGCCTCAAGTTGAGCTCAAGTGATTTTGGTGACGAAGTGATGGCGACACTAGACCACGAACAGTATCAAGGAGTTCAGGAGCCTTGCAAGCTTTAGCCTGAACCCGGTTAAGAGCCTGGCAGTTAAACAAAAAATCCAAAAGGATTCCAATTTTCCACGGGAGTATTTTGTATTTAAATCCTGATGTTGTGCAATATTACCGCCTATCACTTCAACTTCCATCGCAATTCCTGGTTTTATTGAGAGCATAAAAACTAATCTCCAAAGTACATTTGTACACAGGGATTATTACCGTATTATAAAAGGTTATCATCAGCAATCTAAAAATATTTACCTTTAACAACATCCATCATTAACAACGGCAACTCTTATTTGATTGATCTTTTCAAACGATCCTTCTCAACCGATCGAAGACTCTCCACTTTCCAACTCCTACATGCATCCTCTCCCACCGAGTAGATAAATTTGAAATTTTCATCAACTACGGACTTTGCAAATCTTCGATACAACAACTGACCCAAGCAAACAAGCTAAAAAAAATAGGGGGTGCCCCACAACGAAGCTCGTTTACTTCTCGGGATGGTAAAGGACCGGCCTTTTCGCCGTTAGCTTATTCGCCGAGCTGACCCTCGGCTTTTGTTTGTGTTGCTCATTTACGGATCATCCTTGTCTTAATGGTGGAATAAAATACGGATCCACCCGACTGCTCCTCCGAAGCAATGCCGCACAATCTCGATCCCGCACGCAACACAACCCATCATCGGCAGTCGATTGCCCCCAGAGAGAAAGAGGAAAAACGGTCCAAAGGCTCGGGAACCCTTTTTTGGGCTCCGAAACCGACGAACACCCCATCGTCGTCCCGATCGGAATCGTATTACGTGTGACCCTTTTGGGACCGTTTTGTTCGTTGTATTTTTCATGAGCCGTGCCCGGTGTATCGTACTACCCATGCAAGATAGGTCGGACGGTTTCGATTTGTGTAAATGTTGTCGGGGTTTTCCCGTTCCTACTGCTTTGCTTTTACATTTATCTGTCTCCCTTGTGCTGTTTATTCCGTCCATTTTATCGACGTCAGTTTGCACCGAATCAACCAATGCGCCCTACATCCTTCCATCGGTCCATGTTTTTTTTTTTGGAAAATCGTTCGCACTTCAAACATCAATTGCATGGATATCCTTTTCTACCAGGCTCCACTGTTAAGCTCATGAATATTGTGCTTCAATTTCGAATGTCTTTTGCGCTTCAATTCCATACGAAAAAAAAGAAGGGTGACAAGAAAAGAAAAACACTTCTCACTGCTGCGGGCACGAAATGTGCCCACATTTTCCAAAGTGCAGTACAACACCGAATTCCGTACACGATCTTATCGTGTGTGTGCCGTGGTTCTGTATGGCACCGTCGATCACCGCACTTGAACAACACTTGGATGAGCTTTTTTACGACCAGTTTTATAGCGCCCATTACCATTCACACCACACTTGCCCGTACCCCAAAAAATGGGTGTGTGTGTGTGTTCGCATATGCAAAAAATATTTCAATTGATTTTACATTGTTGAACCCCGTTCGGAAGGTCCCGGAAGGCGAGATGTGATCACGCCCGACCGGCAGCGATGACCGGCGAACCGGTACAATACCATTTTATCAAACACTTTTCCACCCAAGGTTCAACCGGATGGAACTTGCTTCCTTTTTGATGGTATTGGACAACAACAACGGAAAAATGGACCCGGCAACATAGTGCTAACTGTACGTATGAAGGGAAACTTCAAACTCTCTCTCTCTCTTTCCAAATGGACCCTACATCGTGTGCAAATGTTATCCACTTTTTTTGGCGTTTCACCGTATGATTTTTCTCGGAGCAGTCGTATCGGAAACGGTTGCAGGTAGGGTTAATTTATGTAAGGGGTACGAAAGGTTCACGCAAAAATGTTTGAACCGATGCACGTTGCTGTTGAATATTTACATGTTTATTGCGTTTCAATTCCATTTTAATCGATTTGCATTTCTTCGTGAACGGACGAGAACGTTCCGTCAGCTGATTCTGCATATAGGATGAGGCAATCCGGCGGTATTCTAACGAAATAGACGCCACAGAAGTTCTGGAAAAGGGTACTTTATTATGCTCGTACATTCAAACTAATGTAGTAACATTTTCTGCAGCCAAATGGTGCATCAGCAAATCAGCAAGAAAATTATACATAAAATCATGAGTGTCATGATGCTAATTTAATAGACTTTCTACTTATACATATGAAACTTTTTTCATCGTCCAATAACGCTCAAAATTGTTAAAGTAAAAAGCTTATTTGAGACTTATTATTCAAAGATAACTTTAATCTTCGAAACTAGGAGTTGATACAGCGACGATCCTTGGTATACAAAGCCCAGAATCACAAGTCCATTTTGTTGAACAATTAGTTGATTTTTTTTCGAGGTCTCTCTCTCTGTCCTTTCTTGGCCTAACGGCGTCTTGATAACATCATACCTGCTATTCCTGGCTTCCTTGACTTAATGATACAACCTACTTGGATAGACAGTCTTCACTATGGGAGAACGGTCCAGATGGGATTTAAACTCCGGTTCTGACGTATGGAAACCGGCGCCATTGAAGCCTCTACCACCTAGCGAGAATTGAGGTATTGCTGTCAGAAACTATGCTCGAAGTTACTATGCTTGATTCAACTTCTTCATTGTCAATACAACTTGGAGAAGCCTTGGTCAGACATTTCTGATTTCCTTAACCTGATTTTATCCTTAGTTGTTTAGTTTATGGATACCTTGGGTCACTAGGCTTCAATCTCTCTGTATAGTCAATGATGCGTATGAAGAAACGGTCCTTATGGGTTTTGGGATTCATGCCATGTGAAAGACAAATGTCTCTACTCCAGGGACATCATCCAGATCCAAATTTTGAAGAGTTCCGTATTACTGAACGCTTCTGACTTTCCTTTTCCGCTTCTGACTGACTTTTTGTCTGTGACTTTAGCTCATTTGAGTGCTCTTTTTTTAAATTTATGAGGTTTCAATACATTCACAAGAAAAAACAATGACCCACTGCTATTCGTTGTACGCTTCATTGCAAAATGCAAGAAAATAATGCTCATCGTGACGAGGGCCGATTCCGTGTGAAGATTATGAATATTTCATCCCGTCACGGCACTTGTAACCTTTCCAACCACACATACATCCTGAAACTGGTGCTGGTACATTGGCAACCGGGTGATGGTGCTGGTGGTGCACTGTTACTTTGGGCCCACCCGTCACTTAGCGATAATTGGATCATTGCAAACGTCTGATCAATCAACGGTGACAAATAAACGGGGCGAAAGAAAAAAACAAAGGGCAACCCGCATGACGAATGGCTAGTTGTTTCAGCCACCCGCTGCCGACATGTCTGTTAAGACATTATCATGTTAGACGAAAGGCCCGCACACCTTTGCTTCTGCTCTGCCCTTTGCCAATCCATCCTGCCAACCAAGTTTCTTCACAGCCACGTCCCCACGTCTACGGCAAAATCCATCAAAACTCTCAGAATCTTTTACGACCCTTGCAAATACACACTCCCGCAAATACGTTTCCGGAACTATCGCTATGCCTCGTCGAAGGGTGAGATGGAGCTGAAACTACCTACGAAATACGTCGACTGCATACATCATCGACACCCGTATCGAGAGCATGGAAATCCTCCACAGTATTATAAGGAATTGGCTTAAATCAATAATAATAGTCTTGATTTAATGTTTCACAGAAATCCTTGTATGGCGTTTCAAGCCCCGGGGCCATATCCCTACTGCTGGAATGAATAATTTGAGTTGTCCATGGTTTAAAATTTCCCGAGATGGGTGGGCCCAAATGTCACTATAGAAACAAATCGATCGCGTGGTCTCGGGCCAAAACGTTTAAAACCGATGACGAAAATTTCGAACAGAGAAACGGTGAGTGTTGACGTATTTGATGACGAGTTGACTGACATAGAGATGGAGTTGTTTAGGTTTATTGGAAAATTAAATCTAAAATTAGTGCTATGTCCTTCAACGCTACCATTACAAACTCATTTTTAACGTGCCTGTTTTGGCTTTTGGTCCAAAAACAGACTTCCACCAGAAATCGTTATTCGATCGATACATCGTGTGCCGGTGATCCAATAATTGAGACGAGTTAGCCTGTCTCTTTCAAAACAGCCATCCGGACACATGTTTTCCCATAAATCACTGCACGGCGGCAACGGTGAACCAAAAGGGTACATTTACTCCGAGCGAGTGATGTACGACGGTAATTCCTTAAGTAGCGATGTGAAGTATCTTCCCGCAAAGTTTCGCACACATTCCAAGCTGCCAGGCCATGAATTTTCATGAGCAACGGCCACTTAACGCATCGTCGGACGGTACAACGGGCGGCTCGGGCAGGATTCAATGCACTACACCCTCTTAAAGATAATGGTCCGTCCCGAGCAAAACAGCCCCATTCGATGTTGTTTCACGTTTCGCAGAAATCTCATCCCGTGGGTCAACAGTTCACACAGGACTGGAAGGTAACGGAAAGTGTCCTAATTATTCTACCACATCTTCAAATGTCACTGCTGTTCATTCTACCGGCAGCGGGACAGAGCAACCGCATTACGCCGATACGCGACATGCTTTCGCAAAAGTTAGCCAATTACTCATTCATTAGCATTCGCTTTCTAAATCAATAGTTTCGGTGCGGGAAAATACAAACACAGACCGCGGCCGCGCGTTTGGAGCGCAAAATCTGGTCGATTGCGTTGAAGTAATGGATTGGTTGTGTTGCGATAAGGTAGCGCGTTCGCTTCGTGTTTGTGATTTTGCAAATAGAATGATGGTAAATAGCTGGCCAATAGATTGCAAATTAATGGTAAAGGGGTTTTGCTGGTTTGCATAAATCATGCCGGCGGGCCACTGCATTTGTGAGAGATCCATGTGACAGTTGCCGTGGAGACTGTCAAGCATCAATCAGCATGCAATCTGATTTCCATTAAGCCGGAATCATCCTTCTCAATCATCCGATTGTGTTGAAGGTATTTTATTTTTAAATGGCAGAACTAACAATTGCTTTTTAAGAGCAGAACTTAATTTAATTCTGGATTATCTTTTTTAAACTTATAATTTTCAGAAATTTAATTGTATTTGTAGTATTTAATTGTAGTCAGCAAAAGTTTAATTGTAGATGATTTGCAAGAAATGAATTTTAAATGCGAAATATGTTCGACAAAACATTTTTAAAAAATATTTTAATTCTGTGAAAGTGAATAGATAAACAGGCAAACGACAAGGAGGAAATTCCTTGTCAACTGTTGTATTTTTTTAATATTTGTGAAATTGTAATTCGTCAACACACGCGGTGTTGACTATATGGCGACTAGCCGTCACACTTAAAATAAATAAATAAATAAAAATAGATAAACAAGCAATTACTCTATTAGCGATTACTATAAAGTTTTTTTTTATTTGTAAGCCATCTTGTTTACACTAGAATTGTATCAGACGACTCAGTCAGAAAAATTGTTGATTACTCATTATCACAAACAGTGGAGAACATGATTGCATGAACATGAACACGGGAGGCATAATAAGCGCATATTAAAATGTTTAGTTTTTAAAAGACATAAAACAAGCGTTCACATGTTGCAAACAATATGCGACTTGGCATTCGAACCATCTGGCCATTTTCTACTATTTTTTTTTTAAACCTGTGGAAAAATAATGTCAGAGAATTGAAGAACATGTCCGTCGGTTATGAAGGCATGTTGAACAATGTTAATCAGTAAAATAAATAAAAACTTCCATTTTATGTAAACAGCTACCATGTAAAATAATCAAATAAAACATGTCGAAAAGACTGCTTACATGATTCAAATACTAATCATAGCTCTGGAGCAAAACATGACAACATAAACAAGTCAAATGGAAATTGTAAATTCAAAGCGAGCATCATTTGTACTAATTATTGTTGCTGGTTGATAGAATTGATTGAGCGCAATCATCGGTGTGATAATTTTCCGAGTTCAACAACAAACAACAATGCGAGTAAATGGCTAGTACTTCAAAGTAACAACACCAAAAACCATGTTTAAAATAACACATAAAACGATATGAACATCAATGCTAAAACAGACATGAAACTCATCGGAATCAACAACGGATGGAATGATTTTTATGTGTTACAGTAATTAAAGTGCATGCAATATTTCATCACTCAGCACGGTAAACATTGGCGAAACACAGTTGCCTAAATAATCCTCTTAGGATGCAAATTCAGGTATACTTCAATACTCTGGTATAGTTTATGCTCAAATAGTTTGCTGCTTATCGCAACATTTCAGGCCGTCAACTTTTTTTTGTAGAAGCAAAATGATCGTATCGAACCCAGCAGCAACACTGCAACAAACTAGGAGCAATCTATTTTCAAAACTCCATTAAATAATCAACTCCATCCTCGACATGGTAGATTGTGTGAACAAGAAAACAATCTACCACTCTCATAAATTAAGCTTCGTATGCATAATTCATATCACCTGCCGTACCACCGTACCACCCTGATGACACTTTTCAACCTGATGACGTATTTTTTCCCGTTCCATGTTCGTCATAAGCATCCTTCACTGCTGGTTTGTTATGTTCAATTTTGTAGTGCCATCATGCATCAGCAATCGATTGGCCTGACAGGTACCGTACAGGGTTGATCGATAAACAAACAAACATTCAATTTTACCCCTTCCAACCCTCGAAAAACCATCTCCTATCAGGTGGAAATTAATTTGATGCCTTCCAAAAACTGCGAGGCGACGGCCGGGCCCAGTTTACTGAGCAGTGATCTGTGAATTGAATATTATTATTTTTAGAACTCTATCGGCAACACTATCATTTTCAACTCGGTTGCCTCATTGCATTTTGCGCTCATTGAACACAGATTGCGATGGTGCAGGGCGCACCCACCGTCCCATTCGATCCACCACCGTCGATTCGCGCATCGAACGTTAAAAAGCCGAACAAAATTCCTTCCACCGCATTGCACGCGCCACACGTGCCAATGTTGCATTAGAGATGCAGATGTGATAAGAGCCATACGGTCCATGTTACCGATATCTCCACAGCTGCATTTGTCATTCATGCGTGTCCAATTTTGGCTGAAAACAACGCCAAAAACCAAAACACCTTTTGCACATCAAAGAACGTGGCCAAGGACTTGCTGTTGCTGCTGGCCGAGCACGAAGAAGCTGCCGGTAGGGCCAGTGTTTACAGCAAGCGCAACACGTAGCCGGCAGACGGTAAGGAATGTTTCTGCTTGCTTGCCGGCGAATTATCTCTAGCAAAACGGTATGCTAAACGGGAATTTAATTACAAATGCTAGTCCAAACCATTCCACAGGCCCAATATCGGCAGGCAAACGTTCGCTTTATCGCGTTCGCCTGACTCTATGCGTCGCGAAACGTTCTTCCCCGAGCAGGATCTAGCCCCGGTGGTCCACCATCTCGCCAATCAACATCGGATTGGTGCTTAATACTGTTATCTTGAAACCGATCGGGAAAATTATTCGCTCGCCGGTGGTAGGAATGTGAGCAACAGTGGTTGGTGGTAATTTGCATTTGACAAGGCGTTTGCCTGCATTATCGGTGCTGATGATGCAGCTATTAAATTTATTAGCCAAACGCATAATGGATTAATGAGAAGCTGTGTGTGCAGATAGTGATGCCGGTGGTGTAAATTGCATGAATATTTAATGGATAACTGTTTTGGTTTCATTAACTGAGCAATGTTGTCTGCGCACTTGTTGCTTTTGTTTAGTTAATTCAACTTCTTTTTTTTGTTAGCAAGTTAGTTTTGCTCTTATTATTCGACTCGAATTTAAATGTGTTTTTCTATTTGGAAAATCTACGGAAATCCTTAAATATTTTTTTTTATAATGATTGTTCCAAAAACTCCTACTTCCTTGGCACTACACAACCTCGAGAGGCCTCTCGGCCTGGTATTTCTGGCTTTCTGTCTTTTTTCTAACTTTTTTATACTGGTAACTGGATAGTTAATCACGGGTTTTCCCGTGCGAAGTCCGACGCCGCTATAGTGTCTCGGCCACCGGACCGACCCAAACAAAAGCATAACAGTTTATTCGCATAACAATATTTTAAATCAACCGAGCATGCCCGAAGTAAGGCAAAATAACTGTGAGGAAATGCCTTGTTATTTTTTTTTGTTTTAATTAAAATAAAAAATAAAACTTTATAGTTCTTTTCAAACCTAATACAGTTTCTTTTAGGTGGAACATTGATATAGAGTAACAATAATTGATAAAATTGTTTATGTATTTTTTTAATGAATAATAATTATCACCATGTTTTTTCTAGATGAATCAAATGCAACAGAAGAGATGGAATGAGAACTTTATCAATTACATTAAGGTTTAATAATTTAATAATCAGTTGAGGTATATTAAAACTTTTCCAAATTCGACTGATCAAATTATTTTTACCAATTTATTATCAAAACACATCAAAACCTTAGAAACTAACCGAATAATTGTCAAACACTAAGACACAGTTCAAAGACAGTGAAGAAATCGCAAAGTTTCGGATCGGTTATTTTACGACCAGAATACAATTTTTACTTAAGTTAGTAACTGGAGTGCATAGAGTGTCTGGCATGCACAGATACATTACAATTCATCTTTGTTTAAATTAAGTAAATAAACCCGTATATATTAGACCAGAACCTCCAAAATAACAAACCACTGTCCCTGACCGAATTGCTTGTATGAATATTTGTATGAAAAGAAAATTGTGTGTAAAAATAGGCCCCCTTCAAAATATTCATTAATCCCTTTTCTTGCGCTTTCATGAACATTTTAATGTAACGTATTTGAAATAACAATGTATGGTCGTGGTTTAATTTATTATAAGGAAAAATAAAGTGAAGTGACTAATGTTAATCATATAACAGTGACCATTCTCACACTCCCAATAAAATGCGAAAACAGGGAAATAAAACATGACATTACACAAAATGAAAAAAATAGTGAAAAATCATTTATAGTAAGAGAGTAAAAACGAGTACCAAGATAATAAGTCTTCCACGCTAAAACTATACCTGGTATTCTTATATTAAAAGTAAATGTGGTTGGTTTATGTACATCAATCCTAAATTTCAAATATTTTTATCAAGCATGCGCTTAATTTTTTTCAATTTAAAGCGATCAAGCATTTTATAGTTGTTACATATCGAACAGGACATTGCTTTGAATATGCAGACACTTTTTTATGATCTGAGAAATATTGTGCGTGTGAAAACGTAATCTATGTTGAACCAAATGTATTCCCTCATAAGTTTAATTAGCTGCACTATTCTTATTTAATTAAATTAACAACCATCTAAACATTAAAATTAACTACTTTTCAAACAGATTTTAAAAACCTGGAAAACAGTACGAAACCTCCATCAGAAACTCTTTTCAACAAATCTCCAATAAACATTCCAAACATCGACAGGAACAATCTTTCGAAACAGAACAATCGAACATCAAAATGCATAAATGGAAAAAATGTCAGTTCAAAAACTTACCATTCCCAAGACAGCGGCACGTTCCAAAATGCTGTTTCTCCTTCAGGGCCAGCGCCTGCGTTAAGCTCCTTTTGCACCCGTATTGCGCACCTTCATCCAACACTTCATTAAATGTGTTAAGACACGAACTATCGTTGTTCCAGCGTATGACACCGCCGAACGGTGTTTCATAACCCATAATCCATTCACTCACGTTCTCCGGTCTCTACACCCGGTGTCTTACGGTTACGGTTAAACCGAATCGAAGGTAAACACAACACACTACACCAGAGCCGCAGCAGTTGAAATGCTTTTGTCTTGAAGTAGAATACTGTAGGGAAAAAACGATTTCAAAAACAAGACTCTTGATTGCACAATTTCTTTCACTAGAAAGCAAAGACACACACACACGCGCGCGTTCACGTCACACCGATGGGCGCCATTGATCAACCCTTTTTTAAACGCGCCTTCAGTGGTTGTCATATTTTGTTTCAAATCACGCACCAACGTTACCGTGTCGTACGGCGACGACGCTGTATCGTGCCCGGATTATTAATAAACTCACCATACCCCGTAATGCCCTTTCACTGAAATCACCTCAATAACCCTCCCAAAAAAAAAAAGACGAAGTTCTCAAGTCTTGCTTCCAGACTTCCAAACACCAAAACGCTGTGTGCCCACCACCGTCCGTCCGTCCCACGGGATCGAAGAACGCTCGAGCTGATTTCATGCAAAACACAGCCTACTTAGACGAAATACTGCAGCATCCGGGCGACATTAATCCCAGACGGTGGCACACCTTTCAGCTTCTCGCAGATGCAGAAGAAAGTATCTTAATTTTCCCAATTTGTCACCCAACTGTTGCCAAGGTTCAGGCGAACGGGTTCCCGCTTCACAGCTCGGTTTGGCTTTGCCTTTTGCCGCCGTAATATCTTTTCCCATTTGACACTCTCTTCTGTACGTAATCATCGACGCACACACACACACGCCGTCACACAGAACACATTCGGCTTCACACGCACTTGTGCTGAAACACATGTGCACATCGCGTCGTTCACCGTCGTCTACTGCTGCTGTGCTGTCTTGGCTCACTCATCACAGCTAGAACGGCCGAGGGTTGCTGAGATCGAACGATGGATACGAGTTTTCCACGATCAAACTTTTACACATCGCATCGCCGCATCCGCCGTGCTGGTGAACCCTTTTCTTGGCTCTTAATCCTCCCCCATGACGGTGCTGGGGCCTGCGAGCGCGAGTGATGGATTGCAGCAGTTGAGCAAGATAGTATGGGAAGGCCACTTTGCCCGCCGTCTTAAGATATTAGCATATCAGCCGGGATGGGACGTCGGTTGGAAGCGTGGAAAATTATGTTTCCTTCCGCTGTCTCGCCGTACGGGCGTGGTTTGGGCCGAGGGGACACGATCATTTCAGCTTCCTGTCATTCCGCGGGAACGCACCCAACATTAGGCCGACACGGCCGAGCCCGGGTCCGCTACTTGTATGTAACCGATTTTTCCTCTCTCCTAATCCTCATTGCTTTACGGTCTTTCGGTCACGTACAAGTAGCAGCTTGAGAAAGAAATCATAATAATAATCACACTCACTCGATGCCGTGACACTGACACCCGTAATGCCCGGCACACCAACTGCACTTCAGCTGCACTTGTCTGCAAGCACAGCGCATCCCGCGCACACAGTCAATAATTCCACGTGGTGAACGTGTTTGTCCGCTCTTCACACTGTTTAAACTCGCCCGCTTCGGGTAGGGTACGCTGTTGGAACGCTGTTGTTCTGCCGATGTTTCCCGCACCGAAGCCATCCACCGACTGGCACACGGAACGACCAAAGCCAACCGCTGCTGATGCTTCCGATGCGGGTTCCTCCGGTGTTCCCGCATACCCACCGCACTTGGGCCAAAAAATCGGACGGTTTGTGTACGTACACGGATGAACACTGGCGGCTCGGTGGCTCATGCGCACAGCGAAACACTTCCCCGTTTCGATACGGGGAAGATAGGGCGCCCGTTCGCATCATCAAACGGATGACGAGGGCAACTGCTTTCAATCAGCTACTCTTTGCCACTTCATGAGGGCTTGTCCGAAATTTAATGCCTGCGTGTGTGTGTGTATTGATTGGGATGTCTTAATATTTTTAAAATCTCGATCGTTTATCGCCCGGCCCAAAACAATCTTAACGAAAGAAGTACACCAGCATGCTGATGAAATGGTCAGCAAAGTTGAGGGTGATTCAGATTGAAGCCGATTCCGCTGGGGAGAAGGATATTTTGGTTCGAAAATCAAATCGGGGAAACAGGAAAATAACATCGCAGGAAAAGGGGAACTGTTGAATGGTTGTAACGGATTTTTGTGTACATCTTGAAGTAACCGTTATGAGGTTAAATATTGCTGATAGGAATTTTAACAAACTTTCTTACTAAAATAATAAACTTACAATTAAAAATATACAAAGTTTATATCGATTAAATATATGAAACATTCATTGTCAATTTTTATTAAATACTTAAGATTTTAAAATATTGATAATCTTTTAATAAGAACATGTTGAACATGAGAACTGATAAAGACAGTTTCTTTTTACATTTCAATTGCGTTAGTAGTATTGTTAAAGAAATAATTTCAATTATTAAATCATTTTGTAATTCAATAAAACGATACTTTACGCAATTGAAACTCTTGTACGAGTTAGGGGTTTTGGGAAATTATTCGTGCCTCTCGATAAAAAAAAAATCTCTTACTATTTGTATACAGTTTAGTGTAGGAATACTGCCGAGGCGAGGACCTTCATACTGCAGAACCGGAGTTCAAATCCCATCCAAGACCGTCTCCCCATACGCTGACTTCCCTCTTTTTATTTGTCATTGCAACCTCGAGAGGCCCGGTGGTAGATGCGACAACGGCGCCGGTCTTCACATGACAGGACCGGAGATCAAGTCTCATCTGGGCCGTTCCTCGATAGTGAGGACTAACTATTCAACTTTGCAAAAACAATGATTCTAGTAAGCCAGAAGTGGCGAGCATATGCCCTAAAAGGTCGTTAGGCCAAGAAAGAAAAAGAAGCGGAACCTCGAGAGGTATCGGCCTATCATTGCTGGCTTTCTGTGACATGATTTTACCCGTAGCAAATTGCTCAGTCCTGCAGACTGGAAGGGGCGGAAAAAAAGGGATTTGAGCCCAGGTCCTGCTGCCGTGTGAAGACCGGCGTCGCAGTTAACTCGGCCACCGGATGCCCCATTTTACCGCACGCTGACTAACCTTGCCCATATGCTGGGAGGGCGTGAACAATATCAACGGCTACTATGACAGTATTATATAAGGATAATTGCCGTTTCCATATCAAATGGCTTTATTTGCCATTTCATCTAAGAAGCCTGCCATAAAAATGGATGCTATTGCCTTAATAACTAAAAAAACCCTGCAAATTCTCCCTCCAAACAATATCCCCATCACCAACATTACGCATTTCATCGTACATTTATTTATTCTCCTGCACCAAAAAATCAATAAAAAATCAACCTAGGTTTTTCCTAGTTAGCTTCTTAATTTTAAATTCTCACAAGATGCGGTTTCTCATGTTTTCGTTGCGGTTTTTGATAACTTTTTAATTCAGAATAAATCACAACAAAATCGGCTCAGTGATGTTTCCAAAATGATAAACTCCATGGAAAGCAAATAGAAATATATTTTTCATAACAACATAATTTCCACAGAATCCTTGAACAGATTTGGTAAATGTGTTTTGTTTTTTTACGAATCAAATTGTCCAGCTTCCTGCAAACACTTGTCACGATTCCGAAAATTCCCCGCCGTCCACTATCATCCTTAAACTCCTTTCCATCTGTTTTAAAGCACACTTACCGCAAACCAAAACCCATATTCCAGTTATTTCCTTGTCCCCTGGTGTTGTTTTTTTTTTGCTTTCCATCCCTCTCCGTCGTACCTTGTAAGGCAACAATCATATGAATTTTAAATGTACCTAAACCTCCAGAACCAAGTCGAAAAAGGGAAACCCAGAGCAACTCGCAGTACTGACAGTCGCGAACGACCGGTCAGGAAGCTTCAACCACGAGAGATCCCAAACAGCAAACAGTCCTCCATTACAAGACACGGTACCGTTCGTTCTTCAAGGTTCTGTCCCGTTGTGGTTTGCGCTTTACGGGCTTTCGCAGCAAGAAAGCAAGAGAAACGTCGAAGAAGCGGCCAGCCAGTGTTGTTACCGTTTTCGCCTTAAATCAAATCACCCAAATCAATCTCCGCCTGGGCCTGAGTTGGTTTCCGTGGGTAACTCACGGGGCAACGCTGGTTGTCCGTACGCAGTGCCTCTTCCTGTGGGACAGCGCATGAAAAAGGACGGCAGGAATGGTAGGAATGATGCCAAAATTACAACCCAACACCCACCATTTAAACGGCCATTAAACTGACTCCCGACAATGCGAACCGCTGATGGAGGACATCCTTATCCTGGCCGAAAGCCGCCTGCCCCCGAGCGCTCACTTCCGATCCACACCGGATGCGCCGGGGGATGCCCAAAATGGGGAATGGGATGGAATTTTTCGTCACCCCCACCACTTCCAAGAACTCTGCCACGCTCCGGTTGGGGCCGGGCTTGTGGTATGCTTTTGGACAGAATAAAACAAACAAGCCGGGACGGTCGCTCGAAACGAGCCGACTTCCGGACGATGCTTTGCACCCGGGCGACCAACGCGATGATCAACGCGCGCCCAGGCGCCCTCACGCCCAGCGACAGGCCCAGCTCATGAATTATTAATTTCCGGTGGGAAACAAGAGGATGAAAACAAACTTAAAAGAAATCTTTTCCTTCACTGTGTTTTTTTTTTCGTTGTTGTTGTGTTGGTAGTTGTCGCGTGTGTTGTCGTCCTGCCAAGGGTTGCAGCAACAAGGCAGCTGGCAAAAGGATGCCAGCTGTTTCGACACAACCCGTACCCGTACTTTCATTTTCGTTTGTCCAACTGTCCTTCGAATATGGTCAGAGGCCAAGGATGCTGTAGGGATGTCTAGCTCGACCGTGCAAACCGTCTGTGTTCTGTAGTAGAACAAGAAAAACCTGTGTCGTCAGGCAGGACATCGACAGAAAGCTCCTCAATTTATCGATTCAGAGTTTTAAACAACGCTTCCAAGCGTGCTGTATTTAAAAACAAATAATCTATTATTTATTTATTGCTTTCCGGGGTAGTTTTTCTGAGCGAGAAGAAAAAAATGGTAAGCATACAAGCAGATAGGCCCAGCCCCTCTTGAAGGAATTTAAACAATTTCTCACTTCAACAGCGACGGGGAAAAAAACAATCGTGAACAAAGAGACACAAAACACAACAAACAGTCAACAAACTGGTCCGCAGCTCGCCGTCCTCGGGCCGGATGGCACAGCCAGCCAGCCTGCAAATCAAACCCAACCTTCCTTGTGGCGTTCAATTCGCGGAAGGCTTAAACGACCACCCTGAAAAAGGAAAAAAAGCCAACAAAACGAGCAAGCATCACATCCGTTGAAATTTGTGCCTGTTAATTATTAAGGAGAAAAAAATCATTTACTTCCTGTACGGGGTGTGCGTCTGGTCTGCGCCTACCGGACAACAGTAGCACGTGTCGCTGGCCTTTCGATTTCTCGGAAGAATCCCGGAAAGCGGCGACCTTTTTTTTTTGCTTCCGTCCTCTGACACAGAAATCGTGCCAGAATTGTGCCAACTATTTTGATAGGCGGTTGTTTTGGTGTTTTTGAGACATTTTGTACTGCTTTACTTTGGTTTGCTACTGTCTGAAAAAAAAAACCGTTAAATGTGTTTGAGAGGGATGTTTAAAAATTGGCCTTAGTTAATTAGGAGGAAAGAATTTGGAACATTTTTTTTCATTCAATACGCGTAAATCTGATTATTCTTAACAGGTTTAATTCAAATTTGAGGCTTTGCTCTAACATTTCTGCTGATTCGAATCGAATATCTTTTCGATGTACCTTACACTCTTCCTCAATATTATTCTAGGATACGCCAAAGCATATGGAAGGGTTTGATAGGATAGGTACGGATGCGACGAACCCTGATTGAAGATGTGCATAATTTAAGCCAAGTTTATCATAATGATGACCTTTTCAATGGATTGGACGAATCGAGTTATGCCGTACTTCTTAATATAAACTATTTTCTCCTTTCTTCCTTGACACTAACTAAAACCTCGAGAGATCTCGGCTTGCCATATCTGGCTTTCTGTGACTTGATTTTAGCCGTAGCAAAGTAGTCAGCCTTGCGTTCGCGCGGGTACGGTCCAGATGCCCCGGCGGCGCCCGGACCGCCCGGAGAAAAATCGGCGCCCGGACCGGCTCAAAAATATAAACTATACCAAATTAAAAATAACCGGTTGGACAATATCAATCTTTGGGGACTTTTTGACTTGGAATAAAAAATTCAAGAAAATCAAAACTTTCAAGCAAACTCTTGATACGGTGACCTCCCACGATAATGATCCTAGCTAGAAACAAAACTTCACCTGTTTGAGTAATAGAACACTAACCAGGTAAACGGTCTATCCCACAGGCCTCAAAGTGCCCTTGTTGCGTTTTGGAAGAAATATAATGTCAAATCAATTCGATCAGGCTTTCTTCTTTAACGTTGCACCGCCTCTTGTTGAACAGAGAAAAATAGGATGCATCTTTTTTTATTCGCTAAATAATTCGCTGCAGCAGGACAGGTTACAAAGAGCTTGTGGAATCACTAAACAACATGGCCCAACATTCAAAGGGATTGAGATCCCACCAACATCAAATCGTAGCTTAAGTTGCTTGTGCCTTTCAATTCTTCTCAAACATTCTAGGATTATCCCACAGCCTCCTAGGCTCAAATAACATTCCCCCGGCCATATTGACGATGAGTTATGCACATTATTCCCAGGGTTACAAATTCAGTTAAACTTTTTCCGCAGTAAACTGATGTCGAAACAGTGATCATATCGGGTTCTGAATAGGTACTCGAGGCGAAATTCTTGTAAGACGTAGGTTAGCCAGATCTTTGCAAAGATCATCGATCTCTGAAGAAGATCTTCAATACTATTTTTTAAGCTAATGTGGAATGGTCACATATTTAGGCTATACAACAAGTTCACCCTCCGTAAAAAAGTCGACTTGTTTCCAATCTGAGAGTATGTTTGAAGTCCCGTGCAGTAAGGAACGATAAGAGCTGGGAGGCTTATATTTATTTGAATAAAGAGCGTTCGATCGTGACTCTTCTTATACTAGACTGCTCCAACAAAATACCCACAAAGTGTCATTCGTTGGCACTTTAACTTCAGGTCAATCTTCTTCTGCCTATACACAACAACCTCGAGGGATTTCGGCCAACGATTTCTGGTTTGCTGTGATTTTTCATACCCGTAGCTGGATAGTCAGTCCTGCGTACGGGGAGGCGGATCTAGACGGGATTTGAAAACTGGTCCTGTTGTGTAAAGGATGGCGCCGCTGTGCCTCGACCACCAGCTTATCTATTTTTATTTTAATAAAATAGATAAACAACCATCCTGAACCGCCCCTTCCCTACGCATGGCTGACTAAGGTCTCCTTTCATCAATAAATCCTATGTTCCCTCAAAGAACTCCTTCCAATACTCGCCCAAATCATTACTTGACGCTGTAGAGATTAAGGGACAAATAAAAAACGGCTGTTTAACGCAACAACAAAAAAAACTCCGCTCCGCCTCGTGCATTTAGATATTACCATCCCGCCTTCCGCCTTCCAGATGCACCTTACCATCCCGAAATTCGATATCAATCCACTGTACCGGGCGCAACCGGGCGTATTGCTGTATTATTTGCAATAATGTCATTAAAGTTTGATACCAATACCGGCTGATGTGTTCCCCGCGCTCCACTCTCGACAGCTGGTGCGATGCGGTTTTTGATCAAAATTGGAAATCCGAGGCCAAATCCTTAGCGAAGAAGGAGACGAAGAAGTACAGTACCGATTCCCGGAAAGCCTCCTTCCACCGCAGCCGGTCACTAAGGATGAGGTTAAAGTGTCGTATTGCGAAGGTATAAAAGCATGAAAAACAAAACATCCTGCTACACCACCCGCTGGAACGACCCCATCAATCCGCTCCCCCCCCCCCCCCCCCCCTCCTTTACATTACCCGGTGGGGGGTTAATTTAATTGGCTTTACAAAACTTTCATCCAAAACACGCACACACAAATCGTGCCGCGTATCGATTTATGCTACCCACTGCGATCGGTGCACAAACAAAATAATCTGCAATCGATACTTGCTGGCGTGCTGGTGTGCTGTACCCGGGTCAACGAGCATTTTTGGTAGGTTTTTTT
Source organism: Anopheles stephensi (assembly GCF_013141755.1). Classification (NCBI taxonomy): domain Eukaryota; kingdom Metazoa; phylum Arthropoda; class Insecta; order Diptera; family Culicidae; genus Anopheles; species Anopheles stephensi. Next base: position 66,658,495 of record NC_050203.1, on the reverse strand, counting down.
CCGTCTTTTTGTCACACCCAATGTCTGTCGGTGAGGTGAGCCCCGGGTATGCCATTTGTCTTTGCCTGAAGTTTGATACGTAGCTCATAATTCGGCTATTTGTCTTGTCGCGTCTGCTGTGCTACCGTGCAAAGGGACGAACCGTTGCAATAATTGCGCCAGTGAGATGGCATTGGCCAAACCGCCTGCGTGTATGTGTGTGCTGTGTAAGCAACAAACTTTCGCCCCAAACCTCCCCCAAACAGTCGAGCCAGCATATGCCCGGCCAGAAATATGACGCCCTTTACTTTCATCTTCATTTGTGGTTGTTTGTTTGCCGGTTATTTTAGGGGGGGGAAAGTTTGCGCACTTCGGTGAGTGCTGAAGGACTTTCTTGCACATAAACTTTTGCATTAATTCACATTACGAGCTAATTCACTTTGCGAACCAGTTGAAACAAACATTCGACCGTTCGGTTTGCATCGTACACATCGCGGTGCGTTAATTCGTGAGCATGTGTTTCGTGCGGCCGGTGACGAGCGTTCCCGGAATGGTTACGGAATCAATCTTATGAGAGGCGTTTTAGCTGAAACGGTTATTGCGTTGGCTAGAATAAGGCGCAAAATTAGACTTAGATGTTGTTACACTCTTTTAACGTTGTAATTGAATTCATTATTGTTGCTATACAGTACGCGCAAAATTTTAAAACTGGAATTCGACCGGGCTTACGCCTGGATAAGGTTTAGCCCTTTTTAACGGTTTAGAGAAAGAAATGTCTTCAAATCAATGTCGACCTTAATTTCGACCAGACCGTTCTTGTTGAATATAAAAACTGGAATTATACATAGAGAAATATCAATTATATTAAATAGTCCGTTCCGGGTGATCCGTTGATCGAGCAACAGCATCCGGGGTCAATATCGACACTGAAGTGAAAAGGAAGGCAGACTTTTCTGTAACAGTGTTCCTCATCTCTGTCAACCCTTGATAGGACGGGTTCGGTCTTGCTGGCGTTGGGTTCGGAGGTGGTCGGCGAGTCCAACCTCGTGATTAGCAGAGACCCTGCTATTACGGGATGGAACTCGTCGATAGTTTCGGAGTTCGGTGCTGGCCTGATCAGGCTTGGGCTATCACTGGTGGGCACTTTTAGGAACACTGAGCGCAGGCAAATGTTTGTACTGTCCAGAGTGCTGTTCTCTTTTTGTATTGTTACAGTCCAGATCCATATATAATAGCATTATTGAATTAAAAAAAAAATCTTTGCATTATTTTTGTTTATTTCAAAGTGTTTTTTAAACACTGAATCGTCTGGCGTAAGGCTCTAAACTCATGTCTTTAGCTTAACTACGAACAAAAATTTACAATTAATTTAAAATGAAAGAGTTACCAAAATTTTCTTTTCTTTTCTTGCTTTAACGCCGGGTAAGGTCACGCCGGCTATTAATGGCTTATTAAACTCCTATTGCTACATACTTGAATAGTCAGTCGCGGTACTGCCGTGTGAAGTACAGCGCTGCTGTAGGCTAACTACCGGACCAGCCCATATAATTTTCGTTTTCTTAAATTACTAGCGATAGTTTATATCATACTAATTTGTATTTTTTAATTGATGATCTCAAAAATCCGATTTTTCCAGACCACGTGCATTATTGGCTCCTTATTATTTTTTAAATTTTAGTTATTCATCTTGTCCAGTTTTCTTAATTGTTTAAAATGTTTTTTTGAATAGCAATCAAACGGATAAAAAAATTAGGGACCCATAAATAACTACATGCGAATTTCAAAGTATCTGGAAATGTGTGCAAAACTTTCGAATCTTAGCCGAATATATTTGGGAAAGAGTCATTAACTAATAGATCCAATTTAAAAATGTCCGAAAATCCAGAATACTCGAAAATTTATGTAAGACAGCGAGATAAGAAAGTTTGTCATACGAGCTAAGGATATTTAAGGACGAAATTTCCCAAAAACCAAACCGAACACAGGTTTCAGCGACATTCGACATGTGCTTGTTTCTATGGCTTAGCGCGAGTACCCGGTGCGCCATAAGCAAACAAAACAAGATGCGTCGTACATAAGTAGGCCAAAAATAGCTTCGCAATGAATTTCGCAAAATAAAATTGTGCTACTTTTACTGTACCACACCTCTTGTTCGTGCATCCATTCCAGCCGTCTTCCATACGGTTCGCTTTAAATTCCGATACACAACCGACAAGCGCAATGTGTCAGCGAGATGGAACCAACATCTTTCGCTCGTCTCAACAAATCATGCAAAGCTGTCTAAAAATAGCGAAAGAAAAAAACCGCGCGCCCCGAAGGCGATCATTTGTCAGCAGCCGGGTCGCTAAAGCCATCTGTGGCAAATTGAACCGGCGACGAACCGAAAACAAATCAAACAGAAGTCTTCCTTCGGGGCGCACCCATCCGACGGCGGTTGGTTCCCGCACGAAATATAATGAGTCGGAAGAGTTTGGCCACGGCCATTCCGGTGCCGGTTGGGAACAAATAATGATTCCTGGGAACAGCCAGCGCGGTGTGGTAATTAGATTAGATTCGTTTCTCACCGACGATCAATCGGTGTTGAAGGATCGGTGTGTTATTGTGTTTTTCTTAGCTTTTCTCTTATCAATTTCTTCGTATTGTTGCATGTCAGTTTTTGATCAGTATTTGAACATGTATCCAGAAAAGACTGCTTTCATCAGCCAGCATACTCTTCGCAACATGCATTGGAAACGAACTGTCCTAGAGACATGTCATCAAAATAACGAAATGAAATGCTTTCGCCTTTTGTTTTCATCTTCCATAAATCATTCCGATACCGCAAAAGGTCAATCGATGCAAACAGTATTACACTCGCCCGAAAGTGTCCATTTTGGGTTGATGGACGTGTTTGAAGTTGTTTTTTGCGTTTGTGAACATTTCTCTCTCTCTCTCTCTCTCCTGCGTCTTCTTTCAGTCCCCTATCATCGATTACATCGAAAAAATACAGAAACTGGCCTCCGACCCGAGGAAAAAACAAAGAAACCACACCTTTACCTTTTGCCGACACTGACAGAAGGTGTCCTAAATCAACAGATTTTCGAGACCATTATGGCCGTGTCGTATCAAATAGTCAGCGGGCCCAAGGGGTAGCCCCCCCCCCCCCCCCCCCAAAGCTCACCTGCTGCTGCTGTTGCTGTTCCCGCTCTGCTTCTGTCCACGTAAAACAATCTTCTTGATCGGCGAATGGCAAAGTCCGGGACCGGCGGATGATTGAATTGTTTTCTTCTGCCACGAGCCGAAATAGGATGCCGGCACAGTTCGGTGGAAAAACAGTATCGAATGGCATCGAAAAAGATGATTGACTGATTGAGCAACTGCGCTAGGAAAAACAGGAAAGACAAAAATCGTTTTATGTACGTATCTGGGAGTTCATTGCGGGTTGAAACGTTTGAGGTTAGGCAAAGTGCGATAACTTCACGGCAATAAAGATCGAATAAAGTAACTCTTCAACTCACAGAGTTAAACAATTTTTATCTTTATAACAACACCCGAGAAGATTAACGTAATTAAACAAAAAAATAAAATATAATGGTTAATATACCTTCAAAGCCCGTATCCCGTGCTTTCTGATAAAGGCTTCTTCTTGAACATTCACCTATCACGGCCTCTCTATCAATATAAACGGTCTAAAAAACTTCACATGGAAATGGATGACATGGAAACATGGAAACAAACATTGATTTACGCAGGGATGATGTTCAGATAGGTGACCGCACCTTCGAAGTCGTCCAAAACTTCACCTATCTGGGGTCAAAAGTCAGCACCGAAAACAACATTAATGTTGAGTTACGCGCAACGGGTGCTGGCTGCCAACCGGTCATACTACAGCCTGAGGCAACTTCTCCACTCTAAATACCTGTCGCGACGGACGAAGCCGGGACTGTACAGAACATTTATAGTCTCATACGCTTCTGAGACATGGACTCTGTCCAAAACTGACGAAGCCCTCTTAGCCACGTTCGAGAGGAAGATGCTCAGAAGGATTTTTGGTCCCGTATGTGTGGAAGGACAATAGAGGAACCGCTTCAATGACGAGCTCTACGAGCTGAACGATGATCTCATCATGGTGCAGTGAGTTGGACTCGCCAAGTTCCGGTGGGCTGGTCACGTCATGTGAATGACACCTTTCACATGGCCGTCAACATGGACAGAGGAGACGTGGTAGGCCCAAATTGAGATGGAGTGATGGCGTTGATGCGTCCGCCAGAACGGCCGGGATAACGGATTGGCAGACGACGGCGCTAAACCGTGTGCGAGGTCGAGGATTGTTACAGCAGGCCAAGACCGCGAAATGATTGCAACCCCGGCTAAGTAAGTAAGTAAATAATATTTTTGGCTTCTTGTCAAAGTTTTGAACGGATTCTCAATAATTTTTGAAATCGGAATTTTTTTTTAAACATCTGTTTTCTTCTCACTTCTCTCACTCTCACTCACTTCAAAAAACACTTCTCAAGAATAAAAATAATTTTCCCAATTTCATGGCTTAACTAGCTTTCAAGTGCGTTCATCTTCACCGGTGAAGCATTATCACGCCCAACAGTGCCCCATCCATATTCACCTGTACGCACACACACACCGAAGCGGTGGGGTATCTTAATTTGGGCACATTTTCCGATTTCTCGAGTAGTTGTACGAGCACATGTCACGACCGTACCCAAACCCACCGCACACTTGAAGATTTTCGATTAGGGTATTCGTTCCTGGATCCTGGATTGGAAAGTACGGCAAGTTGGGCATTTTGACAAATATCCAACCTGCCGAAACATGTCAGAAGTCTCGGGGGCTGCGGTACGGTGAATAATAGCCTATCGGAATAGAACATAATGGGGGGGGGTGAGGGTAACGGGCGAGGGCGAAAGAAAAAAAAAGCGGCTCCCACTTTTAAAAACCGATACCGACACTAACTCAAACACGCACTAACGCATGCTCGACAGCAGCACGTTTAGTTGACGAGCTGCCAAACGATGACTGGCGCGCGCGATACGCCGGGCGGCACGAGACAAATGCGGTGACATTTATGGCTTTTTCTCGCGCTGATACTACTACCGCTACTACTACTACTGCCGCACAATTTATGTCAACAACAATGGGATACCATTTCTCACCGAAATATCGTACCGAAATATCAATTTAATAGGTAGTACATCTGTCACGAGGGACAAGTGTGCGGTGTGTCTAAAATGGCTCCGTGGGTTTCGCACGTTCGGTTGGAAAAATGTATGATGTTTTGTTGGCAGACAAATCGAATCGAATCAGAGTGGGCCACTGCTAACAGTCGGAGCTGCCAATATTGGAAGCACTCTAACAAAATAATGCTCGATAGGTTACTAAGGGGATGGGCGACTGAGACACATCGAAAAAAAACCCGGACAGAACCACTTTAAAAAAGGAACTGCCGAGAAGGTAGGAGCGATTAAGATTTATAGTAGGAGCTTCCAGTTCCCTATCAAACTGTCAATTATACAACGGTACATCTGACACATCACCCACTGAGCAGGCTTTGGAACCACTTTTCCGATTAAGAATAGAACAAAAGCTGAAATCCGTCGAAGGACTCAATTAATTTTTACCCCCATCCCCATTTATGATTAACGCGTACTAGGAAGTGAGAAAACATAAACGTGAAAAATATATTTATATTTATGCTCGTCTTCGGTTGTAGAACACTGTAGAAAGAACAGCAAGAAAACCACCTTTAAGTGGGCCTGCGGCCGAGCGACTTCATCTTCGCTGGCTGACTTCAGCTAAGGCGAGGGAGCGAAAAAGTCGTAAACATCTGCTACTTTAGACGGTTTTAAACAGTTTAAATTTATTGGTGGCGGTTCCTTTATGGCGGTTCGACCGATTTTCCCCCAGGGACCCGCCACCGCCTTTTTTTCTTTCTTTCGTTTTGTTGTTGATACTTTGTTAGTTTTGTTTCACGTTTTCGCTTCTTCACCTTTCAAATCGCACGCACGCACGATGCTGGAGTGCTGGAAGCATATATACATTTGACCCAAACTCACGCCTTCCGTGTGCGTGTTTCTTGGGAAAAACGGGAGGGAAAATTATTGCCGGGAACTGTAAATTCATAAAACGATTTCGAGGGGGCCGGTTTATTTGTTTATAATTTTTACAACAGCTTCCCCCGAAAAAATGAGCGGATTGCAGTAATTCAGTGTGCTGTAACCCAGGATTTGGGAGCAATGGTAAGGAAAGGCTTGGGTAGTGAGTGATACAGCCACTGGCCGCTAATTTACTGCGAACATTAATGGGTAAAAGGAGATGATCGGGAAGGATTAATTTGCTTGCGCCACACAAGATTATGTTCCCCTCCCCGAAAGGAAAATATGTTGAACAACGGGGAGGTGACCGCTTGGGTGTTTTACAAATAAACTTGTAGTGGGCATCCCGGGAGTTGTGGAGCAATGTGAGATGTTTGATAAATGTTTGCTCTTCTTTTGCAAGAGTTTTATTTTAAGAATCATAATTCATTCATAATAATCTGGAACAGGGAGGGGGTAACAGACATGGAACTGTTTTGCTTAGTTTTATGACCTGGAATACACATTTCTACGGACAAAATGGGACAAAACAAATTGATGTTTTAAGTATCAATAAACTAATCAACAAATTTACTACGAGTGATGTTTTCTTATTTGGATAGTTTTAGTTCAGATAGTCATTTTGGATGATCGCTTGGATAACTTTTTGAAGCTTTTGGTTCAGAAGGTTTAAAATGTTTGTTTCAACAGCACCGGTCTTCATACGCAAGGACCGAGTTTCAAATCCCATCCACAACCGCCTCCCGGTAGGCAGAGCTGATTACTTTGCTAAGGGTAAAATCAACTCACAGAAAGGCAAAAATGACAGGCTGAGACCTTGCAATGTTGTAGCGCCAAGGAAGAAGAAGAAGTTTCACAGTGGACATATAAGAAGTAGAGGGCTACGGTACTTCTAATATGAATTCCAGCCTAACCCTAGTCCTCTTCAGACAAAAAATTAGAATTCTTCAGAATTTTTCAGAATTTAGTGTAGGGTGTTAGTAATAGTAGGTAAATACTTGCCATGGTTACATATGATATGTAGAACATGCTAAATAGGTTAGAATTGCCGGGTCTTAGTTACCAGTCGAATAACAGACCAAGGTTTGCAAGATCCCGTATCAAGGATCCCAAGATCCTGAATCACAGATCCTGGATTCCACGTTCCTAGCTCCCAAGCTCTCGAATCCCAATTTCCCGTGATCCCACAATCACGGGTCCCAAAAACCTGGATCGCGGCTCAAACAATCTTGAATCTTAAATCCAAAAAAAAGATCTTTGATCTCGAAGATACGGGTTGCAATAAATAGGATTAATTTGTTAGAAGATATTGGATACCGGCTTGGAAACCTCAACACAAACAAAAAAATCCATTCATCTAGAACTTCAAGATCCGACCACTGAATAACTCTTTGCTTCAACTGAAAAACGGTCGTATAAAATAAAGATCTCTCTTGACGATTGTTTCATAAACTGCTCATGATGTGAATACGGTAGCAGTTCATAGAACTTTTTTGGAATAAATGCAATTATAATTTATATTTATAATACCCTTTATCATTGATGGCTCTTTAATAGCTCGATACGAGCTGAAACACTTATCGTTAAGAAACTTCCCATTGCGAGATCTGTCTGTTTGTAATACGTCGTGCATGGTGATTGCACAATACCCATAAGCAATCTGGAAAAAAGTTCCGATTCGTATCAGACAAACAGTCGATTATGCTTTACGATCAATTGAAAGCAGTTCTTACTTTTTATGGGAATCTGCAACAATGAAGCTTTGTTTTTGGTGATTTGCCCCCCTTTTTTATATAAATTGGTGATAGGTATTTGAGAAGGTAATACAATTCTACCCTTCACCCCAACTTCAATACAACAGCAGAATATCTAATAACATTTAAAATCACACTTCGCCCTACACAAGCATCTCACCGTCGGGTGGAAGAAAATCGCTAAAATCGTTAACAGATAGCTCATTAAAATACTGTAAATTTCTCTTCGCGTTCCAGCACGAAGATGTGTTAATTTGTTAACCAACTAGCGCAGTGTCTAACCACAAGACTGAGCACTCTCTCCGTGGCCGACCCAGACCCGGGGAAGGTGCAGGACCACGCGAGACACAGGCCGGAATATAAATTCAAAACCCCACTCGGCGGCGATTGACGACTGCTTGATGCTGTTCCTTTCCACAACCAAAACAACGCTCCCCAGCAAAACGCAATGCCATGACCCACGGCAGTCATTAATAGGCTCGCACCAGCGTTGTTTACATTTCTGCCGGCAGGCGCGAAGACGCCGCGGCAAGCAAAACGAAGCACGCACCATTTTTCACCTCGGCCGTAAGTTGACCTTTTCTCCCGGGCGAAGAAAATAACTTTCCAAACCCCGGTACTGATCATTCCAGACGATCGCCGACGATACCGGGGTGATGGTTCGGTTCTGACTCTGAGCCTACCCATTTATTTACCAACCGACCGACCGACCGACAGCAGTGCTAAGTGCTATACTTAATTAAATACTTCTTGAATGCCATGTTTACTTTAAGCCGGCATTCAGCCGATCGACGACGCGAGCGAAGATGCTGGTGGCTTCCGCTTTGCCACCGGGAACATCCTGCGTCTCTCTGTTTACCGGCTGCCGGAAACGAAGAACCACTTTTTACCGGAGTTCGATAATTGTACGATTTATGGTGTGGTATTTCAAATGGTGGCACGCATTCGCGGCACGTGCCACTAATGGGTTTTGATAGGTTTGCAACGGTCGTCGAAAAGATTCGTGTGAGCATGCATACGTTATTGAGGTGATTGTATTGAGTTATTATTTCTCTTGAGGCAGCGTTTATCCTTAAGGATGCAATCTGTTTGGACTGTTTAAATAAATGGGACCCTTCTGATATTCTTGTCTATTAAAACCCTTCTACCTTTGGAAAGGTCCAAGAGGTGATCCTCACTGAGAACTTTGGTCAAGAAAAGAAGACTTCTATATATGCGACGAAAGACAGCGAATATTTTTTATTCGACCCAATAGTGTCGTCCAATCCAATAGATTTTGACGATGGGCACTTCTTCAAGCGACTAGACATAAAATTAACTTCGGCAAAGACTAGTACAATTATTTTGGCCTAGCTTATTCACAGGACCTTTCAAAATAGTTCTCGAGAACCAGTAATTGCTGTAGTTGCTGTACCTAGTAATGGTTCAATAGCCGAGGCGATAACGGCGCAGGCCGTCAGAACCTAGGACGACAGAACCCGGGGTTCAAATCCCATCCAGAGACCGCCTCTCCGTTAGCAGGACTGACTACGGGTAACATCAAGTCGTTAGAGCCAGTGCCGTACTTCATCAGCCAACAGTGCCGTAAATGCCAAGGAAGAAGAAGGTAGAATGGATAAGGTATGAGCAAATTACCATGAAGTATCTCGGGGCATTTTTCGTAAAATGCTACTTGGACGTAGAATTCCGGAAAATTTGAATGGATTGAGTTGTCTAAAGTTGTTCAACTTTCCATCTGCTCGTCTAGGTCCTGGAAAGAGTCACACTTCTCAGTGTCGCCAATCGGATTACACTCCGATAACTCATGGGTGGTCCAACAACTCTCTTAAGAACTTTTCTTCTGGTTTATCTACATTCAACTTGTTTTACACGTCCGCATCCGATCGGCGACAGTTTTCGTTCCACTTGATCTAACCAGTGAGCTCGTCTGATGTTCATGTTTCTGGTACGGTACGGGTTTAGCGTCCTCATCATGAACCCCACACCATCTTTCCGTCCTACACTAACATTATGGCTGTTAAGAGCGTTACAGCAATTGTTCCCTGCTACGGCTATGAAGCCAAGACCTCAAGACGGAATACTGTAGGCTCATGCGAGTACAGCCAATCCCTTGGGAAGAAGGGCAATATGTGTCTAGACTTTATGCTAGGGGCGCAGTTGCTTTTTTCCTACACTGGGACGCTTAGGAAATCTACTCGACTAGTCAAAGCCACTCACAAGACTGTGACGAGAAGCGGGAGAACTTGCCAGCTATTCGAAAGGAAAGGAAAGGAAAGGAAAGGAAATGACAACAATAGATTATAACTTCCATCAGACATGTATGTGTTGTGTTTAGACAGGTTTTAGAATAACTTTCTAGAAGTTAAGGAACTTGCACTAAGAAATCCAATATTTGATTCTGTAGGATTCTGTCGACCATAAATCTTTTCGGTGATTCTATGGCGTCAATCTAATTTAGAAAATTGATAAAAAATATCTGTAACATGGGCAAAGGAACAACTTCTCACCACGCACGGTCCAAAACGCATGTTTCAACGGTTAAAGATCGATCGCTGTTGAGATCAATGGTACGATAAATGTGTTCCGTCCTTCGCAAGCCAAAACGGAAGTCCTAATTTCGCTTCACGCACGTCCTACCCGCGGCAATGTGGTATCATTAAATTGTCCACGCAACACGCAACATTGCAGAATGCTTGGCAATAGCTGTGGATGTAGATATTTCCAGCAATCAACTTTCTCATACCGGGTACCGGGGCCGCCATTTGGGTTTGGAAAATCAATCCAACAAACCGCTTACGAGATGAATGCCTCCGACAGGAGTGTTTCCAACCATTCTTTTGCGGCTTCCGTTACGTGCAGACCGGAGCGCTAGCCCGGAGCCAGCAAGCGGCTGGCTGACCACCGCCAGGTGAACTTTCCATTCGCACTGGACATTTATGTCAACATTCAACCGTGCCACCCGAAGAAGACGCTGACGTACGGACGACTTTTTGATTGACCCCTTCCCTGACCCATAAACCGGCGGGCAGAAACTGCTACAGTTGCCCACTCAAACTACACACGTTCTCCGCCGTGCCCCGTCTGTTCCAGTTCCGGTGCAGCACCAGCAAGTCGCAACACAAAGTCGGAGAAACTTTGACATCGAACTTGTGCAACCGGACACCCGAGATTGAGTCCAATGCCGGACAGTACAGAAACAAATCCGTAACAACGGGGGTGGTGTCCTGTCCATTCACCCGATCGTCCCCGCCACCCACAACCCGTGTTCGAAAGTCACCTATGTCAACCGGATCGGAACGTGAAAGTCAACTTATCACCGGGCAAGATTTATATGTTCCACCTACCACGGTCCACGGTCCCTAACGCGGCGTTTTGGCTCGCTCCACAATATCCCGTAGAACTATCTTTCGAACGTTCGGGCGGCATGAAGCGCGAGCAACAAAAAAAAATGGGGTAAGAGAATATACACAGACCCCACAGCAGTAGTTGCCCGCAGAATATTGTCGACGGTAAATCACGAGCTCGAAATTGAACGGCGAAGACGGATGGGCAAAACTGCTTTCGCGGTCCGAGGACGTTCCACCAAAGCAGTACTGGTACAAAGTGGCAAAGTATAGAGCGTGCACCGTTTATCCGCCAACACTGGATAAACGAATGATGCATTTCATCCATTCCAGAACGGTTAACTTTCGTCAATTTATTGAGCAATATGTATAAGCAATTGTTGAAGCGAGGATCCTTTCAGGGAAACTATCTCTAATGTTAGTGCAGTTTAAACTTTTTTTTTAAATAATTCTATCAATATACAACGCCTGAAATATTATCCCTAGAAAATTTTAACCATAACTTCAATTATTGCATCTATTTTTTCCTATTCAAAGTTCTTAATTCTTTTTAAATATTAAAAACTAGTCTTAATAGAAACGCAAAACGCGCAATATCAATTCTCCATGTCCCAACAACCAGCTGGTGGGATTCTCGTTCTCGGTGGGGTACCGAGTACGGGTACATACGTTACGGGTGGTACCGTGAAAGATTATACTTTCGACCATTTAACATTCTGTTGACACTATAAATATAGCACTCCGTTGCACGTGGCCGGCCCCGCGCAGTTTTGGCGTCATGAATAATTCCATTACGCGCGTTAATATGCCCCGTCGGGCCATTGTAGAAAAAAACCCCGCGAACCTGCCAGTGCAATTACATTCCATCACCATTCCATCTCTCTGGTGGGTGATTTGTTTTGCTTCTTGCTTTTGTAATTTAAGTTTACCATTATCAATAGAACCCTAAAAAGAGGCGTACACCATTTACACCACGAAACAAGGTCAAGGTTAAATGGATGCGACGCACAATGTCCGCCGTAATTTATCGTCCCTTTTTGCTGGCAAGAATTTAACGGGGCCACCGTGAATATTGCACCTACTTTCTGTATGAGAATGTGCGCCTTAGTACAAGGCTTCTCGGTACCTTTCCTATTGTGAGGTACCTGTTGGTCGCATCCGAACTGTTAGCTACTAGCTGGGTTAGTTCCATTCTTCTTCCTAATCTTTATTCAATTTTTGGCGCTTAACTTGGTCCGACGCCCGCGCCGGTCGGGCCTGAAATTCTTGGTCTTGGCTCGCGCGTGCTACTTCCTCTTCGATCAGCTCAATGAAAAACCACAGCGAGCGGCGTATCAGGGCGCCCGTTAGCCGTTGGCCTACCGGTACAAAAATTTGCTTCAACAAGTACTTCACCTCCTGCGACACGCGAACCGTCGATGGGAACTGTACGCCACGTGCTATGATCTACAGTGGAACCAGGTTAGGATTATCGTCGGCAAGGAGTCAGTGAGCGTGTACCGTACCTTTAGCATTTCGCGGACGTTGCGTTTGTTCGAGAACGGAAGCTGCCCGAACAGTAGCGAGTAAAGGACGACACCGGACGCCCAAATGTCGGCCGGTACCGGATCGTACGGTTTGAATCGCAGTATCTCCGGGCTGGCATACGCATGGCTACCGCAGAACGTTTCCGACAGATGCGGTTGCTGCGGGATGTTGCCGGAAGACGCACTATCCTCATCCCGCAACCGGCACGCAAACCCGAAATCAATCAGCTTTAGTCGATCGCTTCCGTCGAGCACCAGATTTTCGAGCTTTATGTCCCGATGGGCGTACCCGCGCGAGTGCATGTACTGCAAGGCGTCGAGCAGTTCACGGTAGTAGCGCCGGGCTCTCGCCTCTGCCAAGCGACCCTCCTTGCGTATCAGGTTAAGCAACGATCCATTCTCCGCGTACCGCATAATGATGTAAAACCTGAAAGCCAAAATTTGTTAACTAGTGCCCGGCGCGTGCCTCCCGTAAGCCTATGCGTACCGCATCGTGGTTTCGATGTACTCGTAAAAGTGGATGATGTTTTCGTGCTGCAGCTTGTGTATCACTTCCAGCTCGCGTGGAACGCACTTCTCTATGAACGATGTTCCTGCCTGGGCTATGGACATAATCTTTACAGCCACCGTGGCCCTTTTCTTCTTCCAGTAAGCTTTCTGTGGATGCAGAGCAAAGGAAGGGACACTTTTTTGTTGTTGCTGTTGCTGTTGTGTGTGTGTGTAGCGTATTAAAGTACCTTCACCGTAGCGTACGCTCCCTGGCCAATGATATCGCCCACGATGTAGCCATACTTGGCCAGAGTCGATACCGTATCGGATGTGCGTGGTTTTTCCTGCAGCGCCTCATCCAGCCGCGTCTGCGCTTCGGCCATCTTATAATTACACTTCGCGGCGGCCACGATTTAGCAACGCTTTGTTATTATTCTGCGACGGCAGAGCCCAAAATTTAGAATGCCCTCCCGGTCTTTGGCCAAACTGAACTGTTGAACTGAAGTGAATGATACCATGACAACAGCATCTGTCAAAAAGACTGTTGTCGCAAGCCTACTAGAATCGGTGCATCTGTGAGTGTGTTAGTGTGGGTGAGCGATCTAGGCTCCAATTTTGGGTCACTAATTCATACACAGGACACTCTCGAGGTACGCAGTGTTTGAATTATTATCGAGAGAGAAAAAGCGTGTGTCATGTACTGAAATTACTGTTTGTTCGATAACGAACCGTTGTTGAACCGACCACGCGAAGGAATGGTCGTTTCGGAAACCTCCGCGCAGATTCCTTTTACTTTGCTAGAATCGCTAGAGTCGGACGGTTAACCTTTTGTCCTGGATAACCAAGAGAAGTTTTTAACGGCGAACGCAGTGTTGGACAACGGGAAGGACCATTCTTAGCGGTCAAGCGGGGTAGCCTTTTTTCCTGAATGATCAGGAGAAGTATTTAACCGTGGACCGAGGCTGGCTAGTTTCGCCTAATTCTTCCGACGGAGTGGGGAAACACCAAAGAAGTGCGGGACCAACATCCGTAGGGAAGGCAAAGATGAAACTTTCCCAGATCTGTAAAAGAAACCCTACTAAAGAAACGCACTAGCTTCTCCGTTCAGGTCTGAATTACAAGTCCAGTTTATTCTCTAAAATCTTGTCTTATATACTAAAACAATCCCGAAAGTTAGGTTGTTGGAATGAAAGAAAAAGTTCGAAAGAGATAGCACCTCTTTCGGCCTGAAGTAACGTAAACCTATAAGTGTCGGGCATATCCCGAACCTTAAAGCGACGTTCGCTTATCTGTTTATGTTTCCGGACCGTAAGATCACGTGGGCGATCCTTTTTTATGGCCCTGGGAAATCCTATGCATTTATCGCCCATCTTCCTATGCATATTTTGAAAGTCTAAACCTATAACGCAAGTGCGTATGGTTATTTTCCTATTTTTTTGCCTGTGCGACCCTATTCGTGAGCGATCTTTCCGTCACTGCACTACGGATAGTGCGATCGTACCTTCGCGTTGGTCCTTTTTTGTGAAACTGATTGCGCAGCGATAATGTATGTGTTGGGCTCTAGCGTTAACCTTTTCCGGTCCATGTTCTTTACTCTTGTATTTTATCACATGGCCTGAGTTTATTTAGCATTTCCTGATGTCTGGATATTTTCGAGCTACTTTATGACATATGTCCTGACACTTTACCATTGTTTATCATAGTTTCATTTTTCCTTTTGGTACGAGGCCTTTCTGTGAGTTTTTTTTTACCTTAAATAATAGTTGCCGGTGAGAATTTATCCTAAACGAAAGATATTTAGTTATTTAAAGTTTCTGATCTAATTCTTGCATGCCTGTCAGTTTAGCTCAATTTTATTTTGTCGCGTTCGCAACAGTTACAGTCGAATCGCTCACCGTTTGCTTCGGCTCTCGAGCTGCCTGCCGTCGACGTGCCATTACCATCGAATGCGCGACACTATGGTCGAATCGCATGTCGTTGTGATGTGAGCAGCTCGTGAATCGAAGCAAACGGTGACCGATTCGACTGTAACTGTAAACAGGTGTATCTACGGTATGAGATTTGGCACCCGTTTCAACCAACCAAACGTTGTTCCTGCAAATGTCGGACTTGGTTCCTTGGATGGCGAGACCATGGCCATAAGCTGAAAACATCTCCATTGACCAGTATAGCTGTTCGGTAGGATGGAACTCTCGAGGGAGCTTCGTGCCTGACTAGTATAGCGAACTAGTCTTGGTTCTCCATCGGCCTCGGCATCGGTGAATCAGGTCGAGAGTTGATCTAGATTTAGATAGGTCGCATGCATCTGTATCGACCAACAATCTGTTCTCATACTGCCTGGAGCGAGGTTTGTTTGCCAAATCACCCTTTTTGTGGTATGTGTCCGCCACTGAGCAGGGTTCCCTTCTCATTAGTAGAACAAAAAAACAGATTCTCCATCGAAGTAGTCATAGAGTCGTCTTCAGCTTGCATTTGACCGGTGTTTCGAGGGCTACAGCCTCACCCGAATCACAGCCAATCACGTTTTGATATTTTCTAGATTCGTCGTCCACCTGCTGCACCTTCCTAGCAGGGTGAAGGCCATGGCTTATAATGTCCACTTGTAGTCCTTCGGTTAAACGAAAGTTCGCTGGATGGCTATTCCTTGTCTCTTTCACAGTTTTTCGTAGATGATGCCAGGATCAAGATGGTTTGACAACATACTCCTGAAGGCTCGACTCCTCGTACCGCCACGTTAGGGAAGAGGTCGTCAGCTGGTGCTCCGTTTCTTAGTGTGATATCTTTGTATCCACAAAAACACCCAACGACGATTTTATATGCTTTTGACTTTTATTTTTAGTAGTATCATTCTCAAATGATCACACCAGGCGTGAAAGATATTATTGGTTCACAGGTTTGAATTTCAAAAAAAAAAAAAAACAGAGGGAGAACCACCGCTTGTACAAGCAATCTACCTATCTGCCTGTACCATTCGTAGCACTCGGGGTGTAAATGAAACTCGTGTATATAAGGTACATATATATAATACGATCGCAAAATGGGGATTATTGTTTCTAGCGTCCAAAAAGCTAGCCTTGCCTTTGCTTACACCTGATCATTGTGAATAACATTTATGCGTTACTGTTTTGCTGTTGTCCACGACTGGATAACCAGGGCTGGTGTGGTGTTTGTTGTTAAAGCATTTTGTTGCGTATGCACTGAATAGTATAGTACTGTAGGTTTCGTTTTGTAAGTGTCGTGCACACATGCACCGCGTACCGGTAAAACGGAAAGCACTTACAAACCTATTCCTAACCGTTATTGTTATAGCTTTTGTTTCGTAATTTTTCGTTTCGATAAAAAGTTCAGCAAAGCAATCATTTATGGCGGTTGTACGAAGGTATCGAAAACGAAAATAAACAGTAACTTAATTTTGTACCGATATTTAAAAGCGTTACACGAGCCGAAAACACAGATAAAGGACCAACGTGTTACTGCATGCTGGTGGCGGTGGTTTTGGGGCAGGGCGTAATCCGCTCTTTTTTTTTACTGCTCGCAGCGAACTAGCGCGTGTACCGTACAATAAATAGGTTTCTATCTAATATGTACACATTTTTTTATCCCGTTTTTGTTTTTTAGCATTTTGCTTTCGGTAAACCATACACGGTTGATAGGGCTTGCAGCAGTGTTGAGTTGAAAACGAGAACAAAAATACCGCCATCAAGCGAATCGAAGCGGCCGCCCGAGAGGCCTTGTAAGCGTAAACAGCAAACTTATTTAACTGATGTTACTCCACTCAACGCACAGGTGTGGCCGGGACCTGGTTCCTACCAACAAAATCACTGGCTTATATCCTAGGACTCGGGGTTGAGCGCGGCTTGCAATTTTTTTTGTTTTGTTTAACCTTCTGCAGCAGCTACTGCTGACTAGCACACGTGGGGGGGGGGGGGGGGGGGGGGGGGTTCGGGTGTCCACTCACCAACCGCCTGTTCGCTTGATCTGAAGGATGCCACTCTTGTAGTACTGCGGTATACTGATCATGTGGTTCGTGTGTCGACCACGGGAAGGCTGCCGAAGAATGTTTACAATTTTACCTACAAAAAACGGGAATGGCAATGATGTTAGTGCTATTGAAAGCCAACGTACGGGCGGGTTCAACCACGTACCGAGAACATTCAACGTGTGAAAGTGTTTGTGCTTGAAGTGAATAATTTGTCGCAGGTTCGTGTTGGCGGTCCAGCGCTTCGCTATTTCGCTAGCACAGATTTCCACCGTTTCCGGCATGTCCGAGAAAGGATGCAGCTGAAAGAAGCGGACGTAAATAGCGTTAGCGAGCGTATCGTAAATGTGTGAGGAGGTAAGGTATACAAACCGGATAGTACTGTATATCCAGCAGCTCATCATCACAGCTCGATTGAATGGCGTCGATCAGTTTGCGGTAGTTGCAGTCCCGCTTGGACATGTGCAGCAGATACTGCGGTATGGTCATCTTGGACGTGTCGACTTCGTACTGGTCGTAAAAGTACTGTCGCAGCACTTCCTCATTCGGTGTAAGGCCAAAGCTTGTCTGCAAGGCAATGAGAGAAGGTGAGTAAATGTGGTTGTATAATTGCCAAACGTGGTAGCAATTATTGCTGGGTGCGTTCCATCCAAAGTGGCCATCGTTTTAAGATTTTCCCAGAAATGTAGCCGGATTGTACTCGAGACTAATCTGTCAACGATCCAGGAAAATTCTTAAATTCTTGAGGCTTTCTTCCAGATCCATTCCGAATCGGATACTTCCAGATGGAACAGGTCCCCGTATTTCAAGCCTTACCAATGAATCCATTATTGTCATTAAGCTGCAGTTAAACGTGTATATCGTTACACTTTGCTCCCGCTGCGTCTACAAATGTAAGATAAAATTAAACTTAATATTTAATTTACCCTTAATTCAGAACCACCGCTTGTTACCTGTTTAGCACGGACATGCGGCACCTGCTGACCACACCAATCATTGTCCGGTGTGACTTGTTCGGGCATTTCGCGTTGCGCTGGTACGCACGGAACGCTTCCCTGGCTTTGATATGGACGCGCTCTCGACACCAACCCTCCGGTGGGTGGCATTTCCTTCAGGGTGTTGATTTTATGCAGCGCTTCATACACAATCTGTTCCGCACGCTGATCCCACAGCTCGTCGTCTACTGTCGGCTGGTTGGTGCCGGCACCCGTAAAGAGCCCTTCTACCCTTCTGCCGCTATCTCGCTCGTACGATCGCGCTGCAGATCGGCCCTTGCCCTCTTGTTTTGCCGCTTTACAAGCATTGCAGTACCGTTGCCTGCTGGGGTCTTGCTTCGTTCGCATCAGGAACTCTTGCTCCGCACAGTCCAAACAGTGCAACTCTTCTGCGCACTCATCGAACCCGTTCGGTCGCTGCCGGCCCGCCCCAAACTCGGCTGCTTTGTGGTAGAAAGGAGAACCCGGTGCGTAACGGCGTGCGTCCCTCGCATCCGGCTCGTCCGGGTGTAGAGAATGCTCTAGCCGAAGGGTTTTTGCGTTCACCGATAAACCGCCGCGTTCCGTCGGTGTAGAAGAACAGTCTGCCAACAGCAAGGGCAAGCTTTTTGGAATGGCACCCGTTTTATGAGCTTCTGGCCGGTTCACGATTTGATCGCTGATGCTGCTATCGCCCTTCGTGCTATCCGCTTTTTGCTCCCGCTGATCGTTACCATCCTCTGCTAACGATGCCGCCAATACCGGAACAGACGGAACCAGCGAACGACCATCATTCATTTCCGGCACATGATGTAAACCCGTGTCGTTTCCCTTTTGTGCTGTTTCGCCTTCCCTGTCCAGTGGTCCCGATGGGTCGTGCGGTGCCGAACTATGCGACGGTACCGTAGGCGACGCAATCCGCGATCGAGAACCATTCCCTACGTTTTCTTCCTGCTGCTGCCCTTCCAGTGCTGGCCTTGCCACACCCGCAAACTTATCCTCGTCCAAGCCGAGCATAAAATCTGACTGTCTGTTAAAATTTTCCATCTCCGAGCTTGGTTCCGGATCAAAATCCATCTCGAGGAAATCGGTCTCGTCATCGGGCGGTAAGTCGCCCTGCAGGTCTAACAGCTGGCCTGCCGCACCGTCCGGTTCACCGCCACGGTACGCATAGATGCAATCGTCTGACGTGGACGCATTATCGTCGTCGGAGTAGACGTTGTTCGGTAGTAGAATGATTTCCTCGATCAAACCATTCTCGCTCGCGTACGACAGATTGCCGAGGGAATTGTTGTCGGAAAAGTCGCCCTCATCCGGTGGACAGGCATCGTCGTTCAATTTTACCGGGCGCTCTGCTGCCGACGCTCGGCTAGTTTCATCCGGAAGTTCACCGGTACCATTCGAAGCAAGCTCTATAGCGGGTTGACCGAACCCATTGCTGTCGTGCGCACTGGACAGGGTAGTTCGTAGATGGTCCGTACCGGTTCCGTTGGTGGTTGGATTAAAGCTACTAGGGACGTTGTTAGTGCTCGTGATAAAAAAGTCAACGGATGATTGAAGGCTCGGGAGCAATCGTTCGGATGGAATGTCACTGCCAGCAGAGACGATTGGTGTGGATGTTTGGTTAAAAATGGACGTGATGTGACGGGACGATCCTGTAAGTTGGAAACGTAAGCTTAGTTTAATGAAGTTCCTTATTAAATACTCTATGTGTTATAATAATAAAGGCGACAGGAAGCTCCTCCAGCTAGAACACCGCCTAGAGCACGTTCTTACCATTTTCCGCCAGAACTTTATCTTTCACCGGCGACTCGTTGGACGCTACCACGCCGTTCTCCTTGGGCAACGTCGAGGTCGAGCTGTCGTCCTGCACCATGCCGGACACTCGATCATGCACCGGAGGCATAAGATTTTCCTGCTCGATTAGATTGTTGTTGTTGAACTGATTCTGATACTTTGCCGCAGACACTGCCTTGGAGATGCAGTCCGTCCCGATGACCACCGTGAGGCCACCGCCACTAGCGCAACGGCCTCCGTTGCTGTAGCAGCACTCCTTGTTCTTATTGCTATCCATCGTCCGGATGGGACAGCCGGGTCGGACCCTTAGCCCGCCCCCCGGCCGCAGCGCGTCGTCCGGGAGCACAGGACCGAGTCACACTGTACGATGCTAACAAAGAACGCTATTTACGACCCCGCTCAGGGAAGGACACGTTCGCTTGCCGCTTGTTATTGTAATAGTTAGTATGATGTAATGTTGTTTATTTTAGAACAACATAAACTACGCGTCCGTTTCACAACGCTACGGAACTGGGCGAGTGAGGCGCGACGACGACGTTCGGAAACTCGCCCACCCAATTTACGGATGCTTCCACTCGCGGCAATTGTTTCTTCCGGCCGGGCACGTTACACCGGGTGAGGACGAATGCAACAGTAAGCTAGCCATTCACGCCACAATCCGTTCCGCTGCAAACCCCGATTCCGATGCGTTGCCTGCCTCTGTGGCTGTAGCCTGCGCTTATTCATGCACACACTACCCAGTGCACGGGTTGTTTAATCCGCAAAAAAGGGGGTCGTCGTACGAATTTACGCCGTTCCTCTAAATGACGTAGGCACGGAGCGGATTGCAAGAAAGAACGAACAGCACAAAAAAAACCCCACACACACAAAATATCTTTACGGAAATGGTACGAGAAATGCAATTTGCTGATCACCGTGCTGCGCCGCAAGCGAAAATGTTTGCGACGAAATGTATTGTTGTTCTTTCTCTTTCCGATCGTATTTTTTCTTTGTTTTGCTACGAACGTCATTCTGACAGCTACGGGCCGAGCGCTGTTTTCGCCTGGCTGCTCTTTTGCGACGCAAGCGCCATCTAGCAGGGAGATTTTTAACGATGATTTGTTTTGAAGATTTGGTGCGGAAAAGCTGTTGCACCGATGCTCTCAGTATGCTGTGTTTGTTTGGTAGCAGATGGAAAAGCATTCTTTTCAGTATGTCGGAAACTCACCAGAAGAACTTGGCCCTATACATACTGTGCATCCTGTTGACGTGTTTCATCCTGTTTCAAGTTTTTGTAAGTGAAAACGTCACCACCGAACAGCTGCATAGCCGGAAGCTCATCGAAGAGGTAAGAGAAAAGAAACCGTTTAGCACATCGGAACTTTACAGTTTTCTCTCTAACTTCCCAGCGGCCGAAACAACGGCAATATGAAGAGCTTTCCAATGAAGTCGGTGTAAACATTGCGTCAAATGTGCAATGTTTTAAAGAACTGGAAGAACTCAACGAGCGAATCTTTCTCTTAGAACAGCTCAACTTTGACAAACTTGGACCAACCGATTATGCTTCGCGTATTTTTGGTGGCGAGGTGGTTTCGGCAGTTACAACGTCGCGGCACGGAAACTCGATTATGAGCAGAGTGCGCTCTATGATATGGTCCATCAATGATAACTATTATCAAATGCAGTGCATCATACAGGTTTTGAATGGCATAATTTATCCCATTGTAGGTCGTGGCAAGTTTTACAAACCAATGTTTTTGTTTAGGACTGTGGCACTTGCTATGCGTTGGAAGGAAGCTCCGGAACGATAGTGCTGAAGCTAGCAAAGAATGTACACGTGAACGCCATTACAATAGAACACATTCCGAAATCATCGTTACCGATCAAAACGGACGTCTATAGTGCCCTAAAAGAATTTTCAGTTTGGGTAAGTTTACCCGTTAAGATTTTCCTTATGCACGTGTTCAACATATGCTCTCTCTTTTTTAAGGGTTCAAACAATCCTAGTAACACAGGCAAGGAAACTTATTTCGGCACATTCACCTTCGACTACATGACGACATTTTTGGAAACGTTTGAGTTTGATTTGGACCGCGAAGTGCCTAGCGTTCGTTTCGTACGAATTGACATTCATTCTAATCATGGTGAAAAATTCACTTGTATCTACAGGTAAGTGGATGATGTCTTTGTAGCCCAAGAATATGTACGAGCTGATTGATTGATGCTTTTTTTGCAGGATTCGTATTCACGGAACGCCCGAGTAACAATCTACTTAAAATGGAACTATTGTCTCTTCAGTTGAGTTAAGATACAGGGACTAAATTTTTTTCCAAAATTCAGTACATCCAACAGATTTGAGACATTTTTTGATATCAGGATATAATTTTTTGAGAGGATTTAAAATTTGATTTATCTTTTTCTAGCTAGAAACACCAAAAATTTCTTTCTGTTTGATGTTTCTGAATAACTTTTTATCCAAAAAATTGTGTACCTCATACTTGTATTAAAATAATCCCAAAAATACATTAAAATAGATTTTTTCGACAGCAATTACCCTTCTAGGAATATGATTCAAATGTCCAAACAGATTCCTACAGTGCCAACACGAAGCAGGGTTTCGTTAAAAAAACGGTGACGTTTTGACACTTTCGTTAAAAGATGCTTTTGACGTTAGCTTCGTTGAAAGATGGATGTTTTGTAGCCAATCGTATTTATAAAAAAAATAACTACAATAAAGACGCGACAAGAATTTCTGGGCCAAGTGTTTAGTGAAAATGTGTAGTTTGTTTGATTAGGCTTTGTGTATTGTGAGGCAAATAGGTTCCGCTTGCTGGGAAAACGTAACCGCGTTGAGTGTTTGGTGAAAAGTTCGGAAAACCCGTCCGGTTGGTGGAACGCCTTTGAGCTGGCTGTGTTGTTGTTCTCACATCCCCCAGTACCCGTACGCGAAAATCGTCTGTTGCTTAATTGATTTTTGTATCGTTTTGTTGTTGTGGTCCGTGGTGTTCTGTGATTCGGTGGTTTGGGCATAGAGTAGCAATACATTGAGGTGAAATAGAAAAGCAGTGCAGTGGCCTTGCAATCCGGTGCGGTAATACGCGTGCATGATTCATCCCAGTTGGTTGGAAAATTCGGAAAAGCGCATCCGCGACAACGACGTCGACGACGGCCACGGAGAGAACGACAATGGTCAACACAATGGAAAGCTCGTACGCAACGATGTCAAACATTTCGCAGCACACAGAAAACTTCCCACTGCCAGGTATGTCGCGACCCCGATAGAAACCACCCTTATGCACCCTTATTTGTACGCTTTTGTTTGCTTCCCAGCCTCCACCCTGGCCAGCCAGCCAGCCAGTACGGTAGCATTAGTTCGAAGTGTATGTCATTATACCCCGTGTAAGGGTTTGTGCAGAACCAGCCCAGCGATGCCGCCGCGAGGCCCCGTAATTAACGTGGAGCGTAATTGCCCGCCGGACGCCCGTACGGTGAGGCTTATCGCGCGCGTGGCTCAGCCTGCTTACCTTGCCGACCGACATTGCGAAGTATGTCTGTTACGTAGCCAGCAGGCATTTCACTTTTTGTGTTGTTCGCCCCCAAACCATTCCCGGTGGCCAACTTTTAATTCCATTTGGAAATTAGTTTAAAAAAGCAAAACGTTTCCCCTAGTTTCTGTAGGAAGAACATTTGGGATCAGTTGTCCGCCCGGTTCCGGTTTCCATGGCTACCGTGGTGAGATGTATATTTTTGGCATATGAGACCATGTTTTTCCAGAACTTTGGTAAATATTGCTGTCGCATACCCTTGTTGGTGCTTATGCAAACATTCTTATCTTGACGATTTCTCCCTCTATCTCTTGCGTCAACAATAAACGCTGCACCATTCGTTATTCCAAAAGGCTGTAATAGTACACCTGTTTTGGATCTTTCGACATATTCCCCTGTCCGGAACCGCGTTTCCCCCCCAATCAGCATCGTTTGTTTGGCCCTCACCTTGTATCTGCGTAAATTGACCGCGTTGTTTATGTTTGGCTGCGTAATGTTTTCTTTAAATTTTCCGGTAACTCACGGAGGCACACACACACACGCGCGCAATGGCAGTCACCGGGGTTCGGGTATCCGGCACATTTGATTGTGGGGTGCGCGCACGTTCGAATGGATTACCGAAAATAGAAGTCATTTCAGCCAATCGGATTCGATACGCTGCACTGGAACCGGGCAGCTTATAACGGGAGTCATTCGGTGCTGTTTCAAGTACCCGCCCGTCCACCACTCCCGGATGGACATGAAATCGGGGCCAGCTCACTAACCGACGTGTGTAACTGCAGCCAATTGAACAGAACGCTTGGGTTCTCGATCGACCGTACGAAGCGAAATGCTAATCACCGGAATCCCGGAGGTAAATGGTGGGATCCGCCACGCCAGCTTCTCCTTCTTACCCTTTCCCGCAAGGGTCCAAGGTACGGCAAGAAAGCTACTACCACCGTATCATGCCGCCAAATCGTGCCCACGGCGGAAAGAGTTCGTTTAGAGTGAAATTGACCGTCGAGCGGCGTGTCAGCGGTTACGTTATCCGGGGACTTAGATTGGCCGGGATTGAAGTTCTAATTTTACCCCGACAAACAGAATCGCTGTCTGTGTATGTGTCGCTGTGTCGGTATTTTGTGGATTGTCCTCGTTGGACTCGAGCAAGACGTAATTGTGTACAGCATTGTTGCATCGATTTTAATGCACCTTGTCCGTACTGCACTGGGGGGCAATAGTAGCAAAACTAATTCTTGAACTTTACTTCTCATTTTAGAGCTAACACCCGAGCAGCAGAAACTATTGATAGAGCTGCGAAGGAAGAAACAAGAGATTTTACTCGAGATACAGGTGAGTGTTTGGCCCGTAAGACTATGTTTTGATTTTAGGCTTTTGCCATTCAAGTTTAAATATGAGCGTCATTGTTGATGTGTGTGATTGTGTAAAACGAGCTCAAGAAGTGTGTGAGAAAAGGATGAGGAGCTTGAAGGTGAATTCTTCAACAACAACCCCTAATGTGACGTCACCGTTGTAAACACCCGCGAGGTGGAACAGGAACCACGCGTGGAAGAAGCGCGACGAGAACCGGTTTGATAGCGGATTAATAAGGACACAAACACGCACAAAGCAATGAACGCTGCAACATCAACATAAATCTGCATAAAACCTGAGAAGCCGCTTAGGATTCCGTGGAACACACCGTGACGTCGTTGAATCATCGATGGAACGTGCAAGATGCTTTCGTTCCCTTCTCCTTGTGGGGACGCTGGCACAAATAGCCGTATGATTCAGCGTCTGCCTACGCAAATGTGCCGATTACAGATTTGACGGAGACGGAGATAAATGTGCAAACATAAGCGCGCCTATATACACTTTCTCTCACCTCTGGTTAATGAATGGAATCGAATGCTCCTTCGGTTAAACACTTTCTAGGGTAGATTGCGGTGCTAAAACACGACCAAAACTACGCACAGGTCGCCTTCTTGACGTCCAATCACTGACTGGAGGATGGCACCGCGAGACGGTATCGCTCGGTAACCAGGATCGTCGGAAATCGGCCCGCCTAATGTCTCGTTAGGCCGTACTGTTCGCCGAACGCCTCCCGGCTAGAGCGAGCGCCAAGTGAAACACCAAAAATTTAGACACGCCGAGTTGGGTTTTGTTTGTGACCTTTGTGACGGTGGCGATGTCCTTTTGGCGTGTTGACGGTCTAATGGGTTCTTTCCGTTGTTCCTGGATATTCCAGTGTCCGTGCCCAACGGTGGTCATGGTGTTTCGATTTTATGTCTCACTGCGGTGAGCACACGCAAATTTGTTTTACCGCCAATGATAGGCCAAGCCCAGCCTTCCGTTTGCTGTACACGCCGAACGCCGGGGGTTACGATGGATTTGATTTTGGGATCGGGGTCACGCTGGTATTAAGTATCGTAGATAGCGCGCAGCGATGGAACAAGGGAGTTGCGGGCTAATCTGTTCCAGTTTGGTCCCTTACCCCGTTATTCTGGGAAGTAGCTAATGAATGATGTACGAGCGCTCCCCCCGATTCCCTTGAGGGGTGTTAATTATGATGCGCGCATCACGCATCCACCACCTCGATTACTATTGTTAACGCGTTTTTTGTCCCACTCTCAATTATCCCGTCCGATTCTTAATCGAGAACCTCAAAATAAGCAAGCAAATACTTTGTTCATCGATTGTCAAAAATGTATGGCCATCGAATATATAATTGCTGGCCAAAATTATTCTAACTAGATCAAGGATAGGTCGGTAAGATTCGCAACTACACGCTGTACGCTTCCCATTGCTCAACCGGTCCATTGCTGACCTTGGGAGGGTAAATGAAAATAGCAACGTCTTCTTCCTCACGTTCCTGGTTTTGTTTTGGGAGGGTTTTTTTTTGTTGGCACTTTCGTTCCATTTATGCCACCGGCGTTGGCAAATCGTAATCGATAACAACCGCCACTGTTGGTGGCATTTGCCGAGCAGCGTCGCAATGGTTTACCGCAATGGGGTTTTTTTTTCGGATTGCGGATAATGGATTGGTTTGGTGTAGTTTCAAGGATTTTTGGGTGAAAGTTAAATTGACAATTAGAGTACACGGTATCCGGGAGTTTTACGGTTTCCCAGATATGTTTGAATCCGTCTTACTTTGTTTGAATGTTTCCCAAATATTGTTGAATCTTTCTATAAATTTCTTGACAATTATTCAGATCCGTGATGATTTTTTTAAAAGTATTCTCATCCCATCATAAGGCTTTATGGCATCAAACTAAGTCTTGAGGGGAGTCATGAACACTCGCGAGAAGTCTTCTTATTTTGTCATTACAGATAATTGTTTCAATAGCGATAATAAGTAACAGTAGTATATAATTGTCGGGCAGCCCGGTAGTAGATGTGACAGCGATTTCGCTCTCCACACCGGAGGACCAGGGATCAAATCCTATCCAGGCCGCCTTCCCGTACTGACTACTTTACTACGGAAAGACGGAAAGCCAGAAATGGCAGGCCCGAGACCTTTCAAGGTTTATAGTGCCAAGGAAGAAGAAGTAATAATTTACTTTTAATCAAGTAGATATGTAGTGCACCATCATTATCCTACTTCAATACACATTTACACATACACATAGGATACTTCAATATACTATTGAATATAACTGAAATATTTTAAAATGCGTCGACTCAACATCAAAAATCGTATTCAAAATTGACAACAAAGGGCGGGAAAGAGTTGAAAAGTTATACAAAGCGTAACAGTCACCAAACTTCGGCTTCTCGAGTGAAAGTTCGTTTTTAAATTTTGAATTTTATTCAACTTTTCTAACTTTAATCACGAATTGGAGATTTGAGTTAGATGTTTTGTCACTGAAATATAGCAATCCCATGAGTACTACCGAATCGTTACGATGACATACTTTGAAATATTAATGGCTCATTTTCCATCTCCCCTAACTCGCTGTGGCTCATTTTCCGGCTCCGGAGTGGTGGCTCCGGAGTGGCTCATTTTCCATCTCCCCTAACGCGCCTAAAGCTTCGCAAGCTTTTTTATTACTTTATTGTGTTGTTAAACATGCCCAAATACCGGAAAACATGATAAAAAAAGGAACATTAATGCCATGAAAACATGCACAAATTCGTGCGCTACCTACCGAGTGCAAATGTGTTCTGATTTTGGTTTTAGAGCTGTGTTTCGGGTTCTGAAGGCAGGCAGGTGGTTTTGTTGTGGTTAATTTCGTACACATTTTATTGGTGATGGTGATATAAAAATGCTTTCCCCCCTGTGTGCCTTCATCGTGTAGCAAGGCGCATTCGGGAGGCGCAAATAAAACCCAAGTAGGACACACTTACTTCCCCTCCTCATTGGCGGATTGCCGGAAGAACATTATGATGCTTTAATCAGCATGCTCGTATTAATAACCCGCAGGAACACAACGGCTCTATTCTCGGACCCGCTAGCTTAATGTTAAAGCTCTCGGCAGGGTAACGCGAGAGTGTGGACGACGAAGCATTATAAAGAGTGCTCGTTTGAAGTGAAGCTCGATCGATTAAAGCCTTCAACCGAGAAGCATCACTTGCAGCCGACCACATGCTGCACCGTTCGAATGGGGATGATAAAATAAAACGGGATGCCCACTTACAGGATACGAAAGGTGCATCATCCGCTGCAAGAAAGGCATCCACCTCCCGCATCTCTTTGTGTTGTTGTGTGATTGAGCTGGAAGAACTTTCAACCATCTCGTACCTCAACCGGAACCTAAGGTTTGCGAAGCAACTTGAGCAGGCATTCGTCTGAACTCTGGCGAACCCTTACACGAGAGTGGCGCTGGAGTTGTAGTACCCTCGTACGGCGAACGATTGATTGCATTAATGCACCTCGGAAAAGCTTTTCGCTTATTGGCAAGACACGTTTCGCCGTATTTCTTTCCTTTCCATTAGCCCTACAAAAACCTTTTTATTGCTGGTGCGTGTTTTTTTGATCGTCGTCGTGTGGTTGCATTATTTCCTTCGTTGAAGCTTTCGTGAGTTTCTCTTCAGCATCGCTCATCTAGCTTGCATATCTATTAAGCATGTCTGCTTTTGGTGCGGATATGGTTTATCGATCATTGGCCTCTTGGATTTTTTGTTTTGGTTTGTTGAAGAGCCAATTAAGAAGAAATAATGAGATGTGGCTTAATGATGTACATTCGGTTTTATAACGCATTCATTGAAATAAAATAAAAACCCTGTGTCTATCGTACAACCAAGCGAAGTCTCGATATGATCCTGGACATCATGTCTATCATATGCAGATAAAATATTAAAGCGTTATCAATCGCTGTAAAACGTTGATACAGTGCTCAGAGCACTCATCTGCACGATGAAGAATATCCTGAACTAGATGAACAATGTTATGAAAGGCTCTGTGTCCATGCCTAATTTGAAGCAGTCCTTGTCCTGAATGTCCTGATGTCTCTCTCTCTCTCTCTCTCTCTCTCTCTCTCTCTCTCTCTCTCTCTCTCTCTTTCTCTCTCTCTCTCTTCGTGGCCTAACGACTTCTTAAGGTCATGCCTGCCATTTTTGGCCTACTAGACTTAATTATACCAAGTAGTTGGATAGTGGAACCTCACTACAGGGGAATGGTCCGGATGCGATTTATATCCCGGTCCTGCCAGATGCCGTTGTATCAACATAAAACATTCCATTGACTTCAGCAGTAAATAGTAGACTTTTCTTTGAACGAACCTTTTTTGAAGAATATTTTCAAATCATTCTGTAGTCACGACGGTAAAGAGGAATATTGTTTAAAAAATCGGCATATATGTCCAAGTAGAGGCCATTTTTGTCCTGAACATCCTGATGTCACAATCATCTCAGAATTAGTGGTTGAAGTTGGAAATATGTAAAAATATCTGTTGGAAGTAGAACCAATGAAGAGACTCCGAGCTGACCTCAGTCTTAAGTCAAGCAACATTTAATCTATTGAGCTGTCTGATGTAGCCTTCAACGTCGTCCATAGTTTATCTATTATGTTTCATGCTTATGTTATGTTTTATCTGATTTATCGAATGGTTTAACATTTGCAGATATAAAAAGAGTTTCCTTAGGATTCGCTTTCACGTGTTTGCGCGTTATTCACCGGTATGCATCCATACATACAAAACCGGCACACCACCAAACAATCCATGCCCACCGACAGCAGCGCCGCCTGAGCTTTTAACCGTTCCGTCGCCAAAACAAACACAAAGACCGAGCGCTTCCTCCATCTTCCAGCGTCCCAAAAGCTGCAAAAGCTTAATCGACATGTCCTGGCAACCTTATATCCCATGCTATACCGTGTTATACCTATTTACTCCTCGCCGGATCAAAGGACTGTGTGTTCGCTCTTCCCGAGAGTGGCTCCCGGTTTGCTCACGACGGGGAAGGCAGTTTGTTTAGCGCCAACATAACAAAACCAGCCTGGAAGTTCTCCTTCGGGCTAGCCAGTTAGGGGCGACAGGAATTGTGGCAGCTCTCTTTTCTTTTGCAACGTACGTAGTTCGTGCTCATAAGGAAAAATCAGGCGCTTCCGGCATCGTTATGTTACTGCATTCCTTCCGGCCAATTGTGCTTAGCTTTCGTCCGTCCCTTCTTCGTACGCTCTCGCAAGCTTTTCCCGCCCTTTTTTTTGCTGAGTGTTGGGAGGGTTCGTTGGACTTTTCGAATGACTTCGACTCTCTTGAAGCTTTCCTCGTTGAAAAACAAGGAACAGTTTTCCGCCTTTCTCAAGTGTGCAACGTGCTCACAAGGCGATGGCGATTTTGTAAGGATGCAGCTTCCGGCTCTGAGTGGAATTTACTTCAAGTTTATCAAATTTGACTGCGACTCTATGATTAGAAAGCACAGGAAAGCTTTTACAATATCAACCAAATACCTTGACTAGCTCTTGTCGTTTTGTTGGTGTGTTGATGATTCGGGATGACTTTCCTGGATGGTGGAATCCTGTGTTTCTCACCAAATGCCAACCCAACAACACTGCTACTCACGAGTGAAGGTCGATCACACGAGAGCAGCCGGTTGTCTCGGATGTTGTGCTCTGTCGCTCGTGCTGCTTTTGGCCAACACCCCGGGATCAGGGAAGCATTTTCATCCCGGGCACACTACTACTCCGGGGACAGTAAAATCGCGCCCTGGCGAGTTTTGAAGGGGAAAAGACGCGAGGAAGATCTTTCGTGGGTTTTGTTGGTCGATGAAAAATGGAATGGAGCACAGTAAATGGGAAACGGTGCAGTCAGGAAGATGTCAAGCCGGGGACGTCTTCCTTGGTGGCAAGTGGGAAAAGTTTTGCCAAAGCAAAACACGTGGCGTGTAGCGTCGCGTTTGTTTTACGCCGTGGAAAACGTGCAAAAAGGTTAAAAGAGTAGCGAGCATTCTGGAGGAAGTAGTTGAGTTGTAGTGAGAAAATGTGGAGTGAAAAAAGTGTTAATTAGTGGGATCTTCGAGCTTTGACGATGCCACCAAGCTCTGATGTCAAGTTGTAGTGGCTTGATATTAATTGTTGATAAAATTAACTAAAATCGCGTCTGTGACTCTTGGATTTCTGAGGAGACTTGGTGTATACAGTTAATAGACATTCTAAATTGCATTGTTAGCATTACACCTGCGTAAGCTTCACCTTATCATTCCCGGACGATAACGAAGATACGGAAAGAAGTCTCACTCTTACAACCAGTGATAACAGTTAAGTGCTCCAAGTATCCGCGGTTTAAGGTGCGTGTGGCCGTTAGCATCGAACGGAAACGTCATCAAAAATCCACCCTGGTCGTAAAGATTCCCCCCCTTTCTTTAAACCCGTCCCAATCGATGACGAAATCCTTTCTGCGTTCGTTTTGTTTTAACACGCTTCCTTCCTTCATAAAAGGTCGTTAAGAAGGTACTATAAATTCCATACGAACGCCACAGATTGCTTTAAAGAACGCACAGCAGCACGGGTGGGTGACACACAACGCAAGCTTTTACAGCTCACGCAAAATTTGCACCAGGGAGTTCGCTGTATTGCTCGCGCTTTTCGGTGTCCTGTGGTTGCGTCCTATTGCGCGTTGTTTTTACCCGTGAGTGAGCAAGCGATCCAGGCGCCGGCCATGTGTTGTAATATTAAAGGTAACCTTCTGCAAAGTATATAAGCTCCCGAGATTGTGATGCGTGTTGCTATAGCGCCCGCTTGGCACAGTGTGGCGCTACCGGGGGGCTGTAGGGAAGAAGTTCATTTAAAGTCAATTCACGTTCCCCGATCATAATCATCGTCATCGTGGTGTCGTCTCTAATCAACCGCTCTAAGCCAACCACACGTCGCAGAGGGGACGATGTTCGTTGAACCCCTCTGTGCCGGGGATGTTTGGTTTGCGTGGCCACCGTAGACTAATACGTCCGATGCAAATGGTGAAGGTTCTGCCTCCGTGTCTCGATTATCCGGACAGTGATATGTGTGTGGAGATTACTGATAAGCGGCATTGCGGATGTATTTATTTCCTCTTGTTAAAAAGTTGTTTGAATTTTAATAAATCCTCTCAGATTTTTTCTTGTAAGATCAATGATGGAAGGTAAAATTAGGTGGATGTTAGGTATAATCAAATGCGGAAATGTAAATTTGTTGTGGTTGGGAAACAATCCAATACAACTCGAGCCTTTGTAGATATCTCATTTAAAAAAATGTTTAAAGATGAAAAACTATTTTTATTTTCCATATGAAAGCATTAACTAAAGCTCAATTTTAAAATTCACAAAAAACATTCAGAAGAGAAGCTTTTACAAACAACAACCCCTCTTCACGCTGTGACCACAGCCTCACTGGTCGTAGTACGCGTAAATTCTTTCTCGCATACCTGCTTAGAATAGGGGTGGGTTTTTCCCCTACTTTTCTAACACATACACATACAAACACAATCGTAAGCTCCTCACCCATTCATTCATATTTAAACTTGAGCCACTCTCGCGCTAAACGTGTTTTGCTCTCTCATCTTTTTTTTGCTCGCTCGCGTATTGCTTACAGGGGTTTTCAACCCTTTGTTTGGTGTTTCATAGAAGGCCGTATACAAAAAAAAACAAGCTGGAAATAAAAACTAGCATTTGAAAAGTACTGCAGCTTTTATATAAAAAATTGAATGTGTGGAGAAAAACTTTACTTAAAATTATAAACAACGAAATGAATCAATCTTGATCGTTGGAAATTATTCTTTATTCTGATATAGGGGTCTATGATGGCTTATGTTATTTTTTGCGGCTTCTTTGCTGTGTTGAAAAAATTAATCTTTATTAACAATTATAGATTATTTTGCTAAAGGTTTAACGATAATCGTACCAAACCAGTTAAACGGGTAGAATCCATAGCGAGATTTGTTTAAAGATGTGTTTAAGAGTCTGTATGACCTTGTTGACCGTGTTCTGACCTGGCATGATTGTTTGACAAGCAATCTTGAACTAAAGTTTTGTAACAAAATTTGAAAGTAATTACTTCAATCCAATTTTCAAATGCCTCTTATTTCAAAAATCTCATATAAAAATCTGATTTTTAAATCGGAGTTTAGTTTGGTCGCCCAATTTGTGCGGAGTGTTGAAAGGATCTCAATCTTCCAGCTATTTCATAGAAAAGCTTAAATAGTATATTTTATTCTTTAAATACCAGGATCCCTTGAAATGATTTTTCAACCAGCCTTGAATGGGACAATTTAGAAAAAAATGCTTGACAAACCCTTCAAACAAAAACCAACCCCACGTCTTCTACACGCTTTCCCTCCCTTGCATGTGACGGGGTGTTTCTTGGCCACTGCTTGAATGTGTGCATTTGCTGCCTTTTTAGTGGTGTGTGTGTGTGTATTATTTCTTCCGTCACTGTGTATTGGAGTTGTCTTTACGCTGGTCCGCAAGATGCTCAGAGGGTGGTGGGAGGGAGTTTGTTATTCTCTTCCGTCGTGTACGACATCCCTTTTTTTCTTGGTGGATTTTGTCTCGCTGTGTGTACGTTGCTTCGTACGTACACCAATGCCAACACGCGCGCTCTACAACCGACGGAACCGCGCGCGGGGTACGCTCGCTCACAACGTCGTGGTCCGTCAGTTTGATCGGAGTTTTGTAGCCGGGCGCAAGGCAAAAACAGCAGCAGCGCGGTGTACGAAGACGCGAATGCCGCTACGTATTTTGTTTCTTCCGGCCATCGCGGTTGTTGTTTTGATTGACAGAAACATACGGTGTGCGTTTTGCGGAGGGCCTCGAGTTGTTTTGTCCCGGTTTTTCTAGTGCCGAAAGTTCACCAAATTTAACCGTGTGCCAGATTCGTAAGTGTTCTCCCAGCAATAAGAGCAGTGTCAGCTGCTGAAGCAGAGCATGAGAAAATAGGAAAACAAGGAAAAAAAAGCTACCAAAATTAGTGTCGTGTCCATGTTGGAAGTCGCTTGCCGTACGGATTAAAGCTGTGTTAAACAAAGCCAAACATACACGATCGTAACACGATCGTACGGGCTGTGTAGCCAAGTGTGGGTTAAGTTGAAGGTAATAAAGAGGTTACAGTTAAGTGCAGCACAGTGACAAGTGAAGTGCATTCGGCATGCTAAATCCACTGCGGAATCCACTCGACGCCCTAAAAGCATTCCTGAAAGCCACTCGCGTCGACGACTACTTGGCCAGTAGTCAGCTGCTCCGGATCGCATGGAATGTCCTTTTTTGGGAGCTCGTTGTAGATAGTGCTGGTTGGGGGAGGGTGGTTCAGAGCTGTTCCGAGAGCGAAGTGCATTCAGTGCAATCAACCCCCGGAAGGGTTAATGCAATCGTAGAGGAAGCCATTTTTGTGTTTTTGTTTGTGTCTCTCAAGTGTCTAATTACTGCCGAGCAGCGTATTGGTGTGCCGCGAAAGTGTTTCGTCTCTCGCGATTTGCGGCGATCAGTTTAAACTAGTGTCTGTGTGTGAAACGAATGTCTCTGTTGTTAGCATTATTGCGACAATTGCAATTGGTCGTTGCAGTTGCAAGACCTCGCAGCAGCAGCAGCATTGTTGTTTTTGCTTTCCTGTATTGCCCCGTGGCGATCGATCACGAGGCAACAAATGACATCGTCTTGCTGTGACGCAGCAGCCCCACAAGTGTTGTGATGGTGATGAGATGTGTGACAAGATGTGAAGCGTGCGAAGAAAACCATCTAAATCTTATGGCTGTAATAGAGGCAGCAAATGCAATAGGGCAAACCAGCGACATCGGCAGCAGCATCAGCAACCAAG
The DNA here is from genome assembly GCF_013141755.1 of Anopheles stephensi. NCBI lineage: Eukaryota > Metazoa > Arthropoda > Insecta > Diptera > Culicidae > Anopheles > Anopheles stephensi. The sequence continues at coordinate 66,623,846 of NC_050203.1, read as the reverse complement.
ACTACCGGGCGAGTAAAGCAATATCAGGCGGAAAATATCAAATTAAAAGCATTCGATTCCGCCCGGCATCAGCAGCACCCGGCCGCTGCTGGCCATGGTCACTCTCGTGGAACACGGAAGGAAGCCTCACAAAGACGTCGGCCTCCCATGTTTTCTTTTGGCCAACTTTATCCCATGCCATGGTTCCACATTAGCCCTTCCTTCGCGCAACTTCCCACTCCGAAGTTCACTTTTGTCTTGGCAATTTCGATTAATTAATCAACGGCGAATTACGACAACAACGGCACGGCCCGAAACTTTGCTCTCCTTACACAAAGCAGGAAATTAACGCGCAAACTTTGGTGGGTTTGTGAATTCCTTTTTTTGTGGGTGTTTGGGAGCTGTCTCAGAACTTGCGCGAACCTGTTGCAAATAATGGAGGTCCGTACTTTTCGGTGCCGCTATTTACACCACACACACCCGTATGAGTCACATGACCCGAGCAGTCGATTATCTTTTATACATCGTATCGTAACATGCTCCTTGTTGCTTTTGGTGGAAACGTTAAAGCCGCGGCCTTGCAATGATAAAGGCCGCCCCAAAAGCGTCGTCTGTAGCTTCTCGCTGTGCATTATTTCGCCTCCGATGAAGTGGGTTGTTTCTGAGAAATTTAGCAAACTTGTTGAGCTGTTGGAGGCGATGGCACCATCTCCAGCAAACTGTTTGATTTGCGTTGTACAGCGGGAAGTGGCCCAATGCGTAACGGCGCAAGATGGAAGATTTCTGAGAAAATATTTCTTTATTAAGAAGGAGTCATGATAATTTAAGCTAACGAGATTCAATTTTAGCTTCAATTAAGCAGTTTTGTACTTGAGCATAGTTTAGAATAATTGTGGGGGAAATGAATGAAATAGATTCTGGTTTATATAAACAGTTGAAATGAGAATTTGTGAACTTATTTAATTGATTGCAGTGATAGATGTATGAACTCTATCCCCAACTCCAGCTCCATGACTCTGTGCCCAGCAATATCCATGGGAACGTCATCAGTTGACTTAAGGCACATATGGCCAAAACAGTTGAAGAACCATGAGTTTTATCCCCGAGAAGAGGTTGAGTGTCGTGCGATGCTTCTCACGGCTATTTGCCACAGAGAATATGGTGATCATCGGATCAAGGGTTCCAATCTTGGTCACAGTCTCAGAGACTTTATCGTTTGCACCTTGGCCCCAGTTGTCAGGACAAAAATATTGGACAACATGACATACAAAATCCTCCATAAAGGTTCTTCATTTTGTTCAGCCTTTTTGGAGGTTACTGATATTGAAGGACCTTATACAAACCTTATGCATTCAAGATCAGAGTAGCAGCTGATCGTCAAGGCCCAACAAGGTTTTCGAAGGATCGCCCAGGAAGTAATGGCAATAGTTTACTCGAATTCTTCTTGGATGTAACATGTTATCCATTGAGCTATCGGAAGGTGGCCCATGTTTTACACTGCATACGTTACTATTATAAATCTGGCAATGTAGCACTATGTTGAATAATTGATTCCCACACTGCCCGTCCGATGCTCGTCCAAACCGTCTCGGTTAAAAAATTTACATTATTTACCAACAACCGAGGGTTGTTTCGCTTGCATTGTTTTTTTGTTCCTCGCCACCGAATGTTTAGAATGTTCCTGCCACAACGGTGCTACACATTGTTCGGGTGTACCTTCTTTACTTCATTTCCAAAACGGTTTGCTTTCTGTTCTGCACACGATGGTGAAAGTCGCTCGATCGCCACACCAGCACCAGCACACCCGCATATGGCACCAACGTTCGGAACTAAAATATGTGTCTCTCCTCGGTGGGTGCGGAGGTGGTTCGTGAATGTCCGCCCGAAACCAACCCAACGACCGGAATTTGACCGTACACCCCCTGTGATATTACGAGATCCCCCTAAAGTATGCATTAGCGGGCCCGAGTGTTTTGTTGTTCCTTTGGACCTACTCTTTATTCCTACCTCGAGTCAATTCAAATTCTCTTCGGTGAGTAGTTTTTGCAACAAACCGGCACAAAGTAACTGCCAACTTCCCCATCGTTCGAGTGTGTAATAATGGAAGTAGCAAACGAGGGTACCAGTATCGTTAAAATGAGCAAAGGAGGAAAAAAAATAACAGGGCCATTAACGGCACGACGGCCTACTATGGCTACCGTGAGTCATTGCGATATGTGTGCAACGCGCAAATGTGCAACTGCACTAGGCCGTCGCCAAGTAAGACCGAACGCGTGTGATCGTTTATTGGTGTTTGCATGGAATGGTTTGATAAGCAGGGAGAGAGAGAGAGAGCATGACAGCGAATGTAGATTCGATGTTCCGAATCACCACCAACAGCAACATAGATCTATGCTCTGTTTGTGAGCTGAATTTGGATTTTGTTTGCACAAGTGCAGTGCAGCTGTGTGCTCGGAGCTTGACTCATTCTTAAATTTCAATTTCAACTCCAAACTCTAACCCAGTCGGTAGGTGATAGGCTTTTTTTTTCTGAAATTGAAGCTCGCTTTTTATCGAAACCTTTGCTTCTATTCCATTAGGACATGAATTTTGAATCGAGTGAACACACATCAAACAGCCCAGAGTTCTAAGAACGCACGAGTCGCACGATGTGAGACCCGTAAAGCTTTTTGTTTTTGCCCGGCGAACGTTGCAGCAATCTATCACATGGCAGGTTTATTCTACAATCGAATTTGCTGTGTTCCTTTTTGGCGAGGCAGGCGAAACAGGGAAAAGCTTACCAAACTCAATCACAGTTTGTTGGGGGGGCAAAAAGAGCCTCCAAACCGACCCGACTCCGATCCCCGAGATTACTGTCATGGGAAAATTTTGTTTCGAGTGGCTTTTTAAAGCATTTCCGTCAACTTGCCTGATAAGGAAAACATTCGTCCGTAACCCATACGTCACCGACTGCAGCACGCACCCATCAGGCATGAATCATCTGCTGGCGCTTTGTTTGTTTATGTTTGCGTAACATACAGATTAGCCCACAGGCAGAGTGCTAAATCGTGCGTAACATGCGTCATGGATAAAGTGTGTGTAAAATTCGAATTGCCAGTACGAAAGAGGGGCCAATCCAATCTAACCAACCAAAAGCAGGGTAAGCGTTACCTTAGTGCGAAACACAAAACCATCCGCCCGTCGCAACCGTTTCTTTGTTTGTGATATGGCAACTAAACGTTAGGAAAGTTCGTCTCGTTTTTCGTAAACCCCACACGCGGGAGGGTGTGCAATAAGTAACAAGTTTTCGGGAGGCATTTATTTCATCGTAAACGAACGGTTTTGTGCGTACGCGCGTTCTTCACAGCCGATGATTACGACGCATGTATCGCAATTTTTCACACGTTTCCTTCTTTTTCTTTTTTCGTTGCCTTTATCATTCCTTTCTCGCTAACTGATAGTTTCTGCTTCATGGTTGAAAAAAAAAAGTGAGCAGTCGACCATTTCCAGCAGCAGACGGCGTTGACGCGGAAGAAGATTTACGATCCGAATGGGTAGCGACTCGTTCTCGGGTTTTGTGCGACGACTTATGTGCAGTGATAAGAAAGTGAGAGGACTAGAGGAAGTTAGGGCAGCAGCAACAAAAAAAACTAGGTTGTTAGTAGAACTTCCTGTTATGCTTGGGCTTATGCACACTGTCGACAGACCATTTCCGAGCCAGATCTTATCTCTGTTGGCTCTCGCTGGGCACAGGCGGCCGGTCGGGCGTTTGCGTTTATGACTTCTTCCTGGCTAGCTAGTGGGTGATTCGGTGCAAAAACCTACGCCATTTGGGTCTTTGCGTCGAGAGGGAAAAAAACGGTTACCAGCGATAGAGATAGAGGCTCAATGTGAACTTTCTGTGGCAGTGATGTCAAACTCACATTCAAAGTTCTCTCAAATACCAAGTAAACTCCATGTTGGGAGTAAAACCTTGTACAAATGGTCGACAAGGCTGTGTTTGGTGGTGGATAACCGAGAGGTCTAATTTTCCAAGACTCAAGCGAACTTCCTTGATGGCTTAGGCAAAGTTATAAAAGCTAACCTCATAGTCACAAAGTAGTTAGGTAAAATCTTACAATTTATGTCAGGTCAGTTCACATCGCCACATCTGTCAGATCTATAACTTCATGCGAAGGCCTTCAAAACGAGATGAAGTTGTTTATTCTAGGAATTCTAGTAGTTTTCCAGGAATTTATAACTGATTGGTAGATCTAGTATGGATTGCTCCAATTCAGATCATCCAGAAATGGGACTCGTCGTTGATTTTTTGTTAGCTAATCTGGAGTCTTTTTCCAGGTCCTGTTTCCAGTTAGCGATCGCACAATGTTGTCTATGATTGTTAAGCTAGCAAGCTCCTTGGTCAATTTGATCTTTGATAAGTGTTAAATATAATAACTGAGAAGAACTTCCTCGATAAGGCGTTTCTTGCGACCCTGCTTCTTCTAATTTCTTGGCCTAACGACACCTCTTAAGGTCATGCCTGCCATATCTGGCTTGCTAGTCTTATTGACACCGCAATCTTGGAAAGTCAGTCCTCACTACGGGTGAACGGTGCGAATGAGACTTGAATCCTTTTCCTGCCGTATGAAGACCGGCGCCGCTGTCCCATCTGCCTCCGGGTCAACCCTTAAATGAGTGATTTATTTAGGAAAGACACAGTGTATGTATAAAATCTAGTATGATATTCACAGCTTACACCACATTGCCGAGATCAAGGTTTCTTCTTCTTCTTCTTCTGTGGCTCTACAACCTCGAGAGGTCTCGGCCTGCCATTTCTGGCTTTCTGTGACTTAATTTTACCCGTAGAAAAGTAGTCAGCCTTTCGTACGGGGAGGCGGTTTGGATGGGATTTGAACCCCGGCCCTGCCGTGTGAAGACCGGCGCCGCTGTCGCCTCGGCCACCGGACCGCCCCAAGGTTTAAAGATCAAGGTTAGATCAGGTTAGAGATCAAGGTTTAAAGTTAGTCAATTCCAATTCTTAATCCTCTAAGGTCGCAATAGTGTATTGTCCCAATATTCCTGGGCCATGTGTTTGACATGTCTGATCTTTGAGTAGAAAATCTATATGGAACACAGCGAAGAAAAAAAAAACAGTCAAAATAGCAGTAGCAAAATAAGAAATTCAAAAACACATATGCCATACGGATGTTTTTCATGATTGCGAAACCTTCAACTTTCTTTTCGCCCTCCATCGCCATTCTCCACAGACTCCACTAGGAGCATAATAATTGTGTGTGATTTTTAATACTTGCTAGGTGTTGTACATTACGATAATGAGCAATGCGGAGCTCTCGGCGTTTGGCAGGTGACATATTTTTAATGACTTTGCTGTCTACCAAACGAAACCACACTGGACTGCAAGTCACCAGTCGTCACCTACGCGGGGCAGTATGAAAATGTGCTTGCGTTTGCGTCTGTTTTTTGTGTGTTTGCGCCATCTATTGTTGTAGTTGCTGTATGTACCGGCTCCTTACTGTTGTGTGGTGATTTTTCGCCGGTCGCTTATCGGGGACGACCCGTATGCGGTTGCTGTTGTTACTATCGAGTGGAATGCAAAAAATGGCTCATGTGGTAGACTTGTCGATAATGGTTGTCGCCCATTCGTGTCGAGATTAGATAAGTTTGCAAACGGGGCCTGCAAGTGTTTCTTCAAGAAAACGGAGTTCACATGAATGTGGTTTTGCATTGCTAGCGGCATACAATGACCTTCGGATTGGGAACTCTAGATGTGTGCCTCACGGTAGCCTAGTAAGAGGGTGCTTGTAAACAAGCAAAACAGAAGCGCTAGGAGTGTGGCTCAAGATTGACATGGCTTGATAAAATGGTTGAAGTAATATAAATTGAACCGCACGCGAGTAATGATCATCGTGTCCAGGCAGATTGTCTGCGGCGATAGCTTGGTAAATTATTCAAAATTGCATCATGCTTGTAAAGGTGTTTTTTTGTGCTCTGTCCGCTTATGATTTGAATGGTGAATTATGAAAAGCTATTCCATCATCGATGATGTTGCCATCGTGTTGGAATTTCACATTAGATGTTAATTTTTTTTCCGCAAGCATTTTGCCGACCGATGACACGGGACAAATGCTGGTGAAAGTATCTTGCTGTGGTAAATATAAATGAAGAGCTTTCTCGCCTTTGATTGACACACCGAAGAAGCTCAACCTATCCGAGCTCCCGACACTTCCAAGACAAGAGTGGTGAATTGTTCCACCCGGGTCTGTCCGGGCCCGAGGAAAATTAATATGACCCACGAGTCCCGGCCGTATCGCATTTGCATTCCGCATCTTGCTTCCAGATCGGAAAGAAAGCTTCCTCGAAGTCGAAAGGAAATTCATTAAAGAAGTACTTGTGGTGGTGTGTGCTGTTTCGTTGGGGGGAAAGAACGGACAGAAAGAAGATCGGAATACAGCGAGCGGTTGATATCGCTTACCGAAAGCAATACGAACCTTGCATACGGATGCATTTCGTTGCACCGAAAGTAACGCGCCTCGCTCAAGGAGGGTAACCGTTCGGCGAGGTGAGAAGGGTCGGCACTGAAGATAACGAAACTGAAACTGGTGGACTATCAACGCCGGTGGTGGTGTTCGGTTCTATGTTGCTACCTGCATTCGGTGTGTGGGGTTCATCGAACCCGGACTACCGAACCGTGTGGAAAAAGGGAATGATTAATACGGTAAAATAATACACAGGACACGAAATGTGTTGATCGTTAGGAAAACAGCTTAATCTGCAACCTGCTGTCGTCATCGTCGTCGGTTTCTTCGCACGTATTAGTTTGCAAGGTAGACAACACATTATTGCCTACGTTGTTTGAGACAATCGATTTTGGGGAAAATTTCGCTCCAATTTTTTTCTTTGTGGATTTCATTATTTTGGAGACCTAAGGCAATTTCTTCCTCATGCCCGTCTTTATGGCCATTCAAGTCCTTGTCACACAGCTGTTCCTCCAGTGTATCCATGGAATGGACAACCACAGCCTTCCATTGGTTACTGTTGAGGAGAAGTTGAAGTAGAAGTTGAGGAGTCTTTTCAACGACGTACTTACTGTCGGAGAGAATATTTTTTATCACTTAAATCTAGAAATTTTGTGTAATATCCCCGAAGCTGTCCAGGATCTTCTCTTGGACTGGCCCCTCAGCTCAAGTGTCGCCAGGCTCTCGAGGAATCTTCATCAGCTTCTGATTTTACTGGGCAGTCAAGATCAGGCCCTCGTTAGAAGAAGTTCTCATCTTTGATTTAACATCTTTGCTAGTGACGGCCTGATGCGACAGCAGCGCCCGTCTTCACACGGTAGGACCGGGGTTCAAAGCTCATCTGGGCCGTTCCCCTATTGTGAGGACTTACTTTGCGGTGTTAATTAGTCTAGTAAGCCAGAAATGGCAGGTATGACCTACAAAATCGTTCGGCCAAGAAAGAAGAAGAAGCTAGTGAACAGTACGGCTAATATAAACAAATGTTCAAAATGTCTTTGGCAATAGCTACTCCAAATCAACGAATATCGTTCAAATATATTTTCTATCCACTAAAGACACGATGCAATTGATTATGAATAACTAGGAATATCTCTACAACCCCTTAAAGTTAGTCTATAATCCATAAAAAAACCTGTGTAACAGTCGCATGTAAATTTAAATAAAGTAATCTTTTTGTTTCGTCCTGCCACTATGGGCCACAAAGAAAAAAGAAACTAAAATCTGTACCTTAATTATGTTGTCGGTTTTTGTTAAATTCCACAACAGTTGTGTCCCGAACGTTGGCTGGCAGTTACATGCATTAACATGAGCAGCATGTAGAAACTTTTGCCTTTCCTTCCCGTTTAGTGAATACATTACAATAATTACAAACTTTCCCAAAGGATCTGTGGAGTCGACGCCCCGGAGTTCGACCGGAAGTGCTCGTAGCATTGCTGCAAACGTTCATAAATAGCACCAAGGAAACCCTTTTCCTTGTTGGTTTATTTTCAGCCACTGATTCGATTTAACTTCAACTAACTGTTTTCTTTCGGCCCGCAGTCTGGATAGAATGCTTAACGCGTTTTAATGCTCTTTCTCGCTCTTTCGTACAAGCTATGCTAAGTAAGGTCTCGTTCAATCGCGCTATAGCATTACGTACACTTCAATTGCTTCAATCCCGAGTTTCGGGAACACCACAATCCAACGCCGGGAAGCAGAAAAAGGAAGACACAAAACTGGATTTAAAAATATGCTAAACAGCAACACGACGACTTTTCGACGAAAATAAGGGCTGTGCAAGGATTCTGGGCACGCGTGAAGCTAGTTGCGTAAAACCGTTTTTTGTTTTGTGTGTCCTTCTGCCGGCTTGGTTGTAGCGTTCCGGGAAGGTCACTGCATTATTGTGTGTCTTAAATTTCTTAAGAATTTCTTACAACAGCAAAAAACGAAGCCTAACTGTCAGCATTCACTAGGAATACATATCTTGCTTTCCGTTTGTTGGTTAGCATATCAATGGATGATCCGCGGGCAAACAAAACCGACAGAAGAAAGTGACTTGATCCAGGAGTATCAAGAAGGGAACGGGAAGAAAACATCAGAAAAAAACATATGTGTGTGACAAGATCGAAGAGACACTCGCCCAGTCTCTGGTGTGCCATTGTCGATACATTAATCGTATGCGGGCGTCACAAGAATTTTGGGGGAAAAGGCGACCAGGAATGTCTCACACCGTGCGCTTGACAGAACGTTGTGAAGGAATTCGCTTTTCGCATTCTCTCACAAGGCACACACACCGTGCTTTATCCAGAAGGAAAACTATTCCAAGCCGTGGCGTGGAAATTAGTTTGTTTAAGGGGCGCGCTTATTCGCCGGGCTTATTTACGATTGCCGCAATCGCCATCCTCTCGTTCGGGTGTGGAATGTCTGGTGCAATGATGTCTTTATTAAATCCGCAGCACTAAGAGACCGAAAAAGCCAAAGCAAAAAGCAAGCAGAGTGCTAAACGTTTTCCTGCTCTTGGGTGGATCAACGGGGAAGCTTCACATTCTTCGGCCAAAACGACCATTCTCTCGAATGATGCGGTTTCGATGAATATTGATGTGACACTTCACTCCGTGAAGCTTGTCAATCCCGGCTTCGAGCAGCGCAGTCAGCCCTGGGATATTGAGAGGAAGAATTAAAGCAGAGCAAATACGGGCCACACTCGCCCGTACGTGACACCTTGACTTCATTCGGTTGAGTTCGGTTCATTGAACCAACCCAGTAGGGCATTTAGAGGTGTTCCGTGTTTTTTTTCTTCTTCTACTTAGATTGAGTGCCTGCCAGCCACCAAATGACACCGAAAATGGCTTTTACCCGGAGCCGTGGAGGGCTGAGGTTAAGAAGATGATGCTGCTGCCGACGGTTGTTTGTTGTTAGCCGGTACCGGTACTCATGTTTCTTTCGGTTGGTTGGGTATATGTATATACATATTCTGCATGCATTCTACCTTCCCTACCTTTCTGGCCTGTCCTGATTCGATTTGTGCGTTGCTGTTCTTGCATAAATTATCATAAGCAAGAGTCGATCGAGCTGGCGTTTCGTCTTTTTGGGCCAGTATGTTGTCTCGTTTTTTTTGCTGCTGTCTCTTGGACAAGCTTCTTCCAAGCAGAAAAAGAAAGCACAACACCAGGGGCCAATAAAATGTGTCTGCTCATCGATTTTCGTTTTCGCAAATAACACCACAGCCACACACACAGAGCGAAACTGGAACTCCTCTGTGTAGAGAAGAACGAACGAGCGAGAAGTGAAGTGTTATCGAAGGATGTCTTTTCGCCCCGATTGTCCCTTTCCGGTCTGGTTGGTTGTGTTTGGCCTCCGAAAACTTCTCCTCCATTCCTTATGAACCGTTTGACCCATCCTTAAGTGTGGGTAACATCTGGCAGCCAGAAGCTTCGCTGTCGTGCCATACCGTGGTCAAAGGATTTGTCTTGTTCAACTTGGCCCAGTTCTTCCTCGTGCTGTCGTTTCCGTTGGTCAGCAATTTTGAAAAAGAGTACCGTGGCATCGTTTATCAGTTGGGGTTTTTTTTTGCATCGCGGACAAAACATAAACAAACAAACAAACAAAAGCTTTGCTGCAGCTGCAACCAAAACGTGATCATCCGGGTGATCCTGGGTTCCTGAGGGGGGGAAGGGTGGGAATCGTGACGTAAAGCGCGTGCTAAATTTGCACAACACACACACACACACACACACACACACACACACACACACACACACACACACACACACACACACACACACTCAACACCTAACGGGAGAGTGACAGCCGGCAATAATAATTGATTGCTTCTGCCAAACGAACGCCTTGGCGCGGGCTCAGCGTATACGTCAATTGATGATGGCTAATGTACATATTTACATGGACACATGTGCGAGGTGACACGTAGCTCCATTATAGATGATTTTAAACCATTTTTTCTGTAACTGTTTGTGCAAGTTGTTATGGCTGGTACTCGTTTTTTATGGCAGTAGAAGCTGAATAGATAAGGTTACATGCCTAAGACTTGGTTGTATTTCCATGTTGTGTGTTTAGTTATCTAAATTGTGTTTTATACAGTTGTTTTATCATTTGTTGGAGATTTTTGATCGTATTTGGCCGATTTTGTGTACTAGTTTATGTTCCTTTTTTAATATCTTTTGAAACGATCCCACTTTCATGACTTACCGATTGCTTTTCAATGCCACAGGGCATATACCTTCCCCGTGATTTATCTTATCGGATAGGAAAGGCAAGATTTATCAAAATGTGAAACACTTTTCCCGAAAAAAAATCTCTTATTTATTGCTTACACACAACATAAATAAAAATGCTAATATAATGTTGGGGATTCGATAACCCCACCATGAGAGTAATTATGATGCTTACAAATTTCATTACGCAACCGTTTACATATCTAGACTCTGGCCACGACCCGAACCATTTATCAACTATGGTGAACACTGAAAATGGAAAGCTATTTGGTAATATTCCAAACACCAAACCACCATCATCCACGCTAGAAGTCTTCTGGGTGCTTGTGGACTTCCCATCTTGCTAATTAATCAAACCGAAAGGTATTGCCACCGAACCACGTTGCGTTCGGGAGGAATGAAGTTGTACCAGAATTTACTACCACTTCCAAAAAATAAGGTGAAGAAGGTCCTTTCTGGCGCTTTGGAATTAGCACCAAATGGGTACCACATTTGAATCGTAGATTATTCGATATCCGGCTTTCCCTTCGTACGTAAAAGCACCGGCAGCCACGATAACGTCAATCGATAACGAACGCACACCACCTGCCCTACGCTGGAACCGGGTTAATCCATTAATTATCGAATGAAAATGTTGCTTTATGTTGAGTTTCGTTATTAAAGGTATTCCCTTCTCGGTATTAAGGTATTAAGAGCGAAAGGCTTTCGGAAGCAGTCGGAAAGGTTAAAGACCAGACCAGTGGTGAATAAGTATTTATAGAATCGTGTTGCTTTACGACCAAGCAAAGGAGGGGACAATGTCCGAACAATACCCTTCTTGAAGATGATCGCTAACAAACAAACCCGCTAAGGGTGTGTGGTTTTTATTTTGGTGAGGATTTCCTCTTACCCAGAAACACTTAAACATCCGATTTATTATAAACAATTTTATTTATGTATACCACCCGAATGTAAGGCTCACTTTTCAATCGAACTCGGCTCACTCGGGAGTACGATCGTAAACACATTCGTTGCTTCCATCTTTGCTGCACATCCCATCAACGGTTAACCCTTTTCGTGATGGGATCACTTCCGGTATTGGATTTCTTCGAACGACGAACGACCGGGACACGATCCCGATTCCGTTCTTCCTGGAGGAGGTACGTGCGAGAACGCTGTCCCACTCACTGTAAAGGGCTTAAGCAACGTTAGCAAATTTGCGTCTTGTGAGTTGGTGGTGACCCAGTTCTTCTTGGTGTATGCCATTCACAACGAAGGAAAAAAACGATGAGTGTCACAACACTTCTCCATCCCATGGGAACTGCGCCCGGCCCACATAGCAGGAGTAAGATGTAAAACTTTTAACTTCTCCCCCATCCTGTTACTTCGGGATGCGATTTTATCGCTTTCGATTTCGGTTGTTCGGCCCTCGGCGCTGCTGCTGCTTGCTGTATCCCTTTCTGGCATCCTGACAAGTTGTTTGTAACTTAATCGGCGTAGGCCTGGTTTCTTCCCTGCTACTCCACAGCACGCTCGGAGGCTTAGCTTGTGCGTTGATCTTGTCCTAGTTATCCTATTTGTTTGACTGGTGGCGTGGCGTGAAGTTTTTACGAGGTCGATGGGAAGCGTATGGAGCACGTGCCATAAGCTGTCTTGCAAGTTAAAGCAGAACCGCGTCCTGGAGGCAGTGCTTCCCAGATAAAGGATCGTTGCCATGGCAAACGAGGGTATCCCTTTTTTCGCGCAACGCCCAAAGTTTGCTGATGGGAAGATAGGCGAGGAAGGAAAAAAGAGTTTCTGGCCCTCAATAAACCTGATTATCCCTTTTCCTTTGCTCCGGGTTCTGTTCTTTCGAGGAACTTTACTGGGGCTGGGCAGGGCAAATCGTATTATGTCTTTTTACTGCGTGCAGAGTCGCCGTAGGGACATCCATATTTTCTCGGCGCGTTTTTCTCTGACCAACCCGGTTAGGACTCACTGTTATGTTCAGTCGATTAAACAAAGTTGGGGAACCCGGGGTTTTTTTCTCGCCCGCCAGTCCTTCCGTGGCAAGCATTATATCACTCAATTGCTAACCAGTCGGAAAAATGTTATTGAAGTGCTAAACCATCATCAAAACCATCATCTACGACGTCGTTATTTTACCATGGACACACGATGCGGCCCGGCGCTCATCTCCGTCGTTCAACCTTGGCCTCGTCCTTAGCCGCTTTCTACCGCTGTGACGCCAAAACAGAGAAGAGGCAGAACCGAAACCCCACACGCATAAATTCGTACCACGCTTAACTGGCCATATGGTGGAGGCGGAAGAGTCAGTTTCGATTCGTTTAGCATTTTTTTGGCCTGTCGCGTGTGTGCCGTTTTGCAGTGGAGTGTGTGTGTGTGCATGAGGAGATGATGATATCATCACCTGCCCCGCCGGCCGGCTGTACCTCACTACAACTCGTGTCTTCATCGTTTCGGAAGTTGGAGAAAATATGATGAGATAATAAGCGATTCTCGCCGGAGAGCACAGCGGAATATATTCATTCTTACAATATCCGCTTTGGCTCGTTGGTCACTTGTTGTTAAAGAGCATCAGCTTGATCATGTCCGCGACCCGAGCAGGTCATCATTCTTCATAGCGAAGTGACGTCACGCTTGGGTGGGTCTTTTTTGTGGTTTGTTCTGGAATTGTAGGTGGTTGGATCACAACGGCGGAAGAATGCTAAATTGAGTGGCCACGGTTTCCCATTCAAGAGGGAAATACCTAAGAATAGACATCACGAAACCAGCCGACGACAAGGAGGTTTGTTGTTCTGTGGTGCGTGAATTTTTTGGCTGATCATTTGTGAAAGGGAATTTGCTGCCGGTTGGTAATATGATTTACAAGACGAGATCGCGTTGCGATGGTCGCTCCCGGTCAGGCCATGCGATATGTGGGTTGAAAATATGGATATCCATCGCTCACACTCGAATGGTTTCTGACATTTGAGCCTTCGCATGCATTGGTCTGGTAGGATGTGTTCGGTGCACTATGAAGCGAAACGATCATCATCCGATCTATGGGCGTTTGGATCGTGTGTCCTGCAAATCTGACGTAATGCCATCGGAGGAATTTCGCAGATTTATGTGTGCACATGCTTTCACAAGCTAAAATAAATTTGAGGTTATTAAGATTACTTTTACTGACGTGCAAAGCAGGAGTTAATTATATCAACTGCTCTCTGTTTGAAAGCAGAAATCAAACAGCAAATCGATTAGAATCTTACAGCAATAAATAAATGCCCGGACCCATTCGGTTCAATAACAAACGAGCTGTTTGATTATTTATTTACTCCAGTGTTCAATACTAGATCTGTCTCGGCTAGCGTTTGTTGATTGACAGGAACGTCCTCTGTTCATTAAAGAAGCCGCTCGCTCTGGTCCTTATCAACTGCACGTCGCTGCGTTTTGTGCAAACAGAAGCGAATGACGAAGTAGAAGTCGTTTGAGCTGAACGCGTGGATGCGCACCAATAGATGCATTTATTGCGTTCTTAATTTTACTTTCGCTTTGCCGGCAGTATGTGTGGCCGTGTGGTTGTGCCTTCTTCCGGTGTGGTGGACTTCCGGCTGCGAAGTTTCGATCCGGCGGGTCGTTTCGGTTGATCCATATTTTTTCCATTTTTTTGCCCTTCCAATTGCGAGTTTGAGTCTTTGCGGTTCCATATGTTTATCGAACATAATATTGCAATCGTGAACCCGTCCAACACACACACATCACACACAGGAAGGATGATGTTGGTTTATGAAGCAACACGAATGTCTCCCTTCGTATGGGGTTCGTATTGGCCGCGTATGTTAGCTGGGTCCGGGAATCCGACTTTTCGGTTTGAATAAACAAACAGCGAACAGCAGCGAACATCGTCGGGCCGCATCGGGCGGTTGTGCAGTATTGCAAGAGGGTTTGCCCGTTTTCACCATCGTTCCGGTGGAGGTTGTCTTCCCGGTGTGCTTCTCGAAGGAAGCATTATGTTCGTTGGGCGAGGGACAGAGTTTAACCGGAAATGATAAACAAACCTTGATGCGAGGGAGCAACTTTCCTTGAAGGGTTTTATGGCGCAAATGGTGCAATCGATGTAATTTCCTTTCAAACTTGTTGCGCGATTGCAACATCGTAGCTTCGTTGCTTACGTTGCTTTACGATCGAGGTAGGTCTTTAATGTTGTAATTTTGAAATGGAAAACAGTAGATTGAACAGTTACGATTACTTTATAATTTTATGAAATGTTCTTAAGTTTTTTGAGTTTATATATTGTTTAGTAATTTCAAATCTTATCTTATTTAATTAAAACTTCTGTTAATGATAATCTCCCATTATTTTAGAGGATTTTTAATGTTCTCAAGCACCGAACAAATGGTCAATTATGCTTCCTTCTATGTTTGCCATTTTTCGTCAGCCGAAGTAATTCGCGCCACTTAATGATCGGGCGTCATCAAAATTTCATCTTCACCGTTAGAACCCCCCTCAAAAATTCCCATCGTTTGCTCCGAAACCCCAGACAAAGGAATGGCTTGGGGAAATCCTTTACGACAATCTTCGTCGCTTTTAACCAGTGTGCCGAAATGAATTTGAAGGTTTCGGTTTTGTTTTACTATTTTATTTTGCTTCGGTAGATGTAAGGTGTGGATTAAACCGTGAGTTGATTTAAAATATTCAACAGCTGTGTTTTTTAAGGGTCACATTGTTAAAAAAATTGTTTGGGGATGCCAAGAATTGTAGTTTCAAGCAATGTGTGTGTTGATGTTAACACATACCTGCACGAAATCGACCAATTTTCGTTGCTGGTTGGTGGCCCCGATGGTATAAATTTTGCTTTCACCCACCGAGAACCGATAAGAGCTTCACTGGCTTGGCTGGCTTGGCAACAGTCAGCAAACGCCGCCGCCGAGCGCCAAGCGTTTTCTTTATTTAAAATGTCACCATTTGGTGTGAAAAAAAAAACGAAGAAGCAGCAGCATGTAAGATGATCTTTGGACGATCACAAAGTGTTTGCGTGACTTGTTGGACGTGGTGCGGGGAGGGTTCGAGGGTTTCGGAAAGATCATTTAGTAGGTTGAGAAAATTCGCAACTAGTGCAAGTACGCGACACACAGACAGTGTTATGAGGGACATGCTTCCGTTTTCCTGCCGCGCCCGTTAACTCATGGTCGAAGAAAATAAAGAAATAGAAGTCGTCATAAATAGAACGCGAGCGGGCTCAAATTATTAGCTGCGTCATCTATAGCAAGACAGCCGTGGAAGATCCCCGGGACTCTCGTCGTCATGTTTGCCGCTGGTGTGGTATGATGATAAAACCGACACGGAAACCGATTCGAGATCTGTACAGTGGCTAAGGGTTAACATAATTCTCGATTCTAGACACACAAGAAAAAACACACAAACACATCTTGGTGTCAATCCTGTCCCCTCGTTACTACAACCTAGAAGAGATATATGGAGACAGCCGAGGAAAAAAAGAAACCATACTAAAACAACGCACTAATGACAACTCGTTCCCAGCCGTGCGCGAGACACGAGAACCGATTGATGGGTGTATTTTTGTGATCCTATTTTTAGGACCTTGAGCAGAGCACCCAGCCGCTGCTTGCCTGCATTTTTGAAGGGCATATCGCGAAGCTAGTTGAAGCTGATCTTGGCATCCACCGAAGACTTCTGCAAGGCTCGATCGCTAGGGGGCAAGGCCATCGTGTTTGGGGACAAGGTGTTTGCTAGCGCGTCGTTCCATTTAGCATCTTCTTTGTCAGATGGGGTTTACCTCGCGCTACGTGCTTGTACGGATAGAGTAATGATTAAGGGAAGCCAACGACGATAAAAAACGTACCCGGCCGCCGAGGTCCCATGGAGGGTATGACGATGCAAAATGAAATTATCCACAGTTTCTCCAATGAAGTAGCCAGCCAGCCAGCAGCCAGCGAGGTGAATGAAATGAGTCATCGCAATTTAAGTGTAAGCAATCGTGCTGCTGCTGCTGCTGTTCCCTCAACTCCAGTGTCGTTTCGAGCGCGTTGTAAACAGAAAAGGAACACGTAATGATGGGGTTTTTGGTAAGACATTGGTTGGTGTCGCCGCTACTGTGAAGTGAGGGCGGCGAGCGAGTGATCATCGTCGTCTCTCTGCGTCATCATTGTTCAAATAACACGATGTTGCAACATTGACGACGCGTTCGCAAGTTTTGGCGCTAATATTCACAGTCAAGCCACTTGACTACGGCTACGGTCTGAAACACGTGAGGGCCAACGCTTGATAGCAGGGCTACCCAAGTCGACGAAAAGTGGAGCTAACTTCTCATGCGTATCTTGTTTCACTACAGCAACAACCAAAAAAACCGGTCGTATTTTCGGAGATCGTGTTCATCTGGAAGCATCTTGGCGATGTGATCTTGATCGTGTTTAATTGATTTCACATGACGTTGTTTGTGTTTGTCATTGTCACTGCTGGGCTGGGCAGACAGCCTTTGCTTTGGCGTTAACCATTCTGGTGCTTCACTTACGGGGACTGGTTTTGGGGTAGGTTGTGAAGATAAAAACTGGTTCTTTAGTTGTTAATGCATTATCGCTTAATTCAATTAGTTTTGAGTGGTTTTTTTTCGAAGCCAATTAAGTTGGGCTAACTGCTATGTGTTCTTTTCTGGGGGAGTGCAGTCCAAAGTTGAAACTCCAATAAAAGAGGATTAAGAAAATATCATTTTTTGCTGAGTAAATGCGTTCGGTTGGGTCAAAGTTAATGTTAACATACTCCTGCTCAGAAACGGTCTCTCTGTTTGAATTCTTCTGTAAGTCCCATTCGACCTATATGTACCACCGTGCCTCTTCTTAAGGATATAAATCACTCAAATCTTTGTCTTAAAATCTTAACACAAATCCAAACGAAAAACCGCTCCCAAAAACTGACACCTTTGCACAGTTTGCTCGGGCAAATCCGGCTGTCTGGCCGGACCTCTCCACCGTCTGTTTATTTATTCTTAACTCAAGCAAATCGTCAAGACGGGAGGGCTGATCGTGTCCGCCGGGCGTTGGGCGCACTGGTTGCAAGAATGACAACGACCGATCATATATTTGCCCAAGCCCGCAGCCATCACCTTATAGTGCAGCTCACCCGTGCTCACCAAACGATCGTGTCATGATGGGGGTGATGAACCTCGCCGGCCTGTAGCAGCCAGCGCTACCTTTCCGTGCAATCTGTGCCCCACGGATCGCGAGTTCGGGGGAAAAATGTTTCGCGTATGCAAATATGCACCGATCGGCTATTTATTAGCGAACGCTGGTTGCTGTATGCTCGGCCAGCTATCTGTGCACCCGCTTTGCTCATTCGCACCACGTAGCGTACCGTCGGTCAATGGGTTCTGGGTGTGTGTGTGTGTAGGTCCTGTGCTAATCAGAAGCGTAACATGCAGAAGGACACTAACCATCATATGCGCGCGACGGTACGCATACCGACCGTGCGCGACATCCGATGCATTTTGTTCGCGCTCGCATCACCAAACGCGGGCCCCCATTATGTGTTGCGTCGTTCGTCGGTCGAGTAGTTCCAGTGGGGCTAGCCTGCCAGCCAGCCAGGAAGAAGCACGGTCGCGAAAGGGCGGGGAAAAAATGTTCGCGTTAATTTATGATGCCACCACACCCTCCCCCACCGCTCGCTGGCTGCTCCACGCGACTGATGGGGTAGAACGAGAGGTCATTTCCTTCACTTTCGAGTTCAACGTTTTGTGTGAATGTTGGGCACAATTGCAAAGTAAATTAATTGAATTATAAATTCTTTGTAAATAAATTGCAAACTGCTACGATAAATTTGTGATATCATATTGCAAACTTTTTAAACCATTTCAAGGGCTGTACTCGAATGTTACTTTGAGCCGTTTCAAATTTGAATTTTGAAATAACCCATAATTTAGGGCTTTAAGCATGATTTTAAATAATAAAAAATAGCTTTTTGAAATAGTTTTTTTTTAACATAAACTGTGTGTTTAACTGTCGCTATCACTTCAATGACAACGATGCTCGGATGATATCACAATGGCAGAACATAATTTCACACAATCAGTGCTTCAGGTTTATTAATTAATTAAAGATAAAAAATATTTATTATTTATACTTTTATTCTTGTAAAAGATAGCTATAGATCGGTATCGGACAATTATAAATTAAAACGAATCATACGATTTGATGATCTTCTTCCTAACGACCTCTTAGGTCATGCCTACCATTTCTGGCTTACTAGACTTATTGTTTCCGCATAGTTTGACAGTCAGTTCTCACACTATGGGGGATCGGCCCAGATGATTCTTGATCACGGACCCTTCCATCTACCTTAAACTAATCATGCGATTGTTATTATTTTGAAAGGCTTATTTTAAAACTTTTCGTTTACGACTTGCATAATAGCCTTTATCTTGATACTAGCCAGCCGTTACAGGGCCACCCTTCATTTTCATATAACCTTTTCGAAATCTGATAATGATGGGCGGGCAAAAGCGGTACAACTCGTCAATCATGCGTGTGTGGCACAGTGGCACAAACGGCAAATCTGTACTCACTCGGCTGATATTTCCACCCCAGCCACAATAAATAGCGTACGGGGTTGACCTTGTGCTCAATTGATACGCACTCTCAGACACACTCTCTCGCACGCAAACGCAGAGGGCCAGACCGACGACCGATCCCTTGCACACATGCTCCATCTATTGTCTATTTTGCAGCTTAGTTACGGCACAGTAGCAGGGAAAAAAGCCCCTTTATGACATGGGAAGCATATTCTTTTTTTTGGGCAGCGGGTAGTGCCAGTTTCATCAAATTGGACCTTTCGCTGCATTTGCGTGTCTGGTACAAATTTCCTTCCCGTCCCCCTATATGCGCTGGTTTGATTATGGGAGCTGGTTGATGTTGTTGCTACTGTTTCCAGTATTGACCCAGTCGCTCGGGGTAACGCCTAATAGCTCACCATAGCAAGCACCCAAACAGAGCATAGAGGGCCCCAAAACATTGCGTGTTTGCAATTTTACAGTCTATACCGTCGGGGGTGCTTTTTAGCATAATCGTCCTCGTCCTTACGGCCAGCCGGAACATGAACAAATTGTTTGTAATCGAGTTCCTGTTTTTCGCAATCCGAGCGTTCAATCTTGATTTTAGAGCGCAACCCCGTTGAAAGCCTGGGGGTGAAGATCATAAAACGCGAATGTGCCTGGCATTCGTTTGTACAGCCGAGGACGGTTTTGCTTTGCACGGTTGATTGATTTCTTGCGTGTGCAGATCGTGGGTGGAAATGGATCGGCGAATGCGACGTTTCTTTGTTCGGGTTTTATAAGGTCGTCCAGGTTTTTCATAAGGCGAATGAGAAGTTATAGCAGCGGAACCATGAACTTGAAAACTGTTTGTTAAGACTGTATATGAGAAATCCGGTTTTATCTTTGTTGGATTGAGTTACGTAAATAAAGTTGATAGAATAAGCTCTCTGTACATAGAACGGGCTAATCTACTAGACTACTCAACTCAAGATAGTCAGAAAAGGTAGACCAGAACCACCTCTTGAGGTTGAAGAGTCAAAGAAGACGATATAGCTATCCTTTCTTTTACAAACTAAATTCTTTACATACAAAATATGCAAAAATTTAAGTTAAAATAGCCCTACTCCTCCACCCAAAAACAAAAATAGACTCATCCTTCACGCCCTTATACCTGCTTCATTTGAATACCTCATACCGAGCATTTGCTTCCAACACCGGCTAGATTGGTGCCGATCGATTTTCGACAATTTATGATGCCCAATCAATACTGCCCCGCTGGAGGGGTTTTCTGTCCCCTTATAACCGAGCTTGGCCGAACATTTATGCCGTAGCGTAACTTGACTAAAAACACGGTAGCACGCTGAAACAGCAGACACAATGTTTACAAGCGGCCAAAAATAATGACACCGAATCACATTCTGGTGGAGGTGTTGTGCAACGGATACCTAGCACAACGGGCCGCTGCTGTTCGATCAAATATTTAGCATTTTTAGCAGGAAAAAAAAAGAGATAACCGGGGAGAGAATAGCGAGTTCGGTACTGGTTTTAAACCCCTGGGAAAGGGTTCGGAAATAGAATCCAAACTATTTTTTAACTCAAATTCATTCCGCTCCAGTGTGAGGTATGAATAGTTCCATGGGTGTTGTTGTTTTGGGAAAAAGGTGAGGCTCGATTCAATGTTACTGGCATCAATTTATTCAAACACATAAAACGTGTCAAAGCTTGCCATGGCCTACCTATAGCGGGTTGAGGTTCTGTGGCAGATTTATGGATCCAGTCAACATGCGTACAAGCTTGATAGAAATCTCGATTCGATCAGAGACATCCACACGGAAGAAAATCCACTTGAACCGTGCAACACACATATCCTGTAGCAGTAAAAGAAAATTCATTTTTTTTCTTCTGTTGGGTCCCATGATCATAACGCACGTGTCGCACGTTGTCATATTTTGTCATATCGGCACTTCGGACCGCCCCGTTTGAGGGTTTTCCATTCCGGTGCTGACATTGAACTAGAGGAAAAAACCAGCAGTCGAGAGCGCATTCACACACCGTTTGTTTTTGGCCATTAGCCAAGTGTGTTGGGGGGGCATTGGCTGGGTACGAAAAAGGGGCCCGAGGGGCTCGGTGTTTGGAGGTGACGCATTTTCGGTTTCATTTGTTGGTGGTGCGATTTCCAAAATGGAAACTCGGTTTTCCTTTTCGCTTTCGAATACCGTTTTGTTTTGTTTTGTGGTTTTTATTTCCAATGTGATCACTTTCTGTTTTGCTCGTAACGTTTTCCTTCCTCGAGACACGCTCTCTGACACAGGTTATTTATGTTTGTTGTTAGATGTGTTTTTTTCGTTGGTCTCTTTTCTCTGCTTGACCGTTTTTTTTTTTTGTTTGGCGGCCGTTTTCGTTTATCGTTTATCGAGTAAATGGCATTGCAGTGCAGAAGGAAAGCTGTTTCAGTCGATGAGATGATTGTCATTTTGTGGCGCACGGTTATGGTCGATTTGCCACCGTCGTCGTCATCAGGTTGTGTATATACCCGATAGGTTCATCCACATTTGTTGCGATGGGGAAATTTATAAGCATTGTTTTTTCGTGCCAGGAAAACGTAAAGCGTACCTTTTTTTGGAAAGATGACTACCAGATCGATTGCGGTGGGTGTGAGTAAATTGATATTTATTTCAACTTTCCCGTGGGTCCGAGGGATTATTGATGGAGATTCCTGGAAATAGAGTCACTTAAACAGCAATCAATAGAAAGAATAATAATTCTATTCTTTTGGACATCTACTTCCTATGATCGTTCGGAACAATTTATTAATCTATTTGAATGACATGTTTGTTTTCAAAAGTTTCCTGTTCTTCCTGAACTTTGTCTCAGTAATACGTAATAAGCTATCTCCAGCAATACTAGACAAGTTAGATTTATTGGCCTGCCTAACACAATGCCTTAAGGAATAATGCGTTTACGAAGACTTTATTAAAAAGTAAACGCTTTGGTGGGATTTTCCGCGCCGAATGGAGACGTTGGAAGACGTTAAAGACCAGCGTGCGTAAGATATATTGTCGTTCATTTCCATACCACAGCCACCGTCCCATCCCGGCAGCAGACATAGTGAGACGATTGTCGCTGGCAAGAAACACGGAAAACAACTTACTTTACCGTTGAATCATCTTCATCTTTACAAACCCCCCCTAGTTTTGGGGGGCGCGTACTAAGTGCCGAAATAACGGTAGCAGTTTTCGAAGAATGAGTCTACCCGTGGTGTACAATTTGGACCATAAATTAATGCCTTCACAAACACACGTACAACAGCAGCCGCTTACGGAACGGTGCTGTAAGAGGGGCGCTAAAACGGCCGTTTTCGCAGCGGAGTTTAAACGGGACATGTTTAAAAGCCTCCGGTAGTTGAGGGTGAAAGACCCAGCTTTGGCTGCACAATGCAAAGATGTTGGCTTAAAGCGAGATGCGTAGAACCGTTTTACTGCCTTCTTTATTCTACCAAATTGGATAGAATCAATAGCGAACCTTTAAGTGGTTCACCCGTGGAAAGTGATTCCCGAAAACCGATAGCCCCGTCGGTTTAGAACTGCTGACTTGTTTTTTTTTCTTCAGAACTTGTAAAGCTAGCAGCTTTCACAGGGAAGAATTGCTTTTCCATCGCTCTGTATGTTTTGGTATGGCCTAGGATCGGGCGAGGATTTAGAACGCAATTGATTAGTGAATAGAACATTTGCCAGAGCCCCTGGTGCGTCCTGCTAAATTGAGTTATACTAGGATTGGGACCGGGATTTTTCTGTTCCGTCAGTTAGAAAATCCTTCCCGAAATCTCGTTTCATACAGGATACAGGACAAGCGTCATCATCCTCTTCCCAGCGATAATACCGTAAAATAGGCTGGACTATTGGCACAGCGCTTTTGTACGTCAGCAGCTTTCGAATTGAAATTCTACGCCGAATACTTTCGGTGTCGGTATTTTGTTGATAAATTATTAATGAAATAATAAATGTTTTGCTTTACGCTGGGTAGCCGTTTGTCGTCGGCTTGCCTTTGATTGCCGAATAACATTGAACCGGATGAGATGGGCTGATTGATCGATCACATCCGCAGGTGTGAAGGTGCGAAGGTGTGCGGTTTGTAATCAAAAATTTGATATGCCCTTTGCGTGAGGTCAATTATTGAAGAGTGAAGGAATTTTCGCTTTGCAGAGATGAAATGAAATACCTATCGCGACACTACGCTGTTGGACACCCAAAATGCTGTTGTCCTGCAGTGGAATGTCCGACAGGATACTATGGGAGAGGTTATTGAGCTCAACTTGATGTTGTAATGTCCAAAGAGAGAGAGAGAGAGAAAGGCTACAAATACCACCACGATGGGGGAAAAATTAATAAGTTTCATACTTTTCCTGTTTCACTGATTTTTTTTTCCTTCCATTCAATCATACATCATCAATTTTTATGGCGTACCATCGGTGTGGGGAATTTCTTTCTCTGCCTGACAGTACAACACAGTATGACCAGGTCATGACAAGTAGCATTAATTTTGCAGTGCACATTTTACAGCTTTTTTGCATTTGTTCCCAGTAGGAATAAGAACAGAACGGGACGATGGATTCGTTGGCTGTGGGCGCATTGTTTAATTAATTAATTTAAAAAAAAAATCCTCAATTTTACTCGGTAATATTTTTAAATTTGATTGAAAAAAAATTAAAGAGTTTTTCCAAAGAGGAACTGTTTAAAAATAAAAGGAAGTAGCGTATAAATTCCTATTTGTTAACTAATAACTACAGGCCGTACTATCAATTCAATGGAGACGCATGGTAATTTGTAGCAACAATAAAAAAATAAACGTTTTCCTCGCATTTTCTCTGCTTTGTACCCTGAATGCAACTCCACTTGTTGATGCAACACTGTTTGTATTTTATGCTTTTGCACCAGCAAATGCAAGCCGTGCAGCTCCTCTGCATCATCATCGTCATCGTCATCATCAACCATAATGCTCAATTGGGCAATTGGTTATTCCCTGTGGGTTTTGTTTTTTTTACTTTCTCTTATTTTATTAAACTGCAATATGAGCGATTCGGTAAATTTATTCGATAGCTCAACACCTACCAAACTGGCACCGCAGCAATCGATTCTCACCATGGCGCAAGGGTGGAAATGTCGGGCGACGGGCGTCGGTGCGACACCATTTGCAGCCCGATATTTATCGGATTAATAATTCATAATTCGTAAAATTAATTTTTACTGCACATAATTTATTCAATTACCGGTCGTCAGAATTTCGGCTCGTCTTTTCATTCGGCAGGCAGCCCGGTGGGCTGGATTAACACATTCTCGCCTGTGGTGGTGTGGTGTCCAGCGAGCGAGGTGTGGGTATTATTGATTGCAAATTGGTGTTCTTTGCATAAAATCAATTTTATTGCTGTATTGGCAATCGAAAAAAATAATTAAATAATTGTTATAATTCTCATTTCTATGTTTTCTCAGTCCAGACAACAAGTGTTCTTTGAAGTTATAAGCGATTTTGCTATAAGAATATGAATTAGAGACGTCACCTCGGTCACAGCATAACAAAATTGTACGAAATTAACGAACAACTATATCCGATGGCGTTAAGTATCATTCCTTTGTGATGTAAAACCAATTGACCAATGATGGGCCCAACACAATAACCAATTGGCTACTATTATTGGCCATAACAAAAGCAGTCACTTGCCTGTCTCTTGTGTTCTCGTGGCACGTGTGTGCTTTCTCTAAGAGAGAGAGCGAGAGAGGCCCAGCAATCCGACGCAGCATTTCGCAGCATTGACATCACGCTGCTTAGCTATCCGTGGATCGTGTACTTAAACCGCTATAATCCACAACCGTTTGTTCACCGGGTGATGATTGTTATAAATTGAATTAAATTTCAGAGCGCGTGGAACGTTCTCTTGACCCTTGTGTGCCCAGTGGATTCAATTTCCACCACGCACACTGGATGATAGATTTCGGATGATGTTGGCAGTGGTACGAGAACGTCCACCACCATTACTCAATCCACGTTGCTGGAAGTTGGTCGATAGTAGCGATCAACGTATCCTTTTGCAACTCCCACCATGACACATGACACACGAGCAAATATCCGTAGTTGTCAGTGCACTTAATCCGACTCAGTCGCGTCATCGCGACTGGAGCATAAGCAGTGTCGTCGCCAGCAGTGTAAATGTTTTGCAGCTGTCCGGTGGCCTTCCGCATTATTAGGGTCTGAGTTAAATGGCTGGCGGGTACATGCTCAGCGAGATGAAGTGAAATTTATGACGCACCATTTGCGCAATCATCAATTCCCTTCGGCGACTTCCTCGCTAAAGAAACTAGAGCCGGAGAATGTGCGGAGGGTTTATTAGATTTGCACTGAAAAAAAGGAGATTTGTTTTACTTATGGGATGAGATTTGAGGGGGAGAAAACACTTCGTTCTGGAAGAAGCGTTAAGGGCCATTGAATCCAAGTGGCTGGAACGATTTATTAAGTGACTTGCACTGTATTGTCCTTGGCTCGTTTATTCCACATAGCTCGAAGTCTTCCAAGAAATAAATGTTTAGCTGCTCAATTTTTGATAACCTTTAAAATCACCCACAATTTTTGCAGCATAATTCTTTCCCTTGACTTCAACAAAACAAATTGGAACAGCACCTTCCACTCTAATAATGCCTTCCCCCTCATCAATGGCAGATGGTAATTGTGCCACCACCACGCCTTCTTAATCTACCATACCACCAGCGGATGTGGCGAATAATTGCTGTCGATCAAAACGTGTAATGCGCCACTGCACTTTTCGTGCGTGCAAGTCACGGACCGGCAGTGTGCTTTCCCATGTTTCCGTCGCGCCTGGCAGTTTGCCAGCTTTCCGAGACGCCAATGGAGTGAAGCACGGCTGACATCTCGCTCAAAAAAAAAAGCGAACGAATGAACGAACACAACAAATCAAACGTTTCAATTTGATCGAACGAATCATTGTGTGCTGGTGTGTGTGTGTGAGTGTGGAGGGAAAACAGTTCGGTTGGGGGGCATGGAAAATCAAACTTTACGGTCAACGGTTTTTTGTTTTTTGGACGGGTTGGCGGGCGTAAATGTGGGCCAACCGTTTGATTGCTTTCGATGGTTCCTAATCATCTCAAGTACAGTGGATTAAATGAGGGCTTTGGGAAATTCAGGTTAAACTAAGCTAGTCTCTTATGGTTGATTTAAACTTGCGTACTGGAAAGATAATTAGAAGAACTCTGAAAATTAGTTAAAATGTGTGTTGAACAATAATTGAATCATAATTTGCTTTGCTGCTGTTGCTGATGCTGCTGTCCAACTGAACAAGAACGAAGACAAGACATCCAATCGTTTAACGAGCGTATAAAATATTTCCTTTACAGTGACGTTTTAATAAAACCAAAATATACCTCAAATGTGCATTAACAAGTGTTCCTGACATTCGCTCCAAATCAAAGAGCCGTATAAATCAAATGAAAACTCCAAGTGAAAGGACAAAGCGCTTGCTCGTGACGGACAGTGACTGTACAGCCGTGAATTTGGCCACCACGGTCGCCGGCGGGTTGTCCCGTGTGCGACGACCAGATGTGTGATACGCGTGTGTGAAGTACACTAGCCTACCAGCCAGTTCATTGCCATACGCGGTAATTGCCCGCGCCTCGCCACCTAGCCCAGTCCAAGTCCGCGAAGTTCGAGCGTGTTATTTAGTGTTTAGTTACCGTGTACGCCACGCCATCGTAGCCCGAGCCTCACAAGTGCCTCACTTCGATTTTCAATCGCAAACACAACAGTGGCCCTGCAGAATGTTCTCCTCGATGCCACCGAGCGCTACCGGCGTTGGTAGCGGAACGGACGCGAAGAAAGCGCCCAGCAATTGGTTCTGGTCACTTCGCCGTCAACCGAAGCCGAAAAAAGCTATCCTCGAACCGGACAAACCGTTGCAGAAGAGTTGCGTCGATCTATCGTCCGCCACAACGAACGGAAGCACAACTCTGTTCGGCCAGTCCCGTCTGGACGAGGCAGTGTCCACCAGCAGTTCCTCCATCGAACGTCCACCGGTCGGTTGTACGTGCGAGTATGTGCAAGTGTTTGAACCGCCGGAAACGACCGGCAGCATCTCGACGACCGCCACCATCACGACGACGGTTTCTCGCCATCAGCACGACGCGCTGCTAGAATCTGCCTCGTCCGATAGTAATCTTGCCTTAAGTTGCTCCACTTCAACGCTAGAGGGCGGCGCGGTCGGTGTGCAACCGTACGCGACGAACAGTTTGCGGCGCCGGAAGGAACAGGTCGTGTACGGTGCGAAAACGGTCACGACAGTCACGAAGACGACCGTGCTGAACCGTCAGCGAACGTATCGCGTGGGACTCATCTTCAGCGACAATGGCGAGCTACTGAACAGCAACCTTGACCTGCGGCAGCTGGTCGAGGAAAGTAAGCGCAACTTCCTAAACGCGCTCGGGAAGGCGGGTGAGTCGGAGAGTGCTCTGGCCATTCCACCGCCGCCCCGATTACCACCGTCGGACCCTGCCAAAGAGCCGAACAACAACGAGCGGGCGTTGAAACAATCGGCAAACGCGGGTGAACTGCAGCAGCAGTTTAGCATACTGGACGATAGCAATTTCGACTTCATCGACGATAGTGCCGATCTGTTCAACCGCAACTATCCCCATCAACCGCCGCCAGCGTCGTCAACCGTGGCCGAACTGCCAAGGTCGCCGGTGTTGGCATCGCCGGGTGTGGCGCTTCCCATTACCAAAGTGTTGCGTATGTGCAACAACTGTAAAAACAAGAGTAATCTAGTCTACCAGCGGAGCTGTTCGCAACCGAATCGTAAGGTAAATTAGGTGACAAGCCGAAACCGTTTCCTCACACACATCAACAATGACGTTTCAATGTTCCTCCATAATATCTCCAAACAGATCCGCCATTTATCAACACATTTTAAATGTAAATGTTTCGTTTCTAATGCATTTGCGTCATCGTTTCATTCGCAGCAAATCAACGATGAGCTGAACGAGGTCGAGTCGGAGATGAAATCCCACGAAAGCAAGGAGGAGAACAAACATTCCAACAAAGACAAACAGATGGCGCTAGGGCGGAAAAAGTTCAACATGGATCCAAAGAAAGGTACGCGGTTGAAACTTTTATCTCAACATCCCAGAGCGGAAGCACTAGCCTGAGGAAGCTTTCCTGTTCGGGAAATGACTTGAGTAATGAAACATTTCGATTGCTTAGGGCAAGAATTCCTTGCTTCTTTCTGAAAGCCACAGGAGGATTGTTGGCATGGTTTGTTGGTGGAAAATGTCTTTGTTTTTTTGAAAATGATCTCCAGAAACATCAGGATCTCAACATCGATGCAAATGTGAAATATTTTTGAATAATTTTTAAATAAGTATTCACGATAGTTCTAACTCTCTTTTTCCGTCCTAAATTGCTGTCTGTCCTATTTCTTTCTTCCCAAAACTCTTAACTCAACAAACGCGGGAGCTGTCATCATATGTCACCATTAGACCAATATCGTCTTCCATTTCCAATTACGAAACAATTAAGAGCGAGTACCACTTCCACAACGCTCTCACACACTCCACATGTGCGTAGAGTGTAATAATTCCTCCGTGTGATACTAGTTGGACATTAATCATCACTGCGTATCGTACCGTAAGGTTCCCTGCAGTCGGTGAAATATGTGTGATTGTTTAGAACTCACCTCCCCGAATCCTGCCAAAGGTGGCTAGAAGATCGTGTCGGCAACAAAACACTTCCGCAACGAACCTCTGCCAGAAGAAGCTTGCCTCTCACACCGAATGAATGATTGTCTTTATTCGTTTAATTAAATTGTCTGCATCTGTTCCGATGGATCAGATCCCGCCCCCTCCACTACCAAACGTTTTCCTTTTGACCGTACGAACAAAGGGTTCCCTATTGGCCCGGAACCTGTTGCTCCTAATGGTGCAATTAAGCTTGTATGACGGAACGACCGAACAACCACCATCGATAGTTGCGGTATCGATTCTCCTGGTAGTTAAAAGGGGAGTTCTGTTGTGCGGAGAAGTTGTTCGGGGCTGGTTGTTCAACTAGTCTCCGTGCCGGAATGTGCGAGTGTGGCCTTGAAGAACTACCGATGGGTCCAGCCGCAGGAACGTTGGTGGTTCGGCGAGTGTTCGCCGTCAGCTCTGAAGTGGCTTTTAAAATTAAAAAGTCATCCATCGCCCATTGCGCCCACTGCTGCTTGTAGCTGTCAGGTTGGAAGACGTCGATGCCGGTTGTATGCGCCGGCATTGGGTTGGGGTGTACCGGTTTATGTCAAACCAATTCCTGTTTATGGCAGGAAAGAGTGTCGGACTCGATCTTATGATGTTATTAAACACAGGATAAACCACTTGAACAGTCTCTGTTTGTTTCGTTTGTTGTTTCGTTTGTTGTTTCGAATTGGCCACAATAGGTAACAAAGTTAAGCTCTAATTGCATTGTACTTTGAGCCTTATTACTCCTTTAATAAATCATCAGATTTTTATATTTTATAATAAGCTTTACTAACATTTGTTTCCTCATTTTCTTTTCTCGTTTTTTAGGAATAGAATTTTTATATGAAAACCAGCTCCTAAGGACAGATCCCCAGGATGTCGCGCAGTTCCTGTACAAAGGGGAAGGCCTCAACAAAACGGCAATTGGTACGTTACATCGGTGTTGGGTTTTTTTTGTTATTGGCTTCTCTTCTTCAATGGCACAACAGCGAATGGAATGCTAGAAATCATTCATCAAACAGCAACACCATCTGCAACACCGTAACGATAAATAATGCATGCTACCCGATGCAAACGCGGGACGGGATTCCGGCGATATTCCGAATTGGACGCTCCAGCGTCAATTCGACGCGACACGACGATCGCCATAAATTTGAAGGATTTATTCGAAGCGCCAAGCGGCAAAAAAATGAGGAAAACCGGGGCTACATCACCGAGTTATTGCATACATACATAACGCACACACCGTACCTATGTACACGTACATGGTTCATTCTCCCGTGTGCAGGATAAGTTTATGGACTGGTACTATAAATATATTTGCTGGCCTCCCTTCTGCCTGGGTAATGTTGGGGTACCGGTGGGAGAAGTAACCGAGAGCTTTATAGTCAGTGTGTAACTCGTTAATCGCAACCGAATGCAATTTAATGCATGGCATGGTACGGTGTGTGCGATTTTTTCTGCTGTCTTCAATTTTTGCTACTCATTTGCTGCTGCACTGCCTGCTGATGAGGATAGAATACATTTACCGAAAAAAAAGCGACAAAAATTTTCCATATCCTGCCCGATTGTCTGCCTGCCTGGGATATGTTGAGTGGTATTTTATTCATTACCGAGAGCTAATGTCAAATGGGCATTTTTAACCCTCCCGAGAGGTGAGTTGCTGTGACACATCCCCCACGTGTATACAATTAATCGACGATCCTTGTAATCGATAAGCACATCGATGGGCTAGCGGACTGAGCAGTATTCGGGAGGAACGATAGGAACGGGTTGCTTTTTACGAATGGGATTCGTACCGATCGTATCAGCGCAGTACAGAATTTACTGAATCCCTTCTTTTTTGTAACTATGAGATAGGTAAAAGGACTGAGGACCCTACATGAAGAATCGGTGGGGAGGGGTAGGGTCGAAAAGCTTACCGATGATGAGCTCAGATAAAATAATTGCCTTTTTCAATTTGCTCTCGATCGTGTTTACGTGTCGCGTCCACAGGGAACCCACCCGGACATCCGAAATGCTCGCCGGATGAGTTACCGGGCGCGCATCAATTGTTAAAATTTAATTCACAAATTATGCACTTACATTACGAAACCCGGTGCGCGTGTATGATGGCGTATTTTTACAACAGCAAAAAAAAAATGGAGAAACATTTCGAACGGCGTGTGGGAAAAACATTGCGCGGGATCATACTTATTTCATACGCTAATGATTTTAATCGCGCAAAAGTTTGATGTTGAAAGGAAGATTTATCATTTGTGCTGCCTTTTTCTGCACCTGCTGGTTTCTTTGCCGAACTTTCGTTACTTGGCTAATTGTGAAACGGATGAAATGTTTGATGATGTTCCAAGCACTCTGTAATGGGACATTAATTAAAATTGCAGTGTTCTCCTAGCCGGTTGATATGTGCTGCGTACATAAAAATGCAATGCGAAACTAGGTTATCTTTTCATCGCAACATAATAACGAATGCAGTTGGGTAAATGGGGTTTGTTTGGAAATGGATTCTGTGAATGGTTATAAATTCAACTGCCATGCACAAAGTATCCATATCTCGGATCGACATTATGGCGACCGTCAACAGTAGCTGATGGGCTGATAAGACAGCAACCCATCCGTGGTGTCAAACGATCCATCAAATCGGCAAATGAGGCATCGACGGCGGGTCCTTTCTATAGGAGTTGAATTGGTCCCGAATTGTTTTTCCATTTTGTAAAATATTTTGAAATTCTTGAATGTAATTACCGAATATCCTACAAATATATTTTTAAGAAACATGCTGGGTTATTCTTATCAATTTACTTGACCATGTTATTTATTGATCAGGTTGATCATGTCGCCTTTGGCCGTTTTGCTTGAAACGATGGTTTGGAGACGTTTCCTTCTCCGAACAGCTTATCCCTGCGTGAGATCGGCAGATCCGCTAATAGTGATCCCCGTCATCCAAATTCGTGGTAGTGTTGGTTGTGAGGGTCGGTATGGTGTGTGTGGGCATCATATCCCGTCCATTTCATGGTTCTCCATGGTTATGTAGAGGTTATCCAGAGTTCTTCCTTCACTCTACTGTTGTCTGCTGTTGATAGTCGTTGCAATACGTTCTTGCAACGTTGCAGTTCCTTATCCAGGTTCCCAGGTTCATCATACACACAAGCGAGATACAACACATATAACAGACAAACAGTAGGGGTGAAAAGAAGGAAGGAAAGGTACTAAACTACTATGCCATTCGCTCGGCAGAACTCAAAGATAGACCACAGGTAGGAATCTGGAACATTAGGCGTTCTGTCGATGTCCCGAGCTGCGTCCAATAAGGAGGGTCTTGCTGCCTAGTACTTCAGACAAAACCATAGAATATGGTCTATGTAATGGTTTCCGAGGCCGCAGCCAAAAGTTTTGGAGTCAGCCCGCCCAATACGCTGGAGATGCGCGCCCAATACGAAATGATTAGACCTAAACCTAGACATCATTCGAATGAACTTTCTAAAAATTATTCGAAACTCGTCAACATCACTGTGGGACGGATTCGGAAATATCTGGGAAACCGTCAAATATCAATGGGAAGATTTCAATTTCCGGTGGTGGATTCAAAAATATGTTGACAGCTATCATAATACATCAGAAAGAATCCAAATAGTTTTACAAAACCATAAGTGATTCGTGGAACAAATTCGGAACATATTTAGGAAACTGTCAAAACTGCTTGGAAAGATTCACACATATTTGGGAAATCGTCAATTACATGAGGACGAATCGAAAAATTAAATATTTTTAGAAGATCGAAAAAAATAATGAGACGTCAAAATAAATATAAAAAAAAACTTTTAAAAATGAAAAACCATAACAAGTCAAAAATAGCTGAGCTACCAAAAAAAAAAAAAAAAAAAGATTCTTGAGATGAATCTAAAATTATAATAAAAAGAAACCTTTAGCCAAAACATGTCAGGGCAACTGTAAAAAAATCATTTCAAAAATATTTAGAAAATATTGAAGCGTATTAAAAACTATTTAGTACACCGGTAAAAAAAACCTCGGGATTAATTGAAAAATAGCATGGAAAAATGATAGAAAAGAACTCTAAAAAACTCCTGTAAATTGTTGTGAGGCTTCTATCTATACAAAACACACACAGACAGGATCACAGGGTTTTTATAAGCAAATGAAAAGCTAAAAATTTGTAAAATAGATAGTTTTGCTGCCTGGGGGGTTTTTTGGTCGCTGCCACTTTTTCCCGATTATTACATGCTCGTGTTCCACACTGAAATGATAAACCACGAATCGTCAACCAGCCACCCCGCGGCAGAAGGGAGATTGATGGGAAAGTCTGTTGTTTTTTGTTATTGCACTTGTGGGGATGACTTTCCTCCCCCCTACATGCATGCTCCCGGGGTCTTCTCCCCACACTGCCTACCTGCGCAATTTCATTTACACAGTGGGTCAAAGTGGGATGAGTAATTAATAATAACCACGCCAAATGTTATTTTACACTGACACACACACACACGTGTTGTGCGCTTTGTGTGGTGTGGTATGCTTCGTTATTCATTTCCCCTTCTCTACACACCGCCGCAACAAACCACCATTTCCACGCTGGTTTTAAAACAAACGTTTACTACTCTTCACCGCACTGATAATGGCAGAGGCATTCATAAAAATAAACAAAAATAATTAATATCGTGTTGATAAAATGCGATTAAAACTGTGTCCAACAATTGCGTTTGTTTTTTGTTCTCTGTCTGTCCCTCTCCGGGGCTATTTCTTGCATTTTGTTGCACAATCGACCGGGTGTGGGTAGTTTTTCATTTTTGTGTGATGCTTCTTTTTAGTGTGTACAGCCGCGATTCGGGGTGCTACCCTTCCTATTACACCATCAGCCCACCCGGTTTCACCGCCGTGTCTGTGGTTGTGGTTGGTTCCGGATTCTGTGGTTCCGGCGAACCCGCTTCGCCCGCTCCATGCACTGACCGATGATTGAAAGATGTTTAAGGTCGTGAACATGAGCGCGGGGAAGCTGGAAATTGGTGCTTCCGCATTTCAATTCGAGTGCAGCTTCATCATCGTAGGGCGGAGATGCGCCACCACGTGTGCGATGGTTGTTTGCGGTCGCCGGAATGGTAGTTTGTTATTTTGGCACATTTCACTGTATCAATGTTGACCGGGACTGTAGGAGCCCGAATGAGGTTAAAACGAGCTACCGATGCCGAACATTCCTGTGCGTAACTTCGGAACGCGTGGTAGGAAGGTAGAATCATCACTTGTGAAGAGATGGGAAAATAAATTTATTTTCGCGAATGTGATAATTTTCCTCCCCGGTGACCGACCGATCTCTTTCGAGCACACCTCAGATGGGAAACTTAAATAGTTGTGCCATGTTAAATCATTCCACTGGACTGTTAATAAATTTAACTGTTTGGTTCGAAACCGCGGTAAATAACACTCGACCGACCCCCATAGCAGGTAGCTGTAGAGGAGTGTGAGTGTTTGTCTTATGAAAGATTGTGACGGGAACACATTAATTTATAATGACCGATATACTGCATTTGTTTCGTTTTTAACTGTTGCTTTAATGATATAACATTAACTTTTTTTTGCAGGTGATTATTTGGGCGAAAAGAATGACTTCAACGAGCAAGTGCTGAAGGCCTTTGTAGAGTTACATGATTTTACGAATCTTATACTGGTGCAAGCTTTAAGGTAAGGTGAAACATTGTATTTACCCGGCCTTTTTTTTGTGTAATTAATTGTATCCCCTCTCTCTTTTTTCCAGACAATTCCTCTGGTCATTCAGACTGCCCGGCGAGGCGCAGAAGATCGATCGCATGATGGAATGCTTCGCCCAGCGGTACTGTCAGCTCAATCCGGACATCTTCACCAACACGGACACGTGCTACGTGTTGAGCTTTGCCATCATTATGCTCAACACATCGCTCCACAATCCATCGGTAGGTTTGGACCCGTGACCGGACTGCAGTACGAAACAATACTGACCTCGGAAGTAAATATGCTGTAGCATATTTTTCAGGACGCGCGATCAATAACCGGTCGTTATTACTGTGAAAGGGTGTGAAATAACTAGAGGTTCATAGAAGTGGTCAGAATTTAATTATCATATCCAAGAGCGCATTCTGGGCACACCGAGGGGCCGTTCCATCGATAAACGATGATGGTCTTTCCTGTTGTATGCGCTGGGCCGTATTTGGCTCGGACACTGGAGCAGACTATCCGTTTGGTCGGTGAAATGGAAAATGTGGCATTATCTACACCCGCTTGCACAATTACCCACTCGGTATTCGGATCGGTGCTCACACACGGGTACCGCTGCAGGTTAAGTGCAGCGTGTACGGGTAGACGATTAGAATTGGCCTCGTTTCCCTGTTATCCTTTTGCACGCTTTTAAATTTAATGTAACATGTAACACGCTGGCTTATTAACGCGGGGCAGCACTTGTCGACATTGCCGAAAACATTACTGCTGACGATATCTCTCTCTGTTGAGTACGCGGAATGCGGTAATAGCGAAATAGGAATTAAAATATGCTGCGTATGCTACCATGGTTTATCACCAGCAGGATGTAACACGAGCGTAGGATTGTTTTGTTGCGCGTGAGCTTAAATTACAAAAAAGGACACAAATACACAAGAGAAAAAAAGCACGCAATTATCCCGATCACCACCACCATCATATCCTTTCGATTATTGGGGTTAGATGACCGAACGCCATCTGACCTACCGCATCCGGGGAGTTGTAAAGTCGGTAATTATTTCCAATCTGCCGGTTTGGAACTGATTTAAACCCGTTTTCCTACATCAAACGATACGTTGTTGGTGGGTGGAGGGGCATTTTTGCGTTACGTTGCTTAGCTAAATTACAACATCATCATCATTGCTCAATGAGTTTGTCAGTCGCACGTAAGCTAATCAATGGTATCATCGGTCGATTGCGTCCCGAAATCACTAATCACGATGCGGTGGTGGTGGCGGCGGCGGTGGAAAGCATCCGGTAAATGGGGTCGCGACTTCAAATGGAAATCTTTTGTTTGATGTTGGTCGTCGTGCCGGTGTGAATGTAATTTGTGCAAATGCCTGCCTGCCGATTACTGCGCAGCAGGAATGCAGTTGCACGGTGCGTCCGGTGCGTTGCATTGCCGATGGTCGGTCGATGCACGAACCGAGTCGTGGAATGAAACTTTGGCATGCATTTCATGTATTTCTGTTTTTCTCCGTCCACTAACAGGTAAAAGAGAAGCCTACGGTTGAACAGTTCATTTCCATGAATCGTGGTATCAACAATGGGGGCGATTTGCCGCGCGAACTGTTGGAGGTTAGTAGAGAAGTTTGATTTTTGTATTTTTTTAGTGTTAGGATGTAACATGTGTTCAATGTTTTCTTCTTCCATACAGTCCTTGTACGAGTCGATACGAGCGGAACCGTTTAAAATACCTCAGGACGATGGGAACGATCTGATGCACACCTTCTTCAATCCGGACAAGGAGGGATGGCTGTGGAAGCAGGGTGGAAGGTAAGGCAACGATGGAACATATTTAAGCTCTAGTTCTTAAAATAATATTTAACTGTGTTTTTTACCCTTTTTCGCACTGGCAGATATAAATCGTGGAAACGAAGGTGGTTCATTCTGAACGATAACTGTCTCTACTACTTCGAGTACACCACCGACAAGGAACCGAGAGGGATCATTCCATTGGAAAACATTGCGGTATGTGTCACCGGATCGCTTCTTTAAGGACTAACGTTTGAGGAATGTGCTCATTATTTTATGCATTTCGATCTCTCAATCCTTGCGTAATAGGTGCGTGAGGTAACGGACCGCAGCAAACCGCACTGCTTCGAGCTGCACGCTAGCGGCGGTGCCGACATCATCAAGGCGTGCAAAACCGACAGCGAGGGTAAGGTGGTGGAAGGTAAGCACACCGTCTACCGGATGTCGGCCGCAACCGAGGAGGAGCAGCAGGAGTGGATCAACCGGCTCAACCAATCGATCAGCCACAATCCGTTCCACGACATTCTAGTACAAAGGAAAAAGAAAGCCCTGGCAAAAAGTTAGTTAGCACTGTCCTGTTTGAAGAACTAAACCCCGTTAAAAACAACAAACACGCAAAACGTTGGGACTGCAGAAAATGCGGCTGCTGCACCACATTTATTACAAAGCATACACATTCAAACAAATGATACAAAGAAAATGTTCTCATCGGCCACAGTTCCATTATGAAGTATGAAAAAAAAGAAAAGAAAATAGGAAAAACCAAATTGAACAAAAGACAAATGTTTGAGGGAAAGCGGTTTTTAAAAAGTTTTAAAAAAATATCAAAAAAATCCCACACACACACATACAAACAAACAAAAAAAGCAGCTGGCAGTTCAAGATGGATCGTGAAAGATGGAAACCATTTCTTGCAAAACCATTTATCAAACGTGAAATTCAAACGTAAAGCGTGCTACTAAAACCCATTTGCGCCGAGTAGTTAAGCAGCAAGCAAACAAAAAAAAAAAAAAAACAGAAGAAGGACATCCATTCAACTGCATCGTCATTGAACCTTGGCTGCATTGCATTTGATCGTGCTTTCGTGTCCCGATTAACCAATGCTTCCCTCAAACTGCTTCCTCTCGTTTCTATGGAAACGATCGTTTGCTGTCGTTGGTTTCTGCGTTTTTTTGTTGCCTTGCGTTTTGTAGTAGTGTAGAGAGCGTGTAATAACACCAGTATGAGATTTTTTCCATCGTTCGCCTGCCAGTGTATTTGTGCGTGCGTCCGTGCCCAGTGTTCCGTGCCGGAAGCTTCTGCGTGTGTAACCAACTGTGGGCCAACTAAACAGGAATCAATATGTGTTTGTGTATGTGTTTGTTCGTTTGGTTAAAGTTAGGACGTTTAGGTCAGAAAAGAGGTTAGTTAATCCGTTAAAGTGCGCTTGATACGTTTAGGTGTAGTGGTAGTGGCGGAAATTAGTTTCTACGTGTGAATTGTTGCGTTGGGTTCTGTTTGCTAGTGTTGCATCCCCCCTTCCGCCTAAGGAATGGGGTGATTAACGCGGGTTTTGTCATTACAACACTCTACAATAATACAACTGCCTATCCTTACCTTGTTTCCGCACACTGCTGCGCCCACGGTGCCTCCTTGGGTGAGAGAGGGTGACCGTGCAATAGTCGACCGGATACTACTACTCGTGCGTGCGTGCCGTGTGTGGAATGTTTTAATTGCGAGTTAGGTCAGTATATTTACGTTTCTTGCTGGTTTCCTTCTTTGGTCCCCGCTTTTTTTTCTCACCCATTCCGGAGGACTGTAAAAGGAAAGCCGTGATGAGTGAAATGATTAGAGTATGCAAACTGCGACAGTGATCCGTCAGATGGATCGTAACTGTGATCATGATGCTAGAGC
Source organism: Anopheles stephensi (assembly GCF_013141755.1). NCBI lineage: Eukaryota > Metazoa > Arthropoda > Insecta > Diptera > Culicidae > Anopheles > Anopheles stephensi. The sequence continues at coordinate 66,585,499 of NC_050203.1, read as the reverse complement.
AGGTGGAGAATGGTAGAAAGCTAGTTAAACGCTTTATTTTTCTTTTGGCAATAGGCAAACGATAGGGTCGCGCAAAAGCGGTGAAAACTCAAATCATTGTGTAAATATAGTCAGCTAGTTGCCGTTGAGCTTTCGGTTCACAATTGGTCGGGGGCAATCCATTGCATTTCCACGCATGTTCCGTTCCGTTGCCTTCTGTCTCTCTCAGTGAGTGTATTTTATTGTAAAATTTAATAGAAAAAAAAAACAAGTTTGTTCCTTCAGTACCAGCTATATATTTTAGTAAGCCAATAGTTTGAACGGCATAATGGGTCAAGGAATCACAATTTATTAGGCCATACTATCACATTTCACACTGCCGGAGAGACAGGACATTATAATGCAACGGTCGAACGCACGTGTGTGCAGATATAGTCAGAAATGGTTCATCTCTTCATTGGAAGAGCCTCAAAGATATTATATGATACAAGCAAACAGATATCGATTTGTGTGTGTATAGCACACATGCATATGTAAAAAGGGTTAAAATGCTCGTATAAGCGCCTCCTCCTCCGAGCGGCATTATAGCCTAGAAGTAAGGGATATTGGCGTGTTTAATACAGTCCGTAACACAATTAAAGCAACACCCGGCGTTTTTGGAGAATAAAATAAAAACTAAAACAGATGGATAGAGCTGATGTTCTAATAAGTTTTAAAGAGTGGGAAATCACGTCATTTTATTATTTTTACATTTATCTCACACAGTTGGTTGTTTTGCTAGATACAATATTCAATCTTAAATCGTCATACCTGTACGGAATTTCTAGATAAAACTTTTTTGTCGGCACTGACAGTTTCATTAACATTTCATTAAAGAATAAGAAATTCCAAACGAGCTTTTTTTATTAGCTCTACTTTTTCCTTTCTTTTTTACATATCTTACTACCTTTCCAAGCAGTTGTCTTGATGCAGTTTTTTGTGTCCTTTTTTAATGTATAGCATTTTTTCAATCTCTTGCTAATTTTTATGTTCTATATATACCAACAAATCGCTAAGAAATTGTTTAAAAATATATAAGCGTACAGAAAAATTGTCCAATATTCGAGTTGGCCTTAAGCCATAAGTCCATAAGCCAATTCAAAAATATATTTGTTAAAAAAGTGGTAATTTTGAATGACCTGTGTTTTAAAAAGAATTTAGAAATCAATTACGTGCCGTAAAAACCAATTACGTAAAACCTCTTTAGAGAGTACGTAGCACATAGTACCAGGCCAAATTAATTTACCGGAAAATCATTCTCAACCGTCTCTTCGAAATTGCTTCCAAATCTCGTTCTGGGTGTTTACATAGTTGCGTTACGGACTGTAGGATCGCCGTTAAGGTGATCACCCCGTTTTTTTAACAATCCACACCACCTCAATACCAAACCGTGCATTTCATTGCCCGATGCCAAAATCCCGATCGCCACTTCGTCGTGCCCTTTTCGTTTTCTCACAAACGTTTGCTTATCTGTAATCCACCGAAAGACACACCTGTCCCAAAATCCCACCCGAGCCGGAAATTGCCCTCCTCCCCCTTTTGGCTCGACCTAATTGTGTAAGAGAGCCTGTGTAAAGCTACCTATTAACTCACGAAAACAAAGCAAAAACTGCAACCTACTGTAAAGCATCCTAGACACTTATGTATATGAGTACACACTATATCTATATCGCCGTAGGGGTAGGGAAACAATCCAACAGCCCAGAGAGAGAGAGAGAGAGAGAGAGAGAGAGAGCGAGCCCATTGGAGGGAACGAAACGCGTGTAGGCTAAATTTACGGCATGATTTGTAGTTGTAATCCGGAACTGAAAATTATTGGTTGAACAAGAACAGCAAAGAACAGTGAAACAGTGAACGAGAATGGTGTGTTTTTTGTATTTTATTTGTAACTGGGCTTGTTGCACCAAACCGACCGCTTTTCGTGGTTTGGGTGATGTTATGGCCCACTATATAAGGGGGCCACCTTAAATGACCAAAGAAAGAACGATTGATTGATTACTCATACTATCTCCCAACTAGCTTTAACACGCATGTCATTCGCCTCCGATAGTCTTCCCGGTTTAATTTCGTGTTGCATGGGAAAGTTTTTAATTTGATATTAAAATACCTCGAATGGTAGTTAATTTGCAACGGATACGGATAAGACACAGGCTGCCTTTCTGGCTGCTCTCCCATCATTTGCTTGGCCGTTGGAAAAATCGAACCCCCACCAATGTGGCCTGTTGCGGGCTGGGAACGAAATCATTTCACACGTCAGATGATGAAAATTGGAAACATTCCAGCCGACCGGATCTCTACCGATCGGGGTAAGAGGGTTGGGTACGGGTAGAAAAATCGAATAATACGATAATAAATAGGAGCGTCCCGATCGATTCGATAATGATGATTGAAATTCGATAATAAAAAGAGCATAAATAATGGCCGCTATAAAAAAAACACCACCCTTCGGCCGGCGATAGTTACGGGAAAACTGCATCGATTGCTCTCGAAATCGAAACACAGCGTTGGGCGCGCGCTGGGCCGAATGCCAATGGCAAATCCTGATGAGGTCCGGCTGTTATTTTTTTTTTTTTTTTTGAGTCAAAACTATAATAACGAAATAAAATTTCGCCTTTCGCCGGCCTAACAAGAGAGTGGAGCTGGTTTCCATTACCGATCCGAGATCCGAGGCTCGGTGTGCCGAGTTCTTGTTGCCCGTGGCACAATTAAAATGATATTTAAAACGTCTCCCGCCGAACGGGACCCGGTGCACGTGGTATATGAATTAATTCAATTTAAATTGATTTTCATCTGGTTTTGTGTGTATTCGATTTTCGCAAAATCCCACCACACTTCGGGAAGGACACATGATGCGGCACATGGGAAATACGTGCGCTTTTCACCATCGGCTGCTGGTTACTGGTGAAGCGTTTGGGGGATTTGTTTTTTGTTTTTTTTTTGGTTGCTGTTAATTTATTGTGATAGCTCCAGATGCACCACGGGTGGTGGGTTGCATTTTTGCACAGTTAGTGTCACCCGATATAAAGTTTTTTTAGGACTCACTTCACCAATGCGTGTCTGTTTCTCATTTTAACATTTGCTTTACTCGCTCGGTCCGTTATTGTTTTTTTCGGTTTCAAATATTTATTTTCCACTGATAAACCTCGACTCTAACTACCCAGTGGAGTTGAGTTTTATTTATCATTTCCACCACTTCGTATGTCCCTTTTTTACTCGACACACAACACACACACAAACGTTCGATATTGACCCAGTTTCCGCGGTCGATCTGTTTGTAATAACGCGTGTGTGTAGGGTTCACGGGAATTCGAATGGGCGGATGTGTTCCTTGTTCCCTCCACCAGGAGGCTAGCTTGCTAGCTCAGGGACAATTAGTGTCAGCGGTGTAAATCATCGGAGAAATAGTAACTTGCCACCGACCGGTTAGTTGGGAGCTTTATTTTATCGTGCTGAGTTATGTGATTGCAAACCGATTAAAAGCGCTTTTTTATCATTCCTGTCACCTTTTTCTAGCTACTTTCGGGATGTTTGTTTTACTCGATGTTATTTCCCTTTTTGATATTTGTATTATTTGCATGCATAATAATCTCATTATATTTAGAACATCTTAAATGAATTTTAGTAAAATATACTGTTTTATAGACATGGTTTATTGTAAGTGTAAATTAAATACAGCGTTTCCCCGGAACAGTTGGATTAGTTTTCCTCACTCAGAGGGAAACGACCAGGCAACGGCATGAGATATTCTTCTGCCTTGGCATTACAACCTCGAGAGGTCTTGGTCTTCCCTTTTGTGGCTTTCTGTGACTGGATTTTACCCCAAAGTAAAGTAGTCAGCCCTACGTACGGGGAGCCGGTCAGGATGGGATTTGAACCCCGGTCCTGCCGTATGAAGACCGGCCTTAAATAGGACAGGCGTTAGGTTCCTCTTTGCTAATTTAAAATTTGACTAAAGAACTATAGTTCTTATTATTATTAAACTGACTTCTAATAACTGCTCGACTTCGTTTTTTTACAGCTGATTTTCCTTTAAAACAACCCATTGTCTAACTTGTGGTGCTAAATATTACAATTTGCTTTATCATTATCCCAACAGTACGGGAAGCTATCCCAACTGACTTGAGAAATACTAAAATTTAGCTCGATTGAACCCGTATTACCGTAGTTGGAAGTTGTTGAAAGCATAATGTTCCTTATGAAAATAGGAAATAATGGGATAAGAAAACCGTAATACCAAACAACGAATGTAGGAAAATGAGGAAAGAATCTAATACAAACCGCCAACGACCCTGAAAAGAGTTCCAATGACAAGGGAGCAAAATTGTACAAGGACTTCATAATACAATTACGTTTCCACCATTCTAGAGCCGTACGTTCTGAGTTAGGTTTTCAATGAGCAATCGTTTAGCGTCACTCATTATAAATTTAATGCCAATTTCATAATTTAATGCTAATCAGGGGTTTTCGTAGTGCAGTTTTCCCGATTTCGAAAGCATACTGCCAGCATCGATCAGAAAAAAGAAGATAGGATTACACTACACAATAGTCAGCCATTCGAATTATTAGGACGAGCCCAATGTTGTACTGAGCTGAAGTGAAGTTGTGAAATTGTGGAAAATATGATAAACAGTTGTGGTTTTTATAACGATACCCGCCAAATATCAAATCGTATTTTTCGTGTGTGCGTGTGTGTTTAGTGTGTTGATTGTACCCTTATCACAGATAACCTAACATTATCGTCCGTGGCAACTAACCGTGCGCGATTCGATTCGCTTCCGTGTCGCTGCTGAGTGGCGGCAATTTAACGAATTACTTAACTAATTGTTATGTCTGTTTGTGTTTGTGTGCCCACACTTAACAACGGAATCCTGCTGCTCTGGGACATTGAATTGAGCTCAATTTGTTGGAGAATTTGAAATTGTTCCACCTGTTGTTATGGATGCTGTAATGTGATTAGCATTGTATCCACCGTAGCTGGTGGTGCAATCGGAGTTTTAATGATGATCGCATCCATGGTAACTGGCTTCACTGTGTAACCTGGTTCTGGCTTGTTGTGTTGATAATTGGCGATATCAATGTGCTGCAAGCACATGATTAGTTGATGAATTACCCAGAACATGTGTGGTATTTCGGTACAGTGCGAGAAAAGGATTTTCTGTGCAAAGTTTTTCCGCTTAACCGATATTTCGAATTGATTTGCTTTTATTTGCATGTTGAATTGAAATGAAAATGTTTGATTCCCTAATATTTGTATGATCATCGCCATCATTTCATCGGTATCAGAAAAAAAAAACAATAAAACAAATTAAATTGGTCGCTTTTCGCTTTACACAGCTCGTCCAAACCTGGAATTTATTTTAAGTTTTAAATGTCCCTTTCCCTTCACTGTTCTAGACTCGTTCGCTGCACTGCTCGCGTGGTTCAGTTGCGGGTTGTTCTGCGCCGACCGTAAAACACTCCAACGCCAGCGTACGACCGTCAACGAGTATCATCTGATGCCGCTCTAACACCTCCCGCGTTTTTGTAAGCCTGGGGTCCAAATAATTGTGATAATAAAACCCAAAATAAAGACAATATGTATCAGCATTTTATCCAAAGTAAAAACACTGTTTTGTAAGATTAATTCGCACGAAGAGTGTGCAATTTGAAGATAGGTAAGTATTTTTAGAGTATTTTTGATTAATAAAAGAATTTTTGCTGTGTTTGTAGCGAAAGAAACTAAAACTATGCTAAAAGAATAAATTGAGTACAAGTACTACGCCAACGGTTAAATATTCAAATTATTTCAAATACGGAGCGGATTGAATCACTGATCCTGGATCGGATTAGATACGTTCTCAATCTTTCGAACGTGAACAGCGGGCGAGAGAGAGAGAGAGAGAGAGAGAGAGTGGAAGAGAGAGTTGAAAACTAAGCGAAAGAGAGACATCTTCTCATTCCAAGTGCAACAGTAGATCGTGCCGGGCAAGCCAGAAGATCGCCAGTTTAGTAAAAGCCTTCCCGGGAAGCCGAATGCATTAGAAGTTGTGTTTAAGTTCAACGGTTAAGCTCACGTAGTTGTAGCTCTTCTATCCGAATTCTGCGTCGCGTAGTGCTGTAAAAGTGTTTTCCTTCTACTAATATTTAAAAACAAAACTTTGGATTGTTATCCATCCCTCCCCCCAGAAGCTAATAAAAGGGTGGAGATACATTTTTATCTACTTAAAAAAAAGCAAGATTTGCACGTACTACACACGTGCTGTTGCTGCTGGCGCTCGGTTCACTAAACATTGCACCAACAGAAGAAGCAAAGCGCATACCCTTTTTTTACGTACGTACGTTTCAATTCAATGTGTTTGATAACATCGATTTTAAACTGTTAAAAACAATCATATTTAAAGAGCCGGCGAAGAAGAAAAGCAAAAACAGGCGCCATATTGTTCTGTTCTGTTGCCCGCATTGCCATCTTTTCAATTCCGAGAGCAAAGTTCATTGAACCTTCCAATCTTGCCGAACATCTCGCTCTTCTCCGTGTGAGTGCGTATTTGTGTAGCAGCAGCAGCAGTAGTCCCTGGCAACGCACGCCTAGGTAACGATTGAGCCGGGTGATATGATGAAATTCGCTAATTCGGACACGACGACAATGTCGTTGCGGCATGGTGAACAATATGAAAATTGTTCGGAGCTGCTTATCGAACCAGGTTAGTAGTTGGTACCGGATTCAACCCGACATTCTATCTGTGTTGTAGCCTTTCTAGCTGTGTCCTACGTCCCCCCTGTTCTGTCTGTGTGTGTACTCGTAATGTATGAAATGGGATTGCGGGTGACAGTAGTAGTGGTGGTTGGTAGCGCTAGGCGCCTGCTGGGATAATTTGATTGCGTAAGTATGAGACGCCCCAGCATCATCGTGCCGCCATTTTCTAAGCAACAGTTCTATCTCTCGTCCGTTGAACGCTGCGTGCGTGTGTGATTCGATCCAGCAGATATGACATCGCTCGAAGAATTGGATCCGGCTATCCTGAGCTGCGGTTTGCCGGCCATCGTACTCAACGAGGAGGATCTAGCATCGACAACGACCGCGACGACGCAAAACCCTGCCCTGCCGTCGTCCCTCCTGGGTTCCTTCAATGTTGCTGCCGCCACCGCAGCCAACGTGATCCGCTACACGGTCGCCCATTTGCTGGCCCTTAGAAAGAGCCCGTTCTCCCATCGACGCCCGGCCGCAATCGACGATCCGCGCACGGCACAGTATCCGATATGGAGCCGTAACGGTTTTAACCATCAGGACCCTCGGGGACGCCGGGCAGGCGGTGGTAACGACGAGGAGCAGCTCGGCTACGGTCGCAAACCGAACGATCGTCAACGCGACAATGGCTTCAATCCGCCAAGGTAACAAGAGTAAGCAGTGGAGTTATAACCTAAGCTAATTCCCATTTTTCCCTCATGAATTTGCCGGCAGATTTCGACGTAATCATGAGTTTAGCAACCGGAACCATCACGTGATCGTGAAAAGCTACAATGCGGGTGATCCTGCCGGGCACAACGGTGCGATGCGCCTGCAGGATACGATCATCGAGGAGGAACCGGAGTGGGTTGTCGGTGGTCCCACCTCCCGGCTGGATACGATCGAGCTGCGTGGCTTCGATGAGGATGTTAGCCGCACGGTATCGGAATCGCTGAAAACGTCGCCCCCTTGTGGAAAGCAGCGTGGCGCCTTCTTCGACGAGCTGCTCCACTACGAGCACGTTCATCCGAAGCATCATGGTGGGGCGAAACACGACATGTCGGGTAGTGCCGGCGATGGGGAGAGTGTGTCCACCTCGAACAACGGGTCTCCACCACCGGCCCGCAGCACTCCGACGAAGAGTGGTCCGGACATGAACAATAACGGTGGGCATGGACGGAAGCTGTCCGGGTTGGCTGCGGGATGTTCCTCTTCCGGTGGCGGTGGTGTCAATGTGTCAAACTTTGAGGAACTCATGAAGTTCGACTCGATCCTGGGAGATTCGGGCGATTCGTCGAGTTCCCGGTTCAACAAATACTACCACCGTGGAACCGGCGGTGTCGGTTCCGGATCGTCTGGTGGACAACAGCACCACTATCAGAATCATCACGCGCATCAGCATCATCACGTCCGTTTTGCGCTCGATCGGAACACGCATCACTACAGCAATGCTCCGCCGCAGCACCATCCGAACCGGCAGGCCGGTTCCGGACGGCTGCCAATGTCGGCCCTCCAGCATCCTCCCGCCGGTGTCGAATCGTACATCCCGGGCGGATCATCCGGCGGCTTACCCACCGCCGGTGACGCAAAGTCCTTCCAGCGGCTGCTGGAAATGTTGGCCGCCCAGAACCAACGCAACTATCAGCAGCATCAGCAGCACTACCTGCTGCAGCTGCTACAAAACTGCCAGGAAACGGAAACGCTCCGTCAAATGTTGCTGAAGAAATGTTCGCTGGAAAATGCGGTCACCACCACCAACCTGACGGGGGGCGGTCAGTCGCAAAGCCAGCGCATACCAACGCAGGCTGAACTGCAGCAGCACACGCAAACGATCATGCAGCAAGCGCTGCTGCGGAAGAAGATCGCCGAACAGAGCCGATATCTGCTGGAGCAACAGACCAACGGTCAGGAACCGATACCGGCCGTCCAGCAGCTGATACAATCGATCTGCCCGAACGTACAGCGCAGTCTGTCCGTGCTGGCCGGCAATGGATCATCGCAGCACGCCGGGCCGGAAGGTAGAAACGATCCCGGAGCTGCTGCTGTAGGTGGTGCCATGTTTGCTGGTGGCAATCGTGCAGGCCAAATGAGACATTCGAACAGACGTTACTAGCCCCCTGCCTCAAACCTTTATCCCTTTCTATGGGGGCTACGGTTTGGAGCGATTTTGCGATTTGATTTTATACTTCTACTACTCCTTTCATTCGGAAAATGATCATCTCCTAACTGCCACATAAAAGCACCCGCGCAATTTGAAGGCAAACGCTGCTTGATTTTGATATTTGGATGGTTTGAAATTTATGCTTCTCTTTTATTAAGTTACTACACTATTTCTACTACTTCTGCCTGTTTCTTTGTGTTTGGTGTGTTAGGAGAATACTTTGCAAATAGAAAACGGTTAATGTGCAATAGCTTTTGGTATAGGAGAAACCCGAAGCGTCGGAACAAGGCTGGTCTCCATGATCCAGCGTAGGCAGTGCACACCCCAGCATCACGCGGCCTAGGCAAAGATCGATTTTACGTTCCCAAACATCATTCCGTAGGGTTTGCTCTATCATTTTTCTTACCTATAAATGTAAATTAATATTTCATGTTTGATTGTTTTTCTTTGCCTGGATGTGTCGATCGTTGACTACGACCACCACCGCCACACGCACACGCGGCGGTAGCAGAAGGGCAGGTAGATAGTGGCAAGTTTATGCTTAAAAAGTTTTCATCAAAAAGAAACATAATCAAATTGTGTTTGTGGTTGGATTGTTTAGTGTGTGTGTGACTGAGTGAGTGTGTGTTTATTAGAAGCACAGGTGGATGGATTTTTTTCTATTTCAATTTCAAATAAAAATGATTATATGTGCGTTTCGGAAAAGGTGTGTGTGTGTGTGGGTTTTGGAGTATTATATTTTGTCTGGAATAAGTTAATGTTGTAGCGAGGCGATAATGGCACCGGTCTTCACACGGCACGACCGGAGTTCAAATCCCATCCAGACCGCCTCCCCGTACGCAGGGCCTGACTACTTTGCTGCGAGTAAAATAAAGTCACAGAAAGCCAGCCAGGCTGAGACTACTCGAGGTTGTAGTGCCAAGGAAGAAGAAGAAGAATTTGATGATGAAGTTATTATAACTAAAGCCGACTGGACACTTGAATTTATCATGTAAGAGATTTTGCTACGGACACTTAATTGAAGCTCTATCGTGGAGAAGTCCTTTGTGTCATTCGCGGACAACCTACTATCGAGAATACCAAAAGGATCGTGAATGTTGAAAGCTCTTACCCAAACGTGTCTATGGTTCTTTATCTCTGAAGGTCATGTAACACATCGTCGTCTATGTGGACTTAAGCAAGTTTCTTCATATGGCTCCTGAAGGTCTTTGAAGATTATCCCCTTCTCTCTGTTGTTTTCTGTTAGTTTAGCCACTTTTAATACATGTTAAATTAAAACTCCTCTACATCTTCCTATACTACTAACCTAAAGTTATAATTTTTATTCATTTAGGATACAAATTATAGTAAGTTGCCGTAGTATATTCAGATCAGATCAGTCTTATATAGACCAGAAACCACAAATAGAAAGTAACTACTATAAAACGATGATGATATCACATGAGTTGGCCATATGCATAGGCTAAGGACAGGATTTGGATAGGCGGTTACCAAGCAACTCCAATCGGGAGACTATTTATGTGGAGGTAATTTTAAGTGTTGGATTCCGGACTTGCAAACGTCATCCTAAGTAATGTCTTACTGTCACCAATTGATCTGTTGTTATGGGAAGTTTTTGAAGCTCTACATCACTTCTAATGGAGGAGGATTAGAAGGAAAGTAGCGTTGGAGGATTAGTATTCGCTTTTCCGCACAATTTTCTGGTGGCCGGACGACAGCGGCGCCGGTCTTCACACGGGGCAGGACCGGGGTTCAAATCCCATCCAGATCGCCACCCCGTACGTAAGGCTGACTACTTAACTATGGATAAAATTAAGTCACAGAAAGCCAGAAATTGCAGGTCGAGACCTCACGAGGTAGTAGTGCCAAGGAAGAAGAAGAAGATGGTCCTATTTTTATTTAAAAAAAATATCAATAGAGGAATTGACGCCTCGTTTAAAGCACTTCAGCTTTACAGACAATCCTATCATAAATAGAACACAATTTTGTTTCGATTCACCTCACTATCGATCGTCAGCATACATTTGAAGGTCCCGCTCGCTGTTTTGCTTTAAGCTTTCCCCCATGCCCGGGATATAGCGTAATCCTGCAGCAACTCCATTTTGTATTAAAATCCCTCCAACTGATTCACCCTTTTCTGCCACAAGCAGCCGCGCCGCGTTTCGCTGCTATATGCGGACAAATGTGACACACTTTTGGCACATTGGCCAATCCAATCCCACCGGGAAGAGAGGATTTAACGCCGGGCTTTGATCATTCGATTGTTAGTTTGTTTGTTTGCGCGTGATCGTGGGTTATGAGTTTTATCAAATGGCGCGCACCAAGCAAAGGTGCAATCCTAGTTTTTGGTGTGGCTTTTCCGTGGGGAGAGGTTGGTCATGTGTTTCCGGCCGGCGCCACAGCCAGGAAACCACCACCGAAAAGCGGTGATGAATTTGTTCGCTATTGTAGGCAAATTTTGTTGCAGACGAGGTCCGCCGCAGACTTTGTAGTGGCCACACCGGGCAAGTGGTGCGAGGTCGGTTGGTTTCAATTATTTGCGGCCGCGTTTGTGTTCGTATGGGAGTGTGTATGTGTTTTTTAGTTAGTTCTACAACAGACAGGAAGGAATTCCTGAGGCCTTCGCTAGGTGTGTGCCGGACGATTTGTTTTCGTTCTCATTGCCGATTTTCCGTACCGACCTGTTTCGCCAATTCCCCCTCGAGGCGTCAGGTCCCTGATTCGTTTGGTTCTCTTTTGCTTGATGACTTTTCGGCAAGGGATTCAACGAATAGCGCTTGGTAGAAGGCTCCTCGGCCTGAGAATTGACGGTGGCGAGTGGCATCGCTCCTGTTTCGTTTGACATGATGTTATTCGGTACCGGTGCCGTTGGCCAGGTTAGATGAACACTGGTTCGTATGTTCAATTGCACATATGTCGAGATCGAGGGCCACCATCGCGTCGGTCTACCGGAAGCGGAGCTTATCTCGTGGGGGGTCGCAAGTGACTCACCAAATATCGATGAGAAGCAACCGATCTGACATCCGGCCTCGAAACATGGTCCGAAAGAGTGACGGCCTCCCAAGGCACAACGGTGCACTGTCGCTGCTATTTATTATGGCTGTTGATGATTTCAACTGGTCGCACCGGTGTGCGGTAGTGTTTGAATTTTCATTTTCTGCCAATTTTCATTGTGGCGCACGGTGGCGAACGCTTTCGAGCACCGTTGTTGTACTGGTCTGGTGAGTGTGCTTAGCTTTTTGATAAAGCATTTATCGGTTGCGAATGTTGGGAAGGGGTGATTTTTTTCTCTCCTGCTCCTGGCTTTGGGAAACGCGTAAAGCAGAAATGTTCGGTGGCTTGATCTGGATGATTTCTGGTTGGTCAGACAAATAGGTCAATGCGTCCAAGCTATCGTCCGTGTCGGGTTGTACTGTTAACTGGTTAAAGTGGTTGTTTTTGACACCTGAATGTAGTAAGCTTCTTGATGCGCACAGCTCACTCGTGATTTTGTGCGATTGTTGTGCAATTCGGATGTCCGAAACACATTATTCTGATATCGACCAATGTACCGTGATTTTGAATTTAATAATTGTTCAGGAAAATCAGGTTAGAAAACTTTATTTATTTGTAATAAGCAAGTCACTATAAAAGATCTAAATTCCTAGCTAAATTAAAGCAAAGAAGACTAAGATGAAATTGCTACGAATGTGTGTTCAACCACATTTATCGCTTCTTATTCCTTTCGAAGCTAGGCATTATAGCCGATAAAGGCTTATTAATGGATTAATTGGTCTGGCTTTAGTATATCTAAGGTTATACTTGGTAAAGACATTTCGAACTGCAAATTTACCAGGATGTTTTCCTTAGGTGGCAGATTCATGTTAAGTATCGACAATGGTAGATATATTCCTCGGTCCAGCACTAGGAACTAGATAGAGCCGATACTTGTGCAATCTTTCGGTAATTTCACAACTTTACGGTACATGGAGACGCTTTATTCTGTGTAAAAATTTGGAGTGGACATAAGCAGTAAAAAATATTGAGATTTGAGGTCCTCATGATTATACTTTCTTTTTTTGAATAGGTTCTGAAAAGGAAAACAAATGGGATTAAAGGTGGATTTGGTGGTGTATTTGTGCCTTTTTAAGGTATCTCGCTGTTTTTAGCAATGGTTGCAGCAAGCCACTGTAAAAAGATTAATGTATCCTTTGGAGTATCATTTTTTCTCATTAAGAACAATTCAGAAGTCTATTTCTATCAAAGTTTTATCATCTTAGTTTTTACATTCAAAAAAATTTAAATTAAATCTAACAAATTGCCATTAGAGTAAAGTCTTCCATGTTCGGTGATCAGTGCCTGTTTATTTTATTAATGTTTATATTAAACAATCATAATTGTTTCTTACCCGTGGCATTCTGGCAGTAGATGCCTACTCGAGATGACCAACATTGGGAGAGAGGGAAGATAGACCGGTGGCACCGGCCTGCACACGGCCGAACCGAGTATCATATCTCATTCGGACTCGTACGCAGGACTAATGAAGTCAAGGAAGCTGCTAGCATAGCCGGTCTGGACTACTGAAAAAGGAGAAAAAAGGCCTGAAAAGGAGAACGCTATATGTAATTTTTAGCGACAATTTTCCAGTTTTGTTTTCACATGAGATTAATAGGATGTTTACAATATTTCCAAGCAACTCTACTAGTGATAGAAAAAATACTAATAATGAATGATTTACGGCCTTCTTTTGTAAGAAAATGAAGGATATGAGAGTCAGGAACAGGGAATATCTTCACAGTGTTTCTCTAGCTCATACACCAAATGTTCGTCACTGACTTAAGAGCAAGGGGTTTCGTGTGAACGTACCCAGAAGTGACTCTTCTGCTACCGATAAAATTAAGTCAAGGAAGCATGAAATGACTAGCCAAGGCCATATAATGGTTGTAGTGCCAAAGAGGAAGAAGATCGTTCTAAACGGTTTTCCATTTCTTGACGCTGATTGCTCGGACAGCCTAGAACAGATCATCTGTTGATTTGTGATATTGCTATCAGATAGAAAATTATTAATTGGATACACACGTCAATCATTAACTTTATTTGCAATAAGAATAGTGATATATAATACACGTACAGACAGCACAGCTATCCCTAGACAAGTATGGGATTATCCCATAACCCAAAAATGGTCTAATTGAATTGGTGTGGTAAAAGAAGACGTCTTCACTCATCCCTGTTTAAAATTTCCCATCGTTACATTATAATAATAAGTATCCTCGAAGCTAAAAAAACGATGGGATTTCTACACCCACCGGGCAATAAACGTTCAAATATCACTTCAGCATATAGACAACCACTGCTCTTCCTGTGCACGTGTGCAATCAGCATCCGATGCACCGAGCTCGACCATTTTCACCCACCGCCGAGGGCACTTTCCATCATCTTATCGTACGCCATACTTAACGCATGATCAACTGTCAAAACAGCATCACCCAAAAGCATCAACCCTGCTCGAAGTAGAGAGCGAAACGTGTACGTATCGCACGTGCAGCCAGCCACACTTGAGCACAGCTCAACTACTCAACAGAGAATTTAAGAATTTGTCTCGGGTTCACTGTTGCTGTGTTCGGTGGTTCAATTAAGGGGATGCTACGATACCATCGCACGGGGAAGGGTTGTAGCGGCCTAATGCAAGCATAACAATGGCTGTCAAAAATAGATCTCTTCAGCAGTTGCACGGTAAAATCGGTACCCTTTCTTACCCCTGGGGTTTGTGCATCGATAGGGGTTTGTGCAGCTTCGAAACGCATCTCAAAAGCGGATGGTGGAAGACATTCTGTAATATGGTTGTTAATTGTGATGTATTAAAATTGGCAACACGATACGCTTGCTGGGGCGGCGGTCGGTAATGTTCTTTGCTGCTGCTTTTTTAAGAATATGGCTTGTGGAAAACATACGCGCACCCCCTGCATGTGGAACTCACTCACCCCATGATGGATAGGCAATCATCATCAGCTGCAGTACACGCTAAATTTAATGGCATGTAAACTTATTTAACATTTCGCCAATCTGTATGGTAACCCTCTAATGGGAACCTGCGCATTATTGGGTCTATTAATTCATTGCATAGAAAACGTTATTTTCTTCGAACATAAAAAATGAAAAAGAAGAATTATGTATTGGAAAAAAATGGAAATTTCTGTTACATTAAAGGGATGGAAGAGTGAGCGAAAATTAGCAAAAGAGAGTGCAACAAGCATTGATGAAAGTTAAGCTACTCATCTACCGCATCGATAAAGTGAGGAATGGGTGCCGATTCCATTGAAAAATGTTTCTAATTTCCTGAAATTATATATAATAAAGAAAAATGGGAAACAAACAGGTAGTAATAACATTCTAAAAAGCAAAAAACAAACAAAGAATAGGTTTTAGTGTTTAGTCCAGTAAAATTACATTTCCACTTCAAAATTGAAGTTAATCCTCCATTCGGATGATTCTATTATGAAATTATTCCTTTATCTACTGATATTAAGTGGAAAATCATCATACCTACCGGAGGTCTATTTTTGAGTTCCGCTGAGCAAATGGTAAAGTAGTTTGGTTCCTTTCCTTCCTTCTTTCCACTCCTACAGTTTGCCTGTAATGTGTTGTATGAATGACTGGATGAATGACTGGATGGCTGAATGAGTACGATGATAGAGGGGGCTTGGTATGGCATAGGCGAAATGTTCCAGGGGATCCAGACCAAAGACAAAGCAGCAAACAGACAAGGTAAAGTGCTGAAGGATCACTGGCCTTCAATACCCATCGAGGAGCACAAGAAGAACGGACGAAATATGTTGTCTACCTTTACAGACACTGATACACGATACAGACCCAGATAGATAATCAGGACTACGAATTTGGATTACGGAACTACAATCGACGGATCGTCTAAGCTCACCCGGAATAAGGGGCCCTCTCACGGTTTGGAGAAGGAAAAGTGAATTATAAAAAAAGTGTAAGATACACCAAAAAACCATACAACTTAACAGCTCTTATACTAATATAGTACAGGGCGTTCTCTGGTAAGTTGAATGAAACTCTTTTCTAAGCAATTCTGAATTTCTAAGCAATTTGGCAATACATATACACTCAGCCTGTACTCCAACAAGGTTTTACTCCTAGGAGCGAGCATTAGTCTATGATTTGCATCTGAAAAAATAGACGAGAGGATATGTTTATAATTGATTCTTACTTAAAAAATCCAAACGTTAGAGTTTGATGACCATTTGATTTAAGACATGACCGTTTGATTTTAGACCAGACGAATGACGAACTCAAATCCCCGGTCCGTTATGTGACATTAAAGATCTCAAATCAGTTATCTCAACCGAGTAACTTTAAACAAATCCTAGCCACTTTACATACCTTTCATGCGATAAGTACACCTGTGTCCCAGCGACCCGCCTATCTATGAAGCGTCTTGTTCGATCAAGTCCTGCCAGACAAAACAGTTCATCGTTAGCAGTTGATTTGGAGCAATTTAAAGGCTAGATAGTTCTAGACAGTCGAGTTTTTAGCTCACGAGCAACGTTCTCATATAAGAATTTGAAGATCATAAGAGTGACATTGTATTCAAGACACTCCCATCTGATCGATCAGCACCGATCAGTGTAGAATTTATTGAAGAAACCCCCTGTCAGAATCAGACCTTATTGAGTTATTTTTCTCCCCAGATGGAAGAGCATGGGGCGGTCCGGTGGCCGAGGCGACAGCGGCGCCGGTCTTCCCAAGGCTGGACTGGGGTTCCAATCCCATCTGGAACGCCTCCCCGTACGCAGGACTGACTAGCCAGCTTCCCCGAAGGAAGCCTGAAACCTGTCGAGGTTAGACAAACTATTTAGACAAAACAAGAATGAATATCGAAGTATTGAGATTAATGTCGTTTAGAGACATAGTCGAGTGCCAGATTACTCATTCATGAATTTTCATCAATCATTTTTGTCTCGTTATGTTTCGTTTAATGGTAATGATTAATGCATATGTGAATTGCAAATGATGTTTAGTGTGGTACTTTTAGGCCACCCAAACACAAAACTAGTAGAAGATTAATTACCTAAGAAAAGGCCCAGCGCTCGGGTGTCCGTAATCCTTTACCCGGCTGTCCTCAAATTACATAGAAAAGCGAGAGGTTAAAAAATTCAATTACAGTGCCATTTGGACAAGGGTAAAATTGTTGACATGGTTTCACATACCATTATGTTTCTTTTCTTGATTTCCTCGAAAAACAGATGCACTTGATCCGGTATGCTAACTGCATCCCTCACAAAGCCAATGTTTCCCTGATGTTAGCGCTTCAATTGGGATTCGAATGACCTACCCATCCATCCTCGGACTCGGCCAGTGTAAATATTTGGTCAGATATTGAACAGCCCCTGTTGTGGCAGGGAAATAAAAAACCTCCCTAAAACAGCAGCTCTCGAACGGTGCCTTCAAAACTCGTCCCATGCGCAACGGATAGATTCGGTGGTACTAAGACACCCAACATTAATTATGACAGACACGGAGGGACTCACACAGGCTCGCTCGCCCCGAATGGATTGCTAAAATCCCCGAAAGGCAATCCGACGATGGAAATCTAATGCCCCATTACGGGCAGGAAGGATTACTGGTGCGTCCCGGAAAAAAAGGGGTGCAATTGTGGCTGGCCCGATAAGTTTGCCCCGAGCAGAAAATTGGTAAATGTGTTCTCCCATTGCCTAAGCCGTACAGAAAACTCGCTCGGTGATTAATAAAAAAAACACATGCACCCTATGGATTACAATAACAACGGCATGAGGGGAGAGAGAGAGAGAGACAGAAGCCGCCGAAGAACGGAGATATGTTTGATGAGCAGCATTCGAAACATCGACTGCACCGGGGATTCATAATCGAGTAAGGGGGAGAATGGATGATGATGATGGTTTTGGCAAGGATTTCTTTCGAATAATATCCCATCCTTGCGTGTTGCAGTTGGGTAGTAGTGCAGAAGGGAACGCAACCCGACTCGAAACCATCAACTCGTCCGTCCGCATCCTTCATCTGCCATCAAGTTTCAACCGAAAGCCAAAACATCGACCAGCAGAGTTGCAAGGATTCGTGAACAAACATTGCACACAGTGCCCAGGTTTTGCGGGCCCGCCTTCGATCCTTCCTCGCATACTGGGAGAGAGAGAGAACAAGTCTGGGCGAAAGTTTTGGTAGTGTAACATTTGTGGTTAAGCTCGAGGCCGCTTAAAACACAATCTCAAGAAATATGTGGTATTGATGGAATGGACACCATTCGGCGTCCCGGTTGGTGCAGCATTTTTCAATTTTAACAGTTTTATTTGGCCACGGATTTTGATGGATTTAGATTTTTCGCTCGATTGATCCACTTGTAACACGGGCAACGGGGCTCCGAGTGAATCCGGGCCGAATTGGTCATTTTCAGCTCTCAGGTCTTTGTTTTTTTATTATTTTTTCTTTGTATCACTCCGCCAAATGGATTTAGGCTTATGGGACAATATTGGCCGGACGACTATATTGGCCACCTGCAATCGGCTCTGTGTGTGTTCGGGTGTGTGCGAGTTTGTGCAAATCCCTTAGCTGATGAAAATTTCCAGTTTTGGGCCCTGCTCTGGGGGTGGTTCGTTTGGATTGGGCTTAAAATTCCATTTCAGCGTGCAGTGTGGCTTTTCTTTTCATTGAAATTGACACGTTCCGTCGGTCTTTTTTCTTGTTTCTTTTTATAGCTTATGGATTGAATATTTTTTTCCGGGTTTTGGGTGAGATTTTTTAGATAAATTTTTATTTACTGTTATTTAATTGTCAGTAAGACAATCTGTTAAGTTTGACTTTATTGGTTTCTTTACCCAATTTATTTGTTCTTTTATCAATTTTCTTTTAGAAACTCATTTATTCCACTATAAACTAATAAAGGCTATTACATCCCAAGACATTTCAAATTGGTTTTAGACACATAACACATGTTCATGTATCCTTTTTGCCTTGTATCATGTTCTTAAGTTAATGTTAATTTAGGTTTTTAAACAATCTTAATATTTAACTAAACATATTTCATATTGAATTACTCCTCGTCATTAATTTTATGTTCTCTCGTTATTGTCATCCAGCATTTCAAGCATTTTCAATAGTTTTTATTTATTTATTCTTCTTCTTCTTCTTTGGTCTAAGGACCTCTTAGGTCTCGGTCTGCCATTTCTGGCTTGCTAGACTAAATGATAACATGAAAGTGAGTCCTCACTACGAGGGAACGATCCGGATGGGATTTGAGGCCCGGTCCTGCCGTATGAAGACCGGCGCCGCTGTCACCTCCTCCACCGAATTGATTTATTAAATATTTTTTTACATTTAATTAGTAATTTCTAGCGTTTTTTTTTAACAAATATTGTTAATTTTTATTACGTATTTTATTGTTCTTCTTCAGCTACATGATAACCTCGAGATTAATTGGTCAAATGCCTGTCCGGTTTGCTGATGTATTTTTGGACAAATGGCTCACTTTCAAGGAACACATAGATGAAAAACTTATACACGGATCAGAAAATACCTACTTACTTGCTTCGCGGTCTTGGCCTGCTGCAACAATCCTCGATACCGCTCACGGCTCAATGCCGTCGTCTGCTAATCAACCGTTCTGGCGGACGTATCAACGCCATCAATTCATCTCAATTTGGGCCTACCACGCCTCCTCTGTCCGTGTGGACCACCTGAAAGGACTTTACGGGCTGGATCGTCCGGTGTGATTCTCATGACGTGAACTGGCCACCGCATACTGACGAGTCTAATTCGCTGCTCGATGGTGAGAGCTCGTCATTGTAGCGGCTCCTCCATTGTTCGTCAGTTTTGTTCGAGTCAGCTCCTCGAACGTGGCTTAGAGGGTATCGTCAGTTTTGCAGAGCGAGTGCCGAGTGTATTTCTCGTATTCCAGGTGCAGATCGAAAGGTGAACCGACTTTAAGAAACAAAACAGGCCAAAAATCAATATCCTTGCCCTTAAATTTCGAGTTCTAGAAGAGTTCCTTCCCCAACCGAATCTCCCCTAGGAAGCAAGGTGAGTAATAAATGATATTAAAATAATAAATTACTATAAATTGCTCGTCGGGTACGTTGTTCTGCGTGCGCTGTCAAACCCGGTGTGCGACGGTCGCCCCACGTCTTAAGACGCTTCTGCTGTGCCGGGATTCAATATACGCGCTTCTGGATGGTAGTAGTAATTCTTTGCAGCCTGTGGGAAGTTTTCGATTCGGTTCCGATGTTTGGCCGACATTACAAGCCGATGATATGGTGTCGTATCAGGTTACATAAATCCCCCCCCCGTCCCACTGTCACGCAACACACGTCGTCATTATAACACCGATGAGGGATGTGTATTGGTGTGGCGCACCGGCCGTGTTCCTGTAGCGTTAGGTCCGCTACCGGGGTGCGGTCGGTGCGGATTTATGTGACTCTTGAGAGATGTCATTTTCGGTGGGAGTGCACGGGTAGCAAGGAGCTATCCGAAAGGTTTACGGGGCGAACAGGACGAACATCATGTATTTATTGGCCGGTGGAAGGAGGACCATGCATAGTTATGGGGTCGTATTTACCTGCGCACGGGGAGTTTCTCGGTTTTGGGGATTTGAATGTGTGAAATGGTATTTCTTTTATTTCTCTGTTTCCCCTTGGAAATGACCATTCCGCCTACGATGCTGGGAGAGATCACGTGTTGGCCGGGTGCATGGGGATAAACCCCAAATATGTCCCATTTACGATGATGGGATGCTTTGGAATGGCTGGAGGCTGGAGTTTGGAGAATGATGCAAGGATTCTCGTCCTTTTTCGCCTCACCCGTTGCCAATCTTCTTCCTAATCCTCATTCTTATTAGCTTCTTCTGGGAGAAGTATTCAGCATGCTCTATCGAACAATGTAAATTATACAGTTTATTGATGCTGTAGTGCGACTACACGCCGTACAAGAATAGCTAAACAATCCATGGCACTTTTCTTTTCCCTGTAGCTTACATACCGAGCACGCTTCTTTTAAAAGAAAGCCTTGTCTCTCAATATAAAATAATAGAATCATGAAATAAAATTGCCTGGCAGATGAAAGCAAACGGGAAAAAGTCCTCGTACAAATTGCTCGTTCGGCTGCAAACCAGCACCTGATCATCGGCTCCGTTGTGTCGTCCTGTCGTTCGTCGGAATGGCACCGAAGCCACCATAGCTTCCGGCTGGTGCACCCCTAATGACGGTGGCCAGGTGTTTCCGGTGTGTAAAAGGACATACAGCCGGAGCTTACCGTGTAAGTAAGGGCTTCATCTAGATGGATTGCATTTTATTAAAATGTGTATACACACAGACCGGAGTGGTTCGCCCAGCTACTCAGCTAAAAAAAAAACAAGCCTTCACGGCCGAAGCGACAATCGGAACCACACCGTAACGATCGGTCCGGTTTGGCTTCCACTTTTATGGCTCATTATGGTTTACGGGAAAATATAATGAAGATTTCTTGGCCTTCTGCAGGGTTCGGTACCGTACACTGTTCGGTGCAGTGGATTAGGGAGGTGTGGGTTTTTTTTGTTGTTGGAGTAGTTTTGTGTTCCTTTTCTTTTCCGTGCTCGTGCAAAGATTGAATTAAAATAAATAACGGTAGTGGAGAAAGTATCTATAGATTTTTTTTTGTAAGGGATTTTAAGATTTTGCAGACGCGAAGAAAATTAGTATTTGCTGGAGGAGCATTACAATTTCTCGTGAAATGAAGTTAAATAAAAATAAATTTTGTGGTTGAATTGAAAAAACTAAATTATTTATTTATTTACTTAAAGTGTGACGGCTTGTCGCCGTATAGTCAAAAAACAAAATTAAGTTGCACCATAAATAATATTAATTGTACTTTATAAAATAATAAAGCCACTTTTTTAATATTTTTTTTATTGAAGTCAAAGCACAATAAATGGCAGTAATATTTTGTGGAATAATAAACATTTTTTAATAAATTGTAGTAAAATGTGTGTCTGCAAGCCATCTTTATAAATAATAAATGAAAAAAATAAAACTTATAGTAAATTTTATGGACTAACTAGAACATAACTTAGTTTTACTACAATGTAGTATAAAATTACAAGAGAAATAACTCCAGTACAGTCAAGAACCTCAGACTCTCAGTCCCCAAACGAGCAAAAATATTGAACTATGAAAAAAGGAGTAGGATAAGGATAAGGATGTAAGATGGCTTAAAAGCATACTTGCGCCACATGATAGGCAATATAAGCTTGACGAGAGCTACTCTTATTCGCTATTCCTACAAATGGGTATAAATAGTATGCCTGTTAGTTTGACAGGAATACAATTTGTACCCATTAATCTTCTTGTTTTCAAAAGGATTAACAATTAATAAGTAGCAACTGTTTAAAAGAGAACGTTCAGAGATGAAAATTAAAAATATATGTAGCACTACAGACCACATAAATCGATTAGCGGTAACGGAATGGAGATAGTGCATCGTTCACATCGTTGCACAGAGCTAATCTCATGCATTCTATAAGCGAACAAACACTAGGTAATCAATGATAGCATTATAAAGGTTAGACGAAATAAATAAGTCTCAATAAATAAGTCGAAATAAATAACTCAAAACATCGAACAAAGAAAGGGCACCCAAAAGCAATAATGAAAAAGTATACAATTAAACTGTATATTATTTAAGAGGAATATATATATTGTCCAGCTTTGCAGTAAAATGAAGAGTACAGTGATTAGACAAGAACACAGTTACAACAGTTTACAGTTGTACAGGAAAGGCTAAAATTTTATTTGTTAGAATTTTTTCCTTTATTCTTTTACCCAAATGACACAGTTTGGAGTAAATACGACAAAAAAGTATACATATTGAACATCTCAAATAAAACAGCAAACATATTAAGGTTACCGATGCAATAAAATCAATAAATTGAATATGCCCAGCGTACACACAAACGTTTGCTACAAATTTGAAGTTAGTATTCAGGAAAAAGGATAAATATATACACTTTTTTTGTTCACCACGCTACCATAGTAACGGCGTCGACACCATCTGTGGATTTATTTCGCGCGCGCGCCCCACTCCACATACAATGTCGATGTGATGTCATTTCACAATGTTCAGAAACTCGCGCGCTCCCAGCGTACGGAACGGCAGGCTCAGCATAACATAACAGGCACAGCCCGACAACGGTTTTCGTGGGTTTTTGGTTGCCGTTTCTCGCGAGCATTACCACGAAACGGCATTTTCTTCCCCACTCCCGCTTATTCCCCTCTCCCCCCCCTCCCCTCCATGCCATAGTTGCCACTGACTGCACTGTACTGCCGCCCATAAAGCGTCCATGCATTGCGCCTTGCCGGCGGTCGGTGGAACAGGGTGGTGTCAGCTTTTACACGATTTTCCCATGTTTCGGTGGTGGCATCCTATTTCCCGGCTGATTCGATTTCAGTTCCGGTGGGTAGAAATGAAAAGGATACTTTTATGTTCCGCTTTCCGTGAGAAGGTGATACTTATGCAAGCGGCAAGGAAAAAAGAAAAACAAAATACGACCCGAACACGTGTGTGTGTGTGCGCACAGGTTTGGAAAATATAAGTTCGTTTATGCAAGATGTGCGAAATGGTTATGTTTGTTGGATGCCTGTTTCGATGAGCTTGGCTGCAGTGAACCGGGCACACAGCGATCGTGTTCAACCAATTTTGGAAACTGCGAAAGTTGCAAAGATGAGTTTAAAGTGTAATTTAAAATGATTTGGATGGACAATTTTTAAGAAAAAGTTTAAAAAAATTAGAGAAAAATCGAATAAACTTCAAAATTTATAACAAAAACAATTAAACAATAAAAACAATTAAACATAAAGTGGTAAAATAAATCCCTTAATCTACATGAGAAATTGTTCTTGTGGAATACAGTATTACAAATTAAGGCTTTCGGAAACTCAGAACTTTAAACCGTTAAGTTTTCTTTGTTTTGTTAAATGCTAAACAATGAAAGTTTTTTTTTCATTAAACCACAACAATTTTTAAGTAACTTTTTATGATTTTCATTTTCTTCAAATGAACTCATTTAATCAAGTTAGTATTATCAAACTCAAATGTTTTTTAGTTTTTTTTTGTCTTTTGCATTACTAGTACCGGTAAATTCTGCGAGTTTTCTTTCTTTTGTTTATTTATAGTTTTTGTTTATTTTATCGTTTTACTATTTATTTCTCTCTATTTTTGTTTGTTTCTTTGTGCTTTACACTGTCATTTCACATTTCACACACTGTCTTTGGACGTTTTAATTGTGTTGTTTGTGTGTTTTTTTGTTATCTATTTTTTTTCTTTTATTTCTCTGTTTGCTTTTTTTGTAAAATGATTTTATTTTGCTATCTTTGTATGCTTCAATTATCATTAAAGAAGCCAGTTTTATCAATGTCATGCCTCACAAGTTTGTCTGTTTTTTTATTTGTTATGTTGATACCTTTTTCAATAAGCCGTATGAGCAAGCCGTTCCTATTGAATAAAGTAGATGCAATTTTTACAAGTATGTTTTTTTGTTTTTATTTATAAATACTGACTTTAAATTGTGTTTGTAGATTTGTCATGTATTGATTTGATTCTTTATCTTCTAATTTTTTTTTAATTTTATTTACCTAACCTTTTTCAGTTTGATGTTACTGTCTTATTTTGCTTAACATTTTAGAGTTGTGTGCTTTTCATTTGAGTTTTTTTGTTTTTGTTTTTATTTATTTATTTCTTTTTATCCTTTTTCTTGTCTGTTCTTGCCTTCAGTCTTCTTCTTCCTTGGCACTAACAACCTCGAGAGGTCTTGGCCTGCCATTTCTGGCTTTCTGTGATATTATTTTACTAATCAGCCCTTCTGTGATATAAGCAAACTAGTCAGCCCTGCGTACGGGGAGGCGGTCTGGATGGGATTTGAACCCCGGTCCTGCCGTGTGAAGACCGGCGCCATTATCGCAGTCGGCCACCGGACCGCGCTGCCTTCAGACTTACTTTCTTTAAAAAAAAAAAAAAAAAAAAAAAAAAAAAATATATATATATATATATATATATATATATATATATATATATATATATATATATATATATATATATATATATATCTTTACGTACACTGAGCTACTTGTACATTTACATGCATTGAGTAATAAATCGCTAAAACTCTATCAACAGCGTAATGCTAAGTGCGTCATTGCCAATCTTCCTCCATACGACTACCGTTGCGGTAAACGAACTAAGAAAAGCCACTTCATTGTCAAACATATTTACCCCGAGCCGTTTACCTTATTATAAATAATGATCTCCCAAGCGCCAATGTTTCATATTTTGTGCTCGCTCCCCGCGGATTGAGCTCGAATCCAATATACAAATGCTAATACGGCATAACGCACCGGAATAACGATTCGCGAGAAAACGGTGCCTTATCCATCGATAAGACAGAATGATGTCCTTTGGCTGGTAAGGACTCCGCCCAGGCTCAACGCGCCACGCCCGTTACGCGGGCCCGGTGTACATATTTTAGAGACCCTATTATCCACCATTAGCCGTAATGAAGCATGGATTCGCGGCATGATGGAGGAGGGAGGGGAGGGGAGGTGGTGGCTCCCGTTGGTGTTGGTCGTGACGATCCGGTGTGGCGGATTCTTTTTAATAAAGTGCAGTGACATTCGCGAAGTTACTTGTGGGGATAATAAAGCCATAAAGCCTGGTAAAATGAATACCCCGCGGTTAGGTCGGGCGTTTCGGTTCTGGGCCTTGGGCTTTGGAGTGGATGTTTTCCCACCCGCCAGCGTTCACCTGCGTGGGATCCACCTGCTCGGTGCCGCCGGGTCCCATGACTTGTTGGGCGGGTTTTTTCTTCTCTCGCACTACTGTCCCCAGAAACAGTATTATCTTTGTGTGGTGAACCCTCGCGGATTCGCCAGTATGTACCATCATTGTTCGCAACCGACCAGGTTCAGAGCTAGACCGTGCCTCGTCGTTGTCTTCTTCTTCGACGGTCGAACGTCCCACGCCGGTCCCACGTCAAAATGCCTGGTGGTGGTGGTGGTGGTCCTGTGGGACACGAGAGGACACCGAAGCTGTTAATAAATAATGCAGTAATCCGGGGCCGGGATTAAAACTCTACCGATCGCATCTGTGTCTAGTTTGCGTTCGGTGGCACCGTCCGTTCGACGTCTTTCTCTGCTAAAGGTTGCTCCGGTTTGTTTTTTTTTCTGTGGTCGGACGTGTGGTTGGTCGATTTTTTGTTTGTCGTTGCAGCCATCCTTTCTTTATGTCTGTTGCTGTCCCACTTGGGGGTGGGTTTCACCCGCTAAGTGAGACCTTTTTTTTGTTGCCGTCCCGTATCTACTTGACGTCTTACGTACACAAAAACGGTAGGGTAGGACCACGGGCTGAGCGAAGAAAGAAAGTTGTGGGATTATTTAAGCTTAATTTTATCTAATTTTTGTAACGTATTTTATTACTCAGCAAGACGCGAAGATAAAATGGTGAGGTTAAAAGCGATCAGTGTATTGAAAAAGTTGAGTAAACGCCGAGACGGTTAGTTTATCAGTGTAATGGTTTAAGTCATTTTGGGTGACTTGAAAATTTTGCTTGATGATGTTGAAGTGAACAAAAAGTTTTGTTAGGAAAAAGTAATCGAACAATGGAAATAAGTGAATTTTTCTTTACAAAACGTCTGGTACAAAAAAGATCCTACCATCTTTAAGTAAATACTGGAAACCAATTTTAATTTGTCCACTCCTTTATCGTAGCCTATTTCTTGCCCCTCTCGCGACTACTTCCTATCCATTTAGTAACGTCCCGTCCTTTCGAAGCAATGATAAAAGCCAATGATAAAGATGGTACTTTATTAATTTCCATACCATCTTTGCAGTTATCGTTCAACCGGCATCTTTTTTCCGCCTTTCCGCTTGGAAAATCGTTTAAATCGCCCTTTCGCATCCTGGCCTGATCATCACCGAGTCCCCAAGCTTCGAACCATAATGGGTGCTGTGGCGGTGGAGTTGATAGATACAAATTGTAATTTACATTACTTTGGTGAGCTTCACCTCGTCAGAGTCCTCGTTGGCAGCTGTGTTTGCCACGGCCTGGTGTGATCCTGGGATAATGATAATATGTGTATCTTTCTTTCATTCTTTACCACAATCTTTCAAGTCAAGCCCAGCTTATCTTAATTCTGCCCAGCTAATTGCAATGAAGATGAAGCGGAGACAGCGGGAAACGAGCTAAAGTAATGATTGTCAATTTGCTGCGTTGACTTTGGATAAGGATGAGAGATGTAGCCGAGGGCACGGTCCGTACCGAAAGTACCACTTCATTAGGAAGTTCAAAGACAAATGTGTGTACCGAGCACGTGTGTGTGTGTGTTTGGAAAGTTTCTGTGCTCAGGCCACACTACTATTGACCACATGAGAAAGGACACAGTGGAGCATGTTCGGTACTGTATTGAGTCATGCCGAGGTGCTGAAAACGGGTGACATTAGTGTAATTAATCAACGCAAGCTGGTGTGCTTACGAAGATAAGTTGCATTATTTTACAGTTTTCCTGGATTCATCATCATTGTTTGTTGTTGTTGATGGCAGGGGGTAGATTGTTCTGAACTTTATCTTGTTTCGGACGATATTGTGCATGTAATTGAAGTTTACAGACTGTGGGCATGATGCATCGGACGATATCATCCTTCCCCTGTGCGAGACTACTTCTTCAAAGCTTATATTTCTTATTCCGTCAATTAATCCACTGAATCCATCATCATAATTCCTCGTTTATTGCAGTGGCATTTTATTTAGAAAAATTCCTCGGAAAAATCTTAGACGTAGGTTTCAAAAAATTGTCTTTGAAGTAGAGTAAAACTCAGACTCAGTAAAACTAAACATGAGTTTACTTATCCATGTTTACTTATCGATTTGTACGACAATTTTTGAAGCCTTTCAGTAAAGGTTAAACAGGTTAAAAACAAACCAGAATCTACATTAGGTTGTCTAATGTAATCCCAAACCCTTTAACCCTCTGCAAATAGTCTCGAAGGAAAGCTCGTTTGCTAGGCTCGTACGCTTCCTGTGGTTCGCTTTGCTAATGATTCTAGGAAAAATCTTGAGCAAAGGCCGCAGAAAAAGCCCCTTGACCTCAATGCAACAAGATTGTACTGGTAATGGTGTTAGTGTAATTCTGCTTTGCGGTTCAACATGGATTTCTTAATTTGATTTGTTATTAATTTATTCCTTTTTTATGCTTCTAGTGTTTAAATTTCACCATTTTTAACATTGTTTTAAAATGTTTATTTTGCAATTATTTTTTCACATTCTATTCTCTTGTGCTCAATTATATTACCTTATGTTATAGTTTTGATCATATATTATTTTTATTTTGTTCATATTCATTTTAATTAACTACTTATTCTTAATTTTTTTGCATTTCTTTCTTTTATTTTTACATTTTTTTGTTTGTTTTAGTTATTAGAGCACCTTCTCTGCTACTAAATTTCACTTTATGCTTTCTTTATTTATCCGTTTTGCTTCATTCAGCTTTACAATTTTGTGCGAGCTTGTCCTTCCATTTCAGTCTTCCTTCACTTGCTATACCCTTATCAGGTTACCAGTCTAACGTACTTCTTCTCTGTAAAAAATCCTTTTGGAGATTTTTCAAGCTTAGTAAAAAATGTCAACCAAAAACTCTACCAGAATTTTATTTGATAGAGCAACTCAATGTTTTGTTTTCGTCTTCAAATTTTACATTTTATGAAACTTTATTCATTATTTACTGTTTTTTTAGAAAGTGTGCTCAAAGTGCTTTACTTGTTCTATCGAATTGCTATGCTGACGTGTTAAAATCATGAAAATAAAATGTAATCTTTAAAAAAAAAGTAAAAAAAAAACTCTTGTAAACCTTGTGTAGCAATAAACATCACTTCAAAAATTGTCAAACTGAACGTTACATTAAGTAAGCTATCAACGACGTCCCACGTAAAATGTCAAACTGCATGTAAAGAAAAGACTGCAAAAAAAAAACACACTCACACACACACACCGAGTGATTTTATGAGTTTTCCCGCGCGAAACACATTTTACTCCACGTTAACTCTGCAACAAGTGCCAAATTCAATTTACTCTCGACCGATCGGGTTCACCCTTCCTTGAAGCCCTTCAAGCTCCCCTTCTATTCCTCCCGGATCACACCCGCACACCCAGCACTGCCGTAACATCCTTATGGTTATGACATCTTCGCATGATTATATTTACTCCAATCGACTTTGGCATGGTCACAGCTGGTGGCCCGGCTCTTCCTTCATCGCCTTCGCCCATGCTGACGGCCACGGTGTCAGTCGGGGAAGTAAAATAAACTTCTTCACCTTCGGCGGAGGTGGTAGTGGTTGTAACCAGCGCGCGCGCGACCATCGAGAATGTCCACACAATTGCTTTCCCGGCGGCAAATCCTTTTGATCGTCATCATTCAACCCTCTTCCCCTTTCGCCTTGTGCCGGGGAACGCTATGAATAAACAAGCGAGCATGGGGTTAGGGCAGAGGCAGAACAGAAATTAATTACTTTCTGTTGGATAATTTTCTGTTCCCCATGCTGTTTGGTCATTTCGCTTCCCGGACATGCTGTCCATTATGTGTGACGTTCTGTGCGATTCGCCGCTCACTTCACGCTGGCAGTCAATGCAAAGAAACTGGCGTCACTTTCCACCGTGTGACGTTTGGGAAAACGGGCTGGGAAAACCTGAGAAACCCCCACCTTTGCTTGCCACCACACATGACGTCGATGTTATTTTTTTCAGTTTGCATGGGTGTGTGAGTGTTTAAACATTTTCCCTCCTTCACATCCTGTTTAAGCTTCTTCGTCCATGCCAACGCTCAAGATTGCTCATTTCGTGCACCAGACCCGGTCAGGGCTCGCATTGTCGTACGATGTGTGTTTACCTTTTTTCCTTCGTAAGGCGGCACTTGGCTACACGTCCGATCGGATTTGTGCTGCACTTTTGTAGCCCTGTCATGCAGTGTGCACGGGGGTTTTCTTTTTCCCCCCCTCCCCTTTGCTGCACATGTTGAAAAAAAAACGGAAAAGAAAACCGATTTGTTGTGGCTTTTGGATCGTTTGATTGAATGGTGCTTTCTTTGCGCCACGGGCGCTTTCGAGCGGCGCGTCACCGTACAATGGAAAATGCGATGAAAGAGTGCGCGAGAAGAAAAGTGTACGGGGTGTTTGTTTGGTTGTTTTGGTGTGGACGATGGCAGGACGACGAGAGATGCTCGCCAGCCTTGCATTGAATGGGACCGCTGTGCATTGTGCAGTGCAGGAGGTGTGTTTTGGCGATGGGAAGCACCGTACAGTGAAAGAGCTTTTCTGAAGGATATGCTTATTGAAAGTGGGAAGAATATTGTTGTGCGAATGCAATTACAATGGGACCTGTTTGTGGTTATTAATTTTGTGCAGTTTGAGAAAAGTGTAGTGGAAAGAGCGTTCCATTTTTCTGATTAAATTTATTTTCCTTTTGTCGAAGGAAAGTGATTGATGTTTTTGAACTATGAAAGCTTAGTGTAGTTCGATTGTTCGTTTTATTATTTCGATAAAAAATGTTCCTTGGAGTACACAGAAGTCTCTTTTTATTTTGCTCTTAGTAAATGAAGTCTACATAATTCTCTGTGAAATGCTTTATTCTACATCTCACTTTCTTTTTCCTTGGTACTACACGCTCGAAGGGTCTCTGCATGCGGTTTCTGATTTTTCCGAGACTTTATTTTGCCCCACAGCTAAATAGTCAAGTCCAGTGTAGGAGGGGGACGGTCTGGATGGGGTTTGAACCCCGGTTCTGCCGAGTGAAGACCAGCGCCGTTGTGTTATCCGCCACCGAGCCGCTAAATCTCACTGCACAGCTTAACTTGTCTATCATTTAGACAAGCTCTATAATCTCATTATCGTCCTGATAAGAGTCCTGATGTGAGTGTTTGAGTCATTTCTGATATTTACTGGTTTACTGGACTTAATGATACCACGAAGTTGGATAGTTCGTCCTGGGAACGGTCCGGATGGGATTTGAGCTTCGCTCCTACCGAACGAAGATCGGCGCCGTTGTCGCCTCTACCATCGGGCTCTTACAACAGCCAAAGGGAATATGTATAGTCTTGCTGTTCAAATTCGTCTCTATGACAAACACTGTGTTGTCTTTGTCCTTTGAAAACGTCAATGTCATGTTCGTGAGAAAAATATTTTTAATTAAGTATCATCCATTACACAGTGAATTCAGTACTCGGCAAGCTTCAGTAAGTTGCTCATGTCACGAGAAGGACACCGTAAGACCCAATATGTGAAATCTTTTTTTTATATGCGACTTACCTAAACTAAAATGAAGTGATGGCTTGGAAGCTTCCACTAGAAAGGCAGGAATATTGGCAGACGATGACGCTAGAGCATTTAAAAAAAATCAAAGACTTCTGCGAAGGCTAAGCCCGAGTAGTGAAAGTAGGTAGGTAATATTCGAACATTGTATTCCTTTGAGTCGCGAGAAAGCTTATGCATTTCCAAAACACTTGACCTATGAAAAAAACAGTCCAGAAGGTTCAGGACACTAGCATGCCCTGCCACGGGTTGGAGAAGGAAATGTCCCCAAACCGATGTGAATTGTAATTGTCTGTCTTATATTGTTTACCCTGTATCTACATTTTAAACATAGCAGAGCGAATTTAAACGTCCAAGCTGAGTAGCGGTCGCAGTGGCTGGTTTGTTCGGTTATCTTTACAGCCATCGTTTTAAACCATAATGAAAACATATCAACCTTATAAAGTGATATTTTCAGACTTCGATACCCTGAACCTGTATAGGTCTTTAATCTGCCTTTTCCATAACTTGTGCTTACCTCTAGACATTCTAATTTACGCGATTTAAATACAAAAAATACTAAACATTCGATTTAAATTAACTAGTTCAAATATAACTGTTTTTCATTGGCATAAAGCAAATGCTCATCTTAATCGGCATTTTTTATACGACAAAAACGATAGCCGCATTGCCATATTTATAGATATCTTATCGCTAAATTTTTTAAAAATTTGATTTGCATACTCATCTTTAAAATCGCTACCATCCTACACAGCTATATCCAGCTGAATTTTCCACAGTTGTAACAGTTTAAAATGCCCATGTTCATCGTAAAAAAACACTCCCCTTACCGAGTTTCACGTTCACCCATCGTCACGCGACTCTTGGTCCCGCAAATGTAAAGGGATGTTTCTATGCTTCTAGCTAACAAGCGGGGAAGAGGTTAGCACGATTAACGTTTTGAATGGTTTTGCTGCCTCCATCAGCGTTGCACATCGTGTTAACCAATCGTCGTGTCATCTCCCATCCGACCGTGCTGGATTGATTATGTTCATGTTATCCCATCCTTTGACTGCTTCCCAGGATGCTCAGCAGCAGGTGGGCGTCGTGTTTCCCAGCCGTAGGCACCCTCTGTTTTCATGCTTCTGCATTCAAAAGTTGTGTGTGTGTGAGTTTTTTTTCGCTTTTCTTTTATTTTCCCTCCCAGTTTGACCCTTTCGGTCAACGAGCAACAATTTTAAACTCCCCCCTGGACAACCAAATGTCCAACCCCTCCCGGTAGTGTGTGCCCCTTTCCGGCGGCATAGTTTGGCGAAATACTTTGATTAAAAATTTCCTCCAGCAAACATTCTAATTTCCTTCCATCCAATTGACTCCGTCCGGCAGCAGGTATAAACCTAACATCCACCCGGGGATAACGGGGTTCGGTCGACCGCCGAGACGACCAGAAACTCAATTCTGCGTTGATGATTTTGCACCGGCAGGAATCGGTGACAAACAAAAAAAAAATGGCAGGCGAGAGTTAAGGATATGGGAGGTCGCTTGTACACTGGGCACGATAACGAAGTCATCCTGTGTCTACCATTTGGGCAACCACCAATCGGGCGCACCAAGGCAACCCAGAATGCGTTTCGAATTTCGCTTCCACAGTCAGATTAGAGCGAGATGTTCGTCGACGATGCGATGGCCGAGCGATCCTCGGTGACTGAGGAAAACAATGGGCTAGGGAGTAGCCGGTGGAGCAGATAGTCTTCGTGTTACCGTGCTCAGGTGAGCGGCCGACTCTTGGTGGTGGTTCTGGCAATGGACTACCTGTGCGGCTGGGGAGTTTTGTTGCCTTGTGCGGATGACAGACTACGGAATCGTCTAGAGCAACGACACAAACGTCGCATGACGAAACGATGACGGCATGGAGCGAGATGATAGACATGCGCCCATGGCGGTGCAAACATATTTTGCGATTTGGAAAAATTGAATTAATTTTCATAACAAGCGCACAACACCGGAGAGACACACACACAGCCCGGACACATGCCGCTAGATGCCGGTGGCTCGTGTGGCGCTTGTGCATTATGGGCCGGATATAGATAGGGCTGAGGGTTTTCTGGAACGCGTGTGGTTAAATTGTGTAAGAGGGTTGAAATTTGGCTCCAGTACTGCTGGAATGATGATTGATCGTGTCTCGTCATTTTTAAAAGGGAGGTACGAACCGGGGGAAAAATCGGTTCTCCATTTGGCAAGGAAACAAAATGGAGAGTTGTGTGTCGTATTACCGAGCAGGGGAAGATTGGATTTTTTTCCGAACAGACAGAACATATAATGCATGGGAGCAAATTGCTTCATTAAATGGTATAGACCTGAGGTTGTTCAGAAATGGGTGCCGAAGCTTATAAAACAAACGGCGAAAACATATTTAATGGTAAGTAAATTTCAGACACTGCCGATTGCCTCAAATAAACAGGACCGCATTCGACTTGCTGTTTCATCTAGAGCATGGCTGCCATAAACTTTATGTTTAAGTAATGAAGCAGATAGTTGCCAAAAGTTTGCACTTTTCGGTACAAACATATACTGTTTTGTATAGTTAATAGCTGTACATTTTAATGCTTTATGCTATTTTCCATATTTGCGCCTAAAGGTATGCAATGTTGTATTATTGTGATAGAACGTCCTGGGTATGCAATGCAATTATTACAAAGATAAAATAAAGAAGTTTAGAGAGAATTTTCAACGACACGACACGTGCTGGACCATTCCTGTTTCTAAATTTGACTAATTGAACATTGTGAAATGAGAGCATTTTTCTTGAGTTGCTTGCATTCGCTGGATAGTCGACTAATCGAATTCTGCGAGGTGCGTTTGCTATCTGATCTGAAACTTGGTACGGATGCACGTCCTCGGTGCTAGACATCAACTTGTTGCATGCTGCTATATTCGTTTTAATAGCTTATTTGAACGGGAAAAACAAACCCATTGAAGATCAACTGTGTCTATTAACGTTCGCTTTTGTTTTGCTGCTTGCGCTCCACTCTAACACCATTCTATCAGCTTCTTGTATTTCACTGTTTTTTTGATTTTACAAAACCGATCCCAACCCAGCAGCACAATCGAAAAATTGATTACATATTCATGTTACTACTCGCGGTTCTTCTTCTTTTTTTTCAGCCATAAGCCACTGTAATAATACCGTACACTCTTCCACGGCTCATGCCATCAAGCAAATCCCATTACATGATGTTCGTCTGCGAATGACAGACAGAGCACACATTTTCCACTCCCATCGTGCATCGAACGGGGGGGATTTTTTTTCGTTCACCTCCAACATCAAGTCGAGCATGTTGGAAAGCACAAAAAAACATGCATACCTGTTCGAATTCGAACTGGAGGAGCTTGCATTATTGTGCTGTGGTCGAGCCATCATCCGCCGCCGGTCGGAAAAGTTGACAGTCGCACACAACGAACGTTACCGGGCGCGGTAGGGAAATTGAATTAAATTTTTGGTTTTACATTACACTACGCTATGCCGGCGCACAGGTGCAAGAAGCTCAAAACAATGTAGAGCTCCGGCTGGGTTAAATTCTGCACACCGGAGCTCCTCACTTGGCTTAATCGCCCTTTTTCCGATTTCCCCTTTTTGGTTCGTGCCCACGTTTTTACCACAATAAAGCGAGCGCGCGCGTGTGTGTTTGTCCTCCCCGTATGAGATCGATTATTTATCCGTGGTTCCGTTGGCTGTCAAATTTCAAACATCGAACGACATAAATATTGCATGACAGCATGACCCCATTCGCAAAGGCGGACAGGCCCGTGTCAATGCGCCAACAATCGCCAGCGGCGATTCAAAGACCACCCTTTGCGTGCTGGAGGGCAGGCTTTGACTGTACTCGTGTGTGTTTTGTTGTGGTAGAAAAATTGCATATTGCTTCACACAAACGGGTGCGATACAGTGTTGCATGAAGAATTGGTTGATTATGAAAATGTTTTTAAAAGGAAATGTAACTTTAGCCGATGATATTGTCATAGTAGCCGTTGATATTGTACGCACTTGCCCGTATGCTGGGCGGTCGTGTACAATATCAACGGCTACTATGAGAATATCGTCTCAGGACATCACAATAAAAGGTTCCCTGTCATCTGAAGTCGTTTCCATATCAACTAGCTGTGTTTGACATTTCATCTAAGAAGTCTGCCATAAAAATGGATGCTATTGCCTTATCAACTGAAAACCCGTGTAAAATAGTTGCTTAAAAAATATGAAAACTATTGTCGTGGGTGAATGTGATAACGAAATCGGCAAAACAAGCAATGGAAATTGTAATGAAAATTTAATGAAAAAAGATTTAAAAACTGAATTAATAAAATAATAATAACATAACGAAACAAAAAGGAGAAAAATGAAGAAAAAAGAGAAAATACTATTTAAAAAATAAAAACAATTCAAAAAACAGTCCACAGTAGTAAAAGAGCTGAAAACAAATTCAATATTAAAATAAAGTTAAAAAAGAATTTTTGCCTCCTCTATGTATGTTAGACTTAAATAAAAAAGAAAATATTTAAGATTATAACTTTTCTATTACTTCACGATTACAATAAACGTTATCTAAATTTTAAACTAATCTGCAGAACGATAAATAGCAAACAGTGTTTCACACACTTTAAGCATTTATTATTCAGGTCAGTCTTGCACCTGCAGTCTTCAAACACACACACACACACACCAGCCATTAAAGGGACGAGTGTGAACATTGTCCAACCCCGGCCAGAACCGTAGGTGATACTTATCCTCGGCTTTGCTCCTTCAATTTTATCCTCTCGCCCAAATGACTGTGCTTCCATTATACCTGTACCGACCCTGTTTTTTTTCAGGTGCCATCTATCTTTTGCACCATTTGCATAAAGCTGACACTTTGGATCTTTCAGTGTGTGTGAGTGAGAGAGTAGGCGGTTTTTCTCCATCTGTTCTATCAACCACATATCACACACCTATTATAGCTATAAAGATAGTCCGGTGCCGTAGGTTTTTTTTGGTTTGCACCACGAATGGTGTTTAGAGAAATAATTGAATAACCCATAGCCATAGAATAGCCGCCACTCACACTTAGGCCCAGGGCGTAAAGCAAACGTCGTGCACCACCAGGCGTCTCCATCGGTTGGCAAAGCAAAGGCTTCCGCTCCGAAGCGCTTGCTTATCTAATATTGGCCCGAGACTGTTAATATATATTGTTGTGCAGCTACTCTGGGTATTGGGGGATGGGGGCGATGGAGAAGGATGGATGCTTCTCGAAGAAAACGGATGTGCCTTTGAAGGATGCGCCTGCTCCTCGAGCCGTTGCCGTTGCCGGTAATAGACTTCGAGCTGACCATCCGTTCCAGATATGGTAGATCCCTAATGTAATACACTTATTTCAAGCCTTCAGTGTCGGTGAACAAAAGCCGGTCAGCAACGATGCCAAAGCTATCAAAGGCTAACACAGGTACGTGCGCTGGGAAGGTGTGCCGGAGCGATGATAGTGTTTGAAGATGATGTT
Organism: Anopheles stephensi; assembly: GCF_013141755.1. Classification (NCBI taxonomy): domain Eukaryota; kingdom Metazoa; phylum Arthropoda; class Insecta; order Diptera; family Culicidae; genus Anopheles; species Anopheles stephensi. The sequence continues at coordinate 66,548,764 of NC_050203.1, read as the reverse complement.
TGGTAGCATTTTCTTGGCTGGCACCCGATAAGCAAAGGGGGGCCGATCCTCCTTTCCTTGCGTCGATGCTTTGGGTTGCTGCATGTTTTTGCTGACGTAGAGATTTTAATCAAAATTTAAGAGCCTTTTCGACTTCAAACGAAATCATTTGCACTCGCTCTCTTTGAAGTTGTCATGCACATGCAGCAGCAGCAGCAGCAGCAGCAGCAGCAGCAGCGAGCAATGGCCCCGGAAATTGGGGCAGAAAAGCAAGCAAGCAACGCTGGATGGAACACACAAATGGAGCTGGAAAATATTAACAAAATTGTGTAAATGTGGTGCTGGTTTGGGGGAGGGCTGGGATCACGCTTTGTACGTGTGCGTGCGTGTGGGGTTAAGGTTTAGGAAAATATGTTTGATATTCATAGCACTTGTTATGTCTTTAGCAGTTGCAGCATCTGGGAAGAAAGGAATTGCGTGTTTTAGATGAGCTTGATGGAGCACAATTTTGATAACGAAGCGGTTAGCGTCGTTCAAAGGGTTAGGGGGTATGTTTTGTCGTAATTTTCTTGTAAAAATCAATCTTTTGGAATTTTATTTAGAGCAGCAATTTTATTTTTCGTGAGCAAAGATTTATGTGGTGGCCTATAAGTTATATGAGACAATATACTATTTAAACCCTTTTATTTTATAAGCATATTTTAAACATTTTTCATAGCTTTTTTGAGTGCCATGTTATTCCTGTGTTCAAAAAACGATTGCCAAAATTTGCTCCTGAAATATTTGATTACAAAATTCTTTCGTATCATGTAGATCATCGATGGTGGAAAAACGCACGCATAGTTTCTTCCTTCTCTGACAAAGTGCTATTTTTTGGATTTTTTTTTGGGCAGGATGTAAAACATCAACAACGAAAACCCGATGTCACTCTCTACCGAGCCGAGTACCGCGGCACTGTGCGTACGGGGCGGCTCAGGTGAACTAACGTGAGGCATTTTTCGATTCTGCCCATGTTGATGGTATTTTTGGATGAATGCTTTCCAGTGTGGTAGCACTGTTGCTGCTGCTGCTGCTGTCGACGGAACTGTCGGAAAAGTTTGTGACATTTTTATTTTCCACTAAACCGAACACAATCTCCAGCCTCCAGGGTGGTCGAACGTCGTGGAATTTTTCCCCGTGTTGCCGCAGCCAAATGCACAAGAATGTTGTGCCCTCCGGGCGGTTACCGGAATCATGGGTGGGAGGATGACTGTTTTTTTTTCTTCTCTCTTCCTTTCACCGTTTTCCATTGTACCCTTTGAAATTGTAAAAGCAGCGGAACTTTTGGAAGTTTGTAGTGGAAAGAAAGGTTTAGTGCTTTAGTGGGATGATTTCTCAGAATTGAGTCAAATTATGGGGATCGTTTGTTTGTTTTGTGTGTGTGTGTGTGGTGTTGTACGCGTTTTTGGTTGCTGCAATAATAACCTTTACTTTCAAATTTTCTGGAAAAGGAATCGTGCTGAATATTGTTGTGCTTGAATTAGAGCACGCATTACATTGGATTATTGATGTGAACTCGACTTAGTTAATAAGGTACATTTATTGCAGGGGAAATTTAGCATTCATAGCTTGGATTTATTATCCAGTTGTCCTCTTAAAATGACTATCCTCTTTGGCTCAAATCACTGTACTGCTGCTAAATATTGGAATATAAAGCTGTAGTAGGATCATCAACTGACCAGACAGTGATAGATAGCTGAACTCTCGCCGAAGTAAAAGGTTTCGGGCCCCATTCGCCCTTATCGCTGTCGACTACTTGGTCTTGAACCGATTAGAACGCGATACTCCGATATTCGTAGCCATGACATCAGTCCAGACATTTCTTCTTCTTCTTCTGTGGCACTACAACCTCGAGAGGTCTCGGCCTGCCATTTCTGGCTTTCTGTGACTTAATTTTACCCGTAGAAAAGTAGTCAGCCTTTCGTACGGGGAGGCGGTCTGGATGGGATTTGAACCCCGGCCCTGCCGTGTGAAGACCGGCGCCGCTGTCGCCTCGGCCACCGGACCGCCCCCAGACATTTAATTCATCAAATAAATACTGAGCCGCCTGATAGCATCTCTATGTCATTAGTTTTTCAGCCCAGGCATATTTTTTCCCATATAAAAGAAGGGAGATAGGCTAGAATGCAACAATTGTTGAGGTATTACGATGTTGAATACTGGCTACAATCTTCTTCTTGTATCTTCTTCTTCCTTAGCACTACAACCTTGAAAGGTCTCGGCCTGCCGTTTCTGGCTTTCTGTGACTTGGTTTTACCCGTAGCAAAGTAGTACAGAGAGGGGATCTGGATAGGAATTGAACACCGGTCCTGACGTGTGAAGACCGATGTCGTAATTGCCTCGGCTACCGGACTGCCCCAAATTTTGTATAGTAGCTTCATATTTAGCATCTCTTTTAAAGGACCCTATTACAGCATAGCCAGGGTAAATCTTCAGGATTTAGTAAGCTTCGAACAAGCTTTATATTGTTTATGGTACTCTTAGCGTTCAGGTTATAACATCTGATACATTCCTAGATTCGATGATGAAAACTTCAGAGACTATCTCCTGTAGGATAATTCGGATTCTGGTCAATCCCTGCCTCATACAAAGATGATGTACAGGTAAGTGGTCGCAACTTTGATATTGTCCAACACTTCACCAATGTTGCTGGAGAAAGAGATCCAGGACTGTAAAATGATCTCACAATTATGGATTAAGTTGGACAGCAAATTTATCATCATCTTAGTAATGTAAAATTATTTTTTTTAAACTAGGACTTGTAGTATAACATTTTATTTTCCTCTATCTATAATTTCATTAAGTAGATATTCAATTCAATTAGGGGCGGTCCGGTGGCCGAGGCGACAGCGGCGCCGGTCTTCACACGGCAGGGCCGGGGTTCAAATCCCATCCAGACCGCCTCCCCGTACGAAAGGCTGACTACTTTTCTACGGGTAAAATTAAGTCACAGAAAGCCAGAAATGGCAGGCCGAGACCTCTCGAGGTTGTAGTGCCACAGAAGAAGAAGAAGATATTCAATTATTAAGTAGATTATTAAGTAGATATTCAATTCAATACAAAGTCGTTGTACTAGTATTTAAAATGTTGTGGCTATTGTTCGAGAAAAACAAAATGAATTGTAAATCTCATAATACATGTTCAAGGCGTCCCATTGTAAGGAAGTCCACTAAACTTATAGACAGTCTCAAATCTCCACGGCTCTATTGCAAGAACCAACATGCAAAATGCAGTCGCCTCCAGTACTGTTGGGCATCAATCCTGACGTGTTTAACCATGGTCCTCACGGTACCGATTACCCTACCAGCACGAGTAAAAGGATATTACGGCGCAACACCGGTCGTACAGGGCCCAAACATACTACGACCATGGATAGTATTTTGAGTTCGGAATGCCCGCTAGCACGACCCCGGAAGTAGACGGAGGAAAACGGAAGAGAAGAAAGAAAGAGAAGATTCCTAGGGTAGAATGTAGAGCCGTGCCTTCCGCCCCGGGAACCGGAGGACCGAAGGATGTAAACGCAGCGAAGGATGTGCATTCCTGGTGAATGGTGGAGGTATCAAGGCTGTAGTAAAAAATCGTGCATCTTGTGTTCGTGCATTTTTTTTCTCCACCTGCTCCTATTCAACACAAACATACACAAAAGGGTTCGATCGTGAGCCGTGACACTTTGGTGTTGCTCGTATTTTTTCGGTGCCTTTTTATTTGCTATTGCTGGCGGAATCTGTTCTGCGGCGGGCCTGAATCGAAGTCCTCCTCTCTGGACGATACGGGCACACCCCATATGGCGTTCGCCGCTTTCGGTTTTTGGCGAAAGCAGCCAAAGGAAGGAAATTGAAAATGCAAAAGTCTATAAAGCAACACACTTAAGGGAGGATGTAAAGATTGTGAAGGTATGCGCTTAAAAATTTCCCCCGAGGATTTTTTGGCTTTGTGCCGGCGTACGCAGGCACAAAAACGAGTACCTAAATTCTTGATTCACCCTTCCTCTGCATGGCCCCTTTGCCTCGCTTGTACCCCACTCTCTGCTCCCGCCAAACATGCAACCGTTGAACCAATACAGGGCGGAGGGGACCCTTTGATGAAGTCATGCGCGCGAGCAGAATCGCTTGCAGATTCGAAACTTTAGCTTTCGTGTTCCGGGAGAGACACCCCGGCGGACGCGTAACATCAGAAAACACGTCGTACTCGTACGTGTCGCTCCTTAGCTCCTGTCCCAACACCGCCACCGTCGCACCGAGACAGCCGGCACGAGGTGGAAGGTTAAAAATTCATAACCAATTTAAATTTATTACTACAGCAAATTTGAAGCCATTGGCAAACTGACTACCGACATCGTGGGAGACACACACACACACACCACGTGCCGACCGGAAAGGACATCACCGTCGTCAACACGGTACCGGTGCTGCGCCATATGGGTGTGTGTGGGGGAGGTCGCATTTGAAGTGAACGTGTTGGCTTCGTAAGGATTACGGGCTCGTGGTGTCGAGGATTGGTTTGGGTGAGTGTCGCCTTCGCTTTGCCGAACCGAATGGCTGCGTGTAGCTTGCAGCAAATAATGTTCGAACGTATTTCGCACAGGGTGTGTGCACATTATGCGCGGTGGTTGTACGAATATGTTTTAACGATTATTTACAACTTGTTGCCAGCAAACGGAATGCCTATGTATGTAAATGAACAGCAGAAAGCTTATCGATGTTCAGGAAAGCTGTTACAGATGTGTTTGTGTGTGTGTGTGTGTGTGTGTTTGTGTGTGTGTGTGTGTTACGCACGAAAGCTTTACATTCAATTCAAATAAAGAAAGGAATTCCATTGGAGATTGTGTGAGATTCATCCCAAAGGTTTATTATATTGAGACGAATGCATGAAATTATTAAACCTTCCGTAAAGAGCGTTATTGCATTGTGTTTAAATTTTACGACCAAAAGAGAAAGCAAAGCATAAGTCCGAAACTGTGTCATAAAATTTGGAGAATGATAAATAAGTTTTAGAAAGATAAGGAATCAATTATGAGTTGTGTTAAAAGACATGAACTCTAAGGAAAGGACATCTCTGACAACAAAGTTCAAATCTGAAGATTTTTAGCGGTAATCTGTTATTCTGAAGAGCTCATCATTGTTAATTTGTATGACGAGTTTTTAGTGTCGAATTGGGATAAGCGACAGAGATATGGAAAAGAGTTCGAACTGAGAGGAAAATCGCATGAACTTACGTTGCACACATTCTATTATGGCAATATCCGTGACTCTTGCTGGGGACGCAACTACACAATCATGTTTGAAAGGATCAATCACAAAAAATCGTAGACGATCAAAACGTTATAAAGCAGACGAAATCTGCGGTTCGTGTCTAGCCAAACGCATTCCTCCTGGAATTGCACCACCACCACACACCGACGCACTGGTAAAACGCTACGCTCATCTCTAGCTCTCGCTCAGGCTAAGCTAGGCATTGTAATCAGAAGCAATTAGGAAGAGAATCAGTATCAAGGAAAGGAAATCGAGCAGTGAACACGTACCACCGTTGCGAGCTCCTTCCTGTAATAAAGTGAGATACACCCAAACCCATCTCAGGATCTTGGAATGGAAGATTCACGATTACTGTAGACTCCTCATTATGTGTTTATGTTAAGAATCCAATTGCAAAATCGACTGTTTATCTGAACCGAGCAAAGAAGGAATTGAGGGTATTTTGTAGATGGATACAACAATTTGGAAATGTCGTATGCGGCAAAGGCCAATAATTGTTTCTCAAGCAGTACAAAATCAATCAATAACAAATCAATTGATGAAAGAAGTTGGTTGGTAATCCTTCAGCCCTCAAAATTCAAATGTTTCTTTACAGATTATGGTATTAAGTAGCAGAACAATATCTGCAGCAGGTTATGAACAAAAGCATTTTGTCAGTGTGGAATATGATACTATCACAAGCGTTTGAATTCCTGAGGTAATATAATTATTTGAATGAATAATGTAAGAAGTTTCACTTATAGTAATAAGAAATGTTCTGTTGAATAGGGCTCGTCTGATCGATGGTATAGTTTGAAGCTAATGGCATATGCTACAGCATATCCATACTCAGAAATGACCTTTTGCTACGGCTATTTCAAGTTACGAAAGACAAGATTGGCTCTCCAAGGCCTCTCGAGATCTTAGATAAAATTATACATGATTTTATGATTTTCTGACTGGTCTGATGGATATTATTGTCCTCGTCCTTGGCACTACAACTTCGAGAGGTCTCGACATGCCATTTCTGGCCATCGAACTGCCCCAAACCGCACCTGCTGGAGTTTATCACTACAATATTCAGTTATAATTCAATAAATTTCAAGGATATCGTACTGCTCATAGAATTACTATTAGGTACTCTGTACTTTTTATACTACTCATTTCGTTTACATGAAGTCTTTCTCAACATTACTTTTACATACATTTATGAAATAAATTGATTAGATTAAAGACAACAGGTTGTTGATTCAGAATTGTACTGATAACTTAGAAGGAACTGTCTTTATATTCAGTAACTTTATATTCAGTAACAGTACAGCACTCAAAGTAAGCTTCAGAACAAATGCGAAAGCTTTCTTTCTACTGCAAATGGTATCCTATTGACTCCATTCCATAAGACACACAGCAATAGATAATTTTATTACATCACATTTAATTCAATAGAACGCTAAAGCCTTATCTCGGCCCTCTGATGTGTGATGTACTATGAAGTTGCATAAAGGAATGCACAACCGATTTTCATGGAACTGAACTGATCCATTTTTCTAAGGAAAAGATAACATTTGCAATCGATGTGGAAACTATCCATCAAATGCGTTGCATATTGTCGATACTGGTGCATGTGGTTTCACCATGAAGAGTATGTATGAGTATGGTTGTCCACACAAAGGATGTCCGCACGAAGATGAGAAGCATTAACTTTATCTGTGTGCAAATTCCTATCCGCATACAATGCCATCTTTCGGGGAAAGTGATTGCGGAAGTAATTAAAAGAAGACGTGCAGTATGTGTTGCTCTAGAAAATAAGTGATCGATTGGACATTTGATTTCCTTATAAATTCAATAAGTAAATAAAAAGTTTAATTTCAGTTTGAATAAGCGAAGCCTTAGTAAATCACTTTTTAAACATGGCTTATGACCCGTTTAAACCCGTTGTTAAGTGTAGTAAAATTACAAAACCAACTTGTCCTTCTCGTTGAAGAGATAGTTGGAAAATATCAGAGAGGATTCCGAGCTTACCAGGCTTGTAAGAATGCTATTGATCAACATCGTATGCCACGTGAAAGTGGCTGGAAAACTCTCAGGGTTCTTTGCTTCCACCAATGACCTTGCGCCAGGGAGATGAGCTTGTCTGCATTCTTATCAATCTGGTGCTAGCGAGAGTTATCCATTCACTTGGAGGTGGAAACGCTGCTGACATATACATAATTGTTTTGAGGCTGTCGTATGTAGCATGAGCTTACCATAAGATCGAGCGAGTGGGTCTAAAATCCGGTTTGGAGGACTGACAAACCAGCTATGGATAAAATCAAGTCCCAGAATGCTGTAAACGACTAACCGAGACTTTTCGAGGTTGTAATGGTAAAAAAAAGAAGAAGATGTGTGGAGGGATAATGGAGAAGCCGCTATAATGAAGAGCTCTAGGAGCTGAACGGTGAGCTCACTATCGCGCAGCGAATTAGACTTGCCAGGCTCTGGTGGGCTGGTCATGCCATGAAAAGTCCGTAAAGTCCTTTAAGGCCCACCACACGGACAGAGGAGACGTGGAAGGCCCAAACTGAGCTAATGGATTAGTAGACGTTGGTGTTTTTCCGTGAGCGGTATCGAGGATTGATGGAGCAGGCCTAGATCGCGAAGTGGTTGAAGCATCCGATTAGTAAGTAAGTAAGTAAGTAATATTTATGATGATACGTATTTATGATGGTAGAATTGAACTGCTTTCTTACATTCTCAGAAATCGTTAGCTACTGCCGGTATAGCACAGGTGGCCGCAAGTTATTGTTTGATTAATAAAGCAAATAGCATTATAACCGTTTTCTCGGCATTTTCTTGTTATTTTAAAATTATAAATCATTTATGGGCTTAACCACGCGAGGAAAAAGAAAAAAAGAAACTCTAGAAAACATTTTCCCGTTCTTTTATGTGCTTATTATTTGCTGATTTCTTTCTGCGCCTTTGCCTTACCATGGCTGCCCGTTTCCGAATCCACTTTCGCTTTTCACGTCGTAAGATGTTTGCTTTCCGGGAAATAAAATCATCTCCGTCAGCCGTGCACCCGTTTTGTGCTCGCGTCGCCGCTACCGGAAACCACCGCGGGCGTCGTTTAAACAATAGAAAGATCCGGCCCGGTAAAGACAGGGAAGACTCCCGGGAAAGATGGCATTTCAAAATTGTATAAATTAAACATGTGAATGGCATTGGTTTTGACAAGTGTCGGATTCTATTTGCTCCGGCGTGCTCCCCGCTACACCCGACTCCTTCTTTTCTCTCCTTTCATGCTCAATACACAGCAGCATAAACCACAAACGTCTTTCAGCTTGGGGATGGCTAAGCGACCAGGCACGATGCGTCTGTCTGTGCTCCTTGAGGACATCGTTCCTTCTACATCTACCTTGGCGCTCACGTCGAAGCATCACGCGGCGGGTGGGTAGTGGGGCGGCCCGGTGCGAGGTGGGTAATTTATGAAAAGTTGGCCGTATGTCCTTTGCTGTAAAACCGTACCTTGCCTTCAACGTTGACGATGACATCGAGAATGACGATGGAGTTGGTTGTGTTTTTCTTTTCGGTTCGACCGTTTTTCCTTCTTTCTTCGCTTCCAAAAACATTCCACTGTGCGCATCATTGGGGGTTTGGCGGATCAGTATGTGGAGCATAGGGAAGCGAAACAGGGAGAGCGAGAGAGGCTGCAAAAGTAAGACAAAGGACATCATCACCGTCATCATCGTTGTGGAAGTGTGTATGTGCGCGCCCCCACGAACGAGACACGGGCGTTTTTCTTGCGAGCGTTTTTGTTGCTTGCCTGCCCTCCCCCTCCCCAGGGTGGGACGACGTGTCGTTTGTCGCGGGCGCGTAAAAACCATTCTTATGCAAATACGCTCGCACACACCGGCTAATAAGACGCTGGCGTGATTTTGGGCGGGCGTTTGTTTTGAATAATTTTTCCGGTGCACATTTCATTCCCGGGCGCGCCATGTTTATGATACACCCCGCAATCGGTTCGGCACGTCGACAACAGGTTACACTATGGGTTCGTGTTAGGACGAGCAGCTTGGAAATGAGACAATTTAGACAATATTTGTTGAGCAACAGTAATGCTGTTTTTGAGGTGCATTAAGTTTGTTTTGTTGTTGATATGTATAATAATTTTATTTAAAAAATCTTAGAATTTTGTGAAGCATCATTTAACTGCAAGCTCATTCTTCGAAAAAAAAAGCTTGATTTGGACCATCGCAATAAGCTCTTGTTAGGATCTAGAAATTCCTTAACGGTGGGCATCACAGTTTTATCGTGCTGGTCATACTAGAATTCTTATCAATTTGTTTACCATTACTTTCCCTCAACGCGGTTCAGCGGGGAAAGGTTCAAATTTGTTTCACAAATTAAATCAAACAACGTTATTTTAATTTAATGACCATTCATGATCTGGTTAGTTAATTTAGCTACGTTTTTTTGTATTTCTCATAGTTGTCAAAATTCTACAATTTTTTATAGAATTATATCTTCGGTTGATTGTGGAAGTCCTTTTGCCAGGCCAGAATTTCAGAAGCTCGCCAAAACATTGTCTGATCTTTACTGATGGTTAAGAAAGTAGCTTACAGTTGAGAAGCCACAATCGATCGTGAGCCGTAATTAGGATCTTAACCAGAGCGATCTCATAGAGTAAAATGCTTGGGAGATCAGAAAAAAATTATCATACACATATCACAAATTTACATATAAAAGAGTTATTTTAACATTATTTTTTTATTTATTATTGAGGCCTTGGGATCCAACTAAGACTAAATTGTCTTTCATATAATGTTTTTTTGGAGACAGTCAAAATATTAAAGTTTTATCAGTTGAATCAGAGCAGCTAGGGTCAAATTTGTCCAGAAATTCTACGTAAAGTTTTTTTTATACTATCTAAAATATTTCTGACCTTAGTTCTTAACTCTGGAGGCCCTTTTAGCCGCTGGTTACAGCTTGCTCAGTGGCAGGAGTTGGCGAGGGCTATAAAATTGTGTGATCACAGAGTGCAACTCTATTCAAGCTATTTTCAAATTCGAACGGCAAACGCTGTATTTTTTTCTTAAACAAATAGATGCAAAATTTTATAAAGCTTTTAAGAATCTATTTATTTTATTTTTAGTATGTGAAGCTCAATTCGTTATCTTTTCATATTTTTTTTTTCTTATGTCCTTCTGAAGCATGGCAATGTACCGTTGTGCGCAACACAGTTATTAGTAATATTTATTTTATTAAAACAATTGTACACAGAGCCGAGACAAGCCGGTTTTGCTGCACAGAAACCGGCCCGTTGTCGAAGTGTTGTCGAAAGGCACGGCACCACGCACGACGACGGGCTTCCCATTGACTTGTGTTTTAGCGCGGAAGTTCGCGATGTGAATGGATTCCAAAATGAATACGACACGGTCGGTACAGCTCCGTCGCCAGTTCCTCACAAACTCACAGCGTGCAGCAGCCTTGTTTGCTGGTGGTTGAAGATTCCTTTGCAAGTGAAGGGTAAGCGCCATCGCGCCCTGCTGCGGAGACGCTGGCGGAGAATGTACATTCAATTAAAATGCAGAACCAACGCTCTGCTGCCGACACTCGCCGGCTGGAGCACCTGAAAGAATGCTATCGGATGGAGATTGCAGATTTATGAGCGGAATTCGCAATGTCGTGGTGTGATTCTTCTTCGCGACCTGTAAGATGCAGAAGGAAGAAACGCGACTGAGCAAAACGGAAAAGGGGCAAAAAAAAACCCGAGGATAGTGAAATCTTTGAAAGGGAGTTAAGTGAAAAAGGGGAATAAAATGTGCCAAAACTTTTTAATTTCAGGGGCCCCCGTTTTTCGTGGGCCCGGAAATGAACGTTGGGCAGAAACCGTATGCATAACCGCGCGAGAGTTCGGAAGGAGAGTCGTTAATTGGGGATGATTTGTGGCACGGCAAAGCAGTCTGGGACGTGCGCAAGCTGGTGAGCAAGTTTTTTGGTGTTTTAATTTAATTCACACGCTCAAATGGATTAGCAAAGTTCGCGACATCGTTCGCGTAATAAGGGCGGAGGCAAGGAATGCGTGTAAGCTCTAGTGCAACATTGTCGGGCTGCGTTTGCTGTGGTTTTCGACTGTTGTATGAATGCAAAATATGCTCAAATCTGTATCTGCATTCAGCGGGTATAATAATAATTCTGGCGCAAAAGTGGATGACATATTTGCCAATATTCGCTTCCCGTGAAAAATGTGGTACAAAGAGAGCTGTCTAGCACAATACCATTCAATTGGATATAAACTGCTGATAACATTCCATGGTTTTACGTTTCTGGGCAATAGGCTAATAGGATGAAAATTTTCGCTCCCACAAAAGCTTCGCTAGATGAAAAGGAAATTTCGCCACTAACTGGACAGCACAATCATTCCGGAGCGTTTTGTGGAACTCTAATTTAGCGTGACGTTTGATAGTAAATGCATATCAATAACGTTTTGTTTGTTTTGTTTCGAAAAAATCAATCCAAAATCCAATGATTAATAACGTCAATGGTGGTGGTTTGTTGATCCACGTGACGGGGAGCCATTCAAAAATAATTCTGTTCGATAAATAGTTTGTGGTTTTCCATATTTTAATAGAGGGTTTTCATGGCATTGCGTACGCATAAAAATAATTAGCTTTCAGTGAAATAAATTGTATTTTTTTTACGAGGGAATTTTAATTAAGCGAATGGTATTTTAGATTTTTGTAGGCATTTTATAAGCTATTTCATTTGCTTGCGAAAAGAAAAATGAGTCGTCGTCGTTTCTGGATTATATTCTATATTCAACTATATTAAATTATTTTTTATCGTTTATTTAGAGAGACTTTGGGTCTTTGAGACCTCATTTGACTCTTAAAATTCAATTGAATTGCTCTTGCTGTGTTGTTTATCCCTAATTTATCTCACTTTTCTTCTCTCTCTACCTCTCTCTCTACCTCTCTCTCTCTCTCTCTTTCTCTCTCTCTGTCTCTAGCACCTAACCTTAGTCCCCCAAATATTCTCCTTGCTATTGTACGGCATATTGCATAGTTTTAGGCGCTCGGCTTGGCTTTATCGTAAACAGTTAGTAATTATACTTATGAAGCAATACCATGTCTAACTGCACACAAACTAAGTTAAATTAATATAAAACAGAAGAACACCTGGTTGGGGATGGAAAAGAAATCGTCAGGCCTCTTCCAGCTATATCTAAATCATTCTGATGACTTTCTTTTCGTACCTTCTTGTTCACACACTTCTTCAACCCAGCCAGAAAAGGCAGGACGAGACCTCTCGAGGTTGTAGTGCCAAGGAAGAAGAAATAAGTTTTTAAGGTAACCAAGCAAGTGATTGCAAACCAGCATTATCTTACTCAAATTGGCAAGCATGTTGACCCTATTTTCGTATATTATATTTGTTTTGCATACAATCGATGGATTGCTTTTGTTTGTCTTGACTTCATTAATTTTTTGTTGTTAATTTAATGGAGTTATACATGCTTGAAGAGCATGGATTATTTCTCAGCTAGCTATGAACATTTTAATTAACGTAAAGTAAGACAAGTTTCGTACTTTTAGCGGTGCTGTACTACTCTGCTCTACGCGCATTGAAACCGTCATAAAAACCCCACTTTCCGTAACTTTCTTTCCCATTACAAACCATCGATGATGAAGATTAATTTAAAATTAATTACATCCCTCGAAAGAAAAAAAAACTAAAACCCTTAAAAAACAAACCTGGGGAGTCAATGTTGGCACGTGCTGGCTCGCTAGCCAACCAGACGGCAAGGAACTAAGTGACAGAAAGTAAAAAAAACCTCCGCGGGACGAACGCATTCTCCAATTTGGTGAGTTTAAAAATAAATCCTTCCAGCGTGTCACTGGAGCGCACGGGAGCACACGTTGTGGGCACGGCACGCACGAAAATCCCTGCGCCGTCACACATGTTTACACAGCATAATTTAGTGGCTCATTTGAAGGGAAACGGGGAACTTCCACGCCGTTCTGGGGTTCCACCTCCCCCCCCCCCCCTCCTGGACCAAAATCCCCTCCACTAAGCTAAACGGAAAGGAAACATAATTATTCTAATTAATTACACTTATCGTGTTCATTTGTCTCGTCGGGTTGTCTTCAAGATTTCTTACAGAACCGACGGTTCGACGACGAGTTTTGTTCGGGTTGGTGCCGAACGTCGAGAGTAGCTTATTTTTTACGGCTGTGTACTCCCGAAACACAGACCCTTGTCCCCACCAGTGTCTTGAAGAAGTCAGTGCGAGGAAAATGGTTTGTTTTTCCGGCTTTTGGGAGAAAGTTCGGTAAACACGCTGCGGCGTAGCGATAGAGATTAAGGAAGGATAATTTTTCTTCTGGATAACTGGTGCCACTGGAACCTGACAATCGTGTGTTTGTGTGTTTTGGGTGGGTGAGAACATTGGGATCGAAAATGATGCAGATAATTTACTGTGACCGGCGGTGGAGGATTGTTGTACATAGTTGGTGTTTTGATGTAACGGATGGGGTTTGGCTTGTATGACACTTTTGAAAACAACTTTACACCGTTTTACGCTGTGTTTTTAATAGTTGATTTAAATGAAAACTGTGGCTGGGTTTTGTTCCATAAATCATTTGTGCAAGAAAAGATTAACGTTAAAGAAATTATTTAATTGACAGTTTGAAGGCAAATTGAGATGTGTATGTGTTAGATTTAGAACTATAAATCATCGTCGAATTAGCTATAGACTGAGTCCTTCTTCTTTTACTCCCTGGGCACTGCAACCTCGAGAGGTCTCGTCCTACCAATTCTGGCTCTCTGTGATTTAATTTTACCCATAATAAAGTAGTCCGGATGGGATTTGAACTCCGCTCCTGTCGTGTGAAGCCCGGCGTCGGCTGAGTCCTAGCGCTAAACAAAACATTAATTTATTTTATACTAAACATTACCTTTATAGTCGAGAAGCTATTATTGAAGTCTTCTTAGTAGCTTCGTAGAGAGATGGCCGGGTGAAGGAACTTGGAGATAATGGGGCACTTCTTGACGAACTAATATAACAACTTCGAATTTTACAATTTGAATAGATTTCATCCTTTCAAGAGCGTTTTACGACTTATCAAATGTTAACATTCATAGCCAGGAAATCGTAGGCTCTACCACCTAATGGCTTCATCGTAGTGAATATTGGATCTAGGAGTCAAAGCACGTGTTTTAGGGTGAGGAATATTCTGGACTAGACCTACGTTATTTACCAAAACTCTTCGTCCATGTATGAGACTCAATCGTCCAGGGTGTTATTACTCAGAATGTGCTGAACGTTGTCAATCGAAGCGACTCTTAACTGATCTTTATTATTGAAGTAGCAACTTGACTTCGTTTGGAATACCTTTTTTATTAAACTTTTTTTTCGTTTATTTCCAGAGGCTTTGGGACTTTGAGACCTCATTCGCCACTTTTATTAAACAAGTGAGCGTCAAGGCTCAGGAGAAGTTATGAATAATGATTCGAAATGCTGAACTATCAGACAACCTTCCATTGTGAAAATAAAAATCTGTCCACGTTTAGGAAGGAAGGATTCTTTAGTAAAGCTTGAGGGTTTTTTAATCCTTCAAGAATTCAAAGGCTTTATAGTCAACTCTCACTATGGGGCGGTTTGGGGTGGTAGATGTGACAGCGGTCCCGGTCTTCACACGGCTGCACCAGGGTTCAAGTCTCATCTGGGCCGTTCCCCCAAATTGAGCACTGACTATCAAACTAAGCGGAATCTTTTAAACGAGTAAGCCAGAAATTGCAGGCATGACCTTAAAAGGTCGTTAGGCCAAGAAAGAAGAAAATATTAATATACAATTACGAATAATGTTTTTTGTCATGTGCCATCATGAAATTGTTTAAATACTCTCTACTACGTCCAGTCTTTCAGACTTCAATTGCCGACTGATCCGTATTTCCGCAAAAGTTTATTAAAAAAAGATCTTCTACGATCCTAGTTACAAATGTTATTGGTCTTTTATATTTAACTGAACTGTTTTTTTTTCATGTGGTTTAAGAATTCTATTTCCATCGCTGTACCTGCTCAGCACGCACTCGCTGCATCTAATCCACTAAGATATAGGAACAGTTCCCTGAGACCGCAGTGTTGCTACACATCAACCCGTCGGCCCCCGAAAAACTTACTAAACTGCAAACTATCTCCGGCACGCTGCCAGCAGTTCGTTTCGTGCTCGGGATTTGTGTAAACTGTCAATAATTTACAGCAAATGGCCGTGCCGTGGAGGATGACGACGACGACGACGAGAGTGTTAAATGCTAAATGCCGGGTGGCACTCAGAACCTGCCGCTGGTTGCCGTTCCCTGCGTAACGTCCGCTTAAGACACCGAAAACATAACAGTCGGTGTTGGTTGGTGTGAACATAGGAAGTGAGCCAATGTTTTGTCACTTTTAGAAATTCCTAACCCGTGTGCGTTTAAACCAGCAGAGCGTGGTCCGGCGTGACATTCGGAATTCATAACAAAACAGGTCGTGAAACGGGTTGGGCTTTGGTTGAAATCAAAACAAACTGTAATTGCCTCACCACTGTCTGGAGTAGCATCTATCATCGGTAGATGTGATCGTGGAATATTGGCTGTCACCAGAAATGCTTATTAAAAATCTACCTACAACTGCAACTAAAAGGCAATATCAAATGTCCATCCTTATCCATTACCGTGCTCGCTAATGTTTTTCTTCTGTGTAATTTTCCACCCTGAGCAGCTACTTTTCTTTTCTCGCTTTCCTTTTATTACATTTTCATTAGAATGCAAGAAAACATGCCGTTCTACATGAAGAGTGGCAAGCCAGGGCAGCTTCAGGGAACTCATCAGCTGAGGAAAAATGACCCGGTGTTGCGTTGCTCCCACGTCGCGCTACCACGCGGCAGTAATCTTCCTCAAATTAGGAAATCATTTATTACACACCATCCTCTGAGGCAATGGCGGTGTAAAAGCGGGGCAAGCGGTAGCAGCATCCGTAACATCCCACAGTGATCAATTTCCCACGAAGGTCTAATGTCCTCTCGAAGCGCTCTGTCGATTGTAACTGCAGCAAGAAATGTAACGCCTGCTTTCCAACTTCCACTTCATTTGAGAACACGCGCCCGAACACACGAGGGGCGACAATTCGAACCCTCACCACCACCTCCACCACCACCCGGCCGCAGAACTCCACAGGGATCGAAGCATTTTCCCCTTAACGGAGGCAAAAAAACCCTAGAAATAAAGTGGGAAAAACACTCCCGCGCGCAATTACAGTCATTTTTTCTCGTTACATGAATCTTCACCTCGATCTGGCAGGAGTCTTCGGAGTTCGAGGCGTCAGGGGACATATGTACGTATGTACCGAGAGGGAACGTAAGAAAACAACCTTACCGAACCGGGAGAACCGAAAAAAAGGCCGTCCTGCGCAGCTTACGCATTCCTGTGGGAGAGTAACAGAAAAAACGAACCGGAATCCCGGAAAGCGCGGTTACGGTGTCATTCGCTGACGACAGTATATATCGGCAGGAATGCGCCAGACATTATTATGGAAATAATCCCGAAATTATTAAATACGGGCCCGGTCCTGCGTGTGCTTACGCGACCTCCGCGATGTGAAATTGCAAAGTGCGAAATAAAAGTGCGGAAAATGTGAATGTGCAATAAAAATTTGTCCAACAATATTCGCGGCCGTTTTTAGCTTTCGAAATGGTTCCCTTTTTCTTCTTGTTTTGGTTGATTTTTTATGGTGTTTGGTGTTTTTTTTTGCATGATCAGCAAATGGCCTGTACACTGTTGGAGGAATGGGTAAAGTGAGGCAGGAAAAGGTATTACATTCACATGGTGTTGCGAATTGCAACGCCTGACCAGCAATCAAAAAGAAGGCGAGTGGATTCTTTATGTGGAGTGTGGTTATGTATGCTTGTGTGTGTGTGTGTATACTTCTTACCGAGTCCTTTAGGTTAAGTGATTGCCACGTGGTTTGGAAGTAATGCAAAGGCGAACCGAATTTGCACGGCTCGTGTTACTTTTACTAGACAATTACAAGACAAAATTACAGGTGTGATTTTTTACGCTTTTTGACGAATTTTTAGAATGACGAATTTTTAGAATGATGCGAATTGCAACGCCTGACCAGCAATCAAAAAGAAGGCGAGTGGATTCTTTAGTATACTTTACTTTATTTTGCGAAACTAAAAATTCGTCCGCTTAGCCCGCTGGTCAGGATCAAAAAGAAAGGACCTTTCCTCGTTATCTCGATCGTCACGCCAGACCACGTCATCCTTCGCTTCGGGTCCGTCCGCCGATGTCGTCCTAAGCAACGCGCCCCCTCGTGGCCGGTAGCACAAGCTGACAAAAGGCGCGCGTGCCGTCCTCCAATGATCGCGTCGTTACCATAAAGTGACACATGGTTTAAATGTCTTTTTAAAGTGGTTAGAAATTGTAACATAAAATTGTAATGGAAGTAAATATGTCAAAGTATGTAACGGAAGTAAAAAGGGCCAAGAAAATAAAATAATTTCTTAAAACAATTTATTTCCATTACGTTTTTCATTGCGGTTTCATTAAGTTTTAACTTTTGTTGTCAGACTAATGTTACATTCTTTTTGATAATCTTTTATATTCATCTATTTTTTTCTTCTGTTTATTGCTCTTATTTATTCCTATAATCTTTTCAGTACCAATGAAAGTAATTTTGTGTTCTTCTTTTAAATTTTTAAATCATTTGCATCATTTGCAAAAAATTTTCTTGCTCTTCTTCTATTTTTGTGACTAGTTTCATTCTCTTCAATTGAATTTATCACTATTAAAAGTAATTTACTTTTAGACTTTTTAACTGTAGTTTATTTCTGTTCATCCTCTTTTTTCTTCCTAATCTTGTTCTAGTTTCTGTTTTCTTGCTTTACTTTTCTTTGGTAAATGTTTTATTTCGCTTCGCCTAGCGTCCTTTGAATTGTGTCTTTATATTTGACTTTACTTCATAACCTTCTTCTTTGTCTTGATACTATAGAGCTAGAAATGTCGTCCTACTATTACATGGACTCTTGGTCTCTGTGAGAAATTCTTAGCATCACTATTAAAGATATGTTGTTATTAGGTTTAGCAAATTTTTGGGTGATTTTTGTACAGCTCAATAAGTACAATATTCCCAGAGTTATCGATTACCTCATTTTTTAATGTCCTTTGTGAATTTATTTATTTTCTATTTTTTCACATTAATTATCGATTTTGATCCATTCTCGACTTCACTTCGTGATGGTGGATTTGATCTCGTAAGCTGTTAGCATTAGAAAGCTTTACGATTCTGTCCCGAAAGAAGTATTTCATTGCCAAACGTTTAAAGAATATGGCCTGCAATGTGGTATATGACCGTGAACTCACACACAAAAAGAAAAGATAAACCTTCCATTCAAGTCGATTTAGTAGACATTTCGAAATTTGTTTTTGCTGCTTACGACTATGTACGTCTATATTACTATTTGCGCCTGAAGGCTGCAATGAAGTTGCTCAATTTTCACTTTCACTTTTATGCGCATTCTTTCTACTGGCATCTTCCAAGAACGCACACATTATTGAGCAAATAGGAACGAGACTGTGTGAGTGGTGCGTAGGTTTTTTTTTCTTCGCGTTCGCGGCCTAAGACTTGGCCGCCGGGGAAAAGCGTTTTCGGTTATGTTTTTGGGTGGGTTTTTGTTGTTGTTGTTGCTCTGGTGGCATCTCCCAACGGACCTAGGCTCGAAATTATTCGTATAGAGAATGATGGTCGAAAAAAAAAACAGCAAATCCTAGCCGTAGTTTATTGGTGAACCGACGTAATAATCTTACGGTCTCGGCTGCCTGGCCGGTTAGCGCGTTGGTAGGGACGATGAAGGTTTTGCCCTTGGGAGTTGCGCGGTCCGCATGCTGTCGTCGATCCCTCCGGTTTGGAAACGGGTGCGGTATCTTCTTTCCGTTGTGGTGGGAACTTGTGTAAATCAGGACCGAACTAGGACCACGTTCGCACCGTGATACGTCAACCGATGAAGTTGTAGCTGGCTGTTTCCCTATTTTTCGTTCTGCTTGTAGACGCTCCTTCCTTAGCGGCATTTCGTTGCAGCTGAGCCTAAGCGTTGCAGTGGCGCTTGTTTTCTTGAAGAAGCGGCTGCTGCTGTTTCCTCTTCTGGCTGGCAGAAGAGGGCACAAGCGTACACGGAAGTGTATCACAACGCCACTGGCCACGTTGTAGCAGGCTTGATAACTCTATTCCAGCAATATTTATTGCTTGAATTGCACTATCGGGATTTGCGCCGAAAATGAACCATTCCGCGGCCACCGACCAATCGTGTGCCGGCGAGGCCGGGGGAGTAAAAAAAAAACGGCGTTATGCTTCAAATTGAATTTTGTGCAAATTGCGGAAGGCCAAATTGAGTTCTGCACTTGCCCGGGCACACGCTCACCACCGGATAAGGCAAGGAAAAGCCCGGAACCTTTACGCTGTTTGCCGGTGGGAAAACGGAATCCACAAAAAAATCATTCCACGCAGTAGGGCACGCAGCGTACGTGTGGGAACGTGGCGTTTCATTCATCGTACCGGGTGGAAGGATGCGGCGCGCTTGCTTCATAAATATATCTCTATATATGCACGTGTACAATCTCGCTCGGTACGTGAAGATACGGTTTGCGCCTGATGAGGGGGCAGTGAGAAGAAAAAAAAAACACACACACGTGCATGCAACGGGAGCAGTCAGAGCGGCCAGAGTGCCGATTCTTAGTAGCACGTTGAAGGAAGAAAACGAGGTTACTGGAACCCCCGGAGCTGTAACTCGATTATGTGTGCAGAAAATTGCACTGCGAGCGTAAGATGATGGTGCGTACGCATCGTCCGTGCCGGTGCAGGAATGTAGATGCAGCCTGTGGAATGTGGCAATGATTGAAATTAAAATGCATTCAGCAATGGATCTCATGTATGAGTTTTCTTATTTTTTTTGTGCTTGTAAACGGAACCAGGGATACTATCTCCAAGATGAAGATGGAATTCAAACAGGAAAATAGTTTGATCCAATCGGTACAATGTCGATCAGTGCTGAACAAGTTAGGAAAAATAGAGTTAGACACTTATATGGCTAGCTAACATGTTACAACAGCAATAGATATTTTAAAAATAGCATATCAATTTAGTTGTTGGTCATGAGTACACTTTAGTAGCTAGTAAAAAGCCAACAGTGGGCGGAATGAGTGGCCTCCAAGAACCCTAGTCGGACAAAGCACAAGGTCTAAAGTTCTTCTTTGCTAAGGAACCAAGCTCAATAAAAAGTTCAAGACCTTAAAGAGACCTCATATTCGACGAGGTTTTATTGTCAAGACCTCATTTACCAGGAAATCGTGTAGTTGAAGGAGTCACATAGACGAATGGATCTCACTTCCAAAGAGATCCTTCATCCTCCTCAGGGTCTTGGTGTACCGAAGGCTATTAATTCATCATGGGGCTTTCTTTCTTTAACTATAGGCATCAATAAACCTTTCAATATAGGGGCATTGCCTGCCAAGTCTTACCTTCCATGACAACTCGTAATCGAAAAGGCATCCTCTTCGAAGCAACCACGTTCACCTCAAGGCCTTCGATATTTAGTGGGGATTGTTTAAGAAGGGGTGATAATCAAAGAAGCCTCATATTTTTAGTGATCTCTTCATCGAAAAAACCTCACTGAGTCAGATTTAGTTAGAGAGCTGGTCATCGAAGTGGTCATCGAGTCCTAAATATTCAAAGACTTATGTTCAGAATCTCTCCCCCCATAGCCTTTTTTCAGTCATAACGCACCACTTCCAAAAGTCTATTAGGCTCAGCGCTAAGTTCTAATCTAAGCTTCACACGGCAGGACCGAGGTTCACATACTCTCTGGGCCGTTCCCCTATAGTGAGGACTGACTACTATGCGGTATCAATAAGTCTAGTAAACAAGAAATCTTGGGCATAACCTAAGAGTTCGTTAGGCCAAGAAGAGAAGCTCAGCGGTATATTGGTATTTCGGCCTATCACTCATCAGCAGTTTGAAAATTTCTGTTAACAGCTTTTAAATCTTATGAACCTTTATCTATTGCAAATCAGAGATGTGACGTGGGGTCACTTGTTGTAGCTTCTACTCTCGGAGATATTAAAGATACTTGCTGTGTGGCTTGCCAAAACCTTCTGAATTGACATGACTACCTTCACTCTTTATATACAATTTTGTGGTTGATGCGCGCCTAAAACAACTTACCTGAGATATCCCGATGACGATCATCTTTCTCATACTGCTAGCGTGGACGCTACAGATGCTTAGAGCTTGTAATCTCTAGTGGATGAATTCGTTATTTTTTTTAATGAAAACTAAATGTATTGCCATAAAATGCACATTGAAGGATTTTATTTAAATTGCTTTCCCCTTCCAAAAAAAAAAAAAAACGAGCACTAAACAAACACCCATTCAAAATCATTGTATGTTAAAGCTAATCCTTCATTCACATATAAAAATGTAACCTATTATTATTGCACTAGCTATTATTTATTACGACCCAGCTAACGAATGCACGTTGCACTTTTTCTTGCACTCATAACTCATCCAACCGGCGAGTAGTAATTGCACCGCGCACCATCTTAATTATTCGACCATGACAATCTTTTCGTTATTTCGCGTCATGCCCACCGGGGACAGGCAGTACCTTTTCAGCGCTGCAGCGTGTACTGCACACGTACTGCAATTGCAGCCCGTGCGTTGTAATTTAGCGCTGACGCTGCTGCTACCGTCATACGGGGCGAATAATGCATGGCCATCGCCCATTGTACCGGGCATCGGATTACAGCGGGCCGTACCGCCATAGAAAGACGATACAGTACAGGCGAGTAATTTTCGCGCACGAAGTCGCCGTTCAGAGGTACGCCGTGCTGACCGAAAGTCGGCCGTGTGCGGTCCGATGGAAAGATCATGCATGGTACGTAATATAACACATTACCCTAATCCTATTACGCGAAGGGGAAGGGTGAGAAGCAAGACTGCGAGGAGGAAAGCGACTCGTCCGGATGCAGACCGGATCGCGTCTACCGGTGGCTGGTGCGCTGATGAGTGTGTATTGAGTGACAGGATATTCTGTACTGAAAAATGTGCATCTCCTCACCAGCAGGGACAGTGTTAAGGCCTGTCTTTTGGAGAGGTCTCGTTTGAGGAATGGTTTTTGATTATTTGTCTCCCGGTTTACTGTCAGCCGGTGGAGACCGATGGGAGTGTCCTTTTCGTATGGTTGAGTTGTGTTATGTCCTTCATTGGCTTTGCGGTTGTCGTTGTGGTGTGGAAAATTCTTGCATGCTTGATGCAATTCATCATTTTAGGGGATATCAGTGTATCGTAAGAGGCGACGAATTTATGATCTAAAAATTATAAAATTGTTTTGGAAACTGGAAATCTTGAACGAATTTCCTAACTTGATTGACCCTGTAGTATGCAAATAATGAGCCACAGATACGAGATTTGAACCCTATTTTTAGGTAAGAATTTCCAACGTCAGTGCTTGATCTGAAAGCTCTTTACTACCTTCAACCGGCCGGTAACCGTATATCGGGTCATAAATAACGATCATGAAAGTATGAAATGATTTAATTAATTTTACGTCAAGCTAGGACAAGGCCAAACTCATTTTTCACTCCCTCATTCCAACTCGTCCGAGTGACAATTGGCGAGACGACGGTTCTTCCGGGCTTCGGGAGTGCTACTACCCAATTGGCCATCGTCAAACTTGCGGTACGGAATGGGAAGCATCCGAACATGGACTTTCCTTTTCCCAGTTTCTGGCTATAGGGCAAAGAACTGCAGAACTGTGTATTCTTTCCACTATGGTATGTTCTTGTGTACGATATGAGTGGCCGATGGATGGGATGGCAGCATGTGTTGGGTGGTATTTCTACCAAGAAGTATCCTGCTGGTGGACAAGAATGTTACCAATTAGCTAGGGACACACACGAGCGGTTGTACGGTCAGTCAGATTAGTTCCGGGCACTATGGGAGCATCAGCACTGGGGGTGCTAATTTTATTAGTCCGCTCCCTTGTACGTTCGAAGGTGGGTGTTCATTTCATTACAATTTTTGATCTTCAGACCATCGGGATGCGGGATGGAAATGCAATTCTTCAATTATTGTTTTTTGGAAATATTTTATAAATCCCTCTTTTGTTTTGAATGGGGTAGTAGAAGTGTAGAATTTTCTTCACAATTTTCTGCGTATTTCTGGGTATTTCTGGGTATTTCTGCGCACTCCTAGGTCCGCAATAAATCATTGAGAACAGTCGATAAAACTCTGCTCTGGAGCTCCATCGAACATCGCACAAGGGAATGATCGATATCCGTTCGGTTGTTGGGGTTTGGAGAAAAGCCTCCATTTATTGCTCAAAGGTTTAGCTTTAAACCCCCCTTTCAGTGTGGGTTTCCACGCCGGGGAGACAACTTCGGAGGGTGGACAACTTCAATAAAATATAAAATATGTCAATTTTTACACAAAACACATGTCTCGCTACGGTTAGCCACTAACATCCTGCCCGAACATTACAGCACGTGTACGGTACGATTTTCATTCCCAATCTACTCCCCGCTCGCAATGAATAAAAGCAGGAAAAGTGCTTCGCTTGCTCGGCACAGGGGAGGGTATCCTTATAAAATAAAAGGATTTAATTTATGGGCCTGTGAAAATTGAATGCAAACCCCGTACGGGATCGTGCCGAAACGGTGATTTAAATCAAGCCATCGATCCAAATTTGTTTTTCGCTCCAACTCCAACCAAATACGCACACCATAGGCAAACAATCGCACAGCCAGCTGCCCCACGGCTTACTGCTGAGCTGAGCACACAACTTGTTCCTCGCCCGTTCTTGAGTACATTTGGACACATATTTGAAATCCATTAGAAATTCTTGTCTCGTGTGCATGTGAAGCCGCATCGTTGTGTTTCAAGCTCCGCCAGTGTAGTGTGGCGGATGTTTGAAGAAAACCCCGCCGTACGTACTAAAGCCCGTTGCTCGTGAATTGGACGTGGGGTGAGAATTTCCGCTGAATGAAGCCAATAATTTTTGCTGACTTTTCGTTTTTCATGTTTCCCGCCCGAGCTCGCCCGAGCTGGGCGAGTGGATCGATCCACTTGTTGTGTCGACTTTAACATACGCACCGGGCGTTCTGTGGGATTCCTTGGGGATGGGTCTGAGAAATGTTTGGTAGGCGGAAGTACACCGTTTACACTGTCCAATCTCGTCTCGTTGTTGTTGTTTGCATCACTGAGTTTGAGGAGAAGGAGAAGCTGGGTGTGCTGGAAGCTGATTGAAAACCACACCGAAGCTATTAGAAACCATTCGAGGTAGTGTATGCGGTACCGGTCGGATGGATCATCTGGGTTGGCTAGCAGTTGGTTCCATGACTTTCCACCGTAGCGGTTCGTTTTGGTACCCAGTGCCGTAAAACAGTTTTAGTTTACTCTCGCCGATGGACGGGTGTGTGTTCTTTCTTCGACTAGGTCAACTTCATTTGTGGTAGTGGTACACTTCCTTTGCCGCCGGTTGGTGCTATCTCTGGGTCGGCGGGTACGATCATCAATTTTAAACCCAGCTCCTGCTCTGAGCCCGAGAAAGTGAACTGACCAAACTGGATAGATGTCTTTTCGCTGAATTTCGAGCGATACTCTTGTTGCGAAGGATATGTACGAGTGCGTCCCGGATGGTACGAAGGATGGCAGAAGGTGTCAGTGAAGGTTTCACAATGATTCTGGTAAAGTTTCTTCAAAGTACGGCCGGTGGATGGTTTCTTCCGCCTAAAATATGTACAGTTGGGTGCAAAATAAGAGCCATAAGATGTTGTCTTGTCTAATAAGTTTGTTTTTAGCTAACATAATTGGTTGAAGGATAGTAATGAATGCAGTAAAGTTTGAATATTCCAATCGATTAGCTTGTTATTCGAATGGATTAAAGCTCATAGTATATTCAAAATATTAACGTACAGCAGTGTTTCTAACACATTGTCTATTAGTCGACGGTTGTCTGGACCACAGAACGCATAACACTTATTCTAGTCAGCATTCCCTAATACATGTAACGCCTATATACTGGCTAACGTATATGGATGTTAAGGCTTCTTTAGAAGGATGAAGTCGATGTCTTACTAGCCTTTAAAGATGGCTATTTTAGATCCCAGGAATACTCTTCATAGTCTCAGCATCAACTACACGTTAAGGCTTCTTATTTATTTTAAAATGCTGCACTCTGTGTTTGATAAATTCCATCATTGTCATAAAATTCTTTTAAAGTACTCCTTTAATATTCTTAAATTAGGCTTAATCATCGTAAATGAGACCGTTTAACAAATAAAAAAATAAAATTATAGTTTCATATCAATAAAAGCTGTTTCGAATAATATTAACATAAAATTGAGTATTAAAATGTACAATACTGAACTGCTCTGATTTGTCCCACTCACTAACACACACACACACACGCTGCCTTCAATTCATATTCAAAGTGCTTTTTAAAAACGCCTCGAAAGCACCTTTTACCCCATTTAATGCTATCGTCTGTTCGATATTTAAATGCTCCCTCTCTCTCTCCCTCCATTGACAACACAGCAGTACATGAGATAAATAATTCAAGCACTATACATACATCTATATATGTCCCCTTTCGTCCTTTTTTGTACACCACACTGTATAGACTGAAACTTGTCTCCTGCGCTAGCCATGTCCATCCGAGGGGTCTAAAGCTTTGCCAGGAATTTATAGCTCCACTCGGTCTGCATAGTACACCCCGTTGGTATTCAGTATTCAACGAGCAGAGTGAAGGAGAGAGGGTTGAAAAAAAAGCACAGGGAATAAGTCCGGAATACTTTTCCCTAACACCCTTCGAGTACGACATAAAGCAAAAGAAAACGAGGTAAAGCAAAAAAAGGGGTGGGGTGGGGGTGGAAATTCCTAGCAAGACCGACACTTCAAGCAACGATTTCAACGCCCGTTTGGGGGGTGGTTTTCCGGACAGGGTATCAACCTTACCAGCACGTCCAAAACCCCCGGCACGGCGGGAGTGTTTTGTATCTGTTTAGTTACTTTTTAGAGACTGGAGTGAAATTAAAATAGCTTTCAACGTTTGTGACCAGAATGCGAAATTAGAACATTTATCACAGTTAATGCACACACACACCGACACGCATAGCAGTAGAGGCACACACGTGCTCTGAAAGGAGTTCTTTTTACTCTCTCGATGCTCCGGAGTTACTCCGGAGAGAGGTCCTTAGTGGAAGTACATTCGTCGAAGAAGTTTGCTGGTGGATAAGATACGAGCGAAAAAGTCTTATTCTAGTGCCGTGAGTTGGCAGAGCTTCTTATTACGCTGTTGCTTTACGTCCCACTTTGGGTGCAACTGACGGTTGTTCTGGAGGTCCTTTGGCGATTGGAAATAAGCGTAATCGAGTGTATATTTTGCTGCCTCGCCACAGTGTTTCTGTGGTTTGGCAGGCGGACGACGATGTTTGTTTGCCCGGTGGCATAAGCAATTTCGGGAGTGCGCTGTTTGCAATCGACAGGAAATGGCTAACGACGGAGCCCGTCAGCCAGTGTGCACGCTGCAGTCGGAAGTCTGGGCAAAGGTTGGAAGCTCTCGGGCAAAGTCTAGAGAAATAGCTGATTTTTCGAAAAATACACCACCGGGTTACAACGCTTATGATGGGTTTCCTTTTCGTCAGGGCGGGCTCGGGTCGACTGTGTTTTGGCATATGTTGGGTGAGTGGGTGGGAGTTGTTGAGCACCCCATCGATCGGACGATCATCCGGGGGTAATGGGTTGCACGAGGCGAGCCGAGAAGGGAGCGTAGAAAATGTGAACAAAAGTTTTCAAATAAATATTAAATTTATGTTTTAAGTTTAATACTTTTGGCACCGTTCTCTGCGGAAGAGTAGGTAAGTAGGGGCGGGTCAGGGTCTTGTTGTTGGCGGTGTTGAGGGAGTTTGTTTTATCTGCTACGGTGTTCCGGGAATAGTAACTTGTCGGTTGGGGGTGTAGTTTTCAAGTGGAAAGTGTTGTGCTGGGAAGATCCGTTGAGGAGTATACTCGGGAGAAGGTTGCTTAAAAGTTTGTGTTTGTTTTTGGGTGGATTTTTTTGTAGCAGAATGTGTATGGTACAGTTTTTGGAAATGACCCACATTCGAATAAATGTTATCGAAAAATTAAAGAGAAGTATTTATTGGAAAAGTGTTTGAAAAATTTCTTTGCGCGGGTTGATTGATAGTAATATTCATCAAATTATGAAATGATCAAAATCATACTACAGTTAAGTTCAACACTTTCTGAAGATAGTTAGACACAACAGGGGGAAAATATGAAGTTCAACTGAATGGAGAGCTATCACTGAATAGATACAACCATTAACATACTAGAACTCAACACAAAGATCAAAAGTTAGTCACACAGTCCTTAACCTTGTTACTGATTTAGATCCTCTATTCAAAATATGAATCAAAATGTGATGTAGATAATAGAAACACGTGAGCACATAGATCTGTATAAGTATCGAAAAAATAGTAAAAAAGGTCCCAAAAATTAATCACAATCATAACTTGACTTGTTTCAGTTGGTCTCGATTCCACGAACGGATGCTAGAACGTTGTCTGCCAAACCGATATTCCTACCGTTCTGGTGTACGTATCCACACCATTACTCCTTCCCTAAATTTAGAGTTGCCAAGCCTCTTTGTACATGCTGAGAAAAAAAAGACTTTACTGGCTAGGTCGGTGTCATTTTCATGACATGACAGAATTCGATACACGATCGTGAGATCACACATACAGTTCATTGTAGCGGCTCTTACAGTGTCCTTTCACAAATACAGCATTTCGAAGGGATTTTCCTCTTGAACGCAGATAAGAGGAAATTGTCAGTGTTGGACAGAGCTTATGCCTCAGAGGCGGATGAGAATAGTGAGTCTATACAGGTTTGTTCTATACAGGTGAGCTTTGTTCGTTGTGACAGGTATTTTGAGAGGAGTATTACCCTCGTGCAAAAGTTTAGAAAAAATATTTTTAATTTTTTGAAAAGAATTTTATACATATTTTTATTTTAAACATTATGCAATGAGTCAATAATTTAATTGATAATTTATTTAAACATTTAAACATTTTAAACATTTTTTTAATGATTTCGCTGATGATTATCGCTGTAGGATTTTTATACGATCTTTATTTATTTCTTCAAAAATTTTAGTCTTAACTTACAAAGAAGTACGCCATTTGTTTAAAACCTACCTCGTTGGACACCTCTGTTACACAGCGGTACACAGGTGTAAAATTTTCACACCCGATACCCACCCAAATGCCGGTGCCATTCCAACAAGACCAACAACAATTTATTGAGACGCTCGAGAACGTATTTGTGGAGAGCTTTTATTATCCCCGTGTGACTATTTGTCTATCGCCACCGTATGAGTTTTTCGATTCTACTTTATCTCACCTGAATATGTCTGCCGCACTAGCGCTGCAGTGTGTGTGTTTGTGTGTGCCTGAGTATAATCTTTCACCATATGTCCTAAGTATGATTCAATGTAGCGTCGGTACAACAACCCCCGACAACGAGCCAGCATCCTTACACCTCAGTGCCTTCCATACACACTAAGGTCAGATGTGACGTTACTGTACTGTCCAAACATACGGTGAGCTACAGCAGCCTTGACTGGAAATAGTTTCCTATCAGAACGAGAATTCTTCGTCAATCGGACGCCAAAGTTTTCCACCGGTGTACGTACGCACCACAACCCGGACAAGACTATACGGGTTGGACCCGAACGTCCGGTGGGTCGGGAAGATAAGAAGATTGAAAACTTATTTCAGGTATTTACGGATTCCGCCATAGGAATTATTATTTCCGGGTACGGGTTCGGTATCGTCGGTATCGGGACGGTATCGTTTGGACGATGTTTTGTACGAAGAACTGACGGTGTATGGTGTAGCCCGTGCCTGGTACCTACTTACCGCTCCGAATCGACACCGGCGTAGCGTCTCGACGTCCTATTCCTATTCCGGCAGGGTGGGATCTGTCCTCGAAGGTACAGACTTTATTTGGCAGTTGAACACGCTCATGGGATGCATTTTCGACACTCGGCGGGCTCAACGGGCACCATGTAACAACCACACTTTTTGGGGCTTTGGTATTTCGCTCCGCATGCCAGACTGTTTGAACACGATCCAAAATTGCTTGGCAGCTTCTTTCGCTCTCCCCTCACGGGTAGACAACATCCGGACAACGATCGCACGGGCTCGAGAGTGCATTTCGTCAACCGTCGTATTGGTGGTGTGAGCGTGTGCGCTAGAATGGGGTGAATTCTGGGATGAGCGAAAGAAAAAATGGCTTCAACTGAATTCTTCCCGCTTGTGAGCGGCGTGGCAGTGAATATTTCGGTTGCAGTTTCGGAGGCTTGGGCCCGTGCAAATTCGGTTGCAATTCGAAGGGACTAAATTTAAATTAAAACAGTGCAAATTCCTGTAAGTGATTGCAATCAGCAGGGCAGTTTTGGGGAAATTCATTCGGTCCTGAATAATGTGCTTCGGAATGAGTTTTGATTTTGCAAAGCACAGCGCAGCCAGCGTTTGGTTGGGCTCTGGGAGTTGATAATCATTGATCGAAGTTCTGGGGATCTCTTTTGGTGGGCAAAGGTTTATTGGAGTTTAATCGCACTCCACTATATTAAATTGTCACTATCACATAAAAATCCTAATTTAAAACTTCGAATAAGTCAATAATGCTTCACTATATCTAGATCATCCCCAAACCAAGGAACACAGATAAAGATTGATATTCCCAACAAACAATTCTATTGCACGAAACATTATATTTGCAATTCGCATCAATTTATGGACCCAAACCACCAACCAGTCCAGACAGACAGTCCAGACCAAAGAAAGCCATAACTTGTCAGCTAAATCGAATGATGAGTGTATTACTGTGTGGTGTATCCGATTCATGCGCCGCATTAGCTATACTACCAAGCAAATACCCGCTGGAGTCATTTTTCAGGTTCCATGTCAATTTAAAAATTCGTGGAATTCCATTCGCTCGTGCATGCATCGATGGGACCGGGCGATGCATGCATTCGTTTCGCGAAAGTGAATCGCAGAACGCAGACTGTGACGGAGTGCATCAACAAAACGTGGCGGCGGCGGCGGTGGCGGCGCCGATGACCTCCGGGGGCGTTCATCTGGCGTTCAGTTTTCGGGCCCGGTCTCTGTTCGTTCGTGCAGTTTTGCGATCGATGAGACTGGCACGATGACGCTGCACGGCCGGACAGCACGGACACTCGTTGTTGTGGTGAGTGTTTGTTTCTTTTTTCGCGGCACATATCGTGCCGGAATAAATAATGTCCATCTTTCTCTGGCGACGTGGCGAAGGTATCGGGCGAGTCGTAAAATTTGGCGCATGGGAACCGAACCGAAAGTTGGCACAAGAAGAGACACGTCAACGGCCGCGACACGATTGACCTCGTCGCCTTCATCAGCGCTCAGCGAAATGGAGGAACCATTTATGAAGCATAAAATCAGCGCCCGAAGGCGGAATCGATCCCTGTGGTTGGCGGCCCCGTGTGCGTCCAGGAATGTTGACGACGCAGCCCAAGCGCCACTCAAGCTCGGTGGACAGAGATTTCGCTTAAGATCGTGGCTGATCGTGATTTCGTTAAAACATTGTTTGTATGCATGCACGTTTTGTCTGTGCACTTCCCGGTCTCGCCGGTCGGCACTGACCTCTGCCCGGGTCCGGGATAGGTCGTTCATGTTGACGGTTGAGTGTTTTTTCGTTCTTTTCCTTTGACGCCCCCCACCCTAAAGAAGCGCCCGATTTCGAGTGACCTCGTTGATCTCCCGCAGACGAAGACTCGCGGGCAACCGTGAGTTGCATCATCGCGTCGGTTGAGCTGTGGCATAATGTGTTTGCATCAC
The DNA here is from genome assembly GCF_013141755.1 of Anopheles stephensi. Lineage (NCBI taxonomy): Eukaryota > Metazoa > Arthropoda > Insecta > Diptera > Culicidae > Anopheles > Anopheles stephensi. The sequence continues at coordinate 66,517,568 of NC_050203.1, read as the reverse complement.
AATCAGAACCGATACCGCACCGTGCCTGGCAACTATCCCTCGATACGGTTCGGCAAAGCAAATTCTTTGTGACAGTATGAGAGGCTCCGAATGGGCCGGTGCCGGCACATCTAAAATCTGCATGCAACACGGTGGAGTCGGTTCTTACCTTTCGCTTCACTGTTGTGCGAACATCCTTTTGTGCTGTGCTATTCTGGGCACCGAGGCAATAAGTTATGAAATTAGTCAATTGGAATTTTATTGCCCATTGTTGGGTGTATAGTGGTCCAATTCGTGCGTCTCCGCACCGCATTTCATCGGCTACAATGTCCGAAGGGTGTACGATAATTTATGGTCTCCGCAAGAATTGGTTCACTTTGCATGAAGAAATGCAGTTTCTTCTTCACGGCAAGAAATGCTGCCCTGCAACACACAGCCCAGGCAAAACAATTGGAGGTCAATTGAGGAGGATAGAATGACTGCTTTTTCAATACGCGGTACGGGAAAATTGGTGCATTGTGGTGAGGGTTGAATGGAACGATGAAGAATGTTTTGATTTATTGTTTCGATGGTGAGCTTAAGCTAGGATGGGATTATTGAATCGTTATAAATAATAACAATGCAATCGAGGAGGTTTGTTAGCTTTTGCCTGGTTTTTTGTAGAAAGGAAATTTAAACAGTTTAACGTTTTGTTAGATTTACTGTGGTATTATTGAGCCTGGTTCTTATTGTTCTAGTGATTTCAGCTGGTTTTTATTTCATATCACACTTGGAAAATCACAGTTGAGCGGGCCTCTATGGAAGAAGGATAACATAGTTGTTCGATGAATCGATTATCAGAAGACCCAGATACTGATACGTATTATTCCATCGATTTAATTTTCAATATGTTTCGACATAAATTGAATCTTCTTCTTCTTCTTTCTTGGCACTACAACTTCGAAAGGTCTCGGCCTGCCATTTCTGGCTCTCTGTGACTTAATTTTACCCGTAGCAAAGAAGTCAGCTCTGCGCGTACGAGGGTGCGGTCGGGATGGGATTTGAACCCCGGTCCTGCTGCGTGAAGACCGGCGTTATCGCCTCGGCTTGATTTGAAAGTTTGAGTCGTTCGCTGGCATTCTCATGACTTAAACAGCCCATTGTAGCTTACGGAATCCAATTCTCCCTGATGAGATCGTCGTACAGCTCATAGAGATCGTCATTGTAGTAGTTCCAGTATTATCCTTCCACAATTACGGGAACAAAATTTCTTTCGTGCTTTTGTCTCTTTATCATGACGTTAGTTGAGATTACTTTAGATATGCGTTCATCAAATAATTAAAAATTGAAGTAACTTTGCTCTATTGAGTTCATTATGGATTAAGAAATGCATCCTACTACTAATACTAATAATAAAATACTGTGACAGGGACCTTGGAGTGCACCTTGGATGATAAGTTGAGCTATGATGATCAGTTGAAGTATATCGTCACATTCAGTTAGATTACAGTTGATCAGTATGGTTCAGTTTCATTAAAGTATATGGACGTGGCAGATGCAACAGCTTCGCCGATCTTCACACGGCAGAATCAAGGTTCATGTCTCATCTGGGCCGTTCCCCACATAGTGAGGACTATGAAGTCTATCGGGCAGACTTTGTCTTTGGCTAAAACGCTGTACTGCTCGCTGATCAATAGATGCGGGAACCGGGGAGTTGCGTAGTGGCCTATTGCTTCCTTAATCCTTAATAGCAGGGCTAATGGACTATCGGATCGACTTGCCAGTTCTGCTCTCCGTGGTTAACCTTCACGTACCGATGTTAACGCTAGAACATTTTTTGAAGTTGAGGAATGTCGCTTTTGTTTCGGTTTCCGTAATTCGTTTCTTGCTATGTGTCGTGAATTCAATGCTGTGTCACCTCAACGAGTTCTGCTTGAGAAAAACGTTATTTTTCTTGGGAAAATTTGAAATTGTTATTTTTATTATTCAATTTCTTCAAATAAAATTCAAATGATCAATATCCTTATCAGAAACAACTGCTTGATCTTCATCTACAATTTCCATGCCATGCATCATTCACATCCTTACCAACGACATATCTAAATATGATTGCATCAAAGTTGAACAATTCAAATCTAACCATGCTTTGAAGGGCTGTTGTTCCAGCAGACCCCACCAACATTGGCAAACAATGGAAAGCGCGTAGTACCGAAATAATTTTCTTCTTCCGTTCCGTTGCCATGCGGGACAATCAATACATCAGGCACAAAATTCAATAACACATCCGCACCATCCGCTGTTGCCATCCGAACGAATCTGTACACCTCTGCCCGGTACGATGATATGTTCGGTCTTTCGGTGGCACTTGGCACGCCATAAGCACGCCGTCATGCGGGAAAGCGTGTAGTGTATATATTTATCATATCGGTCCAATTTTTAAGAATTTACAACCCCCGGGTTCACCCACCAAAAACCCTGGTTGCTGTAGTGAAATCCACCGAGAGTTCAGCTCACTTAAGCAAAACACAACACAACCTGATAGCATACACCAACCTCCCCCGGGTCGGTTGGCAGACGAAATGCACATATCGGCAATCCTGAAACTAATACTCTCCCTAATTCATGTTTGATTGCATTCCATTATGGTACGGCTAATGGTTTTCTTTAAAAAATGTATTCGTTTCGTTTAGCTTCAGATTTCTTGCCGTTTCTTTTTTTGGCTTTCTCCAGCGTTTCGAACTGTCGGATTAGCATGACGGATGGCACTGGAGGATGGTAGCCACGGAGCGACCCTCCATGGCTAGGGTCGCGCACTTGAACTTTCCCTGCCCGTGGAGAACGCGGGACGTTTCGCATACGTAAACAAATAAATTTAAATTCATGTCAAAATAATTGTTCCCAAGCGGTTTGCGAGTGGCGCTATCCTGGGAGGGCCTGGGAGGGCAACAACAAAAAAAGTAAATAAACCAAAATAGTCCTTCGCGTTCGGCGTTGACGCTGCCGACGTCATCTTGCTGCTGTGAATGTGGAAAACGAAAAAGTGCCCTCCCTACGCTCTTAGGGCACGGACTTTTCTCAGCCGTCAGGCGGGCAGACCTTAGCGTTCGGCTTTTGGCATTTTATTTAACCGAAGTTTTCTTCCTATTTATTTATGTTCTTTTTCAATCATTCCGCAATTGAAACTGTCCACTTTTGGAAGGGGGGCAGTCCGAGACGGTGGCACTTTATCCGGGCAGAAAACCGGTCCCACCAAGTGGGTGGCGAAACTGAAGAAAAAAAAACGTTTTCGACTCAATTTGCAGCATAAGCAACCACCATCAGGACCAAACGGTCGGGAATGGAGTCTCAGAATGAGCAAACGAGGAGCAAGAAAAAAAAACCCCTTAAAAACAAAAAGCTGACCGTCAACTGTCAATTTGGCCAGTTGGTTGGCGTATGTCTTGTTTGGCTCGCTACCGTAAGCGTAACGGTGCATGTTGGTCCTTTCCGTTTCGTTTGCTTTTTTTTTGTTCGTTTGAGGATTTTTCAACTCTCATCGTGATAGAATTCGAGCAATCCTTGTCGCATCCTAATTAAGAAAGATCCGTAAAGCGGCTGGCTGGCAGTGACGCGACGGGCCGACTCCGACCGTTACCGTTCGTTCTGCCGGACACAAATGGAATTTCCATGTCCATTTGTCGGTCGGTCCGGAGCGGGTATGACCGAGCGCATAAGTTATTCACTAGTAAAATTTTATAATCTCTGATCACACGGCAGGGGCAAATGGAACTTTGATACGGTACGGTTTTGGATTGGGGCTGTGTGTGTGTTTGTGTGCTTTTTGTTTGTTTTTGTGGCGATTCCAAGAACAGATCAGAAGCTGTTTTGTGTGCTTGTCCCCAGCTTAGATGATCAATTATTTTGTAACGCAGTCGGTTGCTTGTAAGCGGATTTAGTCAATTGCATTTCTTTCTCGCCTGTACGCTCTCGGTAAGTGCTGGACACTAGATCGAGGGAGCAGGCAGCTGAGTTGTGGAGCGTTTTTGAGGGAAAGTGTATTTACAAAGTGTAGCACAATTAAGCAGCCCTTTTTCGTGTTGTTTAGCAATTGCATATTTCAGTTTTATAATTAACGATAAATAAGCGACAAGTTCCGCTTAATTGTATGAACAAACTCGGGTCGCACCACAACGTGTCTAATGGCCAACAATGCTCTAATAACTCATAGGAAAATAATTTGTTTTGCACATGATGTGCATGGTTCAGTTGAAATTCGGACCAAAACTGAGCATGTTGTTGTGCTGTTCAATAAAGAAAATTATTTGGCAATTTTCATTCGAAACCTTAACACAGGAGCCTTATTTTGCGGGCATCAAGAGTCTATGAAACTGGTCGGGTAAAGGCTCTTGTCAAATAACAATTTTAAAAAGGACTCCGTTATGACAGAATTGGGGCTGCCCAGTGGTAGATTTGACAGCGACGCCAGTCTTCACACGGCAGGACTGGAATTCAAATCTCATCTGGGTCGTTCCTCCATAATGAGGACTTACTTTCTAACCATGCGATATCAACAAGTCACAATAAGCCAGAAATGGCAGACATGACCTAAGAGATCGTTAAGCCGAGAACGAAGAAGAAGATGACAGAATAATGATTCCGCGTTAGGTTGTCTGGTAGTTTTTTTGATGACATGACTTGCATATCATAATCTGGCATATTTGAATCTTTGAAATGATTGATCAGTTTTTTCCAATTGAATGATGTTACCATATTGCTATCAAAATGTGAGGTATTATAGTTTGCCGATGATGTTAAAATATTCACCGTAGAGAAAGATTATCTCTAATACTTTATCCTTTGACTACAAAATTGACTACCAGTCATTGGAACGCACCGACTATGTTTGTGGTGTGGGTATCCTACTCGATAGCTGTCTTAGTTTAAGACCCCGTATGGAATCGGTAGTCTCCAGAGCTCCATACCAAACGTTAGGCTCAATAAAACATATAGCAAGAGAATTTCACAAGTCAATTGCTCGCTAGTTCAATCCATTCTTGAGTATGTTTGTAAAGACTGTAGTCATTCCAAAGAAATATGGTCGGATTAGGACCCCAATCACTGTCAGTTCGACGTAAAATACTCCAGTGTCGATTTGTATCCAGCTTTCTCAACAATTTTATTGGTGTTCCTCAAATACTCAGATTTATATATATTTCGGCTCCACCGAGATCGCTTGGACCACGTCAACTATAACATGTTTTGAGTTATCGGACTAATTTCGGATAAAGCGATCCAATAATTGCATGAACGCGTCATTTGCTGAAGTCTCCAATTTCTTCGATTGTAGCTTTCTAAGTCTGCGTTTTGTGAGAGTCTCCGTGTTTTTTTTTGGAAATTAGAATAACTTTAAGTATTTCAAAGGGCTTGAATCTCATACGGCAGAACCGGGGTTCAAATCCCAACCGGAACGTGTTCCCGTACATAGTGAGGACTGACTATTCAACTACGAGGTATCATTATGTCTAGTAAAGTAGAAATGGTAGCCATTGCCTAAGAGGTCGTTAGGCCAAAAAGGGAGAGAAGTATTTCATGTCCGTTGAATCAATTAATTACATTAAAAAACGTTTTTGCTTCTTATTGCTTAAACTGATAGACTTGCATTGAAAAGAGTATCGTCAATATTGGTATTTCATGTAGATAGATAAATCAAAATGTGTGGAGAATGCAAGGAAGAAACCATTATGAATTTCTTTGATTTTTGTTGAAATAGGTGCTTATAGTAAAAAAAAAAATTACTGTCACCCAATCGTAATGGCGCCGTCTCTGTAGTTGGTCCTGATAGTGTTCTGCCGCGAGGTAAACATATTTACCCTACATCAAACATCCTAACATGAAACACACGATACGCGAGCAAAAGCATCAATGATTCCCTTGGAGCAGAAAGAACGAGTAACTGAAATTTAGTTTTTACCTTCCCATATGTTTGTATAAATTCTCATCCGATGGTTGTGCCTTAACAGGACTTTATCTCCATCGGTGCACGGCAGTAGTAGAGCGAGCGAAAAAAAAAACCAAATCCCAAACCTTCGCACCAACCCGGTCGAGTTCTAACGATGGCTAAGAAATGGCTAGAATGGCTCTCCGTGTCTTACGACCCAGCACCCAGGCCAAGGATGCTGGCTGGCACACAGACAACCGGGTACGGTAACTCGGCCAGTAGCCGGGTGCTGTAGCCGGGTTTTGCAAAGTTGCTGGCAAAGTCACGTTTTATGGAATGAAATTTCATAGGTGTGTGTGTGTGCCCGCTCCGGTTGTAATATAATTTAATAACTTCAAATCTTTGCTAAACAGATAAAATCTTAAAACAGTTACGATGCTCTGCCGCTGCTACTTCAGCTGCATCTGTTACACGTACATGCTGCCTGCTCTGCTTCATTCGGCGTTGGGTTCCTGTTCCATTTAGTTTGCTGGCAGAAGGTTAAGGTTTCCTTCCTGCACGTTCCAGCAAGTTTGAAGCTTTGCTGGAGGTCGGGAAAGTTGATGGTGATGGCGCTGGTAAATTGCTAGCCATGGGGATAGTTGGGGAAGCTTTACGTTACAGAAATGGACGATGGTTCAGATGTTGAAATGTAATATTTTGTTCAGATGTGTTCGATTGGATAAATCTTTAATTTTTACGCCCAGGAGCTTGGCTAATGATGCTTCAAACCTCGAATAAAACATAGGATCTGGATTATGTTATTTACTACTGTAATTGCACCTCGACCGTCTTTTTGGAACGTGAGCAGCGATAGCTCAGCGTCGCTCTTTATGTATGTCTAGAAGCATCTTGTTCCCTTACAAAGGCGCCTTTATTAAATTAACATAATTTGTTGGCAATTAACGGCCGATAATCTAGCGGCGGCTGTGCGAACCGACGGTAGAATTCTGTCACCACGGTCAACGGTTCACTATTTCACGCGCCGACCAACCGACGATAAATCCCGATCCTAATGCATTCGGCACAGTGAGCTCGGCTTAAGGTGAACGGCTTCCGATAAGCCTCTCACACCCAGAGCCCGGAAGATGTGCGAAATGTGTCTCCACCGTGGCCTTAACCAACTGGCGGTAGCGTTAGTAGCGTGCGAAGGATATCTCGAACCCATATCACGAGCCCAGCCCAACCACCGACCGAGTGTGTCTCTTAAAAGCAGCCCTTTCCTCATGCTCAATCCGGTGGCTCATTCCCTTGCACCGGTCCACCGGGTGGGTTATACGACGCTTCACAGCGCACCGCCGAGCACCGAGATCCGGTGAACCACTTACGACCGAGAGTTGGAAAACATATAAATAATTTTTAATTAAAAGCGATAAACCCGTACCCGGGGTCGGGAGGTTTTTGCGAATTGCGATGAAGATAAAAAGTTAATATTAATAAATTTAATTGAATCAACTGCGCCCGACCAGCGATTGGGCTTGGGACGGCGCGCTTTATCTGAAGCATTCGTTGCAAGCGATTCTGCCTACATCTTAAAAAATGCTTCCACCGGTCGACCTCTGCCGATAGCCTGGCTGTTGCGCGAATTGGGTGCAAATGATATCGCTCCGATTCGATTTGATATCGTAATTGAATGAAAGTGGATTGGATTTTTATTCGTACAATTCAATCTGGAGAACGGCTGGCCGGGTCCAGATGATCGATGTTTTATTCCTGCCTTTATTTCACCTTTACACGCATGCGGTAGGTTTTATCTAGAAAGCAAGAGATGCAGTGCGTGAGCTGGCTGTTTTCCTGTGCCGTAAATCATCCGCAGTTCAAGCTTAATAATTAAATTGGTTACTGTACTGTATTACAGTGTTTTATTCAACGAAGAAATTGAAGAGAAAAATAATAAAATGTTTAAAAAAGTATGTTCAATAGTGAAATTAATTTACTGCTTTTTTTAAGGAGCATCGGAAAGTTACATTGCACTTATTGATTGATTTGAAAAATATTTTTAATTGATTTGATGGACAGCTCTTGGAAGTAGTCCTGATGGATACAAATTTGGATGTCTTTTGCTAACTAAAATTCGGGGTTTCCTTTTATTATTCAACCTCTAGAGGTCTTGGTATCCCGTCTCTCCGTGTTGAGATTCTCAAGACACGTCCATTCGGACATTCGCTAATTTTTAGCCTGAAATATTTCGGTCCTGTGATTGCTGATTCACCAGTGATTTTCAAATGTTCCCAAAAAAATGCTTCTTCTACAAGTTGGAAAAAAGTTCATTCAGGCTTTAAGAGAATGCAAAAATAGCCTTGCTCTAGCTTAAATGTCCCAAAGATCCTGTAAAGCACGTCCAAGAACTGAGTTGGAGCGATGGGGTGGCCGAGGCGATAGCGGTAACTGCTTCACACGGCATGACTGGGGTTCAAATCCCATCCAGACAGCTACGTGTAAATACAAGTCACAGGAAGCCAGCAATGGCACGCCGAAAACATTCGAGGTTATAGTGCTCGGGAAGAAGAAAGGACATATTTTTGTGCCCAACTTTCTGGGAGTTGAGATTCTTCAATTAAACATGATTAAGAAGACTGCCTTCAGCTTGTACAGAAATATTTGTTCCTTAATCTGTTCGAAATCTGATTTTCGGTTCCTGTCGCAGGATAAAACGTCTTTAAATCCGATGTAACCCATCTCATGAGTAGCAACCTTAAAAAAACATCTACGGCACCACGTCTTAAGCACTTGCTCGCTACAAATGACAAATTATTTGACCATTTTTTTGTTGAACACTTGCCGTTTCTCCCGGCCAATCAGCTGCAGATGTCTGGCGGAGTGCACCGGTGCGCCAAACCGAAAAGAAAACCTTCCGGGAGTTATAAATGACCAGCGTAAATTTCGTCCATTACGCTTGTCGTCGTTGTTGTCGTTTGAGGACGGATAGGGAAGGTTTCCTGTGGGACATTTCGGTGGCCATCTCATGACGGAAGCAAAAGGAAAAATAAAGGTAAGTAAAACGAAACTTCCTGTCCCGAATCGTGCACCGGATGATCTGGTAGGTACAAACCGTCCCATTCCGTTCGTGCGGCAAGTGGTCATCGGTTTTCGCTTTCGGTCCGAGATGCATCCAAACCGTCTCCCAGGAGGGCGGCACAGGTAGTGTGAGTCACGCGGTGTAACGTATCCCGGACAACCAACCAACTGGCTGGAGCGGGAGTAGTACATGGCCCGTCGAAACCACACCGGCGGCACTGCTTCATTTACCTTGGAAGCAATAAATAAATAATTTTTCATTAATATTATTGCACCGGACAGCGAGCAAGACTCGAACCTTCGGAAGGTTTTTCCGAAAGGTGATGGTCGGGCGTTTTTTTTTCACCGCCATTCTTGTTTCAGGCTCCCCGCGGGTTGCTTTTGCTCGCTGTCCATCTTGCTAAAAGCTTCCGGGCCCCGCTGGATGGAATTAGGCAGGAGCGGGCTGTAATTCAATTTAGATCCTTCTACCCTCGGAACCACGGCAAAGCATGCTGCCGAGGGTAGTATGGGTAGTTTCGGTAGTAAATTTTGCTCCACCGTTCGTCGTTTCGGCTACTGTGTCGATGATCACCTCGTGTGTGAGCTGCGGTTAGGTGGTTGCATCGTAATGGAGCATTTGGGGAATACGAGAGCGTTAGTTGCCGTGCGATGGCGACCGTCGATGGCTTTCGCTCCACGACGGTGTAAATGAAGCGCCCGTGTCGACCGGTGAGAGCGAACGTGAAAAACGATACATTTTCGTGGAAAATTATCACCGCCGCTTATGAGCCGTAGTTGCGGAAATGGTTGTAGTCCATTTTCACCGAATCGTTTGATGGGTGTTTTCTGTTCAGGTGAGCGGAACTAACGATGCACAACAAACGATGGACAGTGCCGTGAATCTCATTTCTATTCGTCTCGGAAGTAAACTTTATACTAGTTTTATATCAATATATTCATGCTTATGAACAAGAATTCATTATAAAGAAAATTTCATATCGCTTCAAATCAGTATTGTAAAAATTGTTTTGGCTTCAAATAAACCAACACACACACACACACACACACACACACACACACACTTCCGGACCGGGAAACATTTGACGGAAACACGACATTCGCTCGAAACAGTAATATTTGCCAAAAATATATTGCCATGCATCGGAAATCATTCGATCGTGCTGGGCAGGAAAGGAAAATTCCTTCGTCTGTTACGCATGGGCGAGCTTTTGCCATGAACCGGAAGATCGGATGTCACGTGCAATGGTATGCAAAAAGGAAAAATTCAATGAGGAAAAAGAAAGCAGGATGAAAGGAATGGGGAGCCCGGTGAACGAACGAGTGGTGTACTAAGAAAAAGACTTGCTGGCACTTTAAGATAACATTTAGAAATTTAGATCTGTTTCATGGTTTTCTACCTTTTCATATAGTTTGGTATTTTGATTAACGTTTTTATATGAGTTTTGTTACTGTTTTCCTGGCATTTTTTATTCATCCTAAGGCTTCAATACTTTTTCACACATTTTTTTTAGTACTTCTCTGTTGTTTTATTTTAATTGCATTTGATTTGTAAGCAATATCAAACGGTCATATCATTTTTCAGTTTTCAGTTGATAGGGCGATAGCATCCATTTTTATGGCAAGTTTCTTCGATGAAATGGCAAAGAAAGCTAGTTGATATGGCAACGGCTTCAGATGGCAGGGAAATCAAATAACTTTTATTGTGATGTCCTCAGAAGATATCCCCATAATAGCCGATGTTATTGTACACGTCCTTTCAGCACTCGGGTAATACCGCACGTATTTGAAAATAAATACCTTTTATTAAATACTTTTTATTGTGATTTTCCTGTCATTTGAAGCCGTTTCCATATCAATTTGCTTTGGTTTCCATTTCATGTTAGGAGCTACCATAAAAATGGATGCTATTACCTTATCATCTGAAAACCCCTGTAATTAAAGGTGTGTACTGTAATAAATGTTTGGAGAGTTTCAACAAATAATTAAAAGGCGTATTTTTTATAGACTTACAACTTTTTTTAAACTATTTTCTACAAAAGGATTTAGTCATTTTGCACAAATTCTTGTTCCTGTACTTAAGAGCCAGATATTTAGTTCTAATATTTATAAACATTTTGCTGATATTCACAGTGCAATAACATGATTGTTAAAAACAAAACATAAGCCATTCAAGTTAGCTCCAAGCCCAAGTCTTGAGGAGTCTTTCCCGCTTCTTGGCCTAACGACCTCTTAAGTCATGCCTGCCATTTCTGGTCTGGACTTAATGACACCATAGAGATGGATAGACTTCAGCACGGGGGAATGGTCCGGAGGGGTTTTCAACTTCGATTCTGCTGTTCCCCTAGACCACTGCCTCATCTATCGCCGGTCCGCTCCTTGAGGAGGATGTTTATGATTTTTCAGCATGGTGTCATCGAATCGAATATTAAATTAATTTTGCTTGTTTCAGAAAACAAGTTTTGTTAGGAACAAATACTCTATCGCACTGGATTGATTTAAAGATAATTGTACATGGTTTTCTTGAAGTAAGTACAAATACGAGGATTATTTTTAATCTTTTTTCTTTCTAACTTGTATAATTTATTTAAATAATATTTTATATCAAGCTTTCTGTGAGAATCTAGAGTAATAGAATCATGTCTTAGGTTCCCCAAAACTCGTCATTCAACTCATGTCCTAAAGCTTCACTGGCATGGATAACAGACCCCATCGAATGGTTTCCTTTAGTCAACCACTCGGCTAGTGAAAATATAATGATCAAACGAACGTACAATGGAAGCAATCCTTCGAATATGCCATAACGTGCGTACCGAGTACGATACGGATCCCCAAGAATAGGATCCACCGGTCGAACAGACGAACATAGACACTGGCTAAAGCACAGGCAATTGCAGCCAATATTGGCTCACTTGCGCATAGCCGGTGGAGGATGATGCAGACGAGTTTTTATTCATTCTTTCCTCATGCCTCGACAGTTCTCCGGTGGCAACAGTTCCGGTGGCAAGAAAATCTGTGCCTGTGTGCGTGTGTGCGGTAGAATATTGATTAAAAATCAATGCCCAGACTGGTGTATCCAGGGTGCGTTGTACCACGGAGGCCATGCATGAAGAATGGGGCGCTGTTTACGCTGCTTTATCCATGCCAACATCGTCCGGGTATCGCACGGAGCATTCTCAGCTTCAAGTTTGCTTACGCTTATGCTCTTTGATATGAATGAAACAAACAACAACCGGGGGGGGGAAAAAATATGGCGTTTCACCTTGTTCACCGTCTTCCGGTCTTCCTACAAACCCAGCGCAGTATGTTTAAGTGGTACCAGAGCCTGTGCCGAGTGCCTGCCGTACGTACAGCAGGAGCAGCACTAGCAGCTAGGGTCGAGCTAGGACGGCAGACGGCGATGAGTGCAGGAATTGACTGTTTGTCATGGAAATCGGATATAAGTGCCATATTATGTTGATGTTTAAATTATGCACTTTGACGTTTTGCTGTTAGCTTGCTTCGTTCGTTCGCGCACGATCGCTCAACCGGAACTGGAGCTTTGCCGGGGCAGGTAGCAGGAGGTGCGACGTGCAGCACAGAAGGAAGCATTTAGGAAGAGCTACCAAATCAACGTATTTCTTCGGGGAGCTTCCAGCAGAGTGTCGTATCGTTTTATTCGATTCCCTTTTTATTGGCATGCTTTTTTCTTCTCTCGTTCTTCAGAAGGGAAATTCAATCGAACAGAGCGGAACGGCGCTTGGCGACGTTCTTAACGCGAGCTTGGAAATGTCAACAAGTTTACATAGTACCCCGGGGGTGAAGAAGAAGGAAAGAAATCGTTCTAGAACTAAACGAAGCTTTAACTATCACTTCCGCCCGTTTCCGTGCGGTATAATTCGTGCTTAAGCAAATCCTTTTACATTCCCAATCAATAGAAGCCACTCACGGTGCACGAAGGTTCTTTGCATTACTGTGTGCTTCGTCTCACGTCCACTCGTTCGACTTGTTCGTTAATAATTTGAAACACATTTTATCACCCATGGTCCTGGCAATCGACACCCAGCAGCCAATCCGACCGGGAAGTGCTACAAAATGCATCAAACGCATCACTTCATGCATGAGCATGAGTGTACTGTGGGCGAGGTCTGGTGCGCCGCAACTGTTGCTACAGCTGGCATTACTGGGACCGTGAGGCCGTGAGATGTGGAAAGCTTATCCTAGGGTTTTGCTCCAAGATGCTATGAATATTAAGTGGCCACACTTTGATCTGAGTGCAAGCGGTCAGCAGTGGTTCCCCTGGGTGTCATATCGGTGTTATTGCGGTGGGTATTATTTTCGCTTCGAGCGGCTGGAAGGATTGAGTTAATTAAGACATTTTCATGTAAAGAGAGAGAGAGAGAGAGATAGAGAGGGATGTGGCAAATAAATTTAACATAAAATTGATGCATTGTTCAACTGTTTCGGGTAATAGCGTTGTACCGGATTAAATCCTTCATATATACATGCAAAACACTTCCCGTAGCTACGATTCTAGTTTTGAAGAAACTAGTGATGTAAGTTAAATTTGTATAAAGTTTGTTAAATCTCTTTTGATTATTTGTATATACTGTAGCATTTTTCTATGATATTATCTAAATTTTAGCAAATACTTGATATCAATTTCCATTCAGCTTACGACGACGAAAAAAATAACGGCCTCATTTTCCAAATTCTTAACAAATGTAGGGACTAATTCCTCAACAAGAGTTAAGATTTCGTTTTGGGTGGCGTAGATTCAAGGGAAAATCAAGCTTTGGATGTTTCACTGAAGTTTAGATCTTCTGTTTAGAGAGGCTTTTGTTAAAAGTTCTACTGGAGGCGTATCGAACCAACAGGCTGACAAGCTTAGCAATTCAATTTTCTTGTTTCACGATTAGGACTTCACAAAACAGTTAAAATAACTAAAAGTGTCTCAAATGCAACACAATTGCGGCTGAGTTGTACACTTCATCAGTTTATCATGAAAAAATTAAAATAAAGTATTAGTCAACCTAGGAGAGGCCTTGGGCTGCCATCATGATTTACTTAGATCCGTAGCTCAGGTAGTTCTGTGTACCATATGTGATCCGTGGGAGGTTCGATTCTCTGCCTTACTGTTACCGTTACGCCACTTCAACCGGGTCGTAAGAGCAATAATTTAATGTTTGACAATTCGTAGCGCTTTAAGTGATCACTAGAATATTTAACATTTTTTAAATTACTCATTTAATGGTTATCAATTAAGTGAGTCAAAATATGCATCAAAATACTTCAATTTTAAATTAATCCTTTCAAAGGAATTTTTGAAAGAATCTCCTTTTATAACTATTATTAGTTTATTATCAGTAATATATTCAATATATCTTGTTCCTGTTCATAAATTAGATTTACGTTCTAAGTAGAAGTCATCTATTTTATTTAAAATCGATGGAGTTTATCCTCTTGATTAGAAATTTATCGAAAATAATACAACAGAAGAAAAATAAAGAAAGCAACGTTCAAATAATATTAGCAAAAGGCTAATATAAAAGAATAAACATCATTCAACATGTAATGTTTACCTTACACATAGATCTTTAGGTAGAACTGGAAAATCAGATGTGTGGCGATTCAATTCTTCATTTAGATAGGATTCGATGTTGGAAAATTCTTGGGGATGAGGTTCTATACGTCCTGCCCTGTGAAAAACCAGCAACACTCCCACATGGCTGGGACCGAGCTGCTCCAAGCCACAGGTAGACTGCTGCCAAGCAATATTCACTTCAAAGCATTATCCAGGATCACAGCCACGGATGTAAGCCTACGGTACGTTTAATCCGCTTCTTTTGGCCCAGAATTCCTTTGCTTCCCAAATACTTTCACCTTTGCCCAGTTCAGCGATCGAGTTTCTGGCTAGAACAAATTTCTTTGCAGCTTCATAAAAAAATGAACAACTTACATAAAAATCAACGCAACTTCCGTGCCGAGCTCGGGAACAGCTGGAATGCCAGCTATTCACCGGCAGTTATTTATTCGTGTCCGAAAAGGCGGAGATTTTCCGTGTTTTGTGGTCGTCCCGCTAAGACTGTGCCATGTTTTGGTTGGCCGGAACGCATTTTGACCACATTCCGCGACCAGGCAACATGCACAAACGCTTGTACGGTTTTTATTGTTTTGTTCGCTCCTTCCGTACACCACACACAAAGAAGCCAAAAGCTCTTCAAAGGGAACTGCAAAGTTAGCCCCCATAGCTTTGTGGTGTCAGTGGATATCCCGGGACTCGATGCGCGTCCGAACGTGAACTTCCTTTTTTCCACCGAACATCCAACTCGCATAACGTCGTTTAATGTTCTTTGTCACAATTCTGCAATTTTTTTCCTCTAGCCTCTACACTCAATCCATCTTTTTTTGCCACTATTCCATCTGTCGCGAGCCCGTGAAAAGGGTTTGACGTAAAACAGATCCGCTGTGGAGGTGAGCGAAAAAAATAAGGGGAAAAAAGGCTCGCACAACGCACACCGTATACGGCCCATTGTAGTGCGCAAGGAAAACACAATAAGTACACCCAACAACAATGAACCCCCATAACGACCACTAGGTCGCAAGGCGCAAAAGAAGACAGTGCAGGCACACACAAGTCAACGACGACGCAGCCGGTTACACCGGTGCACCGGGAAAAGCGGTGTAAAGGGAAACCAAAATATAAAGCAAAGAACTTACTCGGGTCCGGAAAATTCTTGTCCAGATTGCGGTGGCCCGTAAATGGAAGAATGGTGGAAGCTAAAGAAGACGTTCCCTATAGTTTCGCGTCCCTGTTGTTGTGTGTGTGTGCTCGCGCTTGTTTTTCCTCCTGTTGTTCTACGCCTTCTAACCACAGGCAGTAGTGGGAAAATGGCGCAACTTGTGATAGAGTTTTTCCTTGTGGTCAACACCGGAGCACGGTGACAACTATTGGATTTCCCAACCGGCTCGTGCGGCTGCCAACAACATAATGTTTGTTTACTTTGGATAGTTTTCTGAGTGGGTCGGAACGCGCCATCGTGAAAAACGAGAAAAACCACATGCTTACAAACTGGCTCGTTTGAGGTTTCGATGGTACCGGGATGGCTGAGAGAGGGTTGTAAAAAATTATGAACATTTTAATCAGTGCGTTCGTTCGTTACACAAAAAAGAAGAACTTTTTGTCGGCTTTATTCGGTGAGTGAAGTTGGTGATCATTTGTAGTTTTGTTAATAGAAGGATTATAACACATATGGGTCATTTTATAAGCTTTAATCCATATTGTCCGTTTTTCATTATAAACTGATGACAGTTTTTTTTCTATAATCATCAATTAAACGAGGGAAGTGACTAGTTTTTTAACTGCAATGCCCGCCAGCAAAAGAAAGGCAATTAAAGATTTTTATCGCATTTCGGGGTCCGTAGTTAATTTTATTTCTGTTCGAAAAAGTAGTAAACCCATTTCAAGGGCACCGCGGCTGAGCCGCACGGAGCTGGTTGGTTTGCATGCTTTTGGCGCGTCAAACTCCCGATCGTTGGAGCATTGGTGGGGGGTTAGGTTACTTTTATCATTTGCAGTTTAAGTCGTTTTCTTTATTGCGACATTTTGCAAAATTTGCTCGTGCTCCAAGAAAGGAAGCGCAAGCTCGCTGTGGTAAGCCGCGCCATTTGCAATGGTGCTTTCGCATTTCGAACTGGGTTAATGGTAGGCTCGTTAGAAGAAAAGCAAAGTTTCATCACATAAAGCCGGTGACAGATGCCGGTGGGAGGGGGGGGGAAGGAGAAGGGTGAAAGGGTTTGACCTGGCGGAATGGTTAGACGCGATTTGAAGGGCCGGAACGGAAAAGCCTGCAGCCCGTTTCCTTTAGACGGACAAACTTTTAAGCTTATCAAGTGTATATCAGCCGTTTGGAAAATAGAATTCTCGTTCGGGAGAATAGTAGAAAGCCCTCGCGTAGCAGCCCACATCGTTTGAGACGGGATAATGAAATCATCCAATTCAACGCTACAGTCACCCGTCCCAAAAAACGAACACAATCGACCACCGTAAACTATGGCCGACGGCCGTGTGGAGAAGGTGCCTGAATAGCGCAATGATCCTTCAGCTCGGTTGTGCTGATTTGTGACCTAATTTTCCAACACACAATCTTACACCTTTCACCTTTTGCGTCATAAGTTGAGGGCAGCGAGAAAAAAAATCGGCCTTAGCACCCATCTTGGCCAATTGAGAACCTTTCTTAATTAAATAACGAACTCCGTTTTGACACCGCCAAGATGGCCGTTCTTTCTGAAGTAGTGTGCTCCATCTTCTCCATCAGTTTGGTTAGCTCAGTAAAGCTGTCAACTGCCGAAAGAAGCTGCCGACGGACAATAATTGCCCACCCTTAACCGTCGTGCTGGAGAAGCTGCTGAAAACCAATTTTACGTTTCATTGGTCACCGCGGACGAGTTACGAGCTGTGTGAAAGTAATATTTTGGCAGATTATTAGAACCGGTCACCATTTTAGCGAAAGTTTGGTAGAAAATAAAAATAGAACTTGTCTATAGTTACATGCTGCATGCATGAGAACAGCAAAGCGCTCTTTAAACCTTGGATGTATGATGAAAAAATGCTTTAAGTAAAACGTTTTTGATGTTTTTCAGCTGAAATGCTTTTTGCCGAGTCAGTTACATGTTACCGAATCTCTAGAAATGTCTACTCTAAGTCCAGTCTTATAGTACAAAACACAAAGACAATCATCAATTCAGACTTTAGCATTTATATTCAATAAAAATTCATTTAACCAAAAACGTAATTCAAAAGTTTAACAAAAACAAATAAACTATAAAAAATCAAATTTTGAATATTTTGGAAAAAGAATCAAAATCGTTTCAAGTAACGTTTCCAAAACATATTAATAAAAATCGTCTTTAAACCATAAATCGTATTTGTAACCTATTTAGATATCGTCTTCTTTATAGAGGCTTTGAGGGTCTTTGAGACCTCATTTGCCTTTTAAATGTATTTTTAATTATAAACAGAAATATTTGCCAAGTGCTGTAAATTTTAAGAAAATTCCTAACGACCTGTCAGTAGGGTGATAAATAAGGAAGTTAAGAATGGTATAGATGAAGATTTAGGATCGGAAAAGGACAGGATGCGCTCACCCTGGGATCAGCAAGCGAGAGGGATCCAGTCGCAAGACCACAGGCGAAACCAAGCAAACCCCTTCTTAGCTCAGACTAGTTTTTGTTTTGTTTAGTTCAGTTTGATAATAATCTTTTTCTTCCTTGGCACTACAAGCTGGAGACGTCTTCGCCTGCCATATTTGGCTTTCTGTGACATGATTTTACCCGTAGCAAAGTAGTCAGCCCTGCGTACGGATAGGCGGTCTGGATAGGCTCGAACACCGGAAGATCGGCGCCGCTGTGGCCTCGGCCACCGGATATGCTGCCGCATGTGCTGACGAAATACAAATGTGCAAAAATACACAAAACTCACAAAAACATAACCAAGGCATTTCCTCCCTGATACTTCGCTTTATCCCGGGCGTGCTCGGTTTGGTCGAATAGTATAGTATAGTAGAATAAAATCTCCACTAATCAGATATCAAAACCACAAAAAGTGTTAATACAAAATTATAGATAAGTAAGTTTCTTTTATTTTAATTAGTTTCAAACGAGAACAGCAGACTGTTAAAGCAGAATATACCATCAGTGGGGTGTTAGCACTGCCAT
Organism: Anopheles stephensi; assembly: GCF_013141755.1. NCBI lineage: Eukaryota > Metazoa > Arthropoda > Insecta > Diptera > Culicidae > Anopheles > Anopheles stephensi. The sequence goes on along the minus strand of NC_050203.1, from coordinate 66,498,940 downwards.
TTTTCAAAAAAAAATATTGTTAAAATTCTACTACAAAAAATACCAAAACTTCCTCACAACGTTAGTTGATGACCTTTGAGAGGATAGCGTAATCATGCCATAGCACCAAATGATCTATATTTCATATGCCATCAAAACGTAAAGTACCTCACACCGCCCGAAAGTCGTCGTCATCTTCGACGTTCGAGGGGCAATGTGAGCAAGAGCTCCATACTTTCTACCAACTTTTCAAACCAGCATTTTTATGTACTTGCAAAAGTTTTCCTACCTAGCCAGCGCTCATCATCAAACTTTCTAAAGTATGTAGTCCCTTGTTTGGGTTTCCTGCTTGGTTGCTTGTAAGTGTACGAGTGGCATGCCCGAAGACAGTGAGTGACAGACCAAGCGTCATCCTTTACCATAACCTCCATTTCCCGTGCTCTAGGGAAATTGGTTGCACAGGTAGCGTTTGCCACCATTCAATCGTTCGGAACGGTTGAGCTCGTGGTGAGGAATGGAATTTATCCCATTGCCCAGTTAAAACACTACTTGCCTTCCTTCCCCACTCACTGGGACGGGTGCGAATCGAGGATGGAAAGTTTTTCTCTAAATTTAAATGATAAATAACGCAGGAATGTTGCTTTTAAAGGATAGCAAAACGAGCTGTTTACTTATTCAACTTTGTACCATTGTGCAGTTCCTCCTCGCAAATCCTTCCCGGGATTTCCACTCGCACAACGGCACATAAATCTTATCTGCGCCAGGAATGTGTGTCCCGGCGGAGCATGGGAGTGCTTCTGTTTTGGTTTTGCGGAATGCTGCACAACCCCGTTCGACAACCGGACCAAAGTTGGCCTCCAACGGGAGGCCATTTTATTAGACGCGAGCCCGGTGCCGTAGTCTTTCATCTTGATAAAGCGCCTCAGCTCATCCCGGTGTCCTAAACAAACAAACTCGCCATTTCTTAACCGTACCGTTGGTTCGGTAGCCTTTAGGACCTAACGGCCACGTGTCGGTCAGTGGCAAATGAGAACCAGATCTAAACATTCCCTTAAGAAGCGGGTTTTGTTATAGTTGTATACACACACACACTCCCTCTCGCTCAAGGAAAGATTGTTTTGTGAGGCGAAAATTTCAAAGAAAACCCCCGTGTTTGTCCGGGCTAAAGATGGGCGCATCTGGAAGGATTGTTGTTGAAGTGTTTCGGTTGCCGGTCCAAACACGGTAAATGGGGTTTTTGATCGAGCGCCTAATTATGCTGGTTAATGTGTGTGCCGCAAGCAAAACGGAGCCTTGTATTAACTGAAGCTGAAGCAATACTCTTTCCAGAAAATCCCGGACCAAGCGTGAGGCAGATAAATTGTAATTGAAGGCAACAATCAGGCGCAGTAAAGGCGGTACAGAAATTGTGTTAATTTTTAAAATGAGCTTTGTTTTTCAAAGGTCCTTTTTTACACACACACAGCGAGGGAGTGGACGGGGTTAATTCGAATCGGATTAGTGTACGAGGTAGAAAAAAAAGGGGCAGCCATCATAATCCGTAATGCAAGTGACGTGCGGCTTAGTAATTGCTCCAGTACTGATGGATAAATTACTGGAGGGAGTCCATCGGACAGTGGTTAAGCATTTCAATCAGCATGGGTTGTGTTTCACCCGCTTTTCTCTCGATTATCATTTAACCTTGCCCGGGTCTAGCCGCAAAGCGCTCGGAATAAAACAACATATGGACGGGTTTTTGTTATTTGAATGAAAAATTGATAAAACTGTCGAAACAGTTCACGTTTCACCCTCGAATTTTCAATCAGATTTACAATTCTATCGGCAACGTCGAGCACACGTGAGCTGATGTACTGGCAAACATTCTCATTTCCGGTGTGGGCAAAGTATGGCTGACTCCTGGGTGGGTGTTCAATTCCATCTTTGGTGCGCCTTTCATAAATATGATTTGCCTCGTGGCGGATTTGTAACTCTTTTTTTCAATCTCGTTGTTGCAAGCAATTCAAAGGATAACGCGCGTGTTTTGGAAACGCAAAACCAAAACGGGGAAGCATGTTTCATGTAACTCTTTTTTGCTTTATATCTGACGTTCGGAGAATGCTGTTTAGGATTTGAGAAGAAGTAATATGTTGGACAGGTTGTTTGCTGTCAATTTGATTCGGGGCTGTGTGATGGACAGCACGCATGGCTGTATGCATTGATTTCGATTTATTATTCTTTATTTTATAATGGTATTTAAAACATCCGATCTGTAATCATCCTATAGAGCTTGGATTCTTTCTACTTCGATGGCACTAAAACCTCAAAAGGTCTTGATTTAACCCGTAGCTGAAATTTTCAGGCCTGCGTACAGGGATGCGGTCTGAATGGGATAAGATCCTGGGTTCTGCCGTGTCTGCGCCACTATCACTTCGGCCGGACCGCCCCAAGATCGAAGATATTTTATTAAAATTTAATCTCATAATAACAAAAATAGTGCAGTATATCCCTTCAAATACAGTACAAACTGTGCAAAAAATCCAAGGCCCTACGGTAGCTTTATTGTTTTGCACCTTCCTTTCAAGTGTCAAATACGGTGTTGAATATACACAAAAATTTGGAAAGATTTTTAACAGGTAACAGATAAATGACACTCTGAGATGATAATCACATATAACGAGTAACTCGTCATCTCTTTAAAAAAATAATTCATTAAATTATTCCAGTCTTACCTCACCAGCAACCATTATGATTTTCTGTACAGGCAACTATCGGATGACCTTATCCAAACATGTGTGACTAAGACGGGCGTTCAACTGATCATTACGACTCAGAAACCTGACCTATTTAGACCTATAGAGTTTTGATATAATTTTGTCGATCTGCAACTAATACATAACATCTGTAAGTAAGTACCTCAATGTCTGAGTACAAGTTGGAGGTTTCTGAGAAAGAATTCAAAGGATTTAGAAAGAATGTTCTTTGAAACATTAATCGAAAAAACGTAAATACATTTGAATTAAATTAATACAAAAAATCTTCTTTGTATTATTTAACTTAAATAATTGATATTGTTGATATCGTCATCTAATAGTTCAATCAAATCGAAACTAAAAAAAAGCACACATGAGATCACCAGTAAAATCCTCTAATTAGGAAAATCATGTTCGCTGCAAACTATTTTGGCAAAAATCTTTCTTATTTACCTGGTTACTAAAAAACTCGCTTTTGCTTGCTCTTTATCAGCCTAACCGCCGCTGATTCGAACAAGCACATCATTACAACGACCATACTGTTTTTTTGCGTTCTGTTTTCCACCATCCACCTCCATGGCCATGGTTAGACAAACCCGCTATCTTTACCAGAACAACTGATCATTTTTCAATCTCCATTCTCCACTAGCTGCTTGCTGTTGTCGTCGACTTGCCATCGCATTGTGGTAGTCTCTAGCCGTTTAGTTTTTTTAGATCTTCCTACGGCTATACGGTTCCCAGTTTGCGGTCGTTCGTATTGCTTTGATATTCGCAAGTCGATGATTATGGGGGTAGGGGGACTTCCGCTTCAGGGGTTGGAAAGTCGATTCTTCCTGCCTTCTATCGCTTTTCATCTCTTTTGTGCTAAAAACTGGTTAATGATTGTTGATATTGGAAATTGAATTTGACAGCCTAAAGGAAAGTGTACGCGTTCTTTTCCCTCTCGAACTCGAGATCGCTCGCGCTGTTCAGTAGGGAGCTGAGGAAACTGGTGTTATCAGTTTTCCCGGCTGGTATAATTTTACTCATCATGTTCAGTTGAATAATATTGATTTTTATCAAAACTGTGGGTAGCGTTGGAGACAGAAGTTTATTTAATTTTAAATTTCATAATAATGTCAATTCATTTATTTTATTAAATAATATAACTTCACAATAAGAATTCTACTTTATTAGATAACGTACAGAGCAAAAAAAGAGTTGTTAAGAGAGAAGAGAAATGAAGTACAAACGAAAAACGAATACACACCGAAAAAGAACTTATCACCCATAACCAACCAGTGTCCTTTTGTCGCAAAGCGATCTACCACCTCTGTTGGAAACGGCTAAAGCAACTCTCCTATACTCCTACCCCTATCGTTACTCGATGGACCACAGGGATCGCTTTAGCCTCTACCAAAAAAATCCAAACCCCATCTGCTTGGCTAAATTTACTTTCCCGGAGCCCAGGGTCGGTCCTTTTGTTTGCAGGGCGAGAAAAAGGATACTAATTGAAAATAAAAGTAAAGCAAATAATGCGTCATGACCGACCCGGTCGGGTTTTCGGCTGTGGAGCATTATCTGATGAGTTGGAATCGTTCCACCCCGATCCGTGAACCGTAAAAAAAGTGGGGCCGTTGTGGACGGGAAGTCAAGGATTGCTCACCGACCGAGGTTTAGTCGTGCTGCTATCCGACAAGAAACTTCTGTCAACTTCACCAAACAGTTCATTGTTTTCCTTTTTCCCTGTTGTTGTACTCCTGCGAAGTTTTTTTTTCTTTTGTGCGTCAAGAACTCGGTGCTAGAGTTGGCTCACCAAACGGTACTCGTGGGACTGTAGATGTGCCACACCGAACCGGGAGCTTCACGGACCCAGCCTTCCTTTGTCCGCCGGTCACCGATACCGGGTGCAAACAATAGAGCCGAGAAAACCGGGAGTCTACCATAACGTGACAAACCCACCCCCCTGACGGAGTTCAACACCACTAGCACAACAGATCATCTTGCTAATGAGCGTCGTCCTCGGCTCGGTTGTCCTGGAAGTGAAGTCCTTGCGCTCCCTTTTGATTTGGGGTCTCACCAAACCAACCTAGTTGTGGGTTAGCGAAGGCTTAAAAAATGGAAGGCAAAAACGCTACTACTACGTTGTAATTGAGTAATGCTCGAACGCTCGAACCCTTACCCTGCCTGGCATCGGCAGATGCAATGCCCAATCTTCGGACGGCAGTTTTGTGGCCGGCTTGTTCCGGAGATGCTGGGCTTAGTGATACGACTTTTTAATTAAACTTTCCCGCATTATCCTCGGAAGCAAAAAGAAGTACGGCAGCCACTTATAACGCCGGTGGACAGTGAATGGAGCTGAAAGTATAGAATGTGTTTTTCGTTCTGTATTGCTTTTCTGGTGTGTGTGTTTAGTTTTCTGATTAGGATTGTTGTGTGTTTGGGCTGCGTCTAATGATTATTTTCAATCCTGTACCAATTTAGACTTAGGATCCAGAGTCTGTAGAGCATGAAGCAATGGGAGGTTGACAGTCTCTCCATATATTCAGACTTTAAGTATTGTTGTGAATTTGAACTCCAATTTTTCTTCCTTCCTTTACTTCAGTTAAATAGTTGCAATATTGCATCGAATAGTTGCAATGTTGCTCCACAAACCACTGCAAAATGAATCCATAGTTATGGAAAGCATAAGTTTGTATTTGCGTGCCACCTTTGACCTGGATTCTGGAATAACATTGAATCTAATTATATCGTTCACGTGTACTTACGGGCCAAGGTGTCATCAGTGGGCGAATGAAGCTGCGGGAGAACCCCGGCTCCGTTGGGCTTGGATTGAACTTTGCCAACACACGATTGTACACGATAACCACTTATCTTCGATCACAACTTGCGCCAAACTGAGCAAACTCCGACTCAATCATCATTTCTGTTTGTAGTCATCCCTTCCACTGCCCGTACTGCTTCACTGCTGCCTTCCAGTCCCATTTTTGCCTGTGCTACCGCTTCTCAGTGTGCATGGCGAACGTTCTGCTTCGCATAATAATCATAGCCTGAGCGATACATACTTTTTGCATTTTCCACGAACTTGGTTGGAAAAACACTCCCTTCGCAACCTGCCCCGCGTGACGCTGCAGGATGCAAAAGGTTGTCTCGTTCTGGAAACGGACCACTTTGTTCTCACCTCATCATGAGATAACTTTCCATCGGCAAAGTTTCATCGGTTATCACTATCGCTGACTTGCCCGACTGCTGGGCGACGGTAGATTACGATCCCGGCGAGTGGTTTTGCTATTACTTCGCCCAGGCACAGACACACACACACCTTTTCCAGGTTTCCCTGGGATTATCCTGCCCCAGAGTTTCGCTACACCAAAACCTCCCCCTCGACCAAAGTGATCTTTCAACAAGGTTCCGTGAAGTTCTTCCGTGCGGTGTGGGGGCTTGGGAGGAGAAAAATTGAGAGGGGAAAAGGTAAGCAGCGCTGGAGGGCGGTTTGCGTTCGTGGGGGGGGCGGTAGCAGTCCTGTGGGCATCCCTTCGGCCAAGGGATTGAATTAAAGTATCTCCCATGGTGACAGGAAGATCTCTTTCCCATCATCGGACCGGCCTTTTATCCTCGGCTCGGCTCCATCAACGGTCCTGTCCCGTCAGCCGGGACAACTGTTACATCCCGGACTCGATAACCGCTTCCCCCAACCTTAAGAGGGATCTTTTTCCACCTTCGGGGCAGTAAGTAAGTAAGTAAAGCGAACTTTCTCGTGTTTCGATAAATGCAAAGTTTGTCGATACCACCTTATCGAAACGGCACTCCGTCCGGTATGGAACAGCCGGACCAGACTGCGGCAACCTGATGCGACCCGGTGTGTATTGCGATCGATGGCCAAACACTGGCAGAGGTTACTTTAGCTTTTGCGGAAAGTGGACCAAAAATTTTCGGAGGTATAAGATTCATGAAAGTTCCGAAAGTTTTTGTTAGCGAAAAAGTTTGACGTGCAGATCAACCGAGTGGTCTCGATTGGGGAGTGGGACGAAAAGTTTTTGAGGTTCATTTAGTCAACAAATAAAATGCACTCCTGCAGTCTGGGATGCCAGGTGGATAAGGCAGATGGGTGCATACGGGGAGCAAACTGTGAAAGCATTGCAGGAGCTGGAGCTGGTGCACCTGATCATCATTTTTATAATTCGTATAAGAAAGTATAATTATTTCGCAAGGAATAGGTTACTGAAGACCTTCAAAATAATGCCTATGGGACTGTGATAAAGCTTCAAGCAGGCTCAAAAGAAACTTCAAATAAATTTGAAGTACATCTGTAAACTGTTCATGGCTACTGTCTGAGTTATTAATTGACGATTCTATAAAAAGCAGTAAAAGGAGGATGCCTGGTTGCCTATAGCTGAAAAAGTTCACCTCAGCAGGTATCCAAAAACCATCCGTCGAAAGGTGAATGGAATGAAGGATAATGAGAATAAATTGTTAATCAGCATATTACTGCCACCATTTGCAAAGGGTACCGTGCTGCACAGTCGCTTTGTGAGTTCGATGACATTTGCTTCGGCTTCGGTACGTTCGCATCGCTCGGTGTCTGCTGCAGATATATTTGGGACAGTGTTTATTCCGTGACAAATGCCGAAGGATCAAGAAAGGCGACGAGAACGACGACGATGACGATAAATGAATGGTGAGATATGACATAGTGATACAAAAGATCCAAAAGAATATCGAAAAAAGGGGGGAGGGTATTCCTTCTTCCCACGTGTACGCGAATCCCTGGCAGACGGGAAAGATTATTTTTAAGGCGCACTTTTTTTTTAGGCACGATTCCCTATGCGTCTTACATAATGGCATTTGTGTGTTCTGCATGGGCGATGGGAGGACGGCTAGAGAGAAGTTTCATTCACGGTGTGAGCAGGTTCTACCTGAATGAGGATTTCTGTTTTTTTTTACACAGGCTTCAGATGTGTATGGCAAATATAAATGTAAAGTTCAAAATTGTTTCTCACTGACGGTTTTATAAATAGCTTCAAGTATTCCAATTCCAATCAGTGATAATTGGCAGTTGCAAAACTTTGTGAGCCAGGGCAAATTTGATATGACAAGTTAGCACGTCTGAGAATACTGAGGTAAAGCTTTTAGACATGTGTTAACAATTGATTTATTCTTGTAATTTTATCTATTAACTCACTCCAAGAAATGTAGATAAAAATGTCGAAACAGGATAAAGTTTACATAAAATTATTAGACTTCTCAAAAAACTTTCCTTTTCTATAAAAAAAACCTAATTTAAAGTTAGTTCTAAATATTGATTTCGGAAAGCAAACATTTATTAGTTTCCCAAAATTAGCTTAGCACAAATCACCAACAGGAGAGCCTCCAACACTAGCGAGGACGCTGTTGATGAGGACACGCACGAATCCCATTCGTATCGTGGATCTCCGCTCATCGATGTGTGTCGTTGCATTCCAGAGACACAAATGAAATCCGTACCGTTCCCGAAACCAGCCGAAAAACCTGAAAACATTCCGTGACCTTTTTTCGCAATCAGCGAAAAATGTGTAACGTTCAACCGATGGGTACTGGCGCGGTACTCAGGCTGGTAGCGGACAGGTAGCTTTTCGCATACATTATGTGTGTACTGTGTGCAAGATCAGCAAGCGACATAAAAGTAACACAAATTTCAGCGCTCCATGATGGCACGATCCATCGCGTTCCTCATTATAAAGTGAGCCCCGTAAATTCGCACACCAATTTGGCTCGAGCCACACGGGGCAGACGTGGCGTGGCAAAGATTCGATACGATAATCACGACACTTTTTCACGCCATTTCGGGCCCAAAAAGCGACGAGCTGTTGAGCTTCGAGTGCGTTCCGGAGGGAGAAACGGTTGCCAGCGAGGACAGTTAGAAATGCCAAATTAGGACCACTTGGAAGGACGACGGTACACCGTTCGCGCGGCCGGCCGGCCTGGTTTTACCTCTCGGTGTGATTAAGCATTCGAATGGCGTATTCCATTTACACATTACCGATTTCTGTTTTTCGGCGGTTCCCGGTATCCCGAGCCGGGACGTTCCGTGGGAAATGGTTTTTGCGAGAGCAAAATCAATAATGTCCACGTGCATTCCACCCCGTCATTTTTCGGTCCCCAACCATGTGCGATCGAACATGGGACACGGTCCTTGGATGTTCTTCGATGCATGACGGGCGATACGATTTCTAGTCTCCTCGTTGACCCTTTACTGCTGACTGGAACGTACTGCCTCTTTTACACCGGGCACTACATGAATGTAGTATTTTTATCAACACAACGTAAGCTATGTTTGTTCACGTTCATTCGTCAATGTACGCACGGGCAGCGGCCATTGCTCGGTACACGTGGACATCCTCATCCTGTTGGCACCTTTCGATCATTCATCAATATGCAAGCCCTCGGGAGCTGGTGGAAAAGTCATGGTACCCGGTTGTTCATCAGTCCATTTTGCATACGAGTTCATGGTAAGTCCTGGCCAGAACTTTGTTGTTGACAAAAAGGGCGCTATTGGGAAGGGTACGGTGTGACCGCTGGTTGGGTCATCCACGTTGTAGTAAAAGTTTAAATAGCTCAATTTGAACGTATGTTAGAGAGCGGGAAAAAATATGTATATTTAGTTTTACAAGCTGTTATAAGCTGTGCGAATACCTATAACAGGATTTGTTGCGAATCCCGGAAAGGCAGTCCGGTAACTATATCAAAATAATAAAAAGTTTAATCAAATGGGGTGCTCCTACGTTGCACAGTGGCCGAAATTTAGAGCCTATGGCCGGATGGAGCATTTTTGAAAAAGTTGGAAACGTTCGTAAAAGGATTTGATACTCAGATGCTAGGTCTTGATCCTCACAGAAAGGCATAAAAATGTATATCAAAAAAACTTAAATTTTATAAAAAATTACTTAAAAACATAAAATCCTTCATATATTTTAGTTTTTACAATTTTTTTACTTATAAAAAAATATTTTTACAATTGTTGTGCTTTAAGTTCACTTTCCTTGCTTAATGTATTATTGTTTATTTTTAATCTTTTTTAGAAATTAGAAATTTCGTAGAAATTTTCTTTAATATTTTTAAATTTTTTATGCATTTTTGCTGCATCGGACCGTATTCCACATTGATTGAAGTAATCGTTCACCTTAAACAAACTCAAACCATATTCTAATTTGTATTCCATTGTAATTTTAATGGGTAAACTATTTTCCCTTCGCAACAATGCATACAACAGACAATCCATGTTCACACACACAGGCAAATACCCTTTCGAACGTGAATGGTAGCGTCATCCCTTTGCTCCTATGCAGTCTGCTCCGTTGCAAGGAATGCGGGTTGCATAGGCACCACCGATGATGATTCGTATTCAATCGATGTGGTTCGTGTTTTCGTGACAACATTTTACTCTCCCCCCCCCACCCCACTGTTTCTTTTTTCTTGTTGTCCGTTGTTTCTTGTTCCGTTTCCCCCTCCTCCTACCCTACTCCTCCTCTTCCTTCCCCACCCACTTCCTGGTGCTGGCGCATGAGGCGCAAGAATGAACGATTCCGTCCACCAGTGTCAGTGGGGATCATGTTTAATTATTATGCAAACGTTATTTCATAAACATTAAACCGATCGGTGACGGGGATGTTTGCCGTGCGGTGGGTTAGTTGGCTGGTCGCACATGACCAATAGAGACAATTGCGACAGCGGACCTCGGTAATGATATGATGCACCGTAATCATCGGAATCATCGCCATCATCGTTGGCCATCGAACCGAACCTTTTTCGCTGTAGGAAATATCCTTTCCGATTGATGGGTCATAACGGAAGCGTTCGTGAAGCGGGCGTACTGCATATGCTCGGTGCTTTAATGGACGATAAAATGAGGAAACGGTCGGTAATACATTAATTGAATTGAATAGAAAAGAATCTTTATCGATCGATGTTGCATTATTTGAAAGCGCCATTTGTCGGTCAGTTTTGTCGATTTTTAAGTCAAGTTTGATAAAGATAAAGTTTTAACCCCAGATTTATTTTACGGATAAACAATACAATTACAAGCTCAAATTTGCGATCATAGTTTTCAATAAATCGAACTGTTACACAACTTCTACCCGGCACCGGTTATGATTTGACAGAACGGCTTCATCATGCTTATCATCATCAATAACATTATCGCAATCATCATCACCGTGTGCTGCCGTTTGTTGACGTACAATTTGGCTGCATGATGACCAATGGCGACCCGGTCGTATCGGCTGCAGGCACCACCAATCGTTGATCGTCCAGGACCAACGGTATTCCAGGACCGGAAGGAGCACCGACCAGGTTGCGTGGTTTTTCTGCTGACGTGTACCACCAGCCAACCACCCCATGCCAAACAGCCCATCCATCGAGATGCCCATTACGGACCCATCAAACTCCTACAATATCTGCAACTTGCAAGCAACAAAATGTGGACCTCTGATGGAGTGATATTTGAAGTAGCATAAAAAAACACAACTGGAAGCATCACCACCATTCGAACAGCGCACACAACATGACCAGCAACACGAACTGCACCGGGTGCAGTTGCATAATTTCAAAACTGCATCACCAGCAACTCCTGCTCCTCGTGCGGTGCCCTTCAGCGTGTGTGTGCTTAATGTTGGAGCCCTGTTGTGAAGTAACTTTTTAGCGCTCGGTTTTACAACGTCGATATTTGACCGGGCACGCGGCACCGAGAACAATGTCGATACAAATTAGTAACAATGGCGGAGGTCAACAACGGCGGATTATTATGCTGCGCTGGGGTCAATGAGTGTGGCACCGGGCACTAGAGTGTTGGCAGAAAATTTGAATTCGTAAGTGCGATTGGGGAGGTCGAAATGCATTCGTGGGTCGCATTTCGGATGCAGGTTTGGTGCATATCTGAACTGTGTTTTTGCGTGTGCATGGAACGGTTTGTACGGAGATAGTAATGCGGCACTAAACAGAACCTTGCTTCGTTTGCCTTTCGAATGCAGTTCTGTTTCGGTGCGCTGTGGAGCATTATCTGGATGAAAAGACTGCCGTGAGGGTTCGGCTTATTGGAAGCAATTCAATTGGATGAGCAGAACAGTGGTAGAATTATTTGAACAATACATTACTCATACGACCATATTCCATATTGTATATTACCGATCTTATAGCGATTTTAGTAGGGCAATTTAATGTGATGTTAAATGGAATATAATCCAATTGGTTGCTAGCTAATGGAAATCCTGGAGAAAAAAAGAATATATTGAGATTGATTTAGAGTTAGGTTGGACTTGATATTTTAGTATTCGATCGACTCTGCATAGTGATAGACCCTGATCCTCAGATCAGAGAAAGGGACGTAAGATCCTTTCAGTTTGAAATATGCGGTGATCCTGAGCCTATCTTGGAGCAGCTTAAGACGATCTGAGGTAGATTTTTATCAAGGCAATTAAATATCTGTGACCTTTAGTCTTAAAAGCCAGATGTCTAGCATTCACGTCTTGATTATTTTAGGCTCAGCTCAGGCCAGGCTCAGCCAAGGTCTCAGGAACATCATTTGACGCTCACTTAAAATACTCTCTTCATCTAATAAAGACTTTAACAATTTGTTTATTGTAATGCTTGCATTAACCTTCCTAACCCAAACCGTTCCCAGAAGAAATCTTCGGTGATTCACATTTTAATGATGCAAGATGTAGTCCGTGCCGCTCCAATCTCGTTAGCGGTAATAGGTCATTTTTTAGCGAAACGGAAACAAACTTTTGCCCGCCCGAAGGTTCGTGTAGCCCACGAGCAGCTAACGAAATTCGCGAAGCCAGTCCCGCTTTTGATTAAGCCTGAGCCTTCTTCGCACTGGCGATTTTTCATCAACAAAATGGGTAACGCCGGTAAGGTTGCGCTGCAGCAGCACTCGCGCAACTCGCGGCAAACACGCGGATCACCCAATGGACAATGTTAATTTCGTGAAAGATTAATTCCCTTCCAGCAGGGCCAACGAGGCAGGGTGAGGGTTCTGTTCTAATTTCTTTTCGCTGCAAATCTTCCAGCAACCTCCCTTACAGCCCCGGCTAGCCATGAACCGTGGCAGGATATTTTTACCTAATGCCATCAGCTGCACCTGTACCTCCGTTAGTTTTTCCGGGGGAGGGAATTGGCTACCGTTTATGGGTCGCTCGGTTTTTTTTTTGTTTTGCTGCGCCAGGCAAAGTCTTAATCTTATCGTGTAATCTCACTTTCCGAGCGGCGACCGCTTCCGGCCAGCCGAGAGCAGTCTGGACGGGACGATGGAATCCTACGTCAAACTGACTGTCGAATCGCGAAGTTTATCAATATTTAACTAACCCCAAACGAGACTAATCTCATTTTGCTGCGAGCGAAGTTAAGTGCGCAACTGGCCGGGGAAAGTTTGTTTTTGCTTTGGTTCGTTTTTTGTTACCGTGCCTTGGTGGGTGGTTCTGACCCACCGTTCTTCGTCTTCTTTTTGGATCTGATGTATTTTTTTTCTTAATAGAAGCCTCAGCCTGTAGCTTCCTGCTTTGCTCGGTGCTCCAATTCCTTTCGCCCATTGGCGATGAGCTGCCGTTCCGTATTCGGTTGGCCATTTTTGTGCGGTTAAGGCACGAAACGATGGTGAGGTTTATTCTGTGGCTTGATGTGGGCAAGAAGTGCTGCCGTTTCTTTTCATTTTATGGGTGAGAAATTGTGCCGGCTCGTTTAAGAATTGTTAAGCGAGCGAGAGTTTATTAATTTGGTTTAGCTGTTTGTTGTTGTATCAGATGTGTTTGACAGGAAATGATTCATTTGTGGAGCAGGTGGCCAAGAAATCTGAAAATAGCAATGAATTACGATTTGTTCTGATTAAGGTTTCACAAAGTTAGATTTAGAATATTTTATTCATTTTATTCATTTTATTTCATCACACCAACATTTATTTGATCTCCAAAGATCCCAATAGTTCGTTGAAAAGGAATCTAAAACGTTTGTCTTATTCGTTTCCTTTAAAGCTATTTGTTAAGTTCGAAGAATAAAGGAAATCACAAGGACTCACCTTTTGATAAGACCCTTTGGCCACATTTAACACCTAAATTACTGTTGGGCAACCTTCAGCTCACTTGGCGTGCCTTCATTTCCGTTCTCATTTATTCAACCCTCTCTTACCGAAAGCGGCAGTTCTTGGGAGATTACTAGGCCATCTAATGAACTCGTTAATAAGTTATTTGACCTGCTTTCTTTCGCGAATAATTAAACATATTCTAATGTAATTTGGATGCTGACAGCACCAGTGGCGGTAGACTGCAAGAATGCTTTCAATGGATAAGCATTAAGATGATGGGACGTTGTTTACAGCTTGTGGAAGAGGATTAATTTAAGGCGTAACAGTTTTGAAAATCAGGTCTGATTTATAAATGAATCTTCAGGAAGGTTGAGAAATATTGTGAATGTTTTATATTCTAAATTTTATTTGAAAAAGAAATTTAGGTTTTAAAGAAATATTGTCTGACAAGGCTCATAACTCGCATCCCTATTGACATCATTTAATACATTCTATAACTATGACACACTAGGCTCTTCGTAGAATTGCATCTCGATTGACTAATTTGATTGATATGCATTACATCATTATCCTGCACGGGTAAAGCTCGTTAGAACAGGACACACTCACTCAAACAAAAAAACTGTACCACACCGCAATATGACGCGCCACATGCATTATGCACTTCTGTCACTGCATCACATCGTCAGCGAGCGAGGACAGACGGAGGATAGCGTGGCACAAGCAGCTAATATGAAATATCCATTACTGCACGTTCGTTCGCGTGAATATATTATGGAAGGTCCAGTTTTTTTTCCCGACCTCGTGCAATCATTAGATATCGGCGAAACACATTCGGCTAGCATCGATTTCTCATTAAGGAATGACGAATTAATTTTGCTCGCTACTCCAAAAACGGTGTCAGTTGTCCATCACCGGTCGCGTTGTCTCTAATGACAGTTGCTAGTGCCGTTTTCTGAGAATGTTGCACGGCCGGCATTTTCTAGTGCGGCTTATGCAAATGCTATCGCTGTCCAATCCAGCTGGGGAAGTACAATGGAGCAACGATAAATGAATAGGAGAACGAGGAAGATGTGCAGCTTTTTAGAGTCCGGTTTTGATCCCGGAGAGTTACGTCATGGCCTTTTTCTTATTGCTTTCTCAAACCAACTCGGATAGCTTTAATGTGGCAACGATACCAGAGTGGAAGCTATATTGGAAAGCGTTAGCATTGATCGATGTCGAGCAGTGGGCAGTGGGCGATGATATACGACACTTCCTAATTAACCGTAAACAGTTGTGGACCACCTTCTTCGCATTCGACAAGTCTTTAAGATGCTCCACTTTGGTGCAGTAGGAGCGGTTTTCGGATTTTGATTTTCTACCGCCTGTTTTTTTGTTGGCTCTTTAGGAGGATTAGCGCGTTCTCCGGTTGCTGCACTTAATTTCTCGCCATTATGATTTAATTACTACCCGTTTGGTAATAAATTATGCATGATTTGTGTGTTGGGGCGAGCGTCGTGCATCCTCCCAATTGTTTGGGAAATTGAATTATGATGATGCCGAAGGTTTAAGCTTGTAGGATCAGGGGTTGTGCCTAAGTTTGAAGCAGGGTTTTTAAAAGGGATTATCTACTTCTTACTGATTAAGATTTACAATATATTCGAACCAGACAAGCAAGCTTGGGAGTTTTCAGAAGGTAGCAGCAGCGTAAGTGGCATCTTCCTTTTGAAAGGCTGGAGAACGAACATCGAAACCCAGTTGGACCTGGGAAGATTTTTCGAAAGATCTCGAAGATTGGTGGGCCTATCACAGGCTGTCGTATTGTGATTGGTGGCCAAACGACCCTATATTAGGTCATGCTTGCCATTTCTAACCTACCAGACTTATTGTTACCTTATTGTTATGGGGAAACAACGGCCCAGATGAGACTTGTATCCCGGTCCTGCCGTGTGAAGACCGACGCCGCTGTCTCATCTACAACCCTTCCGCCTGGTTTTAAGCAGCTACAAGCTACATTAGAGCAATCTTCAAAGCTTTCTTAAACTATTTTTAAGTTGGTTAGGCGTAAAATTGAAATCAGATCCGAATCCTAGAGCATAAAACGGCACAATTGAACCACTAGTACATAAAGTTCTATTTCTAAAGTCTGGTCTGAAGTCTGATGACTACTAGGAGGTATGATGTTTGTATACTTTAGAATGGACGTGACGTCAATGGTCCTAGTTATAGTTAGGTCAGTTCATTAAAGCATCGACTTATTGAGCTAGTCCTTCATCAGTTTAATATGTGGCCTAGTGGCTCTTTCTTCTCTGAGAGAACAATTATTCATTTCGTAGTTATTTGAGTTAACAGGATATTTATTGTATATAACCATGTCTTTTACAATTTTTTGTATTTTTTGTAAAAAATAACTTCCTCATCAGTTTGAAACATAAGTTTCCATATTGTAGTTATAATTTGCTTACAAAGTAAATCTTTTCTTCTTAGTCATAATGAGTCTACTTAAAAAAATCCAAAATCCGAAGATAACATAACTTTTAAAACTAAAACCCTATAATTGAAAATGGCGCAATTATAGAATTATGAAACAATGCAAATTATGAAAATGCAAAGTCATGCAAATGTGTTCCACCATGCACCGGAAACGAATCATTAGGCGGAACATAAAGCGACCGGGAGCGCCGGGGGGACCCTCACGACCCCGACGAGGGCTGCAAAAATCAGTTGACGGAAACAATGAAAAGTTTTCACGAACCCAAAGCACCAACCACCAGCACCGGAAGCATCGGTGCATGGTGCAGCGCTACGGTAGGGGTCTAGTTGTTCCCGTTCCCCCTGCTCTCCCCCCTTCCGTCTTCCGATGACCTTGTCCGAGTGGACGGAGTTTGGGCGAGTTTTTCGCACGAAAAGTCCAAGCCCGTTCTCCCTCCCGTTGCGTGCTGGTGTCGGTATTTCGCGACTGGGGTTGATTGGTGGTGCAAAAGTGTGCAACAATCCGATGGGGAATTTGTGCGGATTTCGATAGACACATTTCGGTGCTGTTCGGTCGCGGGCAGACTCGCAAACAGATGTCATTAAAATTACCCTTATTTCATTTTCAATTAAACACATTATCCACTTCTCACCCGTTTGCCAAAAGCCCGTTCACACAGACACACACGGTTGACACGGTGGAATGGGAAGAAGTGGGCTTGCGTTCGGACCGGATTGTTTCTATTTCCGGTTGACGGTTTCGAACCGTTTGCACGGTTACGGTATTGTGATTCTCGAAGGATTTTCGACCCTCTTTTTTTTTGGTTTTGGTTTTGGCTCTGCCCAGGAAGCACAAGGATGGATACGTCCGTTTATGGGTTTATTCTATCGATTGTTCGAACGTAATGGAATAAAATCTGTCTCATATTTTGGGATGATGGGTGGGTGGCAAGGATTATGGTTGAATTAAAGACAGACAATGATAGCTTTGAAGAAAAATTGACACTTCATCCAACACAAATTTAGACGATGGACATTGTGATTGTTGTACATTTGTAATTGGATATACATTATAGAAAAAACCTGCATGGTTTTGAGCTTTACTTGTGTAAAGCTTACTTTCTTATGAAACTTGAATTTTAATTACGGAATTCATGTGATATCTTATTATGTATTACAGTGGTATTTTTGAGGGTATTGTAAAATGCGTAGATGAATAAAATTAATAAATTCTTCTTCTTCTTCCTTGGTACTACAACCTAGAGAGGTCTCGGTAAGCCATTTCTGACTTTCTGTGACATGATTTTACCCATAGCAAAGTAGGTAGCCTTGTGTACGGGGAGGCGGTCTGGGTGGGATTTGAACCCCGGACCTGCCGTGTGAAGACCGGCGTCGTTATCGCCTCTGCCACCGGATCACCCCCAAAATTAATAAATTACTAATAATAAATTAATAAATTAATAAAAGAACATAAATTTTCTGTGTTTTATGCACCTCTCTACTTACCCTTCAACTCTGTTGGCACACGCGATGTTGACAAAATGGCGCCAAGCCGTCATATATAAAATATTATTAATTAATAAATAATATCTTGCATTTCCGATCTAGAATAATTCAATCTCAGGCTTAACTAAAACGTTTTTAAGTCAGAAAAAGGAGACCTATCATTCCCTATAACTAGTTCAGCTTTTATTATAGAAAGGGCTCACATTTTATTAAGTGAAGGGAGCACATGGCTAGTTTAAATGTTGGTTAACAGTTAAAAGTTTATAAGCCTAATTAAATTTTAATATAAAATTTAAAGAAATATTTGCATTGCATCTAAAAACTACACAAGAACCAATAATGGACGATTCATCCATTCAGATTCATATTATTAAAAAGAAACTCCTAGATCCTTCCTTTCATTCTTTACAAAACCTTCCCAACATAACGTGCAAACATAATTTTCCCCCATTGTTGAGCGCTGACGCGGTGTACTTCAAACGAAGAAATCAAACGTCACCTCGTCAGTCGCCCTCGCCACGAGTAAGATCAATCATCGCGAAAGAAAAAAGTGCATTCGGTGCCTAAACCAACCAGTCACTTCCTTCCTACTCGACTTCTGTAAAAGGTGTGAAATGCAAACTTCTCTTCTCGCTAATGGTAGGCATTTTCACACCGCCCGCTCCAGAACCGAACCGAACACTCCTGCGCTACGTCCTCGAAATTTTTCCCCTCTAACGGTGCATAAAATGTGCATGCATTGCACATTGCACTCTTGTCACGAGGAGTCGTCGTGAGTCGGTGACAGATGTTGTCGATGGGGCGTATGGTGCCTTGGGCGGACCATTTTGTAGTAGGCTGTCCTGGGGATATCTTTTCCGCACCCTTGCAGCAGGAAGGGTGGTTTTGTTTACATGCTTCTCCTTCGGATCGTGTTTTAAATGGTGCATTTAATTAGTTGTTTGCCTGATTGACGCGTGACACTGTTTTAATTAATAATGTTTTTATATGTTGAAACCAGAAGAAAACATCAACACGGGTATTGAATCATTTCAAACGAAATTTGAATTTAGTTTACAATAATGTTTCATTAAATTTAAATTTAAATGAATTTCAGATAAAAAATTTAAACGATTCAAAAGGGAAAAGTATATCATATGAAATATTTATTTCACACGATTCGCCACCTATAAGATCTCCGTGGTAATTACGGGATGAGAAAATGAAGATCCTCTTCAAAATGTATTTTTCCGTATTACTTACGATGCGGTTGAGCGTGCAACAAGTATCCGTTTCAAAGCTGAAACCCTGACATGATAAACGAGAAGAAAACACACACGGAGAAGAAAAAAAGGAAACACAGAACAACTCAACGAGAAGCAAACACTCGATGCCTGAAACGGTCTTATAAACAATCAATAACTTAAACAATACAAGATGCAGAAAGGAGAAAACGACACGATATCCCCAACTCCACTTGGCCAGGCCGGTGAAGGCGAATCATTCTTCTGAACGAGGTCTTTAGGTTAGGCCATTCGGTTTGGTTAGCGGTGAGCATAACCCGTACGCAGCAGTTGGAAAATGCCATACGGTCAACGGGATGAACCGCAGTTGGGTTTGGATGGGAAAGCGGAAGCAAAACAGAAATAACACGAGGGCGCTCGCTCACTTACTCACCCGTTCAGGCGCTGAACAGCTATACAAACATTTGAAGATTGGGTTAAAGAGGGCTGCCAATGGATAAACACTGGATGGATGGGCAAAGGTAGAGTTGCCAAAATTTATAAAACCAAAGAAGAACAGGATAAAGCAAGAGAGACAGAAGGAGGAAAAAAAACACAAAGAAGAAAAAACTTGTCCAACACTGATGTACAACATGGTCCAGTTTTGATGTTATCATGCCCATTCTGAAGCGTTATATATTTCAAGGTACATGGCATGCATTCTGCTTTTTTAAACCCCGAAAATCGATTCAGCATCATCAATTATGTTGCAAGAAAAAAGGAGTTTTTTTTTTGGTGGCATCCGCAACTAAACTCACGTCAACCGGGTTAATTTTGCTAAACGAACGCGGGGGAACGTTTCACGCCCCGCAATAATTAAAAAGAAACAACAACAAGGCAATCAATCTCCATCGATTTTTAATTTCTAATGACAGCGTGCTAAATTGCAAAATGGAAGGTGTGTGTGTGCCGGTTGCATTCTGTGTTTGACGGGTTTGGTGGGAGATGAAGACTGATGGTGCCCAGTGATCTTTATTTAACATACAGGTATGCAAAATGTGTATGGATTTTTGACAAAAATCCAACATTCAAATCTAACTTGTTTGTGTTTGTAACATTTAAAATAAATAGATCCATAGGTTGATCCATAGGTCGACAGTTTGAAGAAAATTTTGACTTTCATTGAAAGATGAGTTCAATTTTTCCTACATTGAGGGTCTCCAAACTTTCCCGTAAAGTCTTGAACTTGCGTTACATTAGGAGGTGTGAATTAAAAATCCATTCTTGGAAATTACTCCTTCTGGAATAAGAGAATAAAATAGTGTAAACATGTTTCAATGATTAACATCAAATTCAACCTCTCTTCTCTGCTTCTGCTTCTCTGGCTCAAATACCTAGGACAGGTTTCGGTCTACCATTCCTAGCTTTCTGTGACTTGATTTTACTCGTAGTTAGATGGTCAGTAACACATACGGGGTGGCGGTTTAGATGGGTTTTGAACCCCGGTCCTGTCGTTTGAAGACCGGTATAGCCCCGGCCATCGGACCGGTTCAGGCATCAGACGATGATAATTAGTCCAAATGAAAAACCTACCATCAATGAATGTCTGGAAGCCTCCATAATTTACCATTCCTCCTGTTTTCTTATTAATTACTTGGAAACTTCCGAAAATGTTTTATGCACATAATTAAACTTTCACAACATGGTATGAAGCTTCAATTGGTGATAGGTGACTCAATTGCTTCAAAAAAATCAAATCAAAAAGTTTTTCTTGAAGCTTCTAGATATATACCGAGCTGGAAATATTCTTTAACCCTGTTTTATGCCATTTATTTAAAAAATAAAAATAAAATAAACCATAAGTAAATCAGTATACTTGAGCAAAATTTCCCATACTAAGGCGTCGCCAACCCATACATAATTAATATTCTTTTTAGAGAAAAGCTTATTAGATATTGATTTTTAAATCGTTCAATTTATTAAGAAAATTAAAAGAAATGCCGAGATGCCTTTTCATTCGCATTTAGTTCAAAATTAATTTATCGCTTGAAAGCAAAACGGTGATAACACATGATCGTGATTGCAAAAATACCTTCATATTTCATTCGACACATCGATAAAGACTTCGAATTACAAGCAAATGATCTGCGATAATCAGCCATCCACGGTCCCTTACCAAATCCTCTATCCCACGATGCCCGTACGAGGGCGCAACAGGTCCCAATCCCATCCCTAATCAACTTCGTTCATTATGAGTTTCAATAAAATCGAACTGCTAGTGGATGGAGAAGATTCAAACACATTCCAACAACGACTGCTGCCGATAGCTTCGGTCGAGATAAAAAAAACGCACCACTGCACCTTTTGTAAGCTTCAAAGTCATAAATATTAAAATTATATGCACACGCCGCACGGGTGAATCAGTGCCCGATGCACCCGCTAGCTAAGCTTATCTTTCCCACAGAGCCCTATCTTGAAACGATAGAAAAAAAAAAACGTAAAGAAGACGCCGACAAGAGCGTGGACAAGATCACCGTAAGCTGATTCGTTTACCGATCGAGATCTTCCGATCAGAAACAAATATATTTAACTGGTCGGTTTGAAGCAGGGCTTTATACGCCTCGTTTCGATCGGTCGGTAACCGGTTCCTTGCGCCAAAACACTTCAAGCTCAATGGGGATGGTGAACCGGCTGAACCCGCTCGGTTCAGGGTGGTTTCAAGCTTTGAAGAGCAATAAATTGCGTGTTGAGTTAAATTATGTCCAAATAATGGGTGAATATAATAAATTCACTCAACTGTTCGGTGAAGTTGCCCGAGGCACAACGAGCAGCCGGGACACGCAGACAAAATGTCACAAACTAAAGGCACGCAGCATGTAATGTTCGGTAGGTAGCTGGCTGGTCGGTTTTATGTGTGCCGCTGGTTTTTTTGTCGCTGCTTCCGATGAAATATCGAAACATCCAGTGGCTCTTGCACGGGTCCCTCCATTACGTTCTTTACGGTGACGATCTGTTCCGTTTACCGATGAAGTTATTTATGGCATGAGTTGATCAGTGAAAGGAATGGGTAAGTTGAATTACACCGGTAGACATTTCGATCTGGGAGGGCGATCCCCTTTTCGGCGAGCGTCACATATCATCCATCTGTAGTCAATATCTGTTTGTGCTTGCCTGCTTTCGCCCAGGCATTGGACAACTTTTGACATTTTTTTACAGAAATATTAATTGCTTATTTATTTTCCACCATTTTTATCAACAACTCACATCCCTTGTCCTGTGTTTAATTTTTTATATGAAAAAATACATCATTTGTTGAAATTTATAGTACTCATTTTCAACATTGAAACCATTTTTTTAATACTTCTCCTCCGGAATCAACAATCCTGAACCGTTCTAGCAGCAAATTTCATAACACCACATTGGCCCATCCCCTCGAAGGTCATCTGCAGCGCAAGGTTTCACACCGGAAAATGTCACCGTTCGAGAGTGAGAGTACGCACGCATCCCGCCGCGAACGACCGACCGAAAGAACGGCAGCCCAATGACAAGTGGCGTCTGTGTTTACCCTCGGCACACGGAAGCTTGGGAAGCGCAATGGAAAGTGATACAGGCCAAAGATTGTGTTTTCTTTACCGTATGCTACCAGCGTGCTTTCCTCCGCTATCGTCCTCCGGCACACCCCGGTAGCATAGCGATGCATAAAACATCCCAGCCATCGCGTGGCACTACCTCAGAGCGCAAGGCGAGTGTTGCATGAGCCAAAGCAGACGACGGGATTAGTTGGTCGGGAAATTGTAGGAGGAAAATAGCTACCGTAAACAAAACAAACCTCGAAGCCGTGTGTGTGTTTTTTTCTTCTCTCGCCTGACGCAACGGCAATCGTCAAGTTCGCTTGTTCTTTATGCTGCCTCTGTGAGCAGTTGTACGTTGGAGAGTTGCAATGGTTCCCAATTTTCACACCTAGCGAACGAATAAGGAAACCCGTAACCCAGGGCTGATGATAATGTTGTTCGGCGGAAGCGACTGCTCGTTGATGATTAAAAGTTTTATAACAACCGTGAGTAATTGGGCCAGTGCATCAGTGGAAAGTGATTTAAGGTTTTATGTATCGTTTTCGGTGTAATAAGTACGTCTGTGATCTCAACATTAGGTACATTAGCTACCAATTCTTGGCGCCAAGAGCGAAAAGGAGGTTAATTATGCTTGAATAGTCTTTGTGGGTTGTTGTATTATATTTATATTTCGTTTATCTTATTTAATAATAAAGTGTTTAGCTAATCTTGTTATGTGTAGGTTTGTATTGTTATTAAATAATTACTATAGAAACTTGATTTTTATTTTTTGTCATTTTTTATTCAATCTTTCACCTTTTTTATTACTCATGAATATTTATTCAATCAATTACAACGATAAGAATGCACATGCTACCTGACCCGCATATGTTGGCCTGAACAGAGAATGTTCTTCTCACCATTGCTCTTCCACCAATTTGGGGCGAATTCGCTCAAAATTCTTCCAAATTCATCGGCTCTAAACGGACTGCACCAATGAATGAATGGCTAAGGGAAGCATAAAATCTATGCTGCGAGCGAAATGTTTATGCTATGCAAAAGGAAAGGAAAAGAGAATGAACAGAAAGGTTCATTCTGATTTCGCCCGAGAGTGCTCTCTCTCTGCCCGTACAGAGATGAACAAAAATTATCAACACTCGAAATGGGAATCTGGTTTTGTGATAAATTTTATGCTAAATATGGTTGGCAAGTCATGAAAAGGATTTTTTCTTCTTAAAAAATAGTATTTTTTGCATTTTCTTAACCGTAAGTTACACTTAAAGAGGGTCCTTGTACTAGAATAATAATTTTACAAAGTTTAATTGCTCATGAGAGAAGCATTTGAACATTTGTTTCTTCACATAACCAATTTTAGATAATCAAATTAATTAATGTTCACTTCATGACCAATAATATAAATCTTTACCCCAAAAGTTCCCGATTCTAAACAAACAATTTTAACCCATTTAAGAACAAAATCATCCCATTATCATTTGCTCGACACGCGAGCGTTCATCGACCGCCGTACGCACAATTCATGCTCAGTCCGATGTTGCGTGAGAGAATACGCTCATTCTCTTGCTCTCTCAACATTGCATCTCTTATGTTTTTCGCATCAGCTGCAGTTCTCCAGCGACCAAATGCAACATCAAAAATGCATCGACGGGAGTGCAAGAAAGAGAGGGAGAGAGAGAGAGTTGTAGATTTTGTTTATATTCTTTTTCAGTGCCGTGAATGAATTATGCTGTTTGTTAATCGGTGAATTAATATTATTATTGGATGAAATTTGAAGCGGAACGAAGAGTGTAATTAAATTAATTTGTTACATTGAACTTGTATGATTTATTATTTTTATTTAAAATTGCAGCTAAAGTGTTAAGAAATTTAGAAAGGAACCTCCTCACGGTAATCTGTCATAGGTAAGACCTATCAAAATCTTCAACGTAAAGACTCTTACAAAATTCCCACAACACTTTCCATTAAACCGCCGTGTTTTGTGGAACCCCGAAAACCGTAACAAGCAATCCCGCTACCGAATTCATTCGCCGATTTATGATTTGCAAACCCCACAATGAACACACCTCAACCCCAGAACTGTTACAGAATTACGGCGACGGCACGATGTGTGTCTAGAACAGAACGCCGGAGAGAGCATGCGCGTGTACGGTGCCGAATGCGAGAACGTTCACGCGGCCGATGGTGTGCGTCGGTTCGGCATCGGCTTGGTCGGCCGCTGTCGAGACGGCTCGAGCTCGTCGTGCCTCAGTTTCGGCTTATGTTTCGCGCGGTTCACATGGTACGCACGGCGTTCGCTCTCCGGCTTGCGGTGTACGCGTGTGTTTCAGTGCACTTCAGGGGTTGGTTCTTCGGTTGCGGCGGGCGCTAGCATGTGAGTGGTGATCAATAACGGTGAGAAAATAGTGCAAAACGTGTTTCTT
The DNA here is from genome assembly GCF_013141755.1 of Anopheles stephensi. Taxonomy (NCBI): domain Eukaryota; kingdom Metazoa; phylum Arthropoda; class Insecta; order Diptera; family Culicidae; genus Anopheles; species Anopheles stephensi. Next base: position 66,474,049 of record NC_050203.1, on the reverse strand, counting down.
TTTGCCAGCAGGTGTGTTTGTGTGTGTGTAGTTTTGTAGTGTTTTACTTTGCGCCAAACAAAACAGGACTAATCGGCGTTGTTAGTCCTTCGAAGCAAAACAGGGTGGGCTAGAAGCTCCCACCTTCCGTGAAGAAGGTGGCTGTTATAAATCATATGTCGTCGTGATGGTGCTTCCGTTTCCGAGAATCGACCGGCGTACGCGATGTTGCGGGTGTTGCCCGCCTAATCACAAAGTCGTTTGCCTGCGGAAACACTTTCAAAACGTGTCCCGACACGTCTTCGCGGTCGTCCACTAGCTGACATTCTCGAAGCGAACCATGGTTAGCTGGTGTGCGATTGGTGTGTGCAAGTTTGAACAGGCCCCATTCCTTGCCGTGGTGCCAGGAGAACACAACAAACCCAAACTCCTCGTGACATCGGAACCAGTGGTGGTGTACCGCCGAGTGTTGCGTTGCAGAAGTCGTTGCCGGTGGTCCAGCTCGGATGTATTTGTGGATTTAGTGGACGTCTCGCTCGGTGTTGGTTGGATTATTATTTTTTAATTTGCATAAATTAAAACTCCCGCGAAGAAAGGAAGGACGCGGCCAAACGATCGGTGAAAATTAAAGCAAAAAGAAGCCCGGAACCAAGTGGAGTTTCTTGCCGTACGGTGGCCTCGCGTACCTTAAAGGTCCTGCCACCTAACCGGTACACCTTACGCCATTTTCACGCTAGACCGGAAATGTTACCGTTTGGGGAAGGAATTTTTGCTCCCACCTTTACCGGAACTCCTCGACTCGCTGGAGGGGTGCAGTTCTTGGGGCGTGTGGCGGGGAGGTGATGTGTGGTGCGGAACGAGAAACAGCAGCATTGTTTTATGGGCCCATCGCACGCCAAAAAGGAACGCCCCGATGCCGGCTAGAATCTCTCCTCAGAGTGTAGACGGAAAGTCTAGCAGTGGTGTGTAGGCCACATTCCTGCTTTTCGGCTCCTTGCTGGCCATGGTGTTGCTGTGTAACGCACATCTATGTAGGTGTTTCTGTGTATTGGGGGGGGGGGGGGTGTACCTTCTCAGTGCAACACCAAGACATTCTTCCGAAGGCGTTTGGAATGTTCCGCAACACGGTGTTACTACTCGGAGTGGGGAAAAAGCACCGCAAGCTTACCTTAATGGAAAAACAATACAAACGACGCTCGAGACGCAGAGCGAAAAAGATGCGATCCTTCGAGGTCACAACCACCGTTTGCGGAGTAATCGATACGCAGTTTTGGGTTGAGTTGGAGGGTAGTACGGCAGGACCTTTTTTTGTGTTTTATTTCGCGATTCCGTCCATATCGATTTTCGAACCGATGTAGGGGCAAAAAAGAAGAACGAGACCTTGTAGTTTTGTTGGTGACAAGGAGTGAACCGAGCTGGAGAGGTCAAAGCGGATGGGGAAGTGTGCATAAAGGTGGTGATGCCGAACATGTCATTCGAATGATTGAACGGATTTGATTAAATTTGGCAAAGAGATAATGAAGTGGCATGCCCCGGGTGCATGGAAAGGAGCCCTCGGCGGAGGGATGATGTGGCTGTGCATGTGTTTGTGTGTCTGTTTGCTGATGTCACTAATAATCAGTTCAAATTACCATAATTACTCCCCACAGGACGATCGAGACCCGGTGGGAGGTCGCACCGAAAGGGTCCTTCGATTTCCGGTGCAGTGTTGTGTGCCCGTGTTTTAATGTCCAATGCTGCAGCCTCGCATCCTACAAAGCAGCAGCAACATTTGCCCGAGGACTCATAAGGACGACTGTGTGTGTGTGTGTGTGTGGGGGGGGGGGGGGGCGAGGTGGCGTGAGGAACAGGGACACATTTTCGCGCGCGACCACGAACCATCCACACGTTGATGGATTGGCAGCTTGATTGGTTCGGTGTCGGTTTTGGGGCTAACCTGCTCAAACCCCCCCACCCCCCCCTTTCCCCCAGAGGTTTCGCTTTTTGGAGACTGCTGGCTGACTGTGGAGATTGCGTGCGGTTTATGCAAATGATTTGCGGTTAACCGGACTGTGCCGTGGGATGGGTGGAAAAGCATGTGAACCGGAACGACTTAAAGTGTGTAAGCAAAGCCACCGAGTACGATTCGCGACCACAAACTATCGGAACTAAATTGGCCCCTTTTCGGAAGGGGGGTCCCTTAGAAGCTTCCTTTGTACTTCAACCCACCCGGGTGAAATTGAAAGCCAACACTTCATTTCTTGGCTAGCGACAGTAGCGTTGGGGCTTCTGGGCCAGCAAGCAAGCATGATGTTGAGATGAATTAATTGTGGTAAATTGAATGATCCCATTTTTTTCGTTTGTTTGTGCGCCTAGGTTGAACATCGGGAATACTCTCCAGTGTGCTAGTTAGTGATGATATTGTGTGTTAACTCCGCACTCGGCATGTGCACAGAATGCACTCGTGTGGTGAAGAATGAAGTGAATCAAGTGTAAGGAAAGAGTGGTAGCAGCTCTTTCTCTTTGGTAGCATATTAAAGCCTGCTTATGTGAAGATATGCAAATAGGCTGTTAATTGTGCAGTGGGAAAAAAAAGCCTGGGCTGTGTTTGAATTATTTTGGAAAAATGGTTTTGGAATCGAAACAACACAGTGAAAGGCAAACAAATTGAAGTTGAAAAAGTGTACCAAAGTGAGGAGGTTTTAAGTGTGAGTGTCTAATCGGATAAATTTGCTGAGCATAGTGTAGTGTAACAATACTTAATCGGTGTAAAAAAGAGCTCAATCTGTGCAGTGTTGTAATTATTACGAGTATTCGCAGCAAAAAAATTCAATCGTGAATCGCTTAAGCAATCATAGCTGGAGACGTATCAACAAGTGCATGTACAGTGTATTATCGTGTCATCTGGTAGGAATTCTTCAAGAATCTGTAATTAAAGACGCAGTTCCTCAAGTAGCTGCAATCATTCCACATACACATCAAGGTAAAACTTGCATTTTTAATTCTTTTTCTTTATGAGCTCCAAATCGGAATAATAAGCTGTCAGAAAAAAGAATCTGATTAATTAGCTTCCGAGACGGTGCGTTAATGGAGACGAATTAGGGACATAATTTATTTCCTCTATCAAAACGAGCATATCGAGATGGTCATAATGTGTTGCATTCAACAAAACAAAAAACGAAAGCTCCAAAGAAAACACCCACCCTGGTAAGATAAATATGCGCCCCATTTGGAGGATGATGTACAGATGGCCAAGTCAGTGTGCGCTACAAGTTGCTGCTATCCATTCCCCTAGTCTGGTCGGCCCTGTTCAGACTTTCTATATCCCCATTTCTGGTGCGGTCGATGATGTAAGCGAGACACATTTATCATCGAATCTACCATCCTTAGCGTAACCCCATGCGAGCACAAATTCGGACAGAAAACGCTGTTTGTGTTTTTGTGTGGACGTGGACCGTTGGTAACATGCAGCCAAAACAGCTCAATCGCTCTAAAGTTCCCACGAAGCGATCTACAATCTGTGCAGCCGCACACCGGACAAAAAGGTGCGAGACAGGAAAGAGAGTGCCGCAAACACAAAGAACATAATTTGTCCGCTCCAGTGTTTGATGGGTTCGAGCGAGATTATGTGCGTGTGTGTGTGCAACCAATTCATTCCGGTCGGTATAAATGTCATCTCGAGCGCGCGTTCTAATGCGTTTTTAAAAGCTAAACGACGACCGAACATTTTCCTTTTGCCGTGCGGCAATGTAAAGAACCATCGTCATCACAATCACGTCATCTTGAAGCGCTTGCTTTCCAAAGTTTGTCTCTTCTGGTTCGCACGACCTTGCACCGGCGGTGGAGTCGGGTTCCATTCTTACGGATTGATTGATTAAGATTTCCTTTTGCCTAATGATGACAATCGCGTGCTTGAGCGAACGAAGCGGGTACAACTCCGGGAATATCTGCTGCCGGTCCTTCAGCGCACTATCGTCGCAACGAGAACGCGACGCAACTCTGAAGAGCAACTTAAGGTTTTTTTCCCCCCATCGAGCGGAATATCTCCGGCAGCATGATAGTGCAGAGTTGCTGGCAGTTATTGGTTTCGGGCGCGGTTACCCCGGGACGACGGTGGAATTATGATTGAATGTTTATTTGATTTCAAACGCACCCGCCCCAGTGGCACCTCGAGTTCGTTCCCAAGTTTCCTAACGAATGTCTTGACGAATTGAGACACAGAGACACATCATCGAATTGGTTCGAGTTTGCAGCTGATTCGTATCGCGTTCGAAAGCGTTGGATGTCTGTGTTCCTTTTCGTCTTACGAGTTCGGAATCATTCCTCGTCTGCAAGAGCAAAAGCAAAGCAAACGAAAAGTCACAGGAAGACATTGAAGACATTCGAAAATAAAGAAAACAGATATCGATAAGCGAGCTCGGACCGATGGTGGTGGTGGAACCTTCCTCAACTCAATTTGAATATTGATTCGATCGTGAAGGAAGAACTGCCACCATTTTTTTTCTCCTGTGGGGAGGGAAGTTATAAAAACATGCGCGTCAGCTAAGTAAACCTGGAGCTGCAGCTGCAATGGCTTGGTTGGTTGCAGCTGAGTCATTTGGTTGCCCGGTTGTGTGTTTAGGATGGAATTTGTAGGTCATCGCTTTGATCGACGAGATATGTCAGTAAGTCTTCGGTGGTCCGGGTCACTCGTATGAAGGTTGTGGATGGTTAGGATACGTCGATAAAAATATGTGTTTACGTTGTTGCTTGTTTAATCCGACAGCGTTGGAGGGAACGTTTTATTGAATTATAAAGGGGGGTAATTAATTAAGGAAAACACTCAAACACTTATGACCTCACGATTTAATCTTATCATGGCATGTTCATCAAATTGGTAGGATACGGATTTGAGATATTGCTGTCTTATGTAAAAGGAAGAATAATTTATAAATTTAAAACAGATTTGAATAACAATCTCACGTATTATGGTCGTACAAGGTTAGAACAGAATCCAACCATACTCAACTATTGACAGTATTAGTTCAACACTTATTTTAATTTAAAATTTACATTTAAAGCTCTATATTATCATAATAGCTGTAATTGAGTTATCAGGACTCATACATACTTCCAACAAACCTTCAGCAAACACACCACCAACTGCAATGTCTAAAAGCGTGCTCGCGGAAGACTTAACTCAAGTTTGCTTTTGCCCCGATAGACTTGTGTTGATCATTTTCTCATAAAAAATAGGTGCAGCAGCTGATGCGATAAGACTGCTCCGCGATAAAGGTGCATTCTTTACCATCATTTCCTTCCAACCCCAGACACACACACACGCTCACATTCCATCCCTAAAGAGGCCATATTTAGCTTGTCTACTGTTTAAATCCGTGCAGTCGTCGTCATCGTCGCCGTCGTCGGCTGCTAGAAATACTTCCCCTATGTATGTATCATCTAACAGGCAGGGCGAGAACTTTGCATGGCTAGGCAAAACAAATTTGCTTATCAAACGCAACACAACACGCAATGCACAAAACGGCTCGCAGAGAGGTTTTCTCGAAACGATAACGAAACTGAGCTGAGAAATGTTTGATTTTACGTTCCAGCTTGAAGTGCGCGGGAGGTTTAACAGTTCAACGTGCCACGAGTTGCTGTGGGAGCGGAAGCAGCGAGTAGAAGGGTGCCAAAGATCGCGACCAGCTGTCGCCATGGGGGCGATGGTTCGCGAAGGCGCTAAGAGGTCGAAAAAGGCACACTACGTGGAGAAGGCGGCGAAAAAAAGAGCCCTCCGGTACAGATAAAACACATAAAGGGCTCGAGCACGCTGTCGGTCATGAATTAGGCCCATTGTTGTCCTTTTACGGGACAATCTGACTACACCGACGAAAAAAGCTGAGATTGCTGGTTCGACGCGTGTCTGACGTTGTTCTTTCCTAAAGTATCCTCATCGCCATCATCGTGAGGATGATCATTGGACGATGGCAATTGTGTCGTCATGCGGCTATACGCCGCGAGCTAATTAGTAAAGCAAACATTGGTCCGCGCCGAGAGCCATTAAAGTTATGCTTTCTTTTCCTTCGTGGTGTGGCGTTGACTTGAGTTGGGAAAATCGATATCGTATAACCTTCCTTCAGCCACTCACACACACATGCGCATAAGCTAAACACCGTACAACACTTTCTTTCGTGGAACAAGCCGGGTTTCGCTGTTGGTGGTTCTTACGCTCATGGTAATGAACTCATCGAAACGCATCGCCCATCGTGCACACCCGTGACGAAGTAAATTAGCGATCGCGATGGGTGGTGCTGTCGTGCGGTTCCTTCTCTCTGTCTCTTTCCCTACCCTTACCGAGGGTAGTTCATAGTAGGAGCTCCATTGATGTCTTGCGAAGGAAGGAAGGAAGTGCCAGAGAAAAGCAAAGAATGAATCGAATGCAAAACACATTTTCCCCACGATCGATGCTGTCTGCTGAAGCTGTTTGTTCTTGCTGTAAGTATTTTGCAGCGAGAATGAGAGATCGTTACACCACATTTGCCCTCCCCCGATATCGAACAGGATGAACCGTACTTCATTCAAAGCAAAGCACAAAACTCCGTACCTAATCAGGCGAGCGGGGGTTGGTGCGTTGATAATTAGAAACAGAAGTGCATGTGGATGCAGCTGTGGGTATGTGTGTATGTGTGCAGCGTGCAACAGCTCCGTTGTCGGATGGCGAGACAGTCATCAGACTTATGGGCCGATTTGTTTGCCTTCGTCTTCATCATCGCCATGAAGACGGCGACGGTAAGCTGTATTTACATTTGTTTTAAAAATGGATATGGAAACATGATCTCATCGAAGCGGGAGGGTTATTCCGTTCCGGTGGAGCCGAAACTTGTTGGCTCCCGTAAACGACGGTGTGGCTGAAACATTTGTTGTACCTTCAACCTCGCGAGGTCTTAATTTGTAGTGCGCGCATGACGTTGGATTGGTGTAACGTCGGTTGTGGAAGGAATGACATTCATGTCATGCTGGAATGCTTTGCCGGTATGTAAGCATTAACCCCATGCCGAAACCGTTTGTTGTTACATAAAATGGGGAGGGCGAAATGTATGAATGAGGGGTTGCTCTTGAATGTGGCTTCTGGGTCTAATTGTCGGTGGTGTTTTGGGAGTAAGTGATCGGATTAGCTGCTATTGAAATCTGAATGAAAGTTGGGTTAGAAGCTGGCATGCCGTTTGAAGTTTTCTTATGATTCTTTGTTTGGAGAAGAGTTTTTACAAAATCATACATAATCTGTTCCATAATGCAAATTAGGTACAGGCCAAATTTTATAGAGTTAGCAGGTGATTTGGAGCAAATAAAGGCAAAAAAAGGTTGCAGAACAACAGCGAGGAACAGAGGTGGTGGATGTGAAAGTGGCGCCGGTTTTCACACGGAAGGACCGAGGTTCAAGTCTCATCTTGGCCGTTGCCCCATAGTGAGGACTGACTACTGTGCGGTATCAATGAGTCTAGAAACCAAAAATGGCATGCATGACCTACGAGGTTGTAAGACCAAGAAAGAAGATACACACCACGACCACGTCTAGGGGTCTGTAAGTTGTCTATAAGTTTTACTCCAGCAGTTGGTGAAGAAAAACATCCTCCAACAAGATGATCACTGTTGGGGATAGATTTTTATCCACGCCTGAACATCAGACAGAGAATCAGAATGAGAGCCTGATTGCGACCGTGAAAACATCTCTCCGACAGTACATCCTTCCTAGAATCAATTCAATGTTTTAGTATAACCCTTCAGCAGAGTACTTTATCCAAGAATTACGTGCTCAGGATTTTGCGACAGTGTGCTATGGACTTCATCGCCGTTCAAAGTTAGTATGCTCTTGGAGATAACTCCTCTCCAGTTCACTGTTGCGTGAGCCTCAAAATTCTGTTGTTCATCCGCGTTAAAGCATAAACAACTTTGTAGCTATTTTGCTGCAAACACTCACCGAAATTTCAAACCCATTCGCACAATTTTCTCTAACAATTAATATCCTAATGAAGCGCCATCCTATGCTTCAATCCTCACCACCCGGTGTGTGGTTCATTTCCCGGAACCATTTATTGAACCATCCTGGCAGCAAGGGGTTGAGTTTGTTTGACGTCGAAAAGCCGAAAATCACATGCACCTGCCAAGGTGACTCTCTCTTCCCCGTATTTACCCATAACCAGACAGGGGGAAAAAAAGTTGGCGTGGGGATACCTTGTTGCTGGTTATTTGGCGCCTGCAACCAAACAAAAATCAAACAACCCGTCCGGTGTGTGCCTTTATCAAAGCGCAACGCCTGCGGTGTATCATAGTGGTGATAATTTATGCTGCACTCGGTGGTTGTTTCGTTTCATCTTTGCCGATCGATGTTGTTTGATTTGGTTGCGGGAAAGGCAAGCGGCGGCAAAGGAGGAACGCGGGCAGAGATCATGATAATAGATGGAAAATGGTGCCCATTCCAGCTGGGTTTTCGGAGGAAAATCAATTAGTGTGCTTCAAGCTGTAGGGGGGGAAATGCGATAAAAAACGAGTTATATTTAGTGAAACGAGGCTGGCAGTAAAATATATTAATTAATTATCAAATTATTTTATTTAAAATGCATCTGGATCTTGGGGTCAAAAAAATATTGAAGATTCTTTGTCCATTTTACTCTAAGATTTTAAAAATGAATTTAAAATTCTATTTGATGAGATTTATTTGTATAAAGTGAACATAGTGATGTGTATCGGAAAACATTCAGCGATCAAACCATCGCTTATCGTCATCATTATTCTCATCATGCACAATCGTAACAGCTCAATAGAAGATGTCGTAAACGCTCTTTTTACTTCCAGACCCCCTTTAGTGGAATCGTAAAGTTGTATTCGACTTGTTGTTGTTTGAGCTCGAGCAAGGAAACGGTGCACCCGAAGAGGCCAAGAGGAGGTTTGCTTTTCTCACAAACTTCTTATCGCGACTCAGACCGAACGAAACTGGGGAATTGCATTTGCTGGTGTCGCCATAATCGGTCAAGTGTGCCTTGTGCTAGTCGAAGTCTAATTGCCCGTTTGGCACAATGTTTGAAGAAGTGCCTTTTTAGCTCGGTTTATGGCTGAAGCATTAGAAGGATTTTGCTTTTTTTATTGTTTAACAACAGGCTCCAAATCAAACTGGTGGGGGGGGGGGGGGGGGGGATAAGGACTGCTTAACTTTAACGTCAATTCCACCGCGAGATTTGCTGCCGGACGATCGGAAATCAACGGAACCGCGCTTCGAACTGGTGGATCGTAAATTTGATCATATTTATGTCTGGCTCCACTTCCTTTCCATCTTGCTGCCCCGGACCCGGGGCTTTGTTTTACTCTTCACAACTTCCCGTTCTTGCTATGGTGGTTCGTGCCTTTCGTTGTGGAATTAGGTTCACAGAGCATCGCAAGACGCACACTCATCTTCGAACGCGTTCGTGACATTTTTGTGTGCTCCCACTTTGGCATAGGGTTCGGTCGGGGGGTTTTTGGGAACATGTACGGCGATGAATCATACACGATTGTGTGTACTTCCGCCCCGGGTGTTCGTGGGTACGGAACGTGTCGCACCAAGTGAATATTAACCAACGAGCTATTTCCGATTTTTGTGCCCGGATTTCGTCGCTACGACTTCGCTTGAATGTTGGGTAGTTATGCTTGCTTTGTTTCTCCTCTACACAATTGAATTTATCCGCACCTAACTTGGTACTGCTTTTCCGACCGAAAAGTGTGCGAAAGCGGATGGGTTCTGTTTGACTGGTTGACAATTTTTATTATCGGAATCGAAAGGGTTTATTTTTTTATTTTTGGTGCTCAGGTTCGCACGATAAACATATGTTCGACATGGAAGCATAAAAATGGAAATTCAATAAAAATTTTAAACAATGCCTCAAAGCGACAAAATTCTTTTTTGATCAGTGCGTGTGCGTTTGTGCGTTCGTTTGTTTTTGGTTCAGAATTCATTTTTAGTTTTGAATAAGTTTATGTGCGTACGAGTATGCTTGGTTTTACGATCGTGTGTCTGGCTTTTGGACTCGCGTTTTGTTGCTCTCCTACGTGATTGGGTTGCTTTAGCATTAATAGCGAACGCACTGGTGGCGGGGAAGAGTGTTTGTTTTGGTAGCTAATAGGATTATGAGTTTGTGCTTTGTTTTCGTTGTGCAGTAATGCATTTTATTAGAAGTTTTGTTGTTGTTTTTGTTGTTCTGGAATATTGATACTTCCATGAACAATATGCAATTCAATAAATAAAGCCGAATTGGTTGGAATAGTGTGGAGCATTCATTTGTTTGTGAATAATGAAATCGCTTTATATTTCTTTCCGTAGTTTATATAGGATTTTATTATGTTACAAGCTGCTATAAAACTTTCCCAATAATTGACTTTAAACCCAATTTTATTTTACTGGTACTTACTTGAATTTGGAGCAATTTTATCAAGAGTGATCCAAATGGGGTTTAAATAAAAATGTACTTCACTAGGGCCGTCTGCAAGCTGAAGGCCACAAGCTCAACATTTCGTTTTATGCCTGGTTCTCACAAGCGGTTCTGAAATTTTTGCGTTTTGATTGAATCCTGGACGATTCAAAAATGTCCCAAAACTCCTAAGGACTCAATATACTTGCCATTAAATTCTCAAGTCACATTTCAAGCGTTCATTTCGATCAGATTTGATACTCAATCATCACCGAGATTTGGTCTGAGGTTTTGGTATCGATTTCAATTATTTGAAGCTTTTTTAGAATCCCATTCTTCTTCTTTCTTACGACCTTACTCTTACGACCTCTTTATTTACGTCAATGCCGGCCATTTACTAGACTCATTGATGCCGCCTAGCGGGATAGTCAAGTCCTGAGTCACTATGGGGGCATGGCGCAGATGGGATTTGAACCCCCGTTCCTGCCGTGTGAAGACCGGCGCTACTGTCAAGTCCACCATAAAAATTTGATCCACGTCTGTTTTTGCATTGGAAATTTTTAAATTCCTATGAACGCACTGCATAAGTGACACAAACGGACTTTTCGGAAAAACGGAAAAAATTTCCAAAATGCATTCCAATAGTCACTCGCACAGTATAAATCCTGGGGAAACTTCAGCGCACTGTACCGAATCGAATGTTTACTTTAATTTGCGTAAGTGACACCGGAAGTCGTGGAAAGAATTCCTCCACCTTCTCTTTTACCCGTTGCACTTCGGTGCACACCTTCACCATGTGCAGTTAACGTCGTCCTGCACTATTTGAACGCCTCGCTTGAAATGCCATTCGCTCGTGGTGTGAATGATGTTTACCCGATGTAGCAGCCATTCCAAACGAGGGAAAGTTCTACCGTGGCCGAGTTTTTTGAATGATTAAAAAAGCGAGTTGGGTTAAAAATGATTGATTTCGGGCAGGGCACGCTTTTTTGGAGGGTGGGCCGGCTTTGGTTGACGAGAAAGTGAGAGAGAAGCTCGTTTAGTTTCTGAGCATATTTGGTGTGCCTTTGGATGGTATTTTGGGGAAAAACGGGGTAGAGAGAACGAGACAGGACGATCATATCAATTTCTACTAATGGAAACACTCGAGGTGTAAGTCACACATACACTTACACCGGTAACGTGTGATGCAAAGAAGGAGAAACAAAAAAAAATCTTCGTACGAGGATGTTGTACCTGCCGTAAAGTACCTTAAACGTGGAAGGTAAAGGAAAAACCTCGACAAACACCCAGGATAAAAGGTGTGGAAAAACGAACTGCTTCCGCCGGGAAATGGTTCGGGTGGTGGAAATGCTCTCCCGACAAGTTGCCAAGAGTGCCCGGTTCGGGAAATGTGGGATTTGATTGATCGAGGGCGTCCTCCGGTTTTTGTGTGTGTGTATGTGCTTGAGAGAGAATGCTTTTAGCATAATGACGAAAGATTTCGTCGTCGTCGTTGGACGGCTATGGGCTAACTTTTGAGGTTGTTTAAACCCAAACGACGACGCTCACGACGAGTGAGTCGGTTACGCGACGGATGTGAAGTGGACGGAACGTACGGTGCGAGACCCTCGGCACCCGGAAGCTTGGGGCGAGCACCAGTTTCTTGGTAACGTTTGAAGTGTACCGAGCATGTGTTAACATGGATCCGGGGCTCTCGTTTCGTTCGGTGGAGAATGTAATCTTTTGCTGCTGGAGTGCTAAAACAACTCATGCCGCCTGTACCTGGTTGGAGTTGGAAGTGATGAGCGAGTAGTAGTGGAGCAAACAGCACATTGTTCTAATCTGCTCGGATGGTTTCCTGTGGAGGTAAAATTTGAAAATCATAACCGCTATGGAGCCACCCTTTTTGTGCTGACGCTGGGTATTAAAATCTGTGTGTAAAAGTATGAACGGTATTATACGGTGTGTGTTTTGTAAGAAAATGTTTGGAAACAACAGTCAAAGCTATTACTGCCCGGACACCGGGCTTTATCTTTTCACTTTGCTTTTCCTATCCATGTGAGTGCTCTTTTGGTCTCCCGATTCTTCCAAGCAGCAGCTCAGATGAAGGCAACTCATGCTCTTTATGTTCAACCCCCCGAAAAAGAAAAAACAGCATCATGATTCCTGAAGCCACACTAACAAGATAACCTGTATTAATACGATTAGGGCAATCGAATTCTGCTAGTCACTGTCAAAGATCGGTTGAAGCTACTGTGGCTACCGCTACCCTGACGTTTGGAGAGGGTCTTTTGTGAACCGAGGTTTTACTGAGGAGAACTGCGGAATGGAAAGAGCAGTAACAGCAGCATAAAGCAAATGTGGAAAAATAAGCGCTCCATGGATGTGGAGGCTGCGAAATGGTCCTCACGCACTCTCTCCACTCCCCCCAGCATGAGCATTGTTTTCGTCCCGGCAGCGAGATGAACAAATCATAAATTAATTGAATAATTTTATTTGAACGTACCCGGGCGTCGGCGAAATGGTGTACGGTCGGCAGTTTGACAGTGCGTCAAATATTTGTCATACGGCAATTGAGCGCTCGGTGCTGTCGTCGTACATTTAGGATGTTTATTTATTGGAGTGGATAAAAGCAAGAATATTTTGTTTAGTTAATATACTAGTTGCAGGGTTTCTGTGGGAAGAACTAGCAAACTGAACATCTTATCTGGAATATTTTCAGGATTAAGCTGAACATTTTCTAATCAAGCTGGACTCTGTAGTACTTGAAGTTCAGGTAAAAATATTCAATCAAGTCTGGATAGTTTAATCACTAAAAAAAGTGCATCCGAGAGTCCAGAATTTACTAGAAAATATTTCAATTAAATCTTTATCGAGTCATGAAATAGCTGGAACTTTGCAAGTTTATCTTGATAATACTATTTGAAGTATTTGAGTAACACTCTATGACTGTTACCAATAGAACAATACTATTTGCCATCAATTCCAAACTTCAACCCATGCACAGCACTGTACGCTGTCTCTCGAACGTCTCCATGCCCGCTATTGACTCGAGCCATCCAATTCCCCCGCCGGAGCTGACGGAATGATTCGTCATCTTTCGGCGTTAAACATAATCCTCGACCGCGAACAGCCACCGAACCGCTTCTTACTTCCTTACGAGGCGGGAGCGTGATGGAAAAACAAGGACGGATCGGTGGAGAGCAATGTTGCTGTCGGGGTGCTGTGTGCTTGCTTTATCATGCTTTATTGTTTTGGTCGTGTTTCGTTTGTCGGTAGCCGCGGATAGTGCGAGGGCAGCATATGAGCAGTATGTTTATGCTGGGCTACAGTGCAGTTGGCCCCGAGGATTGCTCTTTCCCATTGCCCTCGTGCTGCTGTTTGTGTCAGTGTCCAATCAAAATCATTCAATGTGATGCTCCGCTCTCGACATTCCGAGCGTCGTTAAAAAGTCAAGCGGCACGGCTTAAGTGTCGGTGGAAGATTATTATTTATGTGTCGTGGTCGGATTGTTTCTTCCCGGGAGGATTAATTGTTTGGGTTGTTTGGGCGACTGTCTGTGGAAAGCGGTTGCTGATGATGGGGTTGCGGCTCATCCCGCCGGCTCGATCAAGTTGTTATCTTCATTAAAGTTTAAAGCCATAAAAGGTGTAGGATGCCAGTGGACATGTTTGCGCGTTGTAAAGGGGTTATGATTTTATGTTTCAAGCTAAGATTGACTCTGGGAGGACATGGTTAGATTTAACACTTGACATAAACGTAATGATCGTTTCAATGATGGTAAATGATCGAACTACACGTGGGATCAATCTTAAAAAATGTGAGCAAAAACATTACAAGTGCAAAACCCTGGTGGATAGTAATGCAATTCCATTTCTTGCACTACAAAACACTTGAGCGCATATTTCATTTGCGATTTTCATGAATTTCAAGTGGCACATTAACGTTGGCCACCACACTGCAGCCGGCGTAACAGCGCGGGTAAAGGGAAGGAAACACACAACATAAGAGTAATGATTGTTGGACACGAGCAACAAATAGCAGCCGAAATGTGCTGGGTGCCGGGAAGTCTCCCGGTCGATGCATGCAGGCGCTCCGACAGAAAACCAAAAAAACACCATGGGGAAGCGAAAGGCATTCGAAATAATGGCATTCATTCATTTATTCATTTATGGTTATGCAGCTTTAAACACTTATCTTGCTTGTGACATATGCTGCTGCTGCTGGGCTGGGGGCGGGTGGGTGGTTCCTGAATGCATTTTTTCCTTTGGATGTTTTTTTTTGTTTTCATTTGATTCGTCTCTTACTTGACGTTATGGCAAGAACTTGTGTTTTATCGTGCCTGTTTTTTGTCCTTTTTATGCAAAAACTGTGCTTTACTTTCCCACCCTTCAACAAGCGCCATTCGAGTTGGATGTGTTGGTGCACTGTTAAGGTTGTGCTGTATATGATGGCGATTTTTTTGGTCGGTTCTGTTTCCATGAATCGTTATTCATTTTAATTTCATCCTGACCACCTCCGATGGACTTTTGCGTGCTTGGGAGCAATATACTTCGCCAACCACGGGTACGATTCTTCACAGTGCTTTTTTTCCATGGGACTTTCTTTGCATGAACGTGTGCACCGCGTTTCTTTGACACAGTTTTTTGATTGTGGATGCCATTAAAATTAACCAAAAACGTCCTTATGGTATGATGATGCTAATGATGGTTAGAGCGTAAAGCTAGTGTTGTTATTTTAGATTATGATATTGGTTTAAATTAAGAGCAAAGATAATCACTTATTTGCATTTTAGGGGAAATTTAGGAGGATTATTGAGTACTTAAAATTATGTTCTTGTACGATATTCTGACACGAGCCGTGGAATCTTCTTCTTCCTCTTCTCCTTGTTTTAGGCTTATTAGCCTGCTTGGTGACGCCAGTCATCGTATGGCTTTCTAGACTAGATATAACACCACATACATTCACATAACATCGAAAAGTGTGGCTTTGATATTAATTTTATTCTACTTAAGCCTAGCTGAAGATCTAAGAAAAACAAGAATATATTTGAAAGAATCAGGAAATAAGGGCACATGATTTGATGGACTCAATGTGTTTTAAGTTTAAAGTGGTGGATGCGAAAGCGGCCCCGGTCTTCACACGGCGGAACCGGGGCTCTAGTCTCATCTGGGACGGTCCCCCTATAGTGAGAACTGACTATCTAACTTTGCGGCATCATTGAGTCTAGTAAGCCAGAATTGGTAGGCATGACCTAAGAGGTCGTTAAGCCAAGATCGACGAAAAGTGTTTAAAACTATATTTGTCGTGTTAGTAAGACTTATCCCTGAATTCAACAGGGTTTTTTTGAGACCTTATACTCGTATTTTGATGGACCAACTGGAATCAGTACTAAGGGCGCTTCACTCTTCCAGCCATCCGGCACCTTTCCTTGCGTCGAGATATACCTTTGCGTAGAAAATGAGATGAGTATTTGGAAAAAAGTACTCTAAGTATACAAAAAGGCAGGAAAAGCACCCTCCTTCCGAACTCCCTCATACCTTCGCTTGCCATTTGAAACCAACTGGACCGCTTCGGTCCAACCAAGTGGTCACATCGTGTTCAACGATTTGCTCACCGGCTGGAAATTCTACACAGTTCCAGTCACCTCCCCAGGGTGAACCTAATGCTGCCAAGTTTGTAGAATTTCATCGACACTGCGCTCCGTCCCACGTTGTCAAAGTGTTTGCTTGGGGCGTCCATTTTTGCCCTCGCCCCCCCCCCCCCCCCCCCCCCCCTTCTTGATGCCCTTTCGCATTAAAACCGTGACACAACGGAACCGACGGCTGCAGACGACGATGATGATGATGATGCCACCACGAACAACACTCGGTGGAGGTAATTGGAGAAAATGGAAATATTTTCATCCCACCGTTTTCGTGCATCAGCCGGCGAGCTACCAGATCAAATCAGAATGGAAAAACAATGCAATGAAAGGTGAAATGTAAATAGCAATGATTCACCACTCTCCCTTGTTGTCTCCGCAGGTCTCCGCAGGTTGCGCATGTTCATGACGACGGGAATTAACACTTCAAAGCGAAATGTGATCAAGCGAAGTGCGAGTGACTGAACCGCCACCACCGCTGTTCGAGCTATGGCGTCCGGAGGCGGACTCGGTTGTTGTTTCGACGCTTGCTTGCTGATTATTCTGTTGCCATTGCCCGACCGAGACTATGCTTTATTGGCACTTTTTCCCCCCGCTTTGTCCGGGCTTTGTCCGGGGCTCCTCGTTCAATGCTGTCATCATAAAATTAGTTCCATTGGGGGTTATTATGCGCCGTATGCGCCACTACGCCTACAGGAGGTCCAGTCCCGGCCTTCGAATTGCGTTGTTTTGTTTTCTTCAGTTTTTTTCTTCTCCTTCACCGGATCTATCTTCTAGAACCCGGCTTAGTTAGCTAGGGGATGATGTTGTAAGGTGAGTTCCCTTAATGGTATGCAAATTATTTGAAAATGTACTTTTGGACAGGAACCAAAAATTTATTTTTGTTTGATTTAGCTGGTGCGTATGAGTGGAATGAGCGAAGAGGAAAATTTAATAAGACTTCTTGAAGCAAACAGAAGAATCCTGCTGCTTGCTGTAGATCTCTTCTCCAAAGAAGTCCGTTTTTGCATTATTAATACGCCTGATTTATCATATTTTATTAACGGAAAGCAGATAAAACGCATTAAACTGTGTTTTGTTGCCCCAAAAAGCATAGTTCTTTATTCAATTGAAAACTTCGTGCTTCACTTACAGTTGCAAGAGCTCTTTAAAAAACACAGAGGAAAATGAGCAGCAGCATCCTCACGACTCGAGCACGTTTGATACACATGTTCTAATGATTTTTATCTTCGCCCTTACTCACCACATCCCAGAAGGTACGGAGCATTACAACGCCATAAAAGTCGTAAAGCCAATAACTTATACCGTTTCGATTCGGTTGTGTTCGGCCCTGGAATTCCCTGGCCAACCTGAAACACCATTTTCGCTTCTCGTGGTGGCGGTGGTGATCGTACCCAATTTCCCAACAGTCCTCCACTGTTTGGGAAAGCAAGTGCATTTTTCCCTTTTTATTTTCAATTTCCCTGATTGCTCACTTTGCCGTCGTGGGCCACATGTGGACTCAGACACACACACACACACACTGCCGCAAGGACGCTCGGGCGCTTATCGTCGCACATTATGGCATTGCGGTGTTGCGGCACAGTAAAATCGAGCCAGCCAAAGAGAGAGAGAGAGAGAGAGAGAGAGAAAGAAAGAGATAGTGAGTACCTCCTGGGAGAGTTTTGGGTGCAAATCGTACCCGTACGAGGGTGCCAAGGACAAATTTAAGTGTTTTTTACTTTAACGGGGGGTTTTTTCGTTTTTATTTTGTTCGATTTTCCCTCTGAGTCTGGGAGTTTTCCTCCGGAGAAGCACCATCAGAAGCAGAAAAATAATAAAACCCTCACCGCGGTTGGTCACTCGTGCTTTTTTTCCCAACCGGTGGAAAATTGCACAGAAGAACCGCTCAGACAGTGTCACTTGGAACAACGGTTCGTTGGGGTTTCAGGGTCCTGCTACTGGTGGTGGTGGTGGTGGTGTTTGCTTGTGTTCTCATTCATTATTCATAATGATCTACCACGGTGAACATCTGGTTCACATTTCTGGCAAGCTCTTCCTCTAATGTACCCCGTTCTTCGGTCGAAAAATGGGCTCGCTAGTGAAGGGAAGAAATTGTTTTTCCATGCGTCAGAGTGATGGTGTTTTCTTGTGTACGCGTGGGCAGGCGTTTGTCCTCGGGTTGTTTTAAGCCTCCTATATACCTTCACATACACATCGCACCCGAGTAGTGGTGTATATAGCACGGCTGGTAGTTTAATGGTGGCCGTAAAATATACCGAAAGTCGAAGAAGCTGTGTGACAGCTTCGGCGAATGTCCTTGCAGATGGGCAGCGAAGGTTTTTCCACGGTGACTCCATCAACCTTGAGTCTATTTATCTTTTTACGGTTGCAAATGGAGACCGGGAGAACATGGACCTTGGTCCCCGAGAAAGTGAAACAAAAACCTGGGAAAGAAATCCTCACCGAAAGGCTTTTCCCGACATCCTGCAATGGATAGTTCATTTAGTGTTGCTTGTGCTATTGATGAGTTTGTTGAAGCATCGTCGCCGGCAGCATCTCCAACCAAAAAACCTCCGTGGTTGGGTCACTTCATTTGCTCGACCGAAAAACCACCAGCTAGCACTAGAACGGAACGCTGTGAAGTGAAAAGTTGCGAAACAGTTAGGGTGGGCTTTTCAGCTGCTGGAGCTGATGGAAACAGTGGCAGTTTGCGAGGGGACAAAACCGGGCGAAAAAGGTCAAGTAACGATCCATCGGATGTCGCATCCGTTACGGTCACGGTCAACGATTTGTTACAGAGTTTTTCCCGGTGGCTTCCAGTTTTCGGCACCTTTCCCGGGCCGCTCGATGGAGTCGCCTTGGATTCTGTTTTCCAAGGGGGTTTGTTTTTTTTCCGTCCCGGGGTTGGTTATCTTTCGGAACGGTGAAGGATTTCGTACTGTACTACCAGTTGATTGAACGAACCGGATTACGGATAGCACAATGAACGGGGGCCATCAACATTGCCCATATTTACTTCGGAGAAGTTTCCTTTTTCGCTGTAGATCTATCACTTCGCTTCTGTGGTGTGTATGCTTTTGACATTTTCTTGGACTTTTCCATGCTCCAAACCGGGCCAATGATTAGGAGACAGAAGGTTTTCTTTTTAGGACGGGCAAGAGATGGTTCTTGTGGAGCACAGTCAAGCGTATCCACCTTTATTAGTCCGGGATACGGTTGGCTTGGCTAGGGATGCGGATGTATTCTATCCGGCATTCTCCTAACCGGAAGGAACGTCTGTACTGGTGGAATTCTTCTCGACGAACTTGCCCATCTGTGTGTGTGTGCTTGTAATTATTTAAATAAAGCACCAACTTTAACTACTCTCGTCAGCTGCTGTGTTAGATTAGGCATGAAAGGAAATCCCGATAAGCAGTCAAGATGATATCACGTCTCGGAAGGCGGGAGCTGCGGAAGATTTTTCTTTGCAGGCAAGTTGTTCGAGACAGCTGCTTCGTTATTTATCTTTCATCCGTGATAAGGCAGCTGACGTGGACCATTACGCTGGGGACACATTTGCCCGGTGCTTTAATGCGGCTAATTGGAGTCACCGAGCTCTTTCAACCAGGATTTGGTGGAAGGAAGATGCAAATTTAAGAAATCCTTTTCTTGGTTCTTGGTGTCCTTAAGTTGCTCTTTAAAGAAACTTTAGAGAACTCATCATGGAAAAATAGTTCCAAATGATAAGTCATATTAAAGGCAATATTTTAATACCTGACGAGATTTCCCCTCAAAGATTCTTCACAGCACCAACCGTTCCTGGAATTCTCTTTCCGGAATTACGGAATTGTTTCCTAATTTGGAACCACTCGATCAATCGATCAATCGTCTACCCTCTCCAACGTCTTAACTCCGTACCCTCGTCCCATTGCCCAGTGTTGTAGGCTTATGTTTGCAATCAGGATTAGTGCGACGTGCATTCGGATCTCCTCCAATCACGACATCCGATCGATGACCTGCTAGAACTGAACTATCTTTTCCCTATCGCACTCCAGTCAGCCGCCGGTCCTCTAATCGGCTGACAGTAGCTTTGGAGAGAGGGCCAAGTTGACTTGGCAGCCGTGTTCCGGTCTGGGGGGGAAAACATGGAAAACCATTTCTCAAACACATTCCACAACTCCACCACAACTTGTATCTCGTCGTTCTGTTGCTGTCCATTTTTGTCCATTTTTTTGTCGCTTCTTGGTGTGTTGGTTGCTTGCTTCGTCGAACTCCGAAATCCGAAAAGCAAACAAACCAACGACCGATTTTCGACCGGATGGTGGCTTCATCATGTTGAATTGGCCGCACATTGTACGGGTGTGTGTTGTTATTTTTTTTTGGCTGTGTGTTGCTTCTCTCCTTCTCTCTCTCTGTCCGTCTTTGCGTCTAATCGTGTTAAGGACCACTTTTCCGTTATTTGTATGTTTTTTTTTCTTGCTTTCTTTCGTTGGCCGTCTGCTCCAGCACTAGTCAAGCTAGTAAGTTCTTTTGACGGTGTGTCAGCAGCTTGGGTGGTTGTGTGTGTGAGTGTCGTTTTTCCACGCCATTTCCACGCCCGGTTCCGCTCGATCGAATGTGTTCAATCTATTTGGTTATGCTTTTGTACATGGCCCGTCTCGTGCTGTGCCCATCGAGCAGGGAGCATAGAAGTTAGAAGGGCAGGTGCTGGAGGAGCAGGAGACCGTAATTCCCGAACCGAAAAACCCGGAATCAGCGCTTGTTTCATCGGTTGTTTGCATTGCGCGCACAAACAGTGATAAGATAACACTGTTGTCATCAGTGATTGACATCGAGCAATAAATTATCGATATGCGGCTTATGAGGGAAGCAAATAGAGCCGTGCACGCACTTTCACACTCAGCCTAGGAGGCAGATGAGAAACAAGAGTTGTTAGGTGTAAGTCGTGCGAGTTGCCTTTGGGCGGAACGATACAAATCAAACAAAACACAGTTCGGGTGTGATAAGATTAAGATGCGACCGAACGCTATCTGCGCTGTGAGGAGAATGTTGGTCAGATTTGTAATTTTTTCGTTGTTAGCGGTGTTGTCTTTCTAATTTCTGTAACATATTCTAGATACCGATACGGGGCGGCATAAGTTATGGAGCGGTAGATTGTGGGATGCGCTTCTTCTGATGAAACGACGGTTCTGAGCGGAACCATTCGAACCGGCATTTTTTATCAGATACATGCTAGCATAATATGAGCGGTGTTCGCATGTTGACTGCACCATGACTAACCTGTCACCAAGTGTAGCAAACAACCACCAGGCCAATGGGAGAATGCACACACCCCTCGAAGAACTGACACAGGCTGTGGGTGCAGCGTGCACCGCGTCATCTCGCTCGAGGGATACTAGTAATGGGAAACATCTGCCAGCTCGTACGACGTTTATGATCCATACCGAATGGCGATCGAACGATAGGTGCACGTTTGATGGCGAAGATTTGGCACGGCACATAGTTAGATTGTTTGATCGTGAAATCGATTTGCTTCGCTGCTCGAATATTGATGTGAGCGCAAGTGCACACTTGCGACGGGTATTGCGATAGGGGCTTCGGGCTAACACTCTCGGATCATAATTGAGAATGTAATTATAGGGCATAGCGTGCTTTTATTCGATTGTATGTCATGTTTGTCCTGCCCGTGCCTGGAACTGATCAATTCCTTTCGGTTCGAATCGTTTCATGTTATTATTTGGAGATTGTAGAAATGACTTTGTCTTGTATTTGATTCCTTTGCTAGCTTAATAAGTCTTGTAAATATTAAGCCATTTATTAATAGCACAGTAGGCCAAGATGAATCAATATTTAATTTAAACAGAAATGCATAAATGATATTTAATTTAATTTAAAAACCTCTTAAACGCGTCCTCTGAATGTCTTAAAAGCTCAGCAATATTTTTGATATTAAAATTTGTGCAGCAAATAAGACATGCCAGGCTTCAGAGAGCTGGTCATGTCATGTGATTGGCACCGTGCAACCCAACTCAAAGTCTTTACAGGTCATTCACATTAGGGGATAGGCGTGGTCGGCCAATTTCATGACAGTTGTTTATTTTTTAACAGTATATTTTACATGGAGTAGTCAGGTGGCCTAGGCGACCTGGGTTCAAACCCCATCCACGGGTTTGCTACGGGTAAAATCTCTGTGACTTGATTTTGATTGAAGCCAGAAATGAGAGGCCGCGTCCGACCGAGATTGTAGTGCTAGTGCCAAGGACTCAATAAATATTCAGTACTGTAATCTCTGTTTATTAAGATTGTTTAGCAGGATTGCATATTGAATAAAATGTTCATTAAAAATTTATTAGTAATGACATTTTAAAGCTTGAAAAATTTATTATTAGGAAAACGTTTGAAAATTAAATTGCTTTGAGATATTTAAAGAAATAGTAATGTTTGTTCAGAAATCGATGCTCATACGACCCTTAACTCGAATTGTTATGATCACAAATTGTACTCAGTGTACTCAAGTGCTTGCAGGTAGAATTTTTTTTGCCGACTATTATTCCAATTCCCACAGTAAATTGCCCAAACTACTTCAATCGTCCAATTTAAAGGCACATTCGCTCAGTAAACTGTTATTTATTGTCAAGTTATTTATTCTTCACCACGCTCCTGTAAACTTGCCGGTGCAATACCGGTTGCACCAGCACCGTACACCGGAATAAGCTGTCAAATAAGGACGTACGTTGTTCGGTGTAGCGAAACATTACGGCCATAAACCCCTTACCTTCCGGGAGTGTGTGTGTGTGTGTGTGGCTGTGTGATGTCCTTGCACACAATGTAACAATGAATCATGTGAGACGTCTCGTAAAGCGCATCTTCGCCGACTTAGAGGCACACGGCCCAACAACATGCTCAACTCGCACATGTCGATGTTGAGCGTCGTAACGAGTCGTTTCCGTAGCCATTTCTCAACCGTCGGCTTGTCGGTCCTGGTAGCAGTCACACCAAATCATCGTTGCCGCCGGCGAGGCAGAGGAAAACTAGCGGAAAGAACTTGCCGCACCAAAGCGACGTATGTTTCGTATATATTCATCACCGAAAAGTTTATCCTCTTGGTGTGTGTTCGCTTGCGCAAGACGTTTTGTTGGGAACGGTCTCAAAAAGAACAACGTTACAGTATGCCTGAAGGACGAGTTTTTCCTGGCACGAGAGCAGCGTGCGAGCGTCTTTGCTTCTTGCAGCACAAGAAGCTGGCCTCTGCGTTTAACCTCACAATGTGTTTTCCCTTAATGAGTTTATGATTGCACCAACCCGGGGAGGTTATGTGCGGTCCACGGTTGAAGCTGGAGCCGTAGTCGGTGGGAATGTAGTTATTTTTCAAGCAGGCGGACTTGTAAGCGTGGAGTCTGCTGCGGGTTGCATTATGCCTGGCGGTTTTGGGTCTCGCGTGGTTCCTGTTCCGCGTCGACGTACGCCCGCGTTCGGTCTGTGTCTGCTGCCTTCTGATTGATCTTCGGGAAATACGATACTTTTCATCGCAGACAAAAGGCACGATTCTGCGTGCTGATGCTGCTTGAGATGTCTCGCCGCCGCTCGAGATGAAGCTGATGATGGAAGGGCCCGTTTGTAGAAGTATGAGCCCTGGTGTTGTGTACTTCGGTGCTGATGTGCTGCTGCTGCTGCTGCTGCTGGTTTTCGGTATTAATTACAGCCGGGCGTTTTTCGGTAGCGCTGATTCGTTGGGAAGTAAATCATGTGATGGACGAAGCGCTCGAGGAACCAGATGGGAACCGTTTTGTTTGGACGGCTCGGTGACTTACTGGTGGTGTAACTTGGTTTTGCATGAATGGTTCAAGCTGTGCGGTATGAATCTTCTTGCCTGTGAGTGTTTCCATTTGGGAGTTATCTAGGCGAATGAATCAGTGGCATTTAGACGGATATCAGAATCTGCCTCCGAATTTTGATAATCGTCCCTGTGTGGCGTGTTGTATTTTGCACCATCTATGACTGGTGGAAAGCGAGAGTTTCTATCACAATAACGAGCGACTCTTTAATCGTGACTAGGACACGTTTTGCCAGCGTTTTGCCATAACAGCCTGCTTGGCTGACACCATTACAATTCTTATCTAAACATTTGTACCCTTTCCATTTTATAGACCTAACATATGCAAAAACCAATTCTTCTTTAAAGCACCATATGGTTAGGCTGCCTGCTATTACCCTCAGCGAAATCTCTTGCTGTGTGTTTTTTTCTTGTGTGCTAATCGGATGTAGCAATTTCCCTTTCTTGTTTTTTCCCCATTCCAGGTACGTATTGGAAACAAATTAGCTTGATCGCGTTCGAGGGTGCCTGGGAGCCGACCATATCGCCAGGGTGTCTTTCATTCCGGTTCCGGCAGCTGACACGAAGGAAGTTTAACATTTTTGGACCGAGTGCCACCCTTAGCCGTCTATTCTACAAATGTGACCGAAATTATGCAATCATATTCAGGCCGGTTTTGGTAATTGAATTCGCGGATCAACCTGGGTAAAAATCCTTTTACGGTAATGGTGAGTTCGCCCCAGTAGGGTTTTGATAAATGAATAAGGATGAATGGGAAATGGGTATATGAAAATTGCTCAGCGCAGGGAACAGGAAAATGGTGCGATGGCCAAAAAAAAAGTCCAACACCCTTTTTTCGGAACACAGCGCAACCCGGTGAGCGCGTACGCAAACTTAACTAATAATCATGAATACGGTTGTCTAATCATCGCAAATAATTTATTCAATATGCACCACCCTTTCTAACGAAACGCGCCATTCCGCGATGCGGTCCATTTGGCATCGAGTGTGGCAAGGGTGCTTTTCAAATGTGTTCGTCCCATTTTTCCGAAAATTTTCCCTAATGTTGGGCTCATTTATAGTTTTTTTTTTTGTTGCTTTCCTTTCTGCCATAAGCCTCCATTCCATTGTTCCGCTGCTGTGCCTTTTTCTGTTTTGAAGTGCTTTTTACACCGCTGCTTCTGCTGTGAATCATCCTACCAACAGGTCGGCAATCCGTGCGCCTCACGTTGCGCAATAAATCTCCCGAAAACTCTTCTTTCTATTTATCAACCTGGTCGCGAGGTTCGAGGTGGTTCGTTCGGGCTTTTCTTTCACTCAAGTCCCCTTTTGTTTGCCCGTGTGTATAGGTGTGTGTTGGAAAGATATACGTCATAAGCGCATCATCATCAGCAGCAACAGCATCGTCACCATGGGGGTTGATCCAATTTTTCTAGATCAAACTCAGTCCTCCAAACAAAAAAAAAAAGGGATGCTTTCGAGTTTTGGGTCCTGGTGCGTAAACCAATTTTCGTGAGCCTGTTGGTTGAAGCCTGCCTGCTTATAGGTGCAGCAAACATTCTCTATAAACCCATCAAAGCGTATTTCAGCACTCAGCGCCCGTTTGGGTTTTATTATACTTTTATTTGGGGGGGAACCCCCACCTGTCACGTGGGGGGGGGAAAGTTTGGGTATTTCTAAGGAACGAGCACCAAAAAAATACAAAAGGAGAAAGAAAACTGGGCCAAACTCGCACTTGAAAGTAGAGGGACGAAATAATGCAAAGTTGTTTTTTTCTTCTATTATTGCATTTATCTTAACTTTGCTTCGCGCTTTTTTCGCAGAACGATGGAGCCGGTTGGAGATGTGGGGGTTATTTGGAGCTGGACAATGGTTTGAGTCACACCTTTCCTTGATTGTGTTATGGTTCTTCATAGTAAACAGAGAGGAAAGATCACTAGGGAGCATCGGGAGCTAACAGGATCAACCGTTTGCCTTGGAATCTTGGAGAATATCTGATATGTTGCACTAAAGCTACAAGTAACGCCTAACAACCATTTCAGGAGTTTACTAATCTGGGATGGACACAACATATAGAAACAATGTACAATGTTGAAGATTTATTTTATAACTTGAAAAGCTAGTATTAGAAAGATATTTAGAGACCAACTACTATCAGAAAACTTGACTTGATAACAATGGGATTTTTTACTGCAGTCTTTTCCCCCTGCAGTTCTCCTTTATTCAGAAACCCCGAATCTCGCAAAGTTGAAACGTGGCATCGATTTAACAAAATCGCCAAAAACCCTCCGTACAACTCACCTAGCTCTACCGTATCCTCAATCCCAAACACACCCATTACTCGCTTTACCTAGCAATCGGGCTGCAAGCAGACGTACCAGACTATCCTTGGACGGTGCCAGCAACTCCATCGTGGCCGAGTAATTAATCACTCAATTTTGCGTGGTTTCTCTCGATCTTGCCAACCTCCGAGTCCGGTTGCTTTTCTATGATTCTTTCGGTGAATGAAAAATGGAAGAAAATGGTCTGGCCAGCTATCCTCCGGCAAAAGGGTTATTTATCAAACCGCTTTTTCATGCTGGCTTGCCCATTTTCACTCACTCTCACTCTCTCTCGAGGCGGGCAATCGGAATGCTAGCCAAATGCAAATACTTTGTTTCTTTGCCCGTTAGCACCTCTTCCTTCTCTCTCTCTGACCGGAAATGGGACTTTTTACTGTGTGTGTGTGTGTTTTTCCATTCATTCGCTGTATCCTCCTGTTGCGCGCTGGTCGGTTCCGGTGCATAACCATTTCCGGACCGGGGGTTTCCAAAAAACCGTGTAAGCCACCTCGTTCGCCACTTGCGAAAGATTGTCCAGGAGCGAAAGAAAAATTGCACAAATATTTTAATATTAAGTTTCAGCGACTAGATTCCATTCTGACCAGCGTATGTACGGGTGAGATACCCATTGAAAGGGGGCATGGTGAAAGAAAAAAAAAAACAGGGAAAGCACAATCGTTGGCACTCGTCCACACGCGCAAGGACACCCCGAAACGCAAACATTTCTGGTTGAAGGAGAGAGAAAAAACAGCGTAGAGATTTGATGATGGTGCCACGAGATTGGGCGTGTGTGTGGGTGTGTGTGGGGCATAAAAAGAAAGGAGGAGGAAAAAAGAAAACCAAAATGTTCATCAAGCAACGCAACGCGCATATTAAGCGAATATGAAAATTTAATTAAAAAATTCCTCCATTTCCGATTTGGTCCGCGCAATCCCTCTCGACCGTTGGGAGGCTTTTGTTTTTGTGTTTTATATGCAAAATATTTGTTAGAAAAAGGGGAATGTTTTGCATTGTTTGTTTTTAACGAGGGGAGGGGAGAAAGGGCGAATAAACTCGGCCAGCTCGGAGAAAAAAAAACCGACGGACGAGCAATGTTCTAATCTGTTCTAATAACGCTTGGTGGACGAGTCGTCCCATGGGCTGGTGGTATGGAACATGGAATGAGTTGGGCAGGATTCATGCTGTCTGTAGCCTGCAAGTGATGATGATGCTTTATATAAAAGAGCAAAAAGCAAAAATGTATCCGGCCTTCATGGAAACTATTTAGAGCTGCGTTGTAAGTTTTTCCAGAGGGTGAATAAATGATTTCGTAGTTAGTAAGTTCGATTCAACGCATTGATAAGTCTTCCTGTGCAATTTAATTCCATCAACTTCATTAATAATATTCGTTCCCGTGGTGATGGGTTTAAGAAATTTAAGGCATTCCCTTCCCTTCGGAAAACAAGGCATTTCAAACTTTGGACACAGCTTCCCTATGCCGTACGATGCGTATCAAAAGCAAACGCAACATGACATCCATTTTCACTTACAACTTCCCTTTGCGTAATGACGCCGGGTCACTCTGGACAGCGAGGAAATAGCAGAACAATGCGATGGGTGGGTGATGATTTTCAATTTTTCCCGAGTTTACATTTGCACCTCCCGACCAGCCGTCCTTTTTGCACCCTCTTCCTGTGTATGTGTGTGTGTGTGTGTTTGTAAATTGTTATGAATAAAAACAACAATAATCATGATTTATTAAATAAATTTATCGCGCCTCGGAAAACAAGAGGACCACCACGGGGTGTGGGCCTCCGCGTGTGTGTGTGTGTGTGTGTGTGTGTGTGTGTGTGTGTGTGTGTGTATTTATGCTTCTCCGCACCGGAAAGGACACACCACCGGCGACCGACGATGGGCGGTGAGTGAATCGGTCGTCCTCTTCATATCAAAAGTAATAATAATAAATCAAACTAGGGGGGAAATTAAATTTTTATTCTCACCCTTGAAACTGTGTATTTCGTCCATTTTCCGGGTGCCAATGGTGGGCCGGACCTCTCTGGGTGGGAAGTAGTGTGGGATCGGGAGGGCACGGTGGCGTATGTGTGCACTAGTTTGGCCATTTGAATTGCCTGCTATCAAAATGGGCTTCGTGTGGTTTGCTTTTTTTCCCTTTTCCCGCTCGCATTTTCCGAACAGAGCGGCTGGACTTTCTTTCCACAGCCACATATGGACTCGTTCCCATCGTGGATGGATGCTCGAGGCTTTATATCCCGTGCCCTTCGTCCGAATTCATTCTGTTCATTTCTCTGGGAAACCTTGAACCACACCGCAAGGATAAAATCGATCCACGAGCCTTTCGGAACCGTTTTTCCTACTCCTGTTTTCGAGAGGAGATATTCAACATTAATCAACGCCATCCATGCACCACTGAGCGCCCTGGCCCTGAGACTGAGACAGCACCCGGTTTATTTAAATGGCTTAAATCATTTGCTGAGAAGTTGTTTTTTCTGCTTCTTCTTCGGGGAATCACCACCACGGAACACTAAACCTCTCGAACGTGCCAGCCACAAAGTCTGGGACACCACTCTGCTGTTTGCTGGCGTGGGAAAAGCGCTTTTGGCTTTCGGCCAAGTTTGCTGTGCTACTGTTAGGTGTGCCCTTAACACGGTGATAACATGATAGTATTAAGCGAAGTCTTCGTGTACGACAGCAGGCAATTTCAATATGTTTTTCGGCAATGCATAGCGAAGCGTGCCGAGTGTGCGCTACGGGTGATGGTGACGAACGGCAAGGTTAATGAACATCTGGCTCGACCTGGATTGAGATGATCATTTATATGTTGGACGTGTTGAGTCTTTCGTGTGAATTGTTTGTTGATGTGATTTAATGTATATTAAAATGTAGAATGTAAATTTGATAAACTAAATAATTCAAATAAAATACATTCGCTTTCCAGGACCAACCGAATGATTCGTTAAGGTCTTCTGATATGCGTCACTGGTGAAGTTAGCTGGGAGTTTATTCGATCTATCATGTTCCTATCGTAGGAAAAGTTTAAAAAAAAAAAACATGACGGGATTGCTATAGCAATGTCCACGAAGTCAGAGATATTCTTGACCGGCTGGAATAATTGTCTAACTCATAACGATTAAATTATCAAGATAAGGACTTGGAGTACCTCGTCGATCTCTGTACAACACTGTTGGACGGCCTAGATCTGATTCTGTAATAGATTTACGATTTTGTGCAGAAATTTTAATTTATTCTCCTCAACTATGGTAACCATAATTATCCCGAATTTTTAGATAAGATAGCTTAAAATTTTCTTAATACACCAAAGATGTTAAAGACTAAAGAAAACAGACATTTCAGAGTACCTCCCGTGTTTAGAGTTTTGGAATTAAAAGCTAGTGAAATCTGTTAATGCTACAAGCCTTCAATGTAAATCTAAACATCATGAAGTCATGTTTAATTGATTTACATGACTGCGCGGGCATACATATCCCTAGCCATTGTATATCCATTTCATTATCTGTGATAAAATCTTGATAATGCTCCCTCACACACGCTGATAATTGATACCGTATTAAATTTCTATAGGGTGCCAAAACTATCACCCCGGTTCGCCGAAACACACATCAAGTGAAGTGTTTTGATTACTTTACCGATGGTTTCACCCCCCCATGGAAGGTTCGGAGTTGTTTGGAAACACATTAAACTGATGAAATCGATCGTTCGGTTCGATCCTTTACGACATTTTGGCAAGTGTAATTAACACAGCCACAGAAGTGGCCTGCATCTGAAGGGTGCCCAGTGTTGTGTCGACCAAGGCCAGTTTATGATAAATTGCTACTTCAATCATCGGGAAGGAAACCAGGTGAAACCCTGGCTGACGAGCCAAACGGCTTGAAGAAAACGGTTTGATGTCTGCCATTTTCCACAGATGACGGGATTAACGAGGTTTTTACCTTAAAATCATTTCTTTGTCCTCTCGGCTGGAAACCTGTCACGTACACAAGGAAAACACACACGCACACAGCAACTCGTTTCGTAGAAAAAGAAAACCTGGGATGAAGTGGCAGGAAGTGATCCGTTTTAATTTATACCCTATCACCGGCAGGCTGGTCTCCACCGTCTGACGAGGGAATCAGCGATGATTCTCGCTTATTGGTCTGCTACCCTTTTTGGTAGGAACCAACACAGCACATTAACTCGAGTTCAGCGTGTGTCCGTGCGTGTGTGTGTGTGAGAGAGCTGTGAGTTTTTGGCCTCCCCGGAAAATCCTAAGCTCAGGCCCACCCACCTGAAGCGGCTCGGCAGGGGCTCTGCGTTTTTGGCGACCCGTTACCTTCTGGGCGTTGTAGCGTTGTGTTTGCGAAATAATTTCAAAACTTCGCTCACCCCGTTCACTGCCCTTATGACCCTTTATGACCGGGTCGGGTAGCTGTTACCGTTTTTGTTCACCGGCAGAGTAGGAAGTCCTGCTCCAGTGGCACTGGAAGGTGGGCGTGTGCAGACGATTGAATTATTAGCTAATTTCATCCTAACACACGTAAGGTTCGAAATGCGGAAGGATACGCTTTCGTGGGTTCTTGATTTAATTCAAGTGTGTGTGTGTGTGTTGGTGCGCGTATGTGTGAGAGGTTGCGACGTTCAACCCCTTGGGGTGACCTTATGCGACCTCCCTCTAGAGAGACCTTCCGAAGTGTTACTGTTTTTCACAACACACTCAAAGTTCGTGCGGATAAGAGCGTGTCGCGCCACCGGATGTTTAGGGCCTACGGTTTTCCACGACGCAGAGTAGTGTGGAGTGTGCATGTGTGTATATACACGAGGGAATTCAGTTTGATTATTCACGTGTCCTTTCGGTCGATTATTGGCTGACCTGTTCGTCTTCGGGGTAGGGAAAGGATTAGCTTCGCAGCTTCCCGGTCACGATGGTAACGCGCTATCTCGTTGCTCCCGGGGGTTTTCCCCTATCACATCCACAACCCTTAACCGAAAAACCCCATCGAAGTGGTGAAAGCTTTTGACGCATGTTGTGTTTCGTTTTGTGGCCTTAACGTTGAAGTGGTTCCGGCTTGGGTGCTTTCTGTTTGGCCCGGCAAGGGTTCCGGTGGATTAGCTGTATAAACGGTAGCTTAAATTAAGTTTTCAATTGAAAGAAAAACAGGACGACACACCGCTGCGCTGGGTTTTGATTTCACAGCCCCTAGTTCTATTTGCCGGCAGGATTCGATGTTCGTTCCCTTTTGCGGATTGAAATCGCGTACCGTGACACAACGCTTTTCTATCGCTTGGAAAGGACCCTTGGAAAAACGAAAACGGGTTACAAATCTCACTCTACGCTCTCGTTCGTTGAATCCGGAGTGAGGGCAGTTATTTTTGGGTGCTATGAAGGGTGAAGCAGGGTACTGCCGAATCATGAGACCCGAAGCTGGCGTACCTAATTACCCCCTTCGTGAGGTCGGTTTTGGAAGGTTCTTTTTTCTAGTGTCTCCTTCACAGGGGATAAACGGATTTCATCCATGAATAAGGTACTTAAACAAACGTCTGACGCATCGTAATTAAAATGTTTGCGTTGTTTGATTAATTTTCTGTGCTTGTGTTGTAAGTGAAAAAACTGGGATGAAACTATAGGGCAATTGAGTAAAAGAGATTTTTTCCTGCTGCGACTATATGCTCTACAAGTCTTATTGAAATATTGACATCTCATGGCATTAAGGTCTATTATGACTTCAACATGGGGTTTGACGTTTGACGGAAGAAAGGATTGTTGTTCATCTTACTGGGTTTCCAAGAGGAACTATTTCAGTTGAGGAGAGGTTTGATGTCTGTTCAACATGAGGTGGACAATATACAGCCAGAATTCGACTCTGTCGAATATTCTCGACGCCTTTCAAGGCGACAAATCCCAGATTGACCTAAACTTAAGTAATTCAAAACAATGCTGTGAGTTGGTCACGTAAGAAAGTAAGGCAGAGTCCTGTTCTGTTTGGGAAATTTTTACTTCATGCTGAGAGGAGTTCGCTCGATATAGCTCAGACATTACTAGACTTACTGTATACAGAAGGATTTTTGCCTCGTATGTATGCAAGGACAATGGATAAGTCGCTTTAGTGAGGAGCTCTACGAGCTGAACGGTAATCCTACCATTGTGCAGTGAGTTAGACTCGCCCGGCTCCGGTGGACTGGTCATGTCATGAGAATGACACTGGACGACCCAGCCCAGTAAAGTCTTTCTAGGCCTTCTACAAGGGGAAAGGAGTCACGATAGGCACGATTTTAGATAGACCGACGTCGTTGATGCGAACGCCAGAACGGCCGGGATAATCGATTGGCAGACGACGGCGCTAAACCGTGAGCGGTATCGAGGATTGTTGAAGCAGGCCAAAACCGCGATTGTCCCACTTAAACATGGAGATTAGCTAGCTTGATTGGGTGAATTGCAGGTGAGGTAATTGATTTACAGCACTATCTCAATAAATACTATCGTTACAATGTTCCATACATTAATTCACCACTTAAAACGAAAGGCGAGAGAAGCAAACCCTGTAATACAGCAAGAACATTCTCTCATTCTGCCCAAAAATGTCCGACAAATGCCTGTGAAAATCAGCATAAAAATGTCAACTTCTCGGATGATTGCAGTTTTATGGTCCTTGCCGTACGATAGCTTTCCGCTTCATAATCGTTGTGAAGCGTTCCAGTTTTCCAGTTCTTTCTCTCAATTCTTGTATCGCCGTTTTGTTCCACTTTTACATTGAAATGAGCACGTGAAAGAGAGAGAGAACACTCGAAAAAAAGAACTCAAGGCTCACATCGGACGCGGAGCCCTTGTAACGTGCGTTTTGTTTTTTGTTCGTGTTTTATTTAAAGAGTTTATAAGGGCATGGCCGTAACTAAAACGAAAAAAAAAAAACCGTCGGGAGGCACATCGTGTTTTCCCGGGGTCATTCTATTAACTGCTAACTGCGCCAGTCCGTCGGTTTCGGCCAGTGTAGGGTTTTTTTTTAATTTTTATTTTGTGAAGCAGCCGCACCAGCACGCTTCGGTCTTATGCTGAAAACGTGCCAAATAGCGATAAGGGGTTACATTATTCATGATTTCGCAAGTTAATGAGCGCTATCCAAAGCTTAATTCTTGTCGTTAGTGTATAATCAGGCCGTGTTTGGAGCACCCGCACTCCTTCCCGGCCGTGGCGCTTTTGCGGTCTTTCTGTTTCGATTTTGTTGCAAACGTGTGTGTGTGTGTGCGGGCGAGCGAGCGAGAGTTTAAGTCCGAAAGGGCCCGATGCGATTAATCGGGGATGGAAATCGGGTGGGTCCGCCACATCCATGTCACCTTCTCCAGTTGGTATGTGACCGGCGGGTCCCTTCCACTGACGCTTTTCACCCCCCACGGCAGTATGATAATGTGTGAGCAAGTTCCGGCACCCTCGGCAAACGGAAGGTTCGTGAGTGACCCGTGAGTCGATTTGGGGCCCGTGCGTTGTTGGGTGTTTGTTTAGTGGCCGTTGTAAATCATGTTGTTTCCAGCGGCAAACGACCCATCAAAGAAGGTTTGCATGACTCACGAGAGTTTCGTGAACGTGTGAGCACGATAGAATGTCCTGCTTGTCAAGAAGTCTGAAGAATTTGAGAGCTTTCCCAGATTTCTGTAGATAGTTAGAAAGTTAAGCAAAGTGAAACATAATTATAACGTGCGCAGAGGTAATATTTCTCCTAGGAAGATTCTAAAAATGGGTTTGAAGAATAAATCTGGATGCTTTTTTTTTCAAAATATATTTCCGCTAAACGAAATGCTTCATCAAGCCGACCACTTTCATGCGGCAACCAATAAAGAACCGCTCGTAAATTGAGCCAATGTCGTGAAACTATGAAGCACTTCTTGCCTCAAATTGCATAGAACACGGCCCCCCCTTTGACGAACACGGCCAAAGCGGCGGCAGCAACACCAGGAACGGTCGGTTCGGTTTGGTGGTGTTACTGCTTACTTTCCGGCACGCCAACCTAACGGACACTTTGGCGCCATGCCGGACAACCGCCAAAGAAAGGTCGTAAAAATAGAAGCTCTTCCGGTTAGCTTCCTGTCCTGTCCTGTCCGGGAAAATCTCGCATGGGGAGCAATATCCTAGCTGTCCGCGTGGTTAGGCAGGTGGTAGTTATGTGCACAGAGAGAGAGAGAGGATGCATGTGGTTGATGTGCTGACCTCAAACTATCCTGTGTCCTGGCGGATAGTGTTTGGGGCGAGCGGGATATATTGGACTGGTTAGCAGCCAGTGAGGGAGATGTGGTATTAGCTTCGCTTTTCAAAACGAGGGAAAAACTTCACGCCATTCGTCGTTAACTGAAAGGGCAGATAATGGCGCAAACGAGGTAATGGACGAAGGCTCCAAAAAGTGGACACACCTAGTGGGAGCGTTCTGTTTGCGTAAGATGGAGCGGACCGTTGCATGTATGATTATAAAATATTTTAATATGGTTATATGTTGTGGTGTGCCGTTCTGTTTGATTTTATTTTTTGAGGGAACATATGGTTTTATAGGAAGCATACAGGGACTGTTGCAGGATCTTGTTTCTATGTATTCCACTTACTGCAGGAACCTGTAAATCTTTGAAAGCTTAACTTACTGATGATGAAATGGGATCAATTGTAAGGAGCAGAAGTCATCAAGTCTGAATAATGCTTGGGCAAGGTGACAGTTGAAGCACAGTTCTTTCATCTATTGGGCATGAGTTGGACGTTTTATGATTTATATTGTTCATATGGATTCCATGTTGCTATTAATATTTCTCTTAGGTATTTGTGATGAACTTACAGCAATTTTAAAGTCTGCAAGAGTATAAGGTACTTCTACCATGAGTGTTCTTGTTGATGAAGTAAGATGATCAGATTCAATGTTTGTCAAGTGTTGAGCAACTGTCATTAAACACGGAGAGCTTGAAGGATCAAAAGAAATTTGATAGGAGTATCCGAGGAATGGAAATCTGATGTACTAGTGTGGGCTATTTCTGGTCCTGGTGACCTTCAAGGGCCTGGAGCTTTGATGGCCAGCATTTGCAAGATTGCTCTTCCAAGACAAGGCTAAAAAGGAACAATCATTCAAGAGCAGTTTGCCGATAAGTGATGTGATTTCGGTTATGTCCAATGCGGACTTTCTGAGAATCTTGATAATGCTTGATTATAGTAGGTTAATGAGTCCAACTCTAAGGAATTGCAACAGATGCTTAGGATTTTGTTAGGTAACATCCAGGATTATATCCATTTCCTTGCTAATATGATCTTCTGATTCTTGTTGTTTGGCACTATAACCTCGGAAAGACTTGATTTTACCCATTCCCTACTGATAATCAGACTTACAAACGGAGAGGTGATCTAGATGGAATCTGATCTTTCTATCTGATTCCAGACCATCGCGAATATGATTGGTTAAAACAATTGATGATGTTTATCAAATTCAATTACTAAAGATTGAATTAGTTTGGCTTGTGACTAAATCTAAAATTTAAAATATGGTATTGAATATCATAATATTAATATGCTTCCGTATCCCAAGGGCATGAAGTTCATAAAAGAAAAACACAAAGTTCCATTGCACGGACGACACACGAAAGGAAAAGTTATTCTTCGAACGTTACCGTTCGGTGGACCGTTCCGTCCCGACCAGTTGCAGGAAACAGTTTTGCAAAACCGCACTCGACAATATTTCAGGGTCGCTTTCAGACCGAACGAACGGACGGCAGCGGTATTTATTTCCCTTTTCTTCATTCAGACACGCCACAACACCGGCAAGGGTTGCACATACAGCGAAAAAAACAGAGGATGCACCTCCCCAATAATTTCGCTTGGCACACCCGCCAGTTCCGGCCGACCTAGGTGTGTGGATTTTTCTCTCCAATTTCCCCACGCTCAAAAGTCACATTTATCACCGTGTAACATATTTTACGCCGACTGGCGCGACGGTACTTTCTCATTTTTAGCCCATTCTCGGGGTCGGTTGTGTTTTGCTCTGCTGGCCAGAACAGATAGCCACAATGATAGGAGAACGTGGCAATGATGATGATGTGGGCATGTGTTTTGCTAGTTTGCTTCGAGCCGGACTGTTTTTGGGGTGTTCCGGTTGCGCTGTCTGGGTTTCTATTTTCCACCGGGGTAACCGGCGCCACCGTGACTGGTTCCTATTACTCATTCGCGTTGGCCACGTGATGCGTTTTCACTTTCACCTTTACGCTTTGTCCTTCCACGGGCGTCCTTTTCGTGTTCGAGCCGTGTCTGTTTGCGATACAGTGATACAGGGGAATTGTGTGGTCTTCCATTCATTCCACCGTGTGTGTGTGTTTTTTTGTTGCCCTTTGATGTAGTAATTTATGTTCTCTCATTTCCTCGTGCAGACACACACATTCTAACACAGGAAGGAACGGTGAAATCTGGTCCTTATGTTCTGCATGGTCCTTACACCCATTGCTTGCATTGAACACACTCGGGGTTCGGCTTCCCCTCCGGGACTCTAGGCGGTGATTTAGCGCGTTTTGTGATAATTAGTTTAGTGTAATCTTTTTCCAAACAGAAAAATCCGGTTTTTCATACGTCCTATCCCGCTGTGCACCATATGCACCACGCGAGGCCCAAAACTATACAGAGGCAAAAAAAAATGCCAAAGGGAAAATTGGAAAGAATAACATCAAAGCATAGAACAAAAAATGGCCTAAAACGTAGCGCCCGAAAATCCGGAGCGATCTTTCCGGAACGACAGCTCTTCTAATGTCCCGCGAGTAAGCCTGAGTGCAAGGGATAACAGGGTCAAAGCATTTTTTTCTTCTGTTGTTGGTTCTGTTTGCTTCCTATCCACTTTCGTACGAGAGGGAAAACTAGGCTTACGGAACACATGCTTCGAGAGGCCACTGAGATAGGATTTGCCAGTGGGAAATGGGGGAAGGTGTTATTGTGCAGTTGCAGAAAAGCGTGAAGTGATAAAATGCAGTGCGAGCGAATTTTTGGGTTTTGCACTCGAAAGAAAAGCGTTTCCGCTTTTTGCTGCCGCACCGTCCAGCACATCTCTGTTCGTGTTGACATTTGCTGTGAATGAGTAGTGGAAAAGAAGCACGGACATCCCAGATGGCACGTAATGTCGGGTGGAACGATAGGGTACTGGAGGCATTCAGTCCACTGGGATATTATCCCTTCTTTCTGTACCAGTTGCGTACATGCACGTACTGTGGGTCGTAAGAGAGATATTGGAAGGAAAAAAAACCCATCAAACACACACACACAGACGGATTTGTACGAATTGAAGGCTGCATTTGTAATGGTAGCACAAGGACAACAGACCTCCCCTGCCGGAGGGCACGATGCGACTCTGTAGCGAAAGTGCAATATCAATATTTGTCCATTTTACTGCTGGGGTACAAACTGCTGGCCAGACGAGCATAAGCCCGCGCTTGTTATTGTTCGTGGTGGTGGTGGTGGTGGTGGTTGGTGCACGTTTACCATTGAAAACGTGACGTGCCGGGCTTTAAACGGTTCCGCCATCCAGTTCCGAATCGGAAATCGATCCGGTTGGACAAATTCGATGGCACTATGGTCGGGTGTGCGACCCCAAGTACGGTGGAAGGAAGATGGGGTCGGTATCGGTTTTCTCTCGATAGCAGAAACACAAAGAAAACATGGAACTGGCAAAAAATAAAACCCCTTGTAACGGGGTTCAGTTGCATATTGGGAGAAAATGCACGCTGAATTTAAAGGACCTGCTAAACCGATGTGCGGGCCACCGTAAATGGCGTATTAAATAAATTGAACCAATAAACAGAACCGTTTAGCGAAAAGGTATTAAGGGTGGTGTCTGCTCTGGGGACTGTGGGGTGTTCGGGGGGTTTGAGAGAGGGGGTTCAAGAGGGTTATGCACATGTTGTGATGCAATGAGGCAATGAATATTTTGTGTCCCTGTACCTCCAACTCGCATGAAAATGTTTGCATTACAGTTGTGTTTAACGATTCGTCTGCGATGCAAGCATTAATGGGTTGTTTTACAGGACTTGTTGGTAAAGCTTGAACTATAAATCTAAAAGGATAACTTAAAGAAAGCGGTCATTTCAAAAGGAGTAATAGCAATTTCAGCTAATACTACTAACTGATTTTAGAGGTTTGTAAACCAAAACACAACGGTATATGATATTCTACTGCCAAACATTGCTACCCTTACTCTTCAATTTTTCAGTAATTTTATCAACAGTCTATATTAATGCTGTTGCTGAAGCTGATGTTAATATGTCAAAAGAAATTTAAAAAAATGAACATGGGTCCAAGATGAGGTGTTGAACATCATGTGATGTGACAAACCATTTAGTGACTCCTGAGAGATAGAGACATCCTCAAGGACTTTCTTCATTCCCTATATGTGCAATCGGGATCTCTATTCAAAGCCTTCGAATCCAATCCATTAAAAGTACGGATGTCTCAAAATTGGCTATTTATTCAATTTATGTATTTACTTCAATTTTAATTTTTAAATTTTTTAAAAAGAATTTAAAAGATAACCAACGGCAGGCCGAGACCGTTCGAGGTTTTAATGCCAAGGAAGAAGAAAAGATCAATGTTCTAATATGTTGGAATACGGCTTGTCTTATGCCAGGCCGTCCTTCATGAATAAAAAAAAAACCTCTTAAAGCTTATAGCTAATAGCAGGTTTTGAACCTTGCCTTCGCTTTTATTGGGTGTCAAAGAGAGAATCTTTAATTGCCTTTTAAAATCTTCTTTTTTCAATGATACATGTTAACACAAAAAACTATAATAACCAAGATTTTACACCTCAAAACCTCTTTCCTTAGCAGAAAATTATTCCCCAAAAAACAGACAGGTAAGGTACAGAGTAATTCTATAAAATCCTCCCCAAAAAAACCCGTCTTCACTTTCCCGAAAAACCATACAAACGAACGCCGCATTAGTTCCTAAAGGTCCCTACGCTCCCGCCAAACTGTGTTGTTGGGTGTTGTTTTCTTTCTGTCAATGTTGCACTTTGATGCTTAAGCACACTTCTCAACACATACACCCAAACACACCAAAGTCTGCATCAGCGACGCCACTACACCGAGCATAGTTTGAGCTAATTTATGTGAACATAAGAGCAGCGACTTAACATTTCAGCAGGCAAGCAAGCGCGAACCGACCGTCAGACGACACCATCGTCACCACCACCAACCTTCTCGCCGCTGGGAGGATGATTTTTTGGTGGGTTGAAAGTTGATGCGGGACTTGGCTGTGTCAACTGCTACAGTACCAGTACAACCTGCCTTTCTCCTGTTAATAGTGAAAAAAAGGATACGATGTGCGATGGTTCGGGTGTGTGTGTGCTAGAGAGCGTTGTCGTTAGGAGGATGCCGTGAACTCTGGAGAAAGTAGCCGTAAAATAGCGCTTGCCATGTTTTTCCCATCGGCTGACGGGTGTGACTATTTGCACGACTCGAGGCTTTCGCTTTGCGCTATGGGATAGGTTAAATGGGGAAGGTAATTTTTGCCATTTGCCAAATGGAGTGGTACCATTGCCGAAAGGACTAATGAGTTTTTCCTGGATACATCCCGCAGTGGCGTAATGTATCTTGCCGTACGTCACGGCTGAAGTATCGTGGCCAAAATCTTGCCTTTATGGTGTTAGGGCTGTTGTATTGCTGGGGCTGTTTTAAGAAAGTAAATTAAATTGTTGCAAAAATTCTTCAAATTTACTTTTTACATTTAAATTATAGTCAATACGGCGCCAAGCCGTCTAACTAGAAATATAAAAAAAATTTAAATTATATAAGAATTATGTGATTTTTATGATAAATATTAAAATTCGAGGCTGCTGTCACAACTTTCACACATTTAATAGGATTAACGTAATCGCGTGACGCTTCAGGTGGCAACTTAAATTGATAAAACCTTGGCTGCACCCGGCACTTATCCAACAAAGCTCAACCGAGACTAAACTGGCTCTTTAAACCAATATCCGGATCAAAACGATCTCTTCCACTTCACACCGACCGACTCGATCCCACCCAAGCCTAACGTCACACACACACACACACCTAATCTCTAACTTTACTGCTGCCCCGTAAAACTTGAAAATGATTCCTCTCGCTCGATATTTCTCCCCATCAGCAGAGCCACCACAGCCAAACTACAGTCCCTAAAAATGATAATTTTCTCCTTTTTACTCGAGTGTCGCGCGGGTGGAATGGTAATTTTATGCTGAACGCAAACGATTGCCACCTTCGTTTCCAATCATCGTTTCGACCACTGACCTCTGAATGGGGGGTTGCCGCCTGCTCTCCGTGGGAGTTTTCATGCCAAGAACCGTCCCCGATATGATAATTATATGCACACGAGGGACAAGGTTAGAAGGGGATCCCTTTATTTTCTCTCTCTCTCTTTCTCCCAATTTTCTTTTGTGCTTGATTAGGAGCCCACGGAGAATCGCTTTGGCACTAACCCCCAAGGGGCCGCCCTTCGATCGCACATCATTAGTGATAGGAGTTAAGAGATAGGAAATCATTTGAATTCCTGTGGTTTTTGTTGTGTTTTGTGTGTGTTGCTTTCTCTGCAATCCCAACCGAGTTCCGTGGCCGAGGGGGGGGGGGGGGGTGAAGCAACGCATTACGGACTTAAGCGAACGTTTATGCGCTGCTGATGTCCAATGCTGGGGTGGGATTCGATCGAAATCTAGCTGGAATTTGATCGTTTTGAACGTTGCATTTCCTACGTTTGCTCGGCGTTTGCTCGATCGATTTGTTTATTAGCCGGGGTCGAAGATTGAATTCTCACAGTGAAAAGACGGCGACGAAGGCCATTATGCTAATATGATAATTTATACGATTTATGATCATTCGCTTAGCTGAGTTCGTATGGAAATGTTTGTTTTGGAGGAAGTTTGATATTAACGTAAGGGTTTACTTTTCCGTCCAAACAGGTGGTCATGGTGGTTGCAAATAATTGGAAGGAAACTATTTTTAATTAACTACTTTGGAGAAGAAAAAATCGTTGAGTTGTGTGGTTAATAAAATGATATAAGGGTAATTAATTGTTGTTTTGGTTGGTATTTTTTGTTTGACTGATTTTCACGTTTTGTCTTTTTAACTGCCTATTTAAATTTAATTAAGAGATTTTATTATGATTGATGAGATTATTTATGTGTTTTATTGTGTTTATAAATCATAGCTGTTTGTTTTTCCATGATGTATTCAATTATAATATCGATATGGTGGGGATGGCACTGATACTGATAACACATTTCAATTTTTCGTTTTCTGGCTGCAATTCGTTCATACCTTGACTATGGTCAGCGCTATCTTTAGCTATTTCTGGCCTTTGTCCAGATCAGATCGTTTTCTATTCAGTCTGTGATACTGAGTTAATGAGTAAGATCGTCTGCAGGAGATTTTCCAAATAATAATTATTGAACAGAGCCGAGTTTAACTTGAAGACTCCTCGATCAAAAATGAGTTCCTCGTGAATCAACTCATCAAGATGAATGAATTATTCAACGTCGTAAAGACCTGACATGTCAAACAAACGGTCTTTGGTCTTTCCTATGTGGCCCACGAAAATATAAGCAGATCAAGAGGCCTTATTAATGCTGCTATGAACTTCTTATTGTTTGGACATAATATTTAGGCACTTCAAAACGACGGTAATTAAATTTTTTGTTCTGTAAGTGAGTCTTATGATCAGAAAGAAAGATGCGAATTTTGTTCTGAAACAAATTTGTAGATGGGTAAAACAACCCACCGATAACGCTTTGATTCGCCTTTTAATTAAAAAGTCTCGAAACGGTCATGAAAATGTACCTCACTTTTCCAAATTCTACGCCCAGCATTCAAATAATGGTTGCTAAATCCAAGGGACCAATATCGAATCTCATCTATAATGTTTTCCTGTAAACAAGACTATCCCAGGAAAAATAAGTCGAGTAAGGCTAGAATTGCCCAGCAGATGCCGTAATAGTTTTTGTCGTTGAAATAACTTAAATTTTTATTTTTCCCATTTGTATGATGAATTTAATTTTACAATATTTATTTTAAAAATATCATCACCAGAACTTGACATATGGTTACAGTTGAATACTTTACTTCATTACATTTACCAGCCCCGTTTGTCGTTGCGATATTCTTTATTGTTCTGCAAAATGCAGCCAGTGTTTCAAACCATGTACTTCAATATTTATCACGAGTTGTATCGTTACTTATCGGTGTATGTTTATGTTGGTATAAAATCACCCTGTTCTTTTTTTGCGTACATGTAAAGAATGGTGAAAAGAGGAGGATGCGAGGTTGGAAACACGCACATCAGACCAGAACCTTATGGTGTTGTATCCCTGTCACCCAAGGCACCTGGCTACCCCGGGCGCAACTGCAACTGCGAACGAACATTCTATCAATATTCTTAATGGGTTATTGATTTTACCGACGAACGTGCGTGGTTTACTCAATCTGGCAGCAATGCATGTAGAAATGCAACATCGCGCTGGTCAAAGTGATTGCATTCGCTTACGATTCGCCGGCCCGGGTACGGAAGTTGGTAAAATGTTTCTGTGTGATGTGGGTAGGCGTGTGTGTATTTTTTTCCTCTCTCCAACCCTGTGGTTCCTGCGTGGTGCCGGTGGCAGCTACTGGGCAGCAATACTTGTCGTGTCCATTTTATCAGTTTCGTTTTCGTTATTTGCTTCGGCAATCTGTGTACGAGTCTTTCGATTCATTGTTGCCCATTTCTTCGTTCCCATCGTGCGGGCGTATTTGCATACGGTGGTGCAGTGGGTATCGATGCACTTCGATCGTACGCGGACGAGCCAGCAATTGCGCGATTTTTGCGTGGGTCGCGATGCTACCGTGCGCTCACCGCCGGCGACAGCAATGATGGTGCATGATCGCAATAAAACATACTTTTATCTTGGGCACTTGCTAAACGGCTTACTTTGGCATGCAGGGAGTGTGTAGA
The DNA here is from genome assembly GCF_013141755.1 of Anopheles stephensi. Classification (NCBI taxonomy): domain Eukaryota; kingdom Metazoa; phylum Arthropoda; class Insecta; order Diptera; family Culicidae; genus Anopheles; species Anopheles stephensi. Next base: position 66,431,010 of record NC_050203.1, on the reverse strand, counting down.
TGGAACATCCGTTTAGGCGTTTTCTGGAAAGGCTGGGACCCGGGTGAAGGCTTATGACTGGACAGACCAATTTCTCACACTTCGACGTGTTCGAGTGTTGGCGAGATTGGGAAGGAAAATCGCGCCCGATTGAAATGTGGACGTGATCGTAACGTTGAACGGTTGGACAGGATGTTTGGCAGGATTGTTAATGGACTTTTTTGCGTGTAAGGAAGGGTCGTGCCTAGAATATTGAAACGGTGATGGGAGTTTGATATTAGTGTCAGGACTTGAGTTGTGCAAAGCTTTAGTGTATGAGTATTAAAATTCGAATTTAAATTGCTGTACTTCTTCTAAAATTTCACCTCCTTTATACTAAATACTACTCTGCGTACTTACACACAGCTAGCTGCCGCTGTTCACAAAAAAAAACCCCTTCAAATGCCCGCAGCCGAACATTACAGGTTTAGCAACACCAGACACACCAGCGCACGGGCACGAGTCGTACGTGCCTAATCTCTCTTTCTCCATCGTGTTTCATCATCCACAACTCGACTCGCTGTGTCATGTAAAACACAACGAACTTCCCGCCCAAAAACGTTGAATCCTCTTGAACTCGTACCGAAATGGAAGAAGAAGGCAACAACAAAAAACACAACGCAACAACCCTGTATTCGATTTTCACCAGCAGCGAAGTGGAAAACAAAAGCTACCTAGCGATAGGGACGTGAAAAACTGCTGCTGCCGCCGCCTATGCATGATACTGCGCTCCCGGGTTAGGAGCAAGTTAAATGTGATAGAAAGATGCACAAATCAACAGGAACAGAATAGAAAAAAACAACTCCGAGGACCAGCAAACTAGTGTTGGACCTCAACGGTGTTATCAACATAACTCCTTTTTAAAGTCCCTTCCTGAGCGGAAGAGAGAGAGAGAGAGTGAACGTGAACATCCCTACTCGGATGACCTTTTCAACCAGCGCCCGGAAGTAGATAAGGTGGCGCGTGAGCTTGTACAAAACAGGATTTGACACCGAACTCTGGGTAGTGCCAGGGCTTTAGAAAAAAAAAGGACACACTCGGTCGTGTATAAATAACTGAAAGGATAACGCACCAGGGCTGAAACAACCGGAAACGCAACGCGCAAACTATCTGGAGTATTTTTGTTTGGGTTTTGTTTGGGTTTTTTTTGCCCTCTCTATGGGTGTGTGTGTGTTGTTCATGTGAGCACTTAGGAATTCATTGGAAGTTGATCGCTGGCGGAATCCAGTTCGCGGGAAAAAAGGTTCACTTTGCAGAGCGCCAGACACAAGCCAGCGTTAAGCCATCGCCAAATGCACTTCACTGACACGTTTTTGTACTTCCGTTGGATTTTTGTCGTGCGTAGTGTTGCCGGCTTTTTTTTTGCGTGCTTGGGTGTGTGTGTGTGCTACCAGGACTACAATTGGATGTCCTTTGCAGCAGCACGTAGAGATGACACTGTTGTGTGGTTCGCGGGTGGATTAAACCTGGATATGGAAGTACATGAAAGAGCAAAAACTGAGGATTTTTGTACGCTAGTAATGCCACGGGCTTCAAGAACTCGGGTTCAAGAGAAATTGGGGAAGTTTGTCACTCCAACTCCGAAGTCAAGTCAGACTTTGAGTAATAAAATAATTAAATTTTCCTCATGATTCATGTCTATTTTATAAATATCAAAAGACCTTATTCCACTTCGGCAATGTCCGCAAGCACTTGTCAACCGTGCTGTCATCAATCAAGAGTATCTCCACAGCCAATGAAATTCTTATCGTGTCAGTAAATCGTGTCGCTTTAACAACTCACCATTAAGCACCCGGTAACTCGTAAACACCCCGAGATTTAATCCTTTGCTTCTTCGGACGAATATCCCGCCGTCAAGATGTGCCGTGCCAATTTGGGAATGATTTTTCAAATCATGAAATCAAATCATGACTTCGGTACATCAAGGGTCGCTCTACTAGTACTCACGACAACTCAGACGCCACAACACAATTGACCCACCCCATTGCCCGGGGTCTGTTTCGGGCTGTTCCGATCCGGGGACGATCCTTAAATCCTTTTTGATTATGTTAATTATCGTGCAAAGTGTGTCCATAAACCGAGTCGCCGGTTCGGAGCCGGATCCGGTTCCGTACCCCAAGTGTGAAGCAGAGTTCGAGCTGTTGGAAGAACCTTCCTACCGAAGGTCGAAGGACACAGGGGTTTCCGTACCCTCCGTGCGAGAGCTTTCCATTCACAGCTCATTTAGGACTTCCGAGGTGGAGGTGGGGGGAAAATGGCCGGTGAAACAAGCAAGCAGATTTAGAATTAATTGCCATACCGGACGAAGCGGATTACATCCTTTGGCACCTCTTTCGGGGTTCCGCAGTAAGAGCAAGCATGACCGGGGGTAGTACAGTGTCGTAAAGTTTGATGTTTCGAAGGTATCCTGATGAGATCATGGAACCGAGCGATGTGGCGCCCACTGCCTAATGGAATGAATCCGGTACCGAGATTTTCTTCGGACCGTTCGGCACTTTCCCTCTGAGCTAAACGACATCACGTGCTCTTTGCTACCTCAATAGAATTCAATTGCTCAGGGGCCTTTCTTACAAATGGGGCAACATCGTGTCTGGACGCGAGTTAAAACTTTTCTTTCTGAATAGATAGAAAGAGTCTTTTACAGTTCGGTGTCTTGAAATTAACTGTTTTATTGAATTCAGCCGATTCCGTTATCGGCCCATAAACGGCCCAGCAGCGATCGCCGCATCAGCATAACTCGTCGCGTTGGATACAACACGACACTCCCAATGCTGATTTAGCGATTACCGACGCTCGTTGCTAACTCGCCCCCCCTCAGATGTGAACGTCCACGATTCACTGTGTTTGTTTAGGAAATGTGACGTAGTCGGGTGTCTGATTTGGTGACGAATTATGTACTGTGACTACCGTTTGCGTGTTTTTGCACCTCTTTGTAAACCAGTAAAGCAATGCTACTCCCAGTATAATGAGAGGAAAGATGATACCTCCGAAAATGTTTATCGTTGGCCAGGTTATTTGAAAAGAGTTGTTTTGTAAGCGAATGTGCTCCAATTCTTTACGTGTCTCGATGTGCAGATTATGTAAATCTTCCAGACTTATGTTCGAAATTTCCAGCTGTCTTTTAATAAACACTCCGTCGAGTGGATATAAGTTCAACGTTCCAACTAGATCGGTGAGTTTGGATGAGTATCTCACGTCGTTTATGTAAATATCGCATGTGTTGAAGCTTATTACGAACGATCCCTGAAGTGTTCTGTTGCTTATACCACAGTTGGAGACGAGTGTAAATTTCTCTACAGAGTTAATCAATATGGCGTGATTATTAATCTGTAATATTTCAGTTTTGGCTGGACTCTTCGTAAAGTTACATTCTGCTTCTCGACCTTCCATTAATCTTGGAATGCAATCTGATTCATCCAACTCTATTTCATTGATTTTATAGATTTTCGGGGTTAGAGTGCTAACACGGTATCTGATTGCTTCGTGAGTTATGAATCTGTCATACTGGAGGTGAATCTTGCCGTCGTGGTACAGGATTGGATAAATTTTTATCTTACGGAACGTTCTTGGGTCGAGTTTGGGTGTTTTTATGAGCAGCATTATTTCTTGGCGGTTGGTGGCGATAGAGGCGTCGGCGTAGGAAAGCGCTTCTAGAGTTGTGTCGAACGGAATGTTTTCTGCTGCCAGGTTTTTTTCCAAACAATTGATTTCATATTTTGACAATATTTTTTCGTTTAAAATATTCGCTTTCGTCATAACTATACTATCAACTATTTCCTGCAGTGTGTCTATCATCTTTTTTAGGTGGAGATAAATATTGATGGAATGAATTTCTAATGATTCTGATCTGAATTGAGTTATTACGTTACGAGTTTTTTCTGTTATTTCTTTAATCTGGTTGTTAATATTCCTATTGATTGTAACTTGTGCATTATTGTCATCGATGAGATTATTAATTGTTTTGTTAATAACACGAAGATCGTTTGCATCTGGTGTTCCTGCAATAAACTTCCAAATTGTTCCTATGGAATCCCAACGTTTGAATCTTTTAGTGGGAAGCATTCTTTTCAATATGGTATTCAGTTCTTCGAATTGGTTTTGGATAATACTGGAAAATTGATTATTGCTCATTTTTTCGAAATCGTCCTTAATTGCTTGAATATAACCCTTATACGCAGTTAAATTGTAATGGTGTATGTAAATATGGCTATCTATCCTTATTCTTGCCCAACCTTCGTCCATTGCAACTATAGGTTGGTTGTCTACCTTCAGAATAGAGATCCTCGGCTCAGCTAGGGTACATACTACAAATAGAAAACTGTAAGAAGAGAACAATGATGTTAGAATGACGGTATTGTTAGCTATCTTATTTTTATATCGTTTTTATGAATTTTTCGTGAATCATTTGTGTTTATAGTGCTTTTGTTTACTTTGTTAATCTTGATTTTCTTGTATCTCGGCTTGTGTTTTAATCTGGCTCTGGTTTTTTCATAAACTGTCATATCCTCTTTTATATTTATTTCCTTTTTTCTCTTATTGTAATATGAAATATCTTTCTCCTGTTTCTTTGTTAAATTTTTGTAAACATTTTCACAAATATCTGATGAACGGACAGACGGTAAAATTATCTCATAAGGAGTATATTTAGTAGTCGAATGAATGGATGAATTATATTTGTGAAGTGAAAGCTCGATTAGATCAGAAATAGTTAAATTGTTGTTCTCAAATTTCGTTATTCGATAAATTTCTAATATGGTAGAATGGAACCTTTCTATTACTCCATTCATTTCACTTCGACCTGTAGCTGTTAAATATATTTGGATTTGGTGAGTTTTATAAAAATCTATTAGATCTTGTGTACCAAAAGATTTTTCGCCGTCCATTACTAATATTTTAGGAGGATGGTATTTTGTAATTATTTCTTTAACTGCCGGAACAATATCTAAGGCGGCTCGCGATTGAATTTCTTTAATTTGAGCGAATTTTGAAAATTTATCGATGTAAGTTAAAAAATAATGTTTTTCGAGAAACATTATATCAATGTGTGCAATTTGGAAAGGGTGTACGGGGATTGGAGTTTGTTGTTGAGGATACCGGATAGGGTTTCGGTCATATTTGTTTTCATTGCAGATACAGCAATTGGAAACAATTTTTTTTATCTTGGCTAGCAGCTTTGGAAAATAGTATTTACGTAAAATTTGCGACTTATTTTCCTGGGCTCCACGATGTGCCCTATTGTGCTCTGCCGTGATTATTTCTCGTTGTTGATCTTCGTCTGTAATGTCTTCCAGAAGATTTTGAGTAAATCGAATCTTAAGGAGCTTCTGACTTCCAAAATACTTCCTATAAACCTCTTGAAATTTTCCCATTATGTCTTCACTCGTGAAAAGTCCGTTTACTTTTGATATTGTGAAATGATCCTTTAGAATCTGTAAAAGAGATGATTCGGTTATTATTTCGGAGTAAATTGTTGTACGTTTAAAATTTTGGAATGGATATTCAATTACTGTGTTTGGTTTCCCTTTTTTCAACACGATCTGGTTGTGAAAAGCATTAAGTGGTGCTTCTGTAGAGATAATGTAAAAATCGTCACTAGTTTGTGATGAATGTTGCGTACCAGTCATAGAGAAAACTATTCTGCTGAGGGCATCTGCTACAACATTGCCTTTGCCTGGTTTATACAAAATCTCGTGGTCATGCTCCTCTAAATATGCTTTCCAACGTTTTAATTTTGCGTTAGTATTTTTTTGGGAGAGGGCAAAAGTAAGTGGTTGATGATCAGTTAATATTTTGAGTTTAGCTCCATACAAATAATTGCGGAAAGTTTGTAGTGACCAGAAAATTGCAAGCATTTCTTTCTCAGGGGTGGAATATTTCTCTTCAGTTTTAGATAGTGTTCTTGATGCGAAGTGAATTGGTTTATCTTTGCCTAATTCACCTTGAGAAAGAACGGATCCAATTGCATAATCTGAAGCATCGGTTGTCAAAATAAATGGTTTGTTAAAATCTGGATAGATGAGAATATCGCTCGATGATAGTATTTGCTTCATTTTATTGAAACATTCGATTTCTTGTTGATTTAATGTAATTTTCTTTTTGGATGTGTCAGATCCCTTTCCCCTTAAAATGTTTGTCAAAGGTTTAGCAATTTTGGCAAAGTCTTTGACAAATCGTCGATAGTAGCCCATTAATCCTAGGAAGGCACGCAAATCTTTAATGGTTTTGGGCACAGGGTATTTATTTATAACTTCTATTTTTTTATGGTTGGGTTTTATTCCCTCTGTGCAAATAATGAAACCAAGAAATTCAACTTCTTGGCGAAGGAATTCTGATTTGTCTAATTGAATTTTTAGTCCTGCATTATTTAATGTTGTCAAAATTGTGTCCAAATTTTTCAAATGATTTTCTAAATCATCGCCAAAAACTATTACGTCGTCTATATAAACGTAACATATTTTTCCAATAAAATTTCGAAGTACATCATCGATAGCCCTTTGAAATATAGCCGGTGCGTTTTTTAAACCAAACGGCATCCTAGTAAATTCGTATTTACCGTTATTAATAGCAAAAGCCGTTTTTTCAATATCTGATGCTTTCATCTTAATTTGATGGAATCCCGAAGCTAAATCTAAAGTCGAGAAATATTTTTTTCCTTTTAATTGGTCTATCACATAATTTATCTCGGGCATTGGATATTTTTCGGAGATGGTTTTAGCATTTAACATTCGATAATCGATAACCATTCTAAATTTCTTTTGTCCTGATGCATCCGGTTTTTTTGGCACAATCCATACCGGTGAAGTCCAAGCTGAGCGAGACGGTCTGATTATTCCATCCGCTAATAGCTTGTCAACTTGCTTATTTACTTCGTCAGCATATGCTGCAGGATATGGATACACTCTTTGATGGATAGGTGTATCGTCTGAAGTGTGTATTGCACATTCCACTTTGGTTGTACATGTTAGTTTACTGTCTGGTTTGTAAAATGCATCTCTGTTTTTATCTAAAACCTGGTTTAGTTTTTCTAGCTCTAATTTGGATAGATGAGATGTTCGGATCAAATTGTGGGATGACCGATTATGTGGAGAATAGTATGAGATTGGGATGACGAATCTTTTAGAGTTTCTACTCAATGTGATTTGGTCATTTTCTAGATCAATTTTAGCTTTCAATGTTTTCAACATGCTATTTCCAATGATTCCATAAAAAAAATTGTGAAATTTGTGTAACAAAAAGCGATCTTCAAAATCAATTTTGGGATGGAAAAAATTTATATTAATTGCACTAGTAGGAGCAAATGTACTATTTGCACAACTTATTTGACCTACTGAAAATTCGTACGGTTTACTGATTTCATATGCACGTGCCAATTGTGGATGTATTAAATTAATATTAGCACCTGTGTCTATTAAAAACGGAAAGTTTCCAATGGTAGTTTTAAGATAAATAAAAGGAAGGCTGGGAACTACCAACTCATCTTCCACTCTAAAAAATGGTTCTGACCATCGCGACTTGATCCCTCCAACGGATCATGCTCGTGTTGCAAATTTATGTTTTGTAATTTGTCAACAAGATTGTTTTGCTCTGTGAGCTCAAATTCATTTATTGTTTGTCCGTGACAATACCTTGCGTCGTTGGCATTTTTATTCATTTGATGAGCATATAATGGGTGAGCTTGCCTCTTTACCCACGCTTCTTGACTTGATGGTGGTCTTGGTCTTTTTTCGCCATATGTGGGTCTGTTACCATAGTCAATATGACGTGAATTTATACTTCTATCTACCTCCATTGGCTCGGGCTGTTGCCTCTGTGGGGTATATTGCTGATTAGGCAGGTAATGGGAATTGTATCGTGGAGCTGGACGAGGCGCTGCTCTAGGAGGGGGTACTGGTTGATAAACAATTTTTCTGGGTGCTACCCTAGGGGGTTGAGGCTCGAAGCCTAAATCTCTTGGCTTGGGAATATTAAGAGAATTTTGATTTCCATATTGATTTTTAAAAGGTGCTGATCGAACGTCCATATTAAAGTAATCAATGCAAAATTGATATGCTTTGCTAAGGGTCTTCGGGTCAGCAGTTTTTAATAAAGTGGATAATGGTTTTTCTAAACCTCTAATAAACGAATCCAAAGCTTTCTCTCTGAAATAGTTTATGTGGACATTTGCATGCAGAGAGTACTTACTGTCAGTTTGAACTTGTGCTATTATAGCGGCTAACAATTGGTTAACCCTGCTATAATATCCGGCGAGGCTTTCCGAATTACCCTTACGAATACACGTCAATTCATAATCCAGGGTCTTCACGTCACGCTTATCTTTATAGTAAAGCATTAGGATAGATTTTATCTGATGCCAACTACATGTTGCATTATTTGCATTTAACACATCGGAAGCTTCTCCACGGACTTTCCTTCTGATTGTTCGTTCGATCAGATGGAACTGCACAGAGTCGTCAGGAAGATCTCTATACATGATAAAAACATCTTCCACATCCGAAATCCAATTCATCAACTCATTTGGGTTTCCATCAAAAATAGGAACATCCCTCAAAAAGTCAGGGGTTTTTCCCATCTCCACGAAAGATCGTAGAACCATTTCAGTGTTGGGATTGGTCATTTTTGTGTTTTAAATGCTCACTTCACTTAACACTTGTCACGATCACGATTCACCACTAACAAATTACAGCAGAAGCTATTTAATTAAACACCAAAATTTCACTGATTTCGGATTTTTTAGGTTTTTACTTACAGTATGGTTGAGTTAATTTCCATGGGCATCTGACTTCTTTTTCTTCGGGGGAAAATTGGGCAGCTACAGCAAGATGTTCCTTTTTATCCTTCTGATGACTGGGGGCTCGCTGGCAGCAATCGGGAATTAACCACGGTGTCCCAAAGTTCGCTTCGTTATTATGATGGCTCCTTCAACCACGAGATTAGCCACAATTTTTAAATGGCTAACTTTATAGGATTTTTTTTTAACTTATACACTTCCCGCTGATTTTTTTGTCAGGTCCCTATTCGGGCGCCAGTTAAAACTTTTCTTTCTGAATAGATAGAAAGAGTCTTTTACAGTTCGGTGTCTTGAAATTAACTGTTTTATTGAATTCAGCCGATTCCGTTATCGGCCCATAAACGGCCCAGCAGCGATCGCCGCATCAGCATAACTCGTCGCGTTGGATACAACACGACACTCCCAATGCTGATTTAGCGATTACCGACGCTCGTTGCTAACTCGCGGACCTAGAACCAACGCTAGCGCACTGGGTCATTAGGAACGAAGCTCTTGCCCCCTCGGAGAAGAAGGAAAGCTGGCAAAAATTAACAATTTGCTGGCCCATTTGAAGCGTCCGGATTCCGGATTTTCCCATGCGTGTGTACCGAAAACATCCGGTAACACACACACACACACACTGGGAAGACTGTTCTGGTCAGGAATTTGTGCAGCCAATTTTACTTGTTCCTCGTGGTTCCTTTTTTTTCGGCTGTTTCTATTTCTGCTTCGTATTAAAAGCTTCCCAACGTTCACCAATGTTCCGAACCCGTGTGTTCCGCTATTGCGACAGATTTACGTAACGGAAAAAAACGGTCTTCCCGGCACAGGAGGTTGCGGTAGCTGTGATGGCATTTTATTCCCATTTCCGGCCCTCCGCCTACCCAAACCCGACATTCCTGGGTGTTCCGCTCCCAACACCGGACCCAAGCACCAGAGAGCGGACATAATAAAATGTTGCTTTATGAAAGTACAATTATTTTGTATCCTCGTAAAATGAAATCAATTAACGGCTGGGTGCACCGGATGACTGATGTCGAGGGTGGCAAACGCTGGGTGGGAAAATCCTGTCCGGGCAGCAGGAGGAGGAATAAAAAAGAATGCTAAAAGCATTAAGCTGCTTCGAGCATAAATCGATGTTGGGGCAGAGCGAACAAAGCACTGGGCAGGCAGGCACCGGAGATTGTATTACCCGATTTCCCGGACTCGCTTTCCATCCCGAAATGGGGGCCGGAATGAAAATCGATACAGGAAATGACCTCGATGATGGTACGCGCGAGATAGGCACGAGGTGGGGCACGTTGTTATTGTAATGCGCCCGGTTTTAATTCTCAAGGTGGCAAGGACGTGGAAAAACTTTGCCCAACAAATGGTAAATTGAAACGAACTTTTCCACATGCCCTTCCTCGGCACATCCTCGAGCGCACGGTGCACTTGGAGGATTTGATTTCCTTGGACCGTGAAACCGGGACAGGATGGGTGTGTTGTTAAATGATTTTCCGTTGCTCTATCTCTCTCACTCTCTCTCTCTCTCTCTCTCTCTCTCGCCTTTCGATTTCAATTAATCGGAAAATGTGCAACACGACTATCCTGGCTCGGCGGACGAAGGTGAAGGGTGATCTACTCAATTAAACCGGTGTGTGGAGTACATGCTACTAAAAGTTTTATAGAACACTTAAATTGAACTTTTTGCCATGACCGAGATACATAGTTCCGGGAAAGCTGGCCCATTTTGGGGGAAGCATCGGTTGAATGTTTTTCTTGTGATAAGCGCTAAGCAGGACAGCAACAGTCTAACAGTTTCTTTTATTCTTCTTCATTTCAGGTAAACTTCCTTTGCGCCGAAATTTATCGCCCGAATGTATTTGATGGAGTGAAAAAGTCGGATCTAATAGGTGAGCATCAAGCACATGCATCTCCGGGAGTTAAGTTTGTACGTGGGCCATTGGAATGGTCATCAAATTTCGTCCAATGTAAATACGGCAAAGCGAAAGACGATTGCTACAATATTGCTTCGGCTGGTAGTCTTGTGTAGAATGGCTAATGTAAATTTTCTGCTACCTTTTTTTGTTCGGTTGGTGCGTTTGCCCTTTTTTGCTAGCCCTTCTGGGTAAAATTGATTCCCGAAGAAGTTTGTTTGAATATTCTTTTCCACCTTTTTCCACTTCAAATGCCCATTTGAAGCCTTCTTTCTTCTTCGGGGCGGGATCAGGAAAATGGAAAAGCTTATTTGCGTTCGATTTGAGCTATTATGCTCCGGGTAGCCGGGTCCTACTGTCGAATGAAATCAAATAAAATAGTTGTCTGTTTGCGTATGGGCCAAATGGTGGTGGACTGTTCTTTCTCTTGTTCATTGAGGGTTTGAGTGGCTTGCGTAGGGAATTCGCTTCCAATCGCTGCTCTCGCTTTCCAAAAACAGGCTGCAAAACACTTGTTTGCTGTTGATTGTTTGCTCAGTAGTACGATATTGGATATGTTTTCCATTTCGAATCTATTTAGTTTTTAATAAAGTAAAATGTAGTATCCTCTTTGCTGTAAGTTTTTCGGATAATAAAATACGAGAACAGGTTTGCGGAACATTGAGAAGCCATTAAATGTCCGTGCCGAACTTGCGTGGCACGGATAAGCCTCATCGTGCTAGCCGCCCCGTTATTCCGTTGGATCGAATATGCAAAACAAACGTCAGATTTCGATGATAAAGCGAAGTTTTCGGCAGTTTATTTATCATTCTGCTGTAGTGTGCGAGTGCGAGCGGCCGGCCCCAAACCTACCCAAAAGCGATTACCGTCCCTGACCTTGATGATTTTTTTCGCATTTAAATAATGCCGGTGCTGACAATATTTATGAAGCGCTTGCTGGGAAGGTTGCTTTTCCCAAAACCCCAGTATTGTTTTGTTCCAAGCTTTTCTTATCCGATTGGCGCATGCAGAAGATATTATCGTTTTGTGCTATCCCCTAAAAAAACAGAATGCTATCACGCAATGGGGCTAGTTTTCACAAAAGGAACTGTTTGCCTCAAATGTCTTATCACTGTAATAGGCTTTACTTTTTTTTTCTTTGTTTGTCTAGTTGTACTAGTTATTTTCTTTCAATGGTTGGGAATGAGTTTAACCTCATTGTTGGGGCTGAAAGAAAATTCGTTCCTAGCATGCAAGAAACGCTTCAACCCGCCAATGTTGCTTGTAGTCCTTCAGCTGTCTCCCGTTGAGTGTAGGCCGCAGCAAACGTTAACAGCACCCCCAGAAACGGTCAGTTTGTTGGAAGAAGGTTAAAACCAACTCAATGGTAAAGAATCGACAGTCGGTTTCAAGAAGCAACCGTGAAGCAACAAAAAGCAGGAACATTGTATTAGCACGTACTGCTGTCCGACCGATGTTTGACCGTTTGGGTGGCCATGGGTTATGCTATGCACCGAATGCAGAATACGTACGAATGCAATGCTGCTCACACGCTGAATGCTTCTTTGGATACGGGCGAAATCGTGATCGAGTCTGACAGGTCGACCAAGTGCTCGCGCTGATGTTTGTTGGTGGGCGAGCACCATGGGAGCATTGTTTGTCCGGGTGGCCAGGACATGCAACAGTGGTGTTGTGTGTGCGTATTGAACATATTGATTTATTATGTGTTAGGGAGAAAATGTGACACAAATATTTGAAAGTAAGATTTGTGGTCTGAAATTATTCAAAAAGCATAGATGTTCGGTTATTGTAACAAAGCTTCAGAACTTCAGCGAATCTCACACAATCATTCAATATATTTCTGGATATTTTTGAGTGATTTTTACTCTCCTTCCGATAAGCTTGAAATTATCCTTAATTTTAAGGGAGAATCTCAAATAAATAATTAATGGATTACGGCTGATGCGATTGAGTATATATATTACAGGATAACCCAGAAACTGTTTCCCTTCTCCAGATATTCCACTTTTTTTTTAGAGGTAAAGTTTAAGGTTTCTTCTGGTATTTCATATATTTAATAAATATACAAATAATTAGTACCTCATACATTTATTTATTTATTCTTGAATGTGACGGCACTTAGCCGTATTATTAGCACTTTTTCGAAGAAGGGAAATCGTTTATAAACTTAAAAAAAAATATTTGGGATATCTTCAGAAATCTTCATAACGATTCCAAGAATACTTAGGAAGTCATTAATAAATAGTGGTACCTATTGCAAAATAGTGTAAAATCTTATATACTTATACATTTACCTGGGAAAGTGTAAATGAATTTCGAAATGGAACTCATCAGTTCAATAATGGATCATAATCGACTAACTGTTCTCTATTAAATACAATAATTGTATTGTTTAACAACTCTTTAATTCATCTCTGTTTATGTTGGACCTGTAGAATAACTTCAAAAGGATGATAGGTAGGACTTTATCCATACCTAGTGCCACCTATTAAAGCTCCTTTTTTCCACGCGGGAACTGGAACAGAATTGTATAAAAATAATTTTAATATTCAAATATTTGGTTTCTACTCGCCGAACCGTACTCAAGCAAACACGGGAAGTTAAACATTGTAGTCCTAGCTCCATGTAATCACAAACGCACGCACACACCCCGCACAGAAGAAAGTGTTGGACGTTTGGTGGGTGGTCCTTGAATGCGCCCGTGTACCATGCTTGTGTCCCTTTTGGCCCTTTGCTGTACGGCGCGGTACCTGCATACATATACATACGGTATTTATACAAACAAATAGCACCAGCTCAGTCATCCATTTTGGCGAGCTTCGTGCGTGTTGCATGGTTGGCCAGAACCCATGGGGGAAAGTTGTAAGGGGGGGATACGGGGAATGGACCTCACAAATAAAGGGAAAAGCAAAGAGAGGTGAAATGGGGAAAAATCTCACCCGCACCCTGATATAAAACAGTGTGTGAGTCTCGCGTAAAAAAAACGTGAAAAATGACAAGTAAAACAAAAACATTAACAACGATAAATGGATCACGATAAAAGAGTGCGCCAAACTGGGTGAATGGGTGGTTGCTTGCGAATGGTGTTTGGGTTTTTGGGAAAAAGGGCGTTTTGCTTATCCGGCGCCTTTTTTTCTTCCTCCATTTGTTTCATGTGTGTGAAAAGTGTCAGTGGAGTCGGTGCAATTATTCCTTACAACAACGTTTAACCCCGATTGCCACGCATACATTGTGGAGAAGCAAAATGGAGTAGCAATAGAGCGCGTAAAGGAAATCACTCTCTGTCACTAGCGGGAAAATCAGCTCGGTGGCGCGTTTGGAGCTGGAGAGATAATCGGATATTGTAACTGATTAAACGGTAGTTGATTGAGGTGCGTTAGGAGTGGAATAATGTAGTTCTAGCAACAAAATTGCTTAATCGATTTATGCACTAAATAAAAGGAATGTCGGAGTTAGAATTCTTCGAAACTGTAGATGAGTCAACATCACTGTTTGGATGTTGTTTATCTGATCAGTGAATGAAACATGTTTATTTAGCAACTCTTTCCCAGCCCTCCCGTGGCAGCTCCTGCTTCTTGATCCAATCATCTCGACATTGTCCCTGTCATGTTCAATTAAAGCGAAAAGAACCACCGCGATGCTCTTTTGCATTCAAATTTCGGTTCCCTTTTTTCCGTTCGCATCGTTTTTAATGACTCTGATGCATTCGGCGGAAAGGATCTGTGGGAGGAATAAAGCATTTTTGTCGCTTGTTTCTTTTTTTTTTCGTTAGTGATATATTCCCCACCACACGAAAGATCGACTGCAAATGGCTAAACTGCTAAACAAAGCATCACAAAATTACTTCCACCACCAGCAGCAGCAAACCTCGATCGTCGTCTACCGCCTTGGTGACATGCTGGTTCTTTATGTAGTAGAGTGCAGCGCTGTTGCATCGTTTCTGCTGGATGCGCCTTTTCTTTCCGTCCATCTCACTCATCGAACGTTCCGAGTGTTTCATTTACGCTTTTTTGGGCGTTTCGGGGGGGGAGTTTCGTTAAGGGCGAACTGCTTGCCTGTCAGCCAGACCGCTGCTTAATTGGTGTCTATTCTTTTTGTTGGGTCGCCGACCGTTTTCTTGCTGGGCGCCAATGCATGTCTCCATCGGTGCGCTGTTGCGATCGGTGGGTTCCGGTGAATCGTAAATCACGCGTTAAAACAAGCAAACATAATAATTTCCAATCGAGTTAATTTTCCTGGATTATTAACGCACACGCACAGGAATAAGCTGCGTTTATGTGTGAGTCGGTGTCATTTGTTTGGTGTGGAAAGATAAAGACTGAGAATGGCGTAAAAAGCAATAAGAATGCTGATGCTGCTGTGGTTTTTGGAACTTTAAGGTTACTCAGTCACGAGTGAGATGTTGTGGTTAATTCATAATTGAAGGATTTTTTTTACATTTAATTGTGATGAAATGGGTTTGAAATGAAGATGCACGAATTTTGAGTAGTCTTTCTCTTCAAATCTAAATTTTGCATCGTTCGTAATGTGCTGTACACCACTTAATCTATTGGAAATAATTTGAATGACATGTGAATTCTTAATAAATGTTGAGTAATATTATGCAGGGTAATTTTAAGCAGGGTTTTCACTGACATTGATAACGAGCTTGCAAACAGTTAACGAAATGGTCATATCTAACGATGATCTAAGGGCTACCAGTTGGCCTGCCAAACAATTTTTGATAAGGTTTGATTTGACCGTTTATTTGAACAATCTTTTCTTTCATATCTGAGCTTTTGGATATTAATCAGAAAATATATACAAAACACTAAAGGCATTAGAGGGTTAAATAACCAACAGATAAATGGCGGCACTTGAAGTTGTACACAGTAGTTGAGATGCTTGTGATCTGGGTTAATGTCCTGATGGAATGTACTGGTCCTGATTTTTTATCATGGTTTATCTAGGTTTGTGCCTGAAATGTCTCAAACTTCCTAAACAATATGACAATCAAAACCAGCATAGGATCAGAAGCCATACGATTTTTTAGGTTTCGTCGAACTAATGATGTCGAGTCCAACAGAGGAGAGCCCTATTAAAATGAGAATGTTAGTTTTTCAGTTCAGTTGAATCCGTTTTTTAAATGTTAAAGGAAAACGTTAGTTTAAAGTGCAAGAAAAATAAATTTCTAAATTTTCCAACGATATATTATACAGAACTTTTAACAGTTTTAGTCCACTAGGATTCTTCAATTTTTCGAAGTTTTTATCAAAACAATAATGGCCAAATATGAAATTTATAAAAAAAATAATTTCATCTTCTGTTGGATGCTTCTTTGAAAAATCTCCTGTTAAGAAACTCCTTCCCTCATTTATACGCCTATATTTTCTGATATTTGTTTTAAATATTGTTGTTATACCCAAAATATTAGTTTAGTAATTTAGAAACATTTAATTTAATTTAACGAACTTCTGTTTATGTTTCATAATTTATCCGATGCTTAAGATTCAGTTCTTTAACGTTCCATCACAATATTGACTCTTCCCGATTCCCCATTTAAAGACCTCCCCCCAATTCATCGTCTCGTTTGAACAAACGCGTGGGTTAGTGTGGGCACTTATATCGAGACCTCTCTCACCGACCGAGACGTTCCTTACCCCAGCGCGTCTCACTTCCAATCTTTTCTTCATTCCCTTAAAAATGCAATCCCAAAAACACCAGCACCACATACACACAACACACCGGATGAATGCATTGGATGGGGGTCGTTTAGCTACCAATAAATTGACCAGATTGATCCATATTATTATTTTTTCCCTCATTTGCGCCTAAGCTCTGCTTTTCCGCTCTCTCTCTCTCTCTCTCTCTCTCTCTCTCTCTCTCTCTCTCTGTCTCTCCCCATCACTGCTTTCACTGCTCAATCGAATTCGAAGTTGGCAGCAGATGGGGATGGGACCCTTTTAATGGATCGAATTCGTTTGCATTCTCCCGCTGGTTCACCGATCGGAGTGGGGAGAATAGATGGTGATTTAGCTTGCTTTAAAAATTTGGTTAATCCAGTCGAAGGGAGCTTACTAATGGCTGCTGGTTGGTCTGCTACCTAGTGTGGAGTTTGCTAAGTGGCAATAATTTTTCCGTCTCTGGTTTCCGTTTTGGGGCTGGTAGATATTTTTATCGAAACTCGCTCGCGGGGCTTACATTTCGATTCAAACAAGCTTACTGAGCAGTGTGTGAATGATAAATTAGTTAAAACCTCAATAAAAACAAGCAATGGAAGATGTTGTTTTGTGTTCTGCCCAGTGTGTTTAAAAGGGAAAATAGTGCAGCCACAGTAAAGGTGCCCTTGAATAGCGTTTACGTAAAAGGATTATAAATTGTTTATTACCAACAAACTGCCTTACGTTCGTCTCACTGGTGGGGGAAGGAAAACTTCAAGCGAAAGCTAATAACGTTACGCCGACCATCGCAAACCTGGGCCATAATTTATAATTGTTCTTTGCTAACTAGTTTAGATCACACTACGTCAACCGCAAAGCGTCGGCGGCCAGTCTGCAGAAAATCGTTTGTCGGAAAATGTTTTCCCTCCACCTCTCTCTCTATCTCTCTCTCTCTCTTCCTCGCTTGTGCTCCTCTGCCTAAAGCTATTCTATTGCCTGTAGAATATTAAATTACGTCAAAATTGTCTCTGATTAGGAATGGTCTCCGCTTCGCTTTCTGTCGCACCCAGAGCGTACCGGTCACCGGTCATGAGCCACCTAATAACGTAGCCTACCGCTGGGTCGTCTCGTGGTTAGGAGTTGGTTGTGTCACCCACCACCACCAGACCGAGCTCACTACTTTATGTCACACCGAAGCCAAAGGCCATTCCGCAAGGAATGCTACGCCAAAGTCCGAACGATCGCCGGGTTGGACTGTTGCAACCGAAAACCATTCGCCAGGGGAGGGTTTCCCGGGAGCGCCATGTTTGCCGGCTTAACACCGTAACAGCAAAGTGAGCGCGAAACAGCCGGTTTTCCAGCAATTGGAAAACCCACTTCATCACTCAATCAGCAAACACACACACACACACAAAAAACAAAACCACCGTCGGTGAAAGAAAAGCTGGGAAGCCGCAGAAACGGTCCATCCTTACGGACAGGCTTTGGTGGTTCTTCCAGTGGTCTTTGGGCATGGTATGTCCTAAGGAGAAAAGCGAGTCTGAAAATGAAGATTGTGGTGTATGGGAATTGTGTGTTTCTTTCCTATTGTGTTTGTGCGCACTGTGAAACACAACAGTTAGCAAAATCAAGTTTCGTAACAGTAATGAGATTGCTGTTTGCTTTTACTTCGCTCACCTTTCTAGCACTCGCACTGTGTGTGTGTGTGTGTGTGTGTGTGTGTGTGGCTGTTGCTCTAAACTGAAGTCTCTTTGGACACACAAAGGGCAAAATACGTTGGCTTTTTCTGGCGCAAGCCAAAGAAAAACTTTTCCACCCTCCATGCAAACGTATCCACCGAAAAGGAAAGGGAAGTGGGTTTTTCTGTGTTTGTCTGTGGTGTTGTTTGAGTGTTAGTTGTTTCCGAATCGCTTCGCAACGTATTATCCGCATTGATTTTCTCAAGTTTTGCCGCCTTGAAATATAACATTTCCTTCTAAGCGTTACTCCCTTTCGACACCTCACGCTCGGTCCGGTAAAATGGTGCTCACACTCGAAACAAACAACCACGAGCCGGGTGGAAATAGTTGAAAATAATTCTTTTCTTTTCCCAAACCCCGAAAAAGAAACGGGGAAAAACGATCGAGTGACAGTAACTGATGCAGCAGAAGCGTGCGCTTGTCCGATGGAAAACGAGTCAGTTTTCCTAACCACACAAACCACGTCGCTCGTCGTTCCGATTTTCTTTCGTCGATTTAATGATATATTGCAAACAGCATAAAATGGGAGCTGAAGCGAACAACAGGGATATCAGGTGCACCGTCGGTTCTTCTAAGCCATTTTCCCTTTTTTTCTCATCGAAAAGAAAATGCAACGTAATTGAATGCGCCTTGTACTTTACGCGCTAGTGTTGGGGTGTTCCGAAATTCGGAATCCGGTGAACAAAGCAGAAATTTCTTTCTTTCTTTACTCAAGCGCAAGGGAGACAAATCGAACCCGTGCTGAGGATGGTAACGAGTAAATTTAATACTTTTAATAGAGTGTGTGTGCAGCTGGTGAACGCTGACAGGTTCGGATGGAAGCATCTCTCGACCATATGTGTCGAGGTGGCGTCTGTGCTGGTGACTTTGCATTATCGATATTATTCTTCCGTCGGTGGTGTTTTTATCACCTACCGCTTTTTCCGGACATGGCGTGGTCATTTATTTTGGTTCGCTTTATCCCGGCACCACGACTTCCATTACCGAATTAAAACGGACGTGTAGAAAATCGCTACCAAATCATATTTGATGTTTGTTACAGGGGTGATTGGTTGCTTCGATTTCGTTCTAATCCACATGCATTAAACGATGAGGTTGTCGGTAAGGTTTCTTGAGCAAATAGTATTTCTTAGCAATTTCCTTTAAAACCGTACCCCAAATAAGAGATTCCCAAAGCGGCAACAACAACAAAAAACAGCCCTCGAAATGATAATGCAATAAACGATTCCTTCGCGTCACGGTGCTCGACATACGAGGGATTGCGGGAAGCAAATGGCACTCGTCATCTCGGGTTTGTTGCACCCTCAGAGTGACTCTCGCTCTCTCTCTGAAGGACCGTTCGAAACCGTTCGTGTCCTACGACACGTGTCAAACGTTCGACACTGATTGACATAACCTCTAGGCAGGCCGGTTTGTGCCCGCCGTCGGAAGTGCGTCGAAGATGTCAACGGTTTTTCTTGCGGTATAAGCACCGCTATTTGCCTGTCTGTTTGCTTTCGTTCGGCGTAAAGTGGCCGGAATAGTTGAAAGCTGGGGCGAATCGTGAATGAGTGAGGCATGTGATGCGTGGAGAGCGAACAGTGATGGACATGCCTGTGGCGTAGTTGATGATTTTTGTATGTGTTTTTTAGGGGTTTCCCCTGTTTTCATGACCATGCCCTCATAATATAAATATGAAGGTTACATTTTGGATATTTGTAGCGAATGCTTGTGCAGGTCTGTGGAGGATGTAAGCTGTTTGAATTATTTTATTCCTAAAATCGATCTCGGGGAGATCCGATGACAAAGACGACAGCGATGCCGATCTTCGGGCTGGACCGTGCGACGGCTGGAAAGGGGTTCAAATGTCATCCAGACTGTCACACTAAGAACCAAGGATAAGGCCCTTTGGACTAGGATCCTCGGACTAGGCCCCTTGGGATAGAACCATTGGACTAAGCCCCTTGAACTAGATCCCATGGACTAGGCCCCTTGGACTAGGTCCCTTGGACTAGATTCCTTGGACGTGGCATTTAGGACTAAGCCTCTTGGACTACGCAAATTTTACTAGGCTCCATGGATTAGGCCATTTGAACTAGGTCCCTTGGACTAGGCCTCTTTGATTAGGCCCCTTGGACTAGGTCCCTTGGACTAGGCCCCATGCACTAGGCCATTTGGAATGAGCACCTTGGACTAGGCGCCTTGGAGCAGACCCAATGGACTAGAGTGGGTTCCTTGAAATTCGCAGGACTGACTATCCAGCTACGGGCAATATCAAGTCACAGGAAGCCAGGAATAGCATGCCGAGACTGTTCGTTGCCATAATGCCACGGAAACAAATGATAGTCGTTCTCCTCATTAAAAAACACTTAAAACTCCAAATATATTAAACTTTTACAACAGTCATCTCCAAGATGACTTAAGCCAGTTTCTCATGAGGTTTTGAAATTTGACATCTAAAAAGCTGTTTAATGTTCAAACTAGCACACAAAGAGACTCTCATATAAATAATAATCTTTGTTACACAAAATCTGATTGTATTTTGTAATATAAGCACAAAAATGATGACTGTCTTGACACTGTCCCTATAGCAAACTCTGTATGACCATTGCTCAAACTCAACGTCCTACTTCCGTGATATTAAGTGTCTCCTTCCTTACACAAAACAAAACTAATCCGCAGTAATTGTTTTGATCTCAGTTGTAATTGATATCAATTGGCTGCCAGGATACTCCCTTAACTTTTTCTCCCATTGTACCAGAGATTGACAGTTTCCTTCGGTACGCTGTACGTAGGACAGGAAGCATCGATTCAAATTGAATTACCCGACAGAACTGCTAACAAAGGTACATGATATGCACCCTGCACCGATCCCTTTCCGTGTACTTTCTTTTCGAGAACCACTTTTTTTCTCCAACGCAAAACCCGGACGTGCACATGAAAACCCCGCTCGCTAACGCCCGCCCTGTTCGATTGGGTCATCCGAAAAAACAAACTCCGATAATTTAGTTGCCAGTTGGGCTGGTGTGTAATGAAGCTGCTGCAAACCGGGGTCCTCCTGTCAACGCTAATCCCTTCCCGGAATTGACAGATTGGAGCCGCTTATCGGGCCGGTTGCCTTACGGCCGGCCGGCCGGCCGTTTCCCCGTTCTTCGGTTCTGCTTGTAAGCTGTGGGTGAGAAAACATGTTGCGCCTGTCAAAATGGGACGCGCAGGAAATAGTCCTCCTGCCGAACCCTTAATGGCTAATGGTTTTACATGGTGGTTAGACTCTGTCGATTTTTTCTTCTTGTTTTGTTCCTATTACTGTCACCACCAAACCTTACTCGCGAGCCCGAAGTTAACCCCCTTGTTGGTTGGTAGTTTGGGAAGCCTTCAGATTCGGGAGCATTTCCGACACTTTGCCACCGTACTCGGACACCGCTGCATGCTATAGGAAGACCAGTGGAGACTAATTTGTTTCTTTTATCTCGCTAATCTGACAGCTCTCGACCACTTTCGATCACGCTGGACACACACACGCGGCCGAGATGGTCGATTTTTTGGCCCCGCATAGTGTTCTTCTTGCAGGACGTTATTCTTTAATGATGCGTTGTTTTGCTACGGTCCGACCAGACCAATCGATTACTCTCCACTTGACGCTCGGCAGGGAAGGGAACCGTGCGTAAGGAAATCGATGTCAGTCAAATCTGGTGGTGCTGGGCGATAAAATGCCCAAAAGTGACTCGCGTTACTGAGCGTTAGCCCCGCCAAGACTCGAATGATGGATGAGATCGTATCGCGAGAGGCATCGGTTTGATGAGGATTGAGTGGTGTGGCGTACGCTTGGTTTTGTTTGGCTTTTTGGTCGTCATCGTAGTGAAGTCGGAACGGAACGCTTTAGAAATGCGATTGCACCACGCCAGCGAATCGAGCGAATTAGTAGCTAACTCCAATTTCAATGCTTCGACTTCTAGTGTTATCGGTGGGTTTGAGTTTCGAAGCTCGATGCGACACTGATAAGACGTGTTCCAATTCCAGCAACAATCGATTGTTATAATAATCGATTTGTGCGAAGAAGGTGGTTTTCCAATCGATTAGGTTCGTGTTAGGTAGGTACCTCTTGCTTTTTGAGGTAGATTGTTTTCTTCTTGTGTTTGCTTTTTTTTCTAAGTTTTCTGTTTTCTTTTATATTTCTTTTCTTTTAACCGACTCTTCAGAGTTTTTCTCTTTGTACTTGTTAATGTTTTTGAATATCTTAGCTTCAGCTGGATTTTAATCGAGTTGTTTTTTTTGCTGTACAGTCTTTTCATTGCACTTGTTTTATGTTTTTATGTCAATAATAGTCTTGTGTTTTTTTCTTGTAGGTAGAAATTAAATATCTTCAGTAACTTTGATGAGGTTTGCTTATGATTCAATTGTTTGAGATTAAATGAGGTGATGTGAGATGTACATTAAAATTTTAATGAAGTTCTGAAACCTTAGACTAGACTAAACAATATAACAAAAAAATATTAATTAAATTGATGTGAACCTAAACGATCAAAATCTCTATTTCTTGAAGGCTTCTAACGACCTTTTTCAACCTGACCAAATGTTAACTTCACTTCTTATTTGCTTAAATCATCACCGTGACCTTTCCGATGCAACAACCGATCCGATTCGGCCCAACCAAAGTGGGTGAAAAATTACCAACCCAACACTTTGCTAAGCTTTTTTTACAGCGCTTTGCTCTTCTGGCCGTTCGAATATCTCAGCTACTCAACAGCAAGCGGCGCGAGTTTCATCAGTGATAATTCTCCAAAAGAAAGCCTCCGGGGCACACCCGGGCACCTTATTGAGGATGGGACGAAATTTATCTTAATAGAAAATCAGCATACCGTTGTGTGTGTGTGTGCGAGCCTGTTGTTGGCTTGCCAGCTTCAGCCGCTGTCGGCAGGCCAGTGTGGCGGCTGTCGATAACGACGCTATCGAGCGACAGCGATCAGGCGGGATGCCACGAATAATTAGCATAATTTAATCATTCTATCATTAAAATTGCTTACGAAATTCCACCACGGTGGAACGTGTACCACCGGTTCCCGGGAGTGGGAGGGTGTAGAATCGCTGCCATTTTTTTTTTGTTGTTGTTGCTTTCCTCCCAGCAGAGAGTGCTCTCTGCTCGGTGAGTTTTTGACTTTCGCCGAAATAACGATGCCTCAACATTTCACTGTGGCGTGGTTTTTGATGTTTTTCTTTAGGCCGGCGGTAGCGCGGCGTAAAGCCGCCATGTAACGCAAGCTTAGCGGCGCCGGAAAATGGTCCTTTTGATGATCGGGTAGGCGCAAGGATCGGTGGCGCTTTGATGTGTTGTGGTGCGGCCATGCTTAGCGATTTTCCGCTGCTGCCGTCAACAGGTCGCGTGGTGGAAAGCAAGAGAGAGTGAGAGGGGGGGGGGGAGGGTGTAGAAGGGAGACGGGGTGGTTGGATGCTAAAATATGCTTTATCAATTTTTCACAGGATCCATTTTCCAGCTCGCTGCCTGTCACGGTGGTTGTTGTTAATGTTGTTGTTGCTGTTGTTGTGAGCTCTGCGATTGTGCGAAAGGTGTGTGGCTGTGTGCGCCTCTTGTACGGTTGGTTTTGATGTGGGATGCTTTACTTTCATTATTCTCGGCGATGGTAATTTCACCTGCACGCACACGTCCGGCAATTGGCTGATGTTGTTTTCGTACGCCAAAGTAAGCTCCGAGAACCGAGAATGAAAATGCTCCGCCGCTTGGTTGATTATTCATTTTCCTTTCTTCATTGTTGTTGTCCCGAAACCGGAAGCTGTAGACCGGATTGAATGGAGAAATTGGTGGGCAAACGGCAAAGCACACACTCCTTACGTTTTTGCTGGTGCTTGCTGCTGGTGGTGGTGCCCGAGATTCTACAGCGAAAAGTACACATTGTTGCGCATTTTTTTGCGGATCATCATTGTCTTGCGTGGATGTTGGGTAAAGCCGCGCGCAACACGACCCAGCCGACAGGGAAAATTGGTCCTGTTTTGCCGATTTATCATTCATAACGCATAATCAACATATGCAACACGTGAGCGAACGCTGCCGAGTGAAGACAGCGAGCTTACGCACAGAAACATCCGCCTCTGGCTCGTACCGAAATCGAAGAGTTCGCCGAGCCTTACGAGGTGCACAAAGAGACGAATAGAAAATCCTTTTCCGTTTGGCAGCTTCGGCGAAACAATTTGCGAAACAAGGAAAAACGGTGGAAAAAAATCGCTCTCTAGTAAACAACATAAACACTACGATTTAAACGTCAGACACGCGTGTTTGAGCATGGCTTCCGGGAATGATGGTTTTTTTTTCCTCAGCTCTGAAGCCTTGGTCGTGGGCTCGCGACTCGCGCAAATACCCATGACGCGCTTCAGGTGTAATTTCGCCGAAGCATAACCACGTAATCCTCATGCAAGTTAGCATGTGGTGCTGCTTCTACTGTTGCTGGATGGCTGCAAAGCTATCGAACCGAAGTGTGATGCGTTTGTTTCGTCTTCAATAAGGACCCGTTTTAGGCCGCGAATATCGTACAAATAGCGATAAAAAAGGGAGGAATCAGTCAAATGGATCTTAAATTTGAGCTTCATGAATTTAAAGTCCTCATCACGGGGGAAGATTCTATTGATTGTATATTGTGATTAACAGTTGGTCATGTACCTCCAGGGTGGCCGAATTCGTTATAGAGAACTTCATAAAGAACTGTTAGGTGTTAGAATATTACAGTTAAATCCTTTAGTAAAACTAGTCAAGCTTTAGACCAAAGATCGAAGCTTTAGACATCGTTTGTACAGGTCGTTGCTGGCCCGTCTTTAGCTGCTTATCAAAGAATACAAAACTAAATCTATTTTAGCTATTTTCTCTTCGAATTCATACCAAACTGAACAGCAACAGTAATCAAAATAAAACAAAACTTTTTTTTTTCCTTCTCCCCTTCAAATATCCAAGACCCAGAGCTCAAGACTCTTACCTTCGAAATGTACGAGCAACCGAGCGTGTGTTTGACGTTCCACACTGCTTTATGTGCCGTCTTCCGGCACACGGACCAGTACGGCGGCATGAGATTGCTACTCCGAAATAAATGATCTTCGAAACGAGAAATGAAGCCAACTTTCTTGCACCATCAGTGGTGCGGCTCATCCTGTCCTTGTATCTTCGGCCGCCGTTCTAGAAACATACTACCTTCATGGTGATATTCCTCACTCAACCCTCGCCACGGATATGAATCCGGAAATTTGGAAACTTCTGCCTCGCACTCACGGTGTTGCAGTCCCATCCGAGCGAGCCCCGGTGTGATTGCTTAGCGAAATGGCAAGATTGAAGCTTTGCCGGCACTTTCTTTCGCACTCGCTCTGTCAGATCTTTTGCTTTTGTATCACATCCCACCCCCCCCCCCCTCCCTTGAAAAAGGACATTTCGGGCGCTTTGGTGGTGGTGATGGTCGGTAGTATGGCTGCGGCATAGATTAGTTTTTCTTCATCCGGAGTCTTCATCCCCGATTCTTGTGCAGCCGGTACCGGCGGTAGAATTGTTGAAGTCAGAAAGCCAGAAAGTAATCCAACGGTAGGTAAGGTTGTTTAAGGTTTCGTTTTTTTTTTCTTGGTGCTTTTCTAAAATGTGAAACGGGGACAGGACGGTAGCCCTTCACTAGGGAGTCACAGTTCATCTCTCTCAGTGGTCCGCCAGGTTAGGCCCCGAAGTGGCGATTCACTTTGAAGTCGATGCGATGCAATTTCCTTCCACGAGTGTATCAGAGGCTTAGGGAATTGCAATTTTGGATATTGGAATATGGCATCGGGCGGCACCGGGGTACCGGAGGTGGGGGCACTGAAGAGTTAAGGGCCCAGCGTGAGTGAGCGCTGATTGCCCGTGGGGTGTATTAGACTTTTGAGTGAACCTTCTCAAGGCACGTGATTGAGCTGGGAAATGTCACTTCGGACTGATCGAATGTACGCCATCTTGTGCCGATCGAGGCAAGCCAGGAAGAGGAATCGTCGTGCGGCAAAGTACTTGCTGCAATCGTTTGATTACTCGCAAACCCGGGGGTTTCACAATGCAACATTTGGAGCGTATCTTACTGGAATCACTTTTCCGGTAACTAGCATCCGTGATCTGCGACCCTTTGTTCTCATAACGCCCGGAGAACACCACCTTCACGAACCTCATTAAATTGCCGTCAGAATGATTGACATCCTTAATCACGTGCCGCCGGGTGGTGTGTGGCATCCTGGCCTACTCGGTTAAAAGGACTTGCGGAAAAAGCGCTCGATGTAACGGGCGGAACCTCGTCCTAATCCTCAGTTTGGAGCTTAGACAGCGAATGTTTATCCTTTACCGACGGGATCGACGTAGACAATACGGACGGAAAGCCGTCCATGACAGCATAATTTCATTGTTTCGTGTCTTAAAGCACGGATCGACTACGGGATCCACCTGTCTTCTGACCTACCGATAGAGCAGCGTGTAGGTGTGTGTTACGGTGGGCGAACCAGTACCGTGCCGATGACACAATCGCACTGCCATTGCACATCGAAAACGCCCCGATATACGTTTATAAACACGTGGGAAAGCAATAATCTCCAAAGACAAAGCAATGACGAAACGCAAAGACTCGGTTTCGTGTTGTTGCGTACCTAGAACGGAATCGAAAATCATCCCCCCCCGAGCATTATCTGCTTTCGGCCCCCAGAGCCGACCTGTGTGTATCTTTGGATGTTGGGTTTGGCAATTTTGAGGTCGATTTCCTAACATATCGAATGTGAGGAAAGAATATCGTGCGCTTCGCTCGGAGAAAATGTCGCATCGGAAGGCTCTGCAGGCTTAATAAAACACGGGTGACAATAACAAGGCGAGAAGGGTGGATGTGGGGAGGGGGGGGGGAAGGTGATGCTCAGGGACGATGAACCTCTGGAAATGGAATTATCCGCACGTCGCATCCGCTCTCCGTGACAGACATGTTAATTTAATTAGCTTTACTTTCACTTGTCACATGTATGAGATGAAGATAATACACTTCTTCTGGGGCCGTTCCCTCGATAAGCTGGCGCTCCTTCGTGCTTTGGTACTTGTCGATACATGTGTGTGTGTACGTACGTGCGTGTGTGTCCTGATATGTGGCATAGGAAATTCTGGAAAACTCGAGCACACCGTAACACTGCGCACAGGGATCCTTGGTCCTGTGGGTAAGTGATATGTGAAGCGACTGGGATGCTCCCCACGAGCGTGTACGTGCGGTATGCGATTTTCCAACTCGAGAAGAAGAAGCACACACCCCCAGTCGCTCGGTGCGTTGTCCTTTGATGGTGTCCGGATGAAAGGCTCCGACGGCATGGCAGGAATGTTGTAGCCTCCCCCATCCGCAGACCATATTAATTCCCGAACCGTTGCGAAGGGCTGTGTGTTTGGTGGTTTGATTGGTGGGATCAGCATTATACGGTCACTGATTGTGACGGTTAGCGTCGGTGCGTCAGGATCAGGCATAAGACAAGCATCGACGAAAAAAACACGAACTCCGGACAACGAATCCCGCGTAGAAAAAAGCGGTTAAGAGAACTTCAGCACGGTTCAGCTCAGTTCGCACAGTTTTTGTTTCAGCTTCACGAGCAACAAGCGACATCAAACCATCATCCCATCATCATGGTGCTATCAGCCTCGCAGCTCACATACATCCATGCATGCACACATACAAGGGCGAACGGTTGTGCGTGTGTCGATATTAATCGCGACCGTGGAGCGGAGTATCAGGCGCGCAGAGCACGGGTAGGACGAACCAGGGCTGATTACTGATCCTTTTTTGCAGATAAGCAGATGGATGATGATTTTCCGTTTTCCACGCTTCTGCAACAACGTGTGTGTGTGAGTTCGAGGTGGTATATTTCATCAGCTACAACAGCTATCTTTCGGAAGAGTCGTCCCGATGATGGAGAGGGTTGGAAATTTATTAACCCGGGATTTATGACCCTACAAATGGCAGTACGGTTCGGGGGTTTGTTTCGCTTTTTTTTGGCGAGCCCTTTCGCTTGCGTTTATCCGTTTTGTTCAACTCCAGACCGGCGAAACGACCGATCCTTATCGGTAATGATGAATGAATGAGGTCACAGGACAAAGTTGGCGTGGTGTTTTTGGCACATCGCATCTGGTGTTCTGGTGTGTTGAGAAAAGGAGGGCAACAACAGTAATCGAACATGCGTCTGTTACGGTCGGTACGGCTAGCAGTTGAATGTTAATCGACAACTTTGATTGTAATTGAATTAATCGCAAACCGGGGTGCTGTGCTTTGAATTTTCTCAAACACTTGCCTTGCGTAATGGACAATAAACAGTTTGTTGAATGAAGTGGGGCTGCGTTTAGGGGGACGAATAGATGTGCGTACTTCAGGATGCACGGTTTTGTTAGGCAATTGAACTTAAGCAGCAGCGTGTTATTGCTCATCAGAGTAGAAAATCAATTTTATGAAGCCAATTGACCGCCAACAATTGCGCTTCTTCCAGACAATTTATGCCACTGTGAACGTTCACGGATGATTTGATGCGTGTTTGATGCGTTTTTTTTTAATTCTTTTAAAATTATGATAGCGAGTAATATTTTTTCTATTGAGCATTCCTAGCAATTAATATCAGTCAAAGTATTTGAAGTTCGCTCCAGAGTTTTGTGATTGTTTTTGGGACCATTTTGGCGATTTCTATTTCCAAAATTTAAGCTCTTAAAACTATTTCAATTCAACCGGCTAGATTTACATTCACAGCACGAATCCAGCACACACGCCCGTCTGGTGGTGATCAAACAATAGGATAAGAACCCCACGAACCGAATGATTACACCCAAACGCACCCCCGGGCAAGATCATGGAATAAATATATGTTGGTTTACCCTCCAATGTGAGACTGACTTAATTAAAATCCGAACAGTCTGCACCACAAATGTGCAACCCAGCTAAAGCTGGTCGGGGCGGGTTCGGGCAAAAGAATTTCTAAAGCTAAAAGTTGACTTTTGGACTCTGAGTTTCGGAAAGCAGGGTTGGTTTGGTTGTTCTTCGTCCTTGGTAGAGATTTGCTCGGGTTAGCAACCGCGTATGGGTGTTGTTATGACATCCCAGATGGCATATTCCAATCATTAGCCTGTGGGTTTGTTGGAGATGTAATGAAATTACTCTCATTAATGGATGCTACTTTATTCGATAAGCGTGCATGGGTGCATCGTCGTATATTACTCGGATAAATATTCTGTGTGGATATAACGATGTGTGAGACTAAGAAATAAGGTTCCTAGTTCCGAAGAATTTTCGGGAAGCTGTGATGTGAGTAATTAAATTAGGGAAATGGTGTTTGGATGTCGTTAACTGATAAGTGAAGTGCACAACGGGAACCAATAAAATTATATAGTCTTTCTAATCAACAAACAAACGTATCTTGCTGTAGATGGAATATCGTATATGTAGATGGAATAAACATCACGCAAAAGAAGCACAAATATTGAAGCAGGTATTAGATCAGAACAAAGAACAAAACCGCAACAGAAATTTGTAA
Source organism: Anopheles stephensi (assembly GCF_013141755.1). Lineage (NCBI taxonomy): Eukaryota > Metazoa > Arthropoda > Insecta > Diptera > Culicidae > Anopheles > Anopheles stephensi. The sequence goes on along the minus strand of NC_050203.1, from coordinate 66,401,414 downwards.
AATAAAACATAAAAATAAATGCTGGCTGACCGTAATAATAAATAAATAAATAATAATATATAAATAATAAGGTAAAAATAAAAATTATGGGCTCAAAGTAAAGTAGAGCATAATAACAAAATAGGATTCAACTTTGGATGAATAATAGGGAAATACAATCAAACACCATATGATACATTAACTAAGACTTGGCTTGAAAATAAAATATTCAATCTGTCTGCAAAAAAAAAATCAAAATTTATTCAAAATAGTTATTGAATTGCATTTTGACACGATAAAAATGGTGAAATTGAATAGCTAAAAAAAACCAACTTAATGGATAAGTAAAAAAACTTCCAAATTCAAATTGTTATTACGGAGGCACGTTTCCAAATTCCCATCAGGCACGTGATTTTTCAATTTATCATCGCTCCAGTCTATTAAATTTGATTTAAAAATATTCTCACAAAGCGGGAACAGGGAGCGTCAAACAGTTTGCTCTCACGCCGACTGCTTTCTTCATGACTTTCCCCGATAAAGGGATGAAAATTCATCCGCCTACCAGTTAGCAGTTTCCCGTGAGCATCCAGGATCTGGCAATGACTAAATAATTGTAGTTAAGCGCGGCCCATTCGCTCAGCCCTTTGATTTCGCATGTCTGGACCGAAAAATAAACTCCTTCGACGGCAAACGCGTGCCGCTGTTTCTTTCCCAACGTTTCGGCCAGTTCTCATACGCACATGGTGGTGGAATGGGCGGGTTTTTTTTTTTGGAAGTTGTGGGACACTAAACACATTTTGCCACCAAGGACGTGGAATTCAATTGTCATCGGTATATTACTTTTTACGGGCCTGTTGCTTTTGTGCGCGCCGTGCCCCCTAGGGCATCTGGTTGGGCGGAATGCCGTTCTTTCCGTTGTTGTTGTGAAGAGGCTCGCCCAAAACGAAGTACAAATCCCTGATTTTATCCATCCACCCCAAAAGTCCCAAGGACGACGAGGGCGACGACGACGGTACTCATCTTATTTCCCATAAACTCTCTCTCTCTCGCTAACTTTCACTCTCAGAGGACCGCAATAGGGACAGGGAACGCACCCTTAGCAAAGAAAAAAGCAAATGACGACTTCAACGCAACGTTCACCCCAGTGCCGTTAAAAAGTAGCCCTGCGAAACCCCGCGTCAGGCACCAGTGATTTTTGAAGGGGGCGGCATAAAATTAAATCTGCATCAGCAGCATCATCGAGCATCGAGGGTTCCACCGGAGCATACTCCCAGTGACGCGTCCTCTGATAAACACTTTAACCACTACCGCCACCCATGCCGGAGAGTCGACCCCGCTCGAGCATAACCATGGGAACACGAGGAGAAAAAGTTCTGATTGCTTTTTCGTCCCAGTGCGGTGCGTTCCGGTGGCGGCCAGGACGCGCCGACGTAAATGGCCTGCGGGAAGTAAACATATATATTAGCATTCAATGACAGTAATTTGTTTTGGATTATAATTACGTTTTAAAGCAGTTTCAATGAAATAATGCTACCCGGGCAACGCAAATATCGTCGTCCTTGGCGCGAGTTAAAACTTTTCTTTCTGAATAGATAGAAAGAGTCTTTTACAGTTCGGTGTCTTGAAATTAACTATTTTATTGAATTCAGCCGATTCCGTTATCGGCCCATAAACGGCCCAGCAGCGATCGCCGCATCAGCATAACTCGTCGCGTTGGATACAACACGACACTCCCAATGCTGATTTAGCGATTACCGACGCTCGTTGCTAACTCGCCCCCCCTCAGATGTGAACGTCCACGATTCACTGTGTTTGTTTAGGAAATGTGACGTAGTCGGGTGTCTGATTTGGTGACGAATTATGTACTGTGACTACCGTTTGCGTGTTTTTGCACCTCTTTGTAAACCAGTAAAGCAATGCTACTCCCAGTATAATGAGAGGAAAGATGATACCTCCGAAAATGTTTATCGTTGGCCAGGTTATTTGAAAAGAGTTGTTTTGTAAGCGAATGTGCTCCAATTCTTTACGTGTCTCGATGTGCAGATTATGTAAATCTTCCAGACTTATGTTCGAAATTTCCAGCTGTCTTTTAATAAACACTCCGTCGAGTGGATATAAGTTCAACGTTCCAACTAGATCGGTGAGTTTGGATGAGTATCTCACGTCGTTTATGTAAATATCGCATGTGTTGAAGCTTATTACGAACGATCCCTGAAGTGTTCTGTTGCTTATACCACAGTTGGAGACGAGTGTAAATTTCTCTACAGAGTTAATCAATATGGCGTGATTATTAATCTGTAATATTTCAGTTTTGGCTGGACTCTTCGTAAAGTTACATTCTGCTTCTCGACCTTCCATTAATCTTGGAATGCAATCTGATTCATCCAACTCTATTTCATTGATTTTATAGATTTTCGGGGTTAGAGTGCTAACACGGTATCTGATTGCTTCGTGAGTTATGAATCTGTCATACTGGAGGTGAATCTTGCCGTCGTGGTACAGGATTGGATAAATTTTTATCTTACGGAACGTTCTTGGGTCGAGTTTGGGTGTTTTTATGAGCAGCATTATTTCTTGGCGGTTGGTGGCGATAGAGGCGTCGGCGTAGGAAAGCGCTTCTAGAGTTGTGTCGAACGGAATGTTTTCTGCTGCCAGGTTTTTTTCCAAACAATTGATTTCATATTTTGACAATATTTTTTCGTTTAAAATATTCGCTTTCGTCATAACTATACTATCAACTATTTCCTGCAGTGTGTCTATCATCTTTTTTAGGTGGAGATAAATATTGATGGAATGAATTTCTAATGATTCTGATCTGAATTGAGTTATTACGTTACGAGTTTTTTCTGTTATTTCTTTAATCTGGTTGTTAATATTCCTATTGATTGTAACTTGTGCATTATTGTCATCGATGAGATTATTAATTGTTTTGTTAATAACACGAAGATCGTTTGCATCTGGTGTTCCTGCAATAAACTTCCAAATTGTTCCTATGGAATCCCAACGTTTGAATCTTTTAGTGGGAAGCATTCTTTTCAATATGGTATTCAGTTCTTCGAATTGGTTTTGGATAATACTGGAAAATTGATTATTGCTCATTTTTTCGAAATCGTCCTTAATTGCTTGAATATAACCCTTATACGCAGTTAAATTGTAATGGTGTATGTAAATATGGCTATCTATCCTTATTCTTGCCCAACCTTCGTCCATTGCAACTATAGGTTGGTTGTCTACCTTCAGAATAGAGATCCTCGGCTCAGCTAGGGTACATACTACAAATAGAAAACTGTAAGAAGAGAACAATGATGTTAGAATGACGGTATTGTTAGCTATCTTATTTTTATATCGTTTTTATGAATTTTTCGTGAATCATTTGTGTTTATAGTGCTTTTGTTTACTTTGTTAATCTTGATTTCCTTGTATCTCGGCTTGTGTTTTAATCTGGCTCTGGTTTTTTCATAAACTGTCATATCCTCTTTTATATTTATTTCCTTTTTTCTCTTATTGTAATATGAAATATCTTTCTCCTGTTTCTTTGTTAAATTTTTGTAAACATTTTCACAAATATCTGATGAACGGACAGACGGTAAAATTATCTCATAAGGAGTATATTTAGTAGTCGAATGAATGGATGAATTATATTTGTGAAGTGAAAGCTCGATTAGATCAGAAATAGTTAAATTGTTGTTCTCAAATTTCGTTATTCGATAAATTTCTAATATGGTAGAATGGAACCTTTCTATTACTCCATTCATTTCACTTCGACCTGTAGCTGTTAAATATATTTGGATTTGGTGAGTTTTATAAAAATCTATTAGATCTTGTGTACCAAAAGATTTTTCGCCGTCCATTACTAATATTTTAGGAGGATGGTATTTTGTAATTATTTCTTTAACTGCCGGAACAATATCTAAGGCGGCTCGCGATTGAATTTCTTTAATTTGAGCGAATTTTGAAAATTTATCGATGTAAGTTAAAAAATAATGTTTTTCGAGAAACATTATATCAATGTGTGCAATTTGGAAAGGGTGTACGGGGATTGGAGTTTGTTGTTGAGGATACCGGATAGGGTTTCGGTCATATTTGTTTTCATTGCAGATACAGCAATTGGAAACAATTTTTTTTATCTTGGCTAGCAGCTTTGGAAAATAGTATTTACGTAAAATTTGCGACTTATTTTCCTGGGCTCCACGATGTGCCCTATTGTGCTCTGCCGTGATTATTTCTCGTTGTTGATCTTCGTCTGTAATGTCTTCCAGAAGATTTTGAGTAAATCGAATCTTAAGGAGCTTCTGACTTCCAAAATACTTCCTATAAACCTCTTGAAATTTTCCCATTATGTCTTCACTCGTGAAAAGTCCGTTTACTTTTGATATTGTGAAATGATCCTTTAGAATCTGTAAAAGAGATGATTCGGTTATTATTTCGGAGTAAATTGTTGTACGTTTAAAATTTTGGAATGGATATTCAATTACTGTGTTTGGTTTCCCTTTTTTCAACACGATCTGGTTGTGAAAAGCATTAAGTGGTGCTTCTGTAGAGATAATGTAAAAATCGTCACTAGTTTGTGATGAATGTTGCGTACCAGTCATAGAGAAAACTATTCTGCTGAGGGCATCTGCTACAACATTGCCTTTGCCTGGTTTATACAAAATCTCGTGGTCATGCTCCTCTAAATATGCTTTCCAACGTTTTAATTTTGCGTTAGTATTTTTTTGGGAGAGGGCAAAAGTAAGTGGTTGATGATCAGTTAATATTTTGAGTTTAGCTCCATACAAATAATTGCGGAAAGTTTGTAGTGACCAGAAAATTGCAAGCATTTCTTTCTCAGGGGTGGAATATTTCTCTTCAGTTTTAGATAGTGTTCTTGATGCGAAGTGAATTGGTTTATCTTTGCCTAATTCACCTTGAGAAAGAACGGATCCAATTGCATAATCTGAAGCATCGGTTGTCAAAATAAATGGTTTGTTAAAATCTGGATAGATGAGAATATCGCTCGATGATAGTATTTGCTTCATTTTATTGAAACATTCGATTTCTTGTTGATTTAATGTAATTTTCTTTTTGGATGTGTCAGATCCCTTTCCCCTTAAAATGTTTGTCAAAGGTTTAGCAATTTTGGCAAAGTCTTTGACAAATCGTCGATAGTAGCCCATTAATCCTAGGAAGGCACGCAAATCTTTAATGGTTTTGGGCACAGGGTATTTATTTATAACTTCTATTTTTTTATGGTTGGGTTTTATTCCCTCTGTGCAAATAATGAAACCAAGAAATTCAACTTCTTGGCGAAGGAATTCTGATTTGTCTAATTGAATTTTTAGTCCTGCATTATTTAATGTTGTCAAAATTGTGTCCAAATTTTTCAAATGATTTTCTAAATCATCGCCAAAAACTATTACGTCGTCTATATAAACGTAACATATTTTTCCAATAAAATTTCGAAGTACATCATCGATAGCCCTTTGAAATATAGCCGGTGCGTTTTTTAAACCAAACGGCATCCTAGTAAATTCGTATTTACCGTTATTAATAGCAAAAGCCGTTTTTTCAATATCTGATGCTTTCATCTTAATTTGATGGAATCCCGAAGCTAAATCTAAAGTCGAGAAATATTTTTTTCCTTTTAATTGGTCTATCACATAATTTATCTCGGGCATTGGATATTTTTCGGAGATGGTTTTAGCATTTAACATTCGATAATCGATAACCATTCTAAATTTCTTTTGTCCTGATGCATCCGGTTTTTTTGGCACAATCCATACCGGTGAAGTCCAAGCTGAGCGAGACGGTCTGATTATTCCATCCGCTAATAGCTTGTCAACTTGCTTATTTACTTCGTCAGCATATGCTGCAGGATATGGATACACTCTTTGATGGATAGGTGTATCGTCTGAAGTGTGTATTGCACATTCCACTTTGGTTGTACATGTTAGTTTACTGTCTGGTTTGTAAAATGCATCTCTGTTTTTATCTAAAACCTGGTTTAGTTTTTCTAGCTCTAATTTGGATAGATGAGATGTTCGGATCAAATTGTGGGATGACCGATTATGTGGAGAATAGTATGAGATTGGGATGACGAATCTTTTAGAGTTTCTACTCAATGTGATTTGGTCATTTTCTAGATCAATTTTAGCTTTCAATGTTTTCAACATGCTATTTCCAATGATTCCATAAAAAAAATTGTGAAATTTGTGTAACAAAAAGCGATCTTCAAAATCAATTTTGGGATGGAAAAAATTTATATTAATTGCACTAGTAGGAGCAAATGTACTATTTGCACAACTTATTTGACCTACTGAAAATTCGTACGGTTTACTGATTTCATATGCACGTGCCAATTGTGGATGTATTAAATTAATATTAGCACCTGTGTCTATTAAAAACGGAAAGTTTCCAATGGTAGTTTTAAGATAAATAAAAGGAAGGCTGGGAACTACCAACTCATCTTCCACTCTAAAAAATGGTTCTGACCATCGCGACTTGATCCCTCCAACGGATCATGCTCGTGTTGCAAATTTATGTTTTGTAATTTGTCAACAAGATTGTTTTGCTCTGTGAGCTCAAATTCATTTATTGTTTGTCCGTGACAATACCTTGCGTCGTTGGCATTTTTATTCATTTGATGAGCATATAATGGGTGAGCTTGCCTCTTTACCCACGCTTCTTGACTTGATGGTGGTCTTGGTCTTTTTTCGCCATATGTGGGTCTGTTACCATAGTCAATATGACGTGAATTTATACTTCTATCTACCTCCATTGGCTCGGGCTGTTGCCTCTGTGGGGTATATTGCTGATTAGGCAGGTAATGGGAATTGTATCGTGGAGCTGGACGAGGCGCTGCTCTAGGAGGGGGTACTGGTTGATAAACAATTTTTCTGGGTGCTACCCTAGGGGGTTGAGGCTCGAAGCCTAAATCTCTTGGCTTGGGAATATTAAGAGAATTTTGATTTCCATATTGATTTTTAAAAGGTGCTGATCGAACGTCCATATTAAAGTAATCAATGCAAAATTGATATGCTTTGCTAAGGGTCTTCGGGTCAGCAGTTTTTAATAAAGTGGATAATGGTTTTTCTAAACCTCTAATAAACGAATCCAAAGCTTTCTCTCTGAAATAGTTTATGTGGACATTTGCATGCAGAGAGTACTTACTGTCAGTTTGAACTTGTGCTATTATAGCGGCTAACAATTGGTTAACCCTGCTATAATATCCGGCGAGGCTTTCCGAATTACCCTTACGAATACACGTCAATTCATAATCCAGGGTCTTCACGTCACGCTTATCTTTATAGTAAAGCATTAGGATAGATTTTATCTGATGCCAACTACATGTTGCATTATTTGCATTTAACACATCGGAAGCTTCTCCACGGACTTTCCTTCTGATTGTTCGTTCGATCAGATGGAACTGCACAGAGTCGTCAGGAAGATCTCTATACATGATAAAAACATCTTCCACATCCGAAATCCAATTCATCAACTCATTTGGGTTTCCATCAAAAATAGGAACATCCCTCAAAAAGTCAGGGGTTTTTCCCATCTCCACGAAAGATCGTAGAACCATTTCAGTGTTGGGATTGGTCATTTTTGTGTTTTAAATGCTCACTTCACTTAACACTTGTCACGATCACGATTCACCACTAACAAATTACAGCAGAAGCTATTTAATTAAACACCAAAATTTCACTGATTTCGGATTTTTTAGGTTTTTACTTACAGTATGGTTGAGTTAATTTCCATGGGCATCTGACTTCTTTTTCTTCGGGGGAAAATTGGGCAGCTACAGCAAGATGTTCCTTTTTATCCTTCTGATGACTGGGGGCTCGCTGGCAGCAATCGGGAATTAACCACGGTGTCCCAAAGTTCGCTTCGTTATTATGATGGCTCCTTCAACCACGAGATTAGCCACAATTTTTAAATGGCTAACTTTATAGGATTTTTTTTTAACTTATACACTTCCCGCTGATTTTTTGTCAGGTCCCTATTCGGGCGCCAGTTAAAACTTTTCTTTCTGAATAGATAGAAAGAGTCTTTTACAGTTCGGTGTCTTGAAATTAACTATTTTATTGAATTCAGCCGATTCCGTTATCGGCCCATAAACGGCCCAGCAGCGATCGCCGCATCAGCATAACTCGTCGCGTTGGATACAACACGACACTCCCAATGCTGATTTAGCGATTACCGACGCTCGTTGCTAACTCGCGTAATTGAACCTCGGGGATGTATGCGGATGTCTGTCGCTGTTGGGGAGCGTTTGAACTCCCTGAAGAATCCGTCGATGAGCGCTTGCTGACGGCTTTATTAAAAGACAGTTTGGACAGCAAGTTGGTCTATTTGGGTAGGATTTCCTACTTGTCTATAGAAATTGTTTAAAATATGCCCCAAAGGAAGCGATTTTTATAAGACCAGCTATTGTTTGCATAATACAGCAGAAAACATCTTCGACAAATACACAGCAACCCCGTTTACGACAACTCGGTTTTCTTGGGGACAGTTTACGACTTTAATGCGAACTTCAGGACTTCAGGATGCTCCCTTTATGGAGTTGTTGTGTTTTAACATCCTTCCGGTAATCCTTCATCTTTATGTGCCCTTCGACCAGATCAGAGCTGCCGGGAGCTTGGTGAAATCCCCTCGAAATCCTTGTCCTAATCCTCCCGAACACCGTACTGTGTTGGTTGGTTTTTCTTGGCTGTGAGTACACCGAAATAGGCATGTAAATTTTACAATTCCCACCTCTTTACCCCCAAAACATGTTCTCTACCCCTTTCATAAGCGGTGAGAGAGAGAGAGTAAAAGGTTCAACCGAGGCATCCACCAGGTCCCATTGGCCCTGGCCAAGCGTAGAGCTCCTTATAATGCGCTTCTTGTCCTTACCCATATAAAGGGACATATTTTTGCCCCTTAGCACCGAATGGCAAGGCCCCGGGTCCAGTGTGGGAAAGATCCTCCGCGCAGGAAAAAGTGTGCCTACACGGGATGACGTGACTTTTCCATTAACGCCTCCAGCTCAAAACGGGGACGACAGCATGAGGCTGGATGGTTGGTTCTGTGTGAGCACACGTCCGCTGGGAGTGGTAGAGATTTCTTGCGTTTTCCATGCGTAAAGAATTTTTCCTGAGCACAACAAGACAAAAAAAAAGAATCGGGCAAAACCACAGCAGGAAAAGTAAATTTTGTTTTGATGTTGGTGTCGTTTGTTGTTTGTCGGAGTTTTCCCGCTGCTGCTGCTGCTGCTTGATGTGCCTTTAATGTTTCGGTGCAGGCAAGAACACTCCGGGATCGGTCCCACCGGTGGGAGATTGCCGAGAAGACATTTTTGTTTTATAATGTGCTTCGGTGTACGATTTTATTGGCACACCCGATCGGTGTTTCCCGTGGAAAGGATTCGTACGGCGGCGCACTTTACAGCGCCTGGTGTGTATTTGCGTGTGCGAAGCGAGCTAGAACAGTGGTCTTAACTCACTCAAGCATACGGTTACGTATTCTGTATTCGGCTTCTTAATGGGTGACACAAATGGCTCGATGCCTGTGTGGGTATGGTTGAGGTTTCGGAGACATAATGCGCCCGCTGGGAATGCTCTGGGAGGTGTGCGTAAGTGAAGCATTTCATTACCCGTATCTACTGTACTGAGGGAGAGGCCTCAGAATATTTCATACTTTGAGACTATTTGCTTGCTCTAGAAGGAGTGTTCAAGTGAAGTAATTTTGAATGTTAATGTGCCGGTTATTGAATCTCCTTCTCTCCAAAACAGGATTTTTTGACGAATCTGTTTACGTAATCCCAATTAAGAGCATTGACAAAGAATCGGTTAAACCTTTCACTAGGTTCTAAGTTCAGCTTGCCTTCCATCCTGGGTGTGTGTGTGTGTGTAATTATGTTATGTAAATCCACCAGATTTCCATCTACACTCTCACCTCATCAACGAATGTTTGGCAGGGTGCATAACTTACTTCTTGCACGTGCCCCAAACAGGGAACTATTCCTCGTGCTGAGCAAGTCTTGCTTTGCTGGTGCTATCGCCTTGTGCGCGAACCTTACGGTGCCCGTACGTACGTGTTGGTAAAGCTTGCCAAAGAAATAACCGGCAGCAATTAAGTAGTTTGTTCTCTAATTTAAATTTCTTCCAGCGTGTGGCCGAAAATGTTGGGAGACCGTCTGCTGCCTGGTTGGTGCTGTTGAGTTAATGAACGCCGGGTGGGTCCTGGTGGCACACGTAAGCTTCAGTGCCGTGTTACACCAAACGACAGCTAAGTCAATCCCCTTTGCAAAGCGTACATTATTCGGGGCAATTTTGGAGCAGCCGTGTGCTCGCTCCCGCTTTTGGTTGGCAACAATGTCGTTGACGTTGTTTGACGTAACAATTTCAACTCGCTGCAACTCCCGACAGTGGCTTCCGTACCTGTCTTATCATGCCCGAAAGAGGAACTTCACCTAATGTTTACCCATCCGGAGCAGCAGCCAACCTTGGTGGGAAAAGTTGTCCATCTTTCGGCACATCTCGTCAGTGACCATTGGACGTCGGGATCGGTCGTATGGAGGGTGTGTCGGGATTAAAAGTTTTCTCTCCGGCTGCCCACCATCCCAGATTTCGGAGGGTGTGTGTTTGTGTGCGATGAAGTTGCGCTAACTGGTGGCCCTTACTGGAAGGTGATAAGACACGTCAAGCGCGCGCCCACAGGACGAACCTGTGACCGGGTGCGTTCACTCTATCAACTGGCCCATTGGGCAGAGAATAGGACTTTTACTATGGAACTTACCGACAAAAACAGAGAGAGAGAGACAGCAGGAACTTTTTAATCACTTGTGCAAGCGTTATGCAAAGACACACCTGAAGGCCCGACCCGGACTCATTACGGCCGTGCCGATGTTCGGTATGCGGACGAGCTGTTTTCTTTGGGCTGTAATTTAATTTTCACCCAAGCACCATTAAATCTGCACCGGCAACAGCTACGCGGTGCTTCGCGCTTATGGCGAATCATAATTCGTCCCCCGAAACGTGTCATATCGCCCCGGTGTGCTTACGTGTACGTGCTGGCCAGAGCGGCGATGGCGATGATGCGGGGAAAAACTAAACGACTTTGCGCCAAAAATTGATTGGAATTTTTGACGGGATGTCTTTGCGTTTGCCGAGGAAAATGGGCCGTAGGAAAACTATCGTTGGTGATAATGAGGGTGAATAAATTATGAAGTAACGGGCTGCCAAGGGACTATTGATGTGGTTGGAAATTGGTGAGAATAAAAAATTTTAATCAGTTTTTGGCTTATTTACGGTTGAAATTCTAGGATTACATGCAATATTTTACTTGTAAAAATTTGATTGCCTTTAAATGACATGGAATGTGGAAACTTATCAGCTCTTTTATCTCTGTTTATTTCCAGGTATGCCTTTACGTGAAAATCACTATTGGGTTTTGGTTGTAATATCTTTAATATTCCATATTGGATGAAGGTAATTCTTTACTGACTTCTTACAATACTTCGACTTCGATTCTGCAACCTCGCAAGAAATTGGACTGCCCATACTAACTTCTGTGTCTTGATGTTACATGTGTGACAGCTTGTACTTCATTAAAGTTTCTCGGATCCCTGCTCATTCGAAGAGCTTCCTCAAAATATTTCTCAAAAACTGCTGCAAACCCCTTAATCTTCCCCTAACATTTTATAAAGCTAAAAAGAAAGATTTCATAGTAAAAATCTCATCTCATCCCATAATCCTATCGACTCCGATTACAAAAAGAAACAGGAAAACAGTATTAAGATATATTCTTTCATTTCCCAACTCCTGAACGGCGCAGGAGATTAATCCATTGTCCGGTACGATTGGGAACTCCAGTTTCCAACTCCTCCTATCTGTTCGTGGCAATCGCTTGCTGTCGGCTTACGATTTTATTGCTTTGTTTCGCTTCCAGCGTACAGGAAAACCAACCCACCGTTCGAGGACTGTCTTTAAACGTTGGCAAAGGCACTCGGTCCGCGTGGTGTGTTGCGTTGGTTATGCTTTCATAAATATAGATTTCAGCACTGCATTGGCCCACTGCTTCGGCTACTTCCGTTTCCTTACACAAGAGCACAGCGCAAAGGAATTAAAGCCGACGACGACGACGGTGAGAAAGCAAGATGAAATAGAGCCTGCTCGGCCGGACAATGGAACTCCTGGCGTGGAACAGTTTCGCACTCAGGCCCGGTTACCGGACAAACCGGGCAGCGTGCAGCAA